>NC_134204.1:21113134-22448759 GCF_964188355.1 Buteo buteo
CTCCATGAACTGCTCCAGCATGGGTCCCTTCCATGGGCTGCAGTCCCTCAGGCACAGACTGCTCCAGTGTCGGTCCCCCATGGGGTCACAAGTCCTGCCAGCAAACCTGCTCCAGTGTAGGCTCCTCTCTTCATGGGGCCACAGGTCCTGCCAGGAGCCTGCTCCAGCATGGGCTTCCCACAGGGTCACAGCCTCCTTCAGGCATCCACCTGCTTTGGCGTGGGGTCCCCCACGAGCTGCAGGTGGAGATCTGCTCCACCGTGCACCTCCCTGGGCTGCAGGGGGACAGCCTGCCTCACCATGGTCTTCACCACGGGCTGCAGGGGAATGTCTGCTCCAGCGCCTGGAGCATCTCCTCCCCTTCCTTCTTCACTGACCTGGGGTCTGCAGGGTTGTTTCTCTTACATGTTCTCACTCCTCTCTCTAGCTGTCATTGCTGTGGTGCAGGGTTTTTCCCCTTCTTAAATCTGCTGTCACAGAGGTGCTACCACTGTTGCTGATGGGCTCGGCCTTGGACAGCGGCAGGTCCATCTTGGAGCCGGCTGGCATTGGCTCTGTCGGACATGGGGGAAGCTTCTAGCAGCTTCTTACAGAAGCCACCCCTGTAGCCCCCCGCTACCAAAACCTTGCCACACAAAGCCAATACACATGTGCATGTACATCTCCAATTGTAAGGTAGCTTCGCAGAATTCTAAAAATACACCTGAAATGAAGCACCAACTCATGAAACATCTTCCAATAGTGGCCATTTCAAGGCAAAAATCTTAGTCCCAGCTGGACGCCCTGGCAGTTCTCCACAACACAGGTCCAGAGAGAGGAATTTCCCCTCTGAGGTCTACATCCCAAATCCCTGCTCTGCTAGTGGCTTGATCTCCTTACAGGAAGCTCCTGCTGCTTGTTTGCTTTGCATAGGCTCCTGCATCCAGGCAGATTACCTGGAAGCAGTGCCCCTGCCTGAATTACAGATAGTCTGTCTTTACAAATCTTTCTGCCCTCCATTTTCATATATTTTGTATATATGTCATTTATATATGTTTTGTTCTCTTATTTTTGAGACTTTCTAAACAAAGTTAGCATCTCCTGGTCACCTTCCATATACAGTTTCCTCTGCAAAATATGCATTTTTGTCATGTACAGACTGTCTTAATGCCTCTGTCCTTGGTAAACTACAAAAGTTAGAACATTAATATATTTCTATGTAGCAATTGGAGAATGGAACCAAGCATTGGAAAGGTTAATTTTGGATTCTCAAAGCTATAAGGACTGGAGAAGCTTTTTAAACTTTGTGTCCCCATATGAGAAAAAGGAAGCCAACCAGCCAATATAGTACAGAAATTTAGATGAAGTCATTAGAATATTTTTATTTCCTCTTTTTCTCCCACAGCCCAAATGCATAGGAGGACAGATTTGGGAACTCATGTTCTGGTGTATATCTACATCAACCTCAGGAGAAAAACACTTGCTTCTCAGCAGAGGAAGACAGATAGTGTCTGTCCAGTTAGCAAGCAATGGCTCATTTCCTATCCAAGTCCTTTTGTCATTGGATTCAAGAACCATTTAGTGCTATTCTAAAAAACAACAGCAAACCATGACAATCAAGATGGAGGAATGACATGTAGCTGCAGCTGGGAAGATACAGCCACAATTCCCAGAGCAGAAACAAAGGGTGGAGCAGGCTAGAAGTTCCCTGGTGAGTGGTAAAGCAACCTGCCTGCTGATTAGACCTATAATTCAGAGAGAGGTTTTGCCTCTTTGAGAGCAGGGAGTGTCACTCTAAGTCAATCCATCTCTCTTAGTGCTACCTGTGCTTTCTATGTGAGCACTAACAATATGCTAGAGGTGACCAATAGTAGGTCAGAAGTGAACTCAGTATGCTGGAGGCTCAGTTGGAGTAATAAAGTTAGAAATAAACACATGAATAAAGGTCAGTCAGGTACAGACACATTTTGGAGACAAGCGCTGTTTTGCACAAGGGTCAACTGGAAAGCTTTAGCCTCTTTGACAAAGAACATCCCAGGAAAGAAGAACTGTAGAAAAAGTTGGGTCCAGCTCCTAAAGAGAAGGAGAGAAATGACCAGGCACAGATTCTCAGTCTTAGAAAGGAAAGTTTTAAAATTAGAAAGGGGCAGGTGATAAAAGACTACAAGAAAGCAAAATATAGTAATATACAAGAAAGCAAAATATAGTAATAACCTAGTCAGAAACTTAGCTTCTAGGGGAAAAGAGAAAGCAGCAAGAAGACCATACAGAGACAGGGATAAGACTTATTGGATTACATTCTGATGTCTCTACATATGTCAGGAATATAGGAAATAAAGAGAAGCAATGAGAAACTGAGCATGCAGCCAAAGCCATGGCAGCACTGTCATCAAAGAAATGTGGTAGGACAAACTGCAATAGAAGTACTGGTATAAGAGTATAAATTATTTGCAAAGAACAGAAGGGAAAATTCAAGAATTTACTTTTTTAGTATATGTACTTACAGCATCAAGGACAGGTCAAAGGGTGAAAAAAAAGTGTGAAGAAAGAATAGTAATGTCATGGTAGGGTTCAATCTCTAGTTAACTGTAGGAGAGATGTAGTAAATCTAATGCTACATCAATCTAAGTCCCAGCTACTTAAATATCCTCTTAGACAAAATTGCTAGGAGATAATTGGATAAAATGAAGGAAAAGTATTAAAGAAGAAAGAAGTATTGAGTAAGTATCTGAAGGTGGATCATAATTTGCGTGAGTTTAATGAGAAATTAGTTGTTATTCCCGGAAATGGAAACATCAAAAGAGGGATAGTGTCCTACAGAAAAGCAGACTTTAGTAAACTCTGGAAACTGATAGGTAGTATTTCTTGACAGCCCAAGGATTCAAGGAGCACTAGCTGTAAATTAAGAAGAGGTGCTGAAAGCACAGCAACAAACTGTGACCCCCCAAAAAAGAAAAAATAGGGTATGTATTGAGAGTGCCTTATGGATAAGAGTCTTACAAGCCCCATAAGACCTATCAGGAGCTTTTTAATTATTTAAAAATAAGAAAGGACTTAAAATTGGAAGGCACATAGTTGAAGGTAGCCATCAGAGCCCAACTGTATGATCTGAAAATAGAAACTACAGGTAATCTAACTTTCAACTGGAAAGACACACAAAAAAATAAAAATAAAAAATGCCACAAATGTATTAGAAATGAGAATATGCAAAGGGAATTAGAAAAGGCTCAAAACAAATAATGAGACATGATATATTTTCTGCTCCATTCCTCACACATACTCCGGGTGCATATATTCAGTTAGATAAAAGGTAGCTATGGAATGCTTCCTGTCCACAAAAGGCAGCTGATATTAGTGAAAGCCTCTTTGGAATTATTTGTATTTATGAACAAACCTTTTCTATTTTGAAACTACAAAAAATATACCTAGTGTCACATAAAAGATTTTGGATGGCATTCAATATTCTATGTGGCAACTGGTACAGTAAAGCTGGATGCCCAAACACTGGATTCAAAGACATGATGCAAAAACTTTCAGTTCACACTGTTTTTACTCCTTTATCTCAAACTTTAATTTTTCCACTGGTTTTCAGTAGTTCTAAAAGTGATACTCCTCTGTAAAAGTCTTAGGGTTGCCTTTACCAACATCCTCCATGCATACAAAGCTTGGGTTACAGTGTTTAAGTCTGGATTCAGCAACTTAATATGGATGGGATTCAAAAACACTTCAGAGACTTTGGAGGAAAGGATCACAACTAACAATGATCAGAATGCTTTACAATAGGTTTCAAAAATTACCTGAAATCAGGTAATTTTTCTGTGTCATATTTGAAGTACAGAAGGTCAAAACTATTTAATGTATTTGTAATATCATATGTGCTCTTCAATCATTTTTTACTGCCCTGACATTCCCTTCCTAATGGAGCTTCTTAGGGGAAGAATAGTAAGAAGGATGTGGCTTAAGAAGCAACTTCCCCTAAAAACATATGAAGTCATTTGGTATTCATTGTGCTGGCAACCATCAAGATGGATTGATTGTAAATGGAAAAAAACTACTCATTATTGGTATGTGTTCTATTTAATCCATTCTTCCAATGACACACTCCCTCACTCCATGCTCGAGTCACACTCCTACGCAGCAACAGCCACCTGTTGTGAAGAGCACCCTTTTGCTTACCTCTGGTTAGGGCATGTCTCATTTGTTTAATATCTTCCCAGTATTAACAGACCGAGTTAGTACAATAGCAAATACAAAGGGTGATCTGTTGACTTCTCTTTGGTATTAAAAACTGTAATCGTCTCTACATTAACCAGTAAGAGACAAGGTTGTTTTAACAGAAATGAAGCTAGGGTTTGGTTTGGAGTACTTCACTGATTGCAGAAGGCTGTTCTTGTTTTTTTCTTTTTTTTTTTTTTTTTTCAGGTGATCAATCCCTACATACTACTATTATGTTGAAAAGCAACAGCCTACCTAAGAATTAAGGTCATCTGTCATCAGCCTTCAACCTGAAATGGGTTAGGAATATATAGATATATTTTGTCCAAAGATGCCTATTCAACATTATGATTTATGATGCATTGGAAAAGTTTCTCATGGTCACTGAATTTCCCGACAAAAGGGGGGGGGGAGAAAGAAGCACACTCCAAACCACACTCAAATAGCTAGCTCAGGAAAGTTCATTTGTTTCTTTGCTGTAAAAATGTTTAGACACTTTTATTTTCCCATCCCACATCAGGATAAACCCAAGATACTTGAAAATAATATGAAAGATGCATATGAAAATCTCTGCTGAAAAAAAGGAATAAGAGGTACAAAGTAATTCAGAGAAGCCTAATGATTAGGGATCTGATTTGGGATGCAAAACACCCAGTTTTAAGCCCTTGGTATGCATCGTTTAGGGGCAGGACTCTCTGGTTCCCTGTCTCCCCAGCGACTGACTGGTCTAACTTGTAAGCTGATCTGACAAGTTGTGACTGAAGTTATCCTGTGGAGTTCTGTTTGTATAAATAATTGAACAGTTTTTTGAGCAGAGATTTGAACCTCATTCTTCCCAAATGAGTACTCTTAACTGCTGGGTGGTACAGTTCCTCTTCTCACTACTTTTGTCTGGTTCAATGAATATTCAGTATTTTATATAAAGTAGAACTGTTCCAAGAAGACCAACAGAAGAAAAAACTGTATTTTCTTTTAACTGGGCTCTTTACCATGACTGCTGCTACACTGTCATGTGTTCCTGTTAAAAATATGTCTGGCTCAGCACCATACAGTCTATCAAATTCTCTTTGGCCTCTTTAAGAACTGTATTTTGAATGATCTTCTTTTCCCATTGGTCTTATAGTATATTCTACCTTATTATTTGGCCAGTAATTTTTTAACATTCTCCTCCCCACCTTCTTGCAACACACCCAACTTCTGTGAAAGTTTCAGCCATTTTCACTGACAGATTTTTCATAAGTTTCAGTGTGATCAAATTTGATTTCTATTCATTTATCTGGTTTTGGCATACAAGGCATCATGGTAAGGAGAAAGTACTGGATGGGATAAAAAGGTTAATTGCCATACTGCTGAATGACTGAAGTCTTTCTCATGCAGAAAATTAAAAAATGAAGACATTGGCATTTAGGCAGCATTTTCCCTCACTCTGGAGGGAAAGCCCACCTGCAGTTATTCTCCAGTACTAGAGAAAAGAGCAACTTGTGGAGTCTACACCATTTTCCTGAAACATTCATAGAATACGGTGCATCTTGAAGGAATGAGGTGATAAGACAGCCATTTTGAAATCTTGGCTGCTCCAAACAGTCACATTCTTCTTTTATGCCTTTCTTACTATATTATTTCCCAATATATTTAGTACAGAAACCCCGCAGATGCAGACAGAGACAGTTGTGTCTTTGGTCCCTGAGCTGGCCCAAACCATAACACTTCCATCCATCACTGTTTTCTGGGATCATTACTTCCAGCAAATTAGAGTTCTAAATTTGGTCTGAAGACTGAAAGGCAAGCTTAATGGCCCTATGGAATATTATCACAAGACATTGTTGACTATTTTCTTATGTTTCAAGTGAAGTCTTAATTATGGTATCACAAGGCATTATGCCAAGAATCCCATTTTGTTTGAGCAATCCCATTATCCAACTTTTTGTCTTTTGTGATTCAGCTAGATTATATTTTTTCAATTGAGTTTCCATTTCCACTTTCAGCACTGATGTAATTCTACTTGTATTCTTTTCCATTACCATTTCTTTGTAAATGGATTAGTTTGAGTATAGTTTTGTGTTTACTTTGCAGAATTAGCAAAAGAAATGTTCTAGTGAATGAAGCATTTTAAGTAAAATCCACTTTCCTTTGGAATATTATACATCATTTCATAAAGAGCTCACACTGTTTTTCAGCTGTTGTCGTGGTTTAACCCCAGCCGGCAACTAAGCACCACAGATCTGCTTGGTCACTCCCCTCTGGTGGGATAAGGGAGAGAATCAGAGGAGTAAAAGTGGGAAAACTGGTGGGCTGAGATAAAGACAGTTTAATAGGTAAAGCAAAAGCCATGTGTGCAAGCAAAGCAAAACAAGGAATTCATTCACCACTTCCCATCAGCAGGCAGGTGTTCAGACATCTCTGGGAAAGCAGGGCTCCATCAAGTGTAACGGTTACTTGGGAAGACACATGCCATCACTCCAAACTTCTTCCCCCAGCTTTATATGCTGAGCATGACGCCATATGGCATGGAATACCCCTGTGGTCAGTTGAGGTCAGCTGCCCTGGCTGTGTCTCCTCCCAACTCCTTGTGCACCTGCAGCCTCTTTGCTGGTGCAGTGGGGTGAGAAGCAGAAAAGGCCTTGACTCTGTGTAAGCACTGCTCAGCAGTAACTAAAGCATCCCTGGATTACCAATACTGTTTTCAGCACAAATCCAAAGCATAGCCCCATACTAGTTACTATGAAGAAAATTTACTCTATCCCAGCCAAAACCAGCACAAGTGTTTAGGAGACTATAGTAAACCTAAAATGGATATTCTAGATGCAGAAATGTAAGGAGTAGTTAGAAGACTTTTATCCTAGGAGACCTGTGCCTAAATTCTGTCTAAGTGTTGGTAGCATAGAAAGTGGAATTTGTTGCTATCATGTAAATTATCAGTGACACTTGTACACTTCAATGTCGTAATCAGTGCAGCTGAATTACACCCGTCTTGCTAGACATCCAGGACTGAAGTATACAGACTTGAAAGGCAGAGATAGAAAAAGTGGCAGAACTATGTTACACTGAGAAACAACCAGTGCCTGTCATTCTAGGTATTGAGATTGACAGGTCTACAGATGTATATCACATATTCAGTCCGTCAGATTATGTGGTTTCCCCTCCTTTTTTTCAGCTGTTTACTTGTAACTCTTGAGGATGAGCTACGCTATAAAAGCTCTCCCATTTAGGGGTGACAGGGACACAGCATAAGCCACACACAGGGAAGTATCTTTGATTTGCTCTTCTAGGGCACATCTCAGTTATATCGGTGGAGCAGGAGAAGCTGACACCATTCCCTGCCATAGCTGGACAGCTTCAGGGAATGAGAACAGCAAAGTGCACATACCTCCACTGAGAACTTGACTGTCATTGCAAGAAAGAGAAGTCCTTCTGGTATCTATTGACTTCTGTTGAAAACCTTATATAATAGCAATAACCTCCCTTAAAATTTCAATGTAAAGGTTATTTTATTTGCAGTGACTTATTTTCTGATAGGATTAAACTATTCATTTTTTTTCCTGAAGGGACTTTATTTATTTTTCATCTCATTTTTCTTATAAAAGACTGTGCTTCATGTACTAGCTTATCCTTTCTTTCAGTGTAAAGAGAGATCAGAAAGATTCTAATCTCCTTTTTATTATTCCATGTGTTTCATCTTGTTCTTTACTTAATGCAATAGGAGCTATAAAAAAATATTCTTCCTGTAAAAAAATATACATATTTCCAGATATCAAAGGCTGAGATGTGGTCTGGCCTTTTTGAATGATATGTAATATGGTGGGATGTAGACTGTAATTGCTATGATGTAACTGACAAACTATTTGGCTAGTGCAAATGCTACTTCCTTTCTCAATTAAGTTTGCTACTGCTTAATACTACAGGCTACATTCTGAGGAGAGGAACTGTTCAGCTTCTAGGAGACAATAATTTATTCTGCTAAATGTAATGTTAATTAAAATACAAACACAATGGCTTTGGAATCAGATTTAGCCTGCATTATTGGTTCTGGGTTTTGAAATGGAGATTGTTGTCAGCAGCTGCAGGCTGCACACAAATAGTTAAGACATAAAAGACTAATTTCTGTCTCAGCACATGGAAGTGCAAATTACCGCCTTCTTTTATGATGAACCGAACTAACTGCTTAAGCTGTAGAATATCACTGCAGAATTAGGCCAACCCACTGGGATAACTTCAGTGTTGGAGAATCAGCAGTAAGTTTGGGTCACCAGTAAAGGCAAAGCAATGAATAAAAATATAAGCCAAGCTAATAATACATGAGGCTTTGCTCTCAAAAATACTCAAAGGTTAGGACTTAAGACAGCATTATGTTCTTTCCTATACCTGCTTTCTTCTGGAAATGCATGTGTATGTTTTTCATATAGAGCTGAGCTGCTGTTTTCCTACTGCTGTTGGAATTACCCTCATGACATTTGAAAACATGATTTTTCCTTATTTTTCTAGTATTCTAAGAATAGTTTTAAAGCAGATATACAGTGGCCCCACTTATTCATATAGCTTGCTTGTGAGACAAATAACTAATGCATGCAAGAAAAAAACAAAAATCCCTGCAAATACTCATCTGAGCTATTAAATGAAATCATTGACATTATTTTTGCATGCCTGTTGTGCTTACTTTCCAGTAGTCATGGATGAGATGAGTTACTTGTCATGAATATTCACTAGAACAGTAAATTTAAGTGGCAATATGTTCATAAAAAGCATATTTCAAATTGGTATTTACCATATTCAACAACAGAACACAATGGAGATAAAGCTGCACAATCAGTCACAGCAGCCTGAATTTGGAATATTCTAAAACTCTCAAAGAAGTTTTAGACCTTGTATAAAGTAAAAGGTCAAACACATTCATAGCCATGACTAGTCAAAAAGAAAATATGTTAAATACATTACTTGTCTCCAAACCAAATTTTCTAAAAATCTTAGCATTTTTAGGGTATTGTCTGCTATGGAATACTATGCAGTCTTCTTTACAAGCAAATCTGTCACCTTTTTCTTTATTCTAATAAACACAGGTGTTAGAAAGCAAAGGGTCTTGTGTGATTATCTGTGCTATGGCTCTAAAACTGTTATTGCTTTCTGTACAATCTCTAGGGCTGCAACACATGTGAAAGTGGGCACTGTGCATGTTAGATGCCCTATGGAATGCAGAGTAGCCAGGGGTGGTGCTGGTGTCCTAATAGCCCTATGTCATATCTGCCAGGCCTGTGCATGTTCTTAAATACCCTTGCCGTTAAAGATGTCACTAGACCCCTATGAATAGACTGCCACAGTAAGAATCCGAATAATCTAATGTTAAAGAATTCCAGAACTAGGGCTTCTACCATTACTTTTAGAAACTCTCCCACAGTGAACATGGCCAAGTTTTAAACGCAGTCCCTTCCCTATATACTGAACATTTTGCCTGACATGAATGTCTACCACACAAGGCCCAGTGCTGGAGATGCTTCTTGTACATTAACACCAACAGTATTTACTGCACAGAATTCTTGCAATGCAGTATAAGAATCCTCTGGAGTTCAGTCCTTACAAGGACTATACAAGGTAGCACAGTAGGATCCCTTTGTGGAGCAAGTATTTTACAAAGCTGGCACAGACTAAACATTTTCATTTTTTGTCTGAACATGCCTTAGAAGGAATAATTTCTAAGTCATGCAGCAATTAGTTAAGGCATGTGGGTGCAGATGTCCTTCCGTAGCTCTGAATGCTGCATGTTGTTGGAGCTCTTCTGTATTTCAGTTCACTCTCACCCTAACCTGAAATTCTTATGTTCAGTTGTAAGAAGCCTGAAAAGATTTTTTTTTTTAAACCCAGCATTTAAAGGTCAGTATAATAGAACATCTCAGTCATGCATTTTAATATGGAAATCTAAAGACTAAAGACAACAAGGAATTTGGCCTTTAGTTCTTTAAGACTTATTATAGGAGATTCTTTAATTATTAACGTATTAAAAATGAATCTGTCCTTATAAAGTATCTTTTGTTATTGAAGGAAATGTAATACACAGGAACATATTTAATATCCTATTGAAATGAAGGGGGGAAAAAGCAAACAAAGGCAAGAAAAGAAAGCATGCATAAATCAGAGACAGAGTATAGATAACTCCTGGCTATTTAATAAAGTGCCACACAGAGAAGCCTTTCTTCAGAGAGCTCTCTGTTTCTGAACCCTACTCAGTCACGATTGAGTGTATTTCTTGAGGTAGTACAAGCCTATACATATCAGCCTCTGTCAGAGCAACAAATGATACAAGGTAAAGACTCTGCAGGTAGAACGGTCTGGATCAGTAGATGGCACAAACTATTCCAGTTTGCAGCTGATATGCTGCTGCTGTGGACTGCTTTCCTCTTTTCTGTATTTGCACGTGAAATGGTTCACCTAACCATGGCTGAGCTAATCAGAAAGATGTGGAAGGGGCAAAAGACAAGAGAGGTAACAGGGCAAAAGTAGAATGCAATGCGTGAGCGAAGTGAGGTCAACCAGCAAGGGGAAACTCAGTGAGGACGAGGCTGAGGGGAGCGGAGGAGGCAGCCAAGTTGTGAGGGGAAGTGAATGCCCCGGGACAGAGCTCTGTAAGGAACACTGCTAACTTCTACTCTGGGAGAATAACCTAATGCTGAGTCTACTCCTTCGTGGCATGAGGAAGAGGGTAGTACTTTCATGCAGCCGCAGAAATCACAGACTGAGTGACAAAGTTAGGCTGGCAGGGATCTCTGGAGATCAGCTAGTCCAAATGCCTGCTCCAAGGAGGACTAATTGCAGGGTCAGATGATGCTCTAGTGTCTTACTGCCCTCATCATGAAGAATTATTTTCACTTTGTAACCAGCAGGAATTTCCCTTGATGTAAATTGTGACTATAGCCTCCTGCTCTTTTGCTGTGCAGGTCTGAGAAGAGCCTGGCTCTGCCTTCCTTCTACCCTCCTTTTAGGTTGTGGAAGATTGCTAATGGATGCCCTTTCTTTTCCCGAGGCTAAACAACCCCAGCTCCTCCAGCTTCCTCCTGTGTCATATATAACAGCCTCCTAACAATCTTGCTGGTCCTCTGACAGAACCTCTTCAGTTTGTCTGCATGTTCTGTACCAGGGGCCCAGGTTTTCAAAAACAGACTTACATGTGCTGATTAGAGGGAAATAATATTTTCCACCAACCTGCTGGCTACACTCTTGCTTATGCAGCCCAGTATATTATGCAAGATGAAACATCAAGGAAGATGACCAGCCTGGCTGAACAGGGATCTTTTGCTAAGACTCAAGAAAGAAAGGAGGGTTTATCTTCTCTGGAAGAAAGGGCAGGCAACTCAGGAGGAGTGCAGGGATCTTGTTAGGTCATGCAGAGAGGAAATTAGACAGGCAAAAGCTCAGCTACAACTCAATCTGGCCACTATTGTAAGAGACAACAAAAAATGTTTTTACAAATATGTTAACAACAAAGAGCCAAGGAGAATATCTACCCTTTAATGGATACAGAGGGGAACATTGCCACCAGAGATGAGGAAAAGCCTGAGGTAATTAATGCCTCCTTTGCCTCAGTCTTTAATAGAGACACCAGTTATCCTCAGGGTACTCTGCCCCCTGAGCTGGAAGGCAGGGATGAAGAGCAGAATACACCCCCCATAATCCAGGAGGAAATAGTTAGTGACCTGCTACATCACCTGGACACTTACAAATCTATGGGACCAGACGGGATCCACCCGAGAGTACTGAGGGAGCTGGTGGAGGAGCTTGCCAAGCCACTCTCCATCATTTATCAGCAATACTAGTCAATGGGGGATGTCCCGGATGTCTATTTACAAGAAGGGTTGGAGGGAGGATCTGGGAAACTACAGGCTTGTCAACTTGACCTCGGTACTGGGGAAGATTATGGAACAGTTCGTTGAGTGCACTCACATGGCATGTGCAGGACAACCAGGGGATCAGGCCCAGTCAGCATGGGTAACATGGGTTTATGAAAGGCAGGTCCTGCTTGACCACCCTGATCTCCTTCTATGACACGGGGACCTGCCTACTGGATGAGGGAAAGGCTGTGGAAGTTGACTACCTGGACTTCAGCAAGGCCTTTGACACTGTCTCTCACAGCATACTCTTTTTGAAGCTGGTGGCTCATGGCTTAGACAAGTGTACTCTTTGCTGGGTGAAAAAGTGGCTGGATGGCCGAGCCCAAAGGGTTGTGGTGAATCGAATTAAATACAGTTGGCGGTCAGTCACAAGTGGTTTTCCCCAGGGCTCAGTATTGGGGCCAGTTCTCTTTAACATCTTTATCAATGACCTGGACAAGGGGATCAAGTGCACCCTCAGTAAGTTTGCTGACGACACCAAGTTGGGAGGGAGGGTTGATCTCTTGAGGGTAGGAAGGCTCTACAGAGGGATCTGGACAGGCTGGATCGATGCGTCAAGGCCAACTGCATGATATTCAACAAGGCCAAGTGCCAGATCCTGCACTTGGGTCACAACAACCCCATGCAGCGCTACAGGCTTGGGGAAGAGTGGCTGGAAAGCTGCCCGGCAGAGAAAGACCTGGGGGTGCTGGTTGACAGCCGGCTGCATATGAGCCAGCAGTGTGCCCAGGTGGGCAAGAAGGCCAACGGCATCCTGGCCTCTATCAGAAATAGTGTGGCCAGCAGGAGCAGGGAGGTGATCCTCGCCCTGTATTGGGCACTGGTGAGGCCACACCTCGAGTCCTGTGTTCAGTTTTGGGCCCCTCACTACAGGAAAGACATGGAGGTGCTGGAGCGTGTCCAGAGAAGGGCAACCAAGTTGGTGAGGGGCCTGGAGCACAAGTCTTATGAGGAGCGGCTGAGGGAATTGGGGCTGTTTAGTCTGAAGAAAAGGAGGCTGAGGGGAGACCTTATTGCTCTCTACAACTACCTGAAAGGAGGTTGTAGTGAGGTGGGTACTGGTCTCTTCTGTCAGGTGGCTGGAGATAGGACGAGAGGAAATGGCCTCAAGTTGTGGCAGGGGAGGTTTAGGTTGGATATTAGGAAAAATTTCTTTGCTGAAAGGGTTTTCAGGTATTGGAACAGGCTGCCCAGGGAAGTGGTTGAGTCACCATCCCTGGAGGTATTCAAAAAGCGAGTAGACGAGGTACTTCAGGACATGTTTTAGTGGGCATGGTTGATGGTTGGACTCGATGATCTTGAAGGTCTTTTCCAACCTAAATGATGCTATGATTCTATGATTGTTAGCCTTCATTGCTGATACACATTCAGCTTGTGTATCAGGATCCCACCTCTCTTCCACAGAGCTGCTACCCAGACAGTCAGTCCCTGGCCATTACAATCATGTACATATATTCCACCCAGACGCAGGGCTTTGCATTTTTTTCTGTTGAACTTTCTGAAGTTCCTTTCACTCCATTTCTTCAGCCTATGTTCCCCTAAATAGCAGCTCTGGACTCCCATTTATCAATTGCTCCCCCAATTTTGGTATCATGTACAAACTCACAGAGGGTTTGCTCTGTCCCATTATCCAGACCCATTATCTCTTGCTGATGAGGATGTTAAATAGCATTGGCTCCAACATTGCCTTCTGAGGAACACCACTTGTAACTGGCTGCCAGTTAGGAAGAAGAGACTGGGGAAAATAATGATACCTCCTAGTAGTGGAACCTTATTCATGCTGAATTTAATCTTTCTTCGTCACTTTCCAAAGCCTTTTTATCTTCTGTGCATTTTTTTTTTCTTCTAGTGTTCCTGGTCTTTCAAGGCTTTGTTTTAGCTTCCACATTATCTTAGGCCAACAGTGTATTCCATACCATGGGACGTCCCATCTAGTTTAGGAACTGGGAAGGTGGGGACAGGGATTCGCCGCTTGGGGGGACTGGCTGGGTGTCGGTCGGCAGGTGGTGAGCAATTGCCCTGCGCATCATTTGTACATTCCAATCCTTTTATTACTACTGTTGTCATTTTATTAGTGTTATCATTATCATTATTAGTTTCTTCTTTTCTGTTCTATTAAACCATTCTTATCTCAACCCAGGAGTTTTACTTCTTTTCCCGATTTTCTCCCCCATCCCACTGGATGGGGGGAGAGTGAGTGAGCGGCTGCGTGATGCTTAGTTGGTTGCTGGGGTTAAACCACTACAGTTACATATCTCAACTTGAGGCACAGACAGAAACAACACAGACCTCACCCTTCCTAATTTATCACAAGCAATTTGCAGCAAATGTAAGACCAGTGTTTCTCAAGAGGTTTGGTCCATAATTCCATGAAATAAGCCCAGATCTACATTCAAACCCTTTCCTGGGGTATATGAATAGTATTTTGGAGCAACACGGCCTATTGACGTTTTCGCTGTGACATTTTAACACTTGAATCAGAAATTTGTGTTTGCCAATGCCAGAATCAAAAATTTAATTCTCCTCTACTGAACTGAATCCTTTTGATTTGAATTTCAAAATAGTTTTCGCAGTTTTCCAAATCTTAAAATGAATCCACTACAAAAAAATGAGACAGAAGGATAAAAATAAGGATAAAACCCAAACCAATTTTAACATCTAACTAGACCAGAAAACCAGGTAACATTTTCTCCCAGTAATAACTTGTGAACCTAAGGTTCAATCCATTATAACAATCCGTCCACTTTATTAATATATTTTAGGGAAGCTCTTTTGGAAGGTAAGAACTAGCATGATACAGGGGCCTCAATTATCCATGAAGTTTTGAGAAAGCAGATCTAGTAAGAATAATAAATTGAGAAGTTTTATGGCCAAAACAAATATCTGTGATTCTCTCCTGTGGCTCATTTAAGTTTTTATTATGTTGCCACCAGTCCCATATGCTGTTATCATTAGTGACTCAGCAAATAGGGTAGTCTTCATGATCCCTGACTCTGCCTCTTATCTGAGTATATCTGGAGCATCCTTGGTGCATTACATAACTGTCCAGAGTGCTAAGCACAAAAGCCGGTCCCTGTATTTTAGAGCAAGAAAGGAGATTGGGGAGAAGAGGAGAAGGAAGAGACAGGGCCATGATTTTGATCCCATCAACCTGGCTGGCTGTGCTTGAGCAAGGGCAACCTATGTTCTATAAAATGTAGAAGGCAGCAGGCAGTTTTTTTAAGGCATTAAAATAACTCAAATTTAATAGCATATATCATCTTCTACATTGAAATGAGCTTTCCCACCTGACAGCAGTTTAACCCTTTAGAGCTCATTCAGTTTCTTCATTCATTACAGTGTCCTTGGAAATCACTTCTTAGACAAGCTGAGGTGACCTGGATCTGAGGACACATACACTGGCAGACCCACTACAGCCTGAGACTCCATGCTTTCTTGCTTGTAAGACAGTCTAAAGCCTTTCCACACAAAATGCTTCCCTCAGATCCTACCAGCACTACAAGGCCAGTAGGCCAGTTTTGAGTTGAATAGGATCAGTGAAGCCACCCCACAGAAATTCCTTTGGATTTCACATTTCTGCTGATGTGGGTGACCCACGGATGACTCTGCTTCTGAGTTCCTGATAGCCCCTGCAGCCCTTCCCCTTCTTGGATCTGATAGGGCTGTCCACATCTGCAGCCCTAACACACCAGACAACTAGAAATAGGAAGCAAAGTTCACTCTCCTTGCCCTAACCATGAAAACCAGACCTTTTAGAGGGTGTTTCAGCTGTAGAAGTCATCTCTTTACAAACTACCTATCACAACCTTTTTTCTACAGGTTAGCAAATTGAGTTACCAAAAGCTGCAGTTACTTATCTGAGGCTCACCACTCAGCTGACTTAGCTTTTTCTGAAGACAAAATATTAAAATTCAGTTCCCCTATGAGGTACCTAATGCATGTAAAAGGTGGGGATCATTCTTTTGAGGCTTAACAGATATCTGTAAGATTTAGCACACACAGTCAATGTGAAAGAAATTTCTGCAGGATTAAGAGTTGTAAAATAGCTGTATAAATTAACAAATCAATTTTCAGTCATGTATGCCATCCAGGACATGACTCTTCCGTGCTATTACATGAGCTCTGTATGCAGTGCAGTATACGGCCAAGAAGAGAAGTGTCTAACAGCAACAGCTTTAAGATCACTCTGGTAATAAGCTGCCTGCACAGGACTTAGTAAATCAATACGTAAATAAATATTTCTTTCCCTTTAGAATGGTGATAACTCAAAATGCTAAGTTAGCAATACTATGAAAGAAAACTAGGACCACTGGCATGGAATCCTAAAGCTTTCCACACTATCAGTCAGATTACCCAGACCAAGGGTAGGAGACACTTCTACTAAAGAAAAACATGTTTTTCAGAAATGGAAAGCATGGCACATGCCTCAAGCTCCCGCTCAAGGGAAGGGAAGGGAAGGGAAGGGAAGGGAAGGGAAGGGAAGGGAAGGGAAGGGAAGGGAAGGGAAGGGAAGGGAAGGGAGGGGAGGGGAGGGGAGGGGAAGGGAGAGGAGAGGAGAGGAGAGGAGAGGAGAGGAGAAGAGAGGAGAGGAGAGGAGAGGAGAGGAGAGGAGAGGAGAGGAGAGGAGAGGAGAGGAGAGGAGAGGAGAGGAGAGGAGAGGAGTTTAGTGGATGTTTATGTTACTGACACAAATTTTGAGTGATCAAATACTGCTTAAGAATTTGTTCCAGACATTATTTGTATGTTACATTTTCCTGAATTGGAGGATTTATGTCAGGGCAGGGCTGTTGTATAGCACTGCAGTACTGCCTGATGTGCTGCCTGGATCATATAATGGGGGAGAGGCAGCAGTACCTTGAAGTACCACCTTCCCCCAGCACATATTAGCACTGTGCTGATTCCAACTCCTTGAATTATATCAAATAGTAACTCTCTACACGGAGACATGTCATCAGTTCAGGTTGTTATAGCATGTAGCTATTAACCAGCTTCATTCTCCTGTGTATCTTTGGGAATTTTTGTTTCTAAATCAAGTTCTGTAGGAGTTAGATGAAAACTGTGATTATTTAAGAAGGGTGCCAGCGGATACAGAAGTGAACGATAACGTCAGTGTTGACGTGCAGTGTCATTTCTCTTCCTTGATGTTGCTGGTGAAGAAAGCATGACTATTAATAGATCTTTTTAAAAATGTCTTCATGTCTGCCCTCTTGTTAAACAGCCTCCCTCTTAGCCACTTTTGGGTTAAGGGATATTCAGGGGTCCCTTAGTATCTGCTGTAATAGTTTGGGACCTGCTCTGAGTTATACACATTTTCTCATGGATAATGAAGAAGAGAGAGAGAGGAGAGCCACTAGACCCATTCTCAGTAAATACCCTCTGCCAGCAGCTGAAGTTTTAGCAGCAAAGAGCAGTTCTGGCAGCTTTAGACATAACCTTTTCCCTAAGGTTCTTGGAGACAGTTTTCTTCTCTTTAATGCCCACAGAGCTGAGCACAAAAGCCATTCCACAATTCTCTTCTCACACATCAGTGTGGGAAAGCCAGTTCTTTACTTAACCATTCCTTCTGACACATAAGCACACACAGCCCAACATAATATACATATGTAACATTAATGAACTGTTTAATTTAAAATACATTAAGTTTTGTCCTCTGTTTAGCCCTGGGGACTAACATATGACAAACCTGGCCTGACCTTTTTTCAAAATTTCTTTTTTTGTTTGCTAAGCCAAGAGGAAAAAGGTTTATGTTACTTTGGAAGAACTCCATGATTATGTGAAGAACAGCTCTGGCAGCATCCTATCCCTTATTTGGTCACCCATTTTTGGCTATGCCTTTGAGAAATGTGGAACAGGATTAATTTCCCCAACTATAAATGTCTACACTGTAGCCACCTACATCAGAGCTAGTCATCTGGACTCCCTGTGCAGTGGGAGGAAAGAAACAGGCACTTGTAAAATGCAATAAATCTTGCTTATTTTAGACATCATTCTTAGAATGAGATGAATCACTCTCTGCATGCATTTATTTTTCTTCATTTGCTATAAGATCTCAGAGATCTCAAAGACTACACTGTAGATTTCTGAAGATGAGTTGAATCCCACCCATCCATTATTATGACAGAGTCATTTATAAGCACAATGTTGTGCTATCACCTTTTTTATTTCACATTGGTGTGATGGTTTTAAGTGCTTCTGAAGCTTATTAATTTGTAAATGGTTTTTGACAATGTGTTTAAATGTCGTTAACATACTGAAATGTGCAAACTGTGTGAGGAAACCATTGTTCCCTTCTCTGCTTTAAAGAATCATAACCCTTCAGCTAGGCAAGTATGGCTGAAGCAATATAACCAGTTCAGGATATATGCAATTATCTCAATATAAAGAGCTCATGTCTTTTATTCTAGACCAAGAAGGGAAACAATAATCATGTATTGAAATAAGGCATTTTTATACAAGGAAAACTGTAGTCATCCTATGGACTTTACTGGCATAACTATGTATATTAAAAACACCAAACTCTGGTCTTGTTACATGTTTGTGTAGCTCAGGCCTTAGGAGAAACACATTTTAACAGTGCCCTTGAATATTTCATACCTCTGAGCTTGTCCAAAACATGCTGCTTTAGTGCTGAATCTGCAAACATGGGCAGCATAGTCATCTTCCCTAACTTTTGGTGTCAACAATGTAGATACCTATCTCCAAGCTAGCAGACTTCCTTTATAGTCAATGAAGCAGGATGCCTTTTGGCATTTTAAGGGCACAATTCATCTGACCTATTTTAGACACATACTTTAAGAAGAGCTGAATCATGCATTAGAAATGCCTGTTTCTTTTCATTTACTGTAGTCTCCCAAAGACTAACACAGATGTACATTGCTCTCTCATATATTTCTGCTTTTCAGTCCCACCTCACGGTTTTCCCCAGTCTTTGTCTTTCTGACCTTGTCCCTGTTAGTGAAACAGGACCACAGTGGAAGTACTTGCATAGGCATACCCATATAATTATTTTAGGAGCACAGCTCCTGGCATGATTTTGGCTCATGCCAAACAGCAGTCTCCCAAAGAGGGGAGGACCAAGGACCATGCTCAAAAGGCAGTTTGAATGCAGCAACCTTATTTTGAAGCATAAGAGATTTTAGGCCTATGGACATGAGCCATGCTATGCCCTGCAGCTTTGAGGCTAGACAACTGTCCCTTTGGGTACTTTGACAACATGGTCACTATGATATCTGGCCACAGATTGGAGAGCTGATTCCAGGCAATAGCTAATCTCTACCCCACCAAAGATGAAAGTTACTATATGCCAGTGTGTTCACTGCACTCAAGAACTTTTACAATGTGGAAAATACAGCCTGTGACAAGCTTTTAGTTTATGGCATTCATAAATGCCTTTTATGAAGCATGAAGAAATCCATTATCAGATTTTAAGTGAGCATGTTTCAAAAATGTCATTATGTCTGTGACTAACCAAACACCTATGATTAGTTCTTTTATTGCTGACATTTCTAAGAGAAAATGGAAATGTTCTGTGTGGTAACCATCTAGCTGGTTTTCTAATTGCAGTCTGAGAAGACCTGCACAAACATGTATTGATTGTCATCTATTCTTACAAAGCATAAAAGCTTTGTCAACCTTCTGGTCCCACTTCTCACATTTAGAGTTGTAGAGGGTTCACCACAGAGAAAGCGCTGCCCCACTATACCTGACTTTGCATATCAACAACTAGACGCAGACCTGTGGACTTCCTGGCAAATAGTCCCAATATGTGTGCCCATCTTTTCTGGCACAAGTGCTGGGATCTCCAATAGGTGAGTTTTCAAATGTGAGGATTAAGACTATGAATATACCTAGAAATTACCTTTGTTGAGGTGAAACATCAAATGTTAGAAAATACATGACTGCACTTAGGAAACTGAAATAAAGTAGAGCTGTCTGCTCTCTCTAGTTTTGCTAGCACTGCTGGGCTTTATAATTCCTCCGTGCTCACTGGCCAACAAAGGCAGTTGAAAATTTTGGTAGCTGTGAGAACTCATTACGGAAAACAAGTCAGAAGGCCAAATTCTGCTCTCTTAGTAGTGGTGTAACTCTGGAGTGTATCTGCCCTAGTATTAGAATGGAAATAAAAAATTAAATACAGCCTAGTGCAGCAGAATTTGCTATTTAATCTTTTTTTCCCAAAGCTGTTAGTGACATTACTGTAAACTCCTCACACAGACATTAAGTTCCTGAGACAGAAAGTTCTTGTACTCTGTAGGATGCCTACCCAATGGGACTCAGACTTCCATCCTTTAGGCTGTAGCATTATACAGAACTTAGAATGAAAACCCAAAAGCTGTCAAACATCATACAACTATCAGTTCATTTCCTTAGCAATCCTATCTATGCTCCAAATTCTATAATAGCTCCAGAGACACTACTTTTATCTCCCTGATAAATAAGATTTTTATTCCTTGTTCCTGCTAGGAAGCACAAGCCATTTTCTTACTACAAAATTTGCAGCAATTTTCCAATAGAGGATACAGTCCAAGAACCTTCATTAGTGTCAAGACAGAGACCTATTTCTTAGGTGATAAAAAAGGAAAGGACTCAATATCCAACATGTGCCTCCTGTTCAAATGTGCTCTTATTCCTAAATGTCCTTGTTTTGAGAATGTTAAAATAGGACCCATCCAACCAGTTCTGAAGCACTGTTGTTTTCATAGCAGTTATCGTAAATTATGTCATGATAAAAGGAAGCTACACTTAATAGCTTAGTCTAAAACAGCCACAGCAGGATCCTACCAGGCTGTTTTGTGGCCTAACCAGCAGCTTGACATGAACAAAGTGAAAAAGAACAGGGGAGATCAGAGGCAAATACTCTTCTTCCATCATTCTGCCAGGTCTACTATATCACTCCATGGATTATGTCAGAGAGGAGCAAATGTTGTTCCTCACTGAAATCAAAGGTAATGCTTTTAATTATTACAAAAAAAGCTGGAGCAAAATTTCCATGAGATTTCTTGTTATGATCATTTGCTTGGGTTTTATTTGCTTTGTTGCTTTTTCAGTATAGGCGTTTTAAGGCAGAACTGAAAACAGATCACAGATAAGGCAAAACATGTCTGCTTAGGTCTCTATTTAAAAATACTTTTTGTTAAGAATCGTTGTGGTCCAATGCATCAGCACAGTTACCTAAAGGTCAAAGGAGACACGTTTTACTACCTATTCTGCCAGTAAATTGCCTTAAAGCCTGAAGTACCTTCTGTTTTAACATGCTGTCTACATGACTTGCTGTGGCCTCTGATCTCAATGCCTTCTAGAGATGCAAACAGATAAACTTTAAAGAAAATATCATTCAGACATGTAGGTTTAGGAACTATCGACTTTTGTAGAGTCCTCTTTTTGCTCACTAACAAAACTTTACATATAGGAAAATAAAGCAAACATGTGAAGCAGCTTTAGGTATCGCGTATTATAAACATGTGCTCCTTGTATCAGCCTCTCCTAACTTTTTTAATGTAAATTTGCCCCAACATGCAATTATGCTGGTGGTCTCTCCTGGTCTACACAAGTCTACTGGCAGGAGGTTCCAGCCCTTAACATAAATTACTCTCATTTCTTGAATGAAAAGCTTTGATGGCAAAAGGACATTTTCTTTAATGATGGTATCTATGCCTGTATGAGGATTTCTGCTGTGTCGGTTAGGATATCAGATTTAAATGCAGACGAAGCCAAAGACTGTGCCAGCTTTTCCATTAAAAAAAATTATCTCCAATTACTCATTGCTTCCTGAAATTGTTTGGTCATAATTGCCCTGGGCTAGTTTTTGCCCAGAGCTGTCATTCTGCTTCAGGATTTCAGCAAAGACACTATCTCTAAATGTGCTTTATATCTGAGAAAGCTGAAATAAAAAAAAAAAAAAACACTTCCCATACAATAATACATTTTCATTAGTGGCCAAGGAACTTTGAGAATAAGAAATACTCTAGCAGAAAAATATATTCCCCAATGAGGAAAAATGTCTTGAAATATGTTTCTGGAAAAACTTCTGGTGATGTTACTGCGTTATGCAGAGTTCAAAATTGTATTTTGGGAATGATTCTAGTTTTGTCACTTTCTTACCCAAGCAGGACTGTGTGTGCATGTGCAGCTGATATAGTGCACTGCCTGGGGAGGGATTTCTATGCATAACTGCAACACCCAAAAAGCACTATGATAAAGATATGCATTTGAACTGAGCGTTCAATATTGATAGATGGTTCAATATTGATAGGAATTTCTCCAAGGAATGTATTAAATGGAATCATAATTAGGAAGAAAAAAAGTCAATGTTTGCTACCCATATTCTTTACTCTTGAAAAGTATTCAGGGTGGGAATTTCATTAACTTGTATTCTGAAGGCTATAAATCAGCAAAAGGTGAAATTATGGTGTAATTCTCATGAACATATTTTAATGACCCTTCTTTTTTGCCAGATACTGTACTACACATGTATGATCACAAGGTAGTTCTTAATATATGAAACATGACTCTTTATTCAAGCTCTCATTCAACATATCTGCATCTTTGATGAATTCATGAGCTTCCCAAGTCTACCCAATGACTGTTACAAAAAGGCCTAATATGGTTTGAAGGGGAGCAAATGCTTAAGTCAGAGAATCTAAGTCAGAATTGTATGACCTGTATACGGTGTCCTGCTGTAAATATTTCTGCAATTTCTCTCCTGCTGAATATGTCACTCATTCCTCACCACAGATCAGAGTTTCATGAAAGCTTTAAAGGAAGCAACAAACGGGATGAGAAGCCTAACACCCCCACCCCCCAAATAAATATCTTGGAATAGAAGAATAAGTGTCTGAAGGCTGGAATGTTATCTTGAAGCTATAATAACAGTGCAAATCCTATTGCCCTCAAAGGAATAAAGTCAGAAAACAGATTCCTACAAGTTCAACCCGCATAAATGCACACCTAGCCCTGGATACATTTCTGTTCCACAGGAAAATCGTTCTGAGCATGGACAGGTGATTATGTGTCTTTGAATACCTGACACAGGCCTAGTAATTAAATTTCTAACCAAATATCCTTCCATCCCCATTCCCTTAATTAAAGACAGTTGTTCCACTTCTTCTCTGGAGCCCAGCATGTTTCTCTGTCTCCATGCCATAACCCAAAATCCTAGAAGTGTTCCCATTGTCAGAGCTCAGTGAGAAAACAGAAGACAGGGACTCCTTGTAGGAACAAATCCCACTCATTTAAGACAAAACACAGCGTGTGATCTTAACATGTGAGTTTGGCACTGTGCAATGTGGGTGTGTCCTTATCTCACATGGAGGTTATGGCCTTGCATGTGATTTTGGTTTTTTGCTTTGGTCACTTCTCCTTATTAATGTCTGTACAATGGGGTCACTGTTCCTTTCGAGCAGAGTCGTAGGATCTAATAGAAATACAATCACAAACCATAAGACTTGCATCTGCAATCAGATCCATGAAATTCAGGGTGTAGATGAAAGATTTGGCAGAAAATATGTGGAGACTGCTGCCAGAGCTATCCCAAATAAAAAATGACAGGAACTACCCATCTGTTTAGTATCTCAGTTTCAATCCTCAGGCTTGACAAGCAGAGGTACAGTGTAGAATAACTAACACCTGACCAGGCTGTGAATATTTTCAGACATCAGTGAGAGATCTGTTTAGAGATTCTTCATGTGTGAAGATCCATTTTTAAAGTTAGCTCACCTTCACTTCAGTCACTGCAGTCTTAACTATGAAGCACACTGAGCTAACTTATGAAGATATTTATAGATTCCCCCACAAAACCAGTACTGCAAGTTTGCTAAAGAGATTTTTCATTTCTTTGCTTCTAATACACCCAATATGTTAGAAGCAACTCATCTGGCTCCCATTTGGGATAACTTCAAATACACATGCAGAAATTCCATGCTAAGAAACTCCTTGTAAGTGGAGAGATCTATCCTCCTATTTCAGTACTAATTGAACAATGTTAGTCTTGTCCCATAGAATCTGAATTACAAAGAGAATTTGGCCAGATTAATCCTTTGTCTCACAACACACCCAAAGCATACACAGACACCTTAGGCTTGCACACCCTGGTCTGGTTTATTGCTGTAATTAAGCACTAGACCTGTCTACAACATTTTTTTTTTTTAACTGAAGTGGTTTAACAACAAACACTATCAAACTTTGCTTTGCAGTTTTATCCAACCCCAGTCTCAAAAGCAACACCATAAAAGCTCTGTTCCTTGAGGCTCTCTTGGAGTTGGAAAAGATGGAAGATATAAAATAAACTGTCCATGCACATAGCCAACAATGGCTAATTTTCTGTCTGGAAAACAGCTGCAGTAGAATTTACAAATGGAAATAGAGATAATTAAATTCCTTAGGCACTCTAAGAGACTTCTGACCAATTTCTCTGGGTTTATTTCCAACTCTACCAAAATGTATGGAAAAGCTACAAATGCAACACAGTAGTTTTCTAAATAAATTGTGTGCCCATATAAGCTTAAAATGTATCCAACTCCTTTCAGTTATTATTTAGCAATACTTAATTGAAAGGATAGATCAAGACTTGTGTTTTTTCAGTGTAGATGCTACAGCTGGGATCCTACTGCTGATGAAAGGGGTCAGTCAAACTGTAATATTGGAGGGCCATTACCAACCATGTTCTTCTCTGATAGGTACATCATTATCCTGGCTTTTTTCCCCTCCTATGCTGGCCCTCTGATCATAACATAAGCTATGCCACTGCCCTAGGCAAGGAGCAGTTAAAGCAGGCTATTAGAGATGGAGAGCTCTTCCTGCTCACCAAGGTGCACTGGCTGTTCATTGCATCTCATCAGAGTGAAGCACCAGAGAAGCAGCTCTTCCAGTGCTGTCTGAAGAACAGGGACAACTGAATTCCTCGGGGCATACAGCATTGATATATGCACATATGCCTCATAATGCCAGAGAGACACTGCTTGGGGAGGGATCTCTATGCATAACTGCAACACCCAAAAAGCACTATGATAAAGATATGCATTTGAACTGAGCGTTCAATATACAGAATGATACAGACAACTTTAATTAAAAATGTAATATAAGAACAACTGTCCTTGGTGAGACAAAAGTCTGTCTAGCCTCATATCCTGTTTCATGCA
Source organism: Buteo buteo (assembly GCF_964188355.1). NCBI lineage: Eukaryota > Metazoa > Chordata > Aves > Accipitriformes > Accipitridae > Buteo > Buteo buteo. The sequence goes on from NC_134204.1 coordinate 21,138,339, forward strand.
GTGACCCAGAATGGATATCTTACCAAACCCAATAAGAACATGGTAAAGGTACTGTAACGGTTCACACAATGCACTCCCCAATTCCAGTTTATGGAACTGCTGATTCAGAGGTGTTTGTCCTCATGATTAATAGCTCCTGATGGTTACCCAGGATATGGAGAAGGCTGAGGTACTTAGTGACTTTTTTGCCTCAGTCTTCCCTGGCAAGTGTGCCAGCTACACCACCCAGGTCACAGAAGCCAAAGGCAGGGACTGGGAGAATGAAGCGCTGCCCGCCATAGAAGAAGATCAGGTTCAAGACCATCTAAGGAACCCGAAGGTGCACAAGTCCATGGGACCTGATGAGATGCACCTGCAGGTCCTGAGGGAACTGGTGGATGAGTGGCTAGGCCACTATCCATCATATTTGAGAAGTTGTGGCAGTCTGGGGAAGTTCCCACTGACTGGAAAAGGAGAAACATAACCCCCATTTTTAAAAAGGGGAAAAAGGAAGACCTGGGGAACTACAGGCCAGTCAGTCTTACATCTGTGCCCTGCAAGATCATGGAGCAGATCCTCCCGGAAACCACGCTAAGGCACATGGAAAATAAGGAGATGATTAGTGACAGACAACATAGCTTCACTAAGGACAAATCGTGCCTGACAAATCTGGTGGCCTTCTATGATGGAATTATAGCATTGGTGCATAAGGGAAGAGCAGCTGACGTCAACTACCTGGTCTTGTGCGAAGCATTTAACACTGTCCCACACAACATCCTCATCTCTAAATTAGAAAGACATGGATTTGAAGGATGGACCAGTCAGTGGATAAGGAATTGCCTGGATGGTCACACTCAAAGAGTTGCAGTCAACGGCTTGATGTGCAAGTGGAGACCAGTGAAAGTGGCATTCCTCAGGGGCTGGTATTGGGACGGGCAGTGTTTAACATCTTTCTCAGTGAAATGGACAGTGGGATTGAGTGCACCTCAGCAAGTTTACCAATGACACCAAGCTGTGTGGTGCGGTCAACTTGCTGGAGGGAAGGGATGCCATCCAGAGGGACCTTGACAGGCTTGAGAGGTGGGCCCATGTGAACCTGATGAAGTTCAACAAGGCCAAGTGCAAGGTCCTGCACATGCATCTGGGCAATCCCAAGCACAAATACAGGCTGAGTGGAGAATGAATTGAGAGCAGCCCTGAGGAGAAGGACTTGGGGGTATTGGTGGACAAAAAACTGAAAATGAGCTGTCAATGTGCTCTCACAACCCAGAAAGCCAACCGTATCCTGAGCCGCATCAAAAGAAGTATGACTAGCAGGTCGATGGAGGTGATTCTGCCCCTCCACTCCACTCTCGTGAGACCCCACCTGGAGTACTGTGTTCAGCTCTGGGGCCTCCAATATTAGAAGGACATGGACCTGTTTGAGCAGGCCCAGAGAAGGGCCACAAAGATGATCAGAGTGCTGGAGCACCTCTCCTATGAAAACAGGCTGAGAGTTGGGGTTGTTTAACCTGGGGAAGAGAATACTCCAGGTAGACCTTATTGCAGCCTTCCAGTACCTAAAGAGGGCCTGCAAGAAAGCTGGAGAGGGACTTTTTACAAGGACATGTAGTGATAGGTATAGGGGTCGGCGTTCGGAAGATCTCGCGATGTCACGGAAAGTTAGAGGGTTAGTCGCAGCCTTGTGATGTACCTGTAACCCCACCTCCCCTTGTTAGTATAAAAGGAATTAACTGCGCAATAAAAGGTGGAAGTTGGCGCTCACACTGCATGTGTTATCTGTCTCTTTCCCTGGTCCGGGCTGACCAGTGATCTAAGCGTGGCACCTTGATATGTAGCGAATGCTACAATAGGACAAGGGGTAATGGCTTTAAACTAAAGGAGGGTAGATTTAGATTACATGTAAGGAAGAAATTCCTTACTATGACGGCAGTAAGACACTGGAATAGGTTGTCAAGAGAGGTCGTGGATGCCCCGTCCCTGCAAGGATTCGAGGCCAGGTTGGATGGGGCTTTGAGCAACCTGGTCTAGTGCAAGGCATCCCTGCCCATGGAAGGGGGGTTGGAACTAAATGGTCTTTAAAGTCCCTTCCAACACAAACCATTCTATGACTCTATGACTTTTTTCTATGTTTTCTCTAAAAGTGGCTTCCACAAGCGTGTAATCTTTCAACATTCTCAGCATCCTGCAGCACCAAACTCCACAGATTAACTACATGCTATCTTGACAAGTATCTCCCTTTCTTGTGTTGAAAGTGCCATCTGACAATTTCCTCTTTGCCTTCTCCTTGACTGTCAGCTAGTATATATATGTAATTCTTTATTTACCTTTCCCACTGTTCTCTGTGTTCTTTTTATTTCTCTTTACTATTTTTGGGGAAGTGGGAGGTAACTGGAACTATATGGAGTTTTCAAGGAATGTGTGTATCATGGATTTCTACAGGACTTTTTCTGTGCTGTTCATTATTTCTTTTCTGAACATTAATATCCTATGTAGGTTTTTGGTTGCTTTTGTTTGTTATTCAACACTTAGATGAAGTTCTCAGTGAACTGTCCACAGTGGCCTCAAAATAATTGTTTTCTAAATGATATTAGTTAATGCAAAGATTTTTTGTTACATATAGCTTCCCAAGACAGTTTCCCTGAACACATTACATTCATTTATCAGCATTTAATTTCATTTACCATTTTATAGTGTAGTCACTGATTATGGAACTTCCCTGCAACTCTCTGGATCACCACACATCATCATGTTCACCCTGTTCCCAAATTATTCTTGGCTGTGTTTAACAGCACAGGATTAATCACAGCTTTTTAGGGACTATACTAAGAAGCTCCATCCACTCTGAAAACTCACAGTTTATTTCTATCATTTAATTCCTGGTGTGAATATCATAGGCCCACAAGAAGATCTCATTCCATAACACTATGGTTTCCTTAGAGGCTTTTGGAGAGAAACTATACCAAAAGTGTTTTGAAAATCCAAATAAATCTTACTTTTTTTGCCAACCAATCCATATTATCAATGATTTCTTCAAAGAATTCCGATAGAATTATGAGATATGATTTTCTGTACAAAACAAGTGTCGTTTATTTCCCACCATATCAGAGTTATAAGTGTGTTAATTAATTTCATTCTTCAGTGTGATTTTATCAGTTTTATCAATATAGTCTGTAGTTCCTTGGATCACCCCTAAAATGATTTTAAAATTGGTGGTGTGTTAGCCATCTTCCAACCCTCTAGTACCAGAGTATGCCTTGTAAGGCTTATTTAAATATCACAGTTAGCAGTTCAGTGATTTTATATCTGAGTTCTTTTAGAGCTCTAGAGAGAATACCATCTGCCTTAAGCAATTAGTGTTCATTATATTGATTTATTTTAGAACCTCTTCAACTGCCCCTTTATTTGAGACAGTCCCTCAGTGTAATCTCAAATGCTAATTAAGCTCATTCATTAAAATGTATTATATATAGCTGAAAGTAAAATTTCTTACAGTTCTTAAGAACAATGAATGCAGACCACATACATAGAATGAGTGACTGCATCTTGGAAAGTTACTTATGAAAAGGATGTAGGGAACCTGGTGAAAAAGCAATAAAACCTCAGCTTGAAGGCCAAAGACATTTGCAAATTAGCTACTACTACCATTTGACCAAAAAAAGTGAGAAAGTAGGAGCTAAGAGAGAATGCAGGAGCTCCTAAGGAGGAGCTAAATTGAAAACAGGATCTACACAATTTTACCTTACATAGACCATTGGTAAAACTTTACTAAAGCACTTCAGTGTTGTTGGCTATATTTTATAGGACTTTGAAATATTGGAAAAAGTACAAAAGAGAGCCAGAAAAATAATTTGAAGACTGGAAAAGACACCATCTTCTCACAAAGGAAGCGATTAGTTATTGAATAGAGACCCAAGTGGAGCTGGGTATTCATTACTCTTTCAAGTCATCAGAACAAGTTAGAAAGCCTTTTTGGTATATATGGTTTGCCAAACATTAAAAGCAACTAACCTCTCCCTTCCCAACTTTCTGTCTGTAAGGGACAATTTTTTCATATGAGACTTATGAACTTACAGTTTCTTCAGCACACTTGAAAATTCTATCATTTCTTCTCCAGAACTCCTAGGCCCGTAGCTTGAAAAAAAGGGGAAACAATACGGATGCATGTGGATGTCAGAAATTCTGCAAATCTGTAAATAAATACATAAATAACTAACTCAGCTGACAGTGTGGGTAAGCACAAAAAAGACCTTGAATTGCTGCTGACAACCTGATACATGTGAGATTGCATCCTTTTCTTTGGTAGAGATGCATTTCTTTTCAGATCATTTGTCTTTCATGTACTGTTGAATGTAAGTTGTGTCTCAGTGACTGATTGACTGACTGAAACAAGGACAGAAAGAAACAATCATTAAACATTTAAGCCCTTTTCTGGGTCATCTTTGAGGATGTATCTTAAGGAGGCCAGGCTGCCTTTGAAGGTAACAAATCTACTATGACATATCTGTTGTGCCAAATTCTTATTTTGATTGTTCAAATTATGTAATTGGAAAACATTTTTTTTCTCAGAAAGACCAATGTAACCAAAACCAACTAAACAGCTATGAGTCTTCAGGTTTGATTGTACACTTATACAAAACACACTGTGTTAATTAATTTCATTCTTTAGTGTGATTTTATCAGTTTTATCAATATAGTCTGTAGTTCCTTGGATCACCCCTAAAATGATTGTAAAATTGGTGGCATGTTAGCCATCTTCCAACCCTCTGGTTGAATAAGAATAAGAAATAAATAAGAATAAGAATAAGAAAAGAAAACTCATTCAGCACTTACAGTGGAAGAAGTCCTGTTGATAACTCATGTTTAGGTTGTAACTCTTGCCAGAAAAAGCTATTTTTGCTTGCACATGAGATCTTACACAACAAATGAATCACTTAGAATTTTACAGCAAAATGTGGAACTATAAACCTCATAAATAATTGTGATCTACATTTCATCCCAATATAAGCACAAAATGATGACTTGGATTACTGTCAGGCTAACCTGCATGCATTTTCCAAATTTCAACTGACTGGAAATGAGAGAGAAACAGTCCCCATTGTGTGGATTTGAAAGCCAAAGTTTCCCAACATTTAAGGTATTCAAATACAAATGTAAGAATCAGTTCTGGGGTGAAGGTTTGGCTCCCAAATTGTTAAATGGAGAGCTGGATCTATTCAGTGCTAATCATTTTGCTAAATCAGAACCTGTCCTCACTTGTTGTGTAACTTCAGATGCTGTATTCCCCAGCCCACTCTTTGCCAAAGTTTGCAATTAACTCTCTACCAAATGGCAACACAGAGTGAGAGCAATTGATCTGCTGGCAAGGTATCGGTGCAACACATCAGTAATCCATCATTCAGCTTCATTCATTGATGAAACACAGTAGGGAGCTGAATACCAGCCAGCAAAACAGTCCTGGCTGTGCTTCCTGCCTCCCACATGATAAAGACAGAGACACTTCAGGAATGAATAGACAAACAGAAGAGGGACAGGCTAACACTTTGAGGACATGCTCTCCCACAGGACTTCTGGGACAGAGAGCAAGCTAACAAAGCCAACTGGGAGAGAAATCTCCACTAAAGGAGAAGCCTCCCTCACACTTCTGACCAAGGTCACTGGGAAAATGGACCAAGTCCACTTACCTTTCAAATGGACCATCAAACAATCCCAAACAGTCCCTAAAGCCTGCACCCTGCAAGTTACTTCATTAGCAGTGAGACACCCTTGGCAGACATGAATTTAACAGTGGGCCTCAAGCTAGTTTGGTGCCTCATGCAGTGCATGGCTGCACGTGGCTTTTTGAACAGCTATGATTACTCATGTTCTTTTTGTCTACTCTTTCCTCCCTCCTCCTTCATTAGCATCCTTGACAGAGTTGTATTGCAGGGTCACTCAGTAATCAGAGACAAGCCTCTGGCAGAGGCCGGGTTCACGCCAAGTCCCTGAGCCCTGCTCAGCATGGGTAACTTCACAGTGTATCACTTCAATCCTGCTAGCTTGTACCAGAGTCTCAGAAAGATATAGTACCCTGCTCTGTACAGAACAATTCCCAAAAGCTGTTATTTTACAGGGAGGATGCAGACTAACAGCCTTCTTAGTTAAAGTCTTACCATTTTGTTAATAATCACGTTCTTAAGCAACAGAAAGTCTGCCACTCCAAGCTTTACCCACAGGATTACTTATACATGCCATAGCCATAGGATTGGCATGTCCTATCACTACATTTTTGACCTCCATATCTGAGAAATTATGTGCTACCAACAGCAGAGCTTCCAGTTATTTCCATCAAGGTAGCATGCACAGACAGGACAGGACCTGTGAGATGTACCTGTGTCAGAGCACAATGCAGTGCTACATTTGTGCACCTGGCATTTCATTTGTGCTTCCTGCAAAGCATGTTGAGCACTGTAAGTTTAGACTCTCATGTTTACAAGTTCATTAAGAAAAAGCTTTCGGAAGACACTTTACCATTTCAAACATAGCAGCAAGACAGTGAAACTGACAGTTTGGGCACCTCTGACAGGTTGAATTTTTGTCATGGAGGATTTGGGGTCTTCCTTTTTTTTTCCCTCAACAGAATTAACTCAATTTGGTTTGAAACTCTCTCAGTAAAACTCCCATATCAGTATTAGCAGTGTGCACAGCATGAGAAACTCACAAACAAAAAAAAGGCCAACAATTGCACAAAGGTAGGGTGGAGAAAGTCTTTACAAAACAGTGTATATGCAGGTGGAGCCAGAGGTTCACTTTAAAGGAAGTGGGGGAGAAATGCAGAAGAGAAGTGGAGTCATATCCAGATAGCAATAATCTCTTCTTGTAAAATTCACCCTTAGGGGTGAAGTTAAGAGCCTAATAATTTCCCGGGGTTTGTGACAAGGTCACAGTGTCTCACGGTGCCATTACAGCTCACTGATCACTTGTTCCCACAGACCTCCCAGACACCCTGCAGTTTCAAGGGCCCTTGGAACTGAAGAGTCTTCTCAAGTTCAGGGCATGTCAGCACTCTTCCAACAGCTCTTCATCAACAGTTTATTCCTGAGTAATTACTCATTTTAACCACAAGCATACATAGACTTCTATTCATAACACTCAGAGGTATCTTAAAAATCTGAATGCTCAGCTGATACTCATACAAAATCTGCCTTTTCCCTCAAAAAACTTTCTTCAAATTTTGCTTCTGTGTAAAACAATATTTGGGGTGCATGATAACAATATTTATTACAGTAATCTCTTTCATGTAGTGATCTGATTTTTATATGGTTGTTTGATGTTTTACAGTTGGTTAGAATACAACACTACTGAGTGAGACTGTTAACTAACCCAATTATTTATCAGCAAAGAACACCCAAAGTTATTATGTGCCAGCAGACCCAAACAGCAAATCAGTGGGAGAACTGGAGCTTCCAGCAATGATGACAATCAACTGTTCAGTCCCTCAAGAAAGTAATTAAAATGAAAAGAGGAAACAATTGCAATGATCTAATAACATGGCTTCTTCCTATAAACATGTTTTTAAAGTATCAGCTTATATTTTTTCAGAAAGCTTGAAATATGATGTCCCCCCACTTTTGTCCAAGGTCCCTCAATTCCCTCAGAAATCTTGCTGTGTGTTCTACAGTAAGGCATTTTTTTCCTTGACACTCTTCAGTCACTCAGCTGGCAATCACGTGGCAGCTCTAGAAGAGCTACAAATTGTTAAGGTCTTATTGAAGTAAATGTGGAAGTGAATAACAAAATCAGACCAGTGATTTCTTTCTAATTCTTTTCTTTTTACTGGCCCCAGATTTTTTAATAGCATACCATCTCACATGGGATAGCCCCAGAGGTACTGTCATGCAAATCACATTTTAAAAAATGATACTGAGAATGTGTATCTATAATTACAGAATTGTCACAAGAAACCTAGAGTTCTGGTGTTTGAGCCCATACTGAGCTCTCACAGTGCTATCAACATTAAGGAAGACAGAAGTTTTAGACGGGGAGGACAAACTCATTGCTGAAGTGTGAACAGAATAAGCAATTAAGCTATTCATTTCAAAAATAAATAAGTCTTACTAAAACAAACTGCAACCTATTCTGGGAGAAAAGTTTAATCCCCACTCTAGCTGAAAGTCTGCTACTCCACAGATATTCAAGTTACATTGGACAAGGAAGCAAGCCAACTCTCTTGTGTAGGAAGACACTGTTGCTGTCCCCTGGCAGATGGGAGCTGTGCCTTCCTTGGGTGCCAAAAATAATTTCTGCATTTTATCCAGTGACTGTTCAACATGAAATGAGGACTGTTCCTAGAACAGGCCTGGGACCCATGACTTTCCCTCCCTGCCCTATGTACACACTGGAATATGACACTGCGTTCCTGAAACAATCAGCTTGGAGGAGCAGGCTAAGTACCTTGCTCCAGGTTATGAGGTTCTGAATCCTTCTTGGGTAGAAGGATGCCAGAGATCACTGATGAAGATGAAGAAGCTATGTGATGCATGGGATTTAAGACATACTTTTGTTGTCGTGGTTCACATGGGAGTAATCCAGGGATTTTTACATCTGTTCCCTGAGCAGAATCTTATCCCAAGGAGTTTAGCCTTCCACATACACTGTAGTGAGCCTGCAGGTAAGGCTTTGGATTGCCCTGTAGCATCAGGCATGAAAAGATAAATATTGCAATGCTACAAAGTGTGGCAGCTTCAATCTCTTTTTTAATGAATGCCTCTATCACCACAATGCAGTAGGTTCATACAGAGATGATAGTGCCTGGATAGACAAAAAATACTTTGTGGTAATAAGTATCTCTGTAACTGTGCATATCTTCACTTCTGTGAGCAATAGAAAATTTGTGAAGACTTGAATTTTGGTATCTGAATCTGCAAAGGGGTAAGTTCTTCTCAAAATGAAACACCTGCAGGCTTGCAGAATATAATGGTTTCAGTTAAAACCAGGACAAATCCAAAGTTGCAACAAAGGAAAACTGAAACAGCAAAACTTTGAAACTGCAATGCTTCAATGAACATCTGACACCATATTAGCTGCTACAGCTTTTTAACCCAGGGAACATTTTGGAATATGAGTGCATTTGCTAAGAGAGAAGGACAGTCTCAGGGCAACAGGACCTCTTCTGTAACTCTCTTGGTTCTTTATTTAAGCATTATCCATTTGGTAGACACTCAGCTCTATATAGGTCAGTCAGTGCATGGAATAATTATCCTCTGAAAAGGAACATTCATATAATAAAGGGAAACTGCCTTATTTAAATATGGTTGGAAATAATTAAGTAAAGTCAGTGATAGGGAAAAGTTCACAGCAGGAATTTGTGACAATGATAGGTCATGCTTGCACGATGAAAGCTTTGACACAAAGCTTGTGCCACTGTTAGCTCAATGGAAGGTTAGTCACTCTGTATTAGTAAGTACCTGACTCTATGATTTCCTAACAGAAGGTGCAGGACATGTCTGAACACTTTTTAAAATATTGAGAATTCCTTTTCCACATTGCAGAGCCTTGGCTCTTCCTGGAGGCGGGAGGGAACATGCAGTGCAAAGCTGTTCTGGTAATTTACAGAAATACATATGGATAGAGATGTATTTCTAATCTGTAACTACTCTCCAGCTCTGCTTTCATTAACAGTCTGTCAGGCTTCTCCTATAAATCTCTATTTTCATGCCTTATAGCTCAGCCATAAAAATTCACTGCAGTGTAACATTTGGCAAAAAGTCTCAGTCTCAGCACAGGTCTCACCTTCACATTTAAACAAAAAATTAAACACCACCTTAAAAACAGAGAATTAAAAGAAAGACCACAAATATATTAAAGTGCTGCACTGAATTCAGAAAGGAAACACAGGATTCACGCAGAAGGCTAAGCTAAACGTTGAATGCCACATGTAGTACTCAGGTATTGAAATAATTTCCTACAGCAGACCATCTTCCTGTGCAAACACTGTCTCATTGTGTACACATGCACTAAGGCTGAAACAGGGACAGGGTTGGGCTCTGCTTTTCCATCTGTGCCTGTGAGAATCTGGCTGATCTTTGCAGCTCAGTCTCCTCACTGCTTGCTAAATGCAGATTGATGCTGGACCGCGCATTTTAGTAACAGTAAAGCAGATCTAGTAGCAGATCTTAGTAACAGACAGATTTGCTATCAAGTTCACTGGTACGTTAAAGTTCTTCCCAAGCTTGGGAAGCTGGAGCAGAGTAACAGCTATAATTTGCATTGAGCAATGATATTCCCCCAAAACAATATGCCATGAAGTGTCATTTCTGGGTGCTTCTCTTGTCCATGCCTGTGCTGGAACCCACAGGGAAAGCAACAAGTGGTGGCTATGCTAGCATCATATTCACAAAGGGCCCCACCACAAAAGCCTTCGCAGCTGGGTAGGGACTATTTCTTTTGCAGTACAAGGGGATGGAAGAGGACAGACTACTTTCATCTTATTTATTCCAACTTCTACTGCAAATACATACACTCCAGGGCTCCTGCACACAACACAATACAGATGGGAAGAGCCCTCTTCCGTTTCCTTTCATCTCTAAAATAATCCTCCACCTCAGTATCCTTAGGCACTTCCTAATGACACATCACTAATTAAACAGAGATATCATGGCCAAACCCATGAACAACTGACAACATAACAACCAGGCTGGTCATACTGTCACTGTAAGGAAAAATAAAGGGCTGAGAGTAGAGTCTTCAGGGATCAGTGGTTTACTGGACATAGGCTGAGCAAAATTTCTTAAGCTATAACCCTTTTTAAACTGCAACACTTCAGGTTTTGTGCCTCAGCTTTCCTGCAGGATGTTTGCGACATGTTTCACTCCATCACATCCATGGCTTTTCAGATAAGGCCTCCATACTTGTGCAGTGTGACATGCAGGGCAGAACTGAGCCTACAGAGACTAAGACTCCAGTCTGTACTTGGATGAATGTTTGGAGGATTTGTTACTTAATTTACATGATGACTTACATACTGGGTCTTTAAATAAACTAAATCTTTCGTATAGTCCTCATTAATTGTAATTAAAATGTGTGTAGTGCAGAAAGATTTTAAAGAAATGTCCCCAGAGCTATCCAAGCAATCTTTCGTATGATAACTGAAGATTTGTACCTCTGTCTCCAGTAAAATGAGATGCTACTGGCACTTAAGAATTTTTCTAAGGAGCAGCTACTTTTGCTGCAAGTACAGAGTGATTATGTCACAAAAAAATTATATTTAAATAGATAATACATATGTGGCAATACCATTGTCAGGGATGATAGCAGTGGCCACTATTACAATTTTTTGTTTGTGTGGTTATCTTCAGTATCAGTCCACAACACATAATGAAAGGCATCAGAGGTCTTCCTGCATCATGAGCATATTCTAAAGAATGAAAGCATAACTGTATTTTCAATGGCTGGAATTGTAATTAGGTCATCTAAGTGAGGAAATGATAGGTACTTCCAGAGAATGTAGCACTGCTTACTGATGCAGAAGAGGTACCTGGAAAAACTAAATCTCAATGACCATTTAAGAACAGGCTTTCTTTTTGATGTGTAAATGCAACTCAAATTTGCATTAATTAGAATTATTCTTGTGGTATGAAAAAAAAAAAACTGTCTAGGAAACTACCCCGCTATATTACTGTGTAATAATAATAAAATAATCACAACATTTAAAAGGAAACTGTTGCCACAAGGAAACCATTGGATTTGGTTTATTTATACAATTTTCAAGCAGAATTGTTCTCTGTCTTTTTTCAGATCTCATTAACACAGAAAATACATCTGTCTGCTTATGCCTAATTTTCTGCTTGTAGCACAATTTCTGCCATGTTCATATACTTCTATCACTATGTCTCTATGGCTGAATGAAAGAGACATATACTTTTTACTGCATGACTTAAGAGACACAGGACAGAAAGCTGGGCCCAAGAGGGCTGAGAAAAAATATCTAGTGTTAAGCAACTGTACCCATCTGCTTACCATTAAGGCATGATAACTCCCCACTGCATCTCACTGGTGACTCCCTAGAGACCTTATACGCTGCTTTTCAATCAAAAATGACCCCAGTCTACAATTTTTCAGCCACATCCTCCTCACTGTAGGTGCTATGAGGAGGGATAATGTAAAATGGTTATGTCAAGTCCAGACTGCAATTTACACAATGAGAAATCCCTGAGGTTTCATTACAGAGCCTTTGCATGCCATCATGGAGGCATTGAAAGCCACGGTGGATGGAAAAGGAATTTTTCTCAAAAGCTTTTTCTTTTAAAGGCACGTTACAACAGATATCTCAGGTCCTACATCCAAATTACAAGCACTGACTCCCATGCAAGCTAACCACAGTGGAATTCCTCCAGTGGCAATTGCATTCATAACACTTAACCAAGATGTGAAAATGATACTGTAAAAAAAATTTGCTGAAGCTTTAGACTGTTGGTTATCCTTGTTTGTTAAGCATATTTTATATTTTTGTTCTCCCCTTTTCCCCATCTGCAACTAAAAGATGAAATGCCAGACGGAGGCAAAAATGTTGCTCTTGCAGTATTTCTGATTCAGATGTACCTCATACAAAAATATCTTCAGATTCCGTTCCAAAGAACTAAATCCAGTTACAAGTTATGGTGTTTTAAGGAAGTTTCCAGCAGCCTGAACATTTGAGAGCTTAGTCATTGTCTGAAGCCCATCCATTATTAGTGCTTTCACCCCTTAGGGTGAAAGTCAGGCAAGTAGAGGTAACCTCATGCAAAGCTTACTTATATGCCACGCTGGAACTGAAAATGGTAGTAACCAAAGGGTTATTCAAAGAGGTTAAATTTATCTTTGTCTCTGAACACAGAAAACTTCCAAGCTAAAACACAACTGGTAATACTCCTATGGATCCACAGACCCCAATCACTTGCAGAACCTGAACAAAGCACTTGTGGTTGGTTTTAATGCACATAAGTTTAGACAAGGATATGAATTCTATCTCCCCACAGTGCCTCATCAGATAGAGAATTACTCTGGTTTGTGCTTTTGTTGTGAAAAGAGGACAGAGTGGGGGAAGGAGAATTTATATCAGCCATTATAATTAACTGTTCATAATAAGTGTTAGGTTTCCATCTCCACTCAGTGTCAAGTGATGGGATTCACAGGTGTCAGAGTGAATTAGTCTAAAAGAGGTATTGAAAATGAAGCTTTGTTCCAAAAAGGGGGGGTGGGGGGGCGTGGGGGGGTGGGCAGGGCATGTAGTGAAAAGTAGTTTGGCAATTGATTGAAAAAAAATTTCAGATTTCTTTCCTGCCACATAATGTTTTGTCTGGCAACATAATGTAACCTATTTAGCAACATGTAGGCAACTCAATAGCAGGCCACAAAGTACCATGCTATTCTTTCAGTTATGCATGTTTACTTAAATACATATACATATATATATATACACACATAGAGAAAGAGAGAGAGAGAAATAATTTAAAAGAGACATTTGTTTAGCATTTCCCCTTCAAAGAAAGGAGTATAAACAACACATTTTTTTAATCCAGTAGAACTGATTTCCAAACCAACTGCTGCAACAAAGAAGGGTCCAGTCCCAACCTTCTTGCTAAAACCTATTAAAGAAGCAGGTGCTAACTAGGTTGTCAAAGCTGCTGAATGCATGACAGTCAGCGAGGAACAGAATCTCCCTTTGTTTTTCTACCTTTGTTTTATTTTTCATTTTGTTACTATTCCATAATCACAACTCCTAATCTTCAAAACTGACAAATGTTGCTTGAGAATTTAATCAATGAACAAGCCTAGGACACTCCTGTGCCAGACAGCTGTTCCTGTGTCTGGGTTTTAGTGTCATTGCCACATCAACAGATTTAAAATTTTGGCAGAGTGCCAGTTTCACGTTTCAGCCTTTGCTGTTATGTCTTTAGATATGGGTCGTATAGGAAAGATGTTTTGGAAAAAAAGTAAGAGAGGACATATTTGTTGATGTTATATCCAAGCAAGCCACAGTGAACTTCTGTTGAGGGCCTTTCTCCCCTGCTTAAAATAGGTCATTTTATGTGGTTGCTTTTCTAGATTTTAATCTCTCAGGCTGCAATCCTGCAAACACTCATGCATGTGATTAACTCTGACTACCCACATGCGTGAAGTGCTAGCAGGATGGGGACTTTAATTTGTTGTGACAATGTCATGGGGAAGAGAGCTAAGTGGTAATAGGTGAGGAGAACTGTATAAATGAGGCCATCAAGAGCAGGCTGGGTTAACCCTGTACTGGGCAACACTTTGCTAATGGCTGCTCCATCTCCCCAGGCCAGTAGTTCATGTTATACTGTGTTTTGTTTCTGGACATACCAGAATCACTATCAAGAAGCTCAAAGGAAAACACAAGGAAGCTCATCATTTTGCCAATTTTTTAAGAACATTTTTCCCAATGTCTTTCTATTACCATTTTACTTGGGGTTTACCCTTGGGAGTGTAATAGCTTTGCTCACCTGTCCAGAATGGCAGGACAGATACACATCAAGTGTTTGGCATTCCTGAGAATTGTCATGCACAGTGTGAAGAGTGCACCTCCTGCATTTAAGCAGCACAGTGCTATTGCCTCTTTCTCTCTCCACGATCCCCTGTGCCAGATGCAGCTGGTCTGCAGATTAGGGACATTCCCTAATAGTTTGCATCTAGAACAGAAAGCAGGAGAGAAGTCACAGTGCTGAGTTGTGTCCAATACTCAGAGGAGCTCTGCTTCGAGGCATTTTCCTTAGCTGCAGTTTAGTGCCAACACAACTTGTGGCTTGCCACAGGACTAGCCCCTACAGTGTGAATACAGGAGGTATCACATGCAAAATGGAGCAGGCATACACATATCCCAACCAAGGAAAGATGACTTTGCTGTCTCACGTGCTAGAAAAGACAAGACCTGCTACTTGGCCACCTGATTCAGTTTCTGTCATACCAGTTCACAAAGTAATGTTTTTCCTGAAGTTCTGCAGGCTTTTTTCCTATGAAATTATGTTATTACTGTTTGGCATAGGTTATGCGTACTAGATATGTCACACTGACATCTACCCCTTTTGTCTCAAGTGAAAGTCCAGTATTGCTCTCATCGTCTCAAACACTGCATGACAGAATAATTTTTCATTTTAATCACATTGTAGTAAACCTTGACAGACAAAATGATAAGCAGAATTGGTAAGAAAACATTGAAATGTCACTAGGAAATAGAGAGAGGGTGGGCCACAATCATTTCTTCCCATTGCGCACTAGCACAAGGGACTGTGAAGATCAGCTTGCTGTTGTAATTTAATCAGAGCAATTTCATAAGAGCAAAGAATACAACTTTTAGAAATATGAGTAAAACTAATTTGTCTAATAGAAACTGGACAACATATGCAAATGTATAATTTTAGCAAGTGGTTGAGCCTCTTATATAACTCCCTACTTCACTAGACTGTGGGTGCCTGAGGAGATTCTGTCATCATAATCTATTATCAAGTGGCTTACCTCCAGTTTTCAGAGAACAGTTCATCAACAGCTATAAATCAAAACTTCCTATGGAATGATTGATTCAGCCCAGAGGTGTCCGTCACAAAGATATAAGTAAAGCCCTAAGGGATTGCCAGGTGTCAAACTGTAAACCATTAAGAATCAAGTGATAACATTATTGTGGTCATAATTTTGTACCGAAGATAGAGGGCTTTATAAAGCAAGTTCTATAAGCAATGGAATGGATAAAAAGTGGTTGCCCATGGCTTCATCTAATGTGGTTAGATTATTCCCAAGAAAGAGCAAGCTGTGACATGCTTTTCCTGCTTTCAAAATGTCTCTCATGTAGATTCTCAGATATAAAAAATAGGAAATGATAACACTGCAGCACTTCTGTCGGTGGAAGAACAGGAATACCTCTCATCATGTACTTGAGGCACTACTTCATGAGAAAAGGAGGAATTTAGTCTCTCTAAGCACTCTACATCACTATTGAACACAGAAGATATTGGCAAAAATATTCAAAATTGTTGGTAGAAGCATACAGGCTCTGACTATATAAGCTCTGCTTCTTTTGGAATTCAGGCTAGAAAACTAGCCATTAAAACCTTTGTAATACTTCCATATGGCCAGATATTTTGAACCTATGTCCATAGATAAGAAATAGAACATGAGGAAGGAAAAAAGCTTCCAAGAAATATCTAAATTGCAGCTTAACAGACAAAATAATTCAGGGAACCACCTCACAACCTACTGTGTTGCAATGACCACCAAAGACATAAGCCCCCTGTGATTTAAACTAATATACAGTATGTCTACATATGGGACTCCCAAGAGTGCCAGTGCATAATTTGATCAAAAATCAAGAATACAGTTTGTCCTAGAGTAAGTCTCAGCATATGTCATTGTGAAGAATGGAAAATTTGAACCTCTATCTGGTGTTTTTTATGTCATACAGGATTGAAAAGTGTTTAAAATAGCCATGGTCCTTTTGAGGTGTTTTTGCCCCACTACACATTCAGAAGCTGCTATCATCCAGCCAGGTTTTGGATTTCCTTCATCGCTTATTTGGTCTATGGCATCAGGATCTGTTTATTCACAATAGACAAAAGAAGCTTTCTTCCGGCCACATTCAGTGCAGTTTGGCCAAATGAAAACCTCTTGTTCTGTTGCAGATTTTGAGTGAATAGAATGGGGCAATGTTTGTACTGGAAACACACTTTAGCACATTCACACATAAACGTAGAGCCTGTGATGCAAACACAGTTTCTTAATTTAATTTCAGAAAATCAAAAAATTTTCTGCTTCAGTTCTCAAAGATTACTGCTTCTGAAGTCTTTTACATTTTTTTCCTTTTTTTTTTTAAGTTTGATTGCAAATCTAGGCTACTTGTCCAAAGACAGGGAGATTCAAAGTCAGACATCCAACAGACATAGTACATAATGCAGTCTAGGACTGTTACAGGTTCTGAACAAGTTGGAACATTTACCTGATCCAACACAGCTCAGATACCATGTGGCTGAGAAGACGCAGAGCTGCGTTAGTACAGTGCTACCTGAGCTAATTTACCTAAATCCTCTGCCAGTTAGGGTATAGCACTGTGCTGACATAGCAATTCTGCATCCAGTTCTGGAGTAAGGTCAGATACTTCTGCCTGTTGCTGAGTTGCAGGGGGTACACCCTGTAAAATAATTTCTAGAGAATGTGATTGTGTTCTGCACTGTCCTATGCTTAAATTCTAATTCATCAAAGCTCTGAGCATATGCTTAAATTCTGATATGAGATCTTTTCCCCCCCTGCTGTCAGAGCCTTTTATCCCTCAAATATAGAGATGTGGAAAAGACATAGGCAGATGAAACAGACTATCGCAAGCTGGATTCATACTCTCCTACACGTTGCTAGCACAAGTGGCTTGTTTAGCCAGCAATACTTTTCTAATAACAAAGGTAAAAGGAGATGGAAAAAGACACAATTTCATCTCTTCTTGAAGTCTATAGGGTATCCCTTTTGGCTTTTTTACACGTTGTTCTTCCAAAAGGAAACCCAGTGAATGTTGGTACCGCCTTTAATCAATTCACTGCCAATATTCCAGGTGGCATAACTGGTACCAAGCAAAAAAACAAAACACAACCAAAAAAACCACCAAAACAAACCAACCAAAAAAAACCAGTATAACTCCAATAGAGGTGCCAAAATCTCTAGCAGTTTTTTGGGTTAAGTCTTTTGGGTGGGCTTTGTGAAACATGGAAGTTTGCATCCCAAGTGTCACATATGAAAGACTTTCTTCTAATGATGGTTAAAGTGTGAAGTTAACTGCTCCCCTGTGGAATATCTCTCCATAGTCATATCTCCAAGGCAATTATTTTCTTCCCTCCTGGTCTTCCTGAACATAGGAATTTTAATTAGATTTCTACTAATATGCTAGATATGTCTCCCCTGCACAGGTATATATACTCAAGCCAGCATTAAACATGCTAACTCAAAAGCAAATAAGGCTGCCTTTACACTGTTAACTTCTGTACACGCTGGGTCATTCCCAGCACTAAGTCTTGAAATTAGCTGGCTGAAGTTAGCCCATTTCTAGAATTTAAACTCCCTCACTACCCCAAAAAGGATGACTAAATCCCAGCTGCCTTTTGGGAATGCTTCTCAAACCATGCTAGTTACCTTACTATTCCTTCAGAAATTGTTTGGCCTAGAGTTAGCTTGCTCAGGTTAAAGGTGTGCCCATGTCTAGTGATCTAACAGTATAAACAATTCAGTTTCAGTGCCCAGGAATGCTGTCTAGCACTTTTTAATTTAACTGTATAGACGAGTCCAACAATCTACCAGTGACAACACAGACTTCTGGACAGGTGTATTTACCCTAACTGTCTAGCAGGGCTGAGGAGTCTGAACTGAGCTCTGTGGTGCAGCCACAGAACTGCTAACCAAATTGCTTTTTAAAAGTGCAGTAAGCTTCTATTGTGTAGATAAAATATGCCCTGTCTTGTTCCAAGCACTGTACACTATTTGAAAGGAAACTGCAAAGACACTGTGGAATGAGCAGCCCCTTGACATCCTGCAATCTCTACCCACAGCCTTCTTTAAAAATATAGTGCCAACTGCTATGCCCTGTTTTACCTGACAGGAAAGACATTAAAAGTCCTTCTGTAGTAGATTACGTTAAGTGTCCTTGATTCCAGACAAGATCAGGCTCTCTGCAGAAGCTTAGGCATTTATGTATTCTGCCATCATACAGGAGAGGCATGGTGACAGAGCAGTCCTGTGGAGATTGTTAAACACTTCAGATAGCTGTAATTTATTACACAGCAGTAGACAGTTAACAGCATGGGCATCTAGCTGAACTATTTAAGGGGCCTTTTTGCAAGACTGCCATCCAACGATGTTTGTATAAATACTTCAATGATTATCCCAGAGCTCTTCTTGGCCTAAATGTAAGCAACAAAGATGAATTACTAAGTTACTCAGTCTGTGTCCTGTCACTGACAATGGCTAGCACTAGACACTGCAAGAAAGAGGTCTAAGAAAGCCCATTACAGCCAGTGGAGGAATAACTTCTCCATCAGAAGTTTCATTCCACTCTCAGGCAGTTATTGATTGACCTACTTTCTAAAGCAACCATCTTTATATCTCCTCTGAAAAACTCACCATCTTTTATGTTATTGTGGGTGATTACATTTGTACCAGTGCCAAGTGGCTTTTGAATTTTTTCCAAGTCTTGGCCTCACTGCACCTTTTGGCAAATAGCTTCCCAAGCTGAGAACCTTTTCCCTTTTTAATGTATGCTGCAACTTCAGTATCATTGGATTCTCTCCCCATGCCATGTTCGATTAGGAAATAGGACCACACAGTTTACTTTCACTCTATTATTCCTATCTCTGCCATCTCACTCTTATTGTTTTCTTGCCTAAGCATTGCTGACGTTTTCCAAACTCTGGAAGGAAACTATCTCAACAATACATACTTGATAGGATATGTCACATACTCCCTGCAGCTCTGCATCAAGAAGATTTGAAAATAATCACCATCTGTGTGGATGTCTCTAGATTTGTAATAATTTTGAAAGTTCTTGGGGTTTTGATCCAGGCTTTTGGTTTGCTTTTATATATATATATATATATATATATAGTGAGAAATCTTGCATTGGAGTTAAAAGAGAACTCGTTGGGACAAATCTTATTTATGTTGTCTGCCCAACAATAATTGGAAGAAATAACAATAATTAACAGTCAACAATAATTAAAAAATAAATTAGCAAAGATCAGTCACGAGACAACAGAATGTGTTACCTCTGTCCACATGCATACTTAATGCAATGTCTATCTTCATGCTCTGAATGTCAATCTGAAGTGGAAAGGAAACAAAGTCCTCTTAAAACAAATTACAATTATATGCTCTGCCTGAGAACAAAAAGAAACCAGGATGCTAGCCCTGCTCTTTTCCTTTTCTTCTCTGCAGGCTTGGTGACAGTGAGAGAGAAGGCTGCAAGCCCTGCTTGGATATAAACCTTGAAGAATTTGCTGACACACAGAAATAACCTCAAACAGCTCCTCTACAAGAGGTATTTTGTACTGTTCTGTTCTGTTCTTACAAGTGCTTCTTTGAATGGCTATTTTGGACTATTTCTCCAGGTAGAGAAGCTTCTAAATGCCAATTAATTTCCTTTCATCTATGAACCTTAAGAGTATAACAGCATAAAAATCTGTGAAATGCAATCACAAATATCTGCTCTCCAGAGAGTATATTACCAGGGAATTTAGCATGATATGCTAAGATTTATCTTATGTATCTAAACCTGGCCTCTGAGGAGTCAGCTTTAGATCCCTTTCATAGCATAGCATAGCTCCTTTCTCTACAAAGAAATATCAACAGACCACTTTGTAAAATAAGACATTTATGAGAATGAGCAAGAGGATCAGAATCTGGTCTTCAGTGAATAACGTTTATAAAAAGCTGGGAAAATGTACATGACCCCTCAGCAGGGTGCAATACCAAAAGAGAGGAGGCCTCTGACAGGTATAGCCTCTCAAGAACACCTTCTAGTAGATACTCATATTTAGGCCCTATAGCTATAGGTATTTATTAATCTATCCTCCTATAGCTGTCTGAAGAGGCAGACCTCATACTGAAAACATTATGCCTCAAGCAATGAAGAATGTTTGAGGAATATCTTCTAGGACAAAAATCCTATGTATTCAGAACAAAGTAGGAGAGAGGACAACATGGCAATGATAAATGCAGCGCCCTAATACTGCTGATGAGGGGGGACAAACATCTCTTTAAATTCTGACAAAAAAGAGACATGTGCAAAAGTTCATATCAGCGTAAAGTGAATACAGCTGTACAGAGAACTCAAATGATTTAGTATATATAATGGTTTTTATTCTACTGCCAGGAATAAATCCACATTTGAAATACCTAGACCTTTCCTTACCAGGAGTCTCTCCAGCCTTTTTTCTTTTTTTTTTTTTTTGAGACAGGTATTTACAGATTTACAGCTTTCCACAGATAAGACTTTCTGTCATGTTTTGTTTATGTTTTTGCATGCAGAAAGTACAGAAAACTCCAAACCACCAGTGAAAATTTAATGGTGACAAGTACATAAAAATGGAAGGGACAAAATGATTTCACAGAAGAAAACTGTAATTTTCTATATTTAAAAGGTTTGGGGTGGTTTTTTTATTGTTTAAGCAGAGACGAGGTGTTGATTTGAAATCTGAAGTAGTGGGAGGTTTAATGATACAGAGACAAAGAATATTTGGAGATTATATGATTCATCACACCAGGATGGTTGTTTTAAAATGGATATTTATGTAGCTGGATGGTTGGCTATAGATTTTCCACTGTTTCACCTATTTCACTGTGCAATGTTTTGGCATGTGGTATATGCATGGCTCGGAGGTCAAATAGAATCAACATACTATATATGTGCAGGGATCACTGTGCTTTCATTCCAGATTATTACATATTTCATAAAAGTTCTCCAGACCTCATAGCAATATAAAAGTCACACCACCTTCTGTCCTCCTCCATGTTGTGCATTAGATCAGGAAAAGCACAAAGCCAGTGTCATTTTCCTTACAGACTTCATACACACTCTATCCTACTGAAAATGTACCAGCAGTATGGAGCTCAGACTAATCGCTGGAATTTACCCAGCACTTAAATGGGTCTTGCAGCCCATGCTGGGCTCTGTGCTATCGATACTTACTCACATCAGGCAGTTTGTACTACCTTAGGTACGTCTACAAGAGAGGCCACAACAACAATATCAGCTTTACAAATCAATTCCTAAATTGTTAATACTACAAACCATCAACACTTTCTGTAGGCTACTAGGTACCATTATCATCAAAATTTGTGTAGAAAACAAGTGCAGTGCTACAGACCACTTAGCATGGCCTACAAAATTCCTGTGAGACACAGGAAGCACTGATGGAAATGCAGTCTTTGACTTTATTGATGTTATGGGTGAATGGAAGGGCAAGAGGAACTGCACAGATGTGGAAGATGGTATGCTGCACCAAATACCACTGAACAAGCTTTGACTTTGTCAGCCAAAGGGTTCTGCATCTGGATCACTGAAAACAAATTGTAGTATTTCTATACAAATGACTATATTTGTGTTTGCTTTCAATCATGCTTCCCAGTCTTTGTCAATAATTCATTTTATAGCAAGGCTTCCTGTCTTTATCAAAGAGGTAGCAAACTGTAAAGGGTGGAATATATAAATAGAAGCATTTCTGGCCTACAGAAATCACTGCAAATTAGTGATAGTTTCAGGATTCTTGATGTATTGGCCTTTAATCCTGGGAAGAGGAGAAAATGGGTCATCCTTTTCACATTGTTCTGCAGAGAGTAAAATCTGGTGAAATAGCATGAGCTTGTTAGTTTCAGTTGATAATTTCTATTCTTTTCACAAACTGTCAAATCAGTCAGCTGAGAAATGCAGTGCTAAGGGTACAAAAGAATAATGCAATCAGGGGAAAAAATACTGAAAGATATTTTTAGACAGTTCAATACAATGAGAAAAAAGTCACGGTGTACCGTTGAACAGAAGTTAAAGAAAACGTGTCCATTCCCATAGGGTGTTTGAAATATATGGTAGAGACACCGTATGTGTATTATAAGTAAATCACATGTGGATTGAAGTGTTTCTTACAAAACAAATTTTTCAAAGCTAATTGCCAAATGTTGTTTTAAAAAAGCAACACACAACATTAAATAAACAAATTAATTGCCCAGCCCTTCACCTAGAGCAGCTAATTTATACTTCAGGTATATGAGACAAAGAAATTTATTACCTCAGATTTGTTATATTGCTTTAACAACAGAAAGAAGAAATCTGAAGAATAGACTAGGGACTGCTAATCCTGAGGGCAGAATTAGCCAGGTGAAACAATCTGTCAGTCGTGGTCACAGACAAGGCACTTAGTTTTTCCTCTCCCTTTAGTACCACTCTGAAATTATCTGAAATTAGAAGCTGTCCTGGTTTCAGCTGGGATAGAGCTAATTGTATTCCTAATAGCTGGTAAGGTGCTATGTTTTGAGTTCAGTATGCCAAGAATATTGATAACACTGATGTTTTCAGTTGTGGCTAAGTAGTGTTTAGTCTAAAGTCAAGGATTTTTCAGGTTCTCATGCCCAGCCAGCAAGAAAACTGGAGGGGCACAAGAAGTTAGCACAGGACACAAGCCAGGGCAGCTGACCCAAACTGGTCAAGAGGGTATTCCATACCATGTCATGTCACATCTAGTATAGAGACTAGGGAGAGTGGGGGTGAGGGATTGCCGCTCAGGCACTAACTGTGTGTCAATTGGCGGGTGATGAGCAATTGCACTGCGCATCATTTGTACATTCCAATCCTTTCATTACTACTGTTGTCATTTTATTAGTGTTATCATTATCATTATTAGTTTCTTCTTTTCTGTTCTATTAAACCGTTCTTATCTCAATCCACAGGTTTTGCTTCTTTTCCCGATTTTCTCCCCCATCCCACTTGGGGGGGCAGGAGGGGAGTGAGTGAGCGGCTGCGTGGTGCTTAGTTGCTGGCTGGGGTTAAACCATGACAGAAGCCTATGCTATTGCAGAATTTAAAATTCGAGAGATTGACTCATTTTGTTTTGGTGCTTCCTGCATGCTGGGAAGCAATCAGAAGTCAGCTCAACCAGCAGTGTCAAGCAAAGCAGTTCACAGGCTGCTCTTTGTGGTCTGTTCCCACAGCATCCAACAGACTGGAAGTGGCAGCACAGAACTAGAACATAACAGCCCCCAGCCTAGATTACAGCATCTTGTGGCTACCTGCAAGATGTTTCCTTTGCTAGCAGCTGGCAGATGAGTTGACTTAGAGTTGCCTCAGCTGTTCTATGAATTCTATGCCGTAACCTTATTGGGTTTTTTTCCACTGAGGCTTCACCTACTGTTTTATGTTGTAAAGGGACTGACAGCCCACTGTAGCCAGACAGGAACTGTGCCCAGTGCAGCACTAGGAAGATTAAGGATCTGACGTGTGCCAGGTCTGGTTTCATTCCAAATAAGCAGTGTCCAAACTGTGTTGTTTAAATAAAAGAGTGCATGAACTCCTGCATTAGATATTCACATTGTTTTAGCCCAGAGCACAGCAATAAGATGTTCAATTATTTTGGGGGAGAACAAAAAGTATATTAGCATATTTATCATTATACTTTAAAATAAGATTGAATACTCATTAAACATGCATAAAAGAATGGAAATGAAATTAAATACTCACAGGCAATTTTCAAACACAGGACTTCACCACTTTAACCAAAACCTTTTGCCATGTTGCTGTTGAGGTTAAATGTATTGTAAATTGGTGTTTTCCCACTGCCGCGGCAACAAAGCTATTACATTTTTAAAGTAGTTAGTATTTACTTCTCTTTTTGCCCCTGCTACCACCTTTTCATCCCTACAAATCAGATGATACAAGTAGGCTACATGATTTAAGTCCAACTATCTACAGCCTCTGTTAACAGCTTCCTTCCAGTACCAGTTCCTGAAAGCATTAGGTATTTAACAAAATCACTATTTTTTTCCCCTTTTGTAATTTATAATCTATTCAGAATAGCATGGGTTGACTTAAAGGATCATGTAGCTTTCTGCGTACTCATCTATGAGTGCCTGTGTTAAGGGGAACAAATTAATTGTGATATTTGCTATTATAGTTTTTAAAAGCTAAATCTGTCCTGAGACTAACACCATGTGTTGACAAAATAAAGCAGGCTGTTTGTTTATTTGCCAAATCTATGTTGTTTTTATTTATTATGTATATAGCTTCATTGATGGATAGGATGCTTATAAAATACAGATGAATTTAGTTTTCTTTTCATTTGAGCCATCACAGCAGTCTTCGAGTCTTGCATAACAAGTGCACCAGGCACAGGTTCATCCCCCAGCTTTCCCAAAAGCAGGAATCTTTTTACTAAATCTCCTTTACTGTGCCAAATTCGCATTGAAACTCTACAGTTTATACTTAGTAAGAGTCGCGTACTCCTTGTGTTACTGTGTTCTTCACAAGACATTTGGCTGGAGAAAGACTGACTAAAATCTGAGAAATATTTCACATCTTGGACTAATGTCAGTGAAGAATATTGAAGGCATAATCCTAGCCCTGTTCTTTAATTGCTTTACCTATTTCTATGGCCTGAGCACAGAAACATTCACAGCAACAAGTATGACAGATAGAAAATTATGTTCCTTTCACTCAATTTGCACCACTTATGTCAGAAGAGGGGTTGGTTTATCTTCTATGAAGTAAGAAATTATGAATGGCCTCCCATTTAATAACACAAATTATCCATTTAAATTGCAACTATGGCTACAGAAAGGTGCAGGAGAAGACAGTAGTAAATGGGTCAGGGAAGATGGAAAATTACCATATTGGTGCTGCTGCTGTAAAGAATTACCTTACTGTGACACTCTTCATTAATCATGCTGATGTTGGTTTGGCACAGGGGAACTGTCAAATGTGTAAATTTGCTCTAAAAAGCTGGGGTAAAACATGAGGTGGCTTACATTTACCTAATACATAATGGTACTTCAGTAGAAAAACAAAAAAATTCAAGGTTTTTAGTAAGAAAATTTTCAATGTATTTGCAGCATTACTGTTGGAGAATGTTAATTGATACAGCAGGGTAATTCCAAAAGATCCAGGCTGTTAAATAACGGATGCATAGACTGGACAGAACATCAAATTCATCTGTATCTTCACAGACAATATAATGTTACAATAGATTTGACTTGGAAATATAGCACTTAACATCATTGGTTTAGGAGTACAATGTTTCTTATAAAACTCACAACAATGCTTATTAAAAGGCTTTGAAATTCCCGATTTTGTTGTTTCTAAGTACCAAGTAAAATAAAAATCAAGCCTTGCTCTATAACAAGAGGCTTAAAAGTCAGTACCAAGCAGAAAAATGAAATTGATATTCTGATCATACAGTGAATGTTTATTTCAAGCTTGAACCACTAAAATGCAAAAATGAGACGCAATTTTTTTAATTGCTCCAAAAAGTCCAATCAGCAAAAAAGGTCCAAAGAAGTCTGAAGGTGACAACTCTGAAACAGATGGAAGTGTTGAAATACTGAGCACCGAAGAGTTTAACCCTTAGTTGTTTACCACAAGTGGCATTCACATTCCCAGGGTAAGCATGAGGACAAGGCACTTGCAAAAATCTCTGCCACATCAGGCATAGAAGCTTGCCAAACTCACCAACAAGAAATATCCAGAAAGACAAGTGTTAAACATTGTACTCCTGAAGAACTTGGACAACTTTCCCCAATCTGTATGTAAAGAAGTGCTTCTATTTTTCTAAAGGTTAAGAGCTCTGAAACCTCACTTCAAGGTAGTTGCCTACAGCAGCCTTTCTCCCAAAACCCTGCCAGCAGCTTCCCTCCCTGTGCCAGTAATTCAATGAGTGAAGAAAGATCAGACTGCTGGTCATCAGTCCAACACCAGGTATGCACCAAAGTTACATCTATCACAAGCTTCTCTTCTGACTTCATCTGCTGACTTTGTACTCACCAAGGGAGGACTTTCCTTCTCCTTCTAAGAACTATTTTATCCTTCACTAGCAGAAAGGACTGTCGGGTAACAGTATGGATTGTATAAGCTTTTACTTGGATAAACTAGCAAAATCTCTTCATAATAACATTGTAGCTCAGTGGAGTGTGGTCCACCAGCATGGCCTGTGTATAATCCTCCACACCTAAAAACCCATGAGCAGTCTATAACTAGAGAAGTTTAAGGAGCGACACCAGAGAATAGAGAAGATTATTTCCTGCCTGTTAGAGGGATAACATGTATGTTACATTATCTGACTGGCAGGAAGGGGAAGAAACCCTGCTGGCCAGCACCCAGGAACATTTATGCAGGTCTCTTGTAGGTGCTTTTACAATTCGGCATGGGATAATATCCTTGTTCAACATACTGGGAGTGGTGGCCAGTTGTATGTAAGAAAAAATATTCTTCACAATGAGGGCAGTTAAGCACTGGAACAAGTTGTCCAGGAAGGCTGTGGGACCTCCATCCTTGGAGAGTTTCAAAACTGGAGTGGACAAGGTTCTAAGCAAACTGGTCCATCTGTTAACTCTGTCTTGCTTGGAGCAGGAGGTTGGACTAGATGGTTTACGGAAGTCTCTTCCACCCTCAATTTTTCTAAGACTTCTAATACATTCTTCAGATCTGCATGTGTGACAGAGGCTTATGGGCAGGCACAGCAGAATCTTTTCCCCAAACCAAGATATTTCCTAGAATAAAGTTTGCTTTCTACCAGTTTGCATTAAAAAAAAATATAAAAAATAAATAAATAAAAGGTCTTTGCACTTTGAAAAGTGCTGGTAGCTTTCAAAGAATGTCTACAATAATAAAGATTATTCTGTCACAGAAAGGGAGTCCACTTACTTGAAATTCATATATGTGGAAATTCGTTCATTTCTGGGCAGGCAACAGGAGGAAGACATCTTGAGCCTTGACCTATAGATCTGTTGTATAAAAAAAGATAAATGAAAACTAGTACATTGTTCTGACACCTTAGACTTCACCAAAGTATTTATACAGACTAGAAAAGCACCTGATTGTTCATGACATTGTTTTGTTAATGGAACCTGGCACAGTGCAGAAAAGTTTCACTTTCCCACCCACGATTCTAAGACAGATTTGCATTTAAACACCAAAAAGATAACATTAATGTCTAGTATTACTTTGAAAGTACTTCATGCCCTGCAAAAGCTCATAGTAAGAAACTTGCTCACCAGTATCAATGAAAGAAAGGTTACTTGATAGTGTCATGTGAACCATGACTTACACTTCTTCTACTAGGCCAGTGTCCTAGAAGGACATTGCAGAGCAGTTAGTAATTTTAACAGATCTGATGCAGCCAATGTATTCACATGTGAACTTAAAGGAAATTTATGAAGACCCTGAATGTAAGAAAATATTAAATAAAGAGCAGCTTATGAGTGATCTAAAGGCAAAGTCTTGTAAAACTGTTGAGGTGTGAGCCAGTGATATTTACCGAATTCCTACTGAAATCCCCTTCATACTTTCAAACCTGTGTGAGAATTAATCGTGTGTTACAACTTCCTTTTCCAGAAAAACACACTTTATCAGACCTCAAGTCTAAAAACACTTCTTTACACTACTAATATCATATATATTGCCTATGCTGGAAAAGAATTTGGGGTACTCCTATGATTACCTTCCTATCTGGAAAAAAAGAAAAAATTACTCTGTGGTTACCTGTATGACCAACAAGAATATTTAAGGATCTATTCCCAGCGGGAGAAATCCTCTCCAGTTAGCCAGCTGTGAGTTAAGAGGATGTATGTACGTGTGTTCAGCAAGAAATTCTTCCTGTGTCCTGCACAGCGGGGCAAAGATCCTGGAGAACTGCCACAAGGGGGCTGGGAAGTGAGGCCATTAAGGCATGGCACAACCGGCATGCCTCCCTAGCCTCACGAGGGAATCAGTAAGGAAGTGCTCTGTTCTTTTTCAGCGTATTCCTGAAATCTGCTTAGTATATGCCACAATCTTATTACCTAATTTTAAAATGCCTCAACTTTGTTCTTCACTATTATACTACCACAGCTTGGCTCATAGTGCAAATTGGTTCCATTGCTGAGGAGCACACACTAAACTTCAGTTTAATCTGTGAACAAATTGTTTTACTATGCATATATAGGAAGCTTGCAGTGGCCTGCAAAGTATTCACCCAGGTTTTATTTGGATGACACCATACAAAATAGAATAAAATAAGAAAAACAACAAATGAACCAAACAGTTTGAAGGTGAAGCGAGGGAGCATTGTGCTCCCACAACAGGCACCCTTCTATTCAATGCACCTCATTTATTCTGAAGGGTTTTTCACTATTTCTCTAGATTAACTTCCCTAAATTACCAATAATGGATATGAAAAGGTCACAGAAATCATCACAATCTCCGTCATGCAGGAAATGGCCATGCAATCCCAATCAAAATTGACAAACCTCAAGGAGAGAAAGGTGTCAGATTTTAACTCTTCAGTTCTATTTGGCCATAGAACGTGAAGAAATTTCCCCACACACCGTCCTCCCTTTTTTTCCTCCTTTCAAGACATAACCTACTTTTGTAGATTCACACAAATAGAAGATGGATAAGACATTTTCTTTTTGAGAGTAGTGTTAATTCTTGCTCTTTCATGGTGTAAGCAAAAAATAAATTACACAGTATTTCATGAGAGAATAACAACTGAAATAGAGAAAGTGGCTAAGTGGATTTTAGTGTCATTAATTTCAATACAAAATGAATTTGGAAAATAGAGTAGAAGTGAAAACCACAAAAAGAAAATGGGAAATATTTAACATGTAAAACTTAATGAGTCTTCTAGCTGCGTAGCTGCAGATAAGCAGAACAATGTGTTAGAAGTGTTAAATTATCTGGTAGCATAATGACAACATTCTTAGATTTTCAAAAGAGAATAATGAATTTGAGTGTCTCAATTTTGTTTGTTTAATGAGGTTTCTTACAGGAACCAGAAATGTTCACCCACTCCCTGAAAAGCATATCTTCCTTTAAGGCTGGATAAAGATGAACTGCTTACATTCAAGAGTTCTAAAATTCAGCTCTGAGTGGCATCACTTTTTCTGTAATTAATAAGATTTTAGTCATTTTGTTATAGTTATATACTTTATTGTACATAGTATTTATAAGCCACATTTAGCAGGGAAATATTGTTTAACTTGTAATCTGCACCAGCAGTGATCCAGTTCTACTTCCAATACTAGCAAACCAGAGCAAAGTATAAGGCTGTGTGTAGGCAAACAAATCCAGTTTTCTGACAAACTCCAGCAAGGTCAGATGAAGGGGAAGCCAAAGGCATGTGCATTCACACCAGAGGTGTGTGATCTCTTTGCAGGCAAACTACAAAGACTAAAGAATTAAACACCAAAGTAAGAATCAGTTGACATAGCAAGGAAAGCAGCTGATAAAGCAGCACAGAAAAGGTGGGATGCCAGCCATGCTTCCCAGGTCACTTATACAGTAACAGGATGTCCTGTATTAAATGATTAGGTCTTACCTAGTATATTAAAAATAACCGACCAACCAAACAAAAAAATATCAAAAGAGAGAGGGCTTTTCTCATATTTTTGCAGTAACTGACTACTTTTCCCAGTGTTTAGTATCCCACATTTCCCTAACTGATGCAGAGCAGACTGATCCATAGTTAACTATATTTCCCATACAATAAATCCAAAGATTCAGACTTGCTGTGTGTGTACAGTAGCACATGTTTGTTCATATTGACTCACACTTGAACACTTGTAAATGTTTAGCAGCTTTGATATAAAAAGACAAATTCTCTCTGTCTTTAAACCAGCTTTCTTAAATTGTCTTAATAAGATAACATTCCTTCAGCAGACAAAGGAAACGGAGCCATGTTCAGATAGACTAACTTCCATCTAACTTGTGCCTTGTCATTGAAAGGAGCAAAATATCCCAGGAGGCTTTGAAGAGAGAGTCAGAAGACCTAGCACAGGAACTGGCACAGAAAGGAAACAGGACTTATCTGGAATTTGCACCTGAGTATGCACTTATACTTTCAGACAAAACTTCTTACCAGTAATTTTGGACAACTATTGTCTGTGTGAGTTTGGAAGCTCTCCACATCAGCCTTTCATTGAGGAAAAAAAAAGGTAGGAGGGTTAGTAAAAGCTAGCAGCATTCATGAAACAGATCAAGTACAAGCAGCTATCACCACTTTCCATAGCTCAAAAAAGGCAAGTCTTGAGGCTCACAGGAGATGGCAAGTTTTGCAGTAGTTGTCCTGAGGGACACACTTCCAACCACAAGTACCATGCTCATAAACCAGCTTTTCACAAGCCAGCCTTTGAATCTTTGCCCCAGAGCTCACCCACTGCATATTCAAGCCACCGTGCTACTGGCAGGGGAGTTGCGCGGGCAATGCATTCTTTGAAGTTTTCCCAGGTGGTATGCATGAATGGAAATTCACCCTTCAGCGGACATGTTTAGAATTACCCATTTGTTGCAAATTTAAACACTGCATGAAAACACTCTAGATCCTGAACTGAAGATTTCAGATTTAGTGGCAGAGTCAGTATGTTTATTCAGATAGGCACAGTAGGTGTGATCAGCACTGCCCATTCGAAGCAGCCTGAGTGTAAGCCAGCTCCATCCACAAGCCATATATGTAGGTTACTTTTTCAGGGTGTTTTTGGGATGACAGCTATGAGGACCAGAGATGTTTGCTTCTGAACAGCTTGGAGCAAAAGAAGCATGAGCTCAGGCCCATCTGCTTCTGCCTGTGGATATGTGTTCTCAAAAGTCATGTCCCTGGACTTGATCGTGATTTCTAGTTAGGTTAATTCACTGATCTTACTGGTGTCAGATCAGGTCATATCACCACTTTGCTGCGTCCCGTCACCCAGGTGTGTGACCCCACAGCCTATGTCCCCTACTTTGCCAACGCCAGCAGTCTCTGTATCTTGGTCCAACAGCTCTCTCTTTGTTTTCTCCATAACATACCTTCTGCACAGAGTGCCTGTCCTAAGTCATTCTGCAAGTTCACTGTCCTGAATTCTCTTAAGTCCATTCCCCAGACACACTTCTTTCACAATATCTTAATAACATTAGCCAAACAGGACATACGCCCTAATTAGAATAAAACAACAAACAAACCCCCTTAACTGCTTTATACCAAGCACCGCCTCTTGCCTAGTGACCACATAATCTTATTGTTGTTCCTCCTGTCATTCCTCACCACCTTATTACTCAACAATTATTCTATGTCTATAATTAGTTCACACTACTGCAACAGGAGATACTAACTCAGCTCCTTGGGCCTGTCTGAATATTTCCTGAAATCAGAAGGGTTTTGCAGAAGACAGCAGCCACTGGTGGCAACTTCTTGGCAAGTCCCTCAGGAGAAGGGATCTCGTGTCCTTTCTTTTCAGAAAGACCCTTAGCCATCCCTAGAAATCATCAGCGTTAGTCACATTCCAAAAGATCTGCTATCTCAGGACCTTGCCTAATGAGATCACTAGCAACAAATACAGCTTCCCTTTCTCAGTGCAGTTCTGATATCAGTGGAACTGCTAATGTGACCCAGGTAAGCATGATTTACTCATAACAAGCACCTAAGGCAGTAAGGAGTGTCTATTCCATTTAAATTGGGTAATGATTTCACATTCCTTCATTTTTGGGAAGCATTCATCATAGACAAAGAAAGAGATTCCTTCTTAAAATGAGACCAGTAAGTCAAATTTAGCCAAAATTATAAAACTTCTTTATATTTCTTTATTGCTTTATTCTGAAAAGAAGTCAAATCTGTGCTAAAATTTGCTCTGTAGTACCTGACATACTACAAGATTTCTTCTAAATTTAACTTAAAACCCTGTTATGGATGTAGTCACCCCTAGATAACATTAGGTAGAGTCATTCTACTTATTCTCTGTGCCTGCTATAATCTTACTTTGTAAGCATTCTTGAAAGCATGAGATTTAAAGGACTCAGAGTTTTACTGTTGTTTTACATCTGCTCACTAGTAGAAAACATTGGATAACTGATCCCTTCTCTCTAGCGAACTCAGAAAGCCTTTTATAAGCGTTATTGAAATTACAAATATGAAAATGCTCTTTCTTTAGGCTATCAGAGAGAATTAATTTAATGAAATGTCTAAAGGTCTTTTAAATGTCTGACAATACACTGATTACGTTTTCCTCCATTTTCTAGTTTAGCAGAGTCCAAACTCGTTAAAATAACAGCATTTATAAACCTCTGCTATTGAACATAATTACAATTGCAATGTCCAGTACTCAACCTTGGGAAATGGTAGAACAAAGGCTATTCTTACAACATAACTAGTCACATAATTACAGGATCATCCTTTGTTTTTCAAAGACCCTGGTTTCAAAAAATTCACAACATAAATCCACTGTTTGTGGAAAGAATGGGGGTTAAGTAGAAAATGCCATGTCTGTCTAGAGGATCCTTTCATAGGTTTAATTTCTTTTTTCTTTTCCTCCCCCAGAAGCATGGTCATCACTAGTTGCAAGTTCCTCATCCTCCAGGTTCCTACTTTGAGACCCCAGGACCTGAATAGGATAAATGCTGAGCAAGAGGAGTGATTGATACCCGTAAGAGCTCTGAACATTTGAGAAATACTGAAGAAAGATCTCAAACTGATAAATAAACTCCCTCTGAGCTCTGTCTCAGTTTTGCAAAATGGATGTGCTAGATGTCCTTACCCATCAGGCTTGTTCTGCATGGTATACATAGTGTTAGTATCCAGGAAGCATTTGTGAAGTGGGAAGCCCTACAGAAGAGCCCCTAAATACTAAACAGATTCCCAAGGGGACCTTCAGCACTCCAGGTATGAGCTGGGTGGATATAACATTCAAGCAGGGGAACCAGACCATGAGTCACAGAGACAATGATGCTACAGACTCTCATTTTGGGCAAGGCCACTGTTTCATGTTGCTGAGTTGTTACTCTTTTCAGGTAACTGTATTTCCAATGTCCACACACCTCCCTGAAATCTGTTTATTCCACAAACTGTCCTTCTGCTTGTCTGTTCCAAATGTTTCATATTATCTGAGCTGTCTATGCCAAATTTGTGATATCTGGATACACATGAAACACTAATGCTCCTGCTGTGTCATATATTTGCTGTTGCTACTACTTAGGTCAGCTAATAGGTGGGATTTTCCCCCTACTTCTCCAGTTATACAAATGCTGCATGATGCAAAGTTAGCCAGTAACTAGTAAAACCAGGAGACAGGAGGCTTACTGTTTACTTTTTCATTTTACCTTTCTCATTTAAGGGTGGACGGTTACAATGACTTTCTACTGCGCTTCTACATCTGCAACTATCTGAACAGGGAAACCTGAGGCAAAAGAAGCAATCTATTAAGAAAACACTAATTTCACTTGTTATGGAAAAATTAGAAAATACAAGTTATTTTCTTTGTCATTTATGCAGATGACAGGCAATCAAATGAAAGCAGCAACAACCAAAAAGTCAGAAAATAAACCATGGTAAAACACTTGGAGATGGGAAGCTCCTTCCATTGCAAGTAGCTGTACAGAACAGGTACAGCATACAAAAGTCACAAATCCCCATCACTGCTGAAAGCTTAGGCTCAGAAAATCAGTGGTTGGTTCTAAAAAGGCCACCCATATCTCACACGCAGCAGGCAACAACCACCATGTCCCTGGTCACCCAACCCACATAGTCCCTGACCAGTCAGGAGCCCAGCTTCAGTTGCCATGCCTGTTGTTTAGTCATTAGCCTTCTTCCCTCTGAAGACTTCCAGCAAGGATACCAATTAGTGCAAATGGCTTGTAATTAGCAGTGATGATTTTTGTAATGTGGATACCTTCTCAGTATGAACAGGAATGAGCCACCAACTCATTTCACATGAGGCAACCATCAGGAGGTAAAGAGTTGCAGCTAATAAAGGCCCATGTGAGAACGAAACCAGTGACTCACAGGAGTAATGCATTGTCTTGCAATACTGGTCCCCAGCACTGGCACCTCTAATCTAACTGGATCATTGTTAATCCTTTGTTTTACTGAGAATGTGAAAATTTTCTAAACACTTACTTCGTATTTAATTTCCTCAGAGATGCATAATGTGCCTAATAAGTGTGCTGCCTCCTGACATGGCACCTTCTCCATTATGTGGAGGGGAATTCACCCTCCCTGTCTGCCTCCTGCTTTTGCCTGTCCCGCTCCACTCCCGTCTCCTCTTGCCAGCACGCTGCCTGCCTCTACTGCCTTCACTTTCATACTGCTAATCCTCCACTTGACCCACTTCAGCACTGCTCTCTCACCTCTCCTGGCAGCAGATGTGGAAAGGCTACTGACAAGTAAATTCAAGTATCTCCCTTCTGTTCTCAGCTCCATTTAATGTGGAAAGGCTCTAATTTTGGAGTGTGTGTGTGTGTGTGTGTGTATGTGTGCATTTTGAACTTCTTCACTGGACTCGTTCCCTTCTTGTTTCTTGATTCCTGTTGCTGTCTTTTCTCTGGTCATAACACTTTCTTCCCTTGGTATTTCACCCCTGGTCTGTGTCTGCTTTTATCACCAGCACAGTGTGCCAGCTGTCTTCTCTGTCACCTCCCATCCCCTCAGAGTACCATCTCTAACATCTTTCTTTGACACAAACTCATGAGGTGACACTCGAGCTCTCTCCCTGCTCCAAACACGCGAGCTCCCACTCACTCCTTGCCTTTTACTGACTGATAATGGATCAGTTCCTCTATGGCTTTTATTCACTACTGTTTTCTCCTCCAAAGACCGCTCTCTTTGTCCCCCCGCCCCCAACCCCGTGATGACCCTCATCCGTGTGCAAAGGTGGCTGAAAGCGGGCCTCCCCCACCCCAGGCCTGCTGCGAGGCCTCCCCTGGGTCTGCCCTGGCCTTCTCCAGGCCTGTGCCTGCAGCGAGACCTGTCCTGGGGCTGTCCCTGGCTCCTCTGGGCCTGCCATGAGGCCTGCCTGGCACTGCCCCACCAAGCACCTCACCGTGCTGTCTCCCTCCTCCTGGCCTGCGCTTCCTTCACAACATGTTTGCTCTGGAGGAGGGTTCAAAACAGGTGCCTCTGCCTCCCAGGATCTCCCACCTCCACTGGCTGCCCCAGCCATCCCTCCCCCATCTTTCCTTCCCAGGGCTGCCGCCCCTGAGTCCTGGTTCTCTAGCACCTTTCCTTCCTCCTGGTGTTATGAGTTCCCTCACTTTTTCCAGAACCCCTCTGTAAACCCACATGTTCCCACATACCCTCTTGTGCCGTGACTCACCCTCCTAAGCTAACCTAATTATTTATAATTAACAGTAACAAGAAGGAACTGACATGATATGGAGATGATCAGATGTGAGGATGAGAAGCTCAGTGTAAATGCTTAGAGAGAGAGAAACAGCATCATATACTACTGAATAATCCTATAATCACTCCGTGTACATTCCCCTTTCCATAACCCCTGCCTGACACTATCATGCTGTGTCTCCTGTTATGAGCTATCTAACCTCGATTGTAAGCAGAGACCAACCACTTTCATTTCCGTAAGTGCTCAGCAGTAACAGACATTGGGGCATCTGAAAATCAGGCCAGTTTTTTTCATTTTCTATGTAAAACGTCATACACAACTGTTGCAGCCTGTGCTAATATATAATAAAAGGCATTTAAATTACCATGAGCTTGTCTCAGCTGCCTTGGATTCCCTGTACTAAAAAGTCCAGCCTTTCCTGTTCTATCCACTTATTGTACCTCTCATGCATTTTTTACTGCAGCTATCCACAACTTAATGTGATGGCAGGCATGAGAAGCTGGCCTTGAGGATGATAAGCAAATGGCTCTCTTTTTCCTTAGAAGATTAAACTTGCTTTGATGGTATAACCTTGCTTCCTTACTTCCACTGTCATTGACTATCCTCCTCTGCTTCAGCCTACTTTGTAATGCACTGTACTTCTCCCTTCTCCTCCCATCAGAACCGGTAGTCTTCATCCACTGGAGCCAGAATCCCACTACAAAAGCCCTGTCTCTTTCCCTCCTTCAGTGGATGCCAGTCCAAACCCATAAACCTCCTTCAAACTTTCCAACGTCTTTATTCATAATAAAGAAGGAAAAGAGCCTTATCACCATAAGTTATAACTTACAGAGGCTACTTTTAAGAGCAGAAAGTTTCATATGTGTAGAATTTTCATTAATTATCAGCGTTTACCGGGTAATTTGATTCTAATGCTTGTGTCTGTGAAATTAGTGTTTGAAACATGAGTGGGAGCAGGTAAGGTCTTCCTGAGTCTGCAGTGAGATTGAAAAGGTAACCTCAAAGCTTCTTTTATTCATCTTGTTAACAGCGTTGATGTGGTCGTCATTTGATGTGAAATACTGTGAACTGAGTCCTTCAGAAGAATGGTCTATGGGAATTATGTCCAAGATGACCAGGTTATAAATAGGTTATTTGAATTACTATAGCACTTTGGAGTCATCTTTGCCTAGGTAGGCCTATCTGTGTGATAGGTTATCAGCCCCAAAGATCTTAAATCCAGGTAAATAATTTAAATGAGCAGGTGTTTATTCCCCAGGGTGGGATCTTGAGAAAAAAGAACAGAAAGTCAGAGGGAGGGTAGAAATGAGAACTCCAGGAAGTTAAAAAGGATTAGGTGACACCTCTACTAAAAATAGTAGTAAAGTACTAAATATGCTGTGGAGCAAGTACCTAACTTTTTTTTTTTTTTTTTTTTAAAGGAAGTGGTTGAATTAAATAGAATTTTAATCTGAACTATTTATCTATTCAATATCCACTGTCAGAATATGAGTATTTCTCAGGACTAAGTCTAATAAGGCAGTAGAGAAATCAGGATTGTTCTCTCGTGCAAAGACTATAGCGGTTGTGCTGAAGTCATTAGAAGGGTTGGTGAGGAAAACAGAGCATCGCAGCTGTTTGGGGCTCTGGGCTGACTACCAGTTCCCTCCACTTTCTTTTGTCAACCTCTGCCTAAGATTCTCACTGTATGGAGAGACACCCACCCACCCACTCACTCACTCACAGCACACACTTGTTCCACCTTCTCCTTTATCTGACTTTTGAAATTGTCGATGGAAAATAAGCAGTCATTTTCATGCTCATTTGAGGAAAGTAAGGGAGGCAGACCGTGGAGTAATCTTCATTTCTGGCCTGCCACAAAAGAAGGTGGCACTACATTCTGGCAAAGTGCTCAGGAGTTCGTTCAGTTGTTCCACTCAGAATCCTTCGTGGAGGCAACTGTAAAGTACCTTATTGCTTTTTAACCTCTGATGAAAAAGCGTTTAGTAACTCCTTACCTGGGCCAGTTTGGTACCAATAATGCCTCTGTGTAAGGTACTGTTTTCATTAACTCTTTTATTTTCCCATCATGACAGCTTAAGGTGTTTCTTCAAATAGTAAGTAGGAAAGAGCAGTGAGTGGTCAATCGAGATAATAAATTACTCCTGTTCAGATTGTATCTACATAATATGGAGTAAAATGTTTTTTCCCCCCAGAATTTCATGGTAGAGAAAAAAAACCCCAGCAATGGTTTCAAATTTAACCTAATTCTGTGTCAGTATGACAGAATCTTTCAAATAAATTTTGTTTCCATACTGAAGCTAATTTACATGGAAAAATCCCAGAGGCTAAATCTTTACATTCTATTATACTAATTTCCCAACACTGATGAACCATGATACTTTTTTCCAATACTGTATATTTAAATGGCGTTTAACCTCTTCATTTGTATGTATTGGTCTAACATTGTGGAAATTCAATCAAAGACATCTGCCACTATAGATGTTAATAAGGCATAAAGAGTATAAAAACAGACACACAAAAAAAAGCTGTGGTCTATGCCATGCATGATTCTGGTTGATTCCTTAGGTATGCATCTAGTTCAGGGTTCATAATTACCTAGAAGAGCCTATTTTTTTTTTTTTTTTAAATTCACATTTACATTTGGAATCCATCTAATCAGGCAGGAAATTCGCAGTTATTGATGGGCAGCTGAAGTTTCATTCTCCAATCTGAATATTTTCAGAAGTAATGAGATAAGAAACTAGAAAAAGATTCAGTCACTTTCAAGCTAACTAACCTGGACAATGTCAGAAAGTTTGTTCAATACTGGAGAGTAGCATGTAACCCTAATTCTCTTTTTTTTTCCTCATATACAGTATATGAAGTGATTTAATGGAATTGAATCATTTCAAAACACTTTAAATGGCTTACAGAATGCCCTAGAACACTTGAGTGACTAGTGGCATCACTGGGTAATACATTACATTAATGTTGAAGCATGACCTGTTTGAATAATTTCCTTGACTTGTTTGCTACTGGCAGTTTAGTGCACTGGGCTGTACAAGTACATAGGTATATCTGCAAAAATATATTTTAAGATTTGATAGATAAAGATGTTTTGATAAGAGTTCAAGAGATTTTTTTTTTCTTGGCAATGTTATTTCCTGTGTCCACCACTCATACCTGAGAAACCCATGTGTCAACTTTCACCTAATCCTTTAATCCCCACATTTTCATTCAAGCACATATGCTCCAAGCTAAACTCTTATGCTGTGTTTGCTCTTGTTTCAATATAAAAGATTAGGATCACTGCCTGACAAGTGTAAAATCCAGACCATATAACTTTCTTTCATGAGAAGGTACGACATATGTTATACAGAAGAGTGGACAAGTACTTTTCTAATACTAATCATCCTATATGCAGAATTACAACAGGGATGTTAAATTGTTGTCCCACAAACAGGGTTCATTTACCCAGTGTGCAAGACAATAACACACAGGGTTGAGATATTTTCAAATTAATTTCATTGATGCACATGAATGGGTGCCTGTCTCAAGACAGCACACCCTTGTCTCAAAAATTCTCACATTTCTACACTTAACTAATACATAGTCATCATTATCTTCCTTAATGATTGGTTCTTTCTTCTTCGCCCCTCATGTAAATTAGTGCTCAAACTCTGTCTTCTTCCTTCATTGTCTTCTTTTGAGTAGGTGATATCATTTGAGTAGGTGGTCAGTGAGTTGGTGGTCACGATCTCCCCCTTGTAGGAATTACCTTTTGCCTCCTCCTTCCCTAATCTTGGCAGTTCCAAGCAGTTCTTCAAGGTTTATTGACTAGACTACAATCCATTACCTTTTCTGACATAAACATAAAGCCCCATTGTCTAGTAGTTAGTTCCTAAACCCTAAATCAAGTCTAGTTATTGTTTCCCTATTTTAAACATTAACAGCTGGGGGCTGTACACAGGACTTTAGCAGCTCCCTGGTTATTTCAATCATTTTATACATATTAATTGATAACAATTTCCCCCCCTTTGAGACTTGTGAAGTCTTAATATACTTCAACAAGCCTCATTTTCTATCTCTTATCATTAATACAAACGATTGAGATACCTGTCTCATGATGATACTCCTAAGACATCCAAATAAAATACAAACAAAAATCACTATAACAACCAAAATTATTAAGTTCTGTACTAAGCTCTGTAGCCATCCAGTCAGGGAGAATCCAAATCCATGCAGGATTTTATTCAACCACCCTGTGTCCCTTGGCTTTCTTATATTTCTACATGATTACTTTACCACTGGACTGTGGATTCCAAGAGGTATGCAAATCCCATTTAATACCCTAAAATCTAGAAAATCCCTGTACTATTTCTGCAATAAAATGGGGTCCTTTATCAGAAGAAATACCTTCTGGAATACCAAACCTAGTGATAATTTCTTAAGGCCTTAATTACTTCTCTAGCCTTGTTGGTACAACATGGAAAGGCCTCTGGCCAGAAAAGCTATCTACTATCACCAATAAGTATTTGTATAAATTACACCTTGATAGTTCTGTAAAACCTATTTGCCAGTATTTCAGGAGTTATTCCTTGTTTCACAACTCCTCCTATAACCCTCTTGGTAATTTTTGTATTATTAGCACAACAAATGGCACATCTTTTAACTATTATATCTGCTACATTTTGCATTTTCGGCCCTACAACATATTTTTTTGGCAGTCAATACCAATGCATCTGCTCCTGAATGTGTTTCTTGATGCAATCTTTTAAGTAGAATTTCCATCATCTTTTCAGAAATTAACAATTGTTTTAAAGGTGTCACCCACCAACCCTGATCATTTTTAGAACAATCTAATTGTTCTGCCAGTTGATCTTCCTTCTTTGTATACTGTAGCTGGAATCAAGGCTCCTTCAAATTTTTACTCTTTTAGAGCTGCTTCTTTTGCCACTTGATCTGCTTTTTGAGATTCCTTTATAATTTCACTGTTCCCCCTTTGGTGGGCTTTACAATTATTGCAACTTTCTTCACTTGAAGAACTGGTTGTGAAAGTTTCATTATTTCTTCTCCATATTTAATTGGGGTTCTTTGCGAACTTAAAAGTCCTCTTTCTTTCCAAATTGTTCCATGTACATGCACCACTCCAAAAGGATACTGAGAGTCAGCATAAATATTGACGCTTTTTCTTTGGCCAAGTTCCAAGGCTTGTGTTAATGCTACTAATTTGGCTTTTTGGGCAGAAGTATTATTAGGCACAGATTTAGCTTCTAAAGTTTGAGTAGATGTTACCACAGCATATCCAGCTTTTCGCCTTCCTTTCAATACAAAACTGGTACCATCAGTAAATAGCTCCAACTCCACATTAGACAAGGGTTCATCCCACAGATCAGGTCTAATAGAATACACCTGTTCAATAGTAATCAGTCATAATGCATTATTACCACTTTGCTATTGTTCTAGCTCTTTAGCCAGTATGTTACCAAACAAGGTGGTGCTGTTCTGGAATCCTTGGGGAAGAACAGTCCCACATAGTTACGTCTTTCGCCCTGTAGTTGGATTTTCCCACTCAAGGCAAAGATGGTCTGGCTTTGCTTAGCCACAGGAATACAAAAGAAAGCATCTTTTAGGTCCAACACTCTAAAATAAGTGTTACTGTCAGTGTTTGAAGCAAGGAGAGTGTATGGATTTGGAACCACAGGGTGAACATCTACTGTCCACACATTAATTTCTCGTAAATCCTGTACCAGTCTATACTCTGAAGAATGAGGTTTCTTTACAGGTGAAATTGGAGTATTATATTCTGATTGGCATTCTCTTAACAGTCCACATTCTAAAAAGGAGCTTATCATAGGTTCTAAACACTTCTGGGCTTCTACCTTAATAGAGTATTGTCTTTTTCTTACCAGCTAGGCTGCTGGATTAAATTGAGTCTTTACTGGAATCACATTCTTCGCTCATGCAAGTATCTTTGATGCCCATACCAAAGGCATAACTGCATTTAGTACTTCTTCTGGAATATCCATTTATTCATCAGGATTTTCTTCAGTTATTAAACATATCTGGGGTTTCCAAGCTGTCTCTGGCAACTGAACAGAGTCTTCAGAAAAGGTTGGTTGTGCATTCAACTTACAAGGTATGTCCCATCCAGGCAGTGGTAAGGAACATTCTGGCATATAGAGAAATTCATGAGTTAATTTATTATCACCAATTGAACACTCCATAGGTTTTAAAAAAATGGTCTTAAGGTCTTTTTCTCTGTTGCACCAACAATATTTATTTTAGTTTTACTTAAGGGTCCCTTACAACTAGTTACTACAGAATGTGTGGCTCCACTATCAACTGAAAAATCTATTATCTCATTCCCCAGCTTAAATAGAACCAAAGGATTGTCTGGGGAGATTTTAATAGATTCCTCTGATCCCCTTCAGTCTAACCCGATTTCTGTCATTACTTCAGTAGCTTCCTCTTTCCTCTTTCCCTGATCATTAGAGACATTAAGGCATTCCTTTTTCCAACGTCCCTCCTGTCTACAATATGCACATTGATTTCCTCCTAAAGGGACGTTGTAATTTTCTCTATCATAACTTGCCTGTCCTCTTCCCCTTCCTTGAAATCCACCTCTTCCATGTCCCCTTCCTCACCCTCTACTTCCCCCATCATTAAGGACAGCTACTAAGGATGCCTGAATTTTGGCTTGTCCTCGTTTTTTCTTCTCAGCCTCCTCATCTTGATTATTATATACTTTATATGTAATGGATAATAACTGTGAAATTGTCATTCCACCTGCCCCTTCCACTTTTTGCAATTTTTTTCTCAGCTTGACCAATACACAACATATTAAACAATCTCAGATTGATCTAAATCAGTCCATTGTTGTGCCACTTTGCACAATCTCTCATAGAAAGCAGAAGGGGTCTCTTTATCCCTTTGCCTTCATATAATTTGGACACTATGCAACACTTCAGGATTGCTTCAATATGATCTAACCACCTGTGTCCATTTTAATAAATCAGAGATGGTAAATGGTGTTCCTTCTGGTCCCACTGCTTGTCTAAGGGGAACCTGCACTATAGGTTTCTGTTGTCTTGTTCTTCCTGAGACTGGACTCATATTATCACTTTCTTCATCACTCAAACTATTTGCCTCTCAATTCCTAGGGGGAGATACTAGTAATTGTACATCCTCTTCATTTTTTCCAGTCTCATTTTTTCCACCCCCACATCCAGTGCAACAAGATTTAGTTCCTTTTTTCTTTTTTTTTTTTCAATGCATGTATAGCAATTTGATATTTAAAATCTACTAAGCCACATTTTTTTTTAACATCCCAATTATTTCTCAAAGTAAAGAATAAATCAACATAAGGTACCTTATCCCATTTTTCAGTCCTATGACAAAACAAGATTAATTGTAATATCAAATTATATTTCAAAGATCCGTTTTCTGGCCACTTCTCACCATCCTCTAATTGGTATTGTGGCCACCACTGATTACAATAGCACTTTAGTTTATCTTTTGTCACGGTATCCCCACCAAATTTAGTCCAATTCTTTGGGATGCATCCTAAGGGAGAGCAGGAGGTTACTTCCTGGGAAGCAGTAGTGCCCAATTCAGTACTGAAAAGAATTTAAGAGGGATGTCTCCCTCTGTATTCTGCAGCATATCCTCCTTGATATGTCTTACACAGGATCCAATTTAACCAGATGCTACCAGAACAAGGGACGTCTCTCTCTGTTTTCTGCTGTGTATCCTCCTTGATATGTCTTACTCAGGATCCAAATGCTCACTGCTTTTCAGTAGTCATCCTCTCCCCCTTTTTTCTAAAAAAATACCTCTTTTAAATAGCATTGCACTGTTTTGTCGCTTACTACCTAACCGCAGGAGAGGAGCTGATGGAATCCCCAATCAACAGGTCGGTGCACTGGAGTCCACTCAGTTCTTTTCTCCCCATTGGGTGTGGCAAGACAATTTGGGCACGGCTGTCAGCGCAGTCCCATCTGGGTTGCCAGAAAACTGTTGTCCCACAAACAGGGTTCATTTACCCAGTGTGCAAGACAATAACACACAGGGTTGAGATATTTTCAAATTAATTTCAT
This sequence comes from Buteo buteo, assembly GCF_964188355.1. Classification (NCBI taxonomy): domain Eukaryota; kingdom Metazoa; phylum Chordata; class Aves; order Accipitriformes; family Accipitridae; genus Buteo; species Buteo buteo. The sequence continues at coordinate 21,182,216 of NC_134204.1, forward strand.
TGATGCACATGAATGGGTGCCTGTCTCAAGACAGCACACCCTTGTCTCAAAAATTCTCACATTTCTACACTTAACTAATACATAGTCATCATTATCTTCCTTAATGATTGGTTCTTTCTTCTTCGCCCCTCATGTAAATTAGTGCTCAAACTCTGTCTTCTTCCTTCATTGTCTTCTTTTGAGTAGGTGATATCATTTGAGTAGGTGGTCAGTGAGTTGGTGGTCACGATCTCCCCCTTGTAGGAATTACCTTTTGCCTCCTCCTTCCCTAATCTTGGCAGTTCCAAGCAGTTCTTCAAGGTTTATTGACTAGACTACAATCCATTACCTTTTCTGACATAAACATAAAGCCCCATTGTCTAGTAGTTAGTTCCTAAACCCTAAATCAAGTCTAGTTATTGTTTCCCTATTTTAAACATTAACAGCTGGGGGCTGTACACAGGACTTTAGCAGCTCCCTGGTTATTTCAATCATTTTATACATATTAATTGATAACAACATGATTAGGTAAAGAAGGTCAATTAGTGCACTACAGCATCTTATTTAAGACAGGATCCACCTTGGGAAAGAATTTCAGAACCTTTGTTCCTCGTGCAAGTTCTTATATTACAGCTTTTAAAGCATGTGTCCCCTCTTGGGCTGAGGGACTAGGGCAAACAAAGGTAGTGTACTTTGAAATGAGTATTTCTCCTTAACCTGATTTAAACACCTCTCTTATTTTGCAATATGAAAATAAAAACTGAGGTAAGAATGCAGAGCACTAACCAGAAAGATACAAAAGGATTTAGAAAGCACCGAGCATGGTCCTGGTACCACACATACACATTGCATACAGATAACTGATTCACTTAACTGTATTTGTGTGAGGTGCATTACAACTGTCCACAACCAACTAGCATCGTACAATAGGATTCGGGGCTTTTACATCCACTTTTATACATCCTACACTTGTTTATTTGCTTACACCAGCCTGAATTTCAGCCATAGAAAGTTAGTTTTGATACTCAAAGAAATTATAGTAGCTGAAGTAAAGGTTCATACTTTCTCCAGCACATAGGCAGTCAAACAAAGAACAGGTTTTCTATTTGGAGAAGTAGTATAGCTCAAGTAACTTTTGTGTTTCAAATGCACACAAACTGTATGCTTACTAGTGTTGTAAATAAAAAGTGGAATCTTAACTTTGTAAGACAAAAGGGCTCAACAGCAGCTCTATCCTTGCAGCAGAATTAGGTAAGTTATGGCCTACCAGGAATAAAATCAATCATTATCCCTTGAAGAAAGTAGACAGCTGGGAAGCTGAATTCTTCTCACTATAGCAGGTATATATTTAACTTCACTGAATTGCGTAGAGTTACATTAATGAACCCATCTGAAGAACTCAGTTAGGTCTTCCTGTCTAGACTTGAGAAGTAAATAAATATCGCCTAATGCGTGGTATTCAATACAAGGAAAACAGTCACACTGATACATACGTGCTGCAAGATGAAGCAAGCCAGTGATACCTCCTCTGCTCACTATTTTGGGTTGACATCTGTACTTTGTTTAGTCTGCACTTCATTACATTGAGTGCCTGCTCCTTGCATTCAGCTGCTTTGATTGAAACACTGATGGCAATTGAGGTCTGTCTTTCAGAACAGACCTCACTCAGTTATATGAAGATTAATCCAAATAAGCAGTTGAACTACTGCTTGCTGCTGCATTAGAACAGTTGCTTGCAGGCTGCTGTCCTTAGATAAGTTCAGGCACTATGTAGTATCTAGGGAGAAATAAGCCCAGCCCACAAGTAGATATTCAGCCCCTGCACTGAGTCATGAGTCCTTGATAATCCCATCATTTGCATAGTTTAATTGACAAATGGCATTGCCTTCCATTTAGAAAAGCAATTGCTCTAGTAAGTGTACACTTATTAGCAGTGGGATTGTACTAAACAGCAGGCCATCCCTCTGCTGTCCTCAGCTGTTTTGAGCTACTTTACAGAGAACTTACGGCATACCATAAATGGTACTTGGTCTTACTAACACTTCTGGTTGTCTACTGTTATCAATGTCGTAGAATAAGCCCAAACTTGATACTAAGTCAGCCTTTAATCTCACCATTTTGATTTTACTTTACTGGGGTTACCATTAAACCAAGGGTGGAAAGACACATACAATAAAGCACAACAGAGGGGCAGTGATAGCTATGGGCAATTCATTCTACTACTGGGGTGTCAGGACAATTCAGTCCCTTGGTGAGTAAGAGCAATGCTTCCACAGCAAGTAAGAGAAGGAAGCTTGTACAGCTCATTATCATAGTTACTGTCCACTAAGTATCACATAGAAGTAAGGACTTCATTTCAGTCAGTGTAAAAATATCAATTCTGGGATGTAATATCTTGAAAAGATCCCTACTTTTGTTTTTAGCCCCTAGGACAATAACCAAGTGTCAAGGCCTACATCATTACACTGCAAGCTCCATCAGCAGTTGCTTTAGGGTTGCTGCTATAATTAGCAGCAGCATATTGGTGCTTATGATGACAAGTGCACATAGACACAGACAAACTGCTCAGTGTTAGAGCCTGTCATTAATATCCTGTCCTGTAGCAGACTTTTTAAAAATGGCACAAGGAAAGCAGACCTGCAAGATTTCTGGTAATGTAAAGCAAAGCATGTGAAGTTGCGTTGTAAAAAGAGCAGAGAATGATGCTTCAGATTTCCATTCACTTTATTGCCAACAGATTTATATTTAAAATGCCAAAGTCCAAAAAAGAGTTGTGTAATAAATACTTCACTTTAGGCTGTAATAAATAAAAAAAGTTATTAACAAGGAATGCACTTTGCCAGCCACAAGTGTGGGTATTTTTGAAAAATAGTGGGGGGGGGGCAGGGAAGAGTATGGCCATAGTTCACAGTTAAGCAGCCAGCAGCTGCTCATTACAGCTATTCCACAACAATGGAGCTCTCCATTCCCTCCCTTTCCAGATGCATATTCACAGTTTAACTCCATCAGAAATGCTCTCTTACAGACCAAGTAGTCACACTCTGCTCAGAGTTCAAGTTTAAAATATCTTTAACACACACACATGAAGCAAGAAAAACTATGGTCCGAAGAACTCCTTGTCACACCATTTTAGTCCAACAGTAGGTTTAGGCGTCTAATACATGTGTGCCCAGCACACTAGGACAGTCAAGTTTTCGTACCACCACACATCCATCATCAACATACTAGTTTATCCACCATCTCCACTGTAGATTTCACAGTGAACAAGAAGGTCTGTTTGGTTTAACAGTCATTCCCTTCAGTTACATCGCTGCAGCAGCATGTTCAGAGCATATTCCATTCTGTGTTTTAGTTCCAACGAGCATCCAGAAACCAGAAGAGTTGTCAGACGAAACGTTGTAGATATCCTGTCCTCATTGATGTAGGTAAGGAGATACTCCTCACTCTGATTGCAAATGATGATTTTTGTGTGATCATGGTAGAAGTTCACCTGAAAAAGAGAAGCGAGTTCTTGTTTGTGTACTTTCTCCTCTCAGATTCTGGCACTTATCTAGTTTTATTGCAGTAAAGTATTTTAGAAACATTTTCTCCAGTGATGCTACCAAACTTACTTGAAACGTGCCATCATTGAAGAGCATCATTAATGCTTTATCAGATTTAAGCCACTGTAAGAGGTAAAGCCTGGGCCTGCGTACATCTGTTAGGCTGGGCAAATCTCCTCCCTAGGAAAGGGAACAGGCACTATGTTAAGCACTCAGTTCACATTTAGTGTATTTTTACAGCTCAAGATCCAGAAGGTACTGAACTTACATCCATGAGGTTCTCTTCCATGTAGTGAGAGAAGTACTTCAGTACAGTTACTTGGCTAATGAACTGTTCAGGAGCCTCTGTGGTTGAGAAGACAGAGCACTGGCCTAGCTCAGCATAGTAGTGAACTGTCCTGTAAGAAGAGAAAGAAAGTAAGGAGGTTAGAGATGAGATAAAAGCATTTCATGTTTAAACCACCTTAGTGAGTTGTCAGTTCTGCAGTCATTCTTACTTTTTGTCTGGCAGAAGGCTCATATGTGCCCCATTGTTGAAAAGGACACCAACAGTGTGATCTGACAGCTGGTACCCAAAGCCGTACTTGTTAGAGTAGTCCACCCATTTTGTAACCCACTGGAAGGATGCTGTCAGCTGTTCTTTGGGAATGCTGTCTCCTTCTGGCATGTTCTGCAGACATGCTCGCAATACCCTTGCGACTGTATCAGCAACGCTTCCCATGGTACTGTCTTCCAGGCCTGAAAGAGAAGGATTATTAGACTGACAAGAGCACACATAGAGAGCAGGCTTTCACTGTAAACTTTTCAGTTATCTAGCCTGTAACTTTAAGAAGTTTAGCCTTTATGGCTTTCCAGTTTTAATTCTTGCAAAATATTGGCTGCAAGATTTAGAGCATCAAAAATAAGGGGTGGGGAGGTATGCAGCTCTTTGTTTCAAGCTTCCAAGTCTTGAGAGATGAAGAAAGTAAAGGTGGAATTTAGAATTAGAGATTACATTTCACTGCACTTACATTCACTGCTACTGCTGCAGCTTCCCAAAGTTCCTCTGACTATCATTCGAATAGAGTCTCCAGTCTGCTTAGTTTCTGGCAATGCTCCTGGCTTTGCCACTGTTGTGATAAGAGTCTGGATCTCCTAGAAGAGATGTCAGACATATAAACATCAAACAAAACACAAGCCAAGGCTCATACACAAGTTTTGCATGGCTCTCCTGTTTCTCAACAAATGATAAATTCCAGGGAAACTGGTATTAATGTTTCCAGCAAGTACAAAGAGCTGCTGTTCAACTGAGCTTAAAGAAGCATGCCAGGTCTTTCCATTCTTTAGATCTTCAATTTGCATCTTACATGCTATTAATCAGTCCTCTGCTCTCTTGCTATGTCAAGAGAACAGCTGTGTGCAGGTCTGAACACCAAATGGTAAGAGTTGGATCTCAGCAATTTATTCTTTAAGAAGTCCTAGTTACTCATGAACTGAAGCCCTGTATTTGGAATGTTGGGAAAGAGCACCCGGCAGACAAGTTACCACACAGACGACAATGGAGTCTAGGCAGATACTATAATTACCGAAAAGCCAAAATTGATAGTCTCCCTACAAAGGCTACCATACCTTGACGAAGCTTGGTTAAGCCCTCTTAAAGCAACTCTGCTAATCATTTAAGCTTGATTATGCTGTGTACAGCCCCAGCTCTGATATCCAAGTCAAATATAATTTAATTATAGTTACTCCACCCAACTGTTATTGGATTTGAATTGAACTGCGCTTGCATTTACCTCATCTGTTTTGTGTTCGTGGGGCTGCTGGGTTATCGATGTCTTCTTCATATCATGCCTGAGCTTGTAGATTTCTTCATCCTCTTTAGCTAGTCTGTCTGTAATACAGGAAAAAATACTTAAGGCTGAATCTGAAAGTGCTGTTCTGTTACAGGAAGCCTAACAAGTTAGCTGCAGAAAGCGCATTGTCTCCCTCCAGTAGCTTCTTCTAAACCTGCCAGTCTCCCAGAACAGTGGTGCCATTATACACAGACCCCTAAGAGACTAAACTTTAACAGACATTACAGACTAACAGACAGCCAATATAGATTGTCAGTATGCCATAAGAATCATCTACTTATGTAAGTTGGCATAGGTTGCAGGCTGCCATCTATACGTACTGATAAAGAGGTCAAAACTAACCCAGGGAAGCTCTGAGACATAAATATAAGTGCTCCGTTGCTATCTCATTGCTGTACATTACTAGCGTGACATTGATGGCATAGAGATAAGTTTCAAGCATAGCTACAACCCACTTACTATGTGTGTCGAAGTATCTGGCTTTATCCTTTTTACCGCCAAAGAGAGCGGCAGCTGCTTTTTTGAAGAAATTTTTAGCAGGACTTGACAAATGGAAATCAGGAACAGTGTGACAACAGCTAGCAGAAAGTCTATCAGGTGTAAAGCCCTGTGGAAATGAGATACAAAAAATAATCTTTAGACCACAGAGTGCATTTTTTGGGTGGATATTTTTTTAGCCAGAACACTAGACAGTACAAACCTGTAAGAAAAAATCATGTCGAATAATATCATCTAAACTGGGCCGATCTTCAGGATTTTTTGACAACATGCTAGCTATTAAGTGTTTTGCAGGTGCCAAGAGAGATGAAGGCAGGCTGTATCTTGCTTCCCTTATACATCTGTACGTTTCTTTAAGATTTGTGGTCTCAAACGGGGGTCTTCCCAACAGCATTGTATACCTGTTTAAAAGCAAAGGAAACCAATCTTATTTCTTTTACTTACCCACAATATTTATCTGCAGCTACTGAAAAGGTTTTGTCTGCCTCCTAAGACAAAGGAGAATTTTTGCACTTGGGCTACATATGTATAAAGGGCTGCAAACTGATGCAGTACTGCATCCCCTTTGAACTCTTAAAAGCCTAAGCCAGTGATAGAAATATTTCATTTCAAAGGCAGTGAAGTACTTACATTACACAGCCTAAGGCCCAGATGTCAGATTCACAGCCATGCCCTTGTTTGTTGAGGACTTCTGGAGAGAGGTAATTTGGTGTGCCACATATTGTTCTGTAAATCAAAGAGGCCACAGAGCTGGTTAGTATTTTAGATAGAAAGAGGAGAGAAGCTATTTTCCATAGGACAGGTTTTCCTCTCAAGTTTGGACAAGAACTTAGAGACTCCTGAAGAGAAACTCTGTGAATGTTAATAGTGTAGACATGTTTCATGGTGTCTTCATGACACAGGAACAGCAGACTCGTATCTGCACTATTCGTCAGACAGGTACCCTGCCTCTGGCATTTACTATTATTCGTATGCTCAGAGGAAAGCAGAAGTCACAGCATGGCAGCCTGTTTTCTAGAAGGGGAAATCTTGATCCCAGAAGCAATTAGCTTTTGCTGTGGAACAGGATTTCTCATTTCTAAATGAATCTGGTTTCATTTACTACTAGACTTTACATTTTTTGATGCTCCTACCTCCTCCTGTGCTCCAGTGGTTCCAGCCTAGCTGCCAAGCCAAAGTCACCCAGTTTTAGTTCCATGTTCTCATTAATGAAGAAGTTACCTAGCAGACAGAGAAATTCCAGTTAGTCCTTTTCTTGCAAGGTAGGAATGCATTTGCCACAGGTGCTGAGTCATACCCTGTTCAAAGCCAGAAGCTAGCCAAGATTTTTTTTTTTTAAATTAGAAATGCTTAATGTCATCCCTTAAGCACTCCAAGTTTCCACTGTAAAGACAGACTGAGCTGATTCTGATAATTAAGATATCACCATACAAGTGTAAAGTGATACAATGCAGACAGGGTTGGAGGAGCACAGTTTGAAGTTGGCAAGGTGCAGAACTTACCTAGTTTAAGATCCCTGTGCAAGATTTCCTGTTCATGAAGATACTTTAGCCCTGACACAATTTGCCTGAGGTAGTATCGTACTTCTGGTTCTGTCAATACCTTCCGCGCTTTTAAGATGTGAGCCATTGACTGCAGATGAAAAACAAAGGCAGAAACGTCACTGAACATTCACGCATAAGATTCACCTCAAGCAAAAGTAAATCAATGGATGGAGAAACGACAACTAAAGAAGCCACAAAAAAATACCTTTTACACATCGCACATTTAAATTAGTTGCAGACTGAAGTAAGTAAATACTGGATTTCTCCCAGCTGATGCTCACCCTTCTACTGCAGTACTCCAGAAGAATGTAAATATTCTCTCTGTCTTCAAAGTAGTGGTAAAACTGCACAACATGTCTATGATTAAGCATTCTGTGCAGCTCAATCTCCTTATCAATCTGAAGAGACAAGGGGGGGGAGCAGTGTAGTTAGCCTTGCATCCACAAGGTTGAACAGACAGCTCTATCAGAAGCATTTCAGGAAAAGGGCTGGGCAATCCAGCACACAAAGAGAGTTTGAGGATAAAAAAAGAATAAAATCGTTCATGCACACACACCTTTTCCCTTTGATGAGGTTTTGCTACTCTGCTGTGAGGAATGATTTTTGCAGCATAAACTTTATTTGTTGTCAAATCTGTCATCTCATAACACTTGGCGAATCCACCCTAGAGAGACACACGAGAAAAAGGCAATTATGGCAGGTACGAAAGAAGTCCCGCACTTAGTCATTGACCAGCTCACGTATTAGTCAAGGCACGCAACTTCCTTCGCACAGGACAATTTGGTAAAAGACAGGTCTTGGGTTCGTGGCGTATCTGGAGGTTCGCGCTGCGGTTCCCCCACGCCCCCCATGCAACACCAAAGTCATTTTTGTAGGCTCGCCCGAGCTGAAGGCACGATTCCGCCTGTACTTCGGAGCAGAGATGAACCGCGGAGAGGACGGGTGCTCGGCCCCACTGCGTCTGGACCGGGGCAACGCAGGGGCGAATCCCACGCGGGGCTGTGGCGGGGGGCGGCGGGGGGGGGGGGGTGGCGGGGGCGGCAGCGCGGCGCACTCCAGCATCCCCCGGAGAGAAGCGGCCCCGCAGAGGCAGCGGCAGCGCCCGCCCCACGCACCGCCCGGACCGGCGCTCCGCACCGCGCTCCGCCGAGGAGGGGCGGCCGGGCCGGGGCACCCCACCGGTCGCCGCCGCGGCCATTACCTTTCCGAGCACCTTGCCGCGGCAGTAGCGCTTCCCCGTCGTGGGGTCGGTTATAATCCGGGAGACCTCGGCGGCGTGGTGGGCGTTGTGGTGCTGGTGCGGCTGCTCCTCCGCCTTCTTCCTCCGCGACTCGCCGCCGGCCGCTCTGCCCAGCGCCCCCTCGCAGCACTTGGCTCCACCGCCGCCGCCGCCGCCGCCCGGCGGGTAGGCGATGGTCCGCAGCAGCTCCATCTCCGCGCTCTCCCGGCTCCGTCCTGCCCGCCCGCCCGCCCGGCTCCGCTCCACTCTGCCCCACTCCGCCCGCCGCGACGCCGAGCAGCGCCCCGGCTCGCCCCTTATATGGCGGGCGGCGGCTCCGCCCCGGCGCTGGCGGACGGCCCCCGCCGGGGCCCGGCTCCGCCCGACCGGCGTGGCCCGGCCCCGGGGCGGCCCGAGCCGGGCCGGGCCGGGCCGGGCCGGAGCGGGGTCCTGGCGTGGCCGGCCGTGCGGCGGGAGGGGAGCAGCTTCGCGGGGCAGGGGGTGAAGGCCGCTCCAGTCCTGGGGGGAGCCGTGCCGGGCGCCTTTGGGCTCGCCCTGCAGCGCGCTCCGGCTGCGGTGGCTGCTCTGCCCACCGCCGCCCCCCGGGTGGGAGCTCGGCGAGGGGAACCTCGGCGGGAAGGTGCGTTTTCCCGACGCGGCTGTTGCCGCTTGCGGGGCAGGAGGAGTTTCTGGTAGGCGATCCGTGCTGTGGCCTGTGTGAGCAGCCCCCTCGCAGGGGTCTGTTGCTGCACACGAGGAAAGGAACGAATCGTTCGCACCTATGCCGGAGCAGCTCCGGCACAGCGGAGAGCCAGCGGCTGTTCCTTATCTCGGCATGAAGCTGAGGCCCGTGGACTTGCTCAGACAGTGCAAGTCATTGGGGTGCATGCCCCAGTGCCAAGGAGCGACCCTGTCCCTCCTTTTGCAAGGGAGAGCCCAGGCCTAGTGACACCCCTCAGGGCTGTCTGACAACAGCCAGCTCCGAAATCTTCTTTTCACAAGCAGACACATTTCCTCAAACATCCCAAACGCACATAAATTAATTCTGAAGACCCCCGAAGGCAATTTAGTCCAGGACTTCTGAACTAGCTGTTTCAGTACAGCCAATTGTTGAAGTGTGTCTATAGGAGGAAAGTTTTACAGTGTCAACATCAAGATGCATGCTTTATCAGACACCACCACCCCACACCACCCCAAAAAAACCCCAAACCAAAATACCAGCAAAAGAGCAGAGCAACAGTATTACTGACTCCGTTTTTACTGGACATGCGCTCCTGCATGCAGGTGTCTTACTTTCTACCTCACTCGGCAAAGTCTACCGAAGTCATGTTAGTATTACTAGTGATTAACCATAGGGATAGAGGTAAAAACAAGAGGGAAAAACTGGGATACGGAGACTGTACCCAGTTCTGTGCCCACTCACCCCTTAACCTTACAAGTACTGGCTTCCCAGGCGAATGTTGTTTCCCCTCATACAATTTAACTTTCTCCAAATTAGTATCCGTTATTACAAAATAAATTACATAATGTTAACGTGATACCTTGATGCTTTGTTTTCTGTCAGTAAGTTGCCTTGGTCTGCTGTGCTGAAAGGCGTGTGGGGAAAGGGGAAAACGCGCAGGATAGACGTACACATTTTCCCTCCACTGGAAAGAAGTGGTACTACACACGGTAAAAAAGCAAATTTAAGGAAAACAGGCTTTGTGTGATAAAAGTTTAGGGGAGATTGTTAAGCTTGTCTTTAAGAGGGCACAAGCACACGGTTAAAGCTGAATATACAAAGTGTTCTGTTAAGCAAGACTGGGACTATATTTATTCTCACATACTTTGCTGAAGCAAAGTCTTTAAGCTGTGTTCCCTCTGAGTTACAAAAGGCCACAAGGGTGCCAGGCTGCCCAGTGCAGTCTGCTCAGTTACTCTAAGATTGCTTCTCCCACTTTGGCACAAGTAGCATTTACCTAACACTTATCTCAAGGTGCCAAGTTTACCATACTATTCATTGTGAAGTTTTACAAAGGAAAAGCTGTTGTAAGAATAAGAATTTTTGACAGCATTCTTAACCCTGATGATGAATTGTGTTTCTGCCCTTTCTGCCTCTGAATTTGCTCCTTCATCTTTCCTATTCTCCAGTCTTTTCACTGTCTTGCAAGTTCTGCCCTGCCTTCTAAGTCCAAATATGCACAGCTCATCAGGTAACTTTAGCTGTAGGTACTAAGTTCAATACTTAAATGCTCCAGAGGCCTCTAAACGTGTATGTGCTAGCACTTACATTTCTTAGCTTCTGTGGAGAGCTGCTGCATATTTTTCAGTTAATATATTTCACTTATTCTTTCTAAAGCTTTTCTCTTGGAAAAAATAATATTAATGCAAAGACTTGAAACTGACCCTTTCATATTTTGCAAAAGGAAAGCTATCCTAGCCAGCACTCTGTAATCTCCCACTTTTTCTTCCAAGTTACATCAGCAGAGTGCCCAAGTGTACCTGCAGCCTGCACAAGAAGCTCATTTGCAAGCTAGCTAAGAAAGCAGCAGCTCTGTAGCCAGATCAGTGTGCAGCACTGCAGTTACCCTGCTAAGAAACAGGGCAAATGTAGCCCAAAATCAGACTTCAGACATGCCTTCTGTCTCTGGTTCCATAAAAATGTAATCCCTTATCCCTACAGCTTTGTTTTGACACAAGTGTACAGGTTGTTTGTTTGTTTGTTTGTTTTTATAAAAGCCTGATTATGGAGCGTCTGGGAAGCCTGGGCATGCATAAATCCCTGGGTCAGATGAGGAATGAGAATTTGACAGAGTCATAAGTAGCCTAATTACAGGCTTGTGGGAAGAAGGTCTTGGCAAGAACCACTCGTCCTTACCCTAGCATTGGGAAAAAGAGGTGTTTGAAGAATTAAAGTTCCAGAAAGAAGTCCATTAAATCCTGGTTGTCTAACTCCCTGCATATTACAGAGCCTTGGCACTGTGTTCATGGCCATGAATCTCCAGGGCAACCAGGTCCTTATGTGAAATCAGTATCAACACCATCTACCTGGCCTCCAGACTGTCTCACAAGTGAAATTCCTTCCTACTGTGCTACTAATATGTTTTCCATCACTAGTACGCCAGTCTGAGCCAATTCACTGTGCTCATACAGTCACACACACTGATAGTCCTGCAGTCCATACTGGGCTCAGGTGGCAGCCCACGCTGGTTTGGCAGGCAGAGCTGGCCTTTTACCCAGCTGGCCTCATCACTTGCTTTCTGCTACCAAAACGTCTGCTCTCCTTGAGGTTAGCTGTCGGCAGGACTGTGTTTTCCATTAGCCGGTCATGGAGTGCCCTCAGCTGCTGAAACGAAGTTATGACAGTTTGTCCGAAAAGAAGCGTATTCTACTTAAGGCTGGCACAAACTAATGAGCCCCATGAATAGCATTGTCACTGGAATACGTACCAACATATATGCATGATAAAAGTTATGCAGCTTATTTCTAGAACATCACCTTACAGAAACTGTGTTATTAAATTTGTGGCTTTTGCACGAAGTGCTTCACAATCCTTTGCAACTTGTCAGAGGAGAGAGTAGTTATGTCTGGAGAAACTATTGTTAATCTTACTGTATTTTAGTGATTGACTAAGTCTCATTTCTCCTCTTGACTTCTTCCCCAGCTCATTGCCTTAATTTCATTCTTCCAGTCTAACCTTTTCTACCCCACCAGCCCTACACCTGCCTTTTCCCATCACCCTGTATGGGTCTGTATGTGCTCTGCTTCTGTGTTCCACACTTTCCCTGTTCTCTGGAGCACTTGATGTTGTGCTTCCAGTAAAGTACTCATTTCGCAGCCTGTAGGTTATCTAGCATAGGCAGCCTCACCAAATAAAGTATAAAACACATAAAAGCCGGACTAGATAAAGAACCAAACATTTGCTCAGATGCTGCCATGCATTTTCAGTGTACCACTTCCCTTGCAGGATTTTATTGTCACAGATCATCCCCACACACAGGTGTGATACCATTTGTCCTCCGTAACTCACTGCAGAGTTAGTGCAAAGCACTTGTTTCTGCTATACATCATGTATTTTCATTTCCCTTGTTTGAAGCTTGGCAAAGTTTCCAAAGACCTGAATTCTTTTGCAGTTTCATTTGAAGTGATCTACTAATTAAAAAGCAGGCAGACTACCAAGAGCTTAAAGCAATCATGTTTTCCCAGAAAAATCTCCAGAACAGAGGGTACTTAGCCCAGTTGTCACATAGGCTGTGCTAGTTCTTGGTTCCTTCTGGGGTGGTGCCAAGGTCTGTTCCCACCCTGCCAGTTTGGTGTGGGTTCCCTGGTGCTGGCAGGAAGGCAGAGCTGCAGTTGTGGTGGTTATAGGATCCTGTATTAGGTCACCAAAGACACAAAACTCTATTTCCTGGAGTTTAATGAGTACCTACATGGTCAGGATGGCTGGCTGGCTTTGAAAGGTGTTCCCCCAGTGCAAAGATAAAGTATGGGAAATAATATGACTCCAATCAAGTGTCAGTGTCAAGAGAAGACAGTGTCAAAGAGACTCACCTTTCTTTTATCCATCACTACCATCACACTCCTTCCCCATGCTGCTTGGGTTGAGTAACATCTCACAGCTTGATTTCAGGCACTAGACCCTGCACTCAGGACTGCAAACACCTTCATACAATGCCTACTTTGAAGATTGACGTCAGACCACAGGTTTGCGCATTGTGGTATTTTTCTCATTTTGTTTTTTTCACAGCTTGACTTGTTTTTCTTGCACATCCCAGACCAAAACAAAGATATACTAACCTCAAAGTTAACAGTACTGCAAAAGTAAAGGCTCCAAAGCCTTCACCTTTACCTCTAAAGGTTGATCAAAATTGTTATTTTAAACTTGCAAGGTTAATAGTTGAGGATGTGTTTGCACAGACAATATTGTCAGATACATCGCCTCCTTCAGTGAAATTCTCTATGGCTTCTATTTGTCACCCTTGCAATGCACTGGGGACAACTGAGAGTGCGAACTGTATTACCCATCCATAAGAAACAGTTTAACCTAATGACCACAAACACATGAAAATACTTCATGCAGTGTCTTGTAGGAATTACAGCCACTCTGCCTCTGCCTGCAGTGTGAATGCTCCTGTGTGCTCTACTCAGCCAAAGAGTATCTGTCCACAAGATATTTACCCAGACATCCTGGCACCCTGGCCGCCCATTCTGCCTGCAGCAGCTTCTTCCAGATGCTGCTACTGCTTCTGATGAACCACTGGTGATTTTCAGTACTCAGTTGAAGGCACTTGGAACTTTATGAGACCAGGACTTAAGGTACTGCATGCCAGTGATATAATGGCTATGCCCAGAATTAGCCTGCCTCCCATATACATGGCCGCCGGAACCATTATGCAACTGCATCAATCTTGCAGCAGGAACAAAGATCTGTGTGATGGTAAAGCATCATGCCCAGTATTAGAGACACTTGGCTTCAAACCTGAAGAACAATCAGAGTAGTGTTTTGTGCCCCAAGAACTGTCTAGATTCTTTTGCTTTTTTTTTTTTAGCCCTTCTCAATGTCCAAATGTAAAACCTCCTTGTTAAAGGAAATAATGCCAAAGGGTAGTCAAAGTCCTCTAAACAGAACAAAGTGTTCAATACTTCAGTCAGTTTCCCTTCCTGCTCTTCCTTCTCTTTTCCAGTGTCAATCTTCCAACTCCTGCAGGACCCAGAACAGGAGACAGTTTCCTACTGATTAGGCTAAGCACTTATTTTCTTTCTATGGGTAGGAAAGAAGTTTCCTGAATCCACAGAGCAGAAGTCAGTGTTACTGGTGCTCAGATAACACAGACAACGCAGTAACAGAGTTATGAGATATATCCGGTAAGAGCCCATGCCCCAGGTTATCTGTCTCCATGACACTCCTTTCTGTCAAGAACAACCATATCTATTTTTCATGCACATGTTGCCAGTAACTAAACAGGTACAGGCCACTTCTGACTATATATTACAAACATGAAGCACAAAAGAGGAGAACAAGTATTCAGGAGATTGAAAGCATTTGTTACCTTATTTTCTGCAATTAACTATGCTTGTAGAACAAAACAGCTACAAAGAACTAAATGTTCTGGCAGACAGGAGTACAAGTCATTATTCCTAATCCTCAACAGTTGCATATGATGTTCAAAACTCAGCAAGACAGTGATGCATGTCTTATGGATGCCTAGATATAGAGGAACTCGGGGAAGTTAGAGTTGAAGGTAGAAGAGTTGATGGTTTACAGAAAACTGAGTTACTGGGTGATTAGATACAAGCCAGCGCTTCCTTTCAGCACTGCACATACTACAGAGGCTCTTTGCTACCAAAGCAAGATGTGCCAGAAGCAATCCTGAACAGAACAGAAGAGATAGCCTGCTCAGGAAGGAAAAGTGGCTGAAAACTGCTGTTGTCAGAACCAAGTGAAGCAAACACATCATCTGCAAAAGAAGGGTATCCTGTGCTCTTTTCCCCATTGGGATTAGATTAAACCCAATTAACATTTATTGCCTTTCCTAGATTTATTCTATCCACCAGTCTAATATCAAAGCAACAGGCTTAAACAAAAGCATGTAGAAAGGAGAGTTAGCACCGTATGTTACCATCAAAGTTGTTGTTCATGGGATATGACATGACAGATGCACGTGTTCAGAGATTCTGGGGAAAGTTTCTGAGAATGATGCTTTTCAATAGGCTGTTTTCTGTCTTGCATACATTAGAAGTTTTTCTAAGTGTTTCTTACCTCCATTTTGTTTTATATATAGATCACTACAGATTTTCCAGGTAAGATTATTTTCTATATTTATGTAAATATTTAAAAGTTATTGGCACTACATTTGGTTTATTGGAGTTACACTTGTCCTGACTGTTAATCTGAAGAGTTGAAGCATGTTATTCGTAAAGTCAGAGTGTTGTCCCAAAAGTGGAGACATTTACATGACGTGTGAAATGCCAATATACACACAGAGAAGAGGTATTTTATTCCAATTCAAGTTTGCGCAAAGATGGGGGCTGGGTGGTAATCCACAAAGCTAGCACACCTCATACCTAAACTGGCAAGCAATTTATACAGTTCAGTTATACATATTTAATTTCCAAAGTTATTCCCCAATACTACTATTGGTAATTACTTACCTACCACAGATTCTGTTGGGCTAAAGTTTTCCCTGCTTTGAATTAAAGGTAAAGTGTTCTTTTATTCTACAGTGCATGCTCAAGGCGGGGTGGGGGGGGGGTGGGGGTGCGTAAGTCTTTTTTGCTGCCTTTACCTTTCCTCCAGTTATGGAAGATCTTTGCTGACCTCCTGCCTATTAGCAATTATTCAACTTTTGGTGCTTCCTGGGGTAGAATGTTTCCTTCTTATCAGTCTGTTAGTTCTTCTTCAGGGGCACAGCCTTCAGCAAGGCATGCAGTGTTCATACAAAGGGCATCCTGTTTCACAAGACCTTTGGGGCCTTTTTAAAGTGGCTTAAGTACATAATTTTTTAAGTACATCAAGTGTACCAAAAAAAATAAATCACACACACAAAAAATGGCATCTAATAAAAGTTAAGGTATCTAGGAAATAGAGATACAAAATCCAGTCTGCTGGCCTCTTTAAGAATAGATATGAGAGCAGGTAGTGGTTGAGACAGGATGGATAAAAGAAAACATGAACAAAAAGCATGCCCTAAATATCTAGGTGTGAAAATGAAAATCCCCACTAGATTTTTTCCAGCAACTCACTTTGATCTTTTTGTTCTTGCATCCTTTTCTGATTGAAGCTATTATTAGCATCAGCCACCCAGGGAAGGTAGGTAGGCCAATGTGGTAATTTCATTTTCCTGAGCTTAGCTGTGTGGTCCACCAATGGCCAAAGACCTCAGGCAGTTATTGGACATCTGCTTTTTTAACTAGGGAAGCCAGTACCTTGAATAAAGCTTCTCATCAGTACAAAGAAAAAACCCGGGGGAAAGTATTTGACAACTGCAACAAAGACAGAACTATGACTGAAAACCTGCTGGCAAAATGCACTAGCCAGGAGGGTAAATATTGCCCTCTGAACATCCAGAATCTGTCTGGGTGCAGTCACCGACCCTACAGACTGGACACATGCTGGGGAGTAAAAAATATGTATGCATCCCAGTACCGTAGCAGATGCTTTTCTGCACACCTGCATTAAGAAGAGAAAGTTAGGAGTACCGAAAGGGAAAATGAGAACTCAGTTCCACAGCTACAAACTGACCCAGGCATTTTGTCCAGCACAGGGGATGTTTTGGAAACATTTAGTTCTGTCTAATCTTTAGCTCTATTTCAAATTGGCATTTTAAGCAGGTTTGGATTGTGGGTTCTCAGTTGGCCTTTAATGTTTTGTATTACTTGATGTGGGGCAAGTGTTTTTAAATTTTGAGAGCATTTATTATTGGCTCAGAACAACCACAGTGGATTTATTGTGTAACAAGTACATCACACTTTCATGTCTAAAGTGCATAGTCATAGCCCACAGCAAACGCAAAATGATGCAGAAAGATAATGCTCAACTGAACTTACAACAAGGCAAAAACATGAACACAAGTAGTCATTGTGGCTCAACAGCACCAAGAGAAGCTGTGGTACCTGGCAGAGAGCGAGCCGTCAGAAAGGAAATAAAATATTGCAAATAGAAGTCTAGCAGGAGGATGTGATAGCTCAGCCCACAACATGGATTATTGAACTCTTGAGATGCGGCTGAGCTAATTTTAACTCTCATTTTGAGCAGAGCACGGCACTTCCTCCAGTGAAAGAGTAGCAGTGACCTTCCCAATGAACTGTGCGTTTTCTCCTATCCAAGTCTGCATTTACTTTTAAAAGTTTCTGCTTCTATTTTAGACTTCCAGGAGGGCTGACATGCTGAAAGACCTGTGTCCTTTTTTTAAATATATCAACCTGAGTAAACAAAAAATATTACCTCTCCCTTGCCTGATTTATATCTTTAGATTCTCACAGCAGAGATACTGCCACCACAAGCTTGCTGATTTTTTCTTAGTTAAGTAGCTCATCGCTGTTAGCCTTAAATGACAGATTTGA
This sequence comes from Buteo buteo, assembly GCF_964188355.1. Classification (NCBI taxonomy): domain Eukaryota; kingdom Metazoa; phylum Chordata; class Aves; order Accipitriformes; family Accipitridae; genus Buteo; species Buteo buteo. Next base: position 21,199,872 of record NC_134204.1, read on the forward strand.
GAATTGCGGAATCAGCAGACTTCCCACTCTAACAGACAGGGACGGCTTTCAGTCATCTGTCAAATGGTGACAGGGACTCACGGTCAGGATTCCAAATAATACCCAATTGATAAGTGAAATGTATGAAGGAAATCCTCCAATACTCACTTCCACAAAACATACCTATTTTAAAAATATAGAACTGTTTCCTGCTCTTTGGCTCCTTGGTGATGGTGTTTCTGGTTAGACCTACAGTGCTTAAGGAAACATGACTGCTTCTAGAAGACCAACACTGACTGAGAGGGCCAGAAAGAGAGTGAGCAGCTTTAAGAAGGCCAGTGATGAGAAACTCTGGTTCCTGCCCTTTCAGCAGTCAGGCATGCTCTTTACACTTGTATGTGTTTTGCAAAAAAAACAGGAAAAGGTCACTGAAGTCAAAAACAATGTGGTGAGTGTTATTTTGCAACTACCTTAGAGTGCTTAAAAAGATGTGCCAAGACATTAAATATACATGGCCATTTGTGGTTGGAACAAACGTTCTCAAACACACTTCTGTCCCACACAGAGCACTGCATCAAAAACCCACTTTAGAGCTATCACAAGTTCAGTTAGACTGGTCCCAAAGCATGTCTTTGTACAGAAAGAAACAAAGCAGATAAACTGCTTAACAAGGTCTCTGACCAAGAAGCACAGATACCCAAGTCTGTACACATTAAGGACTACAGACTTTGTTGGACTTTTTTAGACTCAAGTTAAACAGGTTATTCTGCCCTGCCAACTCAGTGCATGGAAATATTTGTCACATGAGTCTGCCAGCAGAATTCCTTCTCTTGCACAGACATTGCCCTGCCTGACAATATTTACTAGGTACTGGAGGACTTGCTCCAGCTTTACAAGCACAGGTCTAATTCAGACAGAGAGAAACTCTATTTTCTTATATCACTGTTCCCCATAGATTACTGCCAGATAACTGAGACTTTTCATATTGATGAACTCAATGCACAGTCTCATCACTGATGAGGACAAAGAATTGACCAAAGGGAAAAATGAAACAAACTGTTTTGTATTCTGCAATGAAGAAACAAGGGAAAGAACATCTGGAATTTTCACTGGACTGACACACATTCATTCCTGTTTGAGAAAGGGACTTAGCTATTAGGACTTCTTTGCTAGAAACAATGGAAATGGCAATTCTATCCCCTAATCTTTTCCTGTTTCCTTTATCTATGACTGTTCTTTTGTTGGGTTTTTGGGGGTTGGTTGGGTTTTGTGGGGTTTTTTTGGAGGGGGGAGATCTGCTTTTTATCTACCTTACCTTCTCTTAGTCACTGTACCCCTCTTAAGATTTTTAGTTGGGTGATATCCTTTGCTTCACTAATTTCTTAAGCTAAGCTGGCCTCCATGTTTCAGTCTCTTGGGCAGCTCTCAGTCCCTCCTCGCAGCCCAAACCCTTTCCAGCAGCTGCCTGGGGGTCTCTCCCACTTGTGTTAATTCAACCTGTTCACTTTGGTCTGGGATAACATCTGAAAAGAAGCCTCTTCAAGCAGGGAGAAAGCCAGACTCAGCAGCAGTCTTGGGAAAAAGCTCAAAACCACCTTTGGAAACATCAGGAAACAGAACGTGTGGAAGCATACAGAAAATTAAGCTTATGGTGAGGGGAAGGGAGAGTAACCAAGTTGTATAGCCAGTGGAAAGAACAAAACAATGCAATAAATCCAGAGGATAGACTATATTAGAAGTTGTTGCCTTGCAAGAAGTTGATGCCAAACACAAAGCTAAATGCATTTTAAGGTTAACAAAAAAAAAAAAAAAAAAAGAAAAAGCTTTGCACCTGCAGAGCTGTGCTGACTGATCTGCTCAGGACATCTGAGTTACATTGTACCAGGGCCAGAGAAAGTGTGTGCACATGCAGCCGGGGCTCGGCTCCCAAGACAACGAAGGCACAATACAATTAATGATGAAACTCATCCAGCTGTTTGGAGTTAACACAGGCTGAGTTCATTTGCTGGGCAGTGGAGGTGTAGGAGGGGTCTTCTTGCTGGGTGCAAAATAATTTTTACACCATTATACAGGACCCTGTTTCAAACAGCATGAGAAGGAAGTAACTAACGATACGTGCTCTTTCCATAACTGTTTGGAGCTCCAGACCAGGTAAACTTCCAGTCCTTTTTTCAGGCATTGCTTCTTCCAAGTCCACAGCTATGACCCTGGCATCACATGCCTGCAATTGAACTGGTGTACACTGGCCCCATTTAGCTGGTTCCTGACTGCTCCATTCCCCATGCACCCAGAGCTGTGGTTCAATAGGCTGCAGCCAGCAATTCGCAAGAGCCTGCTTAAAGCACACTGAAAATGCTTTAGCAGAAAAAAATGCATAATGCAGAGGGAAAGAAAAGAATATTAAGAGACTCTGCATGTGATTTTTATTTAAAGGCAAAAGGTGTAATTTATACCCCCACACTTTTGGGGTATGACAATCCCCAAAAGAGTGATTCCCTACTCCCCAAGAGAGTGATTCTCACTGATATCTCTGCAGATTCCCTCCTAACAATGCTCTTTTTTGGCAGATATAATGGCTTCAAAATGAGCTGAACTGCCATGTCATTTAAGTGTTTCCTAAGAGGACTGTATGACAGTACATCTCCAGCTCTAGGTATGTGATGCTTGGCAGTGCTGCTTCCAAACAAGTCCAACAAATACATCCAGCTACCATTTAAAAACTCAGCATTAACATTACCTTTGTGAACTCTTAACATATAACTAAAAATCCATTGGACTGTGCCACAAAACTCTGACATTTGTATAAACTCATCCAGGCACAAGTAATTAACCTGTGCTCAGTTCTAAAGAGCATACATTTTTCATGAAAGCCGTAACTGCAAATGTGAGCAAATCATTCTCCCATCCATGGGAGGAATATGTATTTTTTTTCTGGCAATAGGTGGACAGGACAGAGGCACTAGTAATTTTTGTAAGAACTGTCTTGCCATAAGTCAATCCAAACAGAAGTTGAGCACACCTGTGTCAGCCCACCCTCCCCTTCTCCAGCTTAACAAGGAAGTACAGGGACTTCACTTTCAGGAGGAGAACACCAGAGGTTTCTCTTTCTCAACTCTTTCCTCTGAGCAAGAAAGCCACAGTCCATTCTCCCTCTCTGGTGCCTGGAAATAGCAAAGGAAGGAAGGCAGTTTAAGCAAAGCTTGAGTATTTTCAGGTGCGTGTTTCCAAAATAGGGCCCAATGCTTCTCCTTGCTGTGAAGCACAGGCACATGAACAACATGTCAATCCAGGACTGGAGCAAGGCCTTCTGGCTTCCTCAAAATGCAAAAAACTTCCAATGGCAGCAGTCAAATCACCCACCTTCAACCGCCTGAATTCAAATCCATTTCAAGGCATAAGTGCCTTGGGTCCAACTTTTTCTCAGCTCTGCCTCTCTACATTCAAGAGGAATGTTGCATTGAGAGGCAGAACACACCATGTTCCTCCACCAAGCACATCACTTCCTTCTAGCCACTTGACCGGCAGGTCTGAGGGATGGAGGTATACTTCTACCCTCAACAAGGGACTCATGCTCATGTAATTAATAGTCCTAGTGCCCACAGGTCAGATATTTCTTTAATTTTAATGCCTCCAAACAGCTCAGCTGATGTTATCCATCTCCTTACATGAATTATGTGAACTGTGACTGATGGAAGACAAAGCAATATAATGATTTACTGTCTTTTCTTAGCCAGTAATGTTTATGTGGACCCCAAGGGAAGATTAAAGCAAGTTTTTACAATCAGCAGTGTTAAAAATTGTAGCTTGGTATTACAGGCACAATTTTAGCTCATAATTGACTACACCTACCTTTCTCTCCAATACCCAAAAGTTAGTAGCAGGTCTAAACCCCAGTTCTATTTTGAATAGCTGTCTGTCTGAACACATTTGGTGCTCAAATAGATCTCAAAGGGCTTAACCTATACCAGGAGAAAAAAAAATATGCAAGATTTTGAGGACCTGACACAATATTTGCCTGAAGGATATTGGCATCAAGAAGCCACTGCAGACATGGAGGTACGTGGAAATCAAAAAGGGGAAGTGAAGACCAATTAGGAGATTAAAAACAAAGCAGTGACACCTAATAAATATTTCCAGGTTCCACCTTTCACAGACATTAGAGAATACATTTTATGAGAGATAAACTGCTTTTCCTGAAGGGTTTCATAGAATCATTTAGGTTGGAAAAGACCTTCAAGATCATCGAGTCCAACCATCAACCATGCCCACTAAAACATGTCCTGAAGTACCCTGTCCACTCGCTTTTTGAATACTTCCAGGGATGGTGACTTAACCACTTCCCTGCGCAGCCCATTCCAATGTTTGACAACCCTCTCAGTAAAAAATTTTTTCCTAATATCCAACCTAAATCTCCCTTGCCTCAATTTGAGGCCATTTCCTCTCGTCCTATCTCCAGCCACCTGACAGAAGAGACCAGTACCCACCTCACTACACGTCCCCTTCAGGTAGTTGTAGAGAGCGATAAGTTCTCCCCTCAGGCTCCTCTTCTCCAGACTAAACAGCCCCAGTTCCCTCAGCTGCTCCTCATAAGACTTGTTCACTAGACCGTTCACCAGCTTGGTTGCCCTTCTCTGGACACACTCCAGCAGCTCAATGTCTTTCCTGTAGTGAGGGGCCCAAAACTGAACACAGGACTCGAGGTGCATCCTCACCAGTGCCCAGTACAGGGGAACAGTCACCTCCCTGCTCCTGCTGGCCACACCATTTCTGATACAGGCCAGGATGCCGTTGGCCTTCTTGCCCACCTGGGCACACCGCTGGCTCATATGCAGCCGGCTGTCGACCAGCACCCCCAGGTCTTTCTCTGCCGGGCAGCTTTCCAGCCACTCTTCCCCAAGCCTGTAGCGCTGCATGGGGTTGTTGTGACCCAAGTGCAGGACCTGGCACTTGGCCTTGTTGAACCTCATACAATTGGCCTCAGCCCATCGATCCAGCCTGTCCAGATCCCTCTGTACAGCCTTCCTACCCTCGAGCAGATCGACCCTGCCTCCCAACTTGGTGTTGTCTGCAAACTTGCCAAGGGTGCACTCAATCCCTCATCCAAATCATCAATAAAGATATTAAACAGAACAGGGCCCAACACCAAGCCCTGGGGAACACCACTTGTGACCTGCTGCCAACTGGATTTCACCCCATTCACCACAACCCTTTGGGCTTGTCCATCCAGCCAGTTTTTCACCCAGCATAGAGTGCACTTATCCAGGCCACGAGATGCCAGCTTCTCAAGGAGTATGCCGCGAGAGACAGTGTCAAAGGCCTTGCTGAAGTTGAGGTAGATAACATCCATAGCCTTTCCCTCATCCACTAGGCGGGTCACCTGGTCATAGAAGATCAGTTCATGGGATACTGCTTATGAGAAAGTATTCGAGAAATGTTCCCATAAGTCTGACTAGCAAGAAGTACTCATACTCTACTGGTGGCAAAGCAACTTGCAGTTCAATTTTAAACCATATATCTGCATGCCAATATATTACTGAAAAAGCCAGTCAATGAAGCTCTCTAAGACTTGATTTTGGAGTTTTAGAAAGCAGGCATTCTTTATTGCAGCACTGGGTGCATGGGGGATTGCTCCACCTATCGTGCACACTGTTACGTACAGCAAACAAAATTTATATTTTTCTAGTCATATACATATTCATGTTATCATTTACACAGTGTTCACCCTTTGGGCATGTGTAGTCTGGGTCATCTCTTTTTCCTGGTTACCTGGCCTTGGCAAGTTTTAATTACAAAACCTCAGCAGAACTCAAAGCTTATCATCAGGGCCCAAGGCTTCTTGTCTGTTGATGCACATCAGGCCCCAAGACCCCCTGTTTGTTGGCACCTTTAGTGCATACCATTGACAAAGCTCAAGGTTTTCATATCTTTTCAGTACATACCAAGATTTTGAAGTTATTCAAGGAAACAAACTTCATCACTACAACGATACAGTGAAGTTTTCCTTCTCATGCCTTTATTCAAGGCACCAATCACTTCCACCTACTTGTGGAAAAATTTGTTAATACTAAGACATACTCAGAACAGGCAGTATTTAGCAAGAATGGCCCCAGGCAAAGGACTCATCCACTGTGAGAATCATGAGTGTTTTCTCTGCAGATAACACTCAAAATCCAAAGCAAGTCTGTATTTGCTGGGAGATGTCTCAGCAGTAATGCCACATTAAGGATAATGGGTTTGTGTTAGAATGTGCAGGCCTGGATTGCTGATCATTTATTTAGAGGTTGCCTTACTAAAGAATATAGCTACTGCTACAGTCTACACTTTGCTGTTACAAGGCGAATTTCCAACCCTTATAAATATCATTCTGTAGACACTTGAGCGTTCAAGTGTAATGATCTTTAATTTAAATTTGTTCTATTACAGAGAATCTTTAAGTGAGAAAGCCTTTGAAAATGAAGCAGTTCCCAAGGAATTCTTAGCGTCCAATGTAATTATCTCCTTAGCATCTATAATTTTCACAACTGATTTTTTTTTTTTTTGGAGGCATAGCCTCCTGCAGGTAGGAGAGAGATTCCAGTCCTCTCCCCTGAAGAGTCAGTTCTCACTGCTGCCTCCCACCCCCATGCCCTAAACTTTTCTCACATTTGGGAGAAAATATACAGAAAAGCAAGGTACTACAAAGAATTACTATAGAAGTTTTATTTTTCATAGTCTTCTCAACTTCTTAGAGCAGTGTCTTCCACACTTTCATACTCATCACTCAAACCAGTATTTTTATAAATGTAAACTATAGCTGCAATAGGTAATAGCATCTCTTCATGAATTTTAAGAAGTTAAACATTAAAACATTACGACAGATTGTCATGGTTTCACCCCAGCCAGCAACTAAGCACCATGCAGCCACTTGCTCACTCCCCCCAACCAGGGGGATGGAGGAAAGAATCGGAAAAAAATAGTAAAACTAGTGAGCTGAGGTAAAGACTGTTTAATAAGACAGAGAGAAAGAAAGTAATAATGATAATAATAATAATAAAATGACAATAATAATAATAATAATAACAGAATTGGAATACACAAAACAAGTGACACGCAATGCAATTGCTTGCCACTCGCCAACCAATGCCCAGTTAGTTCCTAAGCAGTGATCCATGACCTGCCCCCACCAGACAAATGCCCCAGTTTATATACTGGGCATGACATCACATGGTGTGGAATATTCCTTTGGCCAGTTTGGGGCAGCTGTCCTGGCTGTGTCCCCTCCCAGCTTCCTGTGCCCCTTGCTAGCTGGGCATGAGAAGCTGAATAATCTTTGTCTTGGTATAAACACTAATTAGCAACAAACATCAGTGTTATCAACATTATTCTCATACTAAAACCAAAACATAACACTATAGCAGCTACTAGAAACAAAATTAACTCTATCTCAGCTGAAACCAGGACACAGATGAATGTTAATTTTTAATCAAAAAGTTCTTATCACATCATCCTAGTATCTTCTAAAACCAAAGGGGGAGAAAACAGAGCAGCTATTTATCTGGCGGCTAATTCATTATTCTTTTCAATTTAGATAAGATACCAGTAAATCATTATAAGTATGTCTGTGTGAGGTTGTTTTTCTTAATAACAGGTCTGTTAAACTCATATTGCACCTGACTTGTCACATCGTTGTTTGTGGGCAATAATCTAAGTGAGAATTTCAGACTTCTGAAAGAGGAACTTAATGACAAACAAATATTTACACTCAAATCATACACTTACATCCCACAAGTGAGGTGGAAAAGATTAACAGCCCTATTAAGACACAGTTGGTTGTATAGTTTTAAATGCACTTATAGCTTTCAAAATATAAAGCTATTGCATGCCTTCATTAACTGTTAGCTCCAAGTTGTATACATTACATCAGTTTCTGATTTCAGCTTATTCATTCATTCAAGATACAGAGGTGGTTTTGTCTTGCAGTATGTAACAGTATACACTTTATTTATATATAAAAGCGCTTATTTTGCTCTTTTCCCTTTTTAATATTTCCAAGTCAGAGCTGAACTGTTCAAGTCCCTTCTAGATGTGCCATTTTTGATAAATACCAAATTCTCAGTAAAAGCAGGAAGAGATATTTCTGTCCTTCACTGGCATAGAAGGGCAGCCTACCTGCTAGCATCGGGCACCTGCTCCCTTGCACTGCCCACAATTCAAAGCAGAACACTAAAGACTGTCAATGTTGAATTCAGTGTTTTCAAACATCCCTGAAGTCTGCTGGACTATCATGAAATATTCAGCAGTACTAAACCAGAGTTACGGTAGGTGTCTGTAACTGGACAGATCAGGGAGTCGTGCTGAGTTCGGAATTCCCTCGGGCTAAATCAAGGTGAAACGACACCAAATGACCAGTTAAACATTTTATTCGTGGCAGAAGCAGCCTGCACTTGGGAGGCATAACAGCAGGTGGCGGGGTTTCTCACACGGGGAATTGGCAGGGAACTACCTCAGCGAACCGTGTAACCCGTGGTAACCATATACATCAGCTCCGGGAAGGAAATCAGGAGATCCCTCCCGTTGGGTGGGAGGTTCAGAGCAGACCCCCTTGCTGTCCAGACTCCTCCCTCCTCAGAGAGGAGCCCAGGGGCGGCTGGATCCACTCCTAGTCCCGGACTTGGTTTATGTCTGAAGGGGTGAGGTGTGGGCATTACGGGGAAAAAGAGACAAGAGAGTGAAAAGAGGAAGATCTCACCAGTCCTGGGTCCAGCCTTGGTCCAGTCAGCTGAGGGGTCCCGTTCTGGTGGGCGCGCGCACCTGGGGCTTCCGTTTGCGTCCTTTTATCGTCTCCACACCCCTCCGTCGGGCGGGCACGCGAACTCATTAGGCTAGTTAGGGGTCCGGCGCGGCTTGTGCTTTCAGAACCTTCGGGAAACGGGCGGGCGGCTGGGTCGGGAAGTCGCTTCCCCTTCCCTGCAGACGTGGCCGCTGTCGGGTGTCCGGCCACGCACGGCGAGCTGCCCCGCTCGGCCCGCCGCACCAGCACGGCAGAGCCGGGAGCTGCGCACCCTCCGGCAGCACGGCCGCCCCTCCTGCTGCTGGCGGGCGCCGGTCGGCTTCTTTTCGCCCGCGGTTCCTGGCTATGCAGGGTTCGTGGTTAGGCAGAGTTCGCCTTTAGGCAGAACTTGCCCCACCGCAATGTTTGAGACATTAACTCTTTCAGTCTCTCACAGTAGCATATTACTGTGGAAAAACACAGTTCGGTTTAAGCAAGAGGGGAAACCGGCATCCAGCTGTTGCTGCACAGCCGCTGCTCTGTACATGGGTGCAGCGTGCTGGCTGGGGCTCCCCAGAGTCTGGACAAGGATGAGCTGGGGAAAGCATCAGAAGTAGTTTTCTGGAGTGGGACAGGGGATTTAGAGACCCCATGTCCTGACTATCCAAGTGAGACTGGAAGAGGTGGCATTGCTAAGGGGTTCCCTTTCAATGTGGGCCCAATACAATCACAGCAATCACAACAACTAGCCCTACACTTAACCACTTTAACTGCTTTTTTTCACCTGTGTTCCCCAGCACTTTGGAAAACATTGATTAACATACACTTGCCATGTTCATACAATATCCCTTGCTCATCAAAACACAGAACAACTTTAATACACATTGTTAAAAAGGTGCTATCTGAGAAGATGATCACAATTTGACATGTGCAATCCTGTTTATTGCAGAATGAGGTCTGGAGAATTAACATCTGCTTTTGTGTGACCAGCTTTGGTGAGCTATTGAATCCCATGTTTTGCCTCATACAAACACTAATCAAAGCTCCAGTACCTTGATTTTTTTGTGATTTTATCAAAAACGTAGCAGCAAAAGTGAGGACATTTTAAAAGACCTCTGCTGATCCCAGCACAACAGACCCATTTGGAAGCCCATCTTCTCTGGGAGGCTGAGCAGAGCAGCCCCCACTTGCCAGGACCTTCTGGGAGCTGCCACCCCCTTCTTTCCCTCCCTATGCACCTGATGCAGCTGGCACAGAGCCATTCTAGATGGCACATGTCTGAAAGAAACTTTCTACTGCATCAGTGGCAGAAGAGGGAAAGGAAAAGTAGAGAAAACATCCATTGTGTTATAAGAAGGCTAAGGCAGAAGAGAGACTATTTTTAGCAGGCAATCATTTAGACACTGACATGAGAACCTGTTGTTGCAAGATATGCAGTAATATGAATAGTACAGTTTGATCCTTATCAGGCATCACATTGTTTAATATCTGCATTTAACAATAAAATTTTCCAGCTTGTTTACTCAGCTCTTTCCTTCCCAATTTTATCTGCTATTAATTACAATTTGAAGCAATAAAAGCCCAATAGCACAAACAGCACTTTGCAGCAGCCAGCCACCCTCCAATTAACAGCATTCACCCTACATTGCATGGCTGCTGGTGATGTCCACCAGCTTGCTGTTCCACAGAAATAAGGCATAAAACAGCCTAAAGTGAAATCAATGTCTTATTGCTAAAGACTATAGCTTGTCTTATTAAGGAAGAAGGAACAGAAATCCCTTTCTGATGTAATTTGCAGCAAGAAAAGGCAGTTTAGATGAAGCTACAGAGTTACAGTATGTACAGCACAGCTAATCTGTGTTCTGTCTGTACAGCAGTCAATTTTCTTTTAACTACAGCAACCCAATTCAATTCAAGGAATTTTCTGTGCAAGCATTAAAATTAAAGACTTTAAATGCAAGCATGCCTGGTCAGCTGTCACAGAACATTGGCTTTAGGAGGCTGCTCAGGCAGGTGCCGTCTCTGGGCTTGCCAGGCTCACCTATGTTTCTCTGATGATTGCCTTCTGAAACATGCAAACTTGTCCTTTGAAATTACAACTTTGACTTTTAATAAAATAAGTTTATTCATTCAGGGATAAATAGTCTTGTTTAACTACAGAGCAGATATAATGTCTAGCAATAACACAAACTTACCTACCAAAGTGCCTCTGATGGCAACCCCATATACAGAGTATAAAGGGCAATTTATATGTTTGTCAATTAGCAAAATTAATGTTTTTCAATTAGAGAAGGAAGCGGACTTTTTAACTACCAGCAGCACCTAGCAGGAGAGTTATATGTCTCAAAACTGGATTATCTGCTGCCTTCTTCCAAAAGCCTAGCTACCAGCAGCCAGAAACCTAGCTAGCAATCTGGGCTGCAGGACAGTACTTCTAACAAGGAGCACTCTCCATTCTCAAGGTTGAGCCTAGAGGCTTGAAACCAGCCAGTCTTACTGTGAGGGAAATACAAATCTGGCTTTGAGCTTACAGTACTGGTATTATTCTGTTGTTGATATTGCCATATTGGCAGTATCATTGAGAGAGTTCCCCCAGAATGGTTGAGAGCAACAGAGGCAGTGTCAGTCTTGCACTGTGCAGGATCATGATTTATTATCTATGGGTGATGATATCTAATCTAAGGACAATTTTTTTAACGGTGTGTTGCAGCAGGATAATAGTGGGCACAGAATCATAGAATGGTTTGGATTGGAAGGGACCTTTAAAAGGTCATCTAGTCCAACCCCCCTGCAATGAGCAGGGACATCTTCAACTAGATCAGGTTGCTCAAAGCCACATCTAACCTGGCCTTGAGTGTTTCCAGGGATGGGGCATCTACAACCTCCCTGGCAACATGTTCCAGTGTTTCACCACACTCATTGTAAAAAAATTTCTTCTTTATATCCAGTCTGGATCTACCCTCTTTCAGTTTAAAACCATTACCCTTTGTCCTGTTGCTAGAGGCCCTGCTAAGAAGTCTGTCCCCATCTTTCTTATAAGCCCCCTTTAAGTACGGAAAGACCACAACAAGGTCTGCCTGGAACCTTCTCTTCTCCAGGCTGAACAACCACACCTTTCTCAGCCCGTCCTCACAGGAGGTGAGGCAGTGAGGAGAGGTGTTCCAGGCCTCTGATAATTTTGGGAGCCTTCCTCTGGACCCACTCCAACAGGTCCATGTCTTTCCTGTACTGAGGACTCCAGAGCTGGATGCAGTACTCCAGGTGGGGTCTCACCAGCGCGGAGTGGAGGGGCAGAATCACCTCCCTCGACCTGCTGGTCACACTTCTTTTGATGCAGCCCAGGATACAGCTGGCTTTCTGGGCTGCAAGTGCACATTGCTGGCTCATGTCCAGCCTTTCATCCACCAGTACCCCCAGGTCCTTCTTCACAGGGCTGCTCTCAATCCCTTAATCCCCCAGCCTGTACTGAATCTGGGGATTGCCCCAACCCATGTGCAGGACCTTGCACTTGGCCTTGTTGAACCTCATGAGGGTCACATGGGCCAACTTCTAGATCTTGTCCAGGTCCAAAGGATGGCAGGAATAGCTGTCACTTTGTTTAGGACAGCTTTCACTCAGGTGAGGAGTCTTGGTTTGCTCACCGCTTCAGAAGACATCTCCATGTTACAGACTTTGATTCACTGCCTTTGCAGAAGCTCATCTTTTCAGGGAGGAAATGGCAATACATTGAGCTGTCTGTTTTAACTTGAGTGCTTCCCTTCCTGCCTCTTGCCTTGTTCAGGGCTCCTTCACCCTATTGCTCCAGGTTGTGATTACAGCCCTCAGGTGTGCTCAATGCAACTTTCTTGTTAACTATTACGATGCAGGGAAAATGGTTTTTATTTCTTGCATTTGAAGATTGGCAATTGCAGAAAATTTGTCAAATGTTGTTATTATTCAAATGTTCTGGTTTGGTTTTTAATCCTTTGGCAATATCATGTGTTCAAAATCTAAGAAAGAAAAGGAAACAAAGGTATGTAACAGTCCTGAATAGGATTTAAAGCAACCAACTTTAGGACCAGACCCCATTTCTATTCTGCTTGCTAGAAGCTTCCAAGAGAAGGTTGTCTCCCAGTCTGAAATCTATGTCCATTTGTCTGGATTTCTCAGATAGGCTTCAACAATTCTTTTTCCTGCTCACCAGCAGGCATCCTCAAAATAAGCTCCTTCCTCTTCTAAATAGCTAGGATTAAAAACATCTGATACAATGCATATTGCCCTTTACCTGAAAATCAGAGCTGAATATAAAAGAGATGTCAGGTAGAAAATTATCTCCTCAAAAATGACTTTTGTCCCCATAAAACCTGATCTAGCTCCTGGAGTATTCACCTTAAAACTGCCTGAAGTTATGCTGAAGTATACCTCATACTTTATCCAGGTATAGGTGACTGAGACCAAGCAATCCTTACATGTAATCATGCTTCCTAGAATAATTATAGAATTAAGATCTGCTTCTTAAAGTTCAGATGACAGGTTTAGGTTTTATTTGATAGTCAACAGAGGACATTTAACTGAAAGCTTTTTATTTTAGACCTCTTATAAGACAGTGAAATATAGAGATTACTCAATTCTGTATCTCTTTGCTGGTGACCAGCTGTTTGCAGCCACTGGAAGTTGTTATAGAAACAGAAAGTGAAAGGTACAGGTGGGAAGACCAATGTGACTAGGAGAGGCTAAACTCAAATTCTAAACCACAGTTTGGTCTTCCAAGAGTGCTAACACCACATTTTGTTTGGCCTGTAATGGAAGAAAGAACCCAAACAAGAGCAGTTTCCCTCTTCATTGGGAATCTGCTTCCTCTCTACTTCAATGTCCAGACTCCTAATTTTTTTTTTGTTCAAGGCAGACAGCAGGATACAAATACAGTAAGCTGGCAGTGTTTCCTGTTATTGCAGGAGAAACTGCTTAAGAACATGCATTTTTCTATCCCCATCGCAACAACAGATGAGGGGTTTTCTACAAAACCATTTTTAAGACGTTAGCTATAGTGTGAACTTGCAGTGCTCTCATCTCATGATAACTGAAAGGGAGCTCATACTTTTCCTACATGGACAATCAATTAAAGCATGAATACTGATATTTCTAGGCTGCATACAACAAACTCATATTTTTGAACTGCATATGCTGCTATGTCCTGAGAAATTCATGTCTTTTAGTGTCTTTTAAAATTTAAAAAAAACAACAACCAAACAACATCAAAGATAGTGATGTTTCATTCACTCTTTTTGCATTTTGTGTGCAAAAGCAACACTGGTTGTGACTTACCTAACTGTAGAAAGGAAGCATGTAGCAAAACAAAAGCATATCTCCCAAGTGCCAGGCTAGTACATTGTCTTTATATTGCTCTTCCTGTGCATTAGACAACTTAAATTTTGAATCATTAATTTAATAGAAAACTTTATTCCATTCACTTATATTGTAGTTGAAGCTATAGAAGAAAGAGACATGGGTACATTCAAAATCTTTCCCCGACCATTCTGATACAAAGACTCTTTCAGGAATTGCCTCTTACTGTAAGTAGAGTTACTAAAACCAGTCTCCAAATCAAGCTATTTCTCCTACCAATATATGTCATATACCATACAACAGTTCAGGCATAACTAGATGTTGTGTTTTAACTCCAGCCAGCAACTAAGCACCACACAGCCACTCACTCACTCCCCCCCCATCCAGTGGGATGGGGGAGAAAATCGGGAAAAGAAGCAAAACCTGCGGGTTGAGATAAGAACGGTTTAATAGAACAGAAAAGAAGAAACTAATAATGAAATGATAACACTAATAAAATGACAACAGCAATAGTGAAAGGATTGGAACGTACAAATGATGCGCAGGGCAATTGCTCACCACCCACCGACCGACACCCAGCCAGTCCCCCAGCGGCGATTCCCTGCCCCCACTTCCCAGTTCCTAAACTAGATGGGACGTCACATGGTATGGAATACACTGTTGGCCAGTTTGGGTCAGGTGCCCTGGCTGTGTCCTGTGCCAACTTCTTGTGCCCCTCCAGCTTTGTCGCTGGCTGGGCATGAGAAGCTGATAAATCCTTGACTTTAGTCTAAACACTACTTAGCAACAACTGAAAACATCAGTGTTATCAACATTCTTCACATACTGAACTCAAAACATAGGACCGTACCAGCTACTAGGAAGACAGTTAACTCTATCCCAGCTGAAACTAGGACACTAGAATGTCAAGTTTCAGTGTTGTTCTTCTAATCTTACATCACGATGCTTGTGTTGTCTTCACAAGTTAAAGAAAGTGGCAGGTAACCTACACATAAATTTTTTTTCAGCAAGCCTAAAATGATTTAAGCAATTTGATCACAAGCTGGGAAAGAAGCCATTGCATGCAGCCTTCAGGTGTCCTCATTAGCTGGAAATCTTGTGCAGAACTGCTCCAAACTCTCTCCTTTGCAGAACTAAGCAGCCACAGGGAGGACAACTAAATCTGCCATTCAGGTAGGGTATGGTGCCAGGTTTGTATTCCACCTGCTGCAGGGGGATGAGAGAAAGGCTGTGGATGTTCTCTTCCTTGACTTCAGCAAGGCCTTTGACACTGTCGCTCATGGCATACTCCTTGAGAAGCTGGCGTCTTGTGGCCTGGATAAGTGCACTCTATGCTGGGTGAAAAACTGGCTGGACGGCCGAGCTCAGAGGGTTGTGGTGAATGGGGTGAAATCCAGTTGGTGGCCAGTCACAAGCGGTGTTCCCCAGGGCTTGGTGTTGGGCCCTGTTCTGTTTAATATCTTTATCGATGATTTGGATGAGGGGATTGAGTGCACCCTCAGCAAGTTTGCAGACGACACCAAATTGGGAGGCAGGGTCGATCTGCTTGAGGGTAGGGAGGCTCTACAGAGGGATCTGGACAGGCTGGATCGATGGGCTGAGGCCAATTGTATGAGGTTCAACAAGGCCAAGTGCCAGGTCCTGCACTTGGGTCACAACAACCCCATGCAGCGCTACAGGCTTGGGGAAGAGTGGCTGGAAAGCTGCCCGGCAGAGAATGACCTGGGGGTGCTGGTTGACAGCCGGCTGCATATGAGCCAGCAGTGTGCCCAGGTGGCCAAGAAGGCCAACGGCATCCTGGCCTGTAACAGCAATAGTGTGGCCAGCAGGAGCAGGGAGGTGACTGTTCCCCTGTACTGGGCACTGGTGAGGCCGCCCCTCGAGTGCTGTGTTCAGTTTTGGGCCCCTCACTGCAGGAAAGACATTGAGCTGCTGAAGTGTGTCCAGAGAAGGGCAACCAAGCTGGTGAACGGTCTAGTGAACAAGTCTTATGAGGAGCAGCTGAGGGAACTGGGGCTGTTTAGTCTGGAGAAAAGGAGGCTGAGGGGAGAACTTATCGCTCTCTACAACTACCTGAAGGGGGGTTGTAGTGAGGTGGGTACTGGTCTCTTCTGTCAGGTGGCTGGAGATAGGACGAGAGGAAATGGCCTCAAATTGAGGCAAGGGAGATTTAGGTTGGATATTAGGAAAAATTTTTTTACTGAGAGGGTTGTCAAACATTGGAATGGGCTGCCCAGGGAAGTGGTTGAGTCACCATCCCTGGAGGTATTCAAAAAGCGAGTAGACGAGGTACTTCAGGACATGTTTTAGTGGGCATGGTTGATGGTTGGACTCGATGATCTTGAAGGTCTTTTCCAACCTAAATGATTCTATGATTCTATGCACCAATAAAAGTTTTGGAGAGTTGTAGGAGAATCCTGATTGTAGTATAGTGGCTGCCAGATGAAAGAGGCAGACATTAGAGAGGAGCACTTACCTTTCAGGTCACTTGTTGAAAGTTGCAAACATCTGAGGCAGCAGTTAGCAGGGGAGCACAAGGAGAAGAGAGATTCTGAAGCTGCGTGTAGATCAGAAGATATGTAACCAAAGGTGGCCAGTGTCTAACAAAAGAGTGTTACTGTAAAGCAGTTGGGGGGGGGGGGGGGTTGTTGCCAGATACAATGCATGCTCCAAATAGGATTTTACAACTTGTGAACATTTGAGGTCCTGTGGATGGGAGTTTACACTCCCCCAGTGTTACAGGGCAGCACTTGGCATTGATTTTTGCTGTTCTCAGCACTTCATCACAAAAATGACAATTATATTGCTGAGGACCACTTTCACAGGCCCAGGGGTGAAATGGAAGTTTGCAGGTTTCTAATGGATATTTCCTCAAAAGGAGAGATTGAACATGTGCAGAGACCATCTAAGGACCCAGTGAGAGCAGCCAGTGAAAGCATCAGCCCTTTATGCACTGTTCCTTAGGGCCCCTTCCCACTCGGGCATGCCAGGCTCTGTGCCACCACCTGGCCAGCCTTTTCACATCTGCATTTTATGGTTCTTCTGCAGGAACAAGTGATAAGAAAAGTCTTGGTGCTGTTTCAGGCAGTAATTTTGTCTTTAGGATAGCAGTAGTTTGAGTGGCAGCTTGCATGCCAGGCAGCTTTTGTCTGATATCTCACTTCCAGTTCACCTCATAAAAAGTCACGTATAAATAATCAATCCCCAGCTTCATACTGGATCCATACCTACCTCAGGATCTGGTGTTTTGGCCCTTTCTGTGTAGGTGATATTTGTTCAAGTACAAACTTTAAAATTTACTTGAACACCAATTCATGGTTTTTAGGATCAGGCAGACCAAGGTTTACTTCAAAGACAGGGCAGACTAAGGCTGAATGGAAGAAAAAGGGGCTTTCTCACCTAAATTTGTACATAGCAAAGCATGCTGTCTGCATACAATAAATGGGGTGAGAAGAAGGAACCAAGAAGCGAAACTGGAAACTTAGCTTTCACTATGATACCATTATTCTGTTGAATTTAGTTCAGTATTATGCCAGACTTCTATAGTGCATAATAATTTAAGTCCCAGAGCAAGACATGTCAAAGAGTTATGTCCATAATGCCCTTCCTGTACGGAATAGAAGGTCTCCCAAACCAAAAATATTTGGTTGGGAAAAGCCAGTCTACCTGCATGGTTTTAATTGGTTAGGTAATGAAGGCTTCATTATCTGCTCAAAACACAAGATGCAGTGTGCTTTAGTCATGCATTATGTTTCATTTAGCACAATTAGTAAGCTCCTTGATCAAACCTCTATTATGTAATTAAAAAAATAGACAAATCATCAGGGAAAGATTCAGTAGAAGGTTCTGAATCCTGATCTATTTCAAAATATAGGCTGGTTATTAAAGGGGGCTAACTGGAAAATTAAAGGGTAGAACACATATGCTGCTGTAACCCATTCAAACACTGCAGTTCTCTGCAATGACCCTTTTCTTGGACTTGCAACACTTGATGCTTCTCCTGAGGCCCTTCAATGGCAACAGGTCTCTTGAGTACAGTAACCTTCCTGCACCTTGGCTCTCTCCCAATTCCTGTTTCTAACGTTCCTCAGCACCTTGGTCTTGCCAAATACCAGCCTTTCACAGGCATTTTCACAATGCCAACCAGCTTATAAAGGAAAGCTAAATCATCTTTTGCAGTTAGTTACCTCCCCAAGGCATCTGGGCGTGACCATCAGTGCTGTCTCTACTGTTAGTCTCCTTTCTAATGGTGGGAGCTGGCTGTTTTACCGGTCCCTGCCCTTCCTGATAGAACACTCAGGATGCAAAACCCAGACCTCCTTTCTGACATTATACCCTCATGGTATACACTTAGCAGGCTGATCTGCAGCTCTCATGAGCAAAGTTTCTTTTTTTTCTCCTTAAAGAACTGTGCTAATTGTTGTAAATATTTATGTCTGAGCTTTATTTGTAAGGACAAGCTCCCTACAGGGGAAACTCTGAGCCCAGAGGAATTGGTGGCTTTGCTGATACAAGATGGACTCCTGATGCAGAGCTCTGGCTTGCAATGGCTCAGTTGTTTATTCAGAAGCAGCTTCCAAGTCTCCAATTACTTTGAAATCATTGGCAACTATGATGAAATACAATTAGAGAATATGAAATATTCAGGGTTTTTATTTCCTTTAGGATTTTTTTTTTACTAAACCCAGCAATGACCCAGATTCCTCATCAGATTTAAGTTTGCTTCTGTTGCCTGGGAGCTGGAATAACAATTGCAGCTGTCTGGTGCAGATCACAAGCCCTTTGCCCTGATGCCAA
This sequence comes from Buteo buteo, assembly GCF_964188355.1. Taxonomy (NCBI): domain Eukaryota; kingdom Metazoa; phylum Chordata; class Aves; order Accipitriformes; family Accipitridae; genus Buteo; species Buteo buteo. Next base: position 21,218,722 of record NC_134204.1, read on the forward strand.
ATGTCTAAATAAATTCTGACACCTTGCAGGAGCACTTCTGCAAATAGTGGGCAGAATAAGTATGCCAGTTACATTCTTTGGTTTTGCTCAGTGTATAGAGAAGAGCCAGTGATAGTAGAATGAGCTTCCATTAATTCACTCTGAATTGAAGTTTGCATATTCCCCAGGCTTTCCTACATTTACATCTACAGATGGTACATGTTCGTTGTGTTGCTGAAAGATGTAAATAAGACTTTTATCTCCCCATCTTATGGAAATGTACAAAGAAATATTGGACAAAAGGGTGTTATTTGCTTTTGCTGGACAGAGATTTCAATGGAACATTTGGAAACTGCCCTGACTGTGTTTTGTTTTTTCTTAGTTTTTAATAAGGTGACAAAGTGGCTATGATTTTAAATGATGACAAGGACAGATCTTCTCATATTCTGTATCAAATTGTGATATATAATTTGATTTCCCTTCATCTTGGAGAAGGTACTTCAGCTGTGTGGCCCCAATTGTTCCTTCTGTGTGCGTGTTCCTTCAGGGTAAGGGAAAAATGGAGTAAGTTTCTTCAAGCTTCAAAAACCTTGACAGTGATAAAGACTCACTTTAATAAGCAGTCTTCTAAGCTCTAAGGCTTAGGCAAGCAGCACTGAGGAAAATATCTCATTTCAGCAAGAGATTATAATGCTAAAGAATAAAGCAACAGACGAAAATGGGGGGGAGGGGGGAAATGAAAGCAAAAAAAGTGGCTGACTACCAAAAGCAAGTATGAAATTATGTTCTTCCTTCCTCATATCCTAATATGAGACCAGTCAAATAAACATCCATAGCTTCATTTTCTGGGTCCAGCAAATGTATGTGTACCATGAAAATCACTAAAATGGGCATTTTAGACTTAAGACCAGGGACTGAAATGGTGGCCAATTACTTCTCATCTTTCACAGCACCCTCCACTCCATGACAAGAGCAATCCTGGTTGAACACTGTGCCTTAGCAATTCTCCCCTTCCAGCCTCAGCTGGTAAGCTACCCTCCTGAGAAACAGAGACATCTTTTTCCCTGCTCTAGGTCATGGAAATTTGTAAATAGTTCCTAAGGGTGAAATTAAGGTTCAAGGAGACAAACAGTGCCGTACTTAGTGTATATGCATTCATGGTGCCGTCTGTAGGGCCCATTTCAAACTTGTGCTTTATGGCAGAGCTATAGTTGGTAACATTGAACTGGAACCAGTTGCAATTAGGAAGTGAATCAACAACACCAAGTCTATTCTTTGCAGGTTACTGTCCATGCTATTCACAGACATATATTGCTAATGCTTAACTAGCTTTTCTCTTAGAGGTTTTCCTCATGGTTGAAACTTTGCTGCAGTATAAGCTCATCATTCCCAACCCCATTTCTGGTAAATACAGAGAAGATTTTCTTACTTTCCTCCTTTTCAGATATTTGAAGAATGTTGTATTGCCTCCCAGTCTCTTCTTGATTAAATGAACAATTTTATTTGTCTTTCCTCACACATTTCTAGACTTCTTCAGCCTGTATTTGCTGCCTGGACTCCTCTGGATAGTTTCCAATTTGTCCAGAAGCAGGATCATTATGTCAGGACTGCAACCAAAGCTTTGCAAGTGTGGCACGCAATGGGAGGACTGTGTGGTATGTGTCCCCAAGCATGCTCTAGATTTCATGTTTTAGCTGATCCCATTTTTCAAAGTATTGCTCTTTTTTGTATGGTGGTGTTAAACATTTGATGTTCTTCATGCTCTGGATACCCTTTCACAGAAGTGCAGCACAGTCAGTTGTTCTATTTCATAAGCTGTTGCTCTTGATTGCTCCTATTTCCATGTGTGGAAATTACTGCTTTCCCTTCACTCATTCTATCCTATTTTTTCAGTTGATTCAGTCCAATTTGGGGGGGGGGGCATTCTGGGAGGTAGGGCAGAGGGAGGGAAACACCTTGCACAATTTAATAGCTAATATTTTCAATAGTTTAATTGGAAAAAAAAAATCCTCTTTCTTAACTTTGTCTTTTCACATTAGGGCAGTAAGTGGCAAATGCTAGAGAATTCACCACTCAGGGTAATGCTGGGCAGTATCGAAGACAAGGAAGAGGCACACACACAGTTGGCTGTGTCTGTCGTGATGTTCCACAGATGAACATGGAGATCACATCTGGGGTTTAGATGGGAACTTTATACTGTAAAAATTCCGCCCTAGAAGTGAAACCGCATGGCCTTCTGTATACAGTCTTTCGTGAAGGATCCCTGTCCTATGCCTTCCCTGGGGCTGTGCCTAGCCACTGCCTTAGAGGTGCAAGTTGGCTGTGCTGGGGAACACGATAATACTATGCACTTGGGGTGGCCAGACCCCATTCCCATACTCAGGCCCATGCCCTAGCCTAGTTAGGTCTGTTGCAAAGATGTAGCTGCATATCTCTTTGGTGTTTGCTAGCTTACTTGCTGCTGCACTACTGACTTACCATTCAACCTCTTTGATAATCATAACTAAGGAGCTGAACAGCTGTAACCTGAATCCTGGTTTTGGAAGGATAACATTCATCTGCAGCTCAACCTCTTGTAGGTAAAGATGTGGTTTATGTTTTTACATATGTTTTATGTATTTATAAAGTAGCTTGCTACCCTCTGCTAGCCAGGACCTACAGTGACCTACAACATGATGGCACCAGATAGGTCTCTGCTTTGTTCTTAAATCAATTTAAAGGTTCAACATCAATTCCCCTAAAAGCAGACTATTACAGGACACACTTTTCCTTGCATTTGCAGGTGATTAAAATAGCCCAGAGTGACTTGCTGTAACAGGGCACTTAGCAGCCATCAGCCATTTAAAATCTCAGAAATAGGTAGAGGGTTATTATATCCCCCATCCTCTGCCAATAACTGTCACTCCCACTAAGATCCATGATAGTAATTTAGTTTCCATAAAGGACATTGTTAATTCAGCAGACATGCAGGGAAACGTACAAAAAATCTAAGCTGAAATGACAAAAATGTCATGGCAAACAGGGCTTCCAGAGTGGAAAACCAGCATTTATTAAAATATGTATAAACATATACATACTTCATGTTTGTACTCTGAACTCTGAACACAGACAGCAAGGTGAGTCCTAAATGTCTGGGCTTATGGATTTAGTCCTACCAAACATATCTGGGAACATTTTGCTTGTGTTTTTTGGAAAGTAATTGTATTTTTGAATAAGAAATTTGTACTGAAATCTTCAGGATTTCACATCTTGGCTACCATAATACCTTATTCATCTGTGAGGCATATGCTGATTTTTATTAACAATTACTGTATTCAGCAGGATTCTTTTGCTTTTTAAAAAGAAAAGAGCAGGCCTGAACCAGCCTGACCAAAACATTCGATCAGAAACAGGAAATAATGGTTAAAATTAGCTTGACCTTTTAACTAAAAAACCTTTTGCAACTGGGGGAACATTTAAAACAAGGTTAGCCTGAAAGAGGCTGTTGGCTCAGAGATGGTTACTGTTCTCTTGTTGGGTGTGGTTTCTTTGCACACTTCTTTGAGTGCCTTGTCCAACTGCTGCCCCATAGCAGTTGCCAAGTAAGATCATCATGTGTGAGAGTTGCGCTTATTTCCCATAATGTCAATAGTAATGGCTAGATATGAGCTCTAATTCTACACTTTAACCTAAAAGGCATTTACATCAGATTTGTTCACTTTTGTATCTTGGGATGATGAATCCTATGAGGTGGCTCGAAGTGAAGTGAATGTCGTTGTCCCTTCACATAACAATGTCCACCGTCCAGTAATGACAGCTCAACTGCTGAAGCCTTTCTTGGATAAATAAACCTTTGGTTTATTTGCTTGTATTTTGCTAGTTCCCTAATGCTTGGTGTCCCCTGTGTTTTCAATTTTTCCTATTTTCTTCCTCCCTTCCTACAACTGATCTCACATCTCAGATAATAGTAAACATTTTAATCTTTGTTTAGAAAAAGGTCATTTAGTCTCTCCTGTACTAAGAATATAGAACAGAGAATTTTGCCTATTGGTGTTTCATTTAGTGCTAACTAGCTTTTGCTTGACCTGCTGAGTTTAGGTTATTTTAGAAAGCCAACCAGTGTTGATGCTTGTTTTCTACCACTTGGAATTTTTTGTATCTTGTTACCTCTTTAAATGCTTAAAGTTCTTAAATGTTCTTTCTGTTAATCCTACATTATTTCCAGTTTGAGCTTCGCTGACTTCAGCTTCAAACTTCTTAGAGCTTGCCTTTCTCTGCTATACTGAAATAATGTGCTACCACCAGCTGTCTGTTAGCCATGTCTGCACAGTGCAAATAAATAATCTCTTACCCTGTTTCTCATAAGCTAAATCAATCAGGCATCTATCGACGGTTAAAAAAAACAATGAAGCAAACAAACATTTTTTGGACATTTCTGAAAAGTAGTGTCTTCTAACTCCAGTGCAGGTGAGGGATGTTAAGGATACAGGAAGACTGTATAAGGGAGACCCATGTGTATAAAATACTTCGGTGTCCTGAAATGGTGTGGCTCAGTCTCTGACCTTCCATATCACTCTATCACAGATGGAATAGCATCAGCATCCTACATTTTAGTATCCTTCTGCTAAAGGCTTCTTTGTTCATTAAGACTGTATAAAAGATGATAGGCAAAGAGGAAGTAAAATGCCTGATGTTAATACTCTGAAAGCTTGAGTTAAGAGTTATTTTTAATATAATGAGACCATCGGCCACTAGAGGCCCTGCACATCTAGGAGACTGGCTGACTCAAGATGCTATAGAATATCCCTCTGGTTTGATTTAGTGCACTCAGAGGGGAAATATTAAAATGATAAACCACCTAACTGAGAAGCAACATTCAGAGTGTCTCTGTTAGGCACCTCTGACAGAATTTGGTCTCTTCTCAGCTGCTGTGTTATTCAAAACCACCTTTGATACTAAAGTCTCTTCACTCAGGCATATCTTTTCATTCCCTCTTCTTCATCTTATTTTCTCAGTTGGTTAAATTGAAATAAGGGCACTGATCTTTTATACTGTTTCTGGTGTTAGTGCTCAAGGCACCTTATTTGGAAAGCAGAAGGGGACCCAGGTGGGAGGAGCAGCAGCAGGGCACATAGGCAGCACTGCTGTATGTCCCTCCCCAGTTCAAACAAAGTAAATTAGGTTGGGTCTGCTAGGAAATGGGGACTCAGACCTGCAAATATTTATTGTGAGTGCTTAGATAGAAGCATAACAGGCATTTGATGATTCTTCCCAATATACTCTTGGGAAAGGGGATTCACAGTGAATTACCATTACTTATGTTAATACTGTGCCAGAGCTTCAATCTGAATTAGGGTTTTGTTGTGCTGGATGCTTTTCAAATAACATACATTGTTGGCCTATGATGCTGGTCCAGCTCTCAACTCTAGAGGGCATGGCTTGGGATGTACTGATATACTGAGAAAAGTGGCTGCCAGAAGAAAAATTATCATTTGCCTTGTAAAAAGACTAGTATATTTTGCAAACCTACTTCCTGAATGCCAGGAGTGATGTCTGGCCACCTGTGCCATCACAGCCCGCTGCTTCTTTCACAACATACACAAGTGATGAGGAGGAAAACCGGTATTTCTCAGGTGTCGTCTCTTTTGTATTTTTACTGTGTATTGTGTCTATGGCAATTAGTTATCACTGTTGTGGTCTTTAGTGTTGTTATGATATTCATACAGAAATTAAAACAGGATCCCAACTGGAGACTAAAATGACTTTCAAGAATGTAGTTAAGTGAGACAAGAGTTCTTTCAAATGACTCACACCTTGCTCAGCATCAAAATAACCCTTTGAAATGGCTCGGCAAAACTTTGAAAGGCTGGTAAGATCAGAAGAGCCCTTGAGCTATTCAGACCAACAATAAGAAGCAGAAGAGCTCTGCTAACAGCACTACAAAAGAAAGCAGATCTGTGTGAAGGAAGGACACTAAGCTTCAGCAGGACAAGAAACACATTACTCAAAAACACTCTAAAAAGTTGTACCAAGTCAACAATCCTGTTTGGAGTGGACAGATTGTGAGCTGTAAACAGCATCATTAATGTGGAGGGCCTGTTAGAGATTACCGGCTTTAGAGCTTTATAACAAACAAAGTGTTCTGTGATGGAGATAGGCCCAGCTTTGTATTTTTCTTTAGTCTATATTCCTTCTTTACACTTTTCAAAAGAGTATGTTTTATTAAGAGCCTTTTCTTGTACATGGCTATTAATGTGACACCAGGTACTTGCTGATTAGCCAGGAAGGTAAAATATTTTCTACTTTTGCAGGACAGAGTGGTAAGAAGAAAACAGAAGTAGCAGAATGAACTATGACTTGCCAAGAAATACTCACCAGCTGAACAAAAAGCAGACTGCACGTGATGTGGCATAACTGTGGAGGAACACAAGCTGAAAAGAGGCTTGTGCTATTTTAAACTTCCTAAAGGTACAAGAAGTGGAAAAACGCATTGGTGGAGGATATCTATCAGCATGTTGATTTCGTTGCAATATTCATTTATGCAGTGCAGATCTTCCTCCATCTTTCTTTTTCTTTTCCTTTATTATCCTTCCCTTTACATATATGAAGTTGTGAAGGGAGAGGGAAAACATTTGTAAAATGTTTGAGCTGCTCTCCAATTTTTCTCCCAGATAAGCATGGCAGAACACAGCTGCAGGGAGGGTGGGAAAGACTTGAAGGACTACCAGCATATCTGCTTCAGCCTTGCCAAATGGCACAAAGCCTGTGGGCACTCAGTGCAGGCGCTGTGGCACATCGTGTTTAATGATCAGACACAGCATGATCTGCATGTGAAACACGTTGCGAGCTGAGAAATGTTGGTGCCTGGATGGGAGCCAGCAGATTCCCAGGGAGGTCCCGGGGTTCATAGTGCAATGAAGGCAGGAGCAGCTCTGGCCTTTATTCTTCACTTTATCTAGCTGTGAACTTCTGAGAGACATTTTCCTGGAAAATCAAGTGGATGTGGCCTGATGAAAATTCAGGCCCCAAGGCGACAGAGTGGACTATTTCATTCTTCCTGTGACATGATAAAACCCGTCTGTGCCTTGTCTCTGCTGGGATTTTCCATTGCAGGCAGACACCATGCTCTGAAAGGAAGCCTGAGATAATTTTCTTCAGCCCTTTCCATGTAGGTCCTTATGGGCCTGTCCTGAGTGTCTGCATAAGTCCAGCCTAGGGAAGAATGAGCACAGCTTAAGGGTGTTTGAGGTCTTGGGCAAACATCCTTTTTCCTTTGCACTCTGCTTTTTCAACACAAGTTGAGGTGTGGACAGAAGTAGTTCTGGTAGACCAAACTCAGAAATAGCACCTCGTCTTTCACAAACAACACCAAAGAGGTACATCAGTGTTGGGCAGAAGAACTGGCAAAACTACAGGTCTTGCCCTGACAAGACATCTGAGAGCAGAGGTGACCAGTATCTCATGTAACACTTAAATGCAAAATAGTCATTACATGGCCATCACTGTGGACAAGAGGAGAGGGCCAAGATTATTTCTCTGGAAAGATAAATCTGTATTGAGATCCAGTGTTGTCATGGACTTCAATTCTTCCAGGTCAGTTTGTACAAACTCGTGCATAGGAATCTTTACAATATCAAACCACATGGAATGAGCACCAGAAAACATTATTAATATGTGTCAAGCACCCCAAAATGAGAAAAGCAAGGTTGTCTGTGCAATATAATTCAATCTCCTTGTGTGGCTGGGTTTATGATAATCTTCTCAATTTCATGCATATGTTTCTTCCACTCTTTTTGCATAGGATAGGTATAGGCAGCACTCAGTTAATGAGCTACCATTTAATATTTGTTGCCCACAAGTCAGAGTCTGCTCTGAAGACAATATTAATTTTCTCCTTGGTTTTCAATAGTTCTTGTCAATATATTATGTGTAACTGAGAAACTTTTTTTTTTTTTTTTTAGAAAAGAGAACTGCTGGTAGAGTTTAGTCATTCCTATTCTATAGTTGGTAACAAGAAGATTTAGATAAGAGAACACTCATGTCTTTTTTTGTTGTTTGTTTTTGTTTTGGTTTGGTTTGGTTTTTGTTGGTATGCCCAATCCCAGATCTCTTAGATGTAACTTAAAGAAAAGTAGCACTATTGAGTGTGCTCAGAGTCCTGTTCTTGTGACCTAGGCAGTTTTCTCTAGATTCAGTGCTGCTGCTAAGCAGATTCTATATATTCATTAATTTAATGGATTGCCCTGTTATTAGATAACATTCAGTTTTGACAAAATCAGGGTGTCACTAAAGGATACTGGATTTTAAATTACATTTTCAAGGGGAAAGTGTAACATTATTTTGAGATATTTTCTGCCCACAGAAATGGAAAATTTTAGCACATTTTCACAAAAATCAGAAGCTGCTGGCAACTGTCTTACAATCATGGGTGTCTGGCAGAACTGGGGTAAGCTGTCAGTCCCATTTACTACAAGTGCAGGACTTGCTGTGAAGCAGAGTGAGGACAGCTTCTTCACTTCTTTCATTCATTTTTTTTGCCATTGTAAAGAAAAAGAAAACCAAAGAAAAAAAAAGACATTTCAAGAGTCTTATCATCAGAAATTGATTACACTCTTATCACAATCTTGCCAGACCCTTCCTGGGTAATTCATGCTTTAGACCTGATGCCTTTTGTGAAATCCATGGCTGTTTGGAAGGAAGGAATGGAAAGGCTTTTAGTTAACATGCTCCCAGTGTTTATCCCTTGAAATTGCTACAGCTGCCAGAATTGAACTTTGGTAACTGATGTCAGGCTCTTCAACTTATATTGATGTCTGATCTTTAAGGCATTTCTTTTAAAAGCCATTTTCATTACTTTAATATGCTATCCCCCAGTGCCCAAATTTACACAAGTTAAAAATTACTGAGAATGGCTTGATACACCACTGTATCCCTGCGTTCAGTAAAAATAACACTATGCCTAATCTTTGTTGATAAAACTACCATTTTAATTGACCAGTCTTTTAAGAAACATATTTAATGAAGAGTAAAAAAAAGTAGGGCAAAGTCCCTAATGATCAACAATACCTGTTAAGTAAATGAAGTTGTGTTTGCTGTCGCCAGGATGCAAGCTGGAAAAGAAACCAGCCAGTGCTTTGAAAAATTGTATGAAAGGAGTTGGTTTTAAAGTCTTTTAGTGCAAATGAATATAAGAATCTTTTTAGCCTGTATTTTAATTGTCAAAGTCTTTTGGCTTGCTAAAATTATAGATTACTTTTCAATTTTTTTATGTTTGCAGACCACCTCAGCATTGTTTAGTGGATGGACAGACTGCCTTACAGGGAGTTTAAGCCTGCTGTTAAATTGGCTTTTTTAAAGACATGCTTTTCCAAATGAAGTGGTTGAGATATCCTTCAGGTTGAAAATCATGGACTAAGTGTTTTCCTGCTAAGTAAATTTTAAGCTAGAATGTGATTTATGTCCTGTCACATGATGGTTGTATTGACCTATTTTTGCTGAGTACTTCTGAGAAAATGGTATACATAAAATTAATTTACTGCATAAGCTTGTTGTATGAAGATCAGCTAGAGAAGCTGAGAGGTATTTGGGGTAGCAGTCAGAGTTGCTGAATCTGATTATTTCTTCGAAGTCTGTATGACTGGCTGCACTTGGGCAAACCACCTAGAGTGGGTTACACTTGGAAGTACTAGGTAAATGAGTACATACTGTGCAAAGCTGCAAAGAAACGGCAGCTTTTATGGCTGAATGAGATCACATCAGGCACTTGGCCACTTTCAAGATGGACTTCTAGGACTTTTGGTGGGTAAGAAATAATTTTCAAAACCTGAATACTGTAAAATTGGATGTCCGTGGTAAAGTGCAAGAGAAGCTTTCTAGTTTATTTTTTGCCCTGGTTCAGACTTTTTGATTATGTAATTTAGAGGGCTGGGAGATTAAGAATAGTAACAGGACTTTTAAGGCAGACAGGTACTTCTAGACTGCCACTCTTGCAACATATTGTAAGCACAGATTTGAAACTCAAATGCAGCCCTTGAATGAATTGTCTAAGGGGAAAAGTCCACTTTAGAAAGTGTTAATTGCAAATGTTATCAAATAAGTAACTGGCACATGAAAAAAGGAACGAGTTTGTGTCCTGAAAGAAAACCTTTCTTCAGAAGATGCAAGATCTAATAGTTCTGTGGGACATCCTGGATACATACTACATGTGTATGTGTATGCTACTCTTTTTGATCTGATTGAGTAATTTGCACAAATGAGTCTATTCATTTTGCCTGTCCTTCTGTCATGGATTTCTTGTATTCTCTTGTTGTTAGAAATTACTCAGAAGTTTTTCTATGTTTCACACCCTTGGATACTGTGCCTAATCTACCCACAGGCCTGGAAGCCTTGGGAGGGTTACAAAGGGCACAAGGTGGGGGAGAATCAAAGACTCTCAGATCTGAAGCTCAGACAGGAGGGAAATGAATTTGTGTCAGGGCCTGTGGTCAGAACAAAGTTGAGGGAAGGGAGTAATAAATTTGGAGAGCAGACATGTGTTTGTGTGGGAGTATCCCTCAAGCTGCAAGGGCAAGAATCAGTTTTTTAATTAAGAGAATAAGAGAAAAAAAAGAACTGAAAAAGAATAAAGATAGCATGCACTAGGCAAGATTAGCATTTTTATAGCCATTAAATTAATTGTAAGGAGGAAATTAAGAAGTTTAATAAAATGTGTATTTAAGACTCATTCTAAAGTTATTACAAATTCAGAAAATATCCATTACCACCCCTGAAGGTCAGGCACACATGACAGTAGGAAGATTAGGTCTGCCAAAGTCAACAGAACTAGAAGTAATAAACAGTATCAGTGTATGAAGAAAAGATACTGGATGAATGTGGTCAACCCTGAGAAATGGAAGGAATGATTGTGGCCAGTGCACTCTGAACTTTAATAGTTATTTGATTCAGTGCCTTACAAAAACTTAACAGAAAACTTAATTAAAAACACCTCAGAAAAGAGCGGCGTTAAATGAAAAGAAACTGTCTGTAAAAAAATGATGGTGAAGGGAGAGGGAGAACTGCCTGGATGAGAGTGTGTATGAATTCATGGGTATGTGAAAATCACTCTCCTCCCAGAGTCTGTTATGCAAAGCTGAATTTCAGTTCCTTATTTGTGATTGATCCAGAAGGTGGAGTAAGTTTGTAGCAAGTACTGTACTGGCAATACTCCCTGTGCACATTTAACTTCCAGTAAGAAATGAATAAACTAAGAAAACATTTGCTAATAGATTTTGTGAAAAATCAATCTCTTAACTAGGGATTCAATAGAACAGTAATTACTGACAAAGGAGAAATGATACACCAGACCACCTGCAAGAGGAGAGATAGCAGAAAGCTACTTAGGTAACAGGTTGCTGCAAAACTAAACATTTAAAAACAAATGAAGAAAAGCAAACCCCCAGCCAGTATAGCCTTGGCTAATACGTTAAAATATTTGCCCAGTTTTGGATTTAATGTGGTCGTTCTTCCATACACATGAAATTTCTGTATTGAGATTCCTTTCTGGGTTCCTTTTAACTACAGCAACATAGCTATCAGAAAGCATAGCTGAGAAGCAGTGCCGGTTCCACAGGACGTGGAAATGCACACAAAGCTGAGAACTCTTAACTCTTAAAATTGCATAGAATCTGATGGCTGAATTTAATGATCTGATGAAAAATTATTATAATGTGAAACATCTATGAATAAGAACTTCAGGTGATATATTAACATGCCAAAGAGATCAGAAGACTCAAGGGGCACAGATGTCTACTGCTCTGATTTCCACCTGACTGTATAGCATGGGATGGAGGGGGGAGATTCCACTTAGGGCTTTCCATCAGCAAACTTGGGAACAACTGTTGTAAGAAGGAAAGTTAAAAAGCTGCTTGGATGTGTATTTAAAATGTGATGTGGTGTCACAATACTAATATTAATCTTTTAATTATCTCATAATGAAGAACTCTGAATAACAATATTAGTAAATATTCTGAAGTAAATATTAGGGTATATTCTGAAGAAGAAAGTAACATCAGTACTTGAAAGTAATATATGAAAAGAGGAGGGTGCAAATGGTACAAAGCTATTGATGATCATATTTAATTGTCATCAGACCTGAGTACTCTGGGGCTATATTTTCAAGAGAAGAACATTTACTGAATAGCTAAAATGCAGTGAACAGTAGCAAATACAATAAAATTGTTTGGGAGACATTAGGCTTTGGTTTAGCAAGTGTTTAATTTGAAAAAATGATAGAATCATAGAATCATTTCAGTTGGAAAGGACCTTTAAGATCGAGTCTAACCATCAACCCAACACTACCATGCCCACTAAAACATGTCCTGAAGTGCCTTGTCTATGCGTTTTTTGAATACCTCCAGGGATGCTGACTCCACCACTTTCCTGGGCAGCCTGTTCCAATACCTGAAAACCCTTTCAATAAAGAAATTTTTCCTAATATCCAACCTAAACGTCCCCTGCCACAACTTGAGGCCATTTCCTCTCATCCTATCACTAGTTACTTGATAGAAGAGACCAGCACCCACCTCACTACAACCCACCTTCAGGTAGTTGTAGAGAGCGATAAGGTCTCCCCTCAGCCTCCTTTTCTCCAGGCTAAACAGCCCCAGTTCCCTCAGCTGCTCCTCACAAGATTTGTGCTCCAGGCCCCTCACCAGCTTGGTTGCCCTTCTCTGGACACACTCCAGCAACTCAATGTCTTTCCTGTAGTGAGGGGCCCAAAACTGAACACAGGACTCAAGGTGCGGCCTCACCAGTGTTGAGTACAGGGGAACAGTCACCTCCCTGCTCCTGCTGGCCACACTATTGCTGATACAGGCCAGGATGCCCTTGGCCTTCTTGGCCACCTGGGCACACTGCTGGCTCACATTCAGCCGGCTGTCGACCAGCACCCCCAGGTCTTTCTCTGCCGGGCAGCTTTCCAGCCACTCTTCCCCAAGCCTGTAGCGCTGCGTGGGGTTGTTGTGACCCAAGTGCAGGACCCGGCACTTGGCCTTGTTGAACCTCATACAATTGGCCTCAGCCCATCGATCCAGCCTGTCCAGATCCCTCTGTAGAGCCTTCCTACCCTCGAGCAGATCAACCCTCCTGCCCAACTTGGTGTCATCTGCAAACTTGCTGAGGGTGCACTCGATCCCCTCGTCCAGATAAAGATACTAAAGAGAACTGGCCCCAGTACTGAATCTTGGGGAACACCACTTGTGACCAGCTGCCAGCTGGATTTAACTCCATTCACCACAACTCTCTGGGCTCATCCATTCAGCCAGTTTTTTACCCAGCGAAGAGTACACTTGTCTAAGCCATCAGTCACCAGCTTCTCAAGGAGTATGCCATGAGGACAGTGTCAAAGACCTTACTAAAGTCCAGGTAGACAACACCCACAGCCTTTCCCTCATCCACTAGGCAGGTCACCTTGTGATAGAAGAAGTTCAGGTCGGTCAAGCAGAACCTGCCTTTCGTGAACCTATGCTGGCTGGGCCTGATCCCCTGGTTGTCCTGCACATGCCAGGTGAGCGCACTCAAGATGAACCACTCATAATCTTCCCAGGTACTGAGGTCAGGCTCACAGACCTGTAGTTCTCCGGATCCTCCCTCCGATCCTTCTTGTAAATGGGTGTCACATTCGCAAGCCTCCAGCCATCTGGGACCTCCCCTGTTGACCAGGATTGATGATAAATGATGGAGAGTGGCTTGGCAAGCTCCTCCACCAGCTCCTTCAGTACTCTCAGATGGATCCCATCTTGTCCCATAGACTTGTGAGTGTCCAGGTGACCTAGCAGATCATTAACTGCCTCCTCCTGGATTATGGGGGGTATATTCTGCTCTCCATCCCTGTCTTCCAGCTCAGGGGGCTGAGTACCCTGAGGATAACTTGTCTCTCTAGTAAGACTGAGGCAAAGAAGGCATTAATTACCTCAGCCTTTTCCTTATCTTTGGTGTCAATGTTTCCCTCTGCACCCAATAAGGGATAGATATTCTCCTTGGCTCTCTTTTTATTGTTAACATATTTGTAAAACCATTTTCTGTTGTCTCTTACAACAGTGGCCAGATTGAGTTCTAGCTGAGCTTTTGCCTTTCTAATTTCCTCTCTGCATGACCTAACAACCTTCCCTGTACTCTTCCTGACTTGCCTGCCCTTTCTTTCAAAGATGGTAAACTCTTTTTTTTCTGAGTCCCAGCAAAAGCTCCCTGTTCAGCCAGGCCAGTCATCTTCCCCTGCGGTTCATCTTGTAGCGCATGGGAATAGCCTGCTCCTGAGCCTTTAAGACTTCCTTCTTGAAGAATGTCCAGCCTTCCTGGACACCTTTGCCATTCAGGACTGTCTCCCAAGGGAGACTGTCTCCCAGCCAGCATCCTGAACAGGCCAAGGTTTGCCCTTTGGAAGTCCATAATAGTGGTTTTGCTGACTCCCCCTCCTTACCTCACCAAGGATCAAGAATTCTATCATTTCATGGTCGCTAAGCCTGAGACGGCCTCTGACCACCACATCTCCCACCAGTCCTTCTCTGTTTATAAACAGTAGGTCTAGCGAGGCTCCTCCCCTGGTTGGCTCACCTACCAGCTGTGTCAGGAAGCTGTCTTCTACACACTCCAGGAACCTTCTAGACTGCTTGCTCTCTGCTGTGTTGTATTTCCAGCAGATGTCTGGAAAGTTAAAATCCCCCATGAGAACAAGGGCACACGATTGTGAGACTACTGCCAGCCACATGTGTAGAATGTTTCATCTGCCTCTTCAGCCTGATTGGGTGGTCTATAACAGACTCTCAGCATGATATCTGCCTTCTTGGCCTTCTCTTTCATCCTTACCCATAAGCATTCAACCTTATCGTCACAGTTGTGGAGCTCTGTACAACCAAAACACTCCCTAACGTAGAGAGCCACCCCACCACCTCTCCTTTCTTGCCTGTCCCTTCCAAAGAGCTTATAGCCATCCCTTGCAGCACTCCAGTCATGAGAGTCATCCAACCATGTTTCTGTGATGGCGAGTAAGTCATAGCTATCCTGCTGCACAATGGCTTCCGGCTCCTCCTGTTTATTGCTCATGCTGCATGCACTGGCATAGATGCAGTGTAAACAAGCTGGATAACAAGATTGAGTCAAATATAATCAGAGGCTACAGGGAATGTTTATTTTCCTTTCTGTACATTTGGGGATTTGTATGCAGTAGTTAACTCCTGTGAAGCCACAGAAGGAGTTAGATATGAAGAGTGAATCCCTTGTGAAACAGATCCCTGTGGCTTCAAAGGGAAAACAACAGGAGCAGAGATCGGTTAATGCTGTAAAATCATTCTGCAGTGCTGATTAGAAGTAAAAGAAAGCAAGTCCTGAGCCCATTTTGAAAGATGTTGTTCAGTAGCAAAGACATGTTGACCTCGTGGAAATTAGTGGGAAAATTATTGATTTTTATGAACCTGAAATTCAGTGAAGTTCTCCAACACTTCAGCCGCACATCTGAAGTTATTCTTGCACCAGTTCAAATGCAGAATTCCATAGGCTTTTTAACGCAGGTTGTTAAGGGAATGATCTCTGCAACACAAAAAGCATACCAAGGGAACTGAGGCATGTGAAAAATCAAGGGATCAGTTGCACTAAAGGCATCTTCACAGCCACTGACATTGATGATTAAGATCCTGACAAATCTTGTCCAAAAAGTGTTTCTAACCTGCCTACCTGGAATAGCCTCTGCTGACCAAAATGTAAACAAATAGCATGAAGAAAGAGTGCAAATTATTTTTAAAGTCCCAGTTAGCTTATTTGAAAAAGGGGAAAGTCACTGCTCCATTTAAATACGAGAGAGTAACCCTCAGAACAATAGTCAGCTTGCAAATTGCAAACCTCTGGATATTATGTTTAACTGTACAGTCTGAAGCTGAGGGAATCCTTAGCTTATACAATCCTATATAAGCCAATCATAGAATCACAGAATGGTTTGGGTTGGAAGGGACCTTTAAAGGTCATCTAGTCCAATCCCCCTGCCATGGGCATGGACACCTTCCACTAGACCAGGCTGCTCAGAGCCCCATCCAACCTGACATTGAATGTTTCCAGGGATGGGGCATCTACCGCCTCTCTGGGCAACCCGTTCCAGTGTTTCACAACTATATATCCAAGCCTATATAGCTTAACCTATATAAACTAAGCATTGCCTCATCTTATACAGGCAGGATTCTTTGGGCAGAAAGGTGTAAACAAAGCAAAGTGTCAAAGTCAGGTCTGAAAATCAGTGTTACACAGCACTTGAACATTGAGTTCAGGATCCTAGGAAGAAGAAACAGAAGGAGGTCATCACTGAAGGATAGTAAGATTAAAATATGCATAGATTTTCTTCTCCATTTATCTCAGTTTCTGAAGGAGGAATGTTCAGCAGGGGACATTTTGGCATAAATTGGCATAATGGCATAAATTATATCTTTTAGCACAAGCCAAGAGCTTAGTTTAGGTGCTTATTATTTTCTTGTTCACTGCTCCAACCTATTTCCCTCTGTCACTTACCAGAGGGTCTGCTAAAAGAGATACAGCGTGTGAGGCTGAGTTGCAGTCATCAAAGGCACAGAAGAAATAACTTAAATACATTTGCTGGACATAATTACATGTGAGAAGTCAGTTCTGATTGTTCAGGGGCGAATTATGGGTGGCTGTAGTCATGACCTTGCTTGGTAGTTTGCTGACAGTTAAGGTAAGGTAGATTCAGGAAAATAACTCAGTGCTCAAGAATGGTAATATTAAGCTACTTTCTCATTTCCTGCTGGGTGAGAGCATTTAAAGAGAGGCAGCACACGTGATACAGCACTGCCCACTTCCAATTTTTTTTGTACGTGAGGAACTCTATGCTGTTGACATTGTTTCTCCAGAGAAAGACTTTGACAAGGGGCTTGCCAGCTTTTCCAGCATCCATTTGAAAGTAAACACAAATGTTTTCCGTTAGCAAATGCAGAGAGATGGTAGAGGAAATGGAGTAATAAGAGTCTGAGAGCAGCCTGAAAGAGCTGTATCATGACATTAGCCAGGCCAGATGTGAATCAGCCTTTACCAGGGTTCTTGGAAAGAGCTGGCAGGAAGGGAATGTGGAGGATAAAGACTGTGTTTTAAAGTATCCTAAAGAAACTCAATCTTCCTGTGATCCCTCCATGAGGTTTAAATACTCAATATCTCCCTTTTTCAAAACAATCATGTTTTACATAAAACTATACTGATAGTACTTGCATGTTCATCACAGTGTAATGACTTGACTCTGACCCAAAATGAACACCTCTCTCCTTAATCATCTAGAATTATAAACTTAGCCAAAATAATTCTAAAAGAAAGGAAACACACACTTTATTTGTGTAGCCAGTAATTAAACATTGGCCTGCCTTAAATTGAATTCAACGTAAGTTATACGTAGTTAATGAAATTGTCTTTGTTCGATTTACCAAAAATGCCAGCGAATAAATAGGAAATATCCTACAATACGTAGATACTTATTTTGAAAGAGATTGCTGACTTGATGTTAATAGCAATCAACATTTTACTAAACTAATATAAGCATTAATTTATTACCTTAAAACACAGACTTCTTTTATGCTTGCTTCCTGTGTGTGCAAGAGATTTTTGATGCTCTTAATAGTTTGATCTTCTTGTCTTCAACCAGTTGAGACTGTAATGGATATACAAGATACCTATATTATTATCCCATAGGAAAATTAGCTACGAACAGTTAAATGTTATGAATTGCCTTTTTTACTTGTGATTTTAGAACGAATGCTACAATCTACTACAGAATAAACACAGCACAGCTACTAGTATTGTATAATAGGGAGCTGCCAAGTCTGACTTCTGTTCCTTAAGATGATATCTGCAATACACAGATATGCAATATGAATGTAAATGAAAATCTCCACTGTGTCTGTTAAAAATAATCTATGTGTGATCTATATGCATTTCTGGTTAGCACAGAGAAAAATCTCCCATACTGAAGGTGCCTTCAGAGCTTAATTCTGTCTGTTCTTGATGTTTTTACCAAGAAACAGCAGACTGTGGTTATTAGGTACAGACAACCTGGAGAAAATCATGAGGAAATCTTAGAGACCATGGCTAGAGTCTAACACCACATAGGTGAAGGCTGCTAGAGGACAGTAGTCACTCTTTCTTCCTTTGCCAACTATGCTGCACTAGGAAGTGTCCTTTATTACTAGATGCACTCGAAAGATTACCTACACTGCCCAGAGCCTGAAATATTGCTATAGAGTACATATTCAAACCTCTGGAGTGCAGAGCTAGGGAGTTGGGAAAAGCAGACTACTTCAGATAGCTAAAACCTGCAGGAACAAAGAAAGTGCATGGTGGGTAACCAGATTTGTCCTTTTATGGAAAAGTGTTGACAAGTAGAGGTCACTAGTGTAAGTATTTGGGGTTGAATCTGGGATGGGTTTACTTATGATGTGTGGTGCTTACAAACTATGTTTGTTCTCAGCATCAGCTGGTTTTGTTTTTTTTTTTTCCCAGAAAGCATCAAAGATTCTTTTAAAGAAGAATCCTGGGGTCATGAAAGGTTTGTAAGATCTCTTCCCTCTTCTGATGATATGTGCAAAGTGCTTACCAGCCTCTGGCATTAATGTTTCTTTCCTTTCTTTTATTATTCCCCCACCTCTTGCCCCTATATGCAATGACAAACACAATCAACTTCTGCATAAAGTCTTTGCAGAAAATCAGTTTCCCCCGAGTGTCCACAATTACATGAATTTCTGGTGCCTCAGTTGCTCACGTTGTTGAAATGTGTATGTTTCTCATTCTCCTTTCCATTCAAAGCCTGGGCACTGTATCAGTGTACTTTCCTGAGTGGTGGAGGCAGCTCAGGTAGGATTCTTGAAATTCTTCCCTATGACAACCCTCTCTGTTTTGGTAAATACTGTTGCTGCAAATCAAATAGAATATGCAGCAATCTTCTACTGAAGAATAGGAGCAGGTGCCATCTCTGTGATAAACCTTGACTCCAAGCCTCAGTCATGAAGCCAAGGAAGCCAGCCTTTTGAATGCCATTTGGCATGGCTGACTCAAGAGCTGCTACATACATACAGTGTGTTGATCAATATGTCTGCTTTTCCTCTGTATAATTGAAGCTCCTGATGGCTTTTGTCTTCCCTTCCTCATGCATTGTTTTTAGAAAGCAATATTATGTTGCAAAACCAATTATTCATGCAGTGAAACTATTCCTGTTTGAGAGGGACATGCTGCAAAACTTAGTAAGCACCCAAGATAGAATACACGTGGATGCAGGTCTCAGGCAGAAAAATAGGTTCAGCCAGAAAAAAATGAAATCAAAAGGTTTAAAAATACATGGAAAACAAGTTTTCTGCTTAGTTATACTCCAAGCTTTTTGATACTAGACCTTTCAAATAAAATGGAAAATATATGGCTTTGTCACACGTTCCTTTGGCTAAAAAAAAGGTAGTCTGGGTCTAACAGATGATTTCTCTCTTCAGCTCAGTTTGCAGAGTCTTTGCCCTGGCTTCTTGCAAGCTATTAGAGCTCAGAGGTGTGATGCCAAAAGACCCATGCATGAAAGATACAGTATGTGTTTCTCCATTGAATGTATTTTTCTCCCTCTTTACCAATGTCTGACACTGCAGCTCTGGCCACCCTAAAAATATGTATTTGAACAGTAGAGCTCTTGATGTAATGCTTTGCCTATGTGTCCTTAACCAGAGTGTTCATTGCCATTGTTGGTTGACTGAACTTGTCATATATTTCAGTAGCTGTCATAGGGCTGGAATGATCTGGGACACTGAATGAATACAAAGAGGATGACATTACCACAGCACATATGTTTTTACTTCACAAGGCTGACGGGTGAGTAATTATGAAGGCAATCCTAGTGACAAATGAGATTAGCAACCACAAATCTACATTTCACATTCTTGAAACTAGAGCCATATGACCTTGCTTTGTGTTTCTAACCAGATGAGAATAATAATGTACTAAAATCTGAGGAAGCAGATATAGATTAAAGTAAATCCTTCCTTATGAATGTACCTATTCCAAGAACATAAAGAATGATTCATAAACTACAAGAAGTTTTAAATACAAATCATCAGGCCCTGCTGAAAACTAACCAGAATATCTTAGTGGATGATTTTGGAACTATGCATGCAATGGAGACTTTTGTTTTCATTCTGCAATGCAAAGCTAGTAGCAAGACTTTGAGAAGTATTTAAAAAAAAAATTACATTTTCTAGAATCTTTCATTTTCTTGAAGGAATATTTTTACTTGAAGTTATTTGAACTGGCAAAATGCTGTCTGAAAAACTATCCCAGAGAATCTTAGCAAATCCAAAGGAAGATTAAAATTTGTTGCCAGCACAACATTAATTCTCATTCCTCTGCATTTCAATACAGTTACCAGAAATATAGGAACCAGCTTCTCATAGTATAGACTTCCAACTGTAGAATTAATTTCTCTTCTTCAGAAAGTGTATAGATAAATGTTGCTTCAGGAATAATTGTCTGCTTATTATTTTTATCCTTATTTGTAAGTATCTCTCCTTTACTGGATCATATTAAGTACTATTTTCAAAGAACATAATCTTACTCATTTCCTCAAGATCTTTTCTGTTATTTTTTTTCTTCCTCCCAACTCTTGTTTTTTCCCTCTGTAATACCCCCCAAGCTGTCACCAATTAAGATGAGATAGATAATAATATTATCTTATTTTACAGAAAAGGAAATGGAGAGAAAGAGACTTCCTTAAAGTCACACAATGAATCAGCAGTAAAGGCAGAACCCAAACCTACTTTCAAAGAAAGTACCTACTTTCTGACCACATTCATTCTTCCAGGACATGCAGCTTGGCATTTTGATTGCATTTGTGAGAACTAAACCTGTATGCATATTAGACTGCACTTAGGCACCCTAAAAATGAGGAACATGGAAGATGACTGTGCTGAGAGTTTCACTGCAGCATGGCAGCGTAAGGGATCCTTCCCTGAGGACTGCCCATTACTCCTTGCTAGAGATTGCTACTGCAGGGGAAGAGCTAATGGAATGACTTGTGTGAGTGCCCATCATCAACTCTGGTCAGCAATCGGCCAGCTCCGTGCAACATCTTAAAATGACACAATGGTTTCTGTAGTGAATATCTAACTGTGGACTCTCTGGCCAGCTGCTAATATTTCTCTTGGTACCTTATGCAGAAATCATGATGGTAGAACCAGGTTCATTTGCAAAACATTAATCTTCCTTATCCCATCTTTATCTACCTGCCTTTACGGTCTTGCTTTCTACATATTTTGCAGGTTCCAGAGCACTTGGGACAGACTATGCAAACAGCCTGATGCTCTTCCTCATTAATTCCTCCACACCCTCAGTCCTACGTGCCAAATGAGCATATTCCTAGGACTGCCAGGCAAAATTAGCTAAACCATTACTATGGCTGAACTTGCCCTTAGGTTCAGAAGTTCATGTTCAGTTATTATTTTGCCGAGATGTACAATTTTGCAGTGAGCAAAAGCAAGAGAAGGAAACAGACATTCGAACTATGGACATACTCACATGGGACACAACCCCTGCAATGCTTTTTCCACAGATTGAGAGACAATTGCAGATAATAGAGATAGGATGCGATAATTTCCCTGAAAGGGTTAAAAAGCTTTCCTTTAATGGAAAGTAATGGCGACCTAATGCTAGAGGCTACTGCCAGCTTCCTAGCATGATAATGTACTGTGTGTATAACAAGGAAGACAGTGAAATGTGGAAGCATTTAACTTGGAAATAAGGAGCAGAATGGAGGCAGACAATATGTCATTAATCATGTACGGAATCTGCGGACCACTCAACATCTCTACTCTGGTGAAAAAAATTACTGGCTGCTTTTAGAGACTCCACATGAAGTTTATGAAGTAGATGTGACATTTAAGGCCACGTTGGGGCTCCTTCCTTGGTTGTGAATTTCAGCCTAAGATCTCAGACCTGAGAGAAGGTGGATGCCTCTAACTGAAAGCTAATGAGATCTACAGGGGATCAGCATCTCACAGAATTACATCCTCACATTTGAGCACCAGAGGTTTATTCTTCATCTTTCTGATGAAACAAGACTGATGTCTGAGCAGGCCTGGTGACTGGTGTTTTAAGTACCTAGGTAGAATAGAAAATCAAGTAATAATTCTTTTTCTTCCGGAGTCATGCATAGCTAAGGGACCCAAAAATAGCTATTAGGTTGTTTCCTGCCACAACAGCCTCTTCTAACACAGCTGCAGAGTATTCATGGGAAGTACTTGATAAAATCACCATGATATCATTAGCAGCAATTGTGTTTCTATCTTGAAATGCTTATTAGATGAGAAAAAGCAAGGAAAATTAAATTACATTAGAGCTAGATGTGAATATATTTATTTCCTCATTCATTTTTACATTTCTGTCCGAAAAATATGCAATCTGACTACATGCAGTTCTTTTAACTAAATGTTTCTTCTTTTTGCCTTCTTTTTTTTTTTTTTATTATTTCAGTCTATAGTTACTGTAGCAGAAACTTTCAAAAGAAAATCTGGTGAACTGTAGCAGTATCTGCCACTGTCATTTCCATTAATTATTGGAAGCTTTATGTTAACATCATACTGAGGGAAGACAGACAATTCAGATGCAAAAAGAATGAACACAACACCCCTAGAAGTCTCATTGACTGTGTGTATATCTGATAAAATTGGTAAGATTATTTCTTTAACCAACCAGCCTTTCACCAAGAGTAAAAAAACCCCAAAAACAGCCTGCTTGGTCTGAGAGCCTAAACCCTACTGTTTATGGCTGCTGCCTCCCTCAGCTGTTCTGCAGAACTTAATACAGCTGAATTCATTACACAGCATTTGCTGCTATGCTGTTTTAACAACTATTTTGGCAGTGCACAAATGATTCGACAGGAGGAACTGTGTCAAAATTCCTACCAAAGCAGTAGCGCCAGAACCCCTCTCTCTAGGTCATCCAATTGATCTGAGCTGTTGTCAGCACTGAGCCATCAGTGTCATCCAGTGACCATCCAGAACTGTGACGTGGTCATATCATAGATCTGACAAAACTCTATTTTGTTTTTCATGTTTAAGAATTTCTGTGCTTGATAGAAACCAATACATGCTCTTTTCTCCCATCAGATCTTCCTCTTGTCTAGGATGGATCTTGTAATTAATGGTACAGAAATGCATGTATAGTAAAAGAACCATTCTTCTAACATACAGAAAGCTTAGGATGATGCCATTTTACCATGAATAGAAAGCTTGTTGCAAAAGAATTACATAAGCGATACATTTAAACTGTAATTTAAGTGCATATTTTAATTTGATGATGCACACACTGCTACTAAATATCTCCACAGATACATGTACAGTTCCAAGCATAGGTTTTAGTTCCATAATTTCTATAACCTTTATAGCCTGCCCATCATGATGAATATACATTGCTCTGGTCTTCCTCTTGAATGGTATGCAGACTCTGAGTGTAAAACCCTTGTTTGGGAAACAGCTGATCAGACATTTTTAAGATATTTAAAGTTACACTTTGTACCAAAAACTGTGCTAGGAAACTGCCATCTTCAGCTCCAGGTGGCAGTTTGTCCCTTGCCTGCAGAGGTCACTGGACATGCAGAAGCATAGCGGTGTCAGTGCTCAGACTAGGTGGTGACTGGAGTCAAGAGTAGGAGGCTTTTTTCTTCAGCTTCAGGATACACAGCAAGGGGAGATGCCTTCAAAGGGAGATGTATGAAATGCCTGTTTGATCTCCACAGACCTGGGTGAGCTTACTGCAGACAAGACAGTGTGCTATGCAATAGAAAATGAAAAACACCATGCAAATTTTCTCTTTTCTGTATGCCAACGAAACCATTGTGTGTAGAATATGAGAATGCAGGAAATGTGATGGCGTATCTGGTGCGGTGACCCAGTAGCCATGGCAACAACAGTGCAAAGACAGATTACCCCAGTGCTCATTTCCATCAACGGCAGAACTATAGTGATTTACACTGGTCCCTTATCCACAAAATGAAAAGCTGCATTTCAGTTCTGTGTTACGGTTTTAGTGGTTGCAAAGTTTAACAGGGAAGAGACCGACAGTATCTTCTATTCTGAGAATCAGCAAAAAAAAAAAAAAAGATCAGTGACAGGAACCATTTACTTGTCTTTCATTGTAATGCAGACCTGTCAAGTCTCATGTGATGAGCATCAGACTTGCTCTTTTAGCCACTGCTTTCTCATTCCCCACTGTGGCATCTCCAGTTCATGCATCAGCAGCGTGCTGTCATGTGGCCTGACGTGTGAGTCTTGTCTGTTGGGATTTTAAGGACTTGCAGAATCTGGCTAGGTCACAAAACAAAGCATCTATACAACAGTGAAGCATCTTCATCTGTTGCAAATATAACAAATTCCACGGTTTATCCCACGACAAGACTCTACGTAGTTTATCTGTCTTCTAGCCTGACAAGAAGTCCCCACAGAATTTTTTCAATGGGTGTGTATCTCAGATCTGTGCTTGAGACAGATCTTGTCTTGTTTCAGTGCCACATTTGCTCTCAACAGAATTTCTAGTTTCATTTCAGAACTGTATTTTGTTAATTTATGCTTGCGTTCTTGATGAAATAATGTTTACAACTGTCATTGGAATGAAACATTCCTCAGTTCTTTAATCACCATTTTCTGGCTCTCTACATTACCTGTTCACCTACTCAAATATAAAGATCCCCCACTTTTTTTTTTTTTAAAGAAAAGTCTAAAGAAGGCATACCTCAACATTTACATTTTGCAAGCATCAGCCAGACTTGCAAACGTGACAGGCTGAGTCAGGGTGAAACAACCTTTATTGCTTAGTGAAAGATTCGTGACTCTCTTTTTTTTTCTTTTCTCTGCATCCAATATCCAATCCCAGGATAAGTCAAATGGCATGCAGGAGTAAAAGAAACACTGCATTCTAAAAGGTCAGAGGAAAAGAGGAAGCTATTTGACATTAAGGAAGAGAAGATGAGAGAAAACATTGTCAAGATGTACAGATATTTCAAAATGGCTGGCATTTTGTATCTAGCAAGAACCTTTATTTTCTTAAATCAAAACCTGAAAGGATTTGTATTTTGATCGAAAAACTACAAGAGGGGAACAAAGATCAATAATTAACTCTCATTGCCTTATTATTCTTCTTCTTATCTTAGGCTTCTTCTACTTCTGAATCTTACGTGTTGATTTTATAGCATGGCCTACGCTTTGAAAGTTTTGAAAGCACAGAAAATATTTGCTCCCAATACATGCCTTGAACCTGTGAAATAAAAGTTACATTGCATTAATGTTATTTTTACTTATGTACACTTCTAGTGCAAAATTGAGAAACAGCTTTGTTAATGTGTCCATCATTCCAGAATTCATTCATCAAAACAACTCAGTTGTATACAAACCAGCTGTTTCCCGGTGCCTTTGTTGATAGAAGTTTTCTTATATTTAGTACGTGGCCTTGAAAGTTCCTGTTTATCTTCTATGTACTGTAAAATCAGTGTTTTGGGCAAAACCTGAACTGTTTTACAAGGATTGAAAAATATCCTAAAATAACACTGTTCTACATCTAGATAAGCTCGATGGACTGTACTAGCTACCTCATGGGCAGCCTGCTCATTCTAGGTTAGCTTTTGTGATGACATTTGTTTTTTGAATGACTACTTGCCATCACCTAAGGAAAATGAAAATGTCTCCTTTTTTCTTCAGTCCAAATTAGTAAATAATAACTAACTTTTTCTGTGCATTCCATGATCCAGCATTTGGTATGGAAAAAAAATAAAATTCACTCCTGTGAGTGTTAGCAAATTAAAAGGAAGTAGCATAATCAATATAACTGAAAACCTGAACTGATGTTCATGACTACTTCTGCAGGTTTTCTACTATCCCTGGTTAAAAGAATCAGCTGTTTTACTAAACTGGGTCCCTTGAATGTTAGCACCTGGTGAAAATAGCTAGTTCATAGTAATTATGTGCAAAAGAGAGCTTCAAGTACACCACATTCCAAAAACATTAACATATTGTAAGCCACTGATTGGTAATGAACAGAAGTCCCTGCTCTGTGAAAACAATGCTCTGCAGACAAGAGCATTCAGGAATATTGCCACAGCATGCCACTGGACTAAGATTCTTGAGGTATAAAACCTTAGTAGTGTCTACCATTATACTATTTAATTGTGGTCCATTTCTGTCCCATACCATCTTCAAAACCCTCTGAAGAAGACAGATAATAAAAGCCAGAAGACAAATAATAAACAAAACCTGAGGAATTAAAAAAAACCCAGTATTGTCTCTTCAGCCAACACACAAAGCAAAATCTCAGCATTACTTCTTGCATTTTTAAGCATTTTAAAAATTAAACAAACAGAAAAGCACTGTTTATACAGAGATGCTGTTTACTTTAAAAATTTTTAGTAAAAAAAAAACAAACATGATCCCATACTTTAAAGAAAGATGTATGACAATTTAAAAAGTAATCCTGCTTTATGTTCTATTGATAGTTCCCTCTGTGGAGGTTTTGGGTGAGAGATTGCTTAGAAACTTCAATGCTAAGGTAAAGGCCAATATAATAAAAAGATGTGGAGGATCTTTGTCTTGGGATAAATTTGGGAACCCAGCATAATTTAAGTCTTGTAATTTCTAATACAGTAGCAGCAGTAAATCTACTTTAAAGGTTCAATAGAATAATAAATCCAGAGCATCTACTTTCTAAAATCTATAATCAAGTTTCCCTGAACACTTTAATCTACTGTTTCAAATATCTATTCAGCTAAGATTTAAAATGGCATTCCAAAATGAGAACTGTTTTATGGAAAGCTATAGTTTAATATATTCATGATTGTGTAATAATTTACAATACTTTCTTAAAAACAAAACTCCATAAACCAACGCTTTAATACGAGGAAGAATCTCTCTGTTTTTCCCTAATTGCAATTGATAACAAATATAATGTGCCCTGTTTTCCAAAGGAAATGGGTTGTTACTCATGATTTTTTGGTACGTGTTCACCTAAAATCAATAGCAAGAATAAATCACATGCACATATATATTAAAAAAAAATGAACTCAGCATGCTTATGCATGCATGCACACATACAGGTGGTCTAAAATGCTGATCAAATTCATGATGTCTACATGCCCTCATTGGCAGAAAGATTAACATTCAGTGTTTCATGCAGGAACGAAGTATCAGCTGCTGATGGCATACATCATGTCTTTGAAAAAATCTCCACTCAATTCCTATTTTCATGTTACAGTGACATAGGTTTAAATAGTTGTAAATGAAATTAAAAACCTGCAGAGCTAGAATGAAATTACTTCTGACATAGACTTTTATCCACATTCATGTCTCTATTGTACAATTTGCCTAAGTCACAGCTCCTATGGCTGACTTACTTTACGCAACACGTACCACATACGTAGAAGTGGGTAGTCCACAAGGCAGACTGCTGTTTTCGTGCTGCCTCAACCACTGCACCCGCCTTCTCCTGCCCTTCCCTCTCTGCCCAGACAACGTCCAGCTCTCAAACCTTCGGCAGACATCCCCAGAGTGGGTCAACTTTGCTGCTCACGCCCATGGTTCATCTTCACCCTTTTGGTAGAGGAGAACATGCCAAATCTTAAATCTGAATAAAACACTGTTCATACATTTTTCCTGCCCTCTACGGACCAAGATGAGTACGGACTCTGCAGTAGAGGATGGGGTTATGAAAAAAGTGCCGAGACAGACATTTAAAACAGCTTCTTGGGACAATAAAAAACAGCGTTGGGAACACGCACAGAAGGTATGGTGCTTTTTTGGCGCTTTGCTGCCACCCCCTCATGAAGACCTCGATACCGTCATCAAGAACGAGCGCAACGACACCACGTGCACGCGGGGCTGCCGCCGTCGAAGAGCACCTCAGCTCGGTGCTCGCCCACGTCTGCTTTGTTTGTCAAAGGCCGGAGAACATCCAAGGGAGGAAAGAGAAAGCAGGGACAACGGGATATGACGAAAAGGAGGAGAAGTCACGGTGCTGGCAGGGGCTGTTACTACACAACAGTAAGGACATGAACCAGCAGCCGCCACGCCGTAGGATGCTCAGCCTTGCTCAGCCCCAGGGCCGGCTGGGAACGTTCCTCAGGGCCTCCTCGGGAACGAGGAGGGAGGCAGGAGAAGGACCGAGGCGCGGTGGGCACCGCGGGCCCCCCGTCAGCGGAGCAGCACGGCGGCCGCACGCCCGCCCCGGGGCTGCCCGCGGGCCGCCGGGCGCTGCCCCGCCTCTCAGGCCCGCGGCCGCTGGTGCGAGCGCCCCCTGCCGGCGGAGCGGAGCGGGGCGGAGCGGGACCGGCCCGGCGGCGGCAGCAGGGTGGAAGGGACGTGAAATGGAAGCGCAGCGCGGGGCCTTCCCGGCCGGCCCCGCTTGAGGCGCGGCCCGCTGCAGCGCCGCGCCAGGCGAGCGGTGCCCGTCCCCCCCGGTCCGCCGAGCGACTCCCGCAGCCCACGCCAGAGCCGCTGCCTGCCGTGCCCGCCACCGCTCTCGCTCCCCCGGCCCGGCGATGCTCCGCCGTGGCTGCCGGCACACGGGCCGGGCCGGGCCGGCGGGGCCGCGGAGCGCAGCGCATCCGGCGGCGCCCGGCTCCGCCAGCTCCCTCCCTGCTTTCCGCAAACCGCGCCCGCGCCCCCCCGCCGCCAGGGCGCCCCGCGCAGGCGAGCCTTCCCCCAGCCCCACCGCCCATCCGCCGCCCCGGGTCGAGTTTGCAAAGCGCCGCGCTCGCCCCTGCGCCGCGCTCGCCCCTCCGCCGAGCTCGCTGCGCCGCCTCCGCCCGCCCCGTCCTCCGCGGCGGCGGGCCGCCGGGCGCAGAGCATCCCGGGAGCTGTAGTCCTTCCTCCCCCCTTGCCCTGGCAGCGGCGGGCGCGGGGGAGCGGGGCAGGCGGACTACAGCTCCCGGGGGTGCGCGGGAGGGAGGGGCGGTGCCGGGGGAGGAGCGGGGACAGCTCCGGTGCTGATCGCGACGCGGGTTTGTCGGCAGAGCCCGGGCGGGCGGCGGCGGCGGCGGCGGCGGCGGCAGTGGCAGTGGCAGTTGGCGTGCGCGAGCGAGGGGCGAGCGGCAGAGGAGCGAGCGGCGGGCCGCGCCCGGCGATGAGGCACGAAGCGCCCATGCAGGTTAGTCCGCGCGTCGGAGCCGAGCGAGCGGCGAAGGAGGCGGCGGGCCAGGGCGGCCGAGAGCCGGGAGCCCGCGGGACGGGGCAGGAGCCCCTCCGCCCTAGCAGCGGCGTGGCGGGGCCGCAGGGCCGGGCTCTCCCGCTGGTGGCAGGCCGGGGGCTGTGAGGAGGAATGGGGTGAGGACGTCCCTTGCGTGAGGGGCCCGGGGTGCGTGAGTGTGAGGGTGCCCGGGGTGCGTGTGTGGGAGCCCGGAGTGCGTGGGGGGAGAGCCGGGGTGCGTGTGGGGAGGCTCGGGGTGCGTGTGTGGGGGGGGCAGGGTGCATGTGTGGGGGGCCTGGGTTGCGGGGAAAGGGGGGGCCGGGATGCGTGAGGGGCCCGTGGTGCGTGTGAGGGAGCCCGGGGTGCGGGGCGGGGGGGAGACGGGGGGTCGTGTCGCGGTGAGAGGGGTACCCGAAGGGCGGTGTCGGCGGGCGGGGGGCGACCGCAGCCCGTCGCGGGGCAGGCGTGCGGTGGGACTCCCCCCGTACCCCGCGCAGCGCGTCTCCCCGGGCCGGGGCGGCAGCCGGAGTGGGAGGCTGGGCGGCACGGCCCAGCGGTGGCCGCCACCCCGCCGCCGTGGCCGCGGGTGGGTTTCGGGTGGCATTGGGGCAAACCGAACGGTCTGTTACAGATACTGCCCTTTGAGCGTTGGTGGCAGCTCCCCTGGGAGTGAATGGATGCCAGATGTCAGGCGATAAGATGTAAGGAGGTCCTACCTGGATGCGCAGGAAGTTGGCAGGGTGTCTCCACCTGTTTATTCCAGGAGCAGTTATCCGTCTGCACCAGGGAGAGATGGCTCATGGCTAGAACTGGGGATAGCAAAGAGGTGGCCCCTTTTCAGCAGTTTTTATATATGGAAAAATATAATGCCCCTTAGCACTGGAGAAACAGATGCTATCCAGAGACAAGTTACATTACACAGAGTTTTTAGCAGTTTCTAGGTTGTTGGTTCAAAATAGTGTATGCTGGTGAACTGTACTTCAGTTTTAATTAAGACCTATTTCATAATCTCTTGCAGGAGCTCTGAGGGCCCCAGACTATACACTCAAATGCATGACTGTTTTTTAATAGAAGATTGGTCATGTTACCAGTGGATTGGTACCAATCAATGCTGCTGATTTTATACAATGCATTATACAAAGAGCATTCACAGCAGTCTGCTGTGATTTAAGTTGTGAACTGCAGCTCTGTTAGCTAATATTTTTCATGCTGGGTATCTACTCTGGCAGTAACAGAATTTCAGCCTGAAGGGAAGATCTGCATCCTCTTCTATATGCATACTCAAAAAGAAGTCTGAAATCTTGCAGTGACATGGAGTTGGGTTTACTTGACTTTGGACAGGGACTGATAATCTCATAAATCTTTTGCAGAGCAATTGCTCAGAAGTCACATGCTGAAACCTTTCAACCAAAGAGGTGCACTAGAAATAAACCATTCTTCAGTAAGAATGTGTTTCATTTTTCTGATTGGAGAACAGCAATAATTAGGATGCTGTTTAAAATGTCTAGTTCTGCATGCTAGGGGCATGTGTTGGAAATGTTTCTGTGGTATTTGCCATTCATTTACATGTGCTTATTGAGATACTGAAGTCACATTTAGTATATATTGGCTTTGGAGAGCATTTAATTAAATGCAAATTTTGCTAGTAAAGAATGACAACTACAGATTGGTCACTATTGCATTTGACATTTTTGATGTGTTGAATTCACTGATGTTGTTAACCAGGTGTGGAAACAAAATGGTGGTACAGCATTAAAAAAAAAAATCTAAAGAAATGGAAGTCCAGATATAAAAAAATATATGTGCTTGACACATATCAGAGAACAGCTTCCTGTTTTTTTATATGATTGTCAGTACAAACGGAATTATTGTTAAACATAAGTGAATAAAAGTCAGCAGAAATCACAGCCTTAGTATAAAAAGAGACAGCAGAGTGTTATAAAAAAACCTACAAATTCCACTTTTTCAAGGCTGGTGAGATGGTCAAACAGTGTCTATTTTTAAGCATATCTCATCCAAAATCATAATCACAAGCATCTGGTTTTTTTCCAAGATGTGAAAATGCAGTCTGGCAGATGAGGTTTGATTTTCACTTGTAGTTTCTGCATGTTTCTTTTCTTTCTTCTACTTGCACTATTCCCAGCATACTCAAATATTATTCTTATTAAAGATTCCAGTAAAACAATATTCTGTCGTGGATTATTATTCTTAAGAGTCTTTCCGTTTTCCAACATTAGGCTAGCATTGTTGGTCCTTGTTCAAATGTGGTTTAGACTGGCTGAACTAATTGCTTGATTTATCTTTTTAGCTATCTGATTTCCTATTACATGAAACAAATGTAGTTGCTTCTTTGCACACAACGAATTTATGGAACAGTCTGTTACAGAGCTACCATCTCTGAACTGAAGAGCAACAGAAAGAGTCATCAAGTGTATGTCTTTTGATGATGACAAAAACAACTCAGAGGCGAGTGTAAGCATTTTTTTTCCCATTTCCATCAAGCAATAATTAAAAAAGAAAACTAAAAAGTTAAAATATTTTATCAAGATGAGAAAAAGACCCTGTGCAGTGGCACTGTCTTTCTATATTTATGAATTCTTTGTTTCAATCTCAAGCTCATGCCATTTCTCTGTAGACAAGAAGGGCCAACATTTACCAGAAAGGCAGCCCAAACAGTCCTTCTAGAGAAGGATTTACCTAGTGTAAAGCTTTGCTATTGTCATCTGCTGGATATAATTGGATCTGGGTCAGAGTTTATGACTACTTCTCATTTTTCTAGCCATGTTTTCAAAGAAGAGATATAAGTCTTAGTAGTGCTTGTGGCCATGGAGAGGGCTTTGGTTTAGAAGTCAAAAGCAATGGACTCTCCTGTGACACATAGAAGTCTGTATGGTTTCTGCACATTCTTTTAAGAATTGGTCTGAATTAGTTGAAATGTCTGCATATCTCTCAGTAGTCTCCCTTAAGGCTTTCATGATACTTTCAAAAGTGAAGATTCAATAGGAAATTCTCAGTGATTCATACACTGATTCACTTGCTTCAAGTTTCAGTCCTTACCTGACTGTAGCATGCAAATTTTCCACATACCTGCACATTGCCAAAATAAAAAAGTGGGAATGTAGTTTGGATACCCTGTTCTTAGTGTTTGTCAGAGCATATGGGCATTAATGGTTGCAGTGTGTAGAAAATGCTAGATCTCTAGAGACCGTCTCTTCTACTTGCCAGGGCATTAGATCATTTCAAAGGTGACTAACACCATAGAGGTGAGGCAAAACTAGAAAGTGGTAAATAACCTGTAAATAATCTGCTTTGCTAAGGAAATAAATGAGAACATTTTCTTCTTAGCTTTTCATATCCTGTTGTCACTGGCAACGGTTATGCCCAGAAAAAATAGGTTTATAACAGACACATCCAAACACAATGGAGAAGGGCAATAGCAAGCAAAAGGCTGCTTTCCCATATTTAAGAGGTTATTATAAAATTATGATGAAAAAAAACCAAATCAAAGCTATTAGACACAGGAGTTAGCATGGCAATTCATCTCCTATCACTCAGCAAAATTATTAGGTATGTCAGTCTTGGTTCAAATTAGAAGCACTGGAGTAGAAGAGTGTGCCAAGCCACTGAGGCCACAGAGCAACTTATACACCTGTTTGTTAATTGATCCAGCTGCATTTGGAGTCAGTAGTCCTCTTTCTGTCACTACCCCTTTTTGGAAGTGTATTGTGGAAGTTCGTTCCCTCGCTGGTTAGATACTTTCTAATCTCCAGCTCTGAGGCACTCAGGGCTAGTTTATACTCACTCCTTAATGTTCAGTGTCTGCTCCAGTATACATCAGTCTAAATAGTTCTCATTCCCTCATGTTCACTCCAGATTATTATCTAGAGAAAAAAAAGTTCATGTTTTGCTTACTTTTTTTTTTTTTTTAGATTTCTCTCATAAGATAAGCTCTTCATTCTTCTGGTCTTCCTAATAACCTTTTTCTGTACTTTCCAGTTTTAACTCAGCTTTCATAAGCATGCTTGACCAGAATTGTTACTAATGGCATCTCACTGGTGCCTTAGTGGCATTAGTATTTCACTTTGTCTCTTGGCCTGATGCAGCTGCTCTGGCAAATGAGAATCTGCACAGTCTTTACAAGTCTCATGACCCTTAGTGCTGCACTAAATAGGGCAAATGGCAAAGGGCGGTAGCCATCTACTCTTCATTCTCTTTCTTACCCCTGGTAAATCCAGATTTATTAATTTATTTCTACTGGAGTACCTGGACTGACACAGCTTGTATTTTTTTTTGTTTTCAAAGCTGCACTATTTTGGTGGCTTCATGACATCCTGTGTTAGACTAACCCACTTAGGACTTTATCTCCAGTTCTGCCACTATTCAGAGAAGGGGATTTTGTCATACTACCCAGAGTGGGAATTGGAAATATGTTTCTTAAGCTACCCTTTTCATGGAGAAGGTAAACCTAGGTAAAGACAGACAAATGAGGGCTAATGCTCTAGCTCACCACAAGTAGGTTCACCAGAATCCATATGCTAGAGCCTTGCCAGAACCACTATTTACTGCACCTTGTGTTCTGCTGTCCTGGGCAGCTGCAAGCAGTGTGGCCATGTTCATGCTACTTCTGCTGATATGAAGCAAGTAGAGCTTCTTTAAAATGTTTTAGACTCTCACCTCTCTGTATCTTCCCAATATTCCCCAACTTGGCATTTCAGTATGCTGCTTATAATAAAACTTGCATTTCTAACTACACCTTTCAAACTGGGTTTTAATATGCTTACACATATTCATGAATCTAACCTCATAATACCTTGAAGCAGATAAGCTTCTCCTGATGCTGCAAAGTACATTGGTTCACAAGCTGTGCTCTGCAGATGGCTGTCAATCTGTAAATTCCAAATAAGTGGCTGGTGCCTTGTCCACTGAACTCTGTTAAGTCTTATTAATTGGTCAATTAAAAATTAGATGATAAGGATTTGTGAGAGCTGGCTGTGGTCTGCATCTGTAGATATTTGTATATTCATTGAGAGCACACCAAAAGTAAGAGAAGTTAAGCAGCTTACCCAAGATATAGAAAAAAGGAAAACAAAAGTCATAGGATACCTCCAAAAGTGTTAGGAATAAAATCCAATCTCTAGATTATTGGTCTGGTATTTTACCTAAAAAATAATTCATTTCTTCATGACTGGGTTATATTATCACAGTGTTCTTACATAAGAATCTTGCTAACATTTTGACAACTCTGATGATGACACTTGATCTCCATATTAAAGACACTTGTGGTGCATACCATCCGCTGAGTTACAAACATTGAATTTTCCTGTTGTATTCCATTGCTTCAATATCCATTGATTATGTTTGTCTATATTTTACAAAAACCAAAAAGATCACCTCACAAAAAGCTGCATGTGCAGGGAACTCTGTCTTTTTACTAAAATGACTAAAGTCAGTTTCTTTTTAGAAAGCAATGGAAATGTATTTAATTCTACACTGTATATAGAAAAGGAGTGTTGCTCTTTGAAACAACTGTAAATTAGCTAATCAGTGTCTATCTATCCTTACTGTAGATAGAAATAAAGCATTTTCCCTGGGCTTCCTATCAATCTTTTCCTTTTAAGACATGCCTATTAATACAGTTTTTAGAAGAAAACAATGTATTTGCAAAAGGCACAAAGGAATGAACCTCAGTATTTTCAATCCCAGCTTTTCTTGCCTTATGCATCATATTTTCAAGGGGCAATTCATCCTGCATTAGGCATCCAGAGTACAGTGCATATGTAAGTACAAACTGAAGTGATGTGCAGGCCAGGGAGTTCATGGCATGCTGCTCTGCTTAAGTGAGAAAGCTGTTCAAATTAATTCTGTCAAAGAATGAGGTCCTCTAAGGCCATAAAGAGTAACACAGCTAAGTTTTTTGTTATTATCATGAGGGTGGCAGGTAAACACATGCTTTATCAGACATTTGTTCGCAACCCTGCCCTGTTCTTTTGAGATCAAGGAAACAGCTGAACATAGACTTGAAAAATACCTGGGTCTGATATAGAAAACTCTGCTTAATGGTTAGACTTGCCTATGCCCATAAATAATCCGCATTTAAGGAGTTTAAAGATGTGCTGCAAGCAGGGAAGCATACAAAGCCATCCTTTTTTGTCCTTGGAACATATGTGAGCTGGGGACATACCTTCTCCTAATTTTGGTAAGGAGCAGGCATGTGAGACCTCCTGACTATAGGTCTTCTGATCGTTGTCTTGAGCATACATTTCCCACTGGACTCTCAAGTCTGTCCTGAGTCCTCTAGGAGGTGGGCTGAGACTGCCTTTGTTGCTAAAATCCTGATGGGTGTAGGGGTCTGAATAGGGACTCATTCTACAAAAAAGCAATGATGCAATATGCTAATGAAAATAGCCTTGTGCATTCGGTCTTCAATTTTACTAAATAAGGACAAAATTTTACTGAAGATAAAACTCAATCTGTTTTGCTGAAAGTGATGCTTGTTTAATATACCCATTTAATCATTTGAGAAGAGAACTTTGTCAAAATCAAGGTAAGATTTTTGCTTTCTTGGAAGCAAACGATCATAACATTAGCGAGGTTGGCGTGTTTATTTTGTTCTTGTCCATGTATGTAGTACTTAATTACAGGTCTGAACATGGCATTCCTGGTGATTATTTCCAGCATCGTTTCCAAAGGAGGAATGTAACACCAGCACTAACTTCTTCATATTTCTTTACCAAGTGCTTCCATAGTAGGGACAAGTCCTATTAGGATTGAACTGAGATATTAATATATCAGGAAGTGGACTATGGTTCATCCCATACTTACCTGAAGTCAGCAGCTTGCATTTAAGAAAGAGAAGCACTGTGGACATATTCACAAAGTTCAAGAGGACCAAGCATCTAGGTTTCCCTTGTAGTCAGCAGAAAAATAGAGACTCCTCTAGAGGATCATTTAGAGTGGAAGCCTGATGTAGGTGATATGAATTGTACTCTGCAAAACCTTTCTCTGTGCTTAGTACAGAATGAGTGAGTTTGGTAAGTAATAGCAAAGCCTCAGTGCCTGTATTGAGTCTGATGTTTCTTCAGAGTAGTGCAGGCACCAGTAATTTTCTAAAACTCACTTGGGTTTTGCACATGAGAAAGGATCACTATCAGTAGTCTAGGGAGACTGGCTCTCTAGGCTAAAGTTAGTTTCTCCAAAAAGTTTGAATTATTATCAATACTTCACTAATCATCTCATGATTCCACAGGTGGGAGGTGGAGAAACTAGTCCTTTGCTATGCCTTTCCTATGACTTTTGCATCCTATAATAGGCAGACATACTCCTACCCCTGAAATAAAAGCTGACTGCAATTCTGTGTTCAACTTGCCCATAATTCTGCCTATGGTACTGCAAGTATGAATCCATGAGTTCAAGGCACAGTGAAGATGGTGTGTGGGGGTATCTGTTATTTTTTAAGAAATTTTAAGGAAACCATTGCATAGGTAATGTACATAAACACATCAATTTAGAGGAGCACTGAAATTTCTTTGTGGGAAAAGTCTGTATTTAAAACCATCCATAGGAAACATGTTCTTACTCAAGAAGGATACATAATGTACAAGATTTAGCAAGACTATTATTAGAATCCAGGTCTTCTGATTCCTCTGTTAATTGAATCGTACTGTTTCTGAAGTGTTAGGCATTAAAGTACAGGGGGATGAATTGTAAGGCACATAGGACTGAGGGCAGAGAATTAAACTAAAATTAAAACCCCTTTTTCTAAACCTTAGGCAAGTTGAAGAAGATACATGGAAGGCTTCCTAGGAGATAAAATCAAGAAAGAAAATTACTATTCTTCCTGCTAGAAGTGGTAACTACTGGTTTCATCTGTTGCATTACAGAGAGGAGCCAGAAAGGCTGGTCAGGCTGCTGGGGAAAGTGTGCAGATTACACACTGGCATCCCCAGACACTGCACAGTCTTTTGTCTGCTGGACTTTATTGACTTGTTGTTGCAAACTGTACACAACATCAGCATCCTTTTTACTTTTTTATAGCCAGTTGTGATCAGACTGGTATAAACAGCATTTGATTTTCTTTATCTCAATGTTCTAAGCAAAATATTCCCAAATATTTTTACAATAAGGGAGAGTAGTGAAGGTGGACAGGATTTGTGTCTGTCTTTTGCTATAGAAATCAGAAAGATGAAAGATTAGTGCTGTGTATGGTTGGTAATATTTAGGTTTTTGTTCTAAAACTTCCTTGTTGCTTGTCTGTGAAAGAAGTAAATGAATATTAAGGCCAATGCAGACAGTCAGGGAGCAAGCACATAGGTACCCAAGACTGCATTTAATCAAGAACTTCAATCACTACCAAATAAAAGGGTAATTCCAAAATCAAATGCTCCCTACTGCATTATTTATGAAATATATATCTTACACCGAATTTTTTCTCAAAAGCTTGCTACTTCCATTGTCTTCTTCAGGAATTTTTGTCCCCACTTCTATATGCCTCTTCAGTAACCCAAAGAAGCTGGCATACTCATATTTGTACTATGAGGCAGCAGAATTAGCTCAGAAAATTTATACAGTAATTGAAATTCTGCTGAGAAGGTAGGTTAATGTATAGCCCTCACCCTGGTTCCAGTTGTCCTGTCTGATTGCCCAAATGCACTCTGAGATGTCTAACTTAGAAAGCTTTGACGTGAGCTGCTTTTCCATAAACCTTTATATTAGGATATGATGTCTATCTTTCTGTCTGAAATCAGATGCACAAAAGTGTTGCCCTTACTATTGCCAAACTCCAAGAATTTAAAATCCTGTCAGGCTCCCAAAATACTTGGGATTTTTTACTTAAAAATCGTGTGAGGTGAAACACTACCTAGTTCTATGTTCTTTATTTTTGCCATCTGTTTTTTTGAGCATGCCAGCTACAATTTTGATTGGGTTTTCAAGTTAAACTCTGCAACTCTCCTGAAAACCAAAAGTATGCTTTTTATAAATGGAAACCATGATCTTTGAAGTCCCTAGAGCAAAATAAGCTTGCTATTTAGCAGTATTCAGTAATCTGTGCTTATTCAGGAGTTTTATATGGATTAGAATCTGTATTTTAAGGACTCAAATTTGAAAATATTGACAACTGCCACTTATGATGATGCATTAACATTGCAAATTCCAAAAGTATAGAATAGACTAGAACTAGAAAAAAACAAGAGGTATATACCCAACTCATTATTTAATGGTATGATAACTGAAAGCTGGTAAAGCCAAAATGTTTTGCTTAAGGTTATAGGCATTACAAATGACAACAGCATATTTACAATAAAATAAATGGTTTAAAAATTTTATCAGATGTAAAACATACTAAGCTTTTGCTTGGGAATATACCTTCTATGTCACAATCAGCATTTTTCTCTTATTTCCTTCTGTACAAGTGAAGCATCTTTGTTTATATTTTCACTGCCTATTTCATTCTTCACATTTTCTGAGTGTGGATCTTTTAAATGATACACTCAAGAACTGTCCTGGATTTTTAGAATTTTTTTTTTTTTTGGTACCAGTCACCAGTGATGTTTACAACTTCTTTTGCAATCAGGACTATTACCAGGGATACAAGAATCATAAAAAAGAAGTAAACCTCTGTGAACTTCTTCTTGAGTTCATTCATATCTGGTATTAAAAACTCCAATAAAATATACATGTTTCCAATTTTATATGATACAAGAGACAATAAACTGTTTCTTTTTATTTTGAATTACAGATGGCATCTGCTCAAGATTCCAGATATGGCCAGAAAGATACATCTGACCAGAACTTTGATTACATGTTCAAACTGCTCATTATCGGCAACAGCAGTGTTGGGAAAACCTCCTTTTTGTTCCGATATGCTGATGATTCCTTTACATCTGCATTTGTAAGCACAGTCGGGATCGATTTCAAAGTAAAAACGGTTTTCAAAAATGAAAAAAGAATTAAGCTACAGATTTGGGTAAGCCAAAAATAATAATTCTATGAACTAAGCAAGCTGTAGCAGTTTGATAGATAGCATTTAATCTACTGTAGGTTTGCACTGAATGTCATAACCTTTATACATATATATATATATATATGTATGGCATAGTAATGAAAAAGCAGTTAATTATTTCCTGCATCATTTTTCTGTCTTGAATAATAGAGTATAGACAATATTTTTAAGGTATTGAAATACAGCAGAGTATATATTCTGCATTAAATTCCATTAAGAAATAACAGAGGTTGAAACATATTGATATCTGTGCAGTGACATATAAACAACTGTGCGATATACAGGCTATTGAAAGTTATTACACTTTATTAAAAAGAACCAGTTAGGATCTGGTTTCTTCCCACAAACATAAATTCTTTTAGGACCTATGATAGTGGATGCATAACAGAAGGCATAATATTTTGCTCTGTTTGTTATGTTTGTCATCCTGAACACCTGAAACATCTTCCTTCTGCTGAGGAAGAAAATGTGTGGCAAGAGAGTGTAACAGCTGTGTTGCCCAAGTGTACAAAACCCCTCATCCCTTGCCTACACCTTAGAGATGGTAGAAAGATGTCAAATGTAGGAAAGTGGGATGCCAGTGAATAGGTGTTTTTTTCAGCAAACTTTCCTCAGAAAGAAAGAATAGCCAAAACTTATTTATGCAGGAGACTCTCATGCTCACATCTCCTAATTCTTGGATGATAGGGTGATACTCACTTAAAGGGGGAGGGGGTGGGGGGGTGGGGCAGGGATAGCAGAACATTTAACAATGTGGGGCCTGGAGTTAAAGCTTCATGTCTTTGCTGTCTTCCTTCAGTGCTTGAAGATTTTGAGCAATGTTTCCTTTCTGAGATATTCATAACAGCCTTATTAACCAAGATTTACTTTTTTTGTGCATGAATACAAGTAATTTAAAAACTTATTTAATGATGGGTAGCCATTAAATCTCAGGAAACCTTGGATCAAATATGACCAGTTAATCTAACATGTTTTGAACAGCAGATGAATTGAATATTTTTTTTTTATATGGCACAAAGGTGATTTTCCCAGAGTTTCCTGGGCTATATCTCATTCATATCTTTTTAGGCAGGCTTCAGCCCTTGATATCTCAAATAATTTCTTGTTCTGTGCCCTCTAGGAATGGGTACACAGACTCTTTGCCTCTCAACTTCTCTCCCTCTTTAAGCTTAGATTCTTGCTATTATGAATATGACAGTGCTGCATACTAGATAATTGTATGTCATGTGCATGCTTTCACTGCAATATCTCGCTAGTTTCATTGTAGTACTTTAATGCTGGAGATCACATGGTAATTCACATTGATATTACCTTATTATTTTTTTTGTAATAGAGCAATAAAATTGTGTTCACATTATAGTCTTTACACAGTTCTTCTTTTAATCACCAAGTATCTATAATAGATTTTATTGTTCATGTTTCTCCTAGCAAAAGCAGCAACATTAGTTTACAATGTTGTATTAATGTGATTAGTTTGACACCAGTATATTTCTCATAATGCCTCTCCACAGCAACTACAAATATGTGCTTGGCTCAAAGCAGTCCATTAATCTAAATGTGTTCAGGGCTCTCCATGGCATAGAGAGGATGTAGCAGCTGTAATCT
This sequence comes from Buteo buteo, assembly GCF_964188355.1. NCBI lineage: Eukaryota > Metazoa > Chordata > Aves > Accipitriformes > Accipitridae > Buteo > Buteo buteo. The sequence continues at coordinate 21,259,493 of NC_134204.1, forward strand.
TGCCAGCTGGAATAAACTTCCAGTTCTCGCAAAATGGACATTTTGTTGTTCTTGCATGACAATAACATGCAGAGTCCAAACAGACTCTGACAGTCCTTGCCTGAAAAAAACTTGCAATCGAAGAGAGTGAAATAAACACGGGGACTCTGTGTCCCTTAAGGAAGAAGGAACAGAGGCTCAGAACATGGAAAAGACCTTCCTAAAATCACCTTCCAGGATGTAGGGTTAGAGACAGGACTTCAGATCTTACTTTCATGCTAAAGCTTTTTACCCCAGGCAGCACTGCATCTTGGTTGGGGTTTTTTTTTCCCATTAAAATTTTAATGCCAGTTCTCAAAAGGCCTCGTTATTGCCAAACTAAGTAAAATTGCAACAGCTCACTATTACTGTTTGCACTTTTTAGATGGAGTATTCTGCATTGGAGCATTGTGTTGAAGTTACGCTTGCTAGTAAATCAGTTGACTGTTGTACCTCTAGGACCTTAAATAAAATCAGTTAAGTATCTCAGAAAGCTATTCCAGTGCACAAAATCTGAAACAGAGCACTATTACTGCATCTTGTAAGCTGTATTGTTTGTTCCTAATATGCAGTAACATCTGTCTATATTATATTATTTTATTCCTCTTCTTTGATTATGCAAATGTCTTTCTAAAATGAATAGTACTCCTGCAATATCCATTTCCATTTCCAACTGCATTTATGAAAGACCATTTATACTACAGAAAATATAAAATTGAATGAATCATAGTGAGTGTGATTTGATGTTAATTCTGAGTAGAAACATGTATGAGGTTATAACACTTCCTTCAAAAGCACTGGCAAAATATTCGGTGACATCATGTGATAAATGACATTCAGCATATATGAAAAAAAATGTTCTGAAAACCTCACAGGTTTGAATAGTCAGAAGAAACTGGAAGTGCAACTTTAAAATGTGTTCTGAATGACACACATTTATATGTATCTTATCTTACAGATAAGAACTGAATTACTTTGCCATGTACTGCAGTGAAGAAATACACGGAATGCTGCTGCTCTGCTGTCCTTGCCTGGCAGTAAGATGCAGAAATGTGTAAATAGTAATGCTGTTAAGTCACTAAAATTCCCGAGCTAGAGACACAGTTAATCCAACATTTATCCAGTTACAATTTTGTACATATTCTTCTTGGGTAGACATTTAAACTTTGTGTTTAATAGCCCTTTCAGCATGATACTTTGTGTTCAACTTGAAGCATGTTGGAGCTTGAAAGGCTGATTTCCTCAGAATAAGGTTCTCATACAGTTACCAGCGAACAGTGGAAGTTTATTTGAAAGTCAGCGTGGGCACTCAAGGGAGCAGTCATTATTTCTTAATAAAATTCACTGTGGGATTATCACAGATGAACTAGCAAGAGTTAACAGGTTGAAGTAGGTGATGTTTTACACACTGGGATGCCCTGCAGGTCTTTTGTTTGTTTGCGGTTTTTTCTTGCTTTGAGGCAATGGTGTCTTATTCATGGATTCAAAGGACCTGAATTGAATTGTCTTCTTTCATTGTTCAAGTGGGGAGGATGGGGCTTTCTCTAGTATTTACCCCTATATCTTTTTCATCTAGTCAGAAAGAGCCTGTAGCATTTGGGTTTTTTTGCCTTCTGAGCCAAACACCTTCTTTCCACAATATTTCTTACTGGAATTGAGAGACATTCAGAGTTCAAGTGCTATATTCATTAGTGATAGCACATTATCTTGTCATAGGACCACAAGCTGGCCCTGAAATTTTGTTTCACAGCAAGTTATAAAAGTGACAACCCTTGTATGGACATTACCAAAACAGCATATTAAGAGGGTTTTTACCTTTTAAAGGAGAGAAATCCATAAAAAAGGCATTTTACATAAAAAGGTATTGATTTCTCAACAGAAACTATAAGAAATTTTGGAAAGGAATTGTGTCTGTATGCTGCACATAGGTGCATAGTATACAAGTCCATCAGAGGGCTTTGGGATGTTTACAGTGTAAAATAATAAACAGCAATATGTTTTTCCTCCATTTGGTTTGAGCTAGTAATACTAAAGGGATGGGACTGGAAGGGTATAAGGTCCTTTTGGTTTCAAACTGCTAGATTTCAGATTACATTGAATTTAAAAAAAAAAAGGCTTGTCAATAGTAATTCTGACAAAAATACACACTAAAGAAAATTATTAAAAGCTCAGGGGTGCAAATCAGAAAATAAAATTAAGTTTAACCTTATAAATCTGTCACTGTATTCACTGTATAAATCACTACATTCCGTATACCCTGTTGCTGTGATGCCATAAAGGATTGCATTACTTTTGTAAACTCTGTCAATGGTTTAATAGAAATAACAGGCTGCTAGAGCTTATGGAGAAAATATAGGCTAATTTGGACAGTAGAATTTGTTAGCTAACATTTGTCAAAATAAATCATTGAATGGGGGGGGAAGGGAAAAATAAAGCGCAGATATTGATTCGTAGAAAACAGAATAAGATTTGCAAAGACGGGTCAAATTTGTTTAACTGACTGTTTAAAATTTACTTGGTAAGAACTCTCAGTGTTTTCTAACTGATTTCAGTACAAATTTTGTTTGAGGAATAACGCATCAAGTTTTCCCTCTCTGATCTGTTTATTACACAAAAATGTTCTAACTGCATTCATACGGCAATACTTGCATAGTTTCTATCAGATTGCCGCACATTGATGCAAATATGAAATAAGAGCACTGCACTGCCTTTTGCTGCTTAGACAGCTTTTCCCTGGAATTAGGCATAGACTTCATGGACTAGGTATAATGATCACACAAAAATAAAAGATATCCTTCTAGAGAAGACAGTGTAAGAGCTGCTGCCATCAGCATATCCTTCCTAGAACTGTGTGTGACAGTTTCATTTGATACACAAAATGTTGCTGTCTCCACATCAACTGTTTTCTATAAATTGTCATAGGGGCTTAGGGACTAAGTGAGAACTAGGTTTTATGAGCTGAATGAGGAAATCCAATGGCATCATTCAATAATTAAAGCTACAGTAGCTGTTAAAAAAAAGAAAATCAATAAATTTTAGGCACCTGATTTTTTTCTCTACAAGCTCCCTAACAGTGCTTTAGCAGTTGTTGTGGTTTAACCCCAGCCAGCAACTAAGCACCACGCAGCCACTCACTCACTCCCCTCACCACCCAGTGTGATGAGGGAGAAAACAGGGAAAAGAATTAAAACTCGTGGGTTGAGATAAGAACGGTTTAATAGAACAGAAAAGAAGAAACTAATAATGAAAATGATAACACTAATAAAATGACAACAGTAATAATAAAAGGATTGTAATGTACAAATGATGCGCAGTGCAATTGCTTACCACCCGCCGACCAACACCCAGCCAGTCCCCGAGCGATGATTCCCTGCCCCCACTTCCCAGTTCCTAAACTAGATGGGACGTCCCATGGTATGGAATACCCTGTTGAGCAGTTTGGTTCAGGTGCCCTGGTTGTGTCCTGTGCCAACTTCTTGTGCCCCTCCAGCTTTCTCACTGGCTGGGGATGAGAAGCTGAAAAATCCTTGACTTTAGTCTAAACACTACTTAGCAACAACTGAAAACATCAGTGTTATCAACATTCTTTGCATACTGAACTCAACACCTTACCAGCTACTAGGAAGGCAATTAACTCTATCCCAGCTGAAACTAGGACAGCAGTAAAAAGGGGTTCGTTTAAAATGAGAATAATTTTTTGTGTGTGTGTGTGTGTGTGTGCGTGCTAGAAGGGTCTGTGGGCGTACCAGTATGAAGGAAAATTGCCTTGATATTGGAGTCTTTAAGGGGTGTCCTACAGTAACTTGCAAGTGTGGTGGCAGTGCAATATTGCAGAAATATCCTGTAACAGTGACTAAGGCTATAGCATCAGTGCAAGAATCACTAAATACACTGGTTCAGAAGAAAGGTGGTGAAAGCTGAAGCAGTAGAAGGGGACTTAAGAGTAGCGTGTGGAGATAGCAGATAGCAAATGTAGCAAATGTTTCATCACAGGAATTTCAGGGCCTGATTTTGCCACATCTGACTCAACTGAGTATTTTTCATTGGTATGATAGCCACATCAAAGTTTATTTTTGATTCCTTTCTCAGGTGCTGGTGAGAATGTGTAGCTGCTGCTTTAAATACACAGCCCTTTTACATAACGGTAGTAAATCTAATATTGAAAACAAAATTTCCTCATCTCAGCATGAAAACCAAATGTGTGTCAGGCAACAAGTGATTTGAAGACAGCGATATAGAAAGCTGAGAACTGCAGGGGTTTGGGATTTCTCTGGACCCATTCATACTAGTAAATTAAACATACCAAGACTGTCCTGTCGCACTGAGTCCAGCTGGCATGGAATAGCTTTTGTCCATATGTTTAAACTCTTAGTTTCTGAGAGAGGAGGGACACATCCAGATTTTGTATTGGGAAAGGTCTCTGTCCTGTGCTAAGTCCTAAACCTTGCCCAGGAACTGTTTGGCAGAGTGCTAGCAAGCCTGGGTCAAAACCGTGCCAGAAAACATGCTGGCAGTTTCACGATATAGACAAATTCCATAGCCTTGAAATGCTTCCTGGCTCAATTTAATGTGCTATTGTAGGTGTGGCCTGAAAGGGCAGCAGCTCCAGCCAGCCTTGGGTTAGGCTGACCTGTCTTCTGTGGTGATAAGCGATACAATGTGTTCACAAATGTTGTTGTGTCAGAAGGCTCAAAAAAGTAACCATACCTGGGAAAAGATGGTTAGTGCGGAATGTAGTCATGATGGCCAGAATGCAAATTCTTTCTGGACTTTCCCTGTTAGCTGAAACAAGGTGAAATTCTGGACAGTTTTTGCTTTGGTTTAAGCTGCCCTCCGACAGCTGAATGTTATCCCAGTTGTTGCTGGATATAGTTAGCCTAAATTTTTTCCTTCCTTCTCCTTTGTTTATTTCTACACAATACATATCTTTGAAGAGCCATGAATAATATTTACCTGGAAGTTTTCAGGTAGGATCCTATTTTCATACTGCTGTATTATTTCATGCAGTGCTTCTTACATCTTCACTGAGAGCTCTTCCAATTATGTGCAAGTCATATTTGGTATACTTTATTTCTCAGAAATACTGGAAATGATTCATTAATCATTGTTTTTCCATAATTGGTTTTATTTTTCCCCCTGTTTTTTGTAGCACCTGGAGTCTTCAACAACAAATATTCAAGATCTGCACAGCCAAGGGAAAGCCCATTATAGTACAGAGAGTACTGTGTGTTCAGGTCTTAGTCAGAGAACTGCCAGGAGATTTTAATCTTTGTGTAGCTTGGGGATCTTAGTTACATCCAGAAGTTGTATGTTTTCCTTAATTCAGGGATTCTTAGTGCTCTCTTTACCTTGCCCTGTTTAATCTGTATTCTGTTTCTTGTACCTGTTCTTCTGTTGATATTAAAGGTGCACCCATGGATCCAATTCAGCTCAAGTTTCCATTGTTTTAAGTAAGTAGGCAAGAAAAAAATAGTGAAATAATTCACTTTTAGCCAGTCAAGTGGGAATGAACAGGTGGGAAGGGGAGATGGCTAAAGAAGATACTCGTTGGGGGAAAGAAAACTGCTTACCTAAAAAGCAGACAAGACAGCTTGCCTTTTCTCTAAACTTTAGTAGATACTAGTAGTTTATATAACCTAAATAGTGTATACATAATGTAGTTTATATAGCTTAAAGTTTAAAGGCATCAGAGCAGAAGGAAATATAAGCAGAGACTGAGATGATAATATGGGTGCTGCTATTTGAAGTTTGACTGCAATTGCTCATACAATGAGGCATGATGAGAAAGAAAGCACCAAAGAGTCTAAGTGAGAGTGGGACCAAGAGTTTATGAGACAGGGCACCATAAATAGTGTAAAAACTCAGAAACGGTTACAAATACTGCATGTGATAGCTTTTATTATTTTCTTGCAAATCACACTGCAAAAGTGGTAACAGATGTGATACTGCAGTCCTTTACTGGAAAAGACAAAACTGAACTCTGTAAAACTTTTTGCAAGAAATGCTACCTTGGGACCTATTCTGCATGTAAAATATAGATGCATCCATTATAAACAATATGCATCTTGTAAACCACTAGATGTATTACTTGTATAGAACCAGGGCCCAGTCTTCAGTGCCAAAGAAGATCTTGGAAATGTAAAAGACATACTCAGTTCAGACAGACTTCAGTGCAGAGCACAAGTTGTACACTTTGTGAGATTGGCCACATTAGCCAGTGATAGCACTTTGAAAATTGATATGCTTTTATTTAAAAAGTAGCACTGGTTATTCAAATATTGATGTGACATTACAATTTTATTGCTATAAAAAGTACATGTCTTGAGGTTTTCAAACATTGGCTTTAAACCCAACTCAAAAAAGGATGGTGCCTATCACTTCAGCTCCCTGGCTAAAGAGCCCTGTGGCTTGATCCCATGTGCTTGCTCTTACTCATACACAGCAAAGTGGTTGCATACTCCTGGCCTGAGGTAGTTTGGAGAAGAAACTTGAGGTGAATGTCAGTCCTGCAACTGCAACTAGCTTTAAATTCCACTATTTTCCCCAATATCCCAATGGTTATGTGAAAGCCTTCTGTAATATTAGGTCAAAGTTTTTACTCTTCTACAAAGTTCTATACTTTACAAAACCCCCCATTGCCTACTTCAACAATTTTGCTGTATAGCTTTGTTTGCAGCACAGAAATCATGCCCCTGTGACCAGCTTAGCACTATATATATCATAGCTGGACTTTAAACATTCTCTGACAAAGACTCCTGTTATCAGTGAAATGATACATCTGCATTCAAAGGCAAAGATTAATTGGAAAGAGAAGGTGGCATTTAGCATAATTAAAATACTAAATAAAGCTTATCTCGCTGTTTAAATGGAAATTTTCGTGGGGATTCTTTAAGAGAAACTGAGCTAGTTCTAGTTTAAGACACTTTCTAGAACACTTTTCTGCAGTGTGTCTTAAGCAGTTTTCTTTATCAGACTCCTGGGAAACGCATCCTGCTATTGTTTAGGCCAAAAAATCATCATCCTGCCAGACCTAAAGTAATTGCAGCTCTCCCTAACCTGTGACCAGGGAGTCCAGTATAACATTATTTCAGCTGCTTTTGCCTTCCACATCATGATCTGCGAATCACCAGCTTTTTCCATGTAGGGAAACATATACCAGTGGAAGAACTGTCATGGACCAGCACTCACATGTGTGCAAGCATCATATAGATGCTACATAGGCTCCTTAAAAACTGCTGATGAGAAAGGGGAAGGGAAGATAGAAGTGTCTTTCATAGCTGTGTACCTGAATAGCAAGATCTTTGATTTTGCTCAAAGTGAGGAGTCAGGATGGGAAGCAAAAAGGGCATGGAACGATTTTTCTGTGATAGGGGTCTGAAGCAAGAAAAATAATGTTTGGCTAATGTGAAAAACAAATAGCCTATTTTAATTGTTCAGGCTCAGTAAAATCCAGAGAAATCTGACAGTATACTTTAAACTGTGAGACGCAACTTATATTTACTAAGCTATCATTTTAAGAAGCAAGAACAAGTCTATTTCTAAAATGGAATTAACGTTGACAGCATTCCTTAAAGTGAAATTAGCTGTGCTGCCGGGTCCTGTGAACCATTTTAGCGGCACATTTAAGACATCTATACAGCTGCAGTGAATCTACAAAAAAAAAAAAAAAAAAAAAAAAAAAAAAAAAAAAAAAAGCCCATACAGGCTCTTTGCTGCATTTCAATGAGATTTGTGTTGTAGATTAGAGCAAAATGTTGCACTCTTGCTGTGCATTTGTTGCTTTGAAATCAGAGTACCAGAGCCTTGGACAGGAGCCATAATGTAAATACCATGGAAAGGGGAGGTAGAAACAGTATTTAAATCTCACTTTTGCCTTCTCCTGCTGCTCTGTGCAAGCTGTTTCCCTGTGCTGTGTTAGAAGAGCTTGAAGTCATTCTGAAATTATGCTGGGTTGAGAGGGGCACAAGTGACTGAGGAAGGATTGGGGTCACACAAAAGCAACTCATTTTTATTTAATGCTACCCAATTTGCATTATGTTCTGGAAGGAAGCTTAAGTGCATTTTGTAAGAAGCCAGACCGTAAAGGGCTCTGTGTCACCTCAGGATAATGTTTGTAGTAGCTAACACATTATGGACAATGTACCCAGCTTTGACATGTGAAATGATGACATCAAGCAAACCAGCATTCCTGGAGGATTTAGCTCTGTATTTACACTGTTATTTCTTGGTCAGCTAAGAAAAATCAGTTAGGATATTGTTTGTGTTTTTTTCTAGCGGAGAGGCTGCTTTTTCCACTTATCTTTCTTTTCAGTGTAGTTGAAGGCTAATCTCCTTCAATCTTTTCTGAATAAATATATTGTTCTTCTGTAATCATTTAGGTATTTTCTGGTTTAACCCAGATTGTTTTATTACTCACTGCTCATAAACAAATTCTTTCCAAGTTTTTTACCTGTTAAGAGTTTATTTATTCATTAATTGCAGCTTGAGAAATACAGAGAATTCTGCCTCGGTGAATTCAGTCAACAGCTCAGATGGAAGTTGTTGATGGTGTAACTTAGCCAACTTGTTTGCTCTAAAGTTAGGATGGTACCTAGATATAGAGAGTCCTTACTTTACTACCCATCAGGTAATTACTTAGGTGTATTTAAAAAAGAAAAAGGAATTTAGGTCTGTCGCAGGAAACCAGTTGTTCTGTTCTGAGAGCGAGAATGATAGTTGGTGGACATTTTTCCCCATATAGGTTGGATGCTATTGACTTTGGTTTATTTTATTTGGAAATAAAGCCAACCTTGAAGAAAGGAATATGAAGAAACCTCTCATAGGGGTTTCTGGTTTTCCTTTCTGGACAGTTTGGTCTGCCACACTGGCTAGCGAGGCCTATATTTGTTCAGCTTAATGAATCATTCTAGGATGAGCTAAGCTAAAAAAAAAAAAAAAAAAAAAGCCTGGAAGTGTAATATTTTATAATTCTATATTCACCTATAATTAGGATTTGTATTTTCTGCAGTGTCCTGAAATCTTTTGGGACTGCTTATTTCTAACCTCTTCTCCAAAAGATATTCAAATTCTAGTCATCATACCAGACTTCTTAACAGCAATAAGTGCCATTTGCTTCAACTGTAATTTCTTTGGAGAAATTGTTCGTGATTAGGTTCCTAGATTTTAGTGGATATGCTCACGCATGAGACGGCTTCACCTATGCTAACTGTGAACTAGAAATGTGAAATGAGAGAGTGAATTGTGGAACCAACCCAGTTGGATGGAAGTAAATGTAAGATTCTTTAACTATATGAACAAAAGGAATCAAGGACATTTACTGGAGAAGATGGAGTTTAGTGATGAAAAGAAGGGTGGGTAAGGAACTAATGACGAGCTGTCTTGAAAGCAGAGGTCATCAGACTTAGACTGCATTGTGGAAAGGTTTTAGGACTTGAATAGTTAGTAAACTTAATACATAGTAGGTATATGCTAGTAAAACTTGTTAATGGTAGGAAGCTGGGAAGTGTTACCAGTATAGGAGTGTATCAGTATATTATACAGAAAAAAATAGTGACTTTCAAGTGTCAAGTAATAGAAATGGAATTTGATTTAACAATTGGGCACTTTGGGAACAACAATAAGAAATTAATTTATAAACTAGAAGATATTCAGTTAGCAACCACTGAAAAAAACCACAATCTGGGTAGATAAGAAAGAGAAAGGATTCTTACCAACCATCCAGTAAAAAACAGTTAATATGGCTCTTGCATGTGCCTGGTGAAGTATTTCCAGAGGAAATGGGACTGTTTCATTATCTGGAGTAGAAAGGAACTCAAACTGAAGAGAAGTGGAGAAAAATCCGATTGTAATGAGTAGAGGAACTAAAGGAAATGGAAGGAAACAAAAAGTGTGGCTTTTTTACTCTAGAAAACAAAGGCAAGAGTAGTGCTTTGGTTTTTGATGAAGTAATTTTTTTCAATAAATGTACTTAATTTTGTCCAAAATGCACAATTCTCCACTGAGAAACAGTTTGGATGGGAAAAATCTGCAGGCAGGGCTGTTTACATGACATCAATGCGCTGTTAGAAGAAACCTTTAACAAATTAACAGGATATACACTGATGGTCTGTGTAACAGGCAGAGGTATTCATGAATTGCCTTAGAAAACGTGTGTGGAGTTGGGCTGACAAATGGCACATGCACTGTTCTGAATGTTCCCAGTTACTCCCTCCCCAGACATACAGTGGAAAGCAATTCTTCTATGATATTTTGAATATGGCAGTGGTCTTACTTACAGTATCTCAAGGACTCAAGTATTTTGTCTTGCTTCATGTCCATGAGCCACCATCCTTCTTTCTGTTCTTATTTAGGCTAAATTCCTTTCGGACATTCCAACCATGCAGGTGCTAAGAATGTTTTTTTTTCACAGCACTCTGCTTCAGGCAGTTTAATGAAATGAGGGGGTCATTAGCTGGCTGCATCCCATAAGATAGAGCTGGTGACAGGTAGGAAGAATCATAACAGAACTGTGACTCAAGGGCAATCAACACAAAATCAGTTTGATCATTGAATACGATGAGTCTGGTAGACAATGAAACTCACTAGACAGCAGTTGAGTGCGAACATGTCTGTTTGCCGTGTTGCAGGGAGGAATCTATCTAGGCAGAAAGGCATTAAAAAGATCACATAATGGCAAGGGGAGTTATAGTTGCTTTGGCTGGGAAATGGAAAGGCTGAGAAAATCAGTATTGTGCTAATTAGAGGGGAAGAGAGAAAAAAATTATGTGATTGAAGAATGTATGAGGAGTCCTGTGAAAATGAATGTCAGACCTGAAGCAAGACAGTAATTAACAGCCTGAAGGATAAAAAGACCTTACAGAAAAGTCAGATAGTCCAGGAGAAATGCCTCTATGCTGAAGATAATGAATGCCATTATAATTGTACAGGAACAGGAGTCTTAAAATCTAAATGGAAGAAACAGTGATAGAAGATGACATTTGTTTAGAACACCCTTAATTGGACATCAGCTCTGGGGGTTAAACCCATATACATTTAGAGCTCAAATCATGAGCACTTCTTGCTTTATTTGAAAGGTTAAGACAGACTACTGAAATGTCCTGTTGTAAACCAGCCATTATAAGGGCTGGTCTATATGAGAGGAATGAACCTACAATTTTAAAGGGTTAGAAAGAAGAATCTCTTCACACATTCTGTCAGTCCCATACATGTAGACAAGCAATGAAAGTCCTTGCTAAAGGACATTGCACATGTTAAAAGCTTGTAGTAGTTAAGAGAAGTCTGGGCAAATTCATGTAAGAGATAGATACTCACTGTGAGTATTTACAGACATAGAAACTACTTCTAGCTCAGGAAATCACAGAGCTGCACGTGGTTGGAGGTTAGGGGGATGTTAAAAAGAATTGATCATATATGTCCACCTTGCTGTTACAGTTTTCCCTAAGCATTTAATCATCAACACTGTTACAGAGAATAATAACTAGATACACTTTTGGTCTGACCCAGCAAGACTGGTCATACATAAATGTTTATTTACCTGTGAAACAGATCAGTTCTTTGCCTTCTTCCAGGAAAAGCTTCCCTGCTTTTTATGAAGCTAGATTTCCTACCTAGAAAAGTGCAAGAAAATTCAATCATAGCCATTTTAATACTCAGGCATCTGTTATGTACAAATGAGTCTTAATACTTTGAAAATAACAGGATCCAGGGAAATAGGAATTTTACCTGCCTGTCCCTTACAATGAGGCTTTCTGAGAGCTGTCATGTAGTAGTACACATGTAATCACAAAATAGGTTGGAGTTGAGACATGGCAGGACTGCAGTCTTCTTGTTTCACCATGGTCAAGGATGCAGGGTCAGGAACTGGGTAGATTCCAGGAAATCTTACAGTAATACTTGTTTTGATTCCAACTTTTAAAGGATTGCTGAGAGACTAAAGTTTGTATAACTAACTTGTAGTTCCTGATAGATTCCGTACTAGCTTTATTTTGCTAAATTATACAATTTCTTTACTTCTTTAAAGGGTCAGATATCACAGTCTATTTCTCTCTGAATTCCTTTAGCAATCCTAGGCCCCAATGCAGTGGTTCTTAGCCATTCATATTTGGGGCTGTGGTGTCCTGTAGGACAGCCAGACAAGGTCTGTGAAATAACCATAGATTAAAAAAACAAAATACATTCTCACACATGTAAGCAGGGAAACACAATGAGGGAAAACTATTAGTTTACATTATTAGCCCAACCTGTATTTGGCTAGAAATAAAAGCTCTTGTTGGGCATCTCTGAAAAAAAAAGTTGAGTAATCTTGACTTAGAAAGCCCTGTTTTCCCTCTGCAAACACAGGAACGCTACTATCTCCTACCTGACTTGCAATAACCATTCTCTCTTGAGCTCTTGGTTTCTTTTTTCTTCTTCCTTTGTATAAACTATGGAGTGAACTCCATAGCACAGCACAGCACTTGGGACTTAGTTCTTTGATATTTTCCATTTTGTGTTGCCCACTAGGAAGTGAAATAGAATTCTATGATTTTTCTTCTCTTTTCATATAAAAGAGTAAGGAAATACATACACCTTCTTTATAAAAGTGGGAGATGGCTTTCAGAGAAGTCTGGCTTACATTTGCATAAGGAGATTGTTGTATTTTGAACATATTCTGGAAAGACACTAGGGGCTGTCTCTGTTGACAATGATGGACATAGTTCATCATGATGAACCATTAGACGGTTCATCTAATATATCTTTTGTCTCAGTGCAATCATTTTGCAAAGCAGTTTCCAGCACACAATGTGCTACTACACAAAGGGTCTCAAACACAAAGCAATGACACAGAACCACAGCATGGCAGCCCTTGCATAGTAGAAACAGGCAGTCTTTTTCTAAACCTTTTTAAGTGTGGAGGCTTTTTCTTTTCCTTTTTGCTTTTTTACCTGATTTACTTCCATGTAGTACAGTGAGAACATAAAGAGAACCCAGTGGGTTTGCCTAATTTCCAGCCCAACTCCAGATAAACTCTGCTGAGTACAAAGGTAAATTTGGGGTTTTTTTCCCTTTGTGCAGAAGTTCTTAGGAAATAGGATTGTTCTGCAGGCCAGGAGAATTCACTTCCTATGGCTGTTTCTTTCTGATTATGCAGAAGGGAGCCTGTGTTAATGATTTGCCCAAATACAAGTTTCAGCAGACCAAAATGAGTGTATGTCTTTTGTGAGAACTTGAGTTTTCAAGAGAAGCATTCATCTTTTACTATGGCTGTTTCTTTTCAAAGCATACAGTTAAATCCTCAAGTACAGTCCAGTGACACAGGGATATCTTGTTTAGTGTGTTTATAAACATGGCCTACGTAGAATGAATTTTAAATGCTGGAAGTTTCTTTTATTTTAGCAATTTAAAAAAAAAAGGATAGTGTCACCCACATAAAATGTCCATTAGTATATCTTCCATTGATTTTTCTCATTAAACATAACTCCAAACTTAAATAATATAGGATTTTTTTTCTGACTGCCTTGTGGATTTTTTCAGTGGTATATGAACAAGGGTTTTAAAAGTGGTTTACTGTTTCACAGTTTTTTATCACATGTAACTTTTAATCATCCTCTATGGCAAACCACTTCCAAGCCTGAAAGAACCAATGTTGAATTACTGTGATTCATCCTCATGGTAACCCAAATTGTACCTCTGGGTCTGCCAGACTGCTAGCATTTTGGAGATAAATAGGCTCTGTTTTCTGTTTCTGGAAGGGATTTGGTAGTCTGGCTTTGAATAGGCTAGGGAGGAAAGAAGTAAGTTTAACAACTTTTAATGTCCTTGAAGGTCTTAGTTTAACTGATTGATAGTCCTTTTTCCAGAACTGAATCACCTGTAAATCTAACTTAGCAATTACCTTATAATTTGCATCTCTTGTAACAAATATAGCCAAACTCCTTAAAATGAAGGATTTAGGAAAGGTTTTACCTTCATTACAGCAAGAAAACAGGTGAATTTGACAATACTATATTAAGTTCAGGATCTAATATCAAGAGCTGTGACTGTTGTGACTGAGTCAGCAGCTACATTGTAGGAAAGTCAACCGCTGACTATTAACATCAGAAGATTTTCTCTTACACAGCTAAATTGAGTGATGTTTTCTGCACCTATTCTGATGAGATTTCCACTCAGCTTTCTAAATCTGATAAGCTTGTGGGCAGAACTCCCAAACCTGATGATGTTTGCTCCTGAGTAGTTCAAACAAGAAAGCCTTCAGGAAAGTATACAATAGCAACTTATTTTATCTTTTCTGGAATTGTAGGTAACTGTTGCAGTTAGGGACAGATTGGCATTTGATATACATCAGTGTTGTTCCACCAAAGAGAAAAGAAAAGTTAACAAGCTTAGTAAGGTGGAGATCCAGGTTTTATATTGGAAAATGAGGGAGTGAGAGATAACACAGAAGTGGAATCAGAAACTTAAGGTATTACTCAGCTAAAATTTAGGTATCTGCTCTAAGCTATTAGTCTACCATGGCTCTATAACTGGTGGTCAAAAATATCTATCTTCAGAAGGTGATTTATTCTGTGCTAAAATACATCTCTAAAAGAAAAATTCCCCATAAAAATTTCCATTTTGGAAATGTATGTTCTATTAAACTGAGAAAGAAGTAGGCCTAAAATATAGTAAAATAGATGCTTATTTTTCTAGATGGCTAAATCCCACCCTTAGCAGCTGGAAAACAAAGGGATGCCTTTGCAACAAGAACAGTTAGTCGTTGAGAGATTACTCTTGGTTTAGTCATGGCTTTCCATAATTTTTGCAAAAATCTGTATGCTGTAAATTAATGACCACCAGAGCACTTTGGGCAGGTTATAAGTAGCACAAATGATGTTAAGGAGACAGTCACGAACTGATGAATCAGTGTTATACATGCAGAAACCTGCTTTAGCTGGATGCCATTGCTGAGATGACGCCAGTGGTTAATAACATTAAGGCATTTTTTAGTAGAAGCAGGTGCCTAGGTTCTCACTCTGAATTTCACTGTCTGGTGAAGAAAAGGATTTTGCAGAAGAAGATTAAACTGGGTACTAATAATTATTAGTCAGCAAAGTTTTGAGCTCAAAGACATGAATATGCCAGCTTTGTTAAGTTTTTGAGAAAGGGAGTAGGAAAGAAAGTGGTCATCAAGGCAGAATCATTAAGCAAAAAAATAAAGATTTCTAATCCCACTGTGTATGAATAGATGCTTGCATCCATTTTACGGTAAAAAGTTATAATCATGATTTGGTCTCATGTCTCCATGGAGACCAAATGATGCCTGAATTTTATTGTAGTCATGGGTCTATCTTGAAAAGCTTTTGTGGCAGAATCCAGAATATTCTAGAAAGTCTCTATACTTTTTGGTCCAGAAAATGTTGCTTGTGCTATATTTTTACAAAAAGGTGGAGAACTGAGAATAGAGCTCACACAATTTGGTTTGGGTTGAGGTTATATTTTCCAGTCCTTCAAAGATAGGTCATGATACCTGTTGCAGGCTGCTGTATTTAGGATCCTCTGTACACTGCTAATAATTTCCAGAGGTGATGTTTGTGATGGCTGCTTCCCATGGAGAAAGAGGCTGCACTTTCTTAAATTTGCTATTTTATCAAGTATTTCTGGGCATGATTTTTGGTAAGCAAAAACTACTTTTGTTACATCAGTGGTATAGTGCCTCATAAAGAACTTGCTAAGGCAGTTGTATGATTTCTTAAGCCTTTTAAAATTTTTGAATGTTCATTTTTAAAACCACTTCTAAGAGTTTTCTTCTTTCCCCAAAATCTTCTACAAATGGGTATGTTTTTGCATTTGGAAAAGGATCACATAGATTTTTCCAATTGGACATGGGCCAGGCAGCCACAGGACTCCTGGGGCAATAACTGAGATCAAGAAGAAACTTTAAAATGACCTGGCAAGAATTTCCTTGTTTTGTCCTGTTATCTGTGGGAGTGTGCAGGAATCTGTGCTTCATAACCATAGCTTAGGAAAAAGATACGTAATTAATTCTCTCAATGGTGATTTCTGCTCACCAATCCATTTTCTGATTTGTTTATATTTGTCAGAGAACACTGTGTAATGCCTGCTGCCATTCTTCTTACTGTTAATTATCTGGACTGTAATTTAGTTGTCCCTTATATTGTTCTGCATCAGAAATCTTAAGTAGTATTTTTTCCTAAAAGCCAGGCATTTCCTTTGAATGCAAGCCAAGATTCTGCAGCATATGTCTTAAATAAATGAGCTGCATGTGATACTAATCATTTTGGGTTTCTCTTTTTTGGTCTGTAATAGGCTTTGGCACAAATCTGTACTTTCCTGTGTCTTTTCAAGATTATTTCTGGGGCTCTTCAAAGGGGAGAGTTATAACTCATTTTTGTGATTTGGCCTCCATGCAAGTAAGCTGCTCACTTGCATGAAAATATCATGCTTGCCTCTACCATCCACGAGTACATATTCAAGAGAAAATGTGTTCTTTGTCTTTGTACTCCCTCCTGCTGTCGGGAGCTTCCAGAATTGAAATCACTTGCAAGTGAATATTCTGTCAGTCTGAGATCTCCGTTCTGCAGCCTCTGTGTGAGGGATTCGCAGTCACACGAATTAGACTATTGAGAATAAAGAGGTTACTCAAGCAAATAAAGACTGAAAGACCAGGTCCATATTATGTTCCCCTTAGAGGTCTGCATTTGCAGTCATTCAGCTTCAATTTTTTACCATCAACTTATCTCATTTGAGTCATGGCTAAATATGTTTCTACCTAGTAACAACTAATTCCTGGTGGCAACTGCTGGTTCTCAAATCACATTCTGTACCCATGTGCCTGCAACACATGTTAATTATGACAGAGGACCTGGAAATGTTATTAGAGTCCAACCACTTAGAGACCCTCATTAATTACATACAGGGCTACCTGTGATCATTACATTGTCCACTTTGTATGATCTGTGTAATATTGAGTCTGCATAGAGAAAAATCATAAGAAATAACACAGAGAAAGAAAGCATCTACTTTTTACTCTGTGAAGGAGAAGAATGCCTAAGGATCTTCAGAAATAGGAGAAAAATTCATATCAATATATTTCTAGAGTGTCTAATTTGCAATGGAATATCTGAAATATTGATGTTAGATGAATGTATATGTTCCTTTCTTCTTGTTACTTGTCATAAAAAAATTACTATTTTTTGTGAAGTATTTTAACACTCTTTGGGTTCCCTACTGAGTTTCTGAGAAAGGAATGAGGAAGAATAACATTAGCTGAGTGGTGCGCTTAGAGACTCAAGAAACCTACTGCTTTTCATAGCAGACTGTCACAACTTCAGGACATGTTGGTGTTCTTGTTTGTACACACTTCACCTATTCATGTAGTGGAGGGCTAGAGTAGGACTTTCTTTTTGCAGAAAAAGAGGTAGAGAAAGCCAGAATAGCAGCTAGGTATGGTGAAATAGCAGAGAACAAAACATATTTGGGAGAAGAATTATGCTATGGCATTTTTTCCCCTCTTAAAATATTCTCAAATTTTAGAGTGTCTCCTCTTTTGTTACTATTTCTTTCTATGAGTGCCTCATGTTACACTGGATAAGGAGAGGGGTTCTTTCAGCATTTAGCAGATATGAAACATGGAATCAGCACGGCTTTTCCACTCTTATGACAAATATCACTGAACTTCTTAGAATATCCCTGTAGTTATTGGGAACAGGCTTTTGGTAATAAGGTAAATAGTGGTGTCTTCCCCACAACATTGACAAAGCAACTGAGGCATGGAAGAGTATCATAATTTGCCCAGGACTACAGAGCAAAGCCATCATTCCTCAGCTTTCCTCTTGCTCTTTGATGTTGTTTCCACCCATTGCCATTAATTTCTCAGAACATCTGTGAAGTAATCAGCATATGGACTTTCTATGTGACTGCTAATGAGCTTATTAAAAGCTACAGCACAAAATTTACACTGGGCTTTTAATTACCTGCAAGCACTTTATGAAATACTGTGACTTAATAACTTTGCAGTGTTATTCTCTAATGTTATTTGAAAATAGGGAATTCAGTGGGCAGGGAGTACTTGGTAGAGAAGTTCGATAACTTTTACTTAAAGGAACATTTCTCCCTAGGCCTTTGCTATAGAGAACATGCTAGATGACAATCCTAACAGTAAAACAATGGATTCTGTAGAAGTTAGGTGTACTTAAACAGTGTGTAGATCTTATGCTAGCTCTTTGTATGGGGATAAATATCAGTCTTAATCCTAAAATAACAGCTTGATATCAGAAGAACACTGGACTATTTAAATAGTGAAGAATTTCTAGCTAAAGTCCCAAAGATTTCCCATAGAATGGCAAAAGTCACTGAACTGTTTTCATGCTAAAATAAAAAACAAATTTTCATGTCTGCCAGTACTTGAGAAAAATGGCAACTAGGAAACTGGAAAATATTGTTCTTAATTCAAAAAACAGTAATTCTGTATTCATGTGTTTGCTTTGTTTTCATATGTTTCTTTCCCTGCTGCCTTTCAAGACATCATAGTGAGTGATTCAGTTTAGTTTGGTGTCTTCATTGTAAGCTAAAAATGAAGTTTGTTCTCACATTTTTTCTTCTTAAGGGTCAAACTCCACAATGGTAGGAATTAAGTGGAACTAAGCACTAATGGTTCCCCTTGGATGGATACTGGGAGTAGCTGGTTTAGTCTGCTCCTTTTTCAGTAATTATCTCATTAGGTTCCTCCTCCTGTCATTGTTCTGATGTTCATCGGATCTCTGTGTTTGCAGTGATTGGATTTTAAATAGAGAACCTAGCACAGATAAAAGGTCACAACTGTTCATTTTAAGGTTATGTCAATTTTTAAGCACAGCCTCCTTTGGTTTTACAAGCCTCTCTGTCACTGGGATATGGAGTGATGGTTTGTGTGAACTACAAATAACATAGGTACATTTTTGTGTGCATTGTCTTCAAGGAGGCAGCAATTGGAAGAAGCCTAGTGTGCAGATGCATTAGTGGAACCAGTGCCTCAGGACATCTTTATGGCACTTTTGAACTTGGGAAAACAATGTGCAGAGATTAGTGCAAAGGTGCTGACAGCTGGGAAAGAGTTATTTTTATCACCTGATATAAACAAATATCCCTTCTGTACAGGGTGGGCAAGAGACACGTACTGAAGTCCCCATGGCATCACAGATCCCTTACAAACTTTCAGGATAGTCAGTATGGCATGAATATCACTGCTTATTCTGTCAAAGGAATTTAAGCTTATTCTGTCAGAGGAGTATTATATGTTCCTTGCAAAGAAATATGGTATTAGTGACATTCCTGCCAAAACAAATCAATCTGGACAAGTAGATTCATTACCCATTCATTAACCACACAGAGCTGTAAATGGTTTGGGTTTACTACTCAATTATTATAAAATCTGTCCAGCCTTGCTGTTTCTAGACTTTTTTCAAGGCATTTTAGTTACAGCTTCATTATAGAATTTTTTTCTTGGTGTTTCCAAATTCTTCCATCAGTTGTCCAAGTGTGAGGCAGCTTAGGACTGCTTTTTTATTTTATGCAACACACAGTTTTAGAGTAGTATGCTAGATGACCAGCTGAGATAAGTCTGTGTTATTTCTTTGGCTTTTGTGGAGCTACCCTGACCTATATGAGCATAGAATCTAGTCCAGTACCAGTTAACACATCAGCTAATATGCTTGAAAATTATCTTCCTTATTCCTCATTGCCTCTGTGTAATTCCAAATACTGTGAACATTGAAGCTGATACTTCTCTTTAATGGATCAATGTGTATTATTTACACAGAGAACAGCTTCAGATTCAGACAGTCTTTCTGAACGACCAATTTATCTTAGACATAATTATTAGACTTGAGAAAAAGCCATACAATTGTAATGAAAAGAATGAATTACTCACCAGTTAGTATTATATTAACAAAACAAGGACAAGGTAAACTTGTCATATTAATAAGCTACTGAAAGACCTCACTTCTTGCATATATTTAAATCACTGTACTTCATGGGGCAGTTTAGCATTTGTTTCTGCCTTCACTGGTCAGGCTAAGTGTGACTGACAAACCTTGCGGTGTCAGATTCTGTGTGTTGGCAACCTTGAAACCACAAGAATGACAGTCCTAAACAGGATTACTGATGTGATTATTGTGGTTATCAGGTATATGTTACCAAGAACAAGTTGTTTTGCACTGTAACACAGGTGCTGCCTCAAGAGTAGGGTAATACTGAAAACAGAGTGTCTTTGCCTTATCCATGTCCTGACATTGCTCATAGAGCCTGATTCATTGAAAATACCTCCTGTTAGACTGCTGTAGGCAAACCTAAGATCCTTCTCTCTGTCATTTGCTAGAAACTGAGTGACTTATTCAAGCTGTATATTTTGTTTCCATGTTAAATGTAAAGCAAAACATTTGAACTTCAGTTTTCCCCATTGCTACAGGGACAGAGCTCTTTTGACCAATGAGAGGTGTGCCCATGAAGGGCAACCATTCCTAATAATAGCAAATCACTAAGAATTAATGTTGATATTTTTTTTTCTTGGTTTCTTTCTTGACTAGTTTCTCCAAGGTCTCATTGTCTCATAAAACCACATAAATTTTGATATAACAAAACATCCTATTACTGTGTTTTTAAATCAGGAGAATAATGTGCCTCTCCAATTTACCTTTGAACTCTAGCTGGTCTCAACAGAACATCATTTAAGCTTTGGGAATCATGACATCTCTCCCTGTTCTTTTTCTCTTCTGCTTAGAAGTATTCTCAACTTCTGAAATCCTGCAAAACCTTGGCTTTCTGCATCAAAACCTAAGAGTGGACAGTTATATTAGCTGTAGAGTAAATGACAGTGATTCAGGAGAAAAAGTAGCTACTGAAGAGCATTTGCTGGTAATTCTCTGTTGCTTTGTTGAAACTAAAGTTTTCTGATCAAATTTCTGCTGAGGAAGGTTTCTGAGGTTCTGCATAGAATTTCTGCCTGTAATCAAGAAGTGTTAGAGTCCAAAGCAGGCAGTAGGTAGCTGGATCTGTCACTTCCCAAATGAGTTCTCACTGATGTTGGTAGAATAACTGTTCTGGGGTGAGTCTGTTTCTGCTGTTGTGGGTTTGGGTTTGGGTTTTGGGTTTTGGGTTTGGGGTGGGGTGTTTTGGTGGTTTTTTTTTCATGAAAAACTTTTGAGGGTTTTTGGTTTTATCTGGGTATGACCAGGGAGCATTTTAAGAAGTCCCTCTGATGAAATGGAAAAAATTATTTCCAATTCCAGTATTCAGTCTGTGCAACAGAACAGGATTACAGAAATAGAGGAGAAAAATTGTTTTGTTTAGTTGTTTATTTGTTTGTTTTTTCCTCATGGTTTCCCTTTTAAATTTGCTAATTTCCTGGGAAACTTTTGCCAGTGCATCCAAGGAGTAAAATTTGACTAAAATTGCAGATTCAACTCTCTTTGAAAACTGTGCTAATCTAATTGTGTTGGCTTATGCTTGTGTTGGCTAATTTGACTGGGTCTGGCTGAGCTTCAGCAAGACATTTAAAGAATGTATATTATTTGCATACATTTTCATGTATTGCATTGTGAAATTAGAGGTTACTTTGGCAACATGAATTACTGGTGTGGTTTGGAGCTGTCATAAGAGCAATTAGCGGCTAGAAGATATTTTTTTCCCTAGATTCTTTTGTATTATGTGAATGTACTGGGAGATTAATCAAGAATGATTTGCCACAAAATTATGATTTGCCACTTCCTAATAATAGTAAGCCTGCCTCTCCTGGCACGATTCACCATGAGGGACAAAGTAACCACTGTTTCATAAGCACCAGTTATCAAACTAACAAGTTATGCATCTTCCACTGTGTTTAGACCTGAAAAGAAAAGATTTAAATCAGTCAGCAGCAGCAGCATGGGAAAGTAACTCTAATCTACTGGTGGTATGGTTTTCCAGGTGCTTTAATTTCAGACCTTTCAGAACTTGAAATGGTATCTGAATTAAGTCGCAAACTTGGAAAAGAAGAATGTGCATTAAAAAATAGCAATGTTATGGTGCTGTTGACTGAAATAAGCCTATATATATATCGCAATTAAAGAATGCTTAAAATCTATACTGGAAATGTTGAGGTTTTTTCTGGTCTTTTGCTTATGTGATTCTAGTGGAATTTCAAAGCTGAAATACATTCTTTACCCTTAAAGCAATGTAATAACAGAAATCAGTTTGCTTTTATTTTTTTTGTGTGGTAATTGAGCATCACCAAAATTCCTAAGTTGTTAAACACCTCTGATGCTTCTTAAGGCACAACATCTTCAGTCTACCTTGGGAAAAAAAATTATGAGCCAGCAAATTCTTCAGAGAACATCCATCCTTCAAAGGAATGTTCAAGTATTAGGCTTCCTATCTAAGAAGGATGAGGGAAGAAAAATGTCATGAATTGAGATAGATTGAACTTCTAATTAGAAGGCCAAGTTGGAGTAAGTCCAAGAAAAATTAATGTGGAGGTGAGAATAAAAGTCAAACTGATCTACCAGCTAGAGAAGAGGGCAGCTGGGGGTATTTGTGTCAGTCTCATATAGCGTACAGAGTGAAGAGAGCTAAATCAAGCTGTAGTGTTGCTGAGTATGCTGCTGGATGAACCTCGTCCAGTTGGTTGCCTTTTAGTGGCCAGAAATGTCCTTGAGGGTTCAAGTAGAACTGGATTCCTTAGCTATCTTGAAGGTATTGTGTCTTTTAACAGCTAACAATAATTTTACCTGGTGCTTAGCACAAATTACTGTACATAACGCACATGTATACACATACATGTTGTGTGGTCTTTGATAATATACATACTACATGGAGATTCACCCTTGGTGCTGCTAGCAAATTTGTGAAAGAATTCTGTAACACTGGGGACTCTTAGCAGGAGCATACCCCTCCTCATTAAACTGCATCCATGATGCTGTGTTGAGTTTCCCCTGCCCTCGCCACCTCCCCCAACATACAAGAATGATACCAACATACGGGAGCAAGTTCAGCAGAGGTCACCAAGGTGCCCTGGGAGCTGGAGCTCTTGCCCTGTGAGGAGAGACTGAGGGACCTGGGCTTGCTCAGCCTGGAGGAGGAAAGGTTTCAGAGGGACCTCAGAGCAGCCTTCCCATACCTATAAGGAGCTATCAGGCTCGTTATAAGGAAAAGTTTTTTCACCATAACAACACTAAAGCAGTGAAACAGGTGTCCTGAGAGCTTGTGCAATCATATTTTTGGAGGTTTTCGATATCCAGCTGAATACAGCTCTAAGCCACCTGGTCTGATCTTATAGCTGACCTTGCACGGAGCTGAGGGCTGGGTTAGATGACCTCCCAAGGACTCTTCCAATCTGAAATATTCTATGACCCTACAATTAACCATGGAAGAAAACTGCATAGTTGATCAGTCTGCAGTCATGATTTACTGCAAAATAGTTGCTGCAGTGGGATTTAAATTCTTACGGTGCTTAGAATTTTGTAATAAATGTCTGTAAAACTGGAAATGCAATTATGCTCTAGTACCTACTTTACACTTAACTATAAATTATAAAATTTTTCTGGTGTAGTTCTGTTGGCTAAAGATGGAAGTAATTATTTATTATCATGCTCTCAGCTAACATCAATATCCCAGCAGTACCCTTGTCTTGGATATAGCTGTGCTACATGGAGACTATTCCTTTGTATAAGGAATAGGTATGCCAGCAGATATGCCCCTTGGTTTCTTATGTGCACTGTGCACGTAAAGGAGCTCTGCTATGGTATTCTCCTCCTGTAGGGTACTAACGTTCCTATGGGGTAGTGGGGAAAAGTGACTAAGGATATACCTATAGAGTCGGGTTAAGAGACAGGATGTATTTGCCCAGGTATAGCACTGTAGAACTATCCCATTTCTGTGTCCATCCCTGTAGATATGCTCTGCAAATAAGACTGAAATTGGAATGTGAAGAGAGGTGAGCCCTATTTCTTTTACTGCCTGATGGGTCTAATTAAGTTTGCACTGACACAGCACACAAAAAAGATGAAATTTTGCTCTCTGGGACTATATAGCATATATTTCTGACATCTATGGAATGGGGATGCTGCAGATGATCCTTATGAATCCTTTTGGGATGTATGTACACCTCAGCCAACTGTTACAGTAAAATAAATTCAGTATTATCAACATAAGCTTCATCAGTTAATTTACACTGGAGTAAAACACTAGCTTTTCAATAGATAAAATAAAATCAAGACAATAAAGTTAATAAAATAAAATCTGTAGAGTAAAATCAATATTACCAATGTAAGCTCCATCAGTTGACTTACACAGTAAAACACTAGTACCATTTCCATTTCCTGGCTGGATGACTTAGGTGCATATTACAACAGAAGAAACATCTCTATTATTTGCAGCTGTTGTGGTTATGTGGGCAAGGAGCAGTAAGAATGGTTGTGTGCATCTTTGTATTAAAACCAAAAGTGTGTTCAGAAAAGTGTGGATGGGGAATGTTCTGTGAACATAGCAAATTCAACAGATTAAGAACTCAAACTTGGCAATACAGAATTAATACCTACGGTTTAAACAGTGGCTGAGTAGTATTACAGGAATCATTCTACATACCCACCAATTTCTGAGGCTCGTAAGTGGGAGATTTATGATTTTGTTGCCTAGCTGCCCACTGAACCATGGCACATATGTCGCATATGGATAGTACAGCATCCAGGGATTCAGTCTATTCAGTTACAGGTTGTCCTGAGAAAGCATCTGCAGTGTGCTGCAGTACTGAAGAGCTGGACTCCACTAACTGTTCTTGTCCAAGTCCTCTCCTTTTCCCTACAAGAAGAAAGCAGGCACTTGCAGCGTTTGAAGGGGATGGAAGAACAACCTCTGAGTGGGGGAGCACGTGGCAGGCTGCCAGCAGATAGAAGGAAGGGAAAGCAGCATGTGATAGGAAAACAGATAAAGCAAAAGAGTGGAAAGAGTTGTGGCAGCCAAAGTTTATTGCCCAAATTTGTAATGTTCACAGGTATGTTCCTGTATGTTGTATGTCACACAGAGGCACTCAACTCCTCTTAGCAACCAACTCTATTTAACATCTTATTTAATTAAAGATTTATCTAAGTCCCTTCTCAGATTAACATCTCATTCGTGCTGAGCCAATTGGATTTCACTATATTAGCGAAATCTATCTAATGTAAGCAATATCAGAATAAAGTGATAGAAAACTGTTAGCTTGAACACAAACAGCTGTGAGATAAGGCTAAATAGCTTACAAGTCAGGAAGCCTGGTTCTGTGTCCAGCTTTGTCACTTCCTTTTGAGAAGCAGCTGTCCTCCTGCTCATTTGCCTTGTGTATAAGGACACTTTATTTTGGAAGGATCTTCAAGCTCTCTTCTTGATGCAGTGGGTAGGTCTTTTAACAAAACCATTTGAGCTGACTTCTCCTTACAGAGTAGAGAAGACCACTTTCCAGAAAGACATTTTTTGTTGTTGTATTTTAATGAATCATATTTGGATTTGGGCTTTAATATCTTCGGGGAAAATCTAAATGGAGAAAGGAACAGTTCATTCTCTAGTCAAAGTCAAATACTGATGATATTTTGTAATTCTCTTGATGCTCTTCTGTCCAGGACATAAAGAATAAAGAAAAAATTCAGCTGGAGGGCATTTTGGTCCATTTCATCAAAATCTGAAGTAGAAGGTTTTTTGTTTTCACCTGGTCTCTGTTTGTAGGTTCTTTTCTAAATTGAATGTTTCTGTAATGTGAGACAAAACAGCTTTCTAACATGTTTCACATATACTTGAATATTTAATCATGTGCTACATATAGCATTTATATTGCATGTAGTGCAGGCAATGGCAATTTCACAGAATCTATGGGAACACTGTCCCCTGCATCCCCCCCAACAATTGTGCTGATGTTGCTTTTTCCATCATCTGACATGAGCATGAGAATTGGAATAATTTTTGTCTTCTCATCTTCTTCATTTAAATTAAGAAGTTATATGTATTTCACAAATTTCAGGAACATTTTTGGGAAGGTGTTTGTGCAGCAAGAACAATCATGAGTTTTATTTTAAAACCTAATCCCTGTTTACAGTATATCCATTCGTTATGTGTTTAAAAAAGGGAGGGGCTGATGAGATGAAC
This sequence comes from Buteo buteo, assembly GCF_964188355.1. Lineage (NCBI taxonomy): Eukaryota > Metazoa > Chordata > Aves > Accipitriformes > Accipitridae > Buteo > Buteo buteo. The sequence goes on from NC_134204.1 coordinate 21,285,614, forward strand.
AAAAGAAGACCCAAACACTCCAAAAGTCTGGCATTCGGCAGCAGTGCAAGTTTTATAATTGTGCAGACAGTAACAAGGAAAGATTAAACCATCTGCCCAGTGTCACTGGTTGCTGAAGGTCTGCTCCTCTGCTAAGACTCCATTTACTTTTCTTTTTTTCCTCCTTATTTTACATGGGTTATCTGAGGACTTATTTCAGGTTTTGGTACTTCTAAAGGCATTCATGTTGTCTGCTGTACTGGCTTCTGTAGATGAAAATACTGTTATTTAAGCTTTACAACTAAAAATGTTGTTGTATATAAAATATTTTCCAAGTCAGTCCCAACGTGTCAGAAAACTGTTTTGAGTCAGGATGTGTAAGCAAGCAATCAGCAAGCAGCAATCAGTGCAATCAGTCAAAATTATATTCTAAATCTCTGATTGCATCAGTGTTGTGGAAGTAAAGACTATTTTAATTCCTGAAAAAATAATCATTGAAATTAAATGGCCTATTTTGAATTGATGTTACCTGGATGATTTTCAGTTGATTTGAAAACAATTAACAATGGATTTTCTCTTCCCTTTTTTTCCACTGTGCAAGGGATTCTTTGAATTAAAAATATTCAGGTACCTTACTTCATATTTTTACTCTAGATTTGATTTTTCTTTTTATATTCTCATTATTTCAGTGGAGATCTGGTATTTTTCCCTTTTATGAAACATTTAAAATGTTTCCCCTTTGCTAGTAAATGCAATAAGTTCTTTTAATCAAGGCAACATTTTTCATCCTTGTTCATCTATGCTGGTCAATGTTGATTCAGAGGCATTTTTTGCTGGTAACTCTGCAAAAAGAGGTTGTTTGGGGACACAAGATGAATCCCCAGTATTATTCTGTTGCTTCAGATACTGAAATGTTCCCAAGAACACTAACAATGCAGACTAGTGATATCTTTCAAAAGGTACACTTTGTATCTGGTTTTCTGACCCAGAAATATATTCTGCCCAAGCCCCATTCATAAATAAGTGGAAAGCATTCTGGATACTTAGTGAAATTGATGTTCTTCATTCACTATGAGCAGAAACATGCTGTAGGCTACATTAAATCTCATTTCTTGATTGATGCTGTCTGCTTTTCAAACAGTTCAGATGATACATTCTCAGTGACCTCCACTCTCTGTTTGGCAAATATCCCATGAGGCATCACTGCTGAAAAATCAACTGTAAAATGGATCTGAATTCTTAAATAAATGTCCAAGTGGTTCTGGCCCCTGGTCATAGCATCATAGAATCAATTAGGTTGGAAAAGATCTTTAAGGTCATCAAATCCAACCATTAACATAACACTGCCAAGTCCACCACTAAACCAAGTCCCTAAGTACCACATCTACACATCTTTTAAATATCTCCAGGGATGGTCACTTAACCACTTCCCTGGGTAGCCCGGTCCAATGCTTGACAACCCCTTCAGTGAAGAAATTTTTCCTAATTTCCAATCTAAACCTCCCCTGGCACAACGTGAGGCCATTTTCTCTCATCCTATTGCCTGTCGCCTTGGAGAAGAGACCAGCACCCACCTCACTACAACCTCCTTTCAGGTAGTTGTAGAGAGCGATAAGGTCTCCCCTCAGCCTCCTTTTCTCCAGGCTAAACCACCCCAGTTTCCTCAGCTGCTCCTCATAAGACTTGTTCACTAGACCGTTCACCAGCTTCGTTGCTCTTCTCTGGACACACTCCAGCACCTCCATGTCTTTCCTGTAGTGAGGGGCCCAAAACTGAACACAGGACTCGAGGGGCGGCCTCACCAGTGCCCAGTACAGGGGGAGGATCACCTCCCTGCTCCTGCTGGCCACACTATTTCTGATACAGGCCAGGATGCCGTTGGCCTTCTTGCCCACCTGGGCACACTGCTGGCTCATATGCAGCCGGCTGTCGACCAGCACGCCCAGGTCTTTCTCTGCCGGGCAGCTTTCCAGCCACTCTTCCCCAAGCCTGTAGCGCTGCATGGGGTTGTTGTGACCCAAGTGCAGGACGCAGCACCTGGCCTTGCTGAACCTCATACAATTGGCTTCGGCCCATTGATCCAACCTGTCCAGATCAATGCTTGAAATCAGTAGAACTTTGTGCATCTTCTCTCCCTGAGCTTATCCTTCTTTGGTTGGTTGGATTTTGGTTTTGGGTTTTTTTTCAGAGGTGCTGTTAAAGTTCTGCCTTTCCCAAATGGTTATTTTGTAATGAGTACATGCCTGAAGACGCAAAGCTAGCTGAGCAAGCACTGTGATAGTTCATATATGAGTATGCTTTCTTCACACATATTCATATGATACTGCTTTGATTTCATAGAATGACATTTCTTTCCCAAGAAAAAATAGCTTAAGGACATTTGTGGAAGAGGCAGTAAAAGAAGAACAGAAGCAATTGCATTCCAGTCAGATTCAGTTTAACTTGTTTGTGAATAACTATTTTCCCTATTGTTCCAGATCTGCTCCTCAGTAATTAACAACTGAGGAAAGTCCTAATCTTTTAATTAATATATTAATATATTACCGAGTTGAATACTAGCTCTGAATGTGCAGATGGCCACCTCCACTGTGTACTGTTATGCTTTTGTTTCAATGGAAAAACACTGAATTGCTCTACTGGAATATAAATGTCTCTCTGGACAATAAGCTTACAGAAAATAGTTGCCTGTTCTGACAAAAAGGAAGGTAAAACTAGTTATTCATGTCTTGTGAGTGGCTGAGATGAATGGGAAGCAGCAGATCCTGAAACTTCTTCTGATATCCAATAATGAAGGTCTCAGAGATCAACTGACTTTTTTGTTAGCCTTGGTTTGCAAAGCCACAAAACTGACAAGAGCTGGGGTTTGGATTTCCTAACACTGACTAGGTGTAGACCTCGACATTTCTTGTCCTCCTGACTTTTCTTGCTGAAGACTTTCTGCTTACCACTGTCCCTTGCCACATGATGGGAAAGCTGTGCTCTGTGAAGGGTGTGGAGGAAAGAACTCTTGAAGGGAAAGAGCTGGAAACCTTACTTCCACTGAAGTGAATGATGGGTTTGGCTTTTCTGCCATCAGTGCCAAGACCTCCTTCTTGGGAAGCAGAGGGAAGGAAAAGTTTTCTCTCACAGTAATAGCTTCCTGCAGGATGCAGTAAGAAAAGAAGTAAGGATGTAACAGAAGAATCACAAATCAACTGGATTATAGCTAGGACATTAAGGAGGAAAATATTTTGGGGAAAATAACCACTTTTCTTCTGAGATAGCAAATCTGATTCAAACCACAGAGGAACTACTAGGTTTAATAAATCACAGATTTCTATTGACATATTCCTATCAGAATTTCATATTTTGTTTTGGCTCTCCTGTGTTCCCCTGAGACCTATGAGGTATATCATTTTCCTTACTAAAGAATGCTTCAGTAGATTCTTTCATCCCACGTCTATGTTAACCTTAGGTTTCCTTTCTATAAAGCATATAAAGGGATATGACTTAGACCAGTTAAAAAAGCCTACATTTTAGCAATGCAGGATTAATTAGAAGAAAATATTTGGGGTCTGCCATTCATTTTTGTATGAGTAACTGATTTATTTCTGCAGCATAAGAAGTGAGCAGATATTTTTCTGAAGAATTATTTTTAAATTGAATACAAGATTATCTGTAGGTCTTGTGGAACCTAGTTAATTGATCAAAGTGACTGTAGATTACACTAATGATATGGCTGCAACTCCTGACCAGTGTTTGTATTCACCACAATGTTTGGCTTCTTACAGTCCTACAGGACAGGAAGAATGAGAATCTAGATCTTATGAAACACTTTTCATCTCTATACTTATATAATTACAGAATTTTAGCGTTCCAGCTCCTAAATGGTACAGGAAACAATAGGATCATAAATACAAGTGCGTACTTCTCACAATTAACTATTTAATAGCTGATGCTTGAATGCAAGTAACAGACTTTTCTAGCTGGAAAGAATCATGTGAGAGTCGTGGCAGTTTTTCCTTGCTTTCCCTAATGAACTCTTTAGTAACTTAGCCATTTTCCATTTTATGGACTAAAGTATTGCTTTGCCTATGCTGCTGCCTGATTGTCATGGCTTTTAACCTACTGTGCACCCATCATGTACATCCATCTGTACTACTGCTTGGATTTCAGGAAGGTCTAGCATGGCTCTATGAAGCAATGTTATTCACATTAAATATTTATACCTGATTATATGCATAAAAATAATTTATACTCTTGTAATGTTTTAGGGCCCAATCCATCTTATTTATGTAACTTTAGCATAAGAGATGCACACATCTCTCCATTTCATCCAACAGTAGAAGCCAATACTATCTGAATATTTTCTGTCCACCCATTTTGCAATAGCATCATGACATGCGCAACTCTTGCCACATAGATGAGTATATGACCAAGGCATATGCTTACACCTTAAAGTCAGTGGAAGCTGTCCTTATTTCTATGGAGCCAGAACTTCTCTGCAGAGTTCCTGCTGCCAGCTGTCTCAAGGAAGCAGGAGCTTCCTTTCCCTTAACCTTTTGCATATGATAGTCCAATGCTTCTTTTAAATGAGTAGTTAATGTAAGGCATTCATTTCCCATAAGGAAGCCAATGGATGGGACTTAAGATGAAACAATATCATTCTTTGAAGTGAATTTAATAATGGGATATGATGTTCTGTTTATAAAGCATCCTTGTTTTATTACAGTAATAAGAAGAATATCTCAGAAGAATAATTCTCCAACACTTTGTGGAACATGAAAGCTGTGTGTCATTTAAATAGTGTGTCCATCAGGCTCTAACTTAACTATCAGCCTTTCAGCTAGCTTCAGCTGGCATCCTTAGCTGGCAGCCTAGCAAATCCCTACCAGCTGAGCACTGGCTTATACACCTGACTTTGTCTCCCTGCTAATGTATAAGGGAATCTCAGCTGTTTCCTGTTGCTATTCAGCCAGTTTCTGGATTATATTATCTTCAGCTTTTATTTTATTGTCCCTATCTTGGCTCTGTCCTGATCTGTGTATCAGCTTCTACACCACATTCTCCCAAGCCACTTAGTTCTTACCTTAATCCTTGTTCCTGACCTTGTTTTCTGTCATGCTGATGGTGGTACCTCTTTCTGACTGATTTTCTTAGCCTTTCTTCTGTCATGCCTACTTCTATCTGTGGACCCTGCATTACTCAGTCGTTGGTGTTCCTCACCTTTTATCTGCCTTCAAACTGTACCTGGCCTTGCAGCATGTGTACACCTCTGCTTGTGCACCTTAACCAGACCTCTCATAACTCTTGCTTGACCTTTTAGGTTTTCTTTCTGATTTGGCCACACTTTTACTCCTACTTCTTCTCTAGGTCCTATGTTCAAGTTGGAGCACACTGACACTCGTAGTTTCCCATCCCCAAGTGGTAGCTTAATCTGTGTTGTCAGTTAGTGTGACTATAGTCAGTTAGTCCCAATGTCAGTGTTTAAAAGATAAAAGAAGAAGGAAGTTGAGCAAATTTTTGTGGAGAAGGACTATTTATATGCATATGTCTATGAATTGACTAGATATTCTCCAGATCTTCTTCAGCAGCAGCTTTCATAGCAGCAAGCCCATAAGTGTTCTCAGTATTTCTTCTACAACTTTATTTTTCAGGCTCAGCAGGACCTGTACAAGAGACCTTTTTAATGTGGATGAGCTTTCAGGCATTTTCTATCTTATTTTAGAAGAACATGCAAAATCTAATTCTGCTGAAGTGGGGAAATGATCCAGGCTAAGAGGTGATAAAATTATCAAATTCCACTCTTTTCTCAGGATAGACTGTGGTTTTCTGAGAAAACAATGCTGGATGTAGAGCACTGAGTATTGAATCACAGTTGCCACCACTCCATTGCATATAGAAAGCATTTATCTTATACAAACGCTTTTGCAGGATCAAATTTGTTTGAGAAATGTTTGCAATCCCTTTGTATGAGATAGCTTTATATCATATTTACCTCAGTCACTCTAACCTTACATTAAATCAATAATGTCTGTCATTGTGCAAATTATATACAATCATGATGTCAAAATAATTTCTATAAGGGTGCATTCTGGGTAATTCAGTAAAAATGCACCAAGCTGCCTGTTCTGGATCAAATTTATATGCAATGTGTTCCCACGTACTTGTGGAAGCATGAACATCATTAGCAAATAACAATTAGTAAGTACCTAAAATATAGCTGAAAAAAGGTAAAATTTCTGGCAGAATCCAGTTGCTGTGATAACTGCATGTATATTCCACAAGTCTTGGTAAAACAGACTTTATGTAAATATCAAGCTATAATACGCCAGAAGGCTACCTTTGTAGTCTTAGGATCATTGAGGAAAGCAATGGAAATGCATTCATTTTTTACTATCCTTGGGACATGGACAGATGCAGAGAAGATGGATATTTTCCATATTGAAATGTAATGCAAAATGCTTATCACCTTCAGGGGCTTTCTCTGAGGAGAAGAAAAAAAAAAAAGAATGGCTGCAGGTGCATATTATTGTCTCAATATTCCTTAGATACAGGTTTTATTCATAGATGGAAATATGGATCTTCAGTATTTCAGTGGAGTAGCCTTAATATTTAAGCTGAGAATTATGTTGATGTGTTTTTCAGGAAACTGAAACAGCTTTTAGATTTTTATATAAGAGCTTTAGTGGAGGTGCTGAATTGGAATAAATCACCCATGTTTAATGGAGACTGTCTAAAACATTTCCTCTCCCTTAGTAGGAAGCTATGGATAGATATATTGCAGCATGAAGAATTCAATCCTTTACCCTGCTCACCCTGAAAAATAATTGGTACCAATCCAGGAATATCTCCGTCTCAAAAGAAAAAATTGTTTTAACCTAAGCTACCTCATATTAAGAAAACTCTGCAACACAGAATGTACCATTTCTGGGCGAGTTCAGAATACACAGAAATTAATCTCTTCCTGCAAAGGTGCTTGCTTTTTTCTTGTCAGATACATTTATCAAGATATATAATGTGAGGATGTTGGTACAAATGTTTTTAATTTCTCTGACATCTGGCCTATCATAGCTAGTCTAAAGGACATGAAAAGCTGTTTCTTTAAAATGTCTGCTGTCAAGATGATTTCTATAGTGGTTTACACAACAGACAGTAAATAAATGATACTCTTGTCAAATTAAAATAGGTAGTTGAACCTTAGTAATGCAAATGCTGTTATGCAGCTCCCCCTTTAAAAAAATTCATTAGGAAAATAAACAATTAAATTAATAGTGTGCTGTTCTACTAGAATTTGCATTCACTTTATCTGTTCTTTGAGGAACTAAAAAGAAAAACTCCTGAAAGAAAATTACAAAATACAAAGGAGTTGGTGTTGCTTTAATCTGGCATAATTAAAATTATTCTGAAGGTGCCTAATTCTACAGCCCTTACAAACTCACCCATCTATTTCAGCAGGCTTGAGGAGACTCTTACTAGAAATCCGCATAAATATAAAACCTTGCAATATCTTATGAGAAGAAGCAAATAAAAGATGTACAGTAGGAAAAACTTTAAATAAGATAGATCAGCCCAGTTGTGCTATGTTTACAAACATAAACAAATAGTTAAAAAAAAAAAACTCAGAATGGTTAGGGCCTCCACAAAGAGAAAAAAGTGGACTCTCAAAAGACAGAGGTAAGTGTTCTTTTTTAATACAGCCAATTGTAGCAGACTTGGTCAGTCCTTCTTAAGCAAATGTTGGTTCTATGGTTTAAATCACAACATTTTCATTTTTTCACTAAATAGGAAATAAATCTCTTGAGTAAATGTTAGGAGACACAGGCAAGAAATAAAATACTTGCTTAATGTGAATGGTGAAAACTTTCACAATAAGAATACAGAAAGTCAGCCTGAATGGTCATGAACAAAACCAAGAAACAAGCTACTGTTAGGTGGTTAGTTCAGTTCAGAAACATTTACTCATACTGTGAATTTGAAGTGCATTTATTTCCTATTAAAAGTTTGGAAGAAAAAAATGCATGATAAATGAGGCAGGCTACTATATTTGTTTTTTCATACAGTTCTCTTCCTAAATACACAATGTGGGAAAGTATCTATTTGTAATAATGTAGAAAGAAAATTGTCAATCAATTGAGTCATAATAGTTGTCTTAGGATCGTTTTTATATATGAAGAAAAAAAAGCAGTCTATGAAGTAACCTGCTTTATTTTAGCTGATTTACTGGGCTCTACAAGGTAATGACTTCCAGACCTCTTTAGCTCAGTCTAAACTTGCATCACAGTTTTTGGTGTGTTAATGAGGTAAATATCCATGATAGGTCCCAAAGCAATACAAGTTTAACATGAAATAATAAGAAAAGAATATAAATCTAAAAGTCTACCTTCTGTACACGTTGCTTTGGATGAACATGCTAGGCAATCTATACTAGAAATTTCTGGGAACTATAATTTTGAAATTTTTACTTTTGAGGATTTTGAAAATATTCCTTTGTGATAATATAGTCTTGCAAGCACTGAAGAAAGAACATTATATGAGACAGATTAGTTCATGGGGACTCTGTTTACAAAATCAACCAAATCCAAGAATATATAACACAGAATAAAAAGGCCTACTGAGTGACAGAAGAATATATTATGAGTTAAACCATTCAAGTAACAGATCCATATTTACCTTAAGAAAGACTGATACTGATCAAGTGTGGTATTCCTGTCAACAGTATTAAAAAAAGAACACTTAGTTCTGTCTTTTAAGTTCAGAGTCCATTTTGTTGGTCCAACACTCCAGTAAAATTAAAAATCCAAATTAGTCATGGAGACTGTTGTGGGTTTTACATAATAACTACATGTTCAAGCTCCTGGTCTTTGAACTTAATTCTGTTGTCCCCACTTGTTAAATAACACATCTTGTTAAGACGGTGAACTACATTTAGAAGGAAGCAGCAAGTACTGTGTAGAAAGCTCAGTTTCCAGTAACAAGAGAGGCATGCTATGTGACTGTCCGTCAGTCTGAAAATGCTGTTTCTTTGGCAGGGTGTTTAATTTGCTTGCACCTAGTAATACAAAGCTAATACTTGAATGAGGCTGAAAGGGATGATTTAGCCCTGAGAGTTAAAATGGCCCTGAGAGCCAGTATTTCCTGACCTCACAGTAGCAGTGTAAGTTGCAGATCTGTCAAAGGCAAATGAAAAGGAATGGGAGATTGTGATGGATATCAGGTTTGTGCAAAGCCTGTCCTAGAAAGAGTAGCCGCATTTCCTGTAACTGTGGCTGTTTTTCATGTGGAAATAATGTGTATGTGCATGTCTGTATTGTCACTAAATCTCGCCTTCATTTTTTTCTTTGTTTCTGATATTTAAAGTGCTTTAAAAAATATTTTCTGAGTAGCATTTTATTTTTTCTTTCTTTTTTTTCTTTAAGTAAGCATAATTTTTGGCAAAGGTTTGGCACAGGAATGCTTGGATTATTGCTCACTTCAATCAGCATTGATACAAGTCAAATAGGTATTTTATGAGCTATTCATATTTGCAGTGAGGTTGAACTCTGAAGTTAGTCTATTTAAAGAATAAACTTTGACTTTCAATGCTTGCCCAGAATTGGCAGCTCAAATGTCCATTTAAAAGAACAGAAGTTCCAGGTCTGGTAATTCATGTCTTAGTAAACAGTTAAAATCTTGGTCTCCTTTTAAATAATTTTTTTGTCCTAAGTCAGTGTCACTGTCAAAAATTCAAGCTCCAGTCTGCTTTTTTTCCTGATTAAATTAGGCATTGGCTCATTCTGCTTTTATTCTAAATTTAAAAAAACGTGGTACAGTAGCACATATCAGATGTGAGGAGAATGTTGCCAATTTCATATAGTGATTATGAAAGAAATCTGTCCATAGCTCAGTGGCTATCCTCCATCATACAGATGATGGCACATGCTATTGGGTTTTACAGTGGAGAGGTTAATCATTACTTTGTTTACTGTTTGTGTTCCTATGAATTTATTACACACTCAATATTTTTTTTTAATGTTTCTCTATAACACAGATTGGCAGTCTTTGCAGTTTGGGGATTTTACTCTGTCCTTCTCCTAGTCATTAAGACACAGATCCATAAAGTGAATTAAACGTGGCGAGACCTTTTCTAGAGGCCTGTTTCCCAAAGTAGAAATCATATACCTAGACTAGACATCTGCATTTCCTAGTGCATACAGGTAGCTGAACATATAGGACCAGAACTTAAAACAGCCAGGTGGTGCCTGGTGTGAAGGGCTGGTGTTTGTAAAACAGCAGTAAGAAGCATGGGAAATAGTAGGTCTGAAATTTTGTGATCCTGAATTAGTTACATTCATGAAATCAGAATTCAAAGCATAGAAGCACAGAACAGTCCAGGTTGCAAGAGATCCCAGAAGATCAGCTGGTCCAAGCTTTCATGGGAAAAGGAGCCTAGATTTGGTAAAAGAAATAAAAATTTAATTGTTAAAAAAAGAATGGAGGGGTTGGAAATGCAAAGCAATTTTTTATTATTGTTATTACTTTTAAGTTTTCCCCAGATTGTCCCTGAGAATTCTCTGTAGGATATATAATATAGTATGGGAGAGATCACTCTAGGCAGTGGTTTTTAAAAAAAGCAAATATCAATGAAGTCTGGCTCAGGAATTCCTTCACCTAAGCCAATAAAATGTGTGAAAACGTCTGCTGGATTTAAGTGCCTTCTATGTTCTCTCTCTGCATGTTAAGTAACCAGTTTATTCCTAATCTGTTGGAGGTGGTGGTGGTTAAAGAATTTAGTCGGGATGGGAGAATTCACTGCTCGCTGCTGCCAGAAGTCAGTCTCGTCTTCATGGAGAAAATCTGACCTGCAGGCTCTGGAAATAAGCCTTCTTCCATGTCTGTCTGTAGAAGATCTAAGTCTTTTCCTTCTGTGTCTGTCTGCTCACTGAAGGCCAGAGACAAGAGAAGACACTCACTAGGTGAGGGGAGTCAAGAGATAAGAACACTTTCCTGAGAAGTGGGAAAAAGTCTTTAGCCCTTGGACTGAGCAGGGCATTGAGCCATTTATTCTCCTTCCTGGATAAGAGCTGTAACTGGAAGGTTACCATATAAAAATGGTCACTGAAATCATAGCCACCACAGAACTGTGGTTTTCATGAGAAAAGAGAAGTGGCAGTAGCTGAAGTGTTTTGTGCTGAACTCAATACTGTAAGCGTGTGTCAAAAGCTGCTTTTAAGGGAAGCTCCTTGGGGTTTTAGGTACATGGATTCCTAGTTTGTAGTTTCCAAATATAACAAGAGGGACCCTTGACCTAGACAGGAGGGTGACGTTTTACACATGTACAATGACATCATTAACAGGACTATTATAAATGATAAGGTGAGCACATGTAGCCTAAGCCAAGCAGGAAAGCTGTGGATTGTATTCTTAGCACCTGAATTCTCCATCAGACATGAATATTTCACTAAGCATTGAGGGTGTAGCCTCGCAATACAGAAAGACTGTAGTCAGTCTTTCTGCTTTAAGCACTTGATTCCGAAGTCAAAGTTTGACTCCTTGGTCAAAGTTCTTACGCTGCAATTCATTTCAGGGTCAGAGGGATTCTAATCTCAGTTAGTAAAAAATGTCCCCACCCTAACTTTTTTCTGATATCTATGGTTTACATTTGATGAAATGTTGTTCTTGATCTTCACTGGGCTTTTGAATGAGTCCTGCAATCCAGGATAAGAATTATTAATGCTGATTTGAGAAAAGTAATTTACATCATACCAGTCTTTTCTGTCATTTTTTCGATTGCCAGGAGTCAATTTCGATTCTAGGAGTCAATATTTCATATAGAAGAGATTACTCCAACCCAACCATCATAATTCATTTTAGACAATAGTGAAGACATTAGGGCTTGTTTTACCTTTAAGCATCTGACTAATTCCACTAACAGAGGACTTTCTAAACACTGTGTTTAAGACTGTGTGCAAGTGTTTTGCTGGATCTAATGTTCCACACCTCAGAGGACTGGAACAACTCAAGAGATACTTGGCAGTTTCTGGGTTTTAAGAGAGAAAATGCAATCATGTACTTGTGTGATGCTTCTACAAAAACTAGATAATAGCAAATACCATGAGTATTAACAAGTAAATTACCACAAATCATGGGAAAATGTGTTTGAATATACAAATAGGTATTAGCTATACCCACAGCTCATATTAAATGTGCGGAATAGAAATTTTTTCCTAAACTGAATTATTTTCTTCAAATAAGACCATGTCCTCTGTGTTCAACTACTGTTAATGGTGTAGTTCAAATGACCTTATTTATGTTAATGTAATTATAGATTGCCTTCTGAGAGTATTTAGCGGGGGTTGGGAGCAGTATGCAGTTCACAATTAGATTAGTTTCAGAGCACCACTTCATATTATCCATGATACACACCTTTGCATAGAAAATATCTGAATCACAGTTATATTATTGCTCTTTATTTGCAGCAGTGCCCACACTGTGCTTCCTGTTTTCCAGAAACTTGCTGAACTCTTGCTCTAAGCAGCTCAGTGTAATACTGACCAGAGGGCAATTTGCAGTAATCGATTACAAGAGGTCAATGGCTCACTGTATGCAGTATAGCAGAAGAGTATAGCAGAGGACTAAAGTGGAATAGGGCTAAAGGTCTTGGGCCTGAACTAAGGGAGCTACCCCATGTACAGTGGAAGCAGACATGGGAGAGAATCACATGAAAATATAGTAGTGTGGATGAACAAATGGATTAACTGCCATACCTGGTAAGGAGAAGCTGTTTGTGCTCTGGTGTTATGCAGTCCACAACTTTTCTCAGTGCAGTGGCATGTGGTGTACAATCAGAGCTGCAGTATCCAACTGATGGTACCCAAACTGGCAAATGCTGGGTTGTCATACGTGAGTGACAGCTACCAGCTTGGACAATAGATGCTGAGATTGAACAGGGGAACGTTCTCCAGAGCTGAAAGCCTGAGATACTGCACTGGAGCTGAACAGTGAAGCCTCAGCAGCAAGAGGTGTAACAGATTCCTCTTCTGCTGATAGCACTAGAATTAATACTGCAACGCATCCTCATTACTGTGGTTGGCAATTACCTTCTGAAGATAAAGATTTTCATGTTAAGTTCTTCCATTTTCAGCAACTTGGGTAAACAATTCTTTTGATTTTCATTTAAATGCAGGGTAGCAAATCCCCCTAAAAATATGCCGCAGTTATGACCCCTGTCTGTGCTTAAAAAAAAAAAGCAAATTGATGTGATAGGTTTTTCATTAAAAAAAGACATGATTAATGTAATGTAAATTAATGTAATTAATTATAATTCTTAAAAATTCTTTGAAAATCAAGAGTTGTCTTATCTGACCTAAGTTTTGGGTTAGGTTGTAGGTTGGATTAATATAGCATGCATTTTTATATACTAAATAACAGAGTATATTATCCATGCTGTTGTTTCCTAATGACATACATCTAATTTATAAGTTTATTCTGTATGATTAGTAACATATAAAATGCAGAGGAATACAAGATACCTACTAGAAAAAGTTATCTATATTTACAGAAGTAAATATTTTTAACTATAGCTTTCTTAAAATTCAGTCCTCAGCCTTATGTCAATTAATTTTTATTAACGCTATCAAATGTTGTCATATAATCCAATGAAATACTCATTACACATCTCTGCCTGTAAACGTAAGTAATATAATAGTGGGAGGCATCTTTGTTCTGCAGTCAGGCATTGTGTTGCAATTGAGTTTTCTTTATTAGAGGGGAAGATATCTCATGATAGTATACAGCAGATTTTACTACTTTAGGAGCAAATGAACTCTGTACTAAGGATTCAGTCAGTCCTCAGGAAGAGAGAGTTGGAAGGGAAGAGGAAAGCTGGCATGGTTAAAAGAGGTCTTGGATTTAATATTCATGTTGCAATACATGGGCAATTCACTCAAGCTATTCTATGTTTCAGACATTCCACCTGGGAGGTATTCCGCTTACATTTTTCATTGTACTATAGAGATAAATAGGTTATTAATGCACAAAGGAACTTTAAGAGTCAGAGAGAATATGGAGAGGTTAAAGCATTATGTTTAAACTGCAAAGTATAGCTGTTGTATTGAGCACTAAGAAAGAAAAAAGTGCTCCCTGCAGAGATTTTTCTTTCTTTAGTCTTCAGGATTCTGTTACACTATTTATTGAATTAAAATTAAAACAAACAAACAAACAACCCCCCAAAGAATTCTTAACCTCCTCAGTCAAGTGAGTTTTTATTGAGCCACTGTCATGGAATATGAATGATATTAAGTCATCAGTCAGGACCCATGTTTCTTTTATAGTCACTGGTGCCTCATGACCCATACCCTTGCCCATGCCTCATGCCATACTTCAGTCAGTTCAAATTTTACTCTCCCTAATCATACTACATGAATCCTGGGGTGATGGCTGGGGGATAAGATAGATATTTGTTTGGACCTCACAGGTTGAAAGTATACCACCTACCTTAGACACTATATTCCTCCCATATCTCTCTTTTTGGTGTGATTTAGCCTAAATTATCCTATAGAAAAATGGAATTGACAATTTTATGTTTGAACCTGTATACTTTTTTTTTTAAAGGAGGCACTTGTATATTATATTTAAGAATTAATTGGATATTTATATATTTTTATATATATATTTATATATAATTGTTGCTATACACTTTTCTGCTAAACTTTATTGGAATGGATAACAGGTTATTTTTACAGTCTTTCCAAAGGCATGTTAATTCACAGGGTGTTCTGAAAAAATACAAGGTGACTCTGACATTCCATTTTTTCTATTTTAGATAAGTATATGGTAAGTCTAATAAAAGATTTGAGAACAGAGAATCACTTTTGTCGTTGGTAATTTTGCTCCAGGTTCAGTTAAATTGTGTTGTGAGACTAAGATCATACTTGGGTATATGAAGTGACTAAATTGAGTGTATTTTGCTTAAATTTGTGACTTTAAAAATATTAACTATTCATTGATTGAATCTACTATTCCCTTATATTATATTGTCAAATACATGTCATACTTAATTATGAAACATCCACGCTGGAACAACTTGAACTTTTACTATATAGTATCTGATAATGAGTCAACAGTTTGTGTAATTTTTATGCAAATACTTGAGTTGTTTTTGTTCCTGATATATCTGCTTTGGGAAAGGTCTAACACTGAAATAGCCTTTTAAAAACAAAACAAAACAAAACAACCACATAATTGTTCTTCAGGAAGTACTTGGAAGTTAATATAATTAAAACATAGAAACATATAAATACGACACTGCATTATATAAAAAGGTAAATGTTATAGTGAAACCAATGTCAGTAGAAATAAGTTACTCAAAATTTTAATTCTTTATTTTGGGAAGTCAGATCTTCACATTGGTTTGCATCAGTCAATTTCATTGAGCTAGATGTGCTTGTTTAATTCTTTTCTGTAACTAAAGACATAATTGGGCCTCCTTCCTTTTAGATTTCAAATCCCATTAATTGTTTCTATTTCTTTAGTGTCAGTTACATCCTCAGCCTACTTGAACACCTAATGCTGTCCTATGGAGCTGTCCTCATTTAAAATTTTGAAGACTGTGCACCTGAAATAATCAGAAACTCCTGTATAGGTACAGAAGAGAAGTTTGATTTTCATAAGTTTGGAGAACATGTAACTTCCTGCAGCATCCAGTAACTTTGATGGTACTTGGCATCAGAGAAAATATAGTACAAACCAAAGGATTGTAGTACATCCATCTTAGCCAAAATGGTGTGTCATAAAGATCACATTTTCATCATACGGAAGATTAAAAGGGAAAAAATGGGGAAAAAAAATTATGTTCCCCACATTCATTTGTTGCCTCTGCTTATCAGTAGAGGTGACTTTGAAACCCAAAGCACATTTCAATACTTACTTCTAGAAATAAATATAATTTCCAGGTTTACATAATGAATTCTGTCACCTTCTAAAATTGCTATTTGTGATGGCAGATGTTTGGAAAGGGCTATTTCCCCTCCCTCCATGCCCCGTTAGCATCAGTTACATTTAGCAAAACCCACAATTTCTGTTTGAGCTATGTGCTGTGAGCTGAAACATGAACCTCTGGGAGCCTGTGTGGAGCTGACTAATAAACAACTCTGCCAAATTATCCTCCTATTCCTTCCTTCCTTGAAGCATCAGTCTTTGAGCATGCTTACATGTGAAATGACCAGAATTCAGATTCCCTGCCCCCCGCCCCAGTATTTTAGAATGTACATCAGAAAAAAAAACTTCTTTCTGCAGTCAATTCTCACTTTGATCTTTTTTATTCGTCTCCTCTTTGGCTGACAGTCTGTCTTGTCAGCCACAGTAGCATTTTGTCAGCTGATGGATGATAATTCAGTTATGTCTGCACAATGAGAGAACATGTCCCACAATTTAATCAAATCATGGTAGAAATAATCTACAATTTTTATCTAGGATCAAAGAACACATGGTTGAGTCTCTAATAATGCAATTTCCACTTAATATGCTGGTCAGTGTTATATTCAGTGAAAAGATTACTGGGATTTCTATTCAGGTTGCAGCAGCCAGAGGCAGAGATTGCATGCAGGAAAAATAAATGTCCACCCAAAAAGATGTCTTTTGCAGTGAAAGAGACCTGGAGGGGCATAGTTAAGGAACCTGAATTATGTTAACTCTGCTGTGTACTTCACAGCTGTTCTATCAAGGAATTTCTTAACTTGGCTTTTGAAATTAATTTAGTCTAATCTGTAATTGAAAAAGATTAATTTGATTGGCTATCATTTACAATTAACTTTGTATTTGATTTTGTTTGGTAAATAATATATGAATCTGAAATAATTACAATGTCTTAGTATGCTTGCATTTCTGATTCGTACGGCTGAGTTACCTTCTGTAAGGTAACTCTCCTCTTTGTTTACAATTAATGAAATGTAAATGTGTATGGGAACAATCATGAATAGGTGTATTTTCTTCTCCTCATGCTTTGATGAGGTTAGGCAGAATTCTGGGACTGTAGGCACGAATTTGCAGTGTGAAAAATTTACTTCCTTCATCCGTGACATAAAGACATAATACTTAGTGCAAGTTTGCAAAAAATCTTTATATCACAATAGGAATAATGGAACATGTATGTTTTATTTATATTATATACATATGGTCATACTATATACATATATATATTTATAAATTTGAGTATATATACAGAAACATGCACCTATGTGACCATATTGTTTACAAATTAACAAACCCTACTGCTACTATAAAACCACTATTATGTGACAGTTAGAAGACTGGAAGATAGAGCTGTAGTAGAATATGGTGGCTTCCAGGAAGCTGCATCTTAGTTTTACTGAATTTTTAAATTAGAGAAGAAATAGCACAGTGTATAAATTAAAGCAGAATTGTTGTCATCAAACATCTACTCTTTGATGTAGTCAGTGCTGCACTGTAGGCAGCAAAGCCCTTTGAAAGTTATTTACACTCAATTTGTTTTTAGACATTTCTTTGTGTATAACCCCAATGTCTGGTTCTGTAGTAGCTAGTGCTTTAAAGTAGCTATGATTATAGTTATACTTGCTACATATTTCATAGCTGGTCATTTTTCTGCTTCCATTAGACCATAATTTCCTATTCCTTTATGATGCACTAAGACAGAATAACTCCCATTACTGGAAAAATACCTGTAGTTTGAAAATCACAGCTGAAGAATAATGCTATTTATAGTACATCGTATGTGATCTAAATCCTACCTTTAGAAATTATTATAACAGCATGTTTTATTTTATTGAAATATTTGCATTTAAAAATTTTCAGATAACCTATGGCAATCATTCTGCCTGGTAATACATATGAATTATAGAATGTTTTTGGAAAGAAAGGTGCATTTCAGTCAGGCTTTCTACCCTAACAGATCAAAATCTTTTCATTCCATTTTTCTTTGGTACTTGATCTGACCTCTTGTGATGACATTGCAGTTTCAGGACTGATAAAATTGTCCCCCTTTATTTGATCAGCATAAATGATTTTGGATCTTCCTAAAAGGTTAATTAATTTACTAATTATGTGATCTAGGTTTTCTGTCTTTAAACATATATTTTTTTACTTAAAAGAAAACTAAGTGTGGACATAATGTAACTATTACAGCTACAGATCCAAGAAGACTTTTTTCTTTAACTGTATTCTGCTTGAAAACTTCATGTTATTGGATCCCATAATCCACTGTTTCACTTGCTTAAAAAGTAAGCCAAAGGAAAATAAAATCAGCACTGTATAATTAGAAACTCTCTGAGTTCCTCAGAAAACTGAGAAATCTATCTGCTTGGATTCTAAAAGGATCTGTTGTGTTTAGGTGATGTAATAGAAGCAAATCTTCAAAATAATTGCATAAATTCTCAGGTGTAAAGTTATATGGCATCTCATGTGCCTTTACATATGTTGTACTCTATAAGCCTGTAAATGTGAACTAGAAGACAGCCTGGAATATTCAGGCCTACCATATCCAACAGTGTCTTTCAACCAAATGTTTTTATGATTTTGTTATTCCATGGATTTCTACAACCTGTAACATAGTACCTATTTCTGGTGGGATTTACTTTATGGTTTTGGCCATTAATTCCTCGATGGGTTGGATCTGATCCAATTACCTTCTGCAATGAAATTTTTCCACACAAATAGACACTTCAGCAAAAGTTCATTTGGATAATTCAGCATTTTTCAGTGAAATAACATTGCATCAAAAATCCAGAGTGACAGTATTATTTCTTCAGTTAATTTAGCACTGAAATCATGAGTATTTTTAGTAAAGAAAAATTGGGGTTTTTTTTTTCCCCCAATAGGGTCGTATTATTTACTGTCTGTGAGTAGTCAGCAAACTGTTACTCATATGTAACAGTTAAAAATGGTCATCGCTTCTAAATGATAAATCACCAGCTGTTTCACAGTCTTCTTCTGAATTTCTAAACAGAAATTATTAGTTTTAAAAATTACGTTGCCATGGTTTAACCCCAGCCAGCAACTAAGCACCATACAGCCGCTCACTCCCTCCCTCCCACCCCCACTCAGTGGGATGGGGGAGAAAATTGGGAAAAGAAGTAAAACTCGTGGGTTGTGATAAGAACGGTTTAATAGAACAGAAAAGAAGAAACTAATAATGATAATGATAACACTAATGAAATGACAACAGTCATAATAAAAGGATTGGAATGTACAAATGATGCCTGAGCGGCGATCCCCTGTCCCCACTCCCCCCAGTTCCTATACTAGATGTGATGTCCCATGGTATGGAATACCCCGTTGGCCACTTTGGTTCAGGTGCCCTGGCTGTGTCCTGTGCCAACTTCTTGTGCCCCTCCAGCTTTCTCACTGGCTGGGCACGAGAAGCTGAAAAATCCTTGACTTTAGACTAAATGCTACTTAACAACAACAGAAAACATCAGTGTTATCAACATTCTTGGCATACTGAACTCAAAACATAGCACTGTACCAGCTACTAGGAAGACAATTAACTCTATCCCAGCTGAAACCAGGACATATGTTAAGCCTCACCTCTCTTTCTTTGCCTAAGTCTAAAAAATCAGATTTCTTTAAAAGTCCAAGAAGTAATGTTTGTTCATCTAAGACTTGATCCCAGAATGTGATTACCATTCTAGTCCTCATCCAGCAAAACACCTGAAAGCTTGAATTCATTTCAGAAGTTACTTCTTTGCAGGGGGACTTCTGGACATTTCTTTTTCTCAAAGTGCATCAGCCCACCTATGCATTTGTAAAGTTTGTCACATACTTTTTGTTACAAGCTGGTTCTAGATTCTCTTGCCAAGCTCAGTAGACACTTGTAAAACTTAAAGCCTATTCCTTCAAGTGTAGAAATCTTGCTGCTGTTTTTTTGCCTGATGCTTTTTGAAATATAAATATAGGAGGAAAATTTCCTAGTTAATATCTTTCTTCTTTTGATACCTGTTTTTTGCTTGACTTACTGCTTCTTTTATTGAAGAAACTTTCAGATAAATACATCTTTCTTTGATCTGTTATTGAGAGCACTGTTGTTCATCCCTCTTTGTAGAAAAATCAGATTTTCTAGCAAGATTTTGATAACACCTGACACTTGAGCCTTCTTGGATGTTTTATAAGATCATAAGAATGACTGTATTGCATCAGACCAAAGGTCCAGTTAGTCTAGTACTTCCTCTGTGATGGTTGCCAGTAATCGATGCTTAAGAAAAATGGCCGAAGTATAGGTAAGTTTATTTCTACTGTGTTGCTAGTGGAGAAAAGATGGTGGCATTCTGCACCTGCAACACATCACTGGTGAAGTTCTCCAGAAAGCACCAGGTGCTTTTTCAGCTGACCCTTAGAATCTTAAAATACCTGTCTAAGGTATGCTATACAAAGAGCTACCAGAATTTCTTTAGGTGTCTTTGTCTGCCCCAGAAAACAATGTCTGCCACAGTCATAGAAAGAGGATACAGAAGTTACCTGCAGGTCTCCCTACAAGGAGTCTTCCAGACAGCTCTATAGAAGCATTAATTTACCGAGGCAGGAGGAAACTCTTTCAGCACAGACCACAGTGTAGTCCAGTACTTTTATTCTGCAGGTTTTCTAAAGCACTAAGCCATGCCTTTTACGGGCCCTCATGGAAGTTCTGAATAAGATTTAACTTCAGCCATGGCTGAAATATTGCATTTATAGTTTCTTGCTTAAAATAGGTTAAATGTGGCTTGTTCTATGTTGCAGGTTGTCTCTTTTCCTTTTTATAGGTAATTGAGATTTAAAACATTTTTATGTAAAAAGCATAAGTTGATAGTAATTCTAATGAGCCTTTAAACATGTTTTGTAAACTTAATATTCTTCACAGAAATGCATTCTTTTACTCCTGGGAAGGTTT
Organism: Buteo buteo; assembly: GCF_964188355.1. Taxonomy (NCBI): domain Eukaryota; kingdom Metazoa; phylum Chordata; class Aves; order Accipitriformes; family Accipitridae; genus Buteo; species Buteo buteo. The sequence continues at coordinate 21,306,450 of NC_134204.1, forward strand.
GGAAGGTAATCAATATTTATATAGGAACATTCCTGTAACTTGTTCCAAAAGAGAGAAACTACATTGCAGAGTTAAACACAGGGGTTTATCGCAAGGAAAAGCAGAGGTGGAGAGAGAGTTTCTGGCAAGAATACTTGATTTATGGCTTTAAAAGTTCCTTTGTACCACTAATTCATTTTTCTCTTAGAGTTGGAGAGTTACAAAACAGTGTTTCTAAAAAAGGCCCAGAACAAAAATGTGCTAAGCTCAGTGTTGTCATGAGGAAAGAATTATGTTCATAGCTCTCAATAGTTAGGGGAGGTACTGTTAGCTAATCAGCGGACAAGGATTTGCCTAATATTGTAACAAGATGACACCATTGTGCAAATTTGTTCAGTGCAATGAGCCACTAACATAGAGCTAGTGAAACTTTTCTCTATCCATGGATCCCACCTGATCCTGAATAATAAGGGCAAGTTAATTAAATATGAGTAATTTATTAGTAGAGAAAGCTGTCTTCAAGATGCAGAATAGGACAGAATGACAAGGGAGAGAGAAAGCTGAAAGCTTATTATTCTTATTTTACGAATAACAAGTTCTAGAGAGAAGTAGTTAATTCAAAAGATTTAGAAGTATATAATCAAAGTACAGAAATGGGAAGAGGAAGGTACCCTGGCATTCCAACATACCTCAACATAGTTCTCTGTGATAATGGTCAGTTGACTCTCAGTCTCTGAACTTACAATATAGCTCAGGTTTTTTTCCTATCTCTGCTAAACGAAAGGCAAATGCCTTTAAAAAAGTGGTGGAAGATCAGGAGAAGATGTAAGAGCTTTAGTACAGCTGTAAAAAAAACCCACCAAAACAAAACAAAACAATGCCCCACCCTCACACCCCCCCACACACTTATCATAAGGCAAGAGCACCTATTTTTAGGCTACCGAGAGCTTTGTGGATTGAAGAGCCAGTTTGAAACTCTGGCAAGTTGCAAATACCTTTAGCAGTCACCAAAGTCAAGTGAGACAAGGACTGAAGGTCTGTTTAGTGCCTGCTTCATCTGTGGATGAAACAGCTCTGCTTCTTAGTTTCTTAATAGGCATAAGTTTCACAGCATTAGGATTGACTTTGTTGCAACCTATCCTCATCCCACTGTAACTATGACAACCACTGTTTGTTTAGTGTCTAAATTACCCTTGACACTCCTGGAGGTTAAGGAGACTTTCTCTCAAGTCTGAAGATTGTCCATAGTGTATTTGAGTGTCAGGTTTCAAAGACTACTGTTCCTTGTAATGTTATTATAGATCTAATATTTCTTTGTGTCCCTTTCACTCAAAAGCAGGTTGTTCTGATCCTCTCAAGCTTTGACAGAATTCAGTGCCAGATGTCAGCATTCCAAAATGATTTTGGTTTTAATAAAAGTTTTATTCTTAATACAGTAATTTCAGTCCATATTAAATGCCTTTGTTCTTCCATTATGCACTAGGACACATTTTTGCTCTCTGACAACGAAGATTAAAAAAAAAGAGAAAAAGAAGGAAATATTACACTCTGATTTACAAGTATTTGAAAATAATACAAATAGAAGGTTATTCAACTGATTTTTCACTAGCTGTAGTTACAAGCTTGCATTATTACATGAAGTGCAAATTAGATTTTGTAAATTCATGATTTCCACTATACATTTTTGGCAGCTATACTTAATGTTTGATTCTGTAACACTTTTCATAAAATGAAAGAAAGAAAATATCTTGAAAGCAAAACCTTAGCCTTTTCAGAAAAAGAAATTCTTCTTAACACCTAGCATGAAGGTTGGTTAAACTATAAAGTGGTACTTTAATTAACCTGTTTTACTTTTGAAGACAATGCCAGGTCCTACTGATCTGACAGATGCTGTATAAAGTATGTCCAAAGATGGGGAAGGAGGACAAGAGGAATTGAACCTCACCTCCAACAAAGCAGGACAGGCCACAACCAAAGTGAAGACAGGACCAGGAGAAAGCTGGAGCTCGTGGCAGGGAAAGAGAGGCATGCACTGAGGTGGCAATGAGGCTCAAAACTTGTGTCCAGAACCAATGGCAGCTGAGGTCAAGTTACGCTGAGCTAGAAAGGAGGCAGTGATACCATCGCTTTCCTAAACTTTGTGCTTTAGGAAGGCATGGTGTCTGAACTGCAGAGAATGAACATTTTATGTGAGTCAAAAATAAAGGAGAGAGAAGAAAGAACAGAAAAGGAGAAAAACGGAAAATCTAAAAGGAATTGCACTTCAGGCACAGTCACCAGCTACATGGATGGAGTGAGAGAAAGCAAATCTGGCTGTAAAATACTTTTACAACCCCAACTAGGACTTTCTAGGAGCCAAACTATCTAGCGCAAGCTCTGCCCCACCTTCTGCTGGCCAGGACAGCCCTCTCAGGCCCTTTTTTACTAGCCACATTTGGAATAATGCTATCCCCAATGCTCTGGCCCCAACGATTTCCAGCCGGCCCTGCAATGCTCCCACATCCCTCCCATACGATGAATGAACTTGCAGCTCTGATTTTGGGGTGAGTTCTAAGGACTAGCATATAGGTCCCGCAGATGTGTACTGACAAGCTGAGTAGCTGTTTTTTCACACTCCAGATGTTTTTTTGATATGCATATATATAGCTACAAACACATGCACACATACACATATATATACACACGTATGTATATAAAGGACAGAATTGCAGGGAAACCAAAGCCATGAGAAATCTGGAAAGAGCTGCTGACAGGAGCTAGGTACATAAGCAAAGACTGAGTTGGCAATATGCAGTGTTACATCTTTTGTGCATACATTAGCTAAAGAAACTGTTTTGAGCTGTGTTTTCCATTCCCAGTAGTAAATGTTCATCTGTCTGTATTTCTATGTGCCTAACACTTTCTGTTGGAAGTGCTGTTTGTTGAGAAATGGTGCTGCTGGGATAGTCAGCTCCTCCTGCTCCAGCAGCTTTCCTACTTGTCCTCTCTCTTTGTGCCCTGCCCACTTGCTTCTGGTGTAGACCCATAGCTGCTCTTCCTGGGTTGTTAGCAGCAGGCTTTAGGTGGGTTTATCCTTGTCCACCCCCCATCTCAAGAGGATTTTTGCAGAGGTTGTCCCTTGCCCCTCCTTGAATGGCTCTCTGACTGTTTTTTTTGTTTGTCATACTTTTCTTTTCATCCTTTCTTCCCCGAGACCCCAGAGATCCCTGAGGAAAGATCAGAGACATCTTTTGTGCTGCTCTGAAATGAGCCAGTTTAGATTTTCATTCACTTACTGCCTCGAGACTTTTTATATATCAGTAGGAGAAATTAAAGAAATATAGAGTCTCTTTGACAGAGTGTATAAATAACCTTTGGGAAGCAACAGTAGGAAAGAAACATGAAACTTATAAAGGAGCAGCAGTTCTTGATTGCTGTGCCAACTTTGTTTACCTTAACAGAAAATTTTGACCTGCAAAGTGAGAATTCACCCAAGTCACATTTCTAATTTTATCTTTCTGTTTGCCTTGCCTTCAAATATTGTGGATGTGCAGCAGAGATACAAATGCCATCTAAGAAATCCTCCTCTACTGCTGCCAGTTTTTTGACACATAACACAAGCTGTATTGTGATATGAGTAAAACTAGTAATGTGGGGAAGTGGATGTAAAAAGGCATCAGAATGTTTAGCATACAGGACAGAAATGCAGAGGAACAGAGTCACTCAAGTGTGCTACAAAATATGTTTGTGTTTTGCAGACTGAATTCCTTCATGACAGTCTCATTAAAAGTTCTTGCTGCCAAACGCTGTTTGCTTTCACCTTCAAAACTGTCTGCATTAATAATGAGCAACTCCATTTGGAAGTTATTTACATAAAGTATTGTTCCTGTCAGTGGTGCAGTGCTAGGCAAGGGTGGGAGGGAGAGCATGTACTCAGCAAATGAATTCAAGGGCCTAATTTAACATATTTCTCAGAAACATTGGTATAGCCTAAGCTGGTACAGCGCATTCTGGATGAAATCTAGTTTAGCAGGATTTGACAGTAAGGGGGATTTGCTTCTGCTAAGTCAACTCAGCTAGCTAAACTTTGCAAGCTTAAATAGTTATCATTTTCAAGATTACTATTAGAGCCTTGATTTCTCTGGTTTGTATTTTGGGACTTTCTAGCCCCATAAATTCTTAACTTCCTGTGAAATACAAGTTCTTCTTGAGTCAACTAGCTTGCTATTCCTAAGTGTTTCTACTTGCACAGACGACTATTACGTTATATCTCTCCATTCCTCTGGGACCATTTGTTGTTAGCAGCTGGTGAATTCCCCATACACTAAGGCCTTCAATGCTATGGCAGCTGCACAGTAATAATGAGAATCTGTAGGAAATTTCCCATAATATTATTAAAGGGTGATTTCAAGGGAGAAGCACAGGACAAAACCTGGTTCACGTGGTTACTGTAAAAATAACTTCACTTTAAGCTTTATTGTACTGTCAAATTCACAGCTCTAAGTTTGACTCAAATGAACAGCCAAGGTAATCTGGAATTATCTGTCTCCATACTATTTGATACATATATGATAAAGGAGGGCTGGCCAAATACATACCAAATTGCTGTCCTCACCCTGAGCCAGAAACAGATATTTTGCATTCAATCTATACCTCTACCATTCCTCTTTCACTGCCTATATATATACATGCCCTATTCAAGATCTTTACTGATGGAAAAACTTTACTAGTCCTTTTAGCTCTTGACTTTCTGGTAAAAAACAATGAATTCTAATAATATGAAATTATACATATCAGGATCTGGAGCATAAAAATGTTTGCAAATATCTAATTTTAGTCATAAGTTTAAAAAAAAAAATTAAGAAAAAAAAGCCCAGACTCATACTAGAGACATCAGAGCACACAAGGCCAAACTGTGCAAGTCTTGGAGTTTTCCAAATATTCAGGACCATGGGCTATTAGCCAGTGTGCTGTATGTAATGCTCAGAAACTGGATAATTTCTGAAGTGCTATGTCTACTAAACCTTATCATTCTGTGATTTAATATCTAAAATCTGGTACCTATTAAGAAAGACTCACTAATACAGGATCACCTAACCAGAACTTAATGGAATTGTGGGAGCTGTATTAAAAACAGAATTTATGAAAGTGAATATAATATTTGAAAATATTTCTTGCAGCTGCTGAGACACTTTTTGGTTTGTTTTGACTAAGATTTGTAAAATACTTCTTTTTGTCTTCTGTGCATGGAACTTTTCATAAAGCATTCCCTCACTGTCATTCATTCCCTTCTGCTTTTCCACTCTACTTCTTTAATGAACAGTCCATTGTCCTTACCAGACATTACCTACATGAATGAGAAGGCCCCCAAGACAATCTATGTGTCTGGTTTTCTGCCCATCAAAGATGGAAATGAACGGCCTTGGTTAACATGCCAGTCAATAATAGGTCAAATTTTATTCTTCCTCAGGCTTATTTTATTTAGTTTCCTTAGAAATAAACATCAGTCAGTGCAAAACACAAATGTTATATTTCAGAATTTACACCTAAAAAGGTGGTCATCAGATTAATTCCATGGTCTTGCAAAACAGACTAAGATAACATAGCAGCAGCCAGTAACCATACCTGAATTAGGGAAGGTTTTCTTCACATTCAAGTAGAAAACAGTACCTGAGGATAAAATCATAGTAATTTACAGATATAAATATGATGAAATATTGAAATTTGTTCTTTTCTGCTCAGTTCTTCTGTAAGAATAAAAGCTAATAAACACAGGAAAAGGCCACTTACATTGATGCATTAGCTGTTTCAAATAAATTAAATCATTGTAATAAAATATAATATTTAATATTAATGTATTTTATGTTTCTAATGTGCTATTTCTTCTGACAAATGGTATTTGGGTTCCTTAAAAGTAGTACAAAAGGAGCTGTCTTTAGGGCATTGTGAATATATTCTAGTAAGAATACAAGGAGATGCTTATGAATATGTGGAAAACAAAAGTTTTGACAATACTGATTACTCATATTTGGGTTCATTTTTTACATGATCATAAACACTCTACTGCATAATTTGTATATTAGGCCAATTAAAATTTTAGTTGCTTCCCTGTACAACCAGGAATGTGTCCTGGTTTCAGCTGGGATAGAGTTAATTGTCTTCCTAGTAGCTGGTACAGTGCTATGTTCTGAGTTCAGTATGAGAAGAATGTTGATAACACTGATGTTTTCAGTTGTTGCTAAGTAATGTTTAGTCTACAGTCAAGGATTTTTCAGATTCTCATGCCCAACCAGCGAGAAAGCTGGAGGGGCACAAGAAGTTGAGAGGGGACACAGCCAGGGCAGCTGACCCAAAGTTGCCAACGGGGTATTCCATATCATGTGACATCACATCTAATATATGATCTGGGGGGAGTGGGGGCGGGGGGGAATCACTGCTCGGGGACTAACTGGGTGTCAATTGGCAGGTGGTGAGCAATTGCACTGTGCATCATTTGTATATTCCAATCCTTTTATTACTACTGTTGTCATTTTATTAGTGTTATCATTATCATTATTAGTTTCTTCTTTTCTGTTCTATTAAACCATTCTTATCTCAATCCATGAGTTTTACTTCTTTTCCCAATTTTCTCCCCCATCCCACTGGGCGGGGTGGGGGGGAGTGAGTGAGCGGCTGTATGGTGCTTAGTTGCTGACTGGGGTTAAACCACGACAAATGTGATTATCGATGTTTGAAACTAATAAACTCCACTTTATTCATGGTCATCCATCTCTCCCATATACTGAAATACCACTTTAGAAAATCTTTTTTTTTTTATCATCACATTAGCATAACATTAGCTGCAGGCACATATTAGATGCCTGTATTGAGAACAACCCCAAATACCTGGTTCCTTCCCAGACTGACCCAAATCAAATGCCTAGGTCCAGAAGAGTATCTCCTATCCCAAAGTCAGTCAGTGTTTGGATCTTCATCTGCAGCTTCGTTTCCCTTTGTGTAAAATTATTTAAGAACTTTTATTTTGGTTTTTCTTCCTTTACACTCTTTTTTTATTCTCTGTAATCAAGAGTGCCTAAGCCTACACTAGCTGCCTTGAACACTGCGCAGAAAATAGTTGGTGTCTTGGACAGGAAGCATCACTGACTTACAGTTTTATTGCTAGGGCTGTTCACCCTTATCTGTAGACAGGCTTCAGTGGAAATCACCTGTGGCAAAATAAGATTGCTTCAGTAGGAGTGAGCTCCTGCTTGTCATACCATCGTATTTCCAACAATACATATCTCTGACTGACAAAAAAGCAGATAGACACTGACAAAACTTGTTTGAAAATGATATCTCTTCTGTACAGAAAGGCTGCATACTTACTATCGGCAATATTTTCCTTCTGGCCCTCTCAGCTCATTTCTGTAATATCAAATCAAATAAATGAAGCCAACAAAACATGTGAGAGTAAACCTTATTCCATAAAAGAAATACAAAGAAATGGTTTTAAATAATAGCAGGTGGTATTTCTTCTGCTAATAAATGTTTTTACTCAACATTTTGATGATATTTTCATCTTATTGACAGACTATGACCTACTGAGAAAGAACTGACCTTGGAGTATTAGAATATGCACAGGCTTAGTGCAAGAGTGTTAGCACCTTAATATTCAGTAATACCACTAGAAAATTTGGGAGTGGCTATCCAATCTCCAGGCTTAACCAGCTCAGAGTATAAGCAGAAAAATGTTTAGGTCTGTCTGGCATTTCCCACACAGACATAACCTAAACTTCTGTGAGAAGTTAGAGTCTAACTTCTACATTAGCTTTGCATCTTGGATCACTGAAACTACGTCAAAGCAGTAGCGGTTATAAGCCAGAATGAACAGAATCCATATATTTTACCTAAGACCTTGTTTGGTTTCAGTAACTGTCTTTGTTATGTTTCTTATTCTATAAGTGGTTTCTGATGTATGTAAAATTGCCTTTTTTAACTTTATTTGTTTACAAAATGAATTATGTATGTGTAAAGAAGGAGGCCCACTTAATCTATTTTTCTCTTGTTCAGTACTAGCCCAGGAACCATTTCAGAAAACACACCAAATAAAACATTGTGTATCATTGGTTATTCTTCTCTTTCTACAGGAAGGCACATTAAATACATTTGTCTGTATTGTAAATTATTTCTTATCCACTCAAAAAATCTGAAATAATGAAATTAAGTTCCAAGTTTGTTAAAATTGAATAAGCGCAGATTATCTGTTAGACAGTTACAGTTGCACTGAAATGTTACGGATGTTTCATCTAAAGCTTTTAATATTTATGGTTTAAAAATATCAAATAGGTGTGCTAGAACAGGAAATAGTTATGCATTTCCTGTATTTTAGTTATTGCTGTTGTCTCACAATCTTAGTACAGACATGGGTGGTTATGCTAGATATTGCATATAAATGTAGTAACACATAGTCCCTGCCCTGCAAAAACTTTTACTGGAAATAAGTAAAGCAAGCAGTAGGAGAAAGAAAGACTTAACATTTCTTATTTTAAAGGCAATTGAATGAGATGCAGAGAATGAGAGAGAAAACTGTTTCATGGTAAGGGACTGCTAGCAAACTTTTTTTTCTGTCAGATGCTTATTTTAAAAGCCCTGCCCTCCAGCTTAAGTTGACATGAGCATCAATGGCTTAGAATCACAAGAGCAGAACAATTAGACATTGCCTTCTTGGTCAGGATGTTTCCAGACTTCAGGAACCATCCTGATCTCATTATGAAGATCTTAAGTTTGCTATTTTGTCCCAGCATTTTATCCAGGACATGAGATTTTACCTGTCCCCTCTGTCAGACTGAGAAGGTACAAGGCAGGAGCAGGAGACAAGGTTCTTACCCGACTCTCAGGTTGAATGACATAAATCAGTGAATTACTTAGGATATATGACCTGGCAGAGGGCCATGCCTTTCTGCTTCTCTCTACTCTCACCTCATGACAGACAGATGTGTCCTTCATATTATGATCCAATGCAGAATTCTCCTTTTTTCTGTTATTCTCAGTTTGCTCCCCCTTGATTTTATGAGTAGGGATGCAGAGTTGTACAATAACTGTTGCCAGAGTTTTCTTTCTATTAAAATAAAAAAAAGATAATATCATTTGTTAATTTATTTGCAACATGTAAAAATTTTGTTTGATATTCTTTCAGGACACAGCAGGTCAGGAGAGGTACAGAACAATTACCACTGCTTACTATCGGGGTGCAATGGGCTTCATTTTAATGTATGACATCACGAATGAAGAATCTTTCAATGCTGTGCAGGATTGGTAAGTAGAACTTCAAATTCATATTAAATAGCACAGAGATAATTTGGTATCACTCACCTGCTGTGACAGTGTAAATTATTTTGGAAAACTTATTTCCAGATACAGTGGCCAAGCATTCCTATACTCAAATGTACGGTGGATTTTTTTTCTGGAAAGACAATGAATACTTTACTTTAAAATGTGTTGCATATAATTCATTGAAACCATTGTGTTTTCTGTGATTTTGGTTAATGTGCACTATTCATACTACTAAAACCAGCAATGTGCTAGTGTGGAGCGTAACTGCTAAGATGCCAGAAAGTGTTTCCATATTTCATGGGAAAAAATGAGATACCAAGTGTGGGGTTTGTCTTTTAATTTAATTTTTCATCATGTTGCTTTTAACCATAGCTGGTTATACATTATGCTGTCAGTCTTGTGCATCAAGTGTAAAAATGATGAGCAAACTTCATCAGAATAGCAGGACCTAAAATGGCTGGTACTTATATTACCTTGTGTTACGTGAATGTCAAGATGTCTCCATAAGAGTGTGTCATTTTAATCAGACATGGGTTAGTGAGGATCCAAGCAATCTTAAGGCTTTTTTAAGTAAAGCTGGCTCCAAAGGAAAGCTAGAATTAATTTCAGTGATCTCTTCCTTTATAAGTTATTTAAATATCTGAGAGCCTCTTAGCAGTGCTCTGAGTGATATGAATAGACACAATGATTTGTCATGTGTGCTCCATGTGCTCTCTTGCATGCTGTTCCCATGGGAGAACTGTGTTTGAGAGAGGATTTTTTTCAGAGTTTGTGTGATTTGTTCAGTATGTTTCTTTGGCTTTTTTAAAATTTGTTTTAAGATACACACTATTGTCTACTTCTTTTGGGACAGGTAAGGTCAGAAATACATTTCACACTTAAAGTAAAAGGCAGGGATTCTATGATGTCTGTTTCTAATAGGAATTGTTGCCTAGCCTCAGACTCTCCAAGAAAAAACTTTTTCTCTTTCCCACTCTTCTACTTATTATTGTGATAGGAAGTGTCATGGAACACATGGACTACCTTCCCTCTCTACACCTGGAGTTTTTCTTGGTCTGTATATGCTGAGCCTGGTCATTCACCACTCTGAAAATAAGAACCGAGAACCTTATCTTGATTCTGCTCTACAAGAAATCTTGTGTTGCCTAACATTTCCTGTGTAAGTGCTAGGGGATACGGTCATTCACACTCCTCCAGGGGAAAGGGGCAACTCCAGACCATGTCCCACCTCCTCTCCATCAGTTATCTGTACAACACTACACTGAATTGCTCTTATGAGCAGCTCTTTCCATTTACTAGAGAATCAATAGACTTACATGAGTAGTATAGACCAGACAACTAGCTTTTGGACAATTGAATGTATCTGAAAGGAGTGTCTGCTTGACAGTCAAAGAGGAAGACATGTTTTCTTACTGTGACTTGTTATGCCAAAGGGATGTTCTGCCCATTTTGTAAAAGCTGGAGGTATCACGCTGAGTACTTGCTGTTATACATTTGTGAGTACTGCTCTGTTCGACAGCATGAGGCAGAATCTCCTACCTAACAGGAGGTAGCTGAAAGTGTTATTCATAGATGCTGCTGTGAAAGTTTAGCAAAAACAGGGAACCAAGTAGCACATACAACCTCTCGGCTGAACCTGCAGTTGTGGCTGCCATCACCACTGCTTCCTGGCCCTGCCAACTGAAGCACTTTCTTGCTTTGCCTTTGCTGTTCTTTGTCCATGGGCTGATTCTGTTCAAGCACTGGGTTAACTAGGTGATGGCTGTGACCAGCTGTAATCTGTAAATCTCATTGCCCTATCTCTGGGCAAATCAGATGGCATGCCATGTATTATCTAGCTTCCTCTGACACAAAGGTTTCTCTATAGCAAGTATAAATATGTGTATTTATTATTAATTTTCCCACCTGCTTGTTTTCCAGCCTCCTAGATCCGGTACGGTTGGCACTCTGTCTCCTGGTGAAAAGTAACTGGGCTTCATACTAAGTAAAAAAAAAAAAAAAAAAGTCCCTGTAAAATGAAACAAGAAAATATTTCAGCTATGGAGTTCTTAAATAGGTTTGTGAAATATGATTTTTCCATCATTTTTGTCTGTTACGGAGGCATGCACAATCAAATCCAATAGGTGTTAAAAGTCAGATTTATTCTTCAATAAAACGTTAGTTAGTTAGAACTTCAATAACATTAGTAAACCACAGGCTCAATGATGTAAGGCAAATTAGTACTACACAGTGGACTTAAGAATCCTTAAGATTTAAAAGTGATGACTCAAAATGCACATATCACTCACCCAAAAGAAGAGAGCTCTCTCCCTCAAGGAGTTACCTCGGGCGGTGCCCCGACCCAAGGGGGAGTCCGCGACTGCAGACCTGCTGCTCCCAGGAGGACTGATTCCAACATGTGCTCCAGAGGGACCCCGTTTATACCCCTGTCGAATCTGACCTGTGGTCATTTAATCCCCATTGGCCAAAAGGTCAACACTTCTGTGTACCTGGCATGTCTCAATTGGTCCATTGAACTTCCAACCTGCGAGCTCTAGGGTTTGGGGTTTTTTTCTCTTCTCCCTGCCTGGAGAAGTTTTGTTTCCTGCTGGGGGGAGTGTACTGCCACATTGTCGAGAAGCTGTACAAACAGTTGGCAGCTGCTATAGAAATTTGGTGAATGGGAGGGATAGCATTATTATGTGCTGAGAGCTACTGAACAGTCATCTGCATGATGAAAGGGATGACAGAGAGGCAGAGTGCCTCACTTGTCAGGATGTAACATAGATTTGCTTGTTATTTTTATTTTTAATTTCATGAGCCCATTTGCTGCCCTGCTGTTCTTCCTCTGTTTTGTTCCTCCCATCTCACAGCTGATAATTGATTTTGATTAGCCCATGCTCCAATTTTGATAGTAATTACAAAACTACTGCTTGCATCTGAATGGGAGAGAAGTTAAAAAAACCTCGCAATTACCAATGCTGCAGAAAAGCAAGCATGGCTATGTGGATGTGTCTGTGCATTTGTGAAAGACATGCAGGGAGGGAGCGGGAGCTTTTAAGCCTCTCTGGGGCTTAAAATGCTTTTCTCTGTATTAAATATGCCTCTGAAGGCAGTGGTGTCATTTCATATACGTGCACAACGGGCCAAATCCAAGCTCAAATCACATCAGCTTCAGGCTTGATCCAGAAACTGCACTGCAGTCAGAACAATGAATCTACAAGTGCCTTTTAGATTCAAATAAAGAAGTTTGATTTTAAAAGTGCGTTGGGATGATTCTTTAAGAGCAATTAGTTCAGAGCAGTTGTACTCATATTCAGAGGCATTTTTTTCAGTCTGAAGTCTGTCTGACATTTGTCCTTTATAACAACAGATGGATAGTCATATTTCTAGACGCCATGCCTAGGTCAGCATGAATCTATTCAGCTGTGAGAAATTCTATATCTAATTTGACTATTAACATTTTACATTAAAAAAGATCAGTATCTGTAATTTTATCTAAATTTATTAGCGACAATATATGCAACAGTATAGTAGCCAAGCATTTGTCCACCACTCTCTGAGTCTGAGAAAGGGTTTGTCTAAAAGCTTAGCTAAATGACTTGAAGGTCAATAAATTTCAATCATACTGCAGACACCTCAGGAAACACTCATATCTTGCCATCCCTTATTAAAATAAAAAAACCTTAAAGATTGCAGATGACAGAAACAACAAAAGTTGTAACCTAAATAGAGATTTTTTTTTTGAGATTCAAAAACTTTTGACATGAGAAAACTTGAGTTGGTACTTCTGGTGGTTCTGCTGTATGTACAACCAGTGATTTTATTGCCATCAGTCTCATCCACAGGATGATGCTAAGACACACTGCCAGTGCACATGCCTTACAATTGTTCAGTCACTTCAGAGCTGCTGCCTTCTAGGGTATGTTCAACTAACCTGTGCTCTCTGAATAGCTATCTTCCCTGTACGGTTTCACATGTACTAAGACAGATGCTGTTTAAATGAGCCTAGCTTGGTAGACAGTTCAGACTGACCTACAAAATTGACAGGTCCTTAATAATTTTTTACCATTTAGACTTTTTTTGTAGCATCTATAGACTTTATCAGCAGTTAGTTTAAATGTTTTAAAAAATTGATAGAATAATTGAAGAGTATTTCTCTTCAATTTCAGGTCAGTGTCTGAATGTGCTTCTTCAGAGGAAAATTAGTCACAGCACTGTATTCTCCTTTATAGATACAGATTTTCAGAAGTTCACAGCACCAACAGTTTCTGGTTTTATTCAGGGATAGTGGATGTGTCCTGAAAATCTGGCTGCTAGCAGAAACAGCAAATTGAACATGCTTTAACTCAGCAGATCTCTTATGGAGCTCTGCCCAGATTTTGAAGCTGCCTTTTCCACGAGGCTTTTTCCTTCAGAAATGCAGCTAATGCAACAAGTACAAGGTGTGTACCTTGCAGTAGTTTGGTGCATGCTGGTCATGCCACACTAAAAAAGATGCACATTTTGAGAACAGATTTATTTCCTATAAATAGGAACCACTTGTAGAGCATCATTTTCTGCCTGGCTGAGGTCTAAATTAGAAACAGGGAATAACTGAAACACCCCATTTAGCTGAATCCTTTAGACAGCATCCACACATTTCGAGCAATTGGCCTAGTGGAATCTGATTTTCTTTAAATTTCCTTCTTATTAAATCTGAAGTGAAGTGAATGTTGAGAATGGCTCCATGCCACTTGAATGCATATTTGATTTAGCTCAGTTATAATATCACAGTAGTTGCATTCATTCCTCTTTTATACTACCACCTGTAGCATTTACATTTGTTTGTGTCCTGGTTTCAGCTGGGATAGAGCTAATTGTCTTCCTAGTAGCTGGTACAGTGCTATGTTCTGAGTTCAGTATGAGAAGAATGTTGATAACACTGATGTTTTCAGTTGTTGCTAAGTAATGTTTAGTCTACAGTCAAGGATTTTTCAGATTCTCATGCCCAACCAGCGAGAAAGCTGGAGGGGCACAAGAAGTTGAGAGGGGACACAGCCAGGGCAGCTGACCCAAAGTTGCCAACGGGGTATTCCATATCATGTGACGTCACATCTAATATACAAACTGGGGGAGTGGGGGCGGGGGGAATCACTGCTCGGGGACTAACTGGGTGTCAATTGGCAGGTGGTGAGCAATTGCACTGTGCATCATTTGTATATTCCAATCCTTTTATTATTATTGTTGTCATTTTATTAGTGTTATCATTATCATTATTAGTTTCTTCTTTTCTGTTCTATTAAACCATTCTTATCTCAACCCATGGGTTTTACTTCTTTTCCTGATTTTCTTCATCCTAGCGTGTGGCTGGGGGAGTGAGTAAGTGGCTGTGTGGTGCTTTGTTGCTGACTGGGGTTAAACCATGACATTAGCCATTTCCATTATTACATTTCACTAGGAGCTGTTATGCCCCATTCATTTCCTCTTAGTGGTTCAGTCCATATAAGATTTCAGCTTTATGTCAGTGCTACCTTACGGTAGAAAGAAGAGGGTGAAGGCTTTGTGCTATCTTTGCAAATGCTACTAACTCAGTATGTTGAGTTCTACAGAAGTGTCAGGAAAATAAATGCCTCTGAGTTGAAGTTAAGCTTGTATTTGTAAATACAACCTTTCTAGACTTATGACAGAATTGGAGTTGAAGAGTAATTTATACTCAGGGTATTTCTAACACAGTGTCTCTGGCTAGGTCAGAAACAGCAGGAATGTAAACCATGATCTAAAAGCGTGAAGTTTTATGTTCTGGGTTGAAACCCTAGACTTGAAACTTTGCTAAGTCTGATGGCTAGACAGGGACAGAAAGCACATTGTGTATAGTTGTTTACACTCACTTTAAGTTGCTCCTCTGCACCTGAAAACACTGTCCCAAATTCAAGTGTTTGTCCAGCAATATCTTTATCATTGTCTGGTGACTGCTGAAGGCACTGCTTCCTTGGAAGGAGGGCTTCCTTGTGCAGGAATTCAAAATTTGATAATTCCACATTGCTGAACTCTCAGATTCAGAGGTGCTTCCTCAGGAGACACACAAGGCTGAAGGAGCCTAAGAGGCTTTGAATTATTAAAGTTTTCAAACAATCTTTGTTTTCTAAGCCTGTCAAGGTCTACAGAATTGGTTCTTCCTGCATTTTTGTCTGAGACCTACGGGAGCAGGGAGGACAGCTCCCTAGGAAAAACTTTGATTGCCCTCACTCTTTAAAAAAATAAAGTATTTTTTGACATAGTTATAGTTTTCAGCCAACCAGGTGCAAGAAGTTGCATATTGGTGGATAATTTGATGTCATTCTCCTATTTAAAACAAAAGAATGAAATGCTAATATTCCACAAATTATAGACTGTGAAAAGAAGAGGGTGAAATTTAAGGATGAATATTTCAAAAGAATCACAGTTTGGTGTATTTTTTCATTTGTGTCTAAGTCTTCTGCACAATGGATGAACATAGGAGGAAATTCTTTACAGACAAATATAGGAAACAAAAAAACATTTTACAATTTGAAATATTGTTAGTGGTTGCAATTACATGAAATTCAAAGTTTTCCCTTTTAATGGTCACTAGTGGAAATGGACTTTTGTTGTGCACAAAATTACACTAAAATTCTTTTCTGTTTTTCTTTTCACTATTTATTCCTTTAAGAAGAACTAAGGCCAGTGGCAAATAAGTTATTTTTTCTAAAAAAAAAATAAATTTCTCACTCAAAATAGTATCAAGACACTTATCAAAAAGTTATTCTTGGTGGAATGAATGTGTTTTAAAATATTTAAACAAAACTCTGTATTCCAGGTCAGTTTGCTTAGCTTTTTTTCACCCATCGTTTGGTATGGAATTCCTGATGTAGTGAATTGCATACAGAAAACTTAGTTCTCTCAGATGACATCTTATCGTTTCCCTCAAAAGTCTGTCATCAACATTTGGCTCACAAATGCTAAACTGGTGCCAGCTCAAACCACCTACATGCTTTCCAGTTTCACAGACCCACTCCAAAGTCTTTCACAATGTTTCTCCCAGCATATCCACAAAAAGAGTATCCTGGCGTTTCAAACTCAAGGGCAGGGCACATCCCTAGACATATACTGCAACTGAGTCTCCCTAGAAAAAAAAGGCATCTATGATGATAGGAAAATGTTGCAAATAGATTATTTTATACTTTTAATTACAGGTTTCTATAATTTTCAGCTGATCACTCATGACAAACCAACAAAAAATATTCAATGTCATTCAAACTATTTTTCATTGCTTGAAGTTTTGGATGTGCTAGAAAGTAGTGTATTACCTTCTCTGATCACTGACATTGCCAAATACATGGCTTTAGGTTTGCCTGGAAAACTGAGTGACAAAAAAAGAACATATGCCTGTTTTTTTAAAAGCTCTTCCTGATAATGTATCTGATGTTAGGCTTAAACAGCATGGTAGCCTGGACAGCATTGCTTTGATGAAGATATTTTCTTATCTCTTTCTTTCTACTAAACCCTGAATTTAAATATGTATATTATACATGGAAATTTATGCAAATCCTTATCCAAGTGGTTTTTGCCTTGAAAATAGTAAACCTTTGATTTAAGAGTTCAAAACTCATCATAAAATGTTTTCGGTAGGGTTACTGTCAAAAAAATGATTCACGCATTGTAGCAGTTAATCAGGAAATACAGCTGTTAAAAGTTTTCACGACATTTTTCATTCTTCCTATTGTTATGTTCTTAAACCACAGAAAGAAACAAACTGATGGAAAGGAAATTATCCATATGTGGTTCTATGTCCTATTGGACCTTACATTTGGTGCTTTCATTCATTTTGCTGTGGGACTAAGCACTTCTGCAGAAGCTTCTGCACCCCCCTTGAACCTCCTTCAATATAGGTGTGCCATTTTCTTAGATACTAGGCAGCCAGCCGGTATAGGGGTGTTCATTTAACTGTCCTCAGCTGCATCAAACCATATTAATGCTGCCAATGAGGAGTCTAATAAGAAATGAGAATAAGTACTGCCTGGACAGAATTCTCTCAGAGTGCTCCATGTCTTTCTTTTCCTTCAAATCTGAGATCAAGCAGCACAGTCATGAAGTCATTGATAGCAATCACTCACCCAGATCCTGCTCGGTCACTGGTGGCTGAGCAGAGCTCCTTGGTGGAGCTAATCTCAGTAATACACTTCAGGAATTCAGGAGCAAGATTAAGTCACACTTGACTTCCACTGGACCTAACTGGCCTAGTGAGTGGCTTAAATAACTCCCTTTTTTTTTTTCTTTTTTTCTTTTCAGCTCACATGGTAGTTGATCAGTACTGCTGTTGGCCATAACTAGAAATGAATTATTGCAGCATCATGGATTGCAGCCTCTCTGTTAGCACCAGCTGCAAGACTGGTAACTACATCATGGGTGTGGCTGCACTTCCTCTACAGCTCCCCCCCTGCAGATAAGGGCTGCAGTTCTGGGGGTTAATTTCTTCTCTTCTTGTTAGAGCTGGGCAGTAGTAAGGAAGGTGTATTGGATTTGCATGGCAAGGTTTTGGTAGTGGGGGAGGACTACAGGGGTGGCTTCTGTAAGAAGCTGCTAGAAGCTTCCCCTGTGTCCAATAGAGCCAGTGTCAGCCGGATCCAAGATGGACCCGCTGCTGGCCAAGGCCGAGCCCACCAGTGACAGTGGTAGCACCTCTGGGAGAACAGAATTAAGAAGGACGAAAAAGACTGTGCAATTGCAGCTGGAGAGAGGAGTGAGAACATGTGAGAGAAACAACCCTGCAGACCCCCAGGTCAGTGAAGAAGGAGGGGGAGGAGATGCTCCAGGTGCTGGAGCAGACATTCCCCTGCAGCCCGTGGTGAAGAACACGGTGAGGCAGGCTGTCCCCCTGCAGCCCAGGGAGGTGCACGGTGGAGCAGATATCCACCTGCAGCCCGTGGGGGACCCCACGCCAGAGCAGGTGGATGCCTGAAGGAGGCTGTGACCCCATGTGAAGCCCACGCTGGACCAGGCTCCTGGCAGGACCTGTGGACCCATGGAAAGAGGAGCTGACACTGGAGCAGGTTTTCTGGCAGGACTTGTGACCCCGCGGGGGACCACACTGGAGCAGTCTGTGCCTGAAGGACTGCAGCCTGTGGAAGGGACCCATGCTGGAGCAGTTCGTGAAGAACTGCAGCCTCTGGGAAGGACTCATGCTGGAGAAGTTCATGGAGGACTGTGTCCTGTGTGAGGGACCCCATGCTGGAGCAGGGGAAGAGTAAGGAGTTCTCCCCCTGAGGAGGAAGGAGCGGCAGAGTCAACATGTGATGAACTGACCCCAACCCCCATTCCCCATCCCCCTGTGCTGCTGGCAGGGGGAGGTAGAGAAAACTGGGAGTGGAGTTGAGCAGAGAAGGAGGGAGGGGTGGGGGGAAGAAGGGTTTTTTAGAATTTGGTTTTATTTCTCATTATCCTACTCTGATTTGAATGGTAATAACTGACACTAATTTCCCCAAGTCAAGTCTGGTTTGCCCATGATGATAATTGGTAAGTGATCTCTCCCTGTCCTTATCTCAACCCCTGAGCCTTTCATTATATTTTCTCTCCCCTGTCCGGCTGAGAAGGGGGGTGATAGAGTGGCTTTTGTGGGCACCTGGCATTCAGTCGGGGCCAACTCACCACATATGGCTGCATCACTCCTTTCCTAGGCCCTTTTTCCTGACTCATAAAAATGTGGCAGTCTTGTCTGTTATGCAACATTTTTTCATAACATTTCCCTAAGTCTTTTATTTGGGAAAAGATGACAAACTAGCAAATCATGCCTGCCTACTATCTACCTCTGGTAAGAATAGATGTCTGGCTTAATTATCCCCATACTTCAATTCTACTTCCCAGGAGCGTATGTGGCAGAATTATCATCTAGTTCATTAATTTCTTCCCATTGGTCTTTATGGTCACACAGCAAGAAACAGAACATACCTATTTTGTAGCCTGCTATCCCTCAGCTAGTAACTGAATTGAACATCAATAATTAATAATAATAGTGCAGATGTGACAGTGTGAACATAAACTCACTTTGTTGGACTGGAAATTTCACAGTGGAGTTTCATTGCATAGCTCATGAGGCAAGATAGATACTCAGCCGTTCAGAGAATTGTTGTTAAATAAAGGAGGCATCTTCCATTCTGTACCTGATCCTGCTCTTCTTCAGAAATGGTCACTGAGGGTTACACTGAGGTAGATGAAAGAAAACCAGATGATCTGATTAGCATCGAAATGCTGCTGTGCTGAACTGCTATCCATTAATTAGACTATGCTAAGATACTCTTAATGAGATTTTCAGTTTTGTCTGTTTTTTCATATGATAACGCTTTTATTTTTCAAAAAGTTGAAGTGGAAAAGGCCTCTGAGAGGCCAGTGGTGAGCTGCTGGAGATTATTAGGAAGATAAACAAACTTAAGCATGGTAATATAACTGTACACTAAAGGAGGTATATGAAAGACTGATTCCAATATTTAGTCTAGTCTGCCTCTTTATTTCATAGAGAGACCCAGCCAGCAGCAAAAGAAACAAAACCTAGCATGGTATCAACTCACAATATTTATTTTAGTCATTAATAAATGTCATAAAATCTTGTGGCAATGGTAGTTTTTATTGGCTGAACAGTAACTAATGTACTCTTTTTATCTACCTGTAACTGTGCATGTTGACAAAGTTACACTGTCACTCAGCATTCCCAGATGAAAGCTCTGCTGCCAGCCAACAACATGTGAGTTTTATCAGTGACTCAGTAAGGTCCCTAAACAGTTCCCATTTCAGCTCAAGTTGCAGAAGATTTACTTTCCTCCATACTCTAATACTCAAAATCTGATATTCTTAACTTCAGAGGAATATCATGGCCCCTGCACCAAACTCAAACCTTAAGATTTGCTGAAGGAGCTGTTCCTTTGGGGGATTTCAGATTTGCAGTTATCTTCTGTGGATTAGAATATATGTCAGTAGCACTAAAGGCTGCAGTTTCATTCATGCAGCCTGGGGGTTATTTGTTCAAAAAACCAACAAAACCGAGACCATGACAGTCAGCAGCAAAGCAGTGTACAGCCTTGTGGGCAGTCTGAAGAAGTTTAACTGAGTGCCCTCTCCCTCATTAACTTCCTCACTTCTGCTTCTCTTGGGCTGCTTCCTTTTTCCTGCTAGCTCTTCTGCTTTTGAGTCCTCCTTTCCTCTGCATCTGATTTCAACATGTTTTGTTTAGAGTGTCAAGCACTGGCAGTTTTAAAAGGATGATAGCTATGTGAGATACAGGCTGTGCATGGGTGAGTACAAGTTTTATTGGAATTCAGCCCTCTGATCAAGCAGGAAAAGTGCCTTCAATGTTCTTATATTGAAATACAAACTGCAAAGTGACATGGCAATGTAACCCAATAATAGTTGTTATTTTCAAACTATAACTTAATGCTATTTAGGTCTGACCTGCAAATCAAGCAACCTTTAGAATGGCTTTCATCAGAATATTGCAGGGCCTTGATTATTAAACGAAGACATTCACAGTGAATGCTTAATAATGAATGTTTTCAATTAAAAAAAAAATCTAAAAAAATCTATAGCTCAAGAAGGAGTTTACATCAGGAAATCTATTTTTGTCATATGCAGGTGTGACCGGTACCTCCTGCTCCCAACCGTTGGTAATATGCTTAGCATAACTAGGGCCATTTTATAAGGCAAACAACCTTTCTCAGTGACCTAGCTGGTCACATATTCATTCCTTTTCCCCTCATTAACAGGCCCTGAAAGTCTTGTGAACCAAGTAGACAAAACAGATTTCTTCCGTCCCTACTGATGTCAAGATGTCTGGGTGCCAGGCTGATTACTCCCTTCCTAACCAGCCTTGAAAGTCCCAGATACCTGGCCAACTAGGTGGTGATGACCCTGTCACAGAACATGGAAGTGTAACAGCACCTAGAGCACTGTCTATAAAACTAAGCAGCTACAAGTCCTAAATGGGGACCCTGGGCTGGAGATGCTGCTGCTGGAGAGTGAGACCTGGGACCCCTCTGGTGGCCAGGGATGCCTCCACCATTGTCTGTGTCCTCCTAGGACTGACTGAGTGACTCATCTTCTTTTACATGATTCGTGAGTCTAGATTATGATTGTTATATTGATACAGTAGTAAGAGCTGACCCAGTCTGCAGAAAGTCTAAGTGATTAGAAATCATACATTAAATTAAAGTCTAAGTGATTAGAAAGCATGTTAAGTTGTAATATAAATTCTGTATTATGCTACTTATAGATTGTACTACATTGATTCTGCTTGTAGAAATCCTGTGCCATTCTAATCATAAATTCTGTGCTATACTAATCATAAAATTCTGTTAAGAAAACAAATCTTTAATTGTATCTACAATTTAATGCCATAATCATTCTGCCAAGAATCCCCAAAAGAACCTGTCTGTCCCCTTAGTGTTGGGTGACAGCATGTTAAAGACAAAGAAATTCTGAATTTCTAGATCTATGAATATAGAGTTATTATAAAATAAGGAAGAAGAAGGAAAAATATCTTGTTAATCCAAATTAGAGGTTCTACTTCTACCCACTGCTCACTCATGTATCCCACAATCCAAGAGGCATTAAGGCCCTCCTCTTTCTGGAGAGTAAGTAGGACAGAAAAGCCTGTCTTCTATTTGGGCCAAGGGTTTGTGTTTTTATTAAATAGGCTTTAGCAGCTAACGTATTTCAACAGTGTCTAATTTCTCCAGACACCATGTGATATGCTTGCAGAACTGTGTTGTAGTTTAACCCCAGCTGGTAATTAAGCACCACGTAGCCACTCAGTCAGTCCTCCCCCCCGACAGTGGGATGGGCAAGAGAATCAGGAAAAAAAAAGTAAACCTTGGGTGCTGAGATTAAGACGGTTTAATAGGACAGCAAAGGAAGAGAAAATAATACAACAACAACAACAAACATCAAAGAATATACAAAACAAGTGATGCACAATGCAATTGCTCACCACCTGCTGACTGATGCCTGCCCCATCCCTGAGCAGCAATTGCCACTCCCTGGCCAATTACCCCCAGTTTATATGTTGAGTATGACATCCTGTGGTATGGAATATTCTTTTGGCCAGTGGGGTCAGCTGTCCTGGCTGTGTCTTCTCCCTGCTTCTTGTGCACCCCCAGCCTCCTCACTGGCAGGAAATGAGAAGCTGAAAAGCACTGCTTAGCAACAACTGAAAACATCAGTGTATTATCAACATTATTCTTGCACTAAATCCAAAACACAGCACTATATCAGCTGCTAGGAAGAAAATTAACCCTATCCCAGCTGAAACCAGGACAAACTGGCAGTGAAAACAGTGAGACTTGGAGGTCACAAGCTGCTTACAAAACTCCCCAGTCCCCCCAGAGGAGGGACTGTCTTTCTGCTTTAATCCCCCTCTGTGCTGGCCACCAAACAACTGACGATCATGTCAGTGGCTGAATATGTTGCTGTTGCCTTTGCTGTATAATGCAATGCTGCACAGAAAGATGCAAGCTAGCTGAGATGCCCAGCGAGATTCTGGGATAACACTGTTTCCAATACTTAAGCTAATTTGCTCCACCCAAACTTGGATATCACTGTACAGTTTATGCAGTATAGACTTTAAGTACAAATTCATCATGCAAAGTCATTGCAGTTCTCCCTGTGACAAAACCCAGCATACATAGCCTCAGCAATTTAGGGATGTTCATTGTAAGGGGTCAGGCAGTGACAGCCTAGTGATCACATGTGACAAGTATTTCATCTATACGTTAGTGCTTCAGCAGGAGATGTAAGTTATGGTTTCAATAGAGTTGGGGACAGGGAATTAGAAGGCACTGGGTTTGTGCATTACTCCTGGAAACACCAAGCAAAGTGTGGAGAAGCAGATGCTGCTACGTATCAGGTCAGCTCTAACTCTACCAGGGACAATAGGGACCTCACTCCATCCTCTCCTCTTTCTTGCAACCATTGGGATTTTTAAAAATGCAGCTAAAATTTGTTTCACACAAGAAATCACAAGAAGAGTTGTAGCTGTCCAATGTTCACAGCAGGGAAGGCTTTCATAAGCTCTCCGCTCCCCTCTGCTTGTAGCAAACATGCTCTGCCATGAGTTCACATCATAAGAGGAACATACTCCAAGGGGAAGAATAAATCAATGTATTTTATCTTGAATTACCTCCTGTCACTTGCACTATAAATCTCTATTTACAGTGCTTTCTTCACAGCTAGTGAAAAGAAAGTGTTATATCAATTAAAAAAAAACTGATAGGGAATGGCTCCCTTGGAAAACCATAATACTGACAAAACTGATTTCAGGCCCAGTTTGACAGAGACAAATCTGCATGACGTCCCCAGTTTTTCCATATCTACATTTTAAATTGTGCCTTTCAGACATATACTAAACAACAAAAATAGCCTCTGTCATGTGAGGTGGTTGTTTTTCCCGTTGTTCCTAGAGGGCAAAACTCCATAGGAAATCCATATTAATTGAACACATGAAATTCACACTTAGCTATGTGTATACATTAGCAGAGGCAAAGTGTACTAAAGGAAGCAAAAATAAAGAAAAAAACAAACAAATAAATTCTGTTTCAAAACAATTCTGAAGAAAGAACAGGAGTCTAGCAGTTTCTGCTGCTAGTCAGTGAGATGAACCTGCATCTTACATCTCCCTTGCCACAAACAAGGAGATAATAGAACTGAATGTTACAGCCTCTGGGACAAAAGGAGAGGCTAAAGTATGAGCCAGCCAGAAAGGATGGGGATGCAAACCTTCCTTTGATGTAATATTTAATATCAGTCTTTTCAGTTTGGGTTGCTGGGAAAGAATGAGCAAACACATCTTTAAGACCCAGTGACAAGTCACTCACCAGAAACCTGCATCTGCAATTTAAAAAAAAAAAAAAGGAGAGAGAGTCATAGATTAAAAGTCCATGTGTGTAAGCTGTGGAAAAGTTGAGAGAAATAATAAATATCACTTTTGTATTATATTTTTAGATGCCCAAATTAAAATTAGCCATCTTAGCCTCTCTACTTATTTAGTACAGCATTTATAACCTACATTTTTTTCTGAGCATTTAAACCACAAATGCTCAACACTTTACATAGCAGTTAAACTTCTTTCTAAGCAGATTTAAAAACTTTTCCTTCATACATCAAGGAAAATCAATATCGGTAGTGTACCTTAAATACAAACACTTATTCATTTTTTATAATCTTCACAGAGTTTTGTTGTCTATGTGTGTATTTATGTGAGTAGATTACAGAAAATACAAAAGTAACCAAGAATGATCAGGAAATGTTGCCTCTAGCTGAAAATTCATACAATATCTGTTAGCAGAGATTTATATCTTGAAAGTCATTGGTCTTTAAAATGACTTTTCAGTCTCCATGGAGACTCTTCAATGGGTTAGTTACTGCAGTCAAAGCTTAGATGTATAAACAAAAGCATGGGTACGATGTCTAGAGGGGAAGTCTGAGTTTATCTGAGATTGTTAAAGGGCTTTTCATACTATCTACCACAATAAAACAATCTTCTGGATTCAGTGGGTTATTAAGAAAACAAAAACTAATCTTTTCCTCACATTTAAGTTAAGTTTTTAAAATTTAAATAGTTATTTATGTGTCCTTCTTTTTGCCCTCCCAAAGGAGAGAACTTCCAGGGCTCCTATTTTCAAGAAATTTGGGATATGTTACAAGGTCTTTTTTAAGACTATCTAAACTGCAAGCCTTGAGCTAAAGTTTAATTTGTTTTAATTCCAGTTCTATACTTACATATTTTTCTCTTTCCCAGTAAAGTCACACAAGGAAAATCCAGGCAAGACCTGTCATGCCAGCTTAATGTGAAATGTCCCAGGAGGCAGAAGGGAACTGTGCAAGCAGGTGACAAGACCAGGCGCCTCTTAAAGATACCAAAAGTGCTGTCCCACACAGCAAAGAGGGAGTGCAGGCAGAGAGAGTGAATGATCGGAGGCCCCGTCTCCTTTTTGGAGAGGATAGTGAAATCCCAAATGGACATAAAGGAGGTTTTTAAAGAAAGGATTTGAAAAAAGAAATAGGTCCTTCTAGTCAGCCAGGAAGAAGCAAAGGTGTTTGGCAAGAGTGGTAGTTACGTTGGAAAGTAAATGTATTTCTAGTAGACAAGGACTGAAAGGTAATCAGACATCCTTCAGAGCTTTCCTCAAGACAGCTTCTGCAGTAAGTGAAGGGCAGCAGCTCTTGCTGAGGGGCACGGTCCTTGCAAGCAGGAGTGGGGTCACAGGGCTGTGGGATGTATTGCAGGGGCCTGCAGGAGCCAGAAAATGCCACTAATCAGAGGGAGCTGAGAGAGGGCTGGGGAATGAGCCAGCATGGATCATCCCCCACAGCTTGAGCACCTGTCTTCAGACTGTGTCTGGGATGGAGCGGGAGGACTCACATGCCAAAATCACTGGGGTGCTGCTGTTGGAAGCTTGTCTTTATTTGGTATTTCTGTTATTGATCTTTATTTAATTGATACATGCCCTCATGCTGATTTTTCTCCCTAGAGTCCACTGCAGCTCTTTAAAAATCATTTCTCACTATGCTGTGGCTATATTCCATGTCCTCTAGCCTATTGACATCTTCATTTTCATTGGTTGTCTTAGTTTTATTCCTGAGTCCAGAACACCACCATCTTCTTTTCCAAAAAATTGCGTTTATAGGGGATAACTTAACTGGTGAAAGGCTTCATGGGAAAGAATAAAGGAGGAAGGGAAAAGGCTTTTGCTAGGAAGAAAGAGAATGCTGCAGACTGGGAGCACTTCATAAAGTAGAAGGAGGTTTGTAAAATGTATTTAAACAAGTCTTGGAATGGTTCTGTTTTCACCTAGGGTCTGCCAGAGCTCACTCGTGGACACATACTTATTGCTGGAAAGTCTCTGAAGCAGCTTTCTTGCTTTTCAGTCTGATTTTATGTAATAAACTGCGGAAGTTGACTTTTCTGACAGCAAAGGTTATCTTGAGAACAGTGCAGCAAAAGACCAAACAAGGGTGTTTCAATATTGATCTGGTATATTCATAGCACAAAGCTGAAGCTGGTAATGACAGTCCTTTCTCCACAAAATCATTTCCTGAGTACTAAAGGCTAGAATGCACTTTCAAAGCACACTCAGCTTAAAAGAGCACAGAACTGTGCTATCTAAGTGCTGGTATGGCTTGGAAAAACACAGTTATCCCCACTTGTATGGGCAGCACCCTGCTGTAAGAACACAGTCAGCTCTTCTCCCTGAACATGGCTGGTAACCCACATTGCTTTCTGGAGGAAGAATTTCAAGTACTAGAGTTCATCCCATGAGTTACTGAAAGGTGATAATAGTAAAGGTTTGCATTAAACTACTGAGTAGATTAAGGCAGTTCATATTTCCATGAGGTGTGCAAAGCAAGGACAGCAGG
Source organism: Buteo buteo (assembly GCF_964188355.1). Taxonomy (NCBI): domain Eukaryota; kingdom Metazoa; phylum Chordata; class Aves; order Accipitriformes; family Accipitridae; genus Buteo; species Buteo buteo. The sequence goes on from NC_134204.1 coordinate 21,333,096, forward strand.
ACACAGTCTCCCGTGCTCCTCTGTCCCATTATCACATAGAGAGGAAATGCTTAAGTTTGCTTTTAAGGCTTCCAGACTAAAGCTGCCTCATATGCAGCCAGCTTATTCCCCAGCCATGGACAGACCTTGCTAGCCTCTGTCTGTGCCTAGCCAGTCAGGCAGAACTGGGGGGGCGTTTTGAAGTGCAAAATTGCATTGTATGTGCATGTTGAATTAAAATATTACTGTAGAATCCCACAGACTGCATGGTCCCTGTCATTACACGCAGGTGGGTTTTGCCTTTGTAAAGGCAAAGGTCTTCTGATGTGCAGCATTCTCACCAAAATACAGTATATTGAAACCAGTTTCTAGATTTCATTTTCTTTAATAAAGTTCTTGGAGGAAATTAATAAAAATTAAACTTTACAAGCTGCAGAACCTGTCAAAGCAAATTATAATGTAGGCTCATTCTTATTTAGTAGAATACTTCAGTCATCAGTTGTCTTATTCCATGATGTATGTACACGTCCCATTTGTTTCTATATTTCTTACTCTTATTCACCCTGTTAATAGTGCTTTCTTTTAGTGGAGTCAACATCAATCTCTCTTAGACTTGGACTGACTTGGACTAAAGATTGTGATTTTGAAAAAGGGGTTTTGTCCTAGTAGTGAAAGTCACAAGGAGGTGAATGGCAGCATGAAGTAACTATCTTGATATTTGAATTTATTTAAGTTGTTTTTATTAGGGATCACTGATATGATTATTAATTAAAAAAATCTAGGAAGTGCAGCACTCCTTTCTTATGTGGTAAGATTCAAACAGAAAAACTAACTCACTACATTCTGCATGAGAATCCAAGGGAGGAAAATGCTTATAAACACAAGTGTTTGGATTCACTTTTAAGTATTAAGTCATTCAGTCAGTACAGATTTCATTACGTTCATTTTTACTGTATTGCTTTTTGGAGTTTTTGTTTATGCTGAAGGCACTATTGCACTTTCCTAGGTCCACTTAATTGAAAACTATTGATTCATTACATTGGTTTCTCTCCTTTTTGATTTTTTCCTTTTTTACATCCATGGCCAATTTCATACACATAAGAACCTGCTGCAGAGACAACTGAATTCCTCCACACTATTAAAAATTAGGGTTTAAATGTCTTTTGTGTTCTCATCTTCAGCTATAGCTAAGGCCATCAAGGATGATATCAGCCAATCCTTCCTAATTAAGTTTCTGAAAAATATGAATGCTTGGAGTATTGCTTATTTAATATTCAGCAGTTAATCAACATTTTTAGCATTTTTGATTAACATTTCCTGGTGATTTTTTTTTTCTGAAAATTGAATTCTGCATTCATAAAAAAAGACCAGGGAAACTAAGGGAGTGGAAAGAGAGAATTTCTGTAAAGAGTGCATACATACCTTACCATGGAATACATGGTTTTCTTCTGAGTCTTAGCAATGAAGTCTGCTGGTAATGTCTTTCAGTTTTTCCTTAGGATTTAGACAGGGGGGGAAAGAAGCAAAATGCATGAAGAAAATGAGATGGAATCTTTTCTGTTAAATCAGGTGACTATTTTGTTGTGTTTTTCTGCTTGTTCTCTGTGCACATAAAGCTGTAAATTAGGATATTTGGGGAATGTAGATTATTTCTTTGGGCTTTGGCTTTTGGGGAGATGACTATGTAATAAAGAAGAAAAAAGCATGAGTGAAAAATAAAAGGCCCAAATTAAAGGGCTATAAGAAAGGCGGTGTTAAGGGTGTGAATACTGAGAACCGTGCATAAGAAGGATAGGAAAAAATGGTAAGAATCGTTTCTCTTTTTTGAAGAAAAAGAGTCGAGAAATAAAGTGGTTCTGATGGGCTTTCATCAGGTCAGCAGCATGGGCTGTATTTATTCCATCCATTTTCCTTTTTGGGAAACTTCCCATGTCTTCACTGACGGCTGACAAGTGGTGCATGTTTTGTACTAGCTCACCATGATGCAAAAGAGCAGTGTTACTCAGCCTCCAGGCCAGGGGCAATTTAAAGCCAGAGCAAGTTGTTGTATTTGGAAGTCGCAGGAAATCCCTCTGCTCAGCTAGGGCACACGCTAGGGGTGGCCAAGCTTCCTGGAGCACCAGCGTCCTTGGCGTATCAGCAGAGCTTTAGACCTCCATGGGATGGGGTTTGAGAATATAAGTCTGACAAGTTTTAAACAAATTCCAGACAAATTCTAAGACAAAATGTCATGTTCACATTAAAAGTACATCAAAATGTATGCTTCCTGTCATATATAACATTGTGGAGATGAAAAAATCAAAATAAAATACACTGGAGCTGAGCTTGTCTCTTCCTCCAGACATTTATTGCTTTGCTCAGTGCATTAATTCATTGCAGCAGCTAATTCATTATATCCATTTATTTAAAAATAATACTATGTAATCATATATCTGTAACTTAGTGAACAGGTGGCAACTACAGTATAAACTAGAAAAATAACAAACAGCAGAGTGTCTGTTGAGCAAAGCACATCCAGCCTTTGCTGTCTTACACATTAAAGAAGACAGAGACACCTTTTTTTAAGTATCTAAAAAAATTCATCCAGCCTATTGCTTCTCATGGTGATTAAAAGGACATTGCTACTGTATACCTTGAGCAAGTTAAGTCTTAAAGTAGGTCATACTTTACAATGCTACAATAAAGTAGCATTAATATTGTGTAATTACTCTGGCCATACTTCACACAAATTATACATCCAGAGTGCTTTATTGTCATTTTCACATATGTATGACTGTTAAAGGAGTACTTGGAAGATCTACCAGTAGAATACCATTTTTCAATATTCAGAATTGAAGAAATAGTTGTGTTTCAGCTCTTTAGCTTAAGCAACTGTGCTGTTGATGAGCAGCCTGTCCAATATCAGTTTTCCCACATATATTTCAACCTGATTTTTGGTGTTGCTGATCTGTACTGAGCTATGACCAAAAAAAGGAAAAAAAAAAAATCTAGGGAAGAATAGAGTCACAAACATGAAAGTATTAACTTACAAAATATTTCTGCTTTAGGTAAAATGCGATCTGTGATACACCATTGACAGATGTCCTAGGAAGGAAGATGTTAATCTTCAACTAGGCAGATTTAATTAGAATAATGAAAGGATAGGAGAATGAGGTCTGTCAAATATATTACTTATACTTGTATGTCAACACATAACAGGAAAAACAGACAATTGGACTTTGGGGACATTATGAACTGCAAAGAAATTATAGCCTAATTGTTGACACTTTGTCCATATGAATGATTTTTATGATGGCTTTTTAAACTGTATTGTAAGAGTGTCAATAATTTTCTGATCTGAACACAGTATACACTAAAGAAGGACCTAGAAATAAATGCTCTGCCAATAATTTTCAGCTATGCTGTGCCAGATACATGCCCAGCATTTTAAAGACAAGTAGGTCCCTGTGTACAGGTAGGGAGCATATCCTATCTGACCTGCAGCTGGCTACATCACTGGGCTGGGCAAGTCCTGTTTCTGTGGCCAAACTAAAAAAAAATATTTCAGTCCATCCAAGAATCTTCTCTTTTATCTCCAAAAGAATATTATTACCAAAGTAAGAACTGGATGGGGGGAAATAGCAGAGTGAAGAAAATATTTTGTTCTCTCCTAAAACTGGTAAGACTTTTTGGTGAAAGGGACTGTGTGTCTTGCAAAGGACTCCATTTTGTTTTGTTTCCACAGGCTGGGCTTCTGAGGTACCTTTACACCTTTTTTGGTGTTTTAAATGTTTTCAGACCTTTACCAAGGACCATGAGGCCCAAAAATATCCCTTTTAAAAAAATTACATGTAATATCACAATCTCAAGAGCTGGTATTTGAAAGAAAATGCTGAGTTTTATGAGAAATTTTAAGAGAAATGAAATCTTGCCATTTGGAATGCTGCAAACATAAAAAGTTTAATATATTTCCTTGCAAGAAACATACCCTGCCACAAAAAAAATCCATCTGTTTTCTCTGGAAACTATTAAAAAATGGATGGCTTCAGAAAATATTATATATACAATGACCTTAAGAATGGCTCTAAAAATCACATTGTCACTTAGGTATGATGATTTGCACTAGCTGTACATTAGGAATGCAACCCAATCCTATTTTCACAGTATTGCTTTATGCACTTCCCAATTATTTTCTTCCTTCATCATGTTCAGTTGAATTTCAGTTGGTGAGGTTTTGGCTTTCCTTTCTTTCTGCTCATTCCCCAGCTTCGGCTTTCCAAGGAACAGAGAGTAAATTCAACCACAATAGTTCAGACCAGATGATAATTGGTATATGCACTAGGCGGGAAACCTGGCTGCTTCTGGGATTTGATGTCAAGTCTCTGTGTGATGCTGCATTGCATTGTATTACCTAGACATCCAGACTACCTAGGACGATCCCTCAATTAGTAACACATGGTGCTGTGCACATGCTCTCCATCTGTATCTGTGTGTGTATATCATCCCTACATTAATTATCCTTTCTGTTTTCACCTTCCTATACCCTGAAGTTTAATAGGATATGATGACAAAGGTAGATTGATTTAGTTGCAGTTACCCTTCTATTGTTAATGCACTGCATTAAAGGTCTTATCAGAACTGAGTGCTAGTTGTTATAGGCTTCATGAAAAAATGCCATGTAAAATGTCAGTTCTTACTGATAAATAAATACTGATAAACAAAACAAACCTTTGGAGCTCAGGTCGTGGAAGACAAAACAATGCTAAATATCTGGTGGATCTTTACCTCAGGTTTCTAAGTTCTGCAATAGGATGGGGAGTGGCTTGTTTCCATAAGCAATTGTTCACCTGTATTCATTAAGTAATTATTGTAAAGAAGATAATATGCTGACCAAAACGTTTTTAAGTGTTCACAAGTACTTCAAATACATTGGAAACAAATTCTTGCCAAGGAGATTATCACATCCTTCTACACTTTTGCTTTTCTGTTCTCAACTATCTTTCTCACTTTAAAGGTCTAGAAGTGTAGAGGAAGTGAAGTAATGCCTTTAAGCAGTACACATATACTCAGTGTCAATAGGAAGACATTTTTGTATAAACTTTGCAAAAAGTTCCACCTTAAATCCATACACAGCAGTTGGAAATAGGTCATCACTGAGCATCTTGTTTGATGAAAGAATTCAAACCTGTTTCCAAGGTAACCAATCCCATCCTCTATAAATCTCTGCCATGCTTCCACCTGCTTTGTGAAACTGAATGCTTTTTTCATTTCCTTAGGCATAGTTCAAACTTTAACACACACATGTACACACACACCACGTGCTGCTTGCTTTCCACTGTGATGAAGGAGACAGCAAAAGTACATAGGAGGTGGTTAATATTTAAACTGGTAACGCAGGTGTCTCAGTAGCACATTTTTAGAGGTATTGTAAGTGGTGCCAAGCAGCACTTGAACAAATAGGTCTTACAGGAAAGGTAGATTAATTTTGGATTAAATCCTGGGTACCTGGATGTCAGGTCACTGTAGTCTCCTTTGTTCTCTGCTCTCTACACAGGCTATGAAGGATACTGTATTTTATAGAAAGTAATAAGGATGTGTCAATAGAGGCAAATGATATTCAATAATACGATTTAATGCATAAATTGCCATCTTCTCTGTTGCGTTAGGTAGCTGCTCCACACATCTGATGATAGCATGTAAAGGCAGAACACGTACTTTAGAGAGTTCTCTTTGCACATTCCACACACTTCTACACACATTAAAATATTTTCTGTAAAAGATCTGAAAGACCACTCCTTTTTTTCTTAAAAATATTTTTTCTATTGAGACAGTAAGCCTTTGGGAGGGTTGGAATACAAAATGTATGGCAGAAGAGCACAGAAGAGGAAAGAGGGGAGGGAGGCAATGAAAAAAAGCCTTGGAAAAATATCTTCTTTTTTTCTGGAAAAAAGCATGGACATGATACCTGATTAAGGACATTCTGAATATTGGCAGTATTTTACAGAAAACATGAACAATTATAATTTATTTTGGTTTTGGTTTATTTAAATATTGACCATACAGGTAATTTAGAATTTCCAAAATGGGTCTCAGAATAAAATAAGACAAAGCAATTGCTACAAGATGGAACCTGCTCCTGCTCTGATGCAATAGGTGATGTATCAAATCTATAGCTCACTTTTAACAGAGTACTTAATAATGATATAAAACATAATCTTCTGTATAATAATCCAATAGTAATGCTCTAGATCTACTAATCTATTAATCATATAATTCACTAGTATTAATCAAAGAATGTCTAGTTGCCTTAAGTCATTCATAATATACTTCCATGCAGTGTGATACACACTTTCAGTTTAGCTTTTGAATAGCACTTAGATAAATCAGCCTAATAAAAGATACTACCTGTGACAGACAGTGTCTCAAATAAAAGAAACAAGTGATTCACCAAACAAAATTCTGCCAAGACCTCTTCAACTCCATATGAGTGAATGCAGTGTTGTTCAGCTATCCATGCCTTACATTTAATTTGTAACACCAAGGGTTATCTTAAACTTCAGTTTGAGAAGGTGTTGTAAATAGTCTTCTATTGACAGAATTAGAAGAAGAAAGCCACTGTAATGAGTAAACTTCAAGGCTTGCAATTACTTTGGGTAACTCTAGTGAAGGTGACTTTCAGAAGCATTTCCATTAGTAGTGGAAGTTCTGCAAAGCCTCAGTGCAGGATGCACAGTTCAAGGAGAAGCAGTGAAATGGATTCATGCTTCTTTTATGAAAGTCATGTTTCTCTAACTGCCTTTTCAGGAAAATGTCTTATAACAATCACAATAAAACACATCATAGGTCATTTCTGCCTACATCATCAGAAAAGCAAAATGCATCCTTTGTACATGAGACTATTAATTTTTAAAGTATTTATTTTACAATATTCATTAATTGAAGTTGTTGATACAGCCATATCCTGTTTAGGTCTTGTTTAATAGCCTTTAACATTTTGGTCACAAGAGAAGACCTATTAATCATGTAATTTTAAAAACTGCTTTTTATCTTGATCATACAGAATTTGCAGAACATGTACTTGATGTTCAGGAAATTCCTACTTCGGGGGAGTTTTGGAGCTTGTCAGTAAATGTTTATCTTGGTAATTGTTCAGGTTACTACTGGATTTTTTTTTACCTTTGATGTCTAGTCTATTTCTAGTCCAAAGTTAATTTTCTCTATCTCTTCATATCTAGCATCTTCAACCTCTTAAAAGTCTGTTTGCTTTCCACATGTACTGCATATTAATCAATGTTCATTTGTCTGTGACCCTTCAGATCTGTGTAAATATAGATGATTAAGCAATATGGTCAGTTAGTTATAATAGAATTAATTTCTCCTAACTTTCAGTTAAGTATTAGCCTAAGCCAGTTACCAAAGCTCTATTTAAAATCAAAGAGAAATAAGAACCTGGGACAGAAAATTAATCTACCAAACTTTCACAGTCATTATACAGTGGAATGAACTGCTCTCTGGCAGGTCCTGTGCCTTTGCTTTGACCATGGAAGGAGACAAAGCAACTCACTTAAAGTGGATGCCTAGGCTTTAAGAGGCTGAAGTTAAAAGTGTTGAATACTAGTCTTGCTGTATTTTATTCTGGATTTATGATGGCTTACTGTTCCATGAAGAAGTCATGTAAAAATATTGCGGATGTTCAGGATCAAAATGTCAAGACACAGTATTTAACTAACTAGCTAAACAAGTATTCATTTAGTAGCTGTTAATGGATAAAGACATTTTGGGTGGATTTGGGGGCACAGGGTTGTTTCACCTAATTTAACAAATCATTGCATTCTTGGAGCATGGACTCTCAATTTGTGTCAAATATCTTGGGTTTTATCTTTTGTTAGATTTTTATAACAATGGGACTTTGACAGTTTGGGATGTTCAGAGACTCATCATGTTTTCAAATGTGGTGCCATAATGCGTATAAAGGAATTTTCTCTGGAATAGAGTGTACGTAGCACATCTTCAAAGCACGAAGAGAAATTATGGTGTATGCCTGGGTGACTTTAATAAGAAGTGCAGCAAACTGATTTGCCATAGAAAAGGACATTCAGAATCATAGTAAGCCAAGCTTGTCAACTACATCACTAAAAAAGATGCTGCATGAAATCAAAATGCTCTCTGCCAATGGAGACTATGGGAACCCCAGAACAGTGTCTAGTTCATAGCCCTATGCTTAGACATTCCCCATGGTCCACTGTCAGTGCTCACAATTTCTCATGGGCTATCCAACTTGTCTGGAGCTGGGGTTAATGATTTATTTTCCTTTGTATCTGTTTTTTTTAAAGTATTAAAGTACTGTTATTATGTTGCTTCTTCTAACCACCCTTTCTAAATTAAAATTATAATCCTTTAATATTTGTTCACAAGTTTCTAAACCTCTGATCTGTCTTGTTTCTGTCCTCTATAATCCACCCAATTTGTCTTAAAGTGTAGCTTGCAAAACAGAGCAAAAGTCCTTCAAATGCTGAGTAAAATGAATAATCCTTGTTCTTTATAACACCTCTTAACTCTGCAAAGAGTCAGATTTGTCTTGTCACTGTGTAACCCATGCTCAATTTTTGGACGCTGCAGCCCCAGACTCCTTTTCTTTAGAAACACCATCTAGTCAGTTATTTCAAAGCTTATATTTAGGCATTTGCTCTCTTCTTCCAGAAGGTAGCGCTTTGCACTTGTCTGTATTAAATTTCATCTCATTGATTCCAGATTGCTCCATCAGTCTATCAAGACCATTTAGAATTCTGACCCCATTCTCTGAAGTGCTTGCAAATACTTCACTCCAGCTTGGTGTCTTCAGATTTGATCACTGCCTTCCTTATTCTGGCATCCAACTCATTAATACAGCAGCAAATAGAAATGCACTGACAACCCATGTTCAGAGTGCCTTTCTAGTTTGACAGTGAATCATTCATAACTAATCTGAGGGCAGATTTTAATTTTGTTCAGTTTCTCTTCTGCGTATTTCCTTTGCTGTTGTATAGAAAATTCCTGTTACATGTTAACCTTACTAAAATCAAGAGGAATCTCATTCATTTTCTTCCCTGTACCTGCCAGGTTAGTTAGCCTATCAGTGAAGGCAACCAAATTGGTCTGACATTCTTTGTTATTGATGTAACAATGTCAGTAACACATTTATGGTGGCTATGTCTTATGGACTTGTTATACCTAAGGAGCCAGGAAACCTTTCTGGTGTTAAATATTTCCAGGCATTAAGTAGGTTTATTGGTCTGTAATTCCTCAGCTTCTGCTTTTAACTTTTTTTTTTTTTTAATGTATTCTAAGCTTTCCCGTGTTTAATTTCTTGGACTTACTCCACAAGCACTCAAAGATAATCACTAACAGTTTAGAGATTACTTCAACAGTTTCTTTAATGCCTTAGGAAGCATTAGGGTCTACTGACTTAAATATGTCTGAATTGCCTGAACATTCATTAAAATATTTGCTATTTTGGCATGCATTTCTCTCCTGTTATTAAACTTCCACTATGCATGAAAACCAATCTTTATTTTAAAGGCTGAATAAGGCATCAAGTACAGGGTATCGAACACTTGGACTTTGTCAAGCCATCATAACTCTTCCCCACTCAGTCATCAGATCTTTATTTCCCCTTATTTCCAGCTTATTTCTAATGCATATATAGAACTTTAAATTTGAATTTTCTTATTTTTATATTCCCCCCAAAATTGTGTGAGACATAACTCTTGCTCCTTGTAAGAATCAGTTTCTTACTGAACCAGAAGGAGTCAGGTAGGTACTCATAGCTTGTTTCATGGAAAACACCTTTCTGCTTATCACCAATCACTTGAAGGCATTTCCACAAATGCAGTTTCTGTGCAGGTACATTCTCCTACTTTTTGGGTACTCTGGAAAACATGTTGGAGAGCTAAGCACTTTTAGTAAGCTGCACCAATATCCCCACTTTCAGATTCCTCTCCACCTTAGATGAGGAAACTTTCAAAATCACTCCTTAGTCAAGTCAGATTACACCTAAATGCAAATAAAATCTGCTTTTATTGGACCAAGCAATAGAGCTGGAATTAAGACACAAGATTTTAGGCTTTTTTCCTGAAGACTTAAAGAAAGGTATATGTGGCTGAAAGCTTTTCTGCTTTCCCAGCTCTGTCACTTGGCCTAATAAAAGGTATTACCTCCTTGGACAGTCTCCCTGTATGCAGCTGACATTCTGTAGATGGTTTCCTTATGCAGCTGGTTAGGAATTCTTTCACCTGGAGTATTGTCTGTCTTAGATTTTACTCCTCAGGGTCAAAATATTTTTCTGATGGAAAATGCTAGCTTTTATAACTAGGCTTCTTAAAGTCCTACAGGAGATTCAGACAGATTTAATCTTTCCTTCCTATTCAAAGAATGGTGTTAATGTACTACCTAAATTAAGGAAAAATTTAAGTCTTCAGAGACACAAATGCCAATTGGATGGATGAGGAACTCTGTACTGTAGTTTATTAGTCAATTAACAACTGTTTGACTGAGTGACTGAGAGTCACCTCCTCTACTATTTTGTGAATAAATATGCATTTTTTACTGTAAAATGACCCTATCCACTGAATCTTATATTTTATATTAGCAGATATGCTTCACAGAGAAATATGAATGGGTTAAATGCATGTAATAAAACTGAATTTTGACTGAGAGCAGATGAAATGGTCATACCTTGTACACAAATTCTTGACACAATGGTAAACCTTTGAGATGATTGACTTCAAAGCCTCTTGCCAAGGGATATCATAAAATACTGATGTGTGATGTGTGTGAGGAGGACAACAATGCCTTGACTAGTGTGTGTTGCTTACACTTCTGAGTAGTCCTCTGTAGATCTTCATAATTTTCCATCCATTTCTGATTTAACAAAGATAATTCAGTCAAAGTGGTGGAAGAATTTTACATACCCTTTATGACAGATTTGAAGTTGGTGCCATATCTTTCTTCATCCTACTTAACAGTTCTACTTCCCCCAGTTTCTCTGTGTAGGAATGCCATAATGTAAACAAAAATAATTTTGGAAAAAGACCATGTATATTACATCAAAATACTAATTTCAAAATATCTTAGTCCTCCTACAGAATATCTGTTTTATTTATGCATTTGTCTGTTCCCTAATTCTTTGCATAATTAGTAGAATCATGTGTAGTGTCAAAACTGAAAAACAGGGAGGTCTGAGCAAATCCTTCATTTTTATACACAAATCAAAACCCAAAATTTTCAGCATTCACAGGGAATGGTACAAGTGTTGCCGTAACTGTGATGGTCTAAAGATATAAGTAGAGAGTCAACAATACGCAAAGTTGTTAATTTTATTAAGCCACTCAGTGTATTTGACAATTGCAGAGAAAGGTTTGGATTGCCTTGAATCACTCTAAATTCAAGTCACAGTAAGGCAGGATACAAATAGTTTTGTTTAAAATGCACACTATTCTTACAAATATTTATGAAAGGAAGGGTTGGCAAGCTGGAAAAAAAAAAAAGCATACTTTATCTACTTACACAAACATTAAATCAGAAGGACCTTTTCCCACTATGTAATTTATTTGTTGACAGCTGAAGAGGGCACTGACTAAATTCATGCTCTCTAGGTCTTTTATCATGGCAAGTTGTTCAAGCTCTCCTTCCTAACATCTTCAGAGAACGTCAGGTTTCTGCTGTGTGTGGATTCAAAGATTTTTAAACAGCCTGTTCTACTTGTCTACAATTATTTGCAAACTTGCTCTTTCTGTGCTTTGCTTTTTTGTAAGAACTACTGGGCTATGGGAGGGTTAAAAGCATCCCTATAAACTGTACTTATCAGAATGCTTAATTTACTTAGTGCTGTACCCGAGCAGACATCTCCACTTTGTGTATGGCTGTCCTTATTGGATTTAATGGGAAAAATTAGACATTGAGCATGAAGAATAGAATTCATTTCATGTAAAAGGCTGAGGTCTGGAAAAGCTATTTTTAAATACTCTCTTTTGAGGCCTACAGTTTTGTAAGTCTTATATGCTTTTCTCAGATACAATTATTGTTGTTTAGCTTCTATCTGCTACAGATTAAATAAAGATTGTTGTTGTTGTTGTTGTTTCTATCCATTGGTTACAATAAACTGGATGAAGACTTTCAGCTTCTTGTGTTCATGTGCCCTAAAGTGGTCATAAATCTGGCTTGCAGCTAAGACACCTGAAACCCTACCACAGACTTTCACCCAAGTACCAAGCAGCTGTAGTCTACTCAGTTATTCAGTCCACTGTAAGACAACATAATAATTTTTAGTATTTTTTTGAAAATCTCAAAAATAACTGAACAGTTCTGCAGATTGAATATGACATGTTTCTGTCAGTGAAACTAATAAATTAATTTGTCTGAACTAAAAATAAATGTAAAGGACCAAAAATAAATGTAAAGGAAGACATCACTTGTTTTAGATACATAGGACAGTAACAGTACATAGGGCATAAAGTTCCAATTTCCACATCATACAGTGTATTTTTTTCTCAAGTCTTGTTTGTATCTCAAGGCTGGTTTTATTTACACATTTCTGTGCCAGGGTGACTAGAACTGAGCATCTGGTTCCAAGCAAGCTTCTGCAAACCACGTATGTGTTGGAGTTATTGTTTTTTTATGATGAAGGTCAAGTGAAATTATGCTGTTGATATGATGGCCATGTGTCATTAAGAACAAATGAAAGAACCAGTAAAAATTCCTGGTTTGGAAAGAGCTAGTTAAAAAGTTGAAATTTTCTACTCTCTCTCTATATATTACATACAATATTTTGGAAAAGAAAGAAGTTATGATTGAGCTGGAATCATGAGATGTTGGTTATCCATAAGGCTGGCATTCAACTGACAAGAGGTCAGCATCTGCCCTGTGCTAGTTACCTTAGGCTCACTTTACAGTCAGTGCAGAGAATTGGGCACTTTTTTCTTATAATTTGTCTCATCCCAAGACAGATATCTAAAATGGGTTGTAAGATATCTAAAACAGGTTGTGTGGTTTGTGCTTTAAAAGTGCATTTCTCTCTCCAGTGAGGAGTCAGCAGTGACAGATCTGCAGTCATGAACACTTACACTGTAAATGTCTCAGGTTAGTTAAGGTGGAGCCTATCTATGTATTTAAAGGCAGAAGGCACCAAAACAGCCAAAAAACAAAAAGACAAAAAACATGAAATATGCTCCTTCAAGAAAATGCAAGGAGTTATTTGTGCGGGCATTTCTTTGGGGAATAAGCTGGTTTTATGAAGTTTGGGAACTGTGCGAAAAATTACTATCTCCTATTTAATTTCTTCTGTGACCTCAGTTTTGAGCACCTTTTTTGTATACAAGAAATATATAAGAAAACTGCATCAAAGATATGTGTCATACTCTCCTACAAAAATGAAGAAATAAATAAATCAACAACCCCCCCAAAAAAAACCTGCCTACAAAACCATAGATTTGGCTAATGACCTTGGGCAAGAAGGAGCTTTTTTAGTATTCTCCTCAATCATATTATGAGTGCAGCCAATATTTTGCTTGGTTATTTAACTGTTGCAGCATATTGAGCACCAGTTTTCATTAAGCAGCTTGCAATGACACTTGAGGTTTTTCCTAAGTGACTGTAGTTAATTTAGACTTCATTAGACAAGATGAGTAGTCCAGACTATCCCTTCTAATGTACATGTTTTAAATTTATCAACACTAAATTTTAGCAGCCATGACTCTGTCTATTCATTTAGATTCCTTTACTCCTGCAGAATTCGTCAGTCATCTTCCATCCTGACTACCTAACATGGATTTGTCCATGTGTTGTCATTTTACTTTGTTTTTCAGAATGTTATTTTTACAATTTCAACAAAATAAGAGGCATTGCTATTCTTTTTTCATCAAATTAAATGTTGATTTTCTTTCCCTCTGTCTTGTGTCTCTTAGCCAGGTCCTATTCTATGATGATATTTTAGTGTTGGTGGTATACTGAACTACTTGTGTTTACTACACAAACAGCTGCAACAACCTGAGATGTTACTTCCCTGCCTTACCTATCTGTAACTGCTCTTCCTCCATATTATTGCTGCTATACACAACTCAGCAGAATGAAACTTGTACCTGCACCTCAACCAGCTCACAGCCCAGAGCCATAGTTCACCATCAGATAAGCTTATATGTTGCTGTTGATGCACATATCTGACCAACATGTTTAGTCTGTGACACGAACACTCCAGCAGGAAGAGCAGAGAGATTACTGGGATTTCATGTGTCCAAATCCTCAAGCTTCTTTAAAAAGTTTCAAACTTTTTAACAGTCCAAAAAACCTATGTCAACCAACTGGTTCACAGCTAAAAGGAAAACAATTATTGAGCTTTATAGAAAACATTTCTTCAGAGTACTTGAGATAAGTATAATTTTTCCTTCATAGTTTTTGTGTGAAAGAAATGTCATTCTCTCTGACAATGTAAAATTACACATAAAATCCTTGAAAATACAATAAACATCAAGAATTTATATTCTGGTTTTATTTTATTACCAAAGCCTCAGAATGCTATGAATTGGGGGGGGGGGGGGGGGGGGGCAGTGGAGGTATTTCATGATGCCTGTAAAGCACCCCACATTGTTCTGTCATTATAGCAATAATTAGGAGTAACTTTAAATATAGATGCATAGCTTTTTCAATATCATTCTTGTTTTTTCCTTAGTGCACACGGTTAGCTGATATTCCGCCTTTAGCACAGCTGTTTCTCTGTGATGGAGAAATTTATTATATTATTCAGGTATAATATCTTTTTCATTTACAAATATGCATGCAGTGTCCTGTTCCCCTGAACACAGTACAAGCAAGCAGGAGCCAGAAGCCTTCATGTTTATCAGTCCATAAAATTCTCATGTCTTCCTCCTGCATCTAGGTCTGGTTTTGGTTTCCTGACTTGGCTCTATTTTGGCCCCAAGAATGAGACAGCTACAAACTAATACTATATTGTAATCCCACGTGCTTTGCTCTAACCTGCTGTCTGTTTTAGTCCTTGGGCTTTTCCTTCAGCGCTTGCAGCTCTCTGTTATTGTCAGGTCTGAGGAGGTATGTGGCATACCATTGTGTTAATAACCATACATGAATATTGAAAAAAAAATAAAAAATATCCCTGACCAAAAAAGTATGAGTAAAGCATGAGGAAAAGCATAAGGAATAAAGATATAAGGCAACACGAAGAAAGACAGGATACCAGTGAAACAGTGAGAATTAGTATAATAATTTCATTCACAGCATCCCAGCTGGCTACTCATTAAACAGAGACATTACTACACACGTTGGTTTTCAGCAGAGATTTAAAGGGAGATAACATCATGCAGCTTTATACAAAAGATAGCTTGAGACAATGTGTGGAGGTTGCTATTAGAATAATAAAACATGTTGGCCACCCAGGCTGGAGTTATCAGTAAGGCAGGGGTGAGATTTGGTGGCATCATGAGATACAGGAAATGTGAGGGGTTTTGTACAGAAGTATTCCAACCAGAAGCACTAATCTCAGATTTCAGAGAAAGAACAGCAGCTTTCTTCCATTTGTTTTCTTTGGTACTGAAAGAGTGAGCCGGATCATGTCAAGATCTCCTCAAGGTCAAATATGTGCATGTCTGACGTCCAAATATCACACACCATGCTGGGGACCCTTAGGAAGCCCTGAAAATGAGAGGCTTGCAGTTCTTCTCATGGCTTGTAGGCAAGCTCAGAAAGAGGGATCATTAGCATTTCCATCCATTTAGTGTATCTGTGAAAAGTCAAGCAGAGCATAGCTCTAACCATTCTGTGACTATTCTAGTTGACAGTCCGAAAATAGACTCATAAATCCGTATTGAGGCACCTGAAAAACCACCCTAGTTTAGTAGAAGTCAACACCCAAATTCAAAGCTCAGGACAGTGTTTTTGCTTCAGATTTTGGATGTCCTTTCTCTAAAAATCATTGTCATCAACTTTGAAGTGTTACAGCACAAAATATGTTGCTAAAAAAAACAAACCGAACCAAACCAAAATCTGCTAGGATGGTACAGTTAGTATCTGTCAATGATTTATATAGCAATACTTCAGATTACAAGTAAAAAATACTTCTCTTCCTCTTGTCCTCAGTCTGAGAATTAAAAGTTGTGTTGTGTTTGCTTTTCCTTTGACCTCTTTAATCAAAGGTATTAGACCTCCCAGGACCACTTGTGCCACCTCACTCCCTGCTGTGGATTTGCAGTCAGCAGTAAGACTGTTACCAGCAGGGTTGGAGCCCAGGTGTCCTGCTGTTGGGACATAGACTTAACAGGGCAGGCAACACTGACTGTTTTACCACGAATTCTTAGCTAAAGATCTGCACACCAGGAATGAGCATGCAGCATGCCTGAGGTATAATTTTGGGAAAACATATTCGCACCATCTTTCAGGGGTCAGGATAGAGGGCATTATCCTCAGTTTCTTTCTACAGTGGTGTAGTGGAGGGTCTCTCCCTTCCCCCAGCTTTTAACATTTATACCTGCATTAAAAAGTATTACGTATTCTTTTTAAAGCCCTGAACAAAGGTGAGGGACAGAGGCATATAAAGAGATTAATTTTGCATTACCTACTGTTTCTCTGCATGAGGGTTTTATAACATAAGTCATTTATTTGATTGCTAGGTATGCTTAAAGTGGTTGGCCAGAAAGCTTTGAACTTCACTGAAGTACAAAAAGCAAGCTGTTCATTTAATCAGCACATTTAATTCATCCTGCTTTGCATGCTGTGCCACGCTGTCTTCTTTCCATATAAGGATTCTGTGGTATCTTCCTGCAGCACCCCTGCCTCTCTTCTGAAAGCAGCCAAAGATGGCTTTGTGCGTATTGCTTATATATGCTATAGGCCCAACTCCTTTTCGGTGTGCAATGTAGCAGATACCTCCTTCTCATATATCTCTTCTCTTCAGGTGAGTTGTTTATATTCAAGGGGTTTTTTTTCGCACTGACTAAGAGCATGTTCTTAATTTATCTTGCTTTTAAATATTTATTTTTGCTCTGCGTGACTAAGTGGGAAGTGAACCAGCAAACTGAGTTTTGGTTGTATTAAGGATTTATATTATTTATAGGTGTCTTTTGCCTTTAGACATTTCTTTTTGTTTAATACTGGTTATTCATCAGATTTCCCTTTAAGCAGCCATTGTTTAGAAACCAATGAGGGTTTTCTAATGCTATGCAAAAATTTTAGAAAAACCTTCAAGGCAAAATTGAGGAGAGAGAGGAAAGATTTTATAATTTAGCATATTATATTAACAAAAATATAGCATATTTGTTCTGGGCTTCAGTAAGATTAGGGCTATTTGTTTTTTCTCTCAGACTTGCTTACTCAGGCATGATATATAAATATGTAACACGTAATTTACAGCAAATTAATAGGACCTTTCATGTCACTTTCAGTGGTCTCTATTTTTAGCTGTTTTACTTTTTTATTCTAAACTGTTTAACGATGGTGTGGCACTTCAGCTTTCAGACTTTATCTGCCACAAATATTAGAAAATGTACTTCATTATCCCTTAGCATCTGTTCATGCATACCCCACTTTATGTAAGTGGACAGGTTTCAGATAACTCAGAATTTCTTTCTCAGCAACATCCTCTCTTCCATTCTAAGTCCTTCCCCTGCCAGATGTCCAGAGGGTAGAAGTTAAAATTTGTTTATGAAATGATTGATCTATTTGGCACTGCTGTGACAAATGGGAAAAGAGAATACAGATTTAAACCTTATTGTCCAGATTCTCTTCTCTACTTATGTGTGGAAGACCGAAGCTATCCATGCTCACCTGGAGGTCATGAGATTGCCATGGGAAGCACTAAGCCCATGGGACAAGCCCTGTTTCTCTGGCACCTCTCTGCCTGTTCCCCAGAGGCTCTGTGCCCTCCAGAAAAGAGAGCAGTTCAGTTGCATTTCAGTTCATTCTGCTTCCCCTCTCATACCTCCCACATCTGTGCTTCAAGTTGGCCTTGGATTGCATGATTGTCTGAAAGGTAGTCATTGTTTGTGCCTTTGAATACAAGCCCTGATGAGACTGAACCACCTGCTTGAAATTTCTTCTTTTTTTTCTGTTAATGGAGTACCTACCGTTGACCTTCTCTTTACAAATTGATGGGTCCCACTGGCAGTCCCTCAATCTGCAAGTCCACAATCCACAGCACAAAAGCCTACTTAAAGAGGACACCTGGTGTCTGTGAGCAAAGCTATCAATAAAGTCCTCATGTTAGATAACAATCTGGAGATGACCTTTTAGCAGTCTTGGGCAAATCTTGAAAAGAAGGATCTATACTCAGACCACAGTAAAATTTGGCAGAGCTAGAAACTAACCACTTAAATTCCTTTTGTGACTCTGGCCTGCAGTCCCCCTGCTTATAGAGTTAAATGAGCTCAGAGCAGCACACATTGCTAAGACAATGAGAGCTAGCTGAAGTTTCTGAGGTGCAAAGGTTTTATACTCAGCCATTTCTTGCTTTAGTCCTATTAGATGCTGGCAAAGGCATGTATAAATGAAGCCAGCTTTGCTGTAACCTCCCATTCAGTTGCAAACAGAGACATCACTTTCAAATGTTGCTACACAGAATTTAGCTTCTGTGAAATCCAGAAATTTTCCTATATGAAAACAGCCATGGCCTCTCTTTGTTGTGGGACCTGGTGATTAATACCATCAGGCTTTTCAGATACATCACTCCTCTGTTTTAGTCTTTTATAGCTCTGCTGATCAGCATAGGAAAAGTCATGGTTATCCCCCCAAAACACTCACAGTCCAATGTGATGCCATTCACAGACAATGGTTAGATGAGGAGTTCTCCTCCCCATGGACTTTCTAATAGACCTTTCTGAGTTACAGCCAGCAGTGGTGGGTGAGGCTGTTAGTAGCACTTGGTCTTCTGGTTCCTGGTGTATAGAAGCAGTAGTGTTGCTTTTGCCGTCAGAAGTTTTAACAACTAAAATGATTGAGGTTTTAATTTTCCTGAGAAATAACGAACGCTGAGATTCTGCATAGCAAATTGAAGCTTCAGAAACAGGGACTAGAGTCAGTGCATCTTCAGTAGTGGTCACAGACTTGATATAGCTGAACTAAACTCAAGGGAAGAAATGAGGTTTGTTAACGTTAGTATTTTCTTTTTTTTCTTCTTTTTTTCTTTGTTTTTTTTTTCTTTTTTCTTTTTTTCTTTTTGTTCTTTTTTTTTCTTTTTTTTTTTTCTTTCAACAGAGCTGTTTTATGGCAGTTGGATTAGTTCTTGGGTTTGCAAAAAAGAAAAAGACAGCGTTTACCTTCCTTTTGAATACATGTGTTTACATTTGAGTATGTTTAGTCCTTCTTTTACAGCTCATTCTGGACATAAGTAGTTAAATGGTTCATACAAAGCTAATTGCTGCAGCATTTAGGATTCTCATAAAGAATTCTTACTGATTGTAAGTGATCCACAGAATCCCACTTTTCTTAATCAAGTTAGAGTCCCTATCAGCACCTGGTCTGTGGGAAATATAGGTCCCTGCAACCACTGTCCTTCTATCTCCAGGCTGGAGTTTCTACACATCTCTATTGAGGAGGAAGAGGCAGAGCTGGGCCTGCAACTTGGTCCAGGGTCAGGATGATATCCATAGGATCTCCACATGACAGAGGAGTATCACATTGGCTTTTCTCATCCGCTCAGCCTAGCAAATGTGCCCAGACCTCCTCAGAATTCTTCACGTCCACTCATCAGGTTTTTTTTTCACTTGCCCTAGGGATGCTTGGTTTAGACTGAAATCATACGAAGGAATGGGAGGAGAATAATACTCTGTCTGCAGCAGAGGTGAAAGAGGAGAGGCCCTCTACTCCTTCTGAGAAAGAGGTCAGATGGCGGAGATCATAAATGAAAGGGGGAAAAAGAAGCTGGATGGCAGGAGATGGTGCCACCTTGCCCTAGACTGTAACCCTTCTGCAGTTCTGCAATACACACACAGATGTACTCAGCTGTCCTGGTAGTCTGCCACAAGCTAATTAAGTCCTGTGTTTCTCCTTCTTGAGTTACAGATAGTGAACATGCCTTAGGGGATCAGCCTGGGCTAGAAATGTTTCATGACAACAAAGCTTATATAAGTTCATTAGCTAAACTATCTCCTGAGTGTTATAGCTCTGCTGATATCTTTCTCTGGTATAAGGTAAGTCTGCTTGGATGTTTGCTAGTTTATATCTGTAAAGTAGAGGTGTATGGGGAACCTTCACCTGATACTGTTATTCTGTAGCCAAATCTTGTAGCCTATTAGTGAGTTCCGTAACCCTGGAGACCTTGAGAACACCCAAAGCTGTGGGTGAGACTCCTCAGAATAAATTTAGCTGATACATTGCAGATGTCCATATCCAAATTAAATGCATGAGGATCTCTTCTAGTCAATGGCAAAAACCAGACACTTTTCGCTCATTACTCATCTCATTCTAAAGTAGTTGCTAGAATAGATCAGATGAACTGTACCCAAAAAGACCTCTGCCAGCCCATCTGTGTCAGAGCTGTGAGGAGTTGTGACTCTTAAACTGTCTAGCTCTGCCAAGAGAAATATCTAATAGGGATGTGGTTTTAAAGGCAAAAGTTTTACTGCTTTATTTTGATTTGCTATAGGATCAGATTTGGCAGTGCATGATAGTTTATTACATTCCAGGGCAACACTGAGTTTTGTTGATATAGTTACATCCACACTGGAAACAGTTTCTGGTAAAGTGCAGTCATTTCCTCTGCTCCATGGCTTATAAAGACCTGTTGTCCAACTCATTCATTCACACTTTTTGCAACTGTAGGCTTTCACTTCTGGAGCAATGCATAGGAAATGTTTTATTCTCCTGATGTTCCAGTACATAACTTCACTCTACCGCTCTTTGGATACAGAACAATTTCACTGATGAACTTTTGATTTTGTGATGCTTGCCTTTATAAGCTTTCCATCCAAAGCTTACTGTCTACCCAAGCACCTGTTTAATACCTATAGTTATGTCCTCAGAGAAGGGTCTCTACTCGCTGAAGTCAGTGACAAAGTGTCAATAAGACAATATTAAACACTTCTTTTTTATTACTGGAGAGAAGCTGTAACCTTAAAAATGTGTTAGCTAACATAGTTTAAACAGTATGCTTTAAAGATATCACAGGCAGAGTGAGATAAACTTTAATTTATGAAAGTTCAACATGAGCCCTAGGAAAGGTTAGGCTGTATCATATTGAAATGCCACTGTGTTCAGTTTTCAAAAGTGTTAGAAAGTTTTAAATCTAATCTCCAAATTTTTTACTAAAAATTTGTATTCATGCCTGCATATGTTGCTGACAGCTTCCTCCATACTCGGGGTTTCCTTTTAAATCTGGCTTCTGGGGTCAGGGACAAGCACTATACTTTTGTCTTAAGAATTGTGATGGAGAACAAAATTCAAATATATAATAGCTATGGCCTGAGAGGCAAACATATATATATACACACATAGATATATAAACACAGTCTTTTGATTTGTGAATCAGGTAGCAGCACTACTGATATTCTGAATGAATACACAAGTCTTTCATTTTTTATAATTTTTTTTCTTGCTTTATTTTTAATCCTAGAAATAAAATCTAAAGTCTAATGCCCTCCATCATCCTCTGTGAGTCAGCAGAAATAAGCCTGCAGTTTACGTACTTGCAGGGTGAGTCAGCAAGACAATCCTGCTACGCTGTGCCAGGCAGGATGTAGACAGTGAAATGGTTTTTACTGCTGTCTTTGGCTCCTGGCAGCCCTCACAAAATGATTTTTGATCAGTACTACCCCAAAAGCAATGTGTGACCAGACTAATTCAAAATTTACCTTCAGGTCCTCAAAGTAAGAAAAATAAAAAAGGTGCATGGTATATGACTCATGTTCGTCTGATTAACGAATACCAGTTAGCAGTGAGATTAAGGTAGCTGCCATTTTGCCAGTCCATTTTAGGCTGTGTGTGAAAAAAGGGAGAAGCTCAATAGTTCAGATGAAAACTAGGCCACACATATTCTGACTCAAAATTTCAGACCCCAAATTTCTCGTGCTTGCAAATGTACAGCCACATGGGGAAGTTACTTCCAAAGAGGTATTGGTGCAAGGACACAATGGTGGAATCACATTTTTATGCCTAGGGTTCAAGTACAGCTCTGAATGTACCATTTGTTCTTCTTCCAGAAGATAACAAGATAAGTAACTTTAAAGACAAAATGCTGATAGGATTTATACCAGTTCTGGTATAAAACGTACTATTACAGAAGTAACATATCCTTCATGTTTTAGTAAAACAATGCTGTCTATCTTACCAAGAAGAAGTAAAATGACTCACATGATAGCCCTGACACATGGCTTGCAAGCTGGATGAATCCTTAACAAGGATAGTCCACGATAATTTATCACAGGTGGCTTCAATGACCTAATAAGCTGTTTCAGTAATTAAAATTAGACCTCATTTTTTTAACACCTTCATTAAACATGAACACAGGCATTTCAGAACACAGTTTATATGCATATGAGACTGAGTTGTTTATGAGTTTGTGCAAAATACCAAATGAGAAAAATAACCCAAAATCATCTAACAAGATCAGATATAAGAGAAGCAATAACAGAATTCATTTCAGCTTGAAAAAATGAAAGCTAAGACAACAGAGGAAATAAAATCCAAACCAGTGAATTTGAGAAGTGAGAGGAACTTGGAAGGCATTCCTGGCAAAACAGGCAGAAAGGGATTAATAGCCACAAATATGAAATTAATTTAATAATGAGACGTGGCAGTAAAAACACAGGGTCAATCCAGAATTCCAGAGAATTGTTTAATGAGAAGTTCCCTAAAATAGGGACTTTTTGTTGCCAGATACTCACCATATATATTGCAAATATGAATCTGGATTTGCTATTTAAAAGAGAAAAAGGAAAAATAAATAACTTTATGTGACCCAGCTAAAAAATAGCTATAGAACTATCAATGTTGTTACAAACAAAAAGAACTTGACTGTGCCTGTAAAAACTTTGCTACTTCCAAAATGCCATTGCTGTGCAGGTGCTCTTTGATATTGAAGGTGAGAGGCTAATAGATAACTCCAGAAGTGCAAGAGAAGCTCTTCAGCAGAGTAGTGCAGTCTGGGGTTAAGGGACCGTTGCTGGTGCAGTAAAGAGGGAACAATTAGATACGAGCAGGTAGGACCAAAAGGACTTGCTCAGCATCAGTATTGCTTGCTTAACTGTTTTGGGGTTTGGTTTTTTTTTAATTATTAAAATCACTGTGAGAAAGAAAAACAGCAAATATGAGGACACATACATATGTGTCTGTACCTGTTTCCATATATATATAAATGAATTAAAAATAGCAAGCAAAAAATATATTTTTAAGTGACAGCAAATTGCTTATTTACTTAAAAGTGTAATATACTCAAACAGATGCTGTAGTTGCTTTAGTAAATGACTTAAGTACTCCCTTATTTCACAGCTATGTTTTTCAAATACCAGAGTTAGGATCAGCTGTATTGATTAGGGTCATTACTCAGAGTTCCAGTGACAGTCTGTACAATCAACATAAATTGGTGATAAACAGGATCATTTATTTGGAAGCATCTGGAACATGAAAACATTGGAATAGTCAAAAGATGTGCAAGTGCAGACTGTATTTTGCCTTTTATTGTTTCCATGAGTATTATTTTCTTGTAAATACTTTTTTCCATCTCCTTTCAAACCCTAATTTTTTATGATTGTGTGCACTGTGTATGTGTAGTAGTAGCTTTGAAGGATGATAATTTAATGGTGGCTTTCTCAGTGGGGAGAAAATTAAAATGTACAGCCTTTTGTCTGTGTGGTGAGTTGCTAAATCACTTCCCACAGTATGACACAGCTTGCGGCATTATACATGACATAAAAACTCTTCATTAACATGTGTTGTTACTGTGTCCCACTGTGAAAAACGTGTTATATTAGTTGGTCTGCTCATAAGTAAACTTTGTTGTAGGGGAGGATTTTGTACTCCTGTGAATAAGAATTAAGTATTGAAATGTATTTTATACCGTTTTATCATGACACAAAATGCAAGGAAGTAGGTTGGAAGTTCTCTCTGGCCTTAATGCCCAACACAGTATTTGCTGTCTCTTCTCCACTGTCTGTGTAAACATCTGTTCAACTTTTCTAAACAAAAAGCCTGGAAAAGGAAAGAAATACAGTTGACTTTGACAGGGAATTTACTATATTTTATTAATTCTGCACACCTTCAGCCAAAGTTCACCTTGCCTAGGAGGAAGTCAGGAGCTTCCACACGAGTACTCTGTCATCTGCCTCCGTGACAAAAAAAGCCTTCAGGGTGTGCAATATCAGGGTGACATACTGTGTGGTGGGACCTTACTCTGCTTAAGGCTGTTCTTGGACTTACTGCCAGCTGTTTAAGTGCCAGCTGCTGTGTGCTGGCTGTGCAGGTACAGGAAAACACCTCACCTGGTGGGCTTTTATTCTAAAGAGATGGCCAT
Source organism: Buteo buteo (assembly GCF_964188355.1). Lineage (NCBI taxonomy): Eukaryota > Metazoa > Chordata > Aves > Accipitriformes > Accipitridae > Buteo > Buteo buteo. The sequence continues at coordinate 21,357,535 of NC_134204.1, forward strand.
CAGAGCTCAGGCACAGGAGTTACTGGGGAGAAGGCATACAGAGTACAGTACTAACTCAGACCGCAGTTTGTTGTTTGTTTTGTGGTTTTTTTTTAACGTAGTAAGTGCGTAATTGGGCTCCTGCTATACTTGTATTGGCAAGTAGTTTCAAGGTGTATTTGACAGCTGGGAAGAAAGCAAGATGCAAAGATTGTGCCAAAGATGTAAAAATTAAGGACATCTGCAACCTGATTAATACAAACTAAGTATGCCTGCAGGCTTCATTGTAACTCCAAGCAAAGGGACATATGTAAGAATTACAGTTTGAACATGAATGTCTTTTGCCCACAATATATTCATTTGATGCCATATACCATTATCCAGTGGATTTGCATTTTAGTGTCAGAAAATTATCTTCTGACAACAACAGATGCTTGGTACTCTTATTCGAAACAACACTGTACAGAAAAGGCACCAAAGCTAATTCATGGGCTATTAAGAAAATCATTTGTATATTACATTAAAAATGGGATGTAATTCAATAAAGTACTCAGCAGAGGATTCTGGATGGGAAGGCACTTCCATGTGCAAGGTAAGAACAGATAGAAAAGGTTAATTAGAAAGAAAGAAAATTCTGATTGATAAATCTCTGTGATGCCTACCTCCCATCTTAGGTACCACACAGAATTACGTAGTTATCAATGCCATGTCAGTTCTTATGCATTGCATTAAATGCAGACCCAGAGTGGACATTATAGAGCAAGCATATACTTTCTCATTACAATTATGGTAATGGATTACCACTAAGATACTTACATAAGAATAAATGTCATAAACACAGAGAGAATATCAGCTCTTGCATCTTTAGCTGTTCTCTCCTTTTTTTTCCTTCTTTTTTTTTTTTGAGTAACTAAACTTTTTGAACAATGATATGTCATATTTCCTTGCATAATGTTATAAAAATGTATCTATTAAAGATTAGCCCAGTTTTACTCTCCAAAAGAACTGGATTCATTTTGATTATCTTCATAACCTGACAAAACTGAAATGTGGCACGTGGTTTTCTAAAATGAAGTTATGGCCTCAGAAACTCATAGTGGATTCTTCTGTTAAGGTAGCTTTTGTGTTTTGTTCACTGGCAAAGCTAAATTTATTTTCCTTAAAGTAGATTCAATTCCTACCAGAACAATGGAAAGATGCTCTGGGTAATGTGCATTTTGACTAGCCTTCTGGCTGAAAAAGAACCAGAAATTTGTTAGTGTCACACCTGTCATGCAGCTTCTGCATCATTGGTTTATCTTCCTCCAAGGGAAGGTTAAACGTGTAGCCTTTCATTGCATGGTGTGCACTCTTTGGCTCTGCACAAGGAAGATAAAGCCTGTCAGAAGGAGTGGGTGAGTCATTGGCATTCTTCTGGTTTCTTCAATATCAGCTTACTTCACAATCATAAGGCATTTTTCAATTCATTTGCCTTTCAATCCAGACAGAAAACATAATATTGTATAAACATTAACTGACACATCAAATACAGTCAGTCCTGGCCAAGTCATACATCCTGGTCAGTTGCAAGAGTAAAGGGTTTGGTATATCCAATTTTTGCTATTACATCCACTTCTCCCCAGATCCTTTTGCCTTGCTCCTTTGTGATACTGAGGATGCAAGAAATTTATTTTGTTAATATTTTCCCCTTCTTTGCCCCCCTCCATCCATGTTCAATACTCCTGTTTTTCTGGGACACTTTAGCCTGTTCTCTATCATATGTTAATAAGCACTTCCAGTCAGCAGGTGCTGGTACCATCACTGGAAATAAGCATCGCAAATTCAGTATACACCTCTTCTGAATACAAGTGGAGATGCTAGGACATCCACTAGATTTAATTCCTTGATGAGACAGATTGAGGTGCAGTTACCCCATTCCTGTCACAGGTTCATCTACCCCAGCTTTACATTTTGATAATTATTTCCTTTATTGATTGCTTTTCTCAGTTTTCAATAACTGCTTCAATAATTATAAAGGTGTTCATGAATACAAGAAGTAAAATAATCTGTGTTAGCCATAATCATTGAGCTTTTATGACCCTCAGCTGGAGCATGCCAGAATGATGAAATGAGAAGCAATAGTTTGAGTTTAAAAGTTGCAAATATCCAGATCTTCCTCGTCAGTAAGGGAGGAAAGGTCCTGAGCTGTTCCTCAAAGCTAGTTCTGTTTCTTGGGGCTGTGTATGCCCCCAGCTGCTAATCAGTTCAACTAAAATCTGGCAAATGTTAGGATCTTCTTGTTATTATTACTGATGTTATTACTAATTATTTCTAGTATCTATTTCTACTATGCTAGTAACCATGGCCACAAAAAGGAGTACTCAAGTACTCCAGGACTCTTCTGTCTTGCTTTTGCTCAGAGTGCTTCAAATTTTTAAGGTCAGCACTGTGTTCAAAATCCCAATCAGAAAGTTAAGTCAGGGTTTTTGGTTGGTAGGTTTATACATTTTGGATTGCTCATTTCCCACTAACAGTGGATTATTTACTGGAGAACAGATGGAAAGCCTGAGGCCACATCTCTCCCTGCCCCCCCTGCAGCAGGGTCTGAGCACCAAGTGCAGAGCAGCTGGTACAAAGCCAGTTTCCAAATGGCCATCAAGTCTGAGCATTGCAATCATTTAACTTGCTGTATAGAATAATCCTGTATAGACCCCATCTCCATCATATCCCCAAAATGAGTGGGATAGAGAGGTGAGATGGGAAAACTCCAAGATACAGGGGCATTCCTAAGGCACATAACCTATCAGGATTGCTGGGAATAATAAAGGTTTAGGAGACATAAAGTAGGGCATGGGGAAAGGAATGGAGCATATGGTACACACTGAAGTGTAGATGCTTGGTAGTATGAGGGAGAACTCAGGCTCACCCTGTTGAAAAGTCTGCTTGAATGGAGAGAGTGCCAGGGCTCCTCACAAACAAGGAGGGTGGGAAATGGCTCCTGACAGGATCCTGTCCCCTAAAAAGATGGGAATGGCAAAGTTTCCCCTTACCATCCCAGTCTGTGTCAGGGGTTGGAGAGGGCTGTGCCATACCTTCCCACATCATAGGATGGGGACTAGGGGAAGGGGGGAAAGATACCTTCTATTGCCTCAATTACAGAAGGAAAATTATGTCTCCTGAAAATGCTGGAAAGCCAGCCTTCCTGCTCAGAGGTAGCCAGGCATTTGGCAAGCTTACTTGCAAATAAAGGCAGAAAGTTCAGCTGAGAGCACTGAATACTTTTGGACACATGTTCAAACTCATAGCTGCTCCTCTGACACTCTCCACCACCAAATACTTAAATAAACTGAGAAAGTTTTAGAATACATAACCTGGACTCCACCTCTGATCCCATCACTACACTGTCACCCCTGACAGTTCAGCTGATGTGCTTTGGAGGCATCATGCTATAGACAGAGATGGGAGAATATTAAAGATCAATCAGTGAACACAACATAACAGTAACTTCAAAAAATAAAAAGGATTTGGTAGAGGTTTTGTTAATTTGGTTTTGGGTTGGCGGGTTTTTTTGCTTTTTTTTTTTTTTTTTTAAATTTGTTTTACTGGAAGGATGATGCACTCCAGTTAATTGCATACTCCTTTCTGAAACCAGAACATCAGAAGTACAACATGTTCCCTGAACTTGATGGAATAAACATTATACATGGTCCCCTCTGGAGCATTTTCATTAGGGTGCTTCTCTGCTGTCAGTGCAGGTGACTTACTGCATAATTCATCTAAAAAGCCCTTAGAAACCAGCCCCTCTAGGGATGGCACGCATCCTTGGAGGGCTCTAGGTCCAAACAGTGGTGTGTAGATTGTGGCTGTCTCTAAAAGTTTATATTCCTGATATATTTACTATATGGGCATTTCTTTATGGAATAAATTTCTTTGCTATCCTTGCTGTCTGTGGGTGAGAATATACTATAGACTATTCCAGGTTAGATTAATGTTTGTGCCAGATATATATGAGTTACTAAAAAGTGATCCTCTGGAGATCTATTCAGAGTGAACCCTAAGGTATGCCAATCAGTGGGTGCAACCTCAAATGTATTGAGTACCACAAGCAGGAGGATTGGCTTCTGTAGTGGTTTCTCCAGGGTACAATGCAGTGTTACCCAGGTGTAGCTGAGTTAAGCCTGAACTCTTAGGGGAAAATATATCATGTGGATCTGACAGCTTCAAGAGAGGTGAGGCTGCTGCGTCTCCATGGCACAGGTCCAACCAGTAGCAAGGCTGAAGATGCATTCCCAGCAGGCATGTGCACGCAACACACACACACGTACAATACATATATGTGCATATATACCTGGCCAGCCACACAAATCACAGACAGACATGCAGAGTGCTCCCAGAAACACAAACAGCCTCATCCTGCTCCCCACCCTAGCAGAGCAGCATGGAGGTCCACTAGTGAGAATATATATCTGTGTAGACATATATACAACACAGATCCCTCCATCAGCTGGGCTCATACACTCAGTCTGCCCAGTAGCTGCCCCTGGACCCCAGTCTCCCCAGTTGCTGGCACCTGGACATACAAGCCTCCGGTATTGACCCATGGTGATGGGTTTCATGCCTGGACAGTGGGGCTGAGGCTCTCCTGGGACAGCCCTAGGAGGGGCCTGGATGTGGTTTCCCTTCTTCTAAGTCCTTAATTTGGGTTGTCACCTGCCTTTGTGCCCCTGTGCTCCTCTGGGCTTGTGGACGTGGGCCTTTGATAGTCCAATGGCTCCTGTGATAGGCATGGAAGCAGCCAGGGCCAGAGTATTATTAGAGCTCTCCCACCTGCCATGGTCTCTCTGTGCTCCTTTGTGGATGTGCAGATGAGCTTTTATCACGTAATTTAATGTGAACAAGCTAGTTTCCACAATAGTAACCTTGTAGCCATGCTCCCATATTGCTCTGTGCTAGCTACCTTGGCTTCCAGCATCTCAGCTACCTCAGCCAGCTGGGGCTGCGTATTTCTGAACCCTACTCCATCATGCTGTGCAATACTCCTTGTAAGATGCCCACACGAGCACACATGGACTCATTGCTGCCTGGACAATTATTTGAAGCTCTTGCATGTTCAGAGGTGCAGGGTCACACTGCTGCACGAAGGTTAGTTTCTTGCTTCTTTGAAAGTTTTGTTCTTTCATGATTGGTTTCAGTCTTCCTGATAGAACCAAGTTCTTTATTAAACTGATTCTTAATATTCTTATTATTAAGCAGAGACTTATCTGAGAATAGGTGTAGCCCTTTAAGCTTGTACCTGATCTTTTCCCGAAAGATACTGTGCTGCAACACAGACCTTTTACCTACTGCTTCCTCTGTGCCATGAAGGTGCATTTCACTATGCTTGGCTATAACCAAAACTGACATTTGACTTTCTTGGCAGATTTGGAGGAGAGTAGTGCATGATAATAGTGTCTTTGGTCTTTATAATGGGGTCTTCACCATTTTAAGCATTGTAATATTAACTTCAAAACCTGTGTGCTCATGAGAGATGAGGTAACAGTGGATAGCTTTGCCTAGGCAACACTGGTCTTATTTTCTCCTTCAGTAAATGACAGCATTAGAAGTCACAGCAATATAAAATCATGTTATACTCTATTGAACTAAAAATCAATATTTTCAGAATAATATTTTGTGAACTAACAAGTATTACAGGCATTTCCTAGGAGCAGAACTAGGTAGTACAGTAATACCGAAGCAGTATGCGTACAGACATATGCCAGTGTGAACTGTTTAATTTTGCCTTTCCTCTAGGGTTCATTTCAAACAAAGTAGGATTTTTGAGTTCAAAACACAAAACTGTGTTTCGAACATTTTTTTCACATAGTATTTCATTCCATCAAACAGAGGAAAAAAGCCTCCCTATTTTCTTTGACAGTCTTCTGTCATAATAGTCCAAAACTCTTTTGGAGATTTATTGATGTAACTTTACAGTACTTTGAACCAGTACTGGAAAATACGGGACTGTTTTAAGATGAGAAAATAGCATTGCTTTAGTTAGCATTCAGCAAGTGCTCTTTCCTGACAAGGAATATGGCAGAATTGCAGTACAGGGAGAACAAGTCTTCCGCCGATCACTGAAAGTAATGGATCATTGAAGTCCTGCATTAATCTGCCCCTCTGGTGTCTGTACATTATAAAAATTCAAGCATGTTGCAGATTGCCTGCCTACCATACAACTAGAATGTGAAAGATTTACAGGGTGAATTACTATTGACATGCACCAGGTCACTGAGACTGCACAAGAATTGCTGTATTCAGCTTACTGCAAACATCAGCTTTGCCTTTTCATGTCTTCAATCTTCCTGAGGCTAAAGTTCTTTACAAGGACAATGGTTTGTGTTCTGGATTAATCAGAAGCCTCAGTCATTTGAAAGGTCATGTATGCAAGGAACAGCAAAATCTTTTTTTTAAATGACCTATGTGTTGGCTTTTGTGGAGAATTGTGGGAATCAAAATCTATAGAAGCCATTAATGGAAATGTATCTCTAAAAGAAAACATAATAGTGATAAGCCTATTATAGTCTTTGAATCCAAGCTCCTACTGATGTGGGGTTGGGTGGGGATATATTTGACTGATTTTCACGGTCAGTCAGTTGTATTCTTGCAGTACAGAGTCTTTTGCAAAACACAAGCCTTTGGACTTGTTATCAAGGACAAGATCTCTTGTTGCTTAAAAAATTCTTTATAACTAGAAAGTAATACATAACCAAGCCACATTAAAAAGTCTAAGAATAAAATAACTCACTTTGGTAATGAGAAGCACTTGAATGCACAGGCTCATAGTTCATAGAACAAAAAAAATCATGTCTGGCTGCAGTAAAATGAAGGGGGTTATTCTCAAGCAAAGAAACTCATGTAAGGCTCTGGAGTGAAAGTCTGCAAAAACAAGGCTGAAGGAATTCTCTTTACACTGGTGTGATGATATTTCTCCAGACATTTCTCCACTCATTAATTTCTTATATTTCACCTTTGAGAAAACACATGTAACTCCTTCTGTAAAGCTTAATATTGTTACTGTATATTTTGCATTTGAAACATCCTCAATTTCCTGCTGATATAAGGGAAACAAATTGACCTCCAACTCAGAACTATTGAAAGCTAAGTTCTTTTAGAGTCCTTAATGGACTAACAGCCTCTGACGTTTGCACTACTAGTATTTGCAAGGTTGCTATGGTAACAAATGCAGTTGTGGTTAAAAAAAAAAAAAAAATCTATTTTGCTTAGCCACAAATTCCAGAAGAACTCAGCATGGTTCCAAAAGAACATTTCTGCCAAAATGAATGCACGGTGCCCTTTTTTCTGAGCAATTCTATCTTCAGTAAAATGTAAATGTGGAGGGAATTCTGGCCTCTGCTTTGGTCACAATACCTTATGAACACCTACTCAAATTGCTATAAAACAGATTAAAAATAGCACAGTGTCCATTTCTTGAAGGAACGATTAGGGCAGGCCCAAGGGAACAGTCCGTAGCACAAAATGCCTGGGGTTTTTTTCAGCTTCTTTTTGGTCATTCTGATGAAGTAAAACAACCCTAAAGGCAGTATGATCCTTCCCCTTAAATTCTTCTGCCTGGAACTGCAAACCCATCATACATGGCTTAAAGGTGCTTTGACTCATGAAGAGGGGTCTGCCTGTGGGCAATGGCATTCGACCCAGGGTTACAAGGATGGCTGTAGCAGTTTTCTCCCACATCCATCCCTCTGGTCTTGCAATAAGCAAAGCCAGATGGAGAGATTTGATCCATTTTCTCTCTTTCAATAGAAATGGTTGTCATACTACATCATGATCTTTTCTGTGCATGGAACATTTTGCAGACAGGGATCTGAATATGTAGAGATAACGGCTGTGTTATGAGAAGGGGTCACTAGTGAACTTAACACCCACACAGACCAGCTTCCAAAACACTTGGATGACAGATTTTTGAAGCTATTCCACCTTTTCTCACAGAGACCTAGGGCCTTGATACACAGCAGGATTCCATTCCAGGGTGCCCTTTCCTAAGTGTGTGGTTAAGCAGGTTAATTTCTGTTCCAGTGCAGTATTCCTAAGCACCCCATTTTGTCCAAGAAGGGATGAGGGGAGGAGAGAGAGAGAGATGTTCTACACCTTTTTCTTTCTCCGTTGATCATATAGGGACAGAAGAGAGATTAATATCCTACCAAGCACTTGACTCAGAGCCTAAAGCCAGTCATAGTCACAAGTCCAAGGCAAAGGGTAAGTGCTTAGAGTAAGCTTGCTGTGCCCTGTGTTACCTTCGAGGGCAGGTACTGCTCTCAGTTAGAGGGTGGTAGCCAGCAGCATCACTCTTGACTGAGCCTGGAACCAGGACATGGAGTTTTCCTTCCTGCAGAGCAAGTCTGAGCATCAGCAGAATGGTGGCAGTCAGCCAGGTGTGCTCCTAAGTTGCCCATTAGCTGCATCGCATTCAAACTGCAGAAGAGAGCTTTGTAGGGTAAGCTGTTTCACCACCAACACTCAAGGTCCCATGGTGTTTCAAGGCCTCAGATACTCCAGGTCAGCTGTAGTCATGGTTAGGGCTTGTATAATTTAAATGGAAAGTAAATCAAAGTTCAAACTCAGCCCCTGTCCATGGCTTAATGCACAATGTAAACATTGCTGTTGTCCTGGTAGGTCAAAGACCTATAATCGAACATGCTGGAGAGAAACAACAGGAGAAAGGTAAAATGGCTTTGAAGTTTTGCTGATAAATTTAGATCCTGGTTTTTAAAGGTGAAAGATAAGAAATAAATAAGCTGTTGATTTTGTTTCAAAGCTCTGGGTTTAGATGATAAGGTTTGCATTAAAATGTGAAAATATTTTTTTTAATTGTGTGGGAGAAAGTGTCACTGCTTCTTTCTAAAAATACAGAAAGAAGGTTGGTGGCAGGAGAATATATTGAAAGACTGTCTTGTTTTAACAAGCAAAAGTAAAACCTGTGTTGATATTATTCCTGTAATAATAATTTCTGACAGATAATCCTTAGTTTATTTGAAATCCAGAATTAAACAGAATCAGGTTACCCTAGATGTCAAAATCAGTATTGTCTTTTTTGTCTTGTTACAATGTTTGAAATTGATTTAAGGGGAATTTTCTTTGGTTTGACTTCTCTCTCTCTCTCTCTCTTTGTTTCTCTTTTAAGGTCAACTCAAATCAAAACATACTCTTGGGATAATGCCCAGGTTATTTTGGTCGGTAACAAATGTGACATGGAGGATGAACGGGTAATCTTCACTGAGAGAGGCAAACATTTAGCAGAGCAACTTGGTAAGAAAAGAAATGACAAAAGCTTTATGACTGCTTGTGAGAATGCACAAAGTAATGTCATTAATTGCTGAACTACTTGTGATGAAATGTTCATGATACAGTTGCTGTAAAAGAATAGTCATACACCACCTCCCTTTTGTTTCTGCAGGCTGAGGTCTGAACTGTCCTTGTTGATATCACTAATACTGTAACATCATTAGAATGGACATGTGTCCAGAGTTTACCTTATGCAGAGCTGTGATATTTCTGTCATCTAGGAGTGTCCACAAGATCAGTACTGGCTCAGAGGCTGGCTTAGGCTAAAGACAGACATATCTGATAAAATGTTCCTTATGCAGGTCCTTAGAAAGGAAGTACTTTATGGCCTTTGTGATAAGCAGCAAGATTAGGCACATGTGTGTATATATACAATATATTTAGATAGTTATAGCTATAGGCAGATACATCCTAGCCAGGGAAGAATTAAAAAACAAAACACCAAAAAAACCAACAACAACAAAAAATGAGGAGAGGAGAGATTAAAGAAACACCTTACTCAAAATGTGAACTACACCTTTTTGCAAGTTCAGAACATTTGAGTTATGATTTCCAATACCAATAATCCGAAACAGAAAGATCCCAATATCCAGCTCCCACTCCTAACAATTCACCTACTGCACATTTACACAGGTGTAAATAACATGAACCTCTGTTTCACAAAATCTCCCTCTAGCAGGCAAATGTTGTCCACACAGAAAATTACAGAGTTGTGAATATCTCTGTTCCTTCTGTTTCTGCCCAGCAGTGATATCCTTTCACACCATGAAATGTTTTTGAGGTGACACTGGACAAACTGTAATGGAAAATCTCCAGAGCATCATCATAATACTACTACCTGGCCTGTTTTTTTCTTCAAATTTGCTGATCTCTGCAGAGCATGCTCAGCAGGTGTGCAGATCAAACCCTGGCATCATTTGAGGGCAATTTCTGTGTTGTACTGGGCATGGGTTTGGTATTATTTTTAAAACTGGCCATAGTAAAGGCTCAGTCTGGTGAATATGTGTATAACTAAGATCTCATTGTCACTATTCTTATACAGGTGTTTAGGGTAAAGGGTGTTGTAGGAGTAACTGCATGGGAAACAGAGAGAGATGGCGGCTTTTCACAGTATACCACCTGTTCTGGATATAAACCCATGCTGATGGTTCTAAACTTACATATATTCATAGCTCACTGACCTTATTTTTTAAAATAATTTTTCTAGTTATACAATTGCTTGTCCTGGTAAATAATTTATCAGAATAACATATCTTCCTCTTGCATCTGTCTAAATAATCATTAAATATGTGTAAAAGCTTGCCTCAAAAGTATACATTAAAAATGACCATAAATTAGTCCTTGAAAGGTGACAGAAAAGGTTTAGCAGTGGGTTATGTCCAGAAAAATTGCCAACATTTGTGAAGAACTGAGTTTCTAAAACTGTTTCCAACAAAACCAAAATGGTTACCATTGTACCTGATTTAACAGAGGATATTTTTCTTTGCAGAAACACCTGTCATATTGTATACATTTCTATAACTTGTTCTTCCCTCTGTAAGCATTTCTAATATTTATTCATTTTACTAGGAGCTAGAGAAGTGTATACAATGGAGAAAGACATCCAAAAGAATTAACTGTATACTTTTACCCCAAATTTAGACCAGACACTAAAATGTCTGGCAATAAATGTAAATTTGCAATGTGGAGTTGAAGATTTTTTTTTAAGTCATGTAACTAATCTGAATTTCTATTCCTCAAACTATTTTCCTATGGAAAGATTAATGCAGTGAGTTGACAAGGAATCCCAAAGGTCATGAATTTAGCAAGACAAGAAGGAACTTTGCATGTTGTGCAGTCAAGAATCCTCAGTTGTAATAACCAATGCTTGGGGGAAAAAAAAAAAGAGTAATGAGATAGATATCAAAACTCATGTTTCAGGCTTTAAAGCAAACTTTAACTCCTGGGATTTAGAATTAAATCTTTATGGAAACAGATTATCCTCTATTCCCATCTTTATCTACTCTGGGATTTTCCTTTCTCAGATATACGTCCTGTGGCTATCTCAAGGGCAGATTATTGTATTCGATAAATTGTGGCTCTGATGCAGCATGTCATTTACTGTACTCAGACAGTACACAAAAATGTTTATATGTTTCCTGTACAGCTGTAATCATTTCTTAAGTCTGCTCAGAGATTGTGGGAGGTGGTATCAGGAAAGGCAGAAGAATGAGTTTCCCTGAATTGCAGTAAGTGCTCTGGCCACGGTGGCCAGTTTGAAGGGCATGTGTTGTGTCAAACACTTAAGACTGTCTTTTCTTTCTCTGCCAGTGAGTTGATAACATCTCTTGCGGGCACATTTTAAAATTAATGATATAGATTTTTGTGTCCCGCAAGAAGTTTTAAGACTGTGGGCCCTTTGAACACCATGGTCTGCAACACTGATTGCAGCCACAATTACAAGCAAGCACAACGCACGAGAGCTGTACAAACAGTATGTCGTGAAACACTCTATTCTCAAGTGTGGTTTTATTTTCAGCCCTCATTTATTTGAAGTCACTGAGAAAATGCATACATGTACATTTTGGGCCTGGTTTTCAAAAGGTCAAAAAAGAACACTGGGCATTTAACCCTCCAGGAAATATGGTGTCCTGCTGAGAACAGCATCAGAAAATTATGCCTCTATTGTGGCTGCAGACCTCTTTGAAAAGTGTGGACTTCAATTTTATTAACAAGGTGTAATCAATCATTTCTTTAAATGTCTCACTTACTTATTTCTCAAGTATAACCCAAACAAGTGGTTTAGATCAACCAGCAATAGGCCTCATTACCTCTGAAGGTCTGGCTAAACTAGTCAAGTATCCTATGGTAGCTCCGAGTACCTCTCTCATAACACTAATGCAAGTTCACAAAAGAGAAAAGGAATGGTTAAGAAAACCGGATCTGACCCTGAAGGGAAATGAACAGAATGTTTATGAAGACAGACTTTGTCTTGATTACATTTTAGATTTTTTTGACATTTGTGTTAATGACATAGAGAATGACACTGGCAATACCACCACAGATCATAGCTGCAAGCCGCATACTACCTTACCTACTGTTATGGCCAGAAGTAGGTGCCTTGTGAAAGGTATAAAAGAACAAACATACAGTGATACTTTCCCAGATTGTAGCAAATTATATTTGTGGGTCTCATGAACCAAAGACAGTATCTTTATATTCAATAGCCCTTTCACAATTTTTTCCCATGGACTTGTCCAAGGATGTCTTTGAAACCATATAAAATCTTACCATCCACAACATTCTTTAAATATGTGCAGTTTATCTAAGTTTTCTGCTTCTGCTTTGAATTGGCCCCTTGCTAATTTTATCTGACGTTTCTTCACTGTTGTATTTTGAGAAACAGTGAACAATTGTCTGCCGTTACCTGCTTTGCAACATGGTTGGTTTCAGAGACCTCTATCATACCCCTCCTTTTTCTCCAGGCTGAAATTCCCAGATTATTTTGTCGTTCCAAACACAAAGACCATGTCACACCTTAGCCATTCCTTGTCACCCTATTCAGTACTTTTTGTAAGTGGTACAGGCATTTTTCAGAAATAAGTTCATGGTTGTTTAACTTAATAACATCATTAAAGGAGTAATATAAGAATGAGGTGGAAACAGACAGGTTCAAATAAATTCAGTTGAGTCATGTAACTTTACCTCACAGAGATACCATACTGAGAAAATACAGAAACATGACAAACCAGCCAGTAGAGAGAACTAATTAACATAATGTTAATATTGACACAGGAAACACAGCAAACACATTTAAACAAGTTTATGCACTAATCACTACAAAAAAAGGGTGTGGAACATAATGCTTATACTATTTTGTCTCTTCAGGAATGTTTGCTCTGAGCACTACATGTATTGGCTAATGAGTGAAACCCCAATATAGTCAGCACTTACATGCTTTAAAGCATTTTAGTAAAAAAGGCTTGGAACTTCTTGCAAGAAAAATGCATGCACACTTGCCAGCTGCATTACTTACACAGCTTTTCTGACATATTCATCTCCTGCATCGCAGCCGAGTTCAAAGCTTGGTGTCACTTGTCAGAACAGAAATAAAAAGAATGACTGACAGACGGTATGAATTTCTTGGTTCCTTTTATTTGCGGTCTGTATGATACATTGTGATCTACATTCTGGCAAAGGATTAGCAGGCACAGGTGTGCACAGAGCTTTGAAGAGACTGAGTAACTGCACATGCAAATGGACAGTTGCATATGTAGTTCAACATACAGTTTCTCAATTTATGACATTTTGCTGTGCATGCAAATTAGGTACATAATTTTATATGTGTTCTTTGGTTGTTTGTGTGCTCCTATTTGCTATGTGTGTGCTACAAATTATTTCAACACTCATTAGTTTTAAATTGCAAGTACTGCCATTACAGAGTATACAGAGTCTTTAAGACCAGGGCGCCTAAGGTTGCTGCAAAAGTACAATCCTGCCATAGATCCAAACCATTGCTATTGTGTTTATGCTGCACCAGCTACTATGGGGGTACTGCAAGATCTGCCCCAAATGTCTGGCCACCTTTTCTGTAAGGTCTTGTTTGTCCTATCCCACCTTTTTGGCTCAGGTTGGTTAAGGCTCTGGGAAACGGAGCTGTTGTATCATAGTAATGTTGGCTGGAAGGGACCTCTGGCGATCATCTAGTGTGATGTCCCACTAAAATCTACCTCTGGCTCTATGTTCTGTCCAGCAGTTTTCAGGGCAATGCCCTTCCCATCATATTTTCTGTGCCTCCACGTTTCTTACACTCTGCCACCAAGGGTCACCCATGGCTGGGGGAATCCAGCATTTCTGAGCGTGCCTCAGGGTACGCTTACCTCTTTCTAAATGTAGCCTGGAGCACTGTCTCTCCCAAAGGCCACCAACTAATGTCAGAAAACAAAATGAAACAGGCCCTTTTTGGCTGAGCTCTACCATTCCCTTCTGCAAGGGCCAGCAGAAGCCAGCCCTCACGCTCCATTCAGGGCACCTACAAGGGGCTGTGAATGCTATGTGCCCCAGCATCAGCAGTGCCCAGGGCTTCAGTGCACCTCCACAGCTTGTCATTCAGAGGGGTAGTCATTTTACCCCTCAGATTTTATATACATACCAAATTTTGCATATTTTGGGATGGGTTCCCCTCTCCATCCTTTCTCTTCTCATCTCTTTTGGGCCATTTCTTCCTTAAAGCCTTTATTTTCAGCTCCCCCCTACCCCTCCCCCCTTCATTTCCAGTGCTTTGAAAATAAATTCCACCAAAAATGAGAAGAAAATTTCTCACTTCAAACCAAAATCAGCCCACCTTGCCTATTTTGTTTTCATTTTGTTCTTGGCTCAGGCATGTATGTACATAATGGTCGTGCTCGGGAGACACCAGAGACCCAATTCAGGGGTGATTAGATTTCTTCAAATTAAACCCATTTAGCACCCCAGCAAGCCTGAAAGCGGAGTGTTTGTCAGTGTTGTGTGCTCATACAGGGTGCAATCCGGCATCCAGCACTTCTGTGTGATGTGACAAGCCTTCAAGACCAGGCCTGCTGCTGAGATGGGGCAGGAAAGTGAGTGGTTTCTGAATCCTGCCAGGCCTGGGGCACAGAACAGCAGCTGCCCACCGTCAGGACTGGAGTGAACCCTCACTTGCCTTGGGGTATGAGCCCTGGGGGGGTAATGTGTACCTTAAGCATCTGTGGGTACACTGGGGGTATTAGGCATCTGTGAGTTTAGGCAGCAACTGAAGAGGCATTTTTAGGGCTGCAATTTTGGCATCTAAATCAGAAATCAAGTGGCACTTGCTGCACACAGCTTTCTAGAACAGCAAGTCCTGTTTTGCCTCCACGGCTGGCTGGAGGCTGTGGTGCAGAAGGCAGGGTCGCCAGCGGCTTCAAGAGCATGGACATATGGCTGCATCTAACTTTGCATTAAAAATGAAAATAATCAGGCTGTGCAGAAACATGTCTGTTTGTAATTCCATCCTTTACTTTTTTTTAGCTCTTTTTAAAGGGCAAACATTAGTGCCGGAGGAAGGAGTTGGACTGACAGTACTGACAAACACCAGAGTCTTCTGTTAAGTTACAACATACACAGGGTATCAGCAGAGCAATTAAAGGCTCCCATCCCCACGATGTTTTTTTATGGGGGAGAAATGCCAACCTGCCATTGCTTTCACACACTTGGAGCTGCATTACAGGAAAGTTACTTAATGACAATGAGAAGAAAGGGCTTGTGTTTGCTCAACAAATGTCTCTCATAAACAAACAATTGAAAATTTCTTTGCCAGGAATCTAATTTCCCAAATGCAGTCATTTAAGAATTATCTGGAAGCCACAATCAGAATCAGTATAACTGGAATTTATATGGAAACCTTCTGTTCTGAAAGACTGGAAAAGAACGTGTTCACTAGAGCATTGCCAGTAACTGCCCCTCAAATCTGTCCGTTCTGTCATAGCTAAGAGTGTACCTTTAGCGCTTTTTTAAAATAAATTTGGCCACCCTAAAGGTTGGATAAATTTCTTAGCATTTCTGTTAACAATCTTTACACTAGCTCTATCCAGAATGGTGCTAAAGAACTGCTCTTCACTGAGGTAATATTAGCAAAGTCCTATTTTGGGGCTTAATATTGTTTTAATACTTTTTTTAACATAGTCCAGCCCTGGGGCTTGTGTGGACAGTAGAGGTCCCATCCAACTGATCTAAAAAGCAGAGTACAGTGTAACCAGATCTGCTACCATAATTGCAGGTGTAAGAGATACTTTGAAGAACAGCAATGGCCATCAGCTACATTCAGCCCAGCTTCCTTGGAGAGGTGACCTTTGCAATCATGACATGTGTGTCTGTGTCTCTCAGAGAGAGGGGTAGAGGTCTCAAAGATATTAACAGTTCTGAGGAAGTAGACATCTGAGCAGAGAAGAAAGGTCTTGCAGTTGCCTTGACTGACAGCCTGCGATGTGAATGCAAACCTTATTTAGATACTAATCACAGCAAGCAAGAAGATAAGTGCCTGCCAGTGCCCCCTGAGAACTGCCCACAGGATGCAAATCCAAGAAAATAAGGCATCATTAGCTTTTTTCCTTTATATACCATGACATTGTTAAATGATTCATTCCCATGGCTTCCTAGATCTTGCCTTTTGTACACCACTGTGTTACAAAGGAAGCAGCTTCCTGCAGCCACTTCTTGCTCTGATGTTGCAGTCTCCTACTACTCCTCAAAATACTGGATTGAACAGGGCACTGGCAAGAGCAGCACTAAGGATCACAGTTCAAGTTTGTCTTCAAGGAAGGCTAGTTATTGCGGGAACACACCCTTGAGGATATCTATAAACATAACATCAGGAGTGGTAAATAAAATTCTCTTGGTGGTGTACAAACACTCTGAAACCAGAAGGTCTTCCTGATCAGCTGGGGAAACATTAGCATAGCTGTCATCTGTAATGTCTGTGGAATTGTGCTTAAAATTTGTTAGCTAGTGTGTCCTCTTGATGTCACGTTTTCTCAGGAAGATGAGAGGTGCAGAAGGTTCTTCCCTTTGCATATGGCTCTCCTCTCTGTTGTTTTCTTTCTTCCTTATTTTTCAAAGGCAGGCATAAACAAGCGTTAACAAGTGTCAATGAAGGAGCCTCTGCAGATCCAGGGCAGGTGTAAGGCAGAGGGGGACCTAAGTCAGTAATTCAGGCTGTTTATGTGTTTCAGGGCAGCTATCTAGACTGCTCTGTGTGCATTACAGCTCACCAGGTGAACAGCAGCAACATGCAGGTTTCCTGGCTGGCCAATGCTGCTGTAGTGCTCTGCGGGGGCTGCTGAGAACTGGCCAGCTTTCTTTGAGTCAACACTATTGGGAAGAAGGTAGGTAAGGGAAAGAGACATACTATAAGGACAGCAAAGGGAAAATGGAATTAAGCACACAAGAAGCATTTAAATTAGAGCATCTTGATGCATGTTCCACACACACTGTTCACATGTTCAGGCAGCAGTTTGATATTCTGGATTTTCTCAGTTTCAGCTCTGTTCTGCCTTACCTATTCACTTGCCTCTTGGGCTTTGTCATATCTTTGCAGTATCTGCTCTGCCTGGTCTTATCCACATCAACAGTACAGATCATCACGGGTGGTGGGAACATGGTGTTCTTTGAGTTCTGCTGCCCTGAGCATCACCAGAGAGTTGCCTCATTTCAGGCTTACACACACACAGAAAATTTTTCTCTCCGCTAATAATGAGCAGTGTAAAAAAAAACCTGAAGCAAGCATTAAAAGGCATAGATCTGAGACACCTCATACACAGGCATTTTAGAAGATTAGAGTGTCTAAGCACTATTAGTAAAATAATTGCAAGATGAGTCAGGAGGAGAGGTCACAGGGAAAAGGTCTGCAAATATTTCATAATAAAATGGAAAAGAACCAGAATTCAGGTATTTATTCCAGGCACACTCTGCTAGGAAAAATGCTTCATATCTCTTTGAAACTGTTCCACAGACAGCATTTCTGTTAAACAAAAAAAAATGAAACCCTAATTTATTGGGATCTTTTGCATAACATAACACTTATGTGGGGAATTGAATCCCCTACACAGGACAGTCAGTTGCTGCCCAGATGGCAACAGCAGCCTCTGTTGCAAGGGTCTTTGGAATGGTGTCTTCAGCTACATCAAATGAGACTCTCTGAACTCCTGTTCTCATGAATTCTTGTAATCCGGCTGGTCCTATGTGCTTGCTACATACCATGATCCCATGGCAGTGATTACTTTAAACTGTGCATAAAGTATCTCTTAACTGTCCTAACTGGCTTCAAAAGACTCTGCTGTGTGACCATTTCTGCATCTACAAGAACAGTTTTCACAGACCATCTTGTGCATCTTACCTATGTACAGCTGAATTCATTCTACAGCAGGAACTGCCTGGGGAGGACCCCACCAGCATGCCCTGTTATCTACTTAAGATGTTTATCAGCACATTTAAGCATATAAATAGTTCCTATCAGATGGCCCAGGCTGCTTGTGGGGCAATCTCTAGGACTGTCCAAAATTCCCACCTGTAGAGTTCCTGTAAAGAGTAAAGCAAATACTTTGTTGTGGAGGCAGCTGGGAGTTCAGTCACTTTCTCACAGGTCAGTTCATTGTCTCATCTATGCAGGGAGTAGCTGGGGAGGTCCTAGATCACCTGGGTAATTAATGACTAAGTTGATGGGATGTGTATACAGGCACAGCCCGATACCCAGCTACACCACTAGTGTGACTGCAGTTTCCTTCTTATATCAAAATCGGAACTAAAATTCCATCGGTTTCACCACAGCTGTAGTGCCTATTTTTATTTTATTTGAATAAATATGTTTGTGCTTGAACACTCTGTAAGCCTCTATTTTACTTGGAGAATGGGTGCCTCTAAGTTTTTCATGGTGTTCTTATGCAGAACATCCTCCATGATAGTGGGCCTGTTTTCTTGATCCATGTTACGTTATTTCCTGACATGGGTCTCTCCTCTTTGTGACTCTTTTCCTTTCACTTTACCTACCTGTCATGTATGCCATTTTGTGATCATCTTACGTGCCAGTTATTCTGTCTTCTTATCTGTAAAAACTGCTCCCCTCATAAATGTCCGTAAGATTCATTCTTCTTCCTGTCGCCTTCTCCAAGGCTTTGGTGTGTCATTTCTCAGGCACCCTCCCATTGTTCCTCAACTTTTCTGCCCTCTGGTCCTGCTTGTTCCTCTTTGGAATGGCTGCTTTCCTCCTGTTTCCTGTGGAGCAGACACTAACCATTGTGGAAGGGTCTGACTGTGTTGCTGTGCTAGAGTTGCAGCTGGGTTTCAACATAGAGCACTGAAAATGTAGAGGATCTTCCTTCCCCCAAGCAGTCCCCAAGCAATCTGAACAGTCTTCTTCTGCATGGAGCTCTGCAGGAGGGCTGAGGCCACAAGCAAGTGAGGCTACACTGACTTTCCCCATTTTCCTTCTAGTTTAGAACAAAGGAGACATGTAAGTCAAGCTAAACTAAAACAATGCCGTGTATATTCAAACCTCCTCTCAGTATATGATTTCTGTAGACGATCTTTTATTATGTACAGTTTTCCTGCTTTCCAGAGAAATGTGGAAAGGAAAGTTTTCATGGCAACATACGCTCATACCTGTGAGGTTATCTTTACACTTCTTGCTGATGTTATTAGAAGTTGTATGACCAAATCCCTGTACAATATTTATATCTCTTATTATCTAAACTACCTATGAACACTAACTTTGGCCCGTGTTTAGCTCCTATGCATTTAAACTATTTAGCACTTTGTGACATTTCAGCACAGGGCACCTTATGTAAATTAAAAATATGAAAAAAATCAGAACAGAGAGTTAAGTTTTTGCATTGGATATTAGTGCATGCTGGTATATCATGCCAAGCTAAATATAATTATCCGCTGTAATTCTAGGCTAGCACTCAAACATGCAAAAGCTACATGGTAAGCAGTTATTGGACTGAATATACAAATTATATCCTGTTTACATGGCATATCAAATACATTGTACTAATGGTATCAAAGTAGTTGTGTTTAAATTTCAAGTGGCCTTTTGAAATAAAAGATTAGCCCATTCACTAGAAAACACACACAACATTAAAAAAAAAACCCAAACCACAAAAAGGTGTTTTCTGCCCTTCTGCCAAGAGTTTCAAGGGATTGACATTTTCTTACTGGGATTTTTCTCATAATTAAACATGGTGGTAGTTGCACATTGTTATTCAGATTTAATCAGAAAGAATCGAAGTAGTTGTGCAAAGACTAAGCCATTTCTGTGAAATTACCAGTGGATTAGACATTTTGTAAACTATTTTAACATTAAACCCTTACGTAGTGGAAAGACAGAATTAGGATAGTTTTAAATTGCCTGGGAACCCTCAGGTGAGCAATGTGGTAACTGTGGGAAAAGGTGGAGCATGGGGGAAAAGGCTTGGAAAACAAACAAGTTAAAAAAGATAAATGTTTTGCAAAGGAAGCAATAACATGGGAAGACCCAGCACTGGCAGAAGCCTGCTGGATTGCAGGCTGACCAGCAAGTTGCAAACCTGGCCCAGATGAAGGAGGTGGACATGGGGGATGAAATATGGGACAAATGGGTGCAGAGAATAGAGCTTAGGAAAGCTTGCTCTGCTCCATAAAGGCTTCCCGTGTCCCTTCTGGGTCAAGGATAGCTCTGATTTTTGCCTTTAGGGTAGTTATTGGGAATGGATAGATAAAAAGTCCTCCTATACAAATCAATTAAGGAAGTTTTCTTCCTTATGTGCATTTGTATATTTTTTATTAGTTTGGTTTGTGGTGTTGGGAGTCCCTTTGGTTCCATGGATTCACCTCTAACTTAAGTAGATATCAAATTGCAGAAATCTTTCTTGTCTTTTTTTGGCTGGTTATTTCCAAACACAGTTGTCTGTTTTGGCACCAGGTTAATGACATGATGGAAGTGGCCACTTCCAGCTGAATAGTGCTCAGAGGAAATTAGCAGTTAGAGGTGGAGCAGTAGATTATTCCTTCCCGATGGCTAGGTATATAGGGCATTTCTAAGATAATAATACTCTCAAACTCATGTCAATTTTTAGATTAAACTGTTTTAAAGCAGAATTTGTCTAAGGGAATGTATTTGGTCCAGTCCTGATTTTATCTGCCTTGGTATAGCGCAAATAGCATTAGTGTACTTACTCTGACTGTGTTACAATTTTAACTGCTCTTCCAATATCACTCTTTTATAAGCGTGCTCTCACATGTTTACTTTCTCAGTGTCTCTCCATTCTTCTTTGCCCAAGAGAAGTTTGTATATTTATTGGAGATACTGGAATATGCATTGAATATAAACGTGTTGTTTATTTTCTTAGGATTTGAATTTTTTGAAACAAGTGCCAAGGACAACATTAATGTCAAGCAGACGTTTGAGCGACTCGTGGATATCATCTGTGACAAAATGTCGGAAAGTCTGGAGACAGATCCCACCATTGCTGCCAGCAAGCAGAACACACGGCTAAAGGACACCCCTCCTCCACAGCAGCCCAACTGCGGCTGTTAATGCAGCTATCAGCAAAGGCAGCTCCAGTGTGTTCTGTTGCCAACAGAGTATTTATGAATGGTCTATATGCCTTTATTTATACTGTCTTATTAATTTTGGGGGAGAAAAGTCTTTTATTTTACATCAGCAGCTGGTCAAGTATACGTATGGGGATGGAGAGGCTATTAGTGTGAAAGGACGATCCATTTGTTAGCATCTGGCTTTTGCATGCAGGAGGGCTATTATTTTCTCTTTTCTTTTTACTGTTTTACATTACACTTACTTCAGCTGGTGCCATGTCCTCAGACCACATTTGCCTAGAACTGAGTTTTGCTTCATCAGTTTCAAATTATACAGTTGAATCCTTAGGGTAGTGGCCAAGGTGTTTTAGAATAAGCTTCCTGATGCTGCTTACATTTTCTCCTGACTGAAAATCAATTTAGAAATATTCCTCTAGTGAGCCAATCCCTCATTGTGTCCAGATCATTTGTATAAGGGACACTTCCTGGAGCATATTGCCTTGGCAAATCTACACTTATCATGGCTGACTGGAAATTGCAGAAGTTAGAAAGAGGTTAGTTTCTGGACCCAAAGCCACCAAACTTACCTGTGAGTTTCCAACTGGATGTGGGTATTCAGTGCAGAACCTCAGATACTAGGTACTTCATCCTGTTTGGGTAGCTAGTATGTTACATTTCCATGGGAGCTGCATATCTATCTAATACCTTTCTGAAACTGGACTTAATTTCTCATTACATCATTACAGAGATCCTGATAGTACCTACTGCAGTACTGGAGGGCTGACTAGCTCTTTCAATTTCTACCTGCGTGAGATATTAAACACATAGTTCTATATCACCCCTGACAGAGCCAAATCCATTACGCTCAGATGTTCATAGCCAAAAGATGTCTTGTCATGGTTCTGTCAAACCTGTATACTTAAGTTTTCAGGAATTTCATCTCCCATGCAGTCACTGAGACAACCATCACCACACTGGCTACAAATGCCTGTATTTTACTCAGACCTATTGCAGAAGTGCTGCTAGTATCAGAGAACTGGAGTTTGACCTTATTTTTACTTTGATGAGGATATCTATTTTGACAAGACAATCAGAATTTCACAAGATTTTTTAAAAATTTGGGAGTAATAAAAATTTGTCAACATTTCTAGTGCTAAGCTGAATACATTCATAATATCAGCAAAAGGCTGTGAAGGTAGCAGAATAAAGTACACCAATTCTTTTTTTTATGAAGAGTTAAAAATAGTCACATTTCACAGTTTTTAAAAGTACTCCTCTAGTAATGGGTGGCAGTTTCTTACATCTGTGCCCTGAAGTACTTTGTACAGCTGCTTTACTTGCATCACAGTGACTTTTTTTTAACTAAATGGCATAATTGAAGAAGTGTTAACTGTTTTATTGTTCCAATTAGACAGAATTTAGGACAATTTCTTGAACTGTCTGCAATGGGGAAAATTGGAAGACAAATTTAAAAAAGGAAGTAACACAAGGTACTACAAACTGCTCACAACTGCAAAGAAATCCCTCTACACATATTAGTTTATTTGACAGTAATTTATATAACTCCTGAAACACATTAAGAGAAAATGGTTACCTTTTTTTAACTGATTAAATAACCTACATACACTTTGACACAGTAAAAATTACCTCCAAACAAGGCACATAGACATATATAAAATGAACATGCCACCAGGGTGCTACATTGGCTGCCTAACTTAAATGAACAAATGTTCTTTCTTCAGTCTGGGGTTTTAAACTATGTCTGTACTGTTAGCTAGTTTACTTACGCACTTGTTTTCCTAGTCGACATGGAGACTGGACTTCACTTGTTTACTTCCATGAAAAGAAAGCACTGTCCTCTTTGGGGCTGATGAGCAGCCAGGTGGAAGAGGCATGTGCTATCCCAACCATAACCCTGTCTCTCTCCAGGGATACTGCTTTTCTCTCCCCCATCTAAGGCAGCATGTTGATAATTGTGCTGAGAGACTTTCATTAATACCTCTTCATCCACTAGGTACCAGCGGCTTTGGAAAAAGAAGTGATAAGAAGCTGAAGAAGCTTTGTGTGAGATGGTGGGCAGTTTTCTGTCCTTTTCTTGTTATGTGCAGTTATTCCTGCTGGAGAAAAAGGAGCAGGGAAGCCTTGAGACAGCACTCAGCTTCAGCCCTCAACTCCTTTAGAAAAGGTTTAGGTTGTATTATTCATCTGAGCCATCTCAGGCAAGTCAAGGAGAGAAAGGAGGACATAGTCACCTCTTACATAAAATTGGACATGTCCTGGATCATGCAGCATGGCTACAAGTGCAAGTATTCTTCCAGCTTTGTTCTGGGATGCTTGCTGCAAGATGGTCATCTCCTGTTCATGTTGTAACAAAGAAAAAAACTCCAAAATGCCCCTTCCTACAGCCACACTGTACTTCTACTTCATTGCAATGAATTCCAGACCCTCCCTGCCTCTTTACGACCATGTAGACTCTTACAGTCACTTATTATGAGTCACTGGAGGAGACAAGCAGGATTTGGTTAGATCCCTGAACTATCCACTGGGGTAGCACAGTTCTGTCAAGAGAAAGTACCAAACTAAAAAGCATTATATTTTAGTGACGGAAGAGGGCTGGATCATTAAATTGAAACCTGGGATAAGAGATCCAAAACTGCTTTCAGCCTCATCACAATTCTTGGTGAAAATACACTCACACACTTTGTGCTAATTTGTTGTCACCCTCAGCACAGAAATAGGACTGAATGTCAGGGAGCCTTATTGGTCCAGCCACAGATAACCTCTTCAGCTGATATTTAGGCCACTTGGTGAGACACAGCAGTTGACACACAGAGCACATTAAATTTCTGAGAGACTACATGCCTTTGGGCAGAGGGTCCTGAGGTCCATAGTGCCAGCTGAACTAATACTACACAACCCATTTTCCAAGTTATGATCTAGACTTTTAGCAGAAGGCTAATCCTGTGCATAGGTAATGCACCAGCCTTGTCATGCTCTGACAGTGTTTTGCTTGCTGCATGTTCAAACTCGTGCTCAGAAAATGCCTTGGGAACACACAAGAAGACTGGATGTGACGGGTTCCTGCAGTGCCACCTGGCATCAGTCTGCCAAACAGCTAGCAAGTCCTGCTGGGCTGAACCTTCAGATGCATGTTTTTGATTTTCATAAGAGTTCATGTTCACAAGTGTTCTGGTCCTTATAGTGCAACTAACTTAATACTGTATCTTTTTTTTTGCTGTTGTTGGTTTGTTTAGACCTGTTTGTTTGATGTTTGAAATATATAGGAGCTAGCCTGATTTTCTGTCAAAAAATACTCTTTCTCTCTGAACAGCTGTGTACGTGACTGTTACCTGGAACCGTTTGTTCCTTTGTGCTTATACTTAATGTAATGCCTAGAGAAACTACCTGAGCAACTACATCTATGTGGCCTTTCCAGAGCACCAGTCTGAAAGATTAAGTTTTCTTCCCAGTCTGTTCAGCTCTATATATTCAGCTATATATTCAGCTGTACCACCTGTACCTTCTTTATTTTAAGAATGAAGTGCTATTTCAGGGTGCACAAAATCTGCTGGAGTTTGATCCTAAATTTGAGAATGCTTTGAGGTTGCTATTTTTAGGAAAAAAATAGTGGTGCAAATTCTACATCTGATGATGATGCCTTTGTTTCTTCAATAGCAGATGAATGATGCTGCATTTGCATTCCAGAAGAAGCCCCCCATCCCAAATTCCAGCCCCCCACCCCAACCACTCTTTTCTGTATTTGTTTGTGAGAGGCAAGTTTTATTACTTGCATTTTTAAGGGCATCAACTAAATTACTGTTCTGCTGATGGACAGATTCCTCCTTGGCCGGTTTCATGTAGACAGACATGCAGTGTATGAGCCTAGTTCTTCTTTAGGGTGACAGATTTAGCAATGTGACCATAAGTATGTAAACCCTCATAGATAAACCCTCAGGGGGGTGTAAAGCAACATGTCTTCACTTATGACAACAGGGGATTGAGTTGTGTTGATTTACACCATTTATTCCATAAACATAGTCTCTTAATCCATACACTCAGATTCTCCAAGGTTCATCATTTGTCAAGTCTCATTTAAAGAGGCAACTTGTTTCAATTATTTGAATTATTTCTACCACTTTTCTTTATTAAGGGGTAAATGTAGCTCACCTTTGCAATTTAAGCTTTTTTATTATTATTTTGTTTATTCATGGATGTTCATTGAAGCAGAAATTGTAACTACAGACATATAGTATACACATATACACAGCAGTACATCTTTGACACTCATTCAGTTCCCACTGTTATTTGTTCTTGTTCAGTGCAGCCTTCCCTAAATGCCCTAAATTCCCTAAATGTGGAATTTATCCATAAATTCTCATTAGCACCAGGTATCAGCTGGGTTACATTTCAGACCATAGGTTTATTATCCATGGTTCCAGCAGATGCAGATGGCTTATCATTTGTAGACTAAGGTACCTGGTATTTGATTTGGGGTGGGGGGTAAGGGGGGGGGGGGAAGCAAAAGTCCTAATCTTACTATAACTTCACAATCATGTATAACATGCAGAAATGAAAGCTAGAGATTGCTTACCACTTCTGGCGATAAATTTTCTTGAGTAATTCTGACATGTACCTGCAACTAGTGTTAAATGAAATGTTCGTGCTGTAACTCATGTTTAATATTTTGTCAGTAATGTCAGATGTGTTGTGGGTCAGTTGGACTGTCAGAATGTGTAACCTATATACTAGTGTTTGTGGAATTCAAATGTCTTAAGTGTTGCATGAAAATATGTTATAAAAATAGATATGTTTTCTATTTTTGAATACCTCAAAACTGAGGAATCATGGGCCAATAAGTGCAATATTTAATTATTTACTCAGTGTATATAAACTTGTGTGAAAGGGAGAAGTGTCATGTATGTGTGACAAGCTGTTGATGATGCCTGTGTGGCTTAAGATTTCCGGTAGATGTACGTGTCTTGTAGTAAAATTTATATAGTAAACACTTTACCAGTGTAGTGTAAGAATATTCTTAAGTCTTTTAAACTATTTTTCATATATGAGACAATGGTAAAAGATATTTGTATGTTTACTGCAAGTGCATGTCAATTTTACTTTTAGAGTTGTGAGTGTCCTTTTTGAAAATTATCATATTACACCAACACTAGTGGGACAGCACTTTCAGTCAGAAGATGTTTGTAACCATTTCTAAACTATCTGCCTATATTTTTAAAGCATGTTCTCTAGAAGCATTTAAAGAGCCTCCTAGAGCTCAGCAGTTATGGTGAGTTACTTTATTCTTAAAAGTTACATGCTCTGCCTGCCTATATTGCATAATATCACCTAGGCATGTTTTCTTTAATCTGATACAGGTAACTCATAATACTTACCTGAAATATTAAATAGGATATTTATTGCAGATGACTTGGCAAACTTCAGTTGGTGCCCTGAGTTAACATTTTTGGGAACAACTTGAAGGTCACAGTCAAAACGGTCCAGCACAGTGGATGGTGACCTTAATTAGTCACTTCTGCCAAGTTTCTTAACTTTTCTAGATTCTAAAGAGGGAAGAGACATCCTTAAATATATTGACCCAGACTCTTTACTCAACTATTACATAGCCCTCAGACTTGAACAACTGCACTGTTAGCAGTAAAGCTGAGGTATAAATGGAAACAATGTGCAGCCCAGAATCTAACCATGAAATTAAAAGGAGACATCCAATCATTTGTTTTTGCTTTCCAGTTATCCTTGCATATTTCTAATAGTTCTCTAAGCACATGAGCAAGGCCATCACTATTCAGCAAAACTCTTGGGTACATCTGGGACCTTAAACCCCGCATCACTGCTATGCCACAGGTTCCCAGCTGTGCTGACAGACTCTGCAAAGGAGAAGCTCATCCTGTTAATTCTTTCTACATCTCTGGTTTCAAAGGAACATGTCATCTGCCTTGGGAATTTGCTAAATAGAGATGGGCCACTGAGTGTGGGCCAAGGGGAGTAACCGGCTCTGCTGAACAATTTTCATAATAAATTTTATTCATTAGTACCACATTAAAAGGTACATAAGTAGATTTTTAGTTTGACCTGATGCATTTTTGTGAAAATGTACAAGGTTGATTTAGGTTTAGGGTTTTTTTTAAATCAGCTTGATCAGGAAAAGAGCAAAATTCTAAGGCCTACCGGAAACACTGTCATGGGTTTCCTTTCCTATGTCATCAAATAGTTTCTCTGAGAAAGCAAAGTAGCCAGATTGCATTAAGTAGTACAGGACGGTACTTGCAAAGGCCTGAACATCCCCTTAAAATTGTCCCTGGTTTTATAGCTTCTGCCATGAAAACTTCTGCAAAATTACACAGATCAAACTGAAATCAAAATGTATCTGGAGAGAAATTTGGGATTGCTTAATAATAAAAGGAAATTCTCAATATCTTTGTAGCTGAGCAGCAGACAAAGTAACAGTCATAATATGAGGTACCATTTTAATACAGATATACAGACTGCTACAGGACTGAGGATGCTTTACCTAAACTTTTTATTGCTAAATGACCTGACTGTTCAAGGTCTGGCAGATAATTTTACCTAGAATTTTTATTATTCCTCATAGATATGCGATTTCATACACAAAGATAAACGCTTACCTTGAAAATATGTAGCTGTTCTGGCTCCCTCATGCTAACTTGCTTGCTGAATTGTTCTTTAAGAAAAGTTGAAGTACTTGCTTAGGATACATTTGTGAGGGGGTGAGACTCAGTCTGTCCCTCATCCCCCAACCCTTACTGCAATATAGTTACTGTGGTTCTAAAAAAAATGTTAGTTTAAAATGCTGCTGGGTGACAAATTTTGTGAATCTTCTGCATACATCCACGGGAGCTCTTGTCTGAATGTGAAGTACAAGTTTTATCCACATGCAGAATTTTGATTCTATGTGGATGTAGAGACCATGTGTATTCCATTGGATATTCTGTTTGTATGTGACTTCTGTATACCAAGTGGATTTTTTTTTGTTTAATTTTTTGTTGGAAGTTTTTTTTCCTTTTGCGATTACAATAAATATTCAAGAGACTATATTCATGAATATCTCAGTTGTTGTGACATGGTCTTACCCCCATCCTCCCTCTGTTTATTTTCTTTCACTTACTAAAACTGGGAGAGAATACTTCAGTTTTGACAAGATAATGGACAACAATACCACATCTGCAATAATTCATTTCATTAATATCTTCTCAGTAGCACTGGTGAGTTGTAGTTCCGTCTGAATCCCACAGAATTCACTGGAGACTTTGCCCTGGGAGTCTGCAGGAGAAAGATTAGCCATTTCCCTACCAAAAGCACACTGCTGTGTCAGCATATATGCTGATCCTTTAAAATGGGGCAAAGTTTTTTCTTTTGATGTTTCACTATATAAACTGTTAAATAGCTTCTGTGCCTTTTGGATGCTGTTATTAGTTGGTCATGTAATCTTAGCCCAAATGAGCCATCTCAACTGTGGTGGGTGGTATTTCACACAAATTGTGATATATCACTGTCCAGATATCACTTTTTTCTAGACATACACACACCCTTGTGCCAGTTTGAACCTACTGTGACTCCTGAATCTATCTTCCCTCCACGTAAATCCTCATCTTCAACCAATCTAATGAACAGGTAGCAGTGTTCCCTGTGCCCCCAGCTCCTGCTCACAGGAGTCCACCTGAAAACTCCTTTAGCACTACTTTCCCTCTCATTGTTTCACTGTGTTTCAATCAACTCTCCCGTTTTTTCTAGTACATTTACATCTCATCTGCAGAGTAAATGTTTCTTGATTAATGCCTAGTCCTCACTCAACACCAAGTGCTTCCTAGCTTATTGCCTGGGATCCCATCTCTCTAGTCAGGTTTCTGCTGAAGGGTCTATCTGTGCCCTCACTCATAGATGATCTCTTTCCGGCACAGACTCTTGTCATCGAATCACCTCTGAGAGAGAAAATCCCTCATTCCTCCCAGCTACCAGCAAACATTATGTCTTCTCCATCCACCTTCCTCATGCCATTGCTCTGTGAGATTGGCCCTAATGTACTTGCTCTGCCTACTAGGGTAAGTGGAAAACAAGAGAATGAGGGGTAAGAGGGGGAGGATAACACAGAAGGAACAGATGACTTCTGATGAATATCTTGGAATGACAGAATTTTTGAATTGCTGTTATTTTGAATATATTGGGACTTTTAACATACAGAACTAGACTAGAGAAAATCATGGATGGGTAAATGAGAATGGTGATCTACTAGAATAAAACCTGTCTCAACAACAGGTGTTCCTTACTCAAGAAACCCCATTTTTATTTTATTTCCAGTCAGAAGGCTGGAGACAGAGACAGAAAGTTCCTAACCACCAAAGAAAAAGACATCAGAAAAGATGCTGGAAAGGAAAGATGTGAAGTGGCACAGAAAAGATTCCCAACTTTGAGTAAGAAAGGGCAAACAGGCAGAATGTCCCAGTGAAGTGAGGGTGGATGACTTAGCAATGTGACCAACCAAAATCAAGAAAGACAAACTGTGGGCTTACACCCGACTGAAGGGAGTCTGCAAGTTAATGAAAAGACTGAGGCAGATAAGTGCAAGGAGGCTTAGTTGGTTTTTGCACACATCTGTGCAACTCTTGAGCTGTAAAGGAAAAAACAAAGGTGCCTTCAAAAATCTGCATCTGTGTGTCTGTCTACACTCATGCAAGATCCTGAAGAGTTAAACTGCAAGCCAGAAGATTTACAGCTGAACTCAGTGACATTGGGAAAATATGTGCTCTAAGCCATGGTGAACTCAGGTCATCAGTGGCAGGCACAGGCAATAGGAAGCTGGTGTGAAGTCCTGTCCTCCATGATGTCCTAGCCAGAGGGTCTGCCTAGGGTCTGGTCCCAAGGCTCTACTGGGGCTCGAGAAGCTGGAGGTGCTGGAGGAGTGGCAGGATGAGGAGACATCCCAGCCCAGTGAGTGACCAAACCTAAGAGTGAACTCAGGCAGCTCTGCAACCCACCACAGTGGGCTGGAAAATGAGACCAGAGACCATTCCAACCATAGAAAAAAGGTATGGAAGGGCCAAAGCCCACCCCAACCTCACTGTTGTTAGGAAGATAAAAAACATCTTCTTGGAGAGTTAGAAACTCTAGCAATACACTCTTCACTTCCTAACATCTGCCCCAGTGGAGGGTATCTGGGGCCTCCCCTAAGCAGGAACATGGTCTCCTGAGGAGATACTGCCTTTTCCTCATGTCCAAGCACACACAAAGAGTGACCTTGGGCAGGCAAATTGTCACCCCTAATGATGCAGTGCAGCTAGCGTGATACAACTTGGGCAGGCGCAGACATAAGCATGCTCACCGCAGAGTAACCTCACTCTGTGGCCCGAGCTGGGTTTTCTGAGGCCCCAGGAAGTGCGTATGCACTTGTTTCAAACCAATGCCTGTGGTTAGAAAATAAGTCTCTGAATAGCTGTAGAACATCTGGGGACACCACACAGGACGTCTGCCTCTCACCAGCCTCTTAAAGTTTTAAAGCTTAAATAAGGTTTTAGGAACACAACATCAGGTAGCCATTTTTTAAAACCCTGCCCTGCTTTTCTTTCAAGAAGATGTAGCCTAAAAGCAAATCTGGCCACCGCATATCTTCATTTTTACTGTTAACTTTAACACTCAACAAAGCAGAGCTGATGCCGATATTACCTGATCCTTTGCAGGTTGGCAACACAACACATGCAGCTTGTGCTGCTCCACACGCAGCCCAGCCAGCCGTGCCCTGCAGCAGCGAGGTGGCCGTCAGCTCAGGCAACATCTGGTGGGCGTCTCAGGTGGAACTTGCCTTTGGGCCATCTCTTTTATTTCTGTTGGGAACAACACCAGAAATTGTGTAGAAAATAAAGCCCATTTCAAATTGCAGTTTCTCTCTTCACTAATTAACAATAGGAAGATGAGTTTTCTGATGTCTTCCCTGCATGAGGGCACATAACCATCCACATGCCACCTGGTAAAGCAGAAAAAGACTAAGGTTTTACTGTATAACTAAAGTCAACATGCAACAAATGTTGATTTGCATATATGCAGGATAAAAACATCTGCAGTAGCATTACTGACAAGCTGGTTAAACTGCCTCTTTTCACCTTGCAGGGAATGGGGACTGTCTACCAGGATGGAGGCACTTGGTGGCCATTTCAAGGCTACAGGAGGTCACTTAACCCAGGGCACACACAGGATTTCAGACACAGCCTTTCATCTCATGATTCCTACACTTTTGCTCAATAGTCTGGCTGCTATCCGCTTTTATTACATGGGTGCTTTCCACACCATTAGGGGACATAAGCACTTGGCTCTGGGGTGAGAATTTCAGTCTGGACATTGCCTAATGTCCCTTCTGCATGTGACTCCCAGTTTTCTTCCACTAACTACTTTCCTCAAATATAGTAATTAAGATTCCTGAAATAGAAGAGCAGGTTTTTTTCCTATTGCATTAGCAGGCAATGTCTTCGCCATTACATTTCAGAGGGAGCCAGAAAGAAAACTTATTAACCTGCTAAGCCGTCTCTCTTGCATTACCAATCTTGGCTAAAGGTAATCCATGCCTGCACAGTCCCCAAATGCAGAAATCACTAATTCAGAGTGGCAGGTGCCTGGCAACTGCTACAAAAGCAAAATGGAGAAATCACAGAACTACATTTGGAGATGTGCTGGCAACAGCCTTTCCCCCTGCACTGAGCTCATTGGTGGGCTAGCCTCATGACCTTGGGTCAGTGGCCTTGGTGTCTCAGTGCCAGGCAAACAGGTGCTTTCTCCCCCATTCACCACATATTCCAAAGAGAAACTGTGACCTGTTAGTGCTGGGATTCTGGGAAGTGAGTCTTATTATTTGAAAATGAGGTCACATAACTAGAATTACCATTCACTGTACCAGGAAAGGTGCAGATAAATGCTGCACTCAAATAATAAGCCACGGCGTATGCGCATGATGATGAGAGACAAGCCACAGCAGGAAAAGGCAGCTAAGCCTGGATGGTTTTGATGACCACAGATACCATGCAAACCCACTTCCAAGTATGAGCAATGGAAACTATGATCTTGCAGGCAGCCTCTTTGCCTTCAGCCATCCATCATGATCCAGCCATGAGGTTTCTGAGCACTGCATTTGCTCAGAAGGTACTGTTCAAGCCCAACAAGTGGGGAGTCGCAGCTCAACTAATGGTTTCATCACACGGCACTAAAAGAAGGTGTGGGGAAAGGGAAAGCAGAGAGTGGGTCTATAAGAGCTGCACAAAATCTTGGTACAAGAGCAATATCCTTCAGGAATAGGAGTAAAGTTAGTAAATCAGGAATGACCTCATCCCTTTGTCCCAGGGCTTCTGGCAAGTCAGAGCCCTGATGTGTGGAGTTGGTAAAGTTTGACATGGGTCTTACACCCTGGGCTATGTGCTCCTGGGAACCGAGATCACACGGGGTGGTCACTAGGACATGCTGCTACAGCCCCACACTGCTGTGGTCAGCATGGCCCATCCTCAAATCAGCTGGGTTATTTCAGCATAATATTGAACTGCCTCTTGCTGACAGACTTATCTAAAAATCTTGCTTTGTCTCTTCTGCCTCTGTACTTTTCTTTGCACTGAAATGAAAATCAGATGCCAGAAATGTCTTTTAACTCACTGTCACTTCTGGCCTCACAGCAAGAACTGGCCCTTGTGTTACCCAACACCCCATACAGGTGCTGCAGGCTCAAATCTCTCCCAGCTCCCTTTTTCCCCAGGCCCCTCGGGAAGGAGCGGTAAGTGCCTTTAAGCTGTGTGGTTTATAATTGCATTAGATAGCCCTCTAATGTGTGTGCGCTGCAAACACACCTCCCTGCACATCACAGCCACTTGGAGCCACCTGCCAGGACCCCATCCTTTGGACCTGTCACCTGCCAGACAGCAAGGGGAGACACAGGCACGTAAGAGGGGAAAATTAACCTTTTTGTATTAGGTTGCCTAAAAGAAAGCAGTTGAGAGGAATCTGGATCAGAAGTGACTTTCCTGACTGAGGCTGAGAGGCCACTGCTGGCCTTTTCCTGCATGGTGGGGAGATCTGCTTGTCAAAGGGCTGGTTGTTATTTATTACTTCTGTATTTGTTAGGGGTATTACTGTGATCACCAGAGCATCCACCCACCCACCTCCCCAGATTACTGTTGCCTACCCAACTGGAAGCCATTGAGGAAGGGACTGGCTCAGAAACTGATCCTGTCCAGCAGCGACTTCAGCCATCAAAGCTGCGGGTTTTAGGAACACCACAGGGATTTGTACTGGGAGAAATCATGGGAGAGGGCAGAGGCTGAGGCATGCACAGGGCAAGGTGGGCACCAGAGCTGACCCATCCTAAGAGGCAGGATGAAAAGGGGGCAGCTTTGGGGTATGCAGCTGGGGAGCAGCAGGGGAGGTGGCAGTGGAGGGGGCACAGGCATGTAGAGCTGTGGGGAGAGCTGGTAAACACCAGGATAGGAGAATATGGACTTCAGGGAATACCTGATAACAGGGGGAATTTGAGCAGGCTGGGGAATAAGAAGAGGAGGAAGAAGATGGAGGAGCTGGCAGAGTGCCCTGCTGATGGGAAGCAAGAGTGGAGTCTCACCACAGAGCGAGCTGCTGAGGACACCTGTGCAGCCAGAAGTGGCTCAGAAGCTAGATGTCACATTAGGATGCTCATAGGGTATGGAAAGGCTGCCCAATTTGGTTCAGCAAATGTGTATAAAATACTTTAAGGCATGACAATTTTTTGTTTGACTTAAAAATGAGGACAAAGCGAGTCAAAGTACTGTAATCCTTTACAAAGGCCAGCTCTGGGGAATAAAAAATCTGAACTTTTGTTCAGTGAAGATATCCCTTTCTTCATACAGCAGGATTTTTATTCCCCGCCCCCCCCCCCCCCCCCGAGCATTTTGCCTTGGGAGCAGTTTTGTCATTTCAGCTTTCATGGGAAGAAGTTTCAATTTTTAATCCACTCACACAACAGCAGCCTGGTCGATAGATCGAGCTGGGCCATCCTGTGAAATTCCCTTTTCCCATCACTTCGATCCCTGCAGTGTCGGGCCGGAGCACCAAGCCAGGCTGCATTTTTCCGGCTGCGGCATTGCCCCGCCACTCTCGGCGAGGCACAAGGCAAGCCGCCGTGCCGCACGGTCCCTCGGTACAGCAGGGGTAAGGGCTGCTCTCCGGACCCGGCCAAGAGCTGAAGTGGGGGCTCAGTGAGCCCGCAGGGCACACTGCCGCGCCGGTGACCACGAACAGTCGCTCTGCCCCCCCTCCTCCGCCTCACCCCACGGCTGTGTGCCAGCGAGGGTCCGCCGGGGAACGCGCGGCACGGGCGGGCGGTGCTGCGCCCCGGGAACAGCCCAGCTCCAAGCCGAGGAGCGACTCCACCTGACGAACGCGCAGTGCCACCCAGCCCTTCCGCGGCGGTGGCCGTTCGAGCGCAGCGCGACGGGGGCCGCCTCCCCCCTCCCGCCGGCCCGGGGCTGCGCTGGGAGCCGCGGCGGGCAGCAGAGGGAGCGCCGGAGCCGCCGCCGGAGCCGCCGCCGCAGCCGCCGCCGGAGCCGCCGCCGGAGCCGCCGCCGCAGCCGCCGCCGGAGCCGCCGCCGGAGCCGCCGCCGGAGCCGCCGCCGGAGCCGCCGCCGGAGCCGCGCCGGGCCAAGGGCCCCCCCCGCTCCCGCCGCCCCCCTCGGGAGGCAGCCGGGCTTGCGGTGCCCCTTTTATACTTTGCGAATGTTTCCATGTACGCTTCTCTGCAGCTCGCCTTTACGTCTCCGTGCGGCTCTTGCTCTTTTTTTCTTTTCTTTTCAGAAGAAGAGGGAGAAGGGCTGCTTTTTCCACGCCAGGAATGAGTGGCCTCTCTTGGCCACGATGTGGCGACAAGGCTTTTGGTTTTTTTAGCTCCGTGCGGCCTGCTGAATCCCTTGCAGATATACGTATCTGCTACCTTTTACCTGTCCAGATCCAAGCGTGGGAAAGATTTCTGCTCCGCTGCAGCCCTTTCCTCTTTTCCCACGCCACCCCCATCCTGCTTCATCCACAGCACACATTTTGACAGCAGCTGCTGCTGCTTTACAACTCTGTCTTTAATTATAGATTTCAATATTGTCATTCTTCTAATTTCCCAAACCATGAGTCTGACTCCAGAAAAGCTGTGAGATAGGCGCCTAAAAGCTATATAATATATTGGCTTCATCCCTTCTATTGTCTGATGCGTAGGGGTTTTTGTCCATACTTTGTGCCTGAGATGTATGCTTAGGGTGTTGAGAGTTGCTGCTTAGGTGAAGGGAAGGAAGAGCAAGATGGAGAAAAACTTCATGCTGTCAGCTCTCCCCTATATATGAAGACAAGTGATCAAAGATGCTGTCCCACCATCCCTTGTGGGCACCCCGGTCTCTGCCTCCCTGTTCAAGCTCAGCACCACAGAGCTCCATCATCCCCTGACACCTCCCATGTTGTCAGCCTTGCTACAAGCACCAAGGGCTAGAAACTCCCTGGAGGATTAGCGCCAAGAGACTCTTTAAGCTTTTCCTACCAGCTTTAAGACAAGACATAATGGTTCCATAGGCAGAAACACCTCAGCACTGACAAGCTTGGAGGCTTACCCAAACTTCTGCATTTTTTCAGACAGAAAGGTTCGTTGTGCATTTGCCAGCACTTCCAGGTGGGATCACAGGGCCACCCAGACAGGCTTTCCCATTCAGGTCCTGCAACCCAGGCAGAAGCAGAAGGTGCTGCTGCACAGGACCTGCAGCCTACAGTGGCCTGGGCAGGGGGCTGGCAGGCAGAGAGATCTTCCCACTCACAGCAGCAGCAGAGAGAGGGAAACACACAGCTTTAATGTGGACCCATAGTGCAGGGTGTGCTGTTTGTGTGAGCAGAGGTTTCACGTCTGTCCCCCTGCCATTTCTCATCCCCTCTCTGACCCCAGGGATAGGAGTGGGGTAGAGTTTCTTCCAGTGGGGATATAGGAAACACCTTTCCCCCCCTTCCTTGTAGCCTAATGCATCCCACTCTACAGTGAGTAAAGTACCCTGACATGCCATGAGAAGGGGTTTTGTCAAGATAGCAAAGCAAGGAAACTTCACACAGTGTATAGGAAACACCCTTTAGCACACTACGAAGGATCCCATGCTACCTTTGCTT
The DNA here is from genome assembly GCF_964188355.1 of Buteo buteo. Classification (NCBI taxonomy): domain Eukaryota; kingdom Metazoa; phylum Chordata; class Aves; order Accipitriformes; family Accipitridae; genus Buteo; species Buteo buteo. Next base: position 21,394,039 of record NC_134204.1, read on the forward strand.
TACCACATGGCAGACATGTGGTGCATGAGGCTACAGTCAACAAAAATGGTGTAACCCACTGCTAATTCACATGACGTTATTGCAATTCACACACTTTCTGGGTTTTCTTTTAAAACGCTAGCCCTAAGATTGACCCATCAGAATGCTCAAAAAATGTTTACATTTTCCAGAACATTTATTATAGAGATAAGCTTGCAAACCTGAATTTTAAAGGCTACCAGACCCACTAGTGAAATAGCAGGAACACTGATTATATTTCTTATTAACTTGGCACCCAGGAGAAGCAGTCCCACTCCTGACCTGTGGTCATCCACATGGGCAGTACAGTGCATGGGAGTGTGGAGTGATCAGGGACAGACTGGCCCCACTCTGCACTAAGTAGAGGCTGTGCATATCTCAGTCCTCCTCATCCGTCCGTCTGTCCCAAAGATGGGGGCCACCAGGTTTGGAGGCTTTGGGCTGGCATTTACATTAACTGGAGTTTCAAAACTTTGAGAGAGAAAGAGCAGAGCTGGTTGCAAATGCTCAGTGAACCTTCTCCTAAAATGTCAGGGGAACCTGCCCCATTCCTCTCTGGGATAAGCGACCGCTTCTCTCCTTGCATCCCCCACATCTAAAATATTGCAACCTACTGATCTGCCCCGATTCAGTCAGAAGGCATAGTGAGAAGATGCTCAGCTCAGACAGACGATGCTCAATGCTCCTGCCCTCACCAGGGAGCAAAGCGCTTTCCCAGGCCCCAGCCTCATGGCGTCGGCAAGGCAGGCAGCCAGGAGCACAAAGGCTCCCTTCACGCAGAGCCTGGTGTTGTCCCCTCTTAACCTCTGTTGCAGACAACACAGAAATATTTCTCAGCAGGGACACACACGGGGGTGAATCCCAGTGCTGCCTTATGACTCTGGAAACAATGCTGACCTAATTTGTGAAGACTTTGGGGGGAGGAACATACGCTTTTGCCCTTTGTGTGCCAAAATGGCCGAGCAAAAGGGCACTGCTGATGCTGCTACCCAAAACTATGCTCACAGAGGGGGAAGGGAGGGGAGGATATTTGTTCCATGTAAAAACTACTAAAGCTATGGGCTTCTCCCTCCCAGTCTTCCCCATCACTTCTCATTTAAAGATGTCACTCCTTTTGTACTCCTTTTTTCCTCAAGGGAGACAGCCTGATCCAGCCCACAGCCACAGACAGCTCTGCCAATGTCTGGCTCTGCCGGGGCTGTGCTCCCAGCTCTCAGCATCCTGCCTCAATAAGCCTGCAGGGAGGGATTAGGAGAAATTTTAGTCCAGCTCTAATTTACATAGCAGTGGCAGCGATCACTGCCCACAAGAGCATGAGCATTAAAAACAGGAAAAGCAAAACCCAGAAATGGTGGCGAGACAGAGCAACTCAGTTGAGGCATAAGCTCGCTGTGCAGTGGCTTTTCCTGGGGAGGACTGCTGTGACCAGCCAAAGGACTTGCCATGTCCACTTTCACCCTCTTATACCCCGGCTTCTTCTTGGCCATCAGTTGGTTGTAGTACCTGCCAAGGCTTTCCCTCTGAACAGTGTCTCTGAGAGAGACAGCTGTATTGTAAAAACCTTGCTACCCTGGCAGGCCAAGAGCAGCCTGGGAGAGCTCAGCCATGGTCCCAGCACCATCTTGGTTCTGCCTCCCCTGCAGTTTCTACCCACTCTCAGTTTCTCAGCTTAAACTAAGACTGACTGGCAAGACCCAAGGAAGCAGAGTGGGGTCTCACCGTAGAGTGGAGCAGAGGTGCTTGCAAGCGTAAGGGGCAGCATGGCAGAGGTTGCAAACTTAGACCTTAGTGAGAGATGTGGGAGTAACAGAGCCATTCATGAAGTGTCTGGGTGAAGGAAATGGCATGTGAGAATTAGGAGGTATCAGGTACAGAGCAGGTTGTGAAGTTTGCAGATATTGAGTGAAAAGTGCAAACAATAAGAAAAGCTGAAACAGAGAACGAGAGCTGCTTCAGACCATGAAAGCATCTTGTTTTTCATAAGAAGCGCCTCTGTAGTTGCTCCTTTTTGAGCGAGAGAAGATGCTGCCCTGCTGCCCCACTGTAAAGGGAAGCAGAGCTTTTGCAGGCCAGGGTGATAGAGGTTGCACATTGTGTGACCTGTGGTCATCCACAGTCATGTCCTGCACCTGCATTTGACAAGAGACCTTGGAAGCCTACTGTGTTGTGACTGACTTCATAGTCCCTACAACAGAACAGCCCCCAGGGCCAATACCAATGCTGTCATGAGGTCAGTTGTTCCCCTGCTGTCTGTCCTAACACTGGATGAGGGCTACCTTAATCTGGGTCCAGGAATTGCAGCGGCCAAGAAATGACTTTGCACAAAACTTTGCTGCAGGATCCAGCAATCCCAAGGAGTTGGAGGGCCATGAAAAACTGCTGGAGATGGTAAACACATCTGCAATGACAGCGTAAGCTGCTTCTGCCAGAATGCCTCTGCGGATGGCCAGAGAACGCTAAAAAATTCATGTAAAGTCTTCAGGCAGCAGCCCCACCCAGGAAAACCCTGAGTGGAGAAGAGCCTTACAGGAGGAGAGACATCTCCTGTCATTTTAGTGGGAAATCCCTTCCTTGGACTCATGGGTTCTTACTGTTAGCTCTCCCAAATTCCTTTAAAGCTAGATCACACACTGAAAAAAGAAATGTCTTGGACTTGCCATGAGATAATGCTGATTGCTGTGTTGGAGCCTTCCAGTTCTTGATGCCCAAACAGATTCCCCCACAACACACCAGTTCCAGCAGATAGTGGCTTCTCATAGAGTTTCAACTGAGCATTGTCTTATGACAATTAGGCTATAACTCTCCAAATAAAAATAATTTCAAATACATGCTTGCAATCTTATAAATATTCTACGGTCTCTTTAATTCTCCAGTACCTAGGCTGAAGCTTCTTTTTTATTTTATATTTTAGGCTTTTGGACATTAAGGTTTTACCTGTATTAGAGCCACTTAATGCTCATCAATAAATGCTGCTATTTTCAGGTTCAAAACAGGAGGCACTCTTCAGTGAAAACAGCTGTGTTTTCGTTATCAGTTATCATGATGACTGTCTCTGGAGCAAGCTCACAGTGTGTAACATTTTCCCCTTTCAGCAAAGCAAAAGAGCCTCCCAAGAGAGTCAGCCTCCTCTCTGCCATGCTCCTCTGGCTCATCAAACACTTTTCATATGGTCACAGTAGAAACAGAAGTCTCCAGAAAAAGCAATTTTTAACGTAATCCAATGAAGCATTTGTTAAATGCCAAGTGCTTCCCATTTTTTTTACATTGCTACATAATTTTTTAGTTCAGTCGCTTTTTTTAAAAAATAGTTTTGAGTCAGCAGAGCAACACAAATTGAAGTCTACTGTCATCATGTGCTAACAAAGGTTGCATTGCCCCTGCAAAAAGGTCAGAATCTACACAAAAAGAAGAGAAAAGCAGCAGCATGTATAAATAGAGTTGTTCAACACAAGACAAGGGTAATTATCTAACACAGCATAGCACACTGATGAGTGCCTATTAAATGTATGAAGTCTGATTCACCTTTCATGCTCACATTAAACAAGAATTTCTCAGTAAAACTTCAAAATTACCTACTGCAAGGTTACCAGTTCATGCTGGTTTATTTCCAAAAAGGGCATTTTAGTGCTGCTGCATGTAGAATGAAGGCTGAAGGGTGCCGGCCAGTACTTAGGTGTAGCAAGGTGCATTACTTGCTTTAGGATATGGTAGTGATATAACGGTTAACCACAAAATCCTTATTCAATTAAATACTGAAGATTACTCTCACCTCTCTATTTATATGCATTGCGATCTGTGGGTGTGCCTCAGCTGCATCTTTGTTTAAGATTTAGGAAACCAGGTGTGCACAGGAGTGAGGAAAGAGGATCAAAAGCTGAGGTCTGAGGAAGAAGCACTGCCAAACCTGTGGAAAAACAAAGAGGGACAGAGAGAGAGACCAGTGCAGGTGGGTCCAATGTAATCAGATTTGGTTTTCCTTGGTTTGGAGGAGAAGGAGGACTTGAGCAATAGTCAGGAATCAGTGCAAGAAGGAATCTGTGTGCTTCTCACTCCTATACCTATTCAGAGCCTTCAGCTGCCCCTGCCTTGCCAAAGGCATTGGTGTCAGGTCTGCAGCTGTCCAGACAGGTGTCCATGCACCATAATTTCATAAAAGGCTGAAGCTATTGGTGGTCTGATACTGTCTTTCAGGTTAACCAGAAGCAACCACACCATTGGTATTACTTTTCAAAGGCCAGCTTGGTGTATCAGCCCTTCTCTGTCATATAGCATAGGATCACGTACCTGCACCATCTACTTCCTTCCCCAAGACCACTTCCACCAAAGCATTACCTCTGTATGCTTCACTGTGTCCTTCCTGAGCTCCAATGAGGCTTTCTAGGAACCCATGTTGTAACCATGCTGTTACTTACTTTAGTGTCCTCAAAGATCCCTCTCTTTTTTTTAGTCAAACACCACTTCGAGTAACTACATGTGACTCCAAGAGCTGAAAGGTCAGGTTACATGATCTAACAACTCTGGAATCCTCCAAGTCTGCATGTGGATAAGTAAATGAGCAGGGAGCTGGGGATTTTGGCTCTTCTCAGCTGAATGACTCTGAAGTCAAAACTGCAAAGAATTTCTGCCTCCACTTTCAGTACCTATACCGTTTCTGTCACCAGGACTGACAGTTTATTCCCCACCAGATCATGTCATTGGCTTTCACCAGTGGATTCACACATTGTCTAGTTCATATATGACACACTAACTAGAGCCCATCTTTAAAACAGGCATTTATGAGTCACCTGCCATTCAGCCATGCTCTCCAAAAACCACACTTTGAATACATCAGACAAGGGCATGAAGAAACACTCTTAAAATCCCTGATGCTGTCACTCTCAAGAGTCAGAAAATGCTGCAGCCCTGCAGCCTGGTTTAAACACAGCAAGCACACCTGACCATGGCTTAGGGCTATTTTGTTTTCCTTTGGGATGACAACTTCGGCCAGTACCTCTGGAAGCATGAGTCAGATCTTAGGGCAGCGTGCCCAGATCCCCACTACTGCCTGCCGGACTGGAAAGCCTCACATGTTTTCCTACTGCAGGAGCTGCTAAAAGCTGGAGATATCAGGGGGCAGGAAAAGAAGGAAAAAAATCCTCACATGCCCACAAATGTGCAATTTTGTTCGACCGTTCTGTAAAATACTTTTGGCTTTCAGCTTGTTTTCACATGATGGCATGTTAGAGGACACATTTTCAGTACTTAGAAGAAAAAAATTTCATGAATGAATTTACTGCTGTCAGCTTCCCAAAAGCAAGCCTTACTCAGTTTTCCATGGGAGGCATTTTAAAACTCTTCATGTTTCTAATGAGGCCTGCATAGCTTCAGCTGGAAGAAAAAATATCCTTTAAGTATATAACTGTTTCTGCACATGCCCCCTGAGGTCTGCATAACAAGATTTTTACTTTAAATTGATTGAATTAGGTTAGGATCAGGTGGCACTGCCATGCTTTAACACAATGTGATGCTGGTTGTATTGGAGGTGATTCAATAGAGACAACAAGCTAACATTGTAATACTCATTCTCTAGTTCCTGTTATTTTCATTAGGAGCCCAAATTTCCAAGGGACATTTATGATTCTAGTTACAAGACAGCTAGATGAAATTTGCACCTTCATGGGGGATCCAGGAAGACCAGCGCTCCACTTACATCCCTCTTTTAAGTAGTGTTTTGAAAGGCTTAGTAGTTTGTATTGATCTGGGGGAAGAATCACACCCATCTTTGATATCAATCAGAAGTGAAGCCACTGCGCACATGGTGGTTTACAGTGGTCTTGCCAGGTCACAGCACGGATTCAGCCCTAAGCATGGCCTCCTTAGGAGCGTGGTAAAGACATCAGTTCCCGCTCCCCATTCTGTTCCCAACATCCTAAATGTCCTGGATGCGGGACAGGGTGCAGGCCAAGCTAGACAGCTCAAGCTTGTCAGGGTATTGAGGAAAATGAACACATCAAGCCAAAACATCTGCTTCCTTATGCTTGTTCACAGCATCAAGCCATGCACAGAGCAGGGACTTATGTCTATGTATTACCCTCATCCCTTTGCTTCTTTCTCCCCCACCCCCAACTTTCAAGTGCTATAAGAGTAAGTTGTAAACAAAAAAGCCCCTGGCACAATTTTTGCTTTCATAACAGGATGTCCTCAGGACAGCTGATCTGAACTAGGCAAAGGAATATTCCATACCATAGGATGTCATGCTCAGTATATAAACTGGGGGCAGTTGGCCAGGAGGGGCTGATCACTGCTCGGGGACTGGCTGGGCATCCGTCAGCGAGTGGTGAGCAATTGCATTGTGCATCACTTGACTTTCTTGGGTTTTGTTTCTCTTTCTTTTTATTATCTCCCTGGTCATTATTATTATTATTATTATTATTATTACTACTACTACTACTACTACTATTACTACATTCTATTTCAGTTATTAAACTGTTCTTATCTCAGCCCACAAGTTTTACTTTTTTCCAATTCTCCTCCCTATCCCACTGCGGGGGCAGAGGGAGGAGTGAGGGAGCAGCTACTTGGTGCTTAGCTGCCGGCTGGGCTTAAACCACGACAACAGGCTGGCACAGCTCCGGCTGCTTTAATGGACATTTCACACACTCGCCTGAGAGGCCAACATGACCCGGTGCATACTAACAAAGCTATCCATGCTTGCCTTGCCCTGCCACCACTCCTTCTATTCACAGGTATTTGTACTGTCAGATGTCTCAGTGAGAAAGCAGAAAACTGAACACTACCTTATTTTTCCTCCCTATAAAAACCTGTCACTTCATAGGCTTCCCTTCATCTTCCCCTTTCTTGTCAAGTTACATATACCTGCCCAGAAGACATAGGTGAGAAAAGAGGCTGGGAGGTATCAGCCGTTGTTTCACATGGTTTGGCATTAGCAAGTCACCAATGCATCAGGGGACTCGACATAGGCAGGAATAGCAGGTGACTCACAGGCAGAGTGTCTGGGCTTTTGTACACCCCTGGTTCAGGTAGCATATTCACTCATCGGGTTTTATGTGTCACACAAGTGAGATGGGGGATTTGTCAAGGCTGAATCCACCTGGGGTTGGCGTCAGCGTGGGATCCCCACCGCTTGGTTCACAATCTGCTCCTCTGACTTGTTGAGATGAGCTTTCCACAAAGCATTCAGTACCTAAAGAGGTGTCCTTGCTGCCAGGGCTGGGTACAGAGCAGAGAGACTCTGCATGGGGCAGCTCCCTGAAATGGTGGGGCCCTGAGACGTGTGTCCTACTTGCGGGTCTGTACAGCTGCACCCGTGACGCAGACGGGCAGATGTCACACTGCGCATCACCCCGGGAGGAGCACCTGCGCTGGCAGAGCTGTGCCTCACTGCACACACATGTCCTCGAAGAGCTTGTTCAATGGTCCGTGCTGCACAATTCACATGGACTCCGATCTAGGTCAGCAGAATTGCTTAGGAAGGTGGTAGCTGGCACAGGCTGCAGGGAGAATTGCCTTGCAGTCATTGTTTTTCTACATCCCTAAAGAAAAATAGGTCTTATGACTGTTTTTTCTATGGCCCCTCCTTTTGCTTTTTTCTCAAGTGTGGGAGAAGGAATCCTTTCAGGCACAGACGGGATTTCCCAAGGAGTGTCTTGCTCTGTGTCGGGTGTTTTGCTGTAGGGTGAGTCATGAGCGTCCTGGAGACCTGTCAGTGTGATGTCTGCCTGCCTCGCAGCTCCCTGCTCGTTTCAGCAGCGCAGAACAGCATGCTATTTTCGTTACTGTCTCTAATTAAATACTGGGAGGATATCCAGAACTAGCACTAAGGCACCCAGCCATAATCTGGCTACTAGCACATGTTTTCCTATGCTCCAGGGGGAACCCGGGCTGCAGAGGAAATTCCTTTGTTTGGGAGATCCCTCCATGAGATAGGGCAAAGCCCTGGGCTGTCTCCAGGAGACAGAGGAAGCCAGCTTGCACAGCAGTGCCCTTTCTTTCACTTCTCCAGTGCCTTGTAGGGCCTCTTCCCTTGCAATTCAGAGAGAGACTTCTGTCAGAGCCTACTTCCCTGCTTCCAGGACAGCCAGTGTCCTGGGCCTCCATGCCCTGCTTGAAACGCTCCTGTGAAGTGATCTCTGCAGTTATTCAGTTGGCCCCGTCTACATTTTATCTTGGTGGCCATGTGAAATGATTTGCTCAGACCCAGTTCATGGGCCATTTTCCCAGGCCAGAGGGTGCTCCTGAATCTGACTGCCTGTAGGCACCACCTTCCCCCACAGCACTTCTACAGAGACCAAGTGACCTGCCTTCGTGATCTCATACCCAGGGCCAGGCACAGTGCTCCCACCCAGGCAGCCCACAGTAAGGCATGGTGTAAGCACGAACACCTCTTCTTTTCCCAATATATGCCACTCAAACCCCTTTTGGTTCTGGCTATCTCTCCAAATACAGCATGAGGAGACACAGGATCAAGCAGGGCTTCAGAGCACGGTCCAAGTCGTATAACCTTAGATTTAACAGGTATCTTTGCAGTTGGTGGCAAAACTCTGCCTGGCCCAGGCACTGTTCTGCCCTGTCCCTCATCCAGGCATATGCAAATAGCTTTAATGCAGGCAGAAGATGCTCTTGCCCCAACCGAATAGATGCAGATCAGAATATGGGCTTGAACCCAGGTTTCATCCCTTTCCAAGTGGATCACCAGCTTTTTCTGCAATAAGAACCAGCCTTGAAAAGCTTTGATACAGCTGGGCCTCCTTGAGCCATCCCACAGTTATACCTGGGCACTTGGGCTGTATTTTCCTTTTTTGTTGGTGGGGTGGGTGTTTTTTGGTTTTACCTTTCTCCTATGCTGACATCTGCCAAGACCAGCTCAGCTTTTTACCTCCATGGTTTTTTTGTTCTGGTTGCAGTTCTCCAGGCAGCAGAGAAAGCTTCTGGGTGCTTCAATGCAAGGTGTCATCCTTGTACTGATGGACCACAGCCCCACGCTCAGTGAACAGCAAGAGAGCCTGTGTGCACGCACAGTGAACCGTCCCACTCCATCCTGTACAGAGATGTGGATAGCGTCAATGTGAACGCAGCTACACCCATCTGGGTGGGTAGGAGTATGCAATGACAGCATGCCATTTATGCTGGGCTGGCTTCTATATTCTCTGATGAGCATCATCTCTGCTGTTTGAGAGTTTGCCTGCCCCTTTCATTTGCAGAGACAGGGGAAGGGAACAGGCACCCAAACATTAGTCGCTTCACTGCACATTTCCACATCTTTGCACAAATCCGCCTTCAGTGGCAGTGTCATCGGTGACGCTAGGCTTTACATTGCAATGGTTGAGTCATGGGCAATGTTCCCTGCGGGTGACTGTGCTGTGGAAGGGGTAAGTCTCCCAGAGGTACAGCAGGCAGGTCAGGGATCCCACATGCTTAATATCTACTTCATCCACAATCACCAGAGGTAACCTTGTACCTCCTGGTACCTGGAGTGAGCCAGCTTATGCTCTGATGGGAGAATGGGGCCAAAATCCTTTTGCATAAATGCTGCAAGGGTTTATTTCTAATGCAGCATCAAAGACACACTTTATGGTTGAAAATACTTGCTGTTGAATGATGTTTACCAGGAAGGAACATCTGAGGAGGATGTTCCTGGGACACTCAGTGCCACGAGGAAAGTAAGTTTGTCTGTTATGTATCTATTTACCCATATCACTCACTATAGGCAACTATTCCAAACAACATAATATGGTAGAGCTGAGTCGCTCCATCCTAGCAATAGCAAAAAAAGCAGAACGACATCTTTTGCAGTGCTTAACCAAGGAAATGGAAGGTATGAGTGTCAAGGTGATGACATACAAAGAAAGAAGCCTCGTGGGATGAGGGAAAATGATAGCTTTTGAATGCCCCTGCCTAAAAGGAAAGGACCCATGTGTGCAGCAAAATTGTGAGAGTGCAGAGAGTTACTCAGAGGAAAGGTGTGAGAAGTGATAATGAAATGTGATGAATATGATGAGCTGCAGTTAAAATACAGCTGACAAGTGGGTTAGTTCTGCAGAGCTGCAAGAGAAGTGGGTTTGGAGGGGAGGGCAGGCTGAAGCTGCAGGGCCTCTGGCTCTGCAACCTCTTCCAGCCCCTTCCCTCCTCCCAGAGGCTGAGCACTGCTTCGGCGAAAGGATTTTGTTACAGCCTAGCTACTGAAGGGGAGGTGATATTTAATCCCTTTCTCAGTGCCTGGCAGGAAAAGGAGTGAAGACTGGAGATAACATGTTTGGGGGTGAGGGTGCAGAAGCTAGCAAAACGAGTATGGTGCTAACACAGCCACAATGACAGCCCTTTGCACTCTGCCCATAGGATAGGCTTAGTGGTACCAAAAAAGCACTCTGTTATTAAAAGTGCTCCGGCTAACGTGCATTATTTGAGCCAGAGGGGGTTGGAGTAAACAAGGCACTGAGCAGCAATGCTGGCAGTGAGTCCCAGGAGAGGGGTGGTAGAGGGTGTCAGTCCCTTTACCACAGCTGCTGCAGCAAGCTCCAGGCTTGCACGGGGACCCCAGTGACATCCAAGAACCTTATTGACCATTGCAGATGAACATAGGATTAACCAACTTTCATCTTTTGATTCATTAGGTAGTTTTTAAGATTGCCCTGTCAAAACTTACTGCCAGTGACTTTGTCATGAACAAAAACCAGACATAAACAATGATAGAGTTCTGCAATTTTGTCCAGTTTTTATCAGAGAGCCTGCTCTGTTTGCTCTCTTCATTTAAAATTGTAAAAAAAAAAAACAGACAGAAAAAGATGAGGCAGTATTTTACCACTCATTCTAGTCTGCACAGCCAGTCTCTGTGACTCCCTGGTCAGCTCGTTCCTCTTCCAGCTAGGGTAAACACAGAAGAAACAGGGCAGTGAGCTTGCTCCATTTGTCTCAACTGAGTGTTAAATTCAAAGTCTATTTTAATCATTAAAATCCCATCACCTGTTCAACCCTTGAGACTTTTCCTGACCACCCCAATATGGAATGTATGAAATATTTTTAAAATTTAGGCAGAGTTAATTCTGTTCCGTGATTTCCCATGGCTTCATTAGTGTAAGCCATTTTAAGGAATGTCTGGGCTGTGTTCTTACATATAACACAGGAACATCTTAGCTTGTAGGCACGTGTGTGTGTGTGTGTGTGTGTGTGTGTGTGTTCATAATTACCTGTGTTTAGCTACTTAATTGTCTTAAATCTTGCTTCTAAGGTGCATGCATTTTCCTGCTTGTGTCCAGAGCAAGGGTGCTCTAAGGGTGCTCCCCCATCCCTCCATCCACCATCACCCTCTGTGCTCACATGCTCACTGGGAAATAATTCCTCAGCCAGGATTATGCCCCCCTGTACTGCCCTGCCCCATCCATCAGCCCTCCCTGAGAGATGCCCAGGTGGGAGGTGGGGACCAGGCAAGCAGTGGAGCCAGGCATCTTCACAGAGCGGGTCCTGGAGGTCACGGGCCAGTCCTTCGTCTTGCTGTAACCCGCCTCATGAAAAAACTCAGGCTTTTAGCTGTTAATTAAGGGTTCCTCAGAAGCCCTGTGCTTCTCTCTCCTCTAACAAGCACAGTTATGTTGCTGTGCAAGCCTTGCCGCAGATGTCAAGGTTGTAGTTTCTATTGTGTGCTTGTTTTGTCCTGGGGAACCTTCACTTCTCTTTGGAAGGTGTGCTCACCTTTTCTCACCTGCCACTGTTAGCTACAGCAAGAGGCACAGATTTTGTTTACTTCTGTTACACACCCAGCCATCCTTTCCAGTGCTTTGGCGTAAGAGCAGCTGTGAGGATCTGCAGACGGGCTCTCCCCTTTGGCTGTGACAGAAGACAATGCGGCCAAGCCCTGCTTCCCCGCTGTATTAATTATTAATGAAGCTGAACACTGGAGCAGTTCAGCTGAAGCAGCACAAAGGAGAAAGGAGTAATTCATACCCCCTCTCACTAATGCTTTCAGAGTAATTTGCTGGATTTCCAGTGACCCACAATTAAATCCCCCTTCCCTTCCCTTTTTTTAAATCAGGCACAAAACTCTACAATTTATCGGAGGCCTGTATGTGGTCTGTATATGACTCCATCAGGCCATGTACAAACCAGCCCCTGAAATGCAATATGAAGTTTTGGATATGAAGCCTGTTTCAGAGGGGGTTTTTTTCCACCTATTGATCTATTTTTCATGATAATATGCTGCTCTATACTGAAACAAATGTGTAGAGATTTGCATGTGTCCAAAGCAGCACTTCCCATCTGCCATGAACACACAACACACCACCGTGGCAGCCGGTGACTGGCCCAGCTGCTCCGCTGTGGCACCAGCACGGCAGCAGGTTGTGCAGCCCAGGGTCACGGTGCAGCCGGCAGCACCCTTGCAGTGAGGGTCCCCACAGGTGCATGACGTATCCCCAGAAAGCAGTGGGAACCCACTGCCTGCTACTGGGTAGATACTAGGAGGGGAAGGGGAGGCACTGGGATTTTATCTCTGTTCTCCCTGAATTCAGTACAGCAGAGGAAAGGGTACCACTGTGGAGGTACCTTTTGCTAAAACGAAAAAAGCTGCCATTAGTGCTGCCAGGAAGGGCTGTGACTGCAAGAACTGCAGAACTCCGGAGAGAGGCAGCAGAAAATTGCCCAAATGTATCTAAAAATAAGTAAACCTCCAGGCAAGAGTACAGGTAGCCCAAAGCCTCACCCTGCTCGCCATGCCACCCCCCACTTATCCCCGCACAACACTGCCATTGCACTCAGCTGTGATTTTTGCTGCTCACCAAGCACGAAGCCCTGAGGATTTTGCCAGCCCATCAACCTGCCAGAGAAACATCCTGCGTTGCCACCCACGCTTCCTCCCACCTGGCAGCTTGTGCAAACAGCCCATCTGGAGCAGACAAACTCCAGCGCTGCCGCTGCAGCCATCCCATGGGGAAACAGCACCGGGGCCTCACCACCATCCCCAGCTGGCAGAGTGTCAGGACTGGCAAACCCAGCAGAGCAGAAGGCCTGAGGCTTGAAGCCACCTGAGTCAGACATGAGGGCTGAATGGGATCTGCAATAACATATTTTAAAAGGGCATCCCTATTAGTCTCTCTGATCAGCTGCAAACCAGTGAGAAACACCAGCAGGTATTAATATTTATGCAGGTGGGGCTTGCACAGGGAGTTTTGGTGAGGAAAAAAGGGACAATGCAATCAAATGCTTCTAGTAAAGTGTGAGTTTGAGAGTTGCTTTGCCTACCTGCAGGGGAAAAAACCCAAACTATGACCAGTTCAGTTACAAGTCATGCCCCTGAAGGCTTTTTCAGCTTGGACAGTCTAATGCATAAATTGTTTGAATACTAATGGTGTTCATTAATACTAATTACTGACTGTGGAGGGGGCACTATGAGATGGCCTGGGTCTTACGGCTCCCACAGGATGGCTCCTGTGGCCCTGCTGGGGACACTGCCTGGCACCACATCTGCCCTGGCCTTGCAGTGCCGTTGAGCACAGCAGATCAGAGGCTGAAGTTTGCCGCAAACAGCATAGCACCCCACTCCCATTTTGGGAAGTAGGATTTAAAGACCCTTTAAATTTACAGACAGCACGCTGTCCGGTGCTGGCTGGCTGCAGTCGTGGGGACAGTGGTGCTGCACGGCGACTCACAGGAGCGTAGCAGGTTTCCCTGCCGCCACGGCTGCTGCCAGCACCACCAGGCAGACTTCTGGGGGTGTGTTTCAGCCTCAGGGCACTGGTGGTCTTCTAGGGGACCCGTCCCTCCAATGACTTCAGAACAGCTGACACCCCAACCTATGCACTGCATTTAGCAATGAGCAGCTACTCTGGCGGAGCCTGGGCAAGTCTGCTGCAAGCACTGCATGAGCAAAAGAGCAACTGTGCAGGCTGAAACATGTGTACGTAGCAGCCTCAGATCAGAGTGGGGTTCTTTGGTTGAGATTTGTAGCTCTTTAATCTTTTCCAGAGCAGGACAATGTCTGTGGTTGAGACATTCCTGGAGTGAGGCTTTGTTCCATGGTTTCCTCCCATTTCTCCTTCTCTGTCCTCAGTTCTCCCAGCCCCTCCACAGCTTTTCAGCACAAAGGCCCAAGTGCCTAGAGGACCGGGGGACTGTCGAGATCAGAGGACACAGCAGGAGGTTGTATCTCTGCTAAGAAGCATCAAAATCCTGGGCTGGATGGCAATAATCTCATTTCCTACTTTTCCCCTGATTTTCTCTAAATTTCCTTGAAACATTTCCCCTTTCCCTTTCCTCACTTGTGTGTTGCCCTGAGGGTTTCATACTCGACTTCAAGGCAATCCTAGACAGGCCATTTTTGGTAGGTTTCAATGAGATCTCATTACCTAATTGCACCTGAGGATAGCTTATATGAATACCCTTCAGCAAAACTGGAGGTGTTACAGTGATACTCTTCTCCTGAAAAAACATGCTAGCTGACACCTGCTGTATCCTAAGCATGGCTCTGGCTCCTTCTACATACAGGTACTAACTTGTTTCATTAAATGGAAATGTACCGGAGGGTGGCACTCACTGCCCTGTGCCTCTCCCTGCTCTGCATGGCACCTTGCCCTTTCCCGCAGCCTCCTGGTGCTGGGGGGTAGGAGGCAGAGCTCCCCAGGAGGGCATCTGCCACTCCTTCCATATTTGGGATGCACCAGGAACCATCACGCTTCTTTAATGGACAGTACTTGACAGGGAAATGATGCTCCAGCAAAGCAGCTCTTTCCTCTGGGGTCCAGGAGATGGCTGCTAATTGTTAAGGAGTGGAGTCCCAGTCCCCCCCACCCCCCACCAGGTAACACAGCCCACGCACCAGCACCAGATGCCTACATGTCTGTCCTCTAACTTTTGAACCCATAGCCAAATTTTACCACATTTAAGGGCCTAAATTTCTAATAGTTTCATGAAAATAAACAGCCAGCTGGAGGAGAAAAACTCCACGTGTATCTGCCTGTGCAGTCATAGGCTCAGCCAGGAGCTTACAACTTCAGAAGAAATACCAGAACAGAAGAAAACCAGCCTCAGAAGCTCTGCAACTCGCAGAAATATGCAGTTCTCTTACAGCAAGTGTTCATCTCCCACTGAGAAGGAGCCCCTGGAAGCGTGCGAGGAGGGATGCCATCATGCCACGCATAGTCACGCAGCCCAGCACAGTGCTCTAGCATGTCTCCAGACAAACCGCAAAACTCTCCTCTCCTGCCAGCCAGGGAGAGTTTCTTCCAGTGCTGGCAGTGCAGCGCTCCCTCCTGCAGGGATTTTGGCACGGTGTTACCCAGAGAGCGAGAAGCTGGGGGAAGAGGCCAGGCTGTCCCCCAGTTGTCGGTTGTGTGGAGTGTCTAAGCAGTAAGTGCAGGAGGGAGGCTTTGCTGCTCCTGAATAAGAGATGTAGCTGCCTTCCTTAAGGATGAGGGAAGAGTGGTACGTGAAGCACAAGCTCCAGGAGCTGGTGAGGCCACCCAAGTGCAAAGTTATTTGATGTACACAGAAGTGCAAGACACACGTTTGAAAACGCACACAAACATCTGTGCCTACCCCTTAGTCATACCGCAAGAGCAGAAAGCAGCAGCCTGCCTCCATGAGCTGCGCCCATCCCTTCCTGCGACAGAGGTGTCTTCGCCCCTGGCTGGATGCAGCCACGCTGACCAACACAGTGAACCAACCCTCTCAAACTCAGCTATCTGATGATGAGAGGAGAAGGCAACCCAAACCCAAACATAGGTTTCGGTAAGAGAAAGCAGCAGACCAGCCCGGTCCTCATTTCCCTTGGCAGCCCAGCTGATGGGAGCTGTGCTCATTAAAAAAATGGGGGGAGGCACGTGTGCAATTACACCCCACTGTCTCAGTTCAGCTGAGGAAAACGGGGCCAACGCTGTGCTGCTAATGCAGGGTGACACACAACCGCTGCCATGAACAGCACAATGCAACGGTCGGAGCGCTGCAGCCCCGTCTCCCCTCCCCGCGTGGCTCACAAGCCCCAGGACCCCACACTGGCATTAGAAGGGACGTGACTGCCAGCACCCCTAAATCCAGCGATGTCCTTTCCCTCCTACAAGCGTGTGGGGAAGGAGCCAAACAATGCAGAAGGTTAAATGAGAGTATCGGGTCCGACTGGAGGCTGTTGTTAGAAATAGGGACAGAAAGCTTTTTGCCTGCAGAGAAAATACTTCACTATTTTTCAATAAATAGGCCTACCGCTTTTTGGTTTGAAACTTACTGTAATAGGAAAAGTCCTTCCAAAGAGCACCTCCCTCTCCTTCACCCCCAACTCCACCATTTGCACAAAGGATCAGCCCATTCCCAGAAAAAGCTAAACCAAAAAGTGAACTGCACCTATCATTAAATACCCTGAAGGGGAGGACCTGTGGCACTAAGCAGCATGTGTAGCTCCCAGCACACACAGCACATTGCTCGCTTCTATCAGTGACATTTCCTCAGGTCCTGGTCCCCAGCGAGGTACCTGCAAGCACAAAGAGTAAATGAAACCAGCTGACACAACTGTTCCATCCTGCAGCCTGAATTTGTCACATGTCAGCTTCCAGTGATTTGGCTCCCTTGCCGGCAGCTGGCTTTGCCTGCTAGACAAAAAATGGACTGAGGGACTATTACATTTCTGTCCCCACATGATCAAACCACATCTTAACCTTCCTATGGATAAGATAAAGAGGTCATATTCCTGGAATCCTGCTAGACAACAAGATTCTGAGTTGTTAACTTATTTTTCCATTGCATTTTTTCCCCCCTCAAACTGCATCTCCAGGCTTCGCTACCAAACCTGAACAGCACTGTGATTCCAATCACACCCTTAGCAAAACTAAAGGTTGTTTAGTCTCCCATTTACTGCTTCTCAAGCATTTTTTTAGCCCTTTTACAGGCACAGCTTTGTAAGGGATATTTCTCTGCAGCTGCCATCAGCACAGCATCATCGCATACACGCTGTATCACTGATCCCTTGATAGTGTCTCACTTGTTAAAGGTTTCCCATACTCCTTATCCCCAGATGCATGTGTTTATTAGGGACATACTACCCCAGCTTATGGGAGGAATGAGAGAGAGAAAGTGAGAGAGCAAGCAAGATTGCTTTTAAGCAGGGCTAGGACTGCTTCTTTGTTTGCTGCAAGCTTTGTCTTTGTGGTACATGTAACAAATACACATATAATTTTAAAACTCCACAGCACGGGCCGCTTCTGTTCTTTCCACGCCATTGCAAAGAGCCTAAAACCAAGAACTGCTTTATGTGAGACCCTTTAACAAACCCAGGTGCCATGGGAGGTCCACAGCCACATGGATTATAAAGGCAGCTCTACATCAGCTGGCCCTGCTCTTTTCTTCAGGGGAGGGGCACTGCTCAGTGTCCCTGCACTCAAGTGATCCCTTGTATCAAGCAGGCTTTGTATCAGACTTCAATCAACACCACAGTTTAGGAGGTCTACCCCTAGCCGCGGTCAGGACAGCCAATGTAAACCACTAACCACAGTCTGAGAATGCAATGGGCTATGCACAGGTCTTAGTTTGGTCAACGCTGCGGTCAGTCAAGATTTTGAAAACTTTACGTTTACAAGAGATTTGAACTATTAGTTTTCTGGAGAGTTTCAAGTATCAGAAGGTACTGAAGTTTTTACGCCACCTTTAACTGTCTCTGTCTAGCCCCAGGTAATGATGGCTTACAGGCATTTGCTGTAAGCCAAGTCCTACACATGTACAACACACATGCCAACTGTACTTTGATTACTATGTGCTGCATAACCTCTTTTTCCAGCCTTCTTCAGCTAAACAATGGTCTCTGCTGCATATTAGAGATGCTGATATTGTACGTGTCTGAACACCATGGATGCTGGAGGACAGGTTATGGGCTGGTAGGAGTGAGAAGTTCAATATTTGGACGTAACCAACCATGCAGTGTGACTGCTGAGTTTCTGATCTGCATTTGCTGTCTGCACAGCTCATCAGCACTAGACAGTTAATGCTATCTGGGGCCATGCGTCCTGTACCTTCTCCCTCTCACCAAGGGCTGTTTACTCAGGTATGATGTCGTCACCCTCCTCCTCCTCCTCCCATGCTAAGGGCTTGTTTAGCAGTGATAGTCATCCCACATTTTTAGTCTTTAAAGCTGTGCTGAACTCTGCTTTGTATCAAACAATTCTTTATTTTCTAAATGTCCATTTTAAATACATACATAGTTCTTACTACCACAGTAACTCCAAGGACCTCCAAATACTTGATTTGTGAGAAGGAAAAAATACAGCTTTGAACCTGGGGAACTGAGACAGAATCACACTCAAACTCAGTTCTCCTAATGTCCATATCTAAGCCGTGGGATTGCCTTTGACAAAATGAGATTATTTTAGCTAGAGGGTGCTTCTCCCTGACCAGGTTTTGTTCCCAGTTTGTCATTCTGATTTCTGTTTGGACTTCCTCTCCCTCTTTACTAATTTTGCAGATTGCTCAAGCAGTTTGACAGGAGGAAGCTGGGGATTTTCTTTACCTTGCAGGTTAAACTAAACTGAACTAACTAAAGGCTTTTATAACATATTTGAATTTTTCATTCCTGGGTTTTTTTTTTTTCTTCCTGAAAAAACTAAGCAAAATTATTCACAGCTGGTAGAGAAATTGGGCTGGTCATTCTAGTAAACACTGTGTGTGCTAGCAGCTGTGACTTGTTTTCAGTGCAGCAGAGAGATCAAGCAAATGAAGTTCCAGCTATTCAGACTATTTGTCTCATTAGGAAATAGAGGAGTCGGTCATTAAAAAATACATTCAACTCCTATAGCAGCAGCTAGTTGCAGTGAAACAGGGGATCAATTTTGGTTTTGCTCTGAAACTTGCCTATTCTGACACATTAATGCCAAGCACAGAGACTGACAAAAGTACTGCCAGAGGATGTAGGAAGCAGTGGGCTAATCCTGGCCAGCTTCAGGCTCACCACATGCACAGCTATGGTACCCAAGATCCTTACTGAGAAGGTTTTGGTAGTGCCATCAAGAATTTGGGATTCCTGTTTCCCTTCATAATAACCATGATGTATGCAAACCATTTTCCCATTAGGGTCGCTGGGAACACGTGAGGATGAGCCTGCCAAGAGCAACAGGCACCACCTGGTTTATCGGCCCCGCCATGCTGAGCGCAGCATCCTTCATCCTCCCAGCACAGCACTTAGCAGCCGCTTCTGCCACCAAGGTGTGATTAAAAAGGAGTCCTACGGATTGGTACTCTTTGCAAACTGACCCCAAACCAAAGAAGGATCTAACAGACTTAAGGAAAAAAGGGACATTGAATACAAAAAAATTCTATCAGAAACTATTTTCGGTTAAGCAAGCAATCCCCCAAACAACAAAACCCTCACTCTGATCAAGGAGAGGTATGTGAAAGCTGCTTGAAGAGCTGGACCTGCATTAAGACCACAGTTGTTCTTCAAGGCAACAGCAGTCTTTTGTGATTTTTATTTTAAAAAAGAATTTCTTTTAATCATCCATTTAGAGCAGAGATTGTCTGGTCAATATTTAACTATGGTGCTCTTTTTTTTTTTTTCTTTGTGGTATCCCAGGGTATTGCTCCTCTAGGCAATCTATAGTCTTCTAGTTTCTTTAAAGCTGAAGTTTTATTTTCTCAGGATAGGCTGCTTTTGCCACTGAAGGCAATAGTAAAATTTCCTGGAAACTGAGATTAAACACCTTTCTATATAACTATATAGCACCTCCATGGATTAGACTTCTTTATGAAGTACCACATTTGGTTGACTTTTCTGATTTGCCCCCACTTTATTTTGTGTTATCTATGCAAAACAGTATGACGACAAAAACAGAGTAATCAAATTATTCTGGAAATATGCTTTCTCTTAAGATGGGATGTATGTAAAAAAAAATTAACTTGCAAAAGAAAATCAAATACAGTAACTAGGCAGAATCAACCCATGCTTTTATTTCCATTGCATATAAAATTTCATATGAAGGTATTGATGTACAGTACTAACCCATAGGCTGTAAGAGAGGCTAAGAAACCAGTGAAAGAATAGTCATGTGCAATGTTCACACAAGTTGCCACTCTCAAGACATCCCCAAAGGAAAAATCAAACTAAAACAATAACAAAAAATTGTTCAGGATTTCTGTTGTTATAGTGTCCCTTTTATACCATTTAAAACAAAAGCAATCGATCTCCTTTGGGCCAGGGCTGCTAAAATCTACAGTTTGTGTCAAAAAGGAGGCTCTGTTTTTCCTCAAAAAAGAATCTCTCCTTTCACAAAGAAGTCACATGCTACAAGGGCTGGGCATCGCTGGAATGGAGGAGGTATTTACCCCACTCTGGCAAATTCATTGGTATCAGCTCTGAGTAGTCTGACAAGTGACAACATGCCAAGTCAAACAGCGAGAGATGCTCAGTCCAACCTGCAAACCTAATACTAGTGTTACTGATCTAAAGCTTTACCACTCTCCTGTAGATCTAGTGCATTATGCTACACACACCTGTACAAAGCCTTAGATACATCTATATAAAATAAAACTTTGGCTGCTTATAACACTAATATTGGTGTTGGAAAGCATTTCCAAGATTAAAGTTGTCTTCTGCCCTACTTTATGGATTCTGCTTATACAATGATAATTTGTGCTACTAAATAAAGAAGGGATATTACAGACAATTGTAAAAGTGTATGAGTTATACCCTTTTAATTCTGATCACTCCATTTCCCAATATGCATTAAAATCAAATGCTTATTAGAGATGCTTTCCAAAGCTGTTTCAGTGCAAATCAGTACTGAAATACAGCATCAATTATTTTTTTTTTAGGAGCAAAAAAAGGCTGCAACAATCCTTGATGATAGCCTGTAAAAAGACAATCAGACAGGCAATACAATTATATTGCCAGATGTCTGGAAAAGCTTGAACTTCCAGTAGGGTCATGAATGAAAGCTCATTGTAGTATCATGCATATTAGCTTGTACAAGTAACCCCATCAGTTAGCAACTAAAAATATGGTAGAAATGCCCAGCCCTAGCCCCACAGCTACCTTACTTTCAAATGCAGCAAAACAGAAGAAAATATTGTTTAAAGTTAAGGCACAGCCCTGGGACCAAAGACCTGCAGCTTTTTTTATTGATATATCTTTATGTATTTTATACTTTTCTTGAATCTTCCATAAACAAGCTCTAAGGTGACACTGAATATATTACAGGAGAAAAAAATGTACAAGGAATATGTATACACAATAATCATTCTCTCACCAAGAGTTTCCAAAGATAGCAACACCACCCTGACAAGGATGATGTTATAGTAAGAACTGATAATTTACAATTAACATTACAGTATGTACATTACAATAAATACATGGTTGTAAACAGAGACAAACAAGACTGTATTACAGGTAAGGTCATTTGGTGAGAAAAATGCATGGCACAAATAAAATAAATAATACATTTGAAAAGAACTATCAAAGCCTTCTGTAAAATCCATTTCATTCAAGTTTTTTTAAACTTCAGGATGCTTTTTCTTCTATCTATATTCTTTCATTATTGTTTTTTAATGACACAAAACAATTTAATTCAAATACAGCATTATTGAGTACAGTAACTTGCAAGCTAAAGTGTACTGTTATAAGCAAGGTGAATTTTCTTTTTTCCCCCACTCAATACCCACTCACTGCATTTACTTATGGCAAAAATATTCAGAACACATAAAGCCACTTGTAAATTGTATTGTTTTAAAGCAGTGTACAATGCTAAAACACACTTTGGCAAAAGAGGAAAAAAGATTGTACAGTGCATTATATCCCCAGTTCTAAGAAATGATAGAATTCTCAATTATTTGATTGTCCACATGTATGTATATGTATCTCCATATGGTTATTCTTCTCATTTACTTTCAAATAGTGCAGATACAAAACCTTTCCACATCCCTATTGGTTATTTTGGAATTTATATTGCTTCTCCATTATTAAGGTTCCAGGCACTCTTGGGGTTTGAAAGGATTTTTAGATGGAGCAGGTTCAGGAAGAAATGATGAAGAACAAAAAAAACCCAGTCAAAACCTGAAAAAAACCTGTAAGTTCTCTTCATTCTATTTCCTCCTTCAGCATCTTCTGTGCTAAGGCCCTGTGAGAGCTAAAGGTAGAGAAAACTATGACCTGGATATAGAAGAATGCAAAATGCATTTAAAAGCTGAATTATTAGCCAATTGTTTTTAAACAGGTTTTTATTCTAGATCTCAGACACTTAAAAAATCCTCTGTATTCATAGTTGCAAATTTACTACAAAATGAATCCAAAGGGGAAGTAATGGGTGTTGCTATCTTTTGTAAAGAATCATTTTGATACTGTCATTTTACCAGAATTTTACAGAGTGGGAGTCTGCTACCTTCCCTAGGCAACTATTTCCCACCTTCTATGCTCAAAACTACAATTTTAATAAAGAGTAAAGTGGAGGAAATAGATTTCTTTCTTCTTTCACGTGACCAAACAACAGGACTGGAAAATGACAAATATGAACTCCTACCTCCCTTTAACTTTCCAAATTACAGAAGCTTTCAGTATCAATCAAACTGAAATGCAGGATTCCCTCAGCACAAGGTGGATAAGGGATGAAAAGATCTGAGATTGAAATAATGTGGAGTGAACTACAATTCTCATGATGCATTGCTTATTTACTTAAAAACATAGAAAGACAAGACTGACCTGGCTCTTCTTGCAACAAAGACACAAAAAAATAAAGCTAATCATTATTTTTATGTTGTACACATCTCAGATTAGCAAATCGTTTAACCAGATAGCTGACATAGATAAAAAGTTATTAAGAGAGTCAAAATTGGAAATATTACATTAATGCTTTTTTCACCAGAACAAATATTCCTTATATTGTATTAGCCTGTTCTGACTTAGCAGTCTATAGGTCCCAGCCAAAAATGATCTGGAAACATGTTTCAGAGGGATGAATTTTACTAGTAGAGAAGAAGAGCTGCTTTCGTATTAAGATGACAATTCATTACCTTTCTTACAGGCTCTAGTCCTGCAAATCCACAGCTTACTGGTCCCAGTTGGTATCACTGGGACCACTTCTTGTAGTAAGACAGAATTCGCAGGATCAGTCCACTATGAGGGCAAAAGCACAAGTTAAGTTCCTCTAATACGTTTGGGAAGATTGTGATGGAAAACAAACGAACAAAAAGCTATCATACTGAAAGAGTTTTATGTAACATAAAGATATTCATGGAACTCACTAATATATAAAATAATAGACTTACAGGTCAATATTACCATGAGATTATAAGGTGCAAAAAACAGAAGGAAAGGAAAAAAACCTAGAAGTATTATCCAGTGTAGCACAGATTTGTACTGAAAACTTACAAGTTAGTCTTTGGAAAAAAAATAACTAGTGGCAGATGAAGTCTGAAAGTGTTTTTCTTTAAATAGAATACCTCAGTACATTTAATAATAGAAGTAAGCTCTACAAAAGATCTCTCTTTTGCATACTATACAAATTGCAGAGGTTAGTGCAACTCACTGGATCACACTTTTTTCAGTCACGTATTAGGAAGACTGGAAATTAGAAATTTATGCAATTTCCACAGCTCATCTTCCTATTGGTAACAGAATCATCTTGTGTCCCGTCACTTATGTGCACTTTGTTTTCCAGAAGGAACCTCAGTTTATTTTGTTTCCTCTCATGATGAACATTATCCAATGCTTTGCTTTTGAAATACAATGAATTCAAAAACTATCAAAGCATACCAGCATTCAGTTGGCACGTGGTACTCCTCTGAAAACATTTGCTTTATTTAATCAATCTGCCAAATGGAGAGCTTATTAAAATGTAGTTTATGGATGTTATCCCCGCGCTTTCTGATGCCATGGAGGTGAAAATTCTGGTTACAATATTCCTGAGTGCCAAACTGAGTCATCAAGGTCAGTTTTGATCAACAAACATTCTGGCAAGATGACAGTGAGTTGTGACCATGGTTGTAACATATGACATACACTTTGGAAACCATTACCTAATTAAATAGCAAACAACAACCAAAAAAACAACAAAAAAAACCCCACAGAGAGAAAGAAGAAAAGAAAGGGAGAGGGCAACAGAGAAAGAGACTGAGTCTTCATTGTTACGTGTCAGGAGAATGGTCTTCTACCACACAAGGCTCTGTCTGGTTCTCCTCTTCTTCTACTTCTTCCCCTACTTGCTCATCAAGAGGAATTTCAGTGGATTCTGAATCCTGGGTGCAAAGGGTCTTGGAGTCACTGCAGCTGGTGTCTTCTTCTACTTGACTTCCACTGTCTTTTTCGGTGTCTGACTCACCATCTTCCTCCAGTGTTAGCTCAAACTGGAATTTTTCAGTTTGGCCCTGCCTACCCTCTTCCTGGTCATCAGGTGCAGGAGAGGGACTTTGAGGGATTGTGCTCTGGTACCATTCTCGATTGTCCTCCAGTGTATCTAAGATATCCTGGGCATCTGGGTGAACGAGATCTGCCCACGTCTCCCACAGAGGATGAACAATGTAGTCTATGAAACCCACCTATTTCAAATAATACAAAATAAGTATGACCTCTTATTCACAAAGAAATAAACAACTATGCCTGTAAGTCATGCAAAGTATGTGAAATATAATGCTAGTAAGATACACTAAATGCACTACCCTTACTGGTGGCTGAAAGGAAACCATGCTGGTTTATATAGTAAATAGGGTCTTCTACATTTCAAAAGTCTGATTCAGGATATTGGATAAGGACTTGGAAAGGATTTGGCTTTCAAATGAACTGTTCATTCCAAACAACTCCACTGCATCTAGTGAGCCAAACAGCTGCCCTATATTTAATTCTGTTTTTGAAGGAAACCCTAATGAGCAGCTGTACAATACTCTCTTTTGATGTGCATGCTACATTGTAGGTCATGACAGTGATGGAATCCCTTCAGCAAACACACTGCCATGCTCTGTGTTTTCACAGTAAAAATCTCAGCTCCCCTCACTACTCACAAGCTGAATTAATTAACTAGAATGAAAAAAGGGAAATAGTGCATTCAGAAATTAAAACATGGCTATGCACCATCCTTTTCTGTTAAAATGTCACACTGTGTTATTTAACTGCCTACTCAAATCAATTACCTGTGATTTTTCTACAGATGCATTGTGCTTATCACACATGGGACTTATCTCCATTCCCCTCTCTCTTTCGCGATCTCCTTGACGGAAAAACTCCTCCATTATTCTGTCTGTCCATTGGCGGTAGAGATGGAGTGGCTTGGTTGGATTGCTTAGATCTGCACAGTGCACCATATTCTGAAGAACCTAAAATAGATTGAACACCTGTGGTGTTATTACTCTGGAGAAAAACAGCTCCTTTTCCATTTACACTTTTGGTGGCTGTGAAACAGAATCTTGAAAATATATGTAGTGCAAGATGTATTCTAAAAAGCAAAAACTTATCTGCTTGGGTGTTTTTCACACTTGAAGTAATAGCCATGAACTACCTTGCTTCTGCTGCTTCTGCCTGTATAAGGGACAGAAAATCTTTGAGGGAAAGACCAACCAGGTGCTGATAATTTGGAGGGAAGGCCAAAGCCTCATTTAGTCAAGATGTACTCTAGCACCTAGTTACTCTCTCAGAGAGGACACTCAGTACCTAAGTATTTCACAGGTAGGAAACATAAAAGGATATAGAAGGAAGGTAGTGAGTCACGGTGTGAGAATGGACAGCTGATCTAACCCATGCTGGTGAATGGGCAGGCCAATGTTATTAAGGATGTAAGTTAATAAAAGTGACCATCTGCAGATGAATTTTCTTACCTGAATCCTGTCTGAATAGTTATCAAGAAGCAGGACACCAGAACTGGTCACTTTTTTGGTTTCAACCATAGTCTTCAAATCAGCCAATAGATTCATATGCTTAGACATGTCTGTTGCAAGTACCTTGAAAGAAACAAATAAATGAATATTACATAAATTGTTCTATTGATTTTTAAAAAAATCTTTGAACACATAAACAGTTCTGGGGGAACCCATAACTCCTGTGTCTAAATAAACTATAAAAGTCTGAGTCCTGTGTGTCATTAGTGTCCAAAATAGTTAAGTTTTCATTTTGGTTATTTTAAGAATATGATAAAATGATTGTTCAGGATTATCTGATTCTGAACAGATCAACCTAAATTCATCATGAATTCAGTAGCAAATTTCTAACTGTGGTGGTGAAATGGCATACATGTCAGTATGAAAACAGCCTGAAGCAGGATTGTATACCTTCTAAAAAGGTACAGATATTTATTGAAACTGAAATGAACCCACTATTCATGTTTGGATAAGACAGAATAAAACTTCAAACTTTTACTTCATCGGTTATGGGTCTAACGACATGTAATTTATCATAAAAATGCTTCTGTGCTTCATTATTCAATTTGCTAGCACTATGGAAGAGAGACTCTCAAGCAGAACTCACAATGTCAATGACCATTTTCCTCAATGATTGCCTCTGTTTTTTGGTCAAATTCTGGAAAATGTCACAATTTTCTTCCTGCAGCAGCTTGAAGCCCACAGCTAAGTGATGATTCTCCAGTACTGATGAGTCATTGTACATCAAGGCGAGTTCAGAGTCTGCAATAACAATCGCACAGCACTGTTACTAAAGCCTCTGCTTCTACCAAATCCCTTAAAATTTTTCAAATTCATTACTTTCGTAACAAGATTTACAGATGAACTTTTAGAAGCAGAGTTCCTGTAGTTCACACAGTGTCAAAAGTTACAGAATTAGTGATTGAACATCTTAACAAATCAAGGCAAAGTATGTTGAGGAAAATAAAGAAAACATTTTGCAGTGAAGCATGTACGTGTGTCTGGAGTGGCAAGTTAGAAAAAATACAAGGAAGGTATTTTTCAGAATACCTGAATTTTCCTATCTGTATGAGGTCACATGGAAAATACTATATGCACAAAGACACCTAAACTAAAACACACTCTGATGTTTTCTCACGCCTCTCTCCACCATGACTACGAAAATTCCATTGTTTAAGTCAAGCTGCAGCTATCCAGCACTCAGACCTGGGAATACACAGCTGAGGCTTTGCTGCAGGTCAAGCAGAGAGCACGCATCTTTGTTTTCAAACCATGTCCTTCTGCAGTTAGCTAAGGCTCTCGGACACCTACCCAATTAGGCCTATGGGTCATTAGTCCATGACAACTTGCTATTTTGAAAGAAGGCTGGTAGGATGGTAACAGTTACGCTTCTGGTCTTTTTCTTGGAGGGTCACGTGGGTTGAAAATGCAAGTAGTGGCCTTGTCTACTGCCTCATACTTGAGCATGGTCAATGCCTGATGCTGTAATGCTGCTTTCTCCAACAGAAGTATTCTTGACTCTGTCCCTCCCAAGAATAACATACAGCTTCCTAGCAATGCCTGGGCTAAGGCATACATGCAAGGTCTGCATTTGTCTGCTTAGACCTGCTTAACAGCCAGCTCTGACAAATAAAAGCAGTTACAGCAATTTTCTGCACAGCTTTAGCTTCTACCTGGGGATAACACGCAGTCAGCTTGTGTATGTTTTAAGACACAGCTTACAAATGAATCTGTCATAAAAAACAAATAGTTTTTAAGCAATCACACTTGTCATGTGTGATCTTAACTTCTATTTATTACAGCTGTTCTATCTTAAGTCTAACCATACGTCAGTCTATTCTACTCTGTGTCCACTTTTATCTTCTTTTACAGCAGCTCTGTTTTAAAATCCCTCTGGCTCAAAGGGGTGCCTATAAAAGCTCTGCTCCTCAGAATTCATTAGTCTCATTATCCATTCTCCTGCTATTTTCCTCTCCTGTCTTGAATACATCAACCCTTTGAATAAGGAAACACTTCCTCTACCTTTCCTTATCCTGACGGCAGCAAAACCAAACAGAAAAAGGAAAAAGATCAAATGATCTCTCTTTCATCTTTCACAGAAAATTTACAAAGCTTGTCTACTTGTTATTTTTTTTACACAGAACACAGGCGCTAGTTTATTTCCCTTTCAAACAGCCTTCTGATGAGCCCCAACTGCAAAACACTCAACATTGCCAAAATACTTTGGAAGGGCTGGAGCTACAGACAGAGCTAAAACATGCTCAATGTTGTAATGGAGGTGGAAATGGAAGGAAGTTCCCCCTTGGTAATGGTAATCTCTGTAACACATTATAAGCTTCAAAAGTATTTGTCTGGAAGGACAGAGTTACAGTGATCAAATAAGCATCTCCTCTGATGCTAATACAATCCATATTTGTTTGTTCTTTAATAGCATTCAAGAGGGATCAGATTTTTAGACAACTGTGTAATAGACTTTAAATCCTTAAATAGGGAAATAATATTCAGAAATATCACGTGTGAGTAATTACAAAGAATAAGCTGAAATATGGCAAATATATACATACTTTATGTAACTTTAAGTCTATTATGCTTTTTTAAAATGTATTCTTATACTTCTTACTGAAATGTTAATATTTTGTATGGTTCACTGGAAAACAAACCTAGGTGGAAGCAAATGATCTTCTAAAAGTTAGGAAAATGTAGGATTTGAGACCTGAATTAGGTGGTCTTTATCTCTGTCTCTGTCCCTACAGTTTCTTCCTTGTACACAGAACAAATCAAAAAGGATAAAATCCCCTTTGTCTCCTTCAGCTTGGCAACAGCAGTTCCAGTTAGTTACTTGATTGACCTGGCAGCCTTCTCTATCAAAAGCTGAACTGAGAAGAACAAGACATTTCTTCTGAACCACTAAATAAGCAGCATCAGAATCACTCCTAACTTAGCTGAATTTCAACTGTCTACCTAAAAGTGAAAGCTCTATGTATCACTACTGGTCCCTTCAACTAGCCAGTCATCCTACTTAAACCTAAACAACTTGGTGGTTTCCCCACAGCACCTCAGAGCCATGAATGTATCCCGATACTCAATTTCTGATTAAACAAATAAAAACTTTACTTACATATGCCCACTCTTAAGAATTCAGGTATTACACGCTGTTTTGCGCACAAAGCTTAATTCGCTCCCTTCCTATACCATGCTGCTGAACTGTACTGGTTACCAATAAAGCAGCAGAAATCTAGAGTTAATCCCAATCCTCCTCCATGCAGATGAGTCATCAAATCAAATTTCGCTACAGGGTGGCCCTCAGGCCATTAAGGCAAGTAAAATTAGATGCAGGCTAAACTGGAGCAGAGGTCTTATTTGAACATACAGCAGCAATTAGTCAGAAGAGGAGCTCCCTTCTTCAAACTGTACTGCTGATTTGGGGTCATGCTATTTTAGCACCAGCGCAATAGATTAACCCAAGTGCAGGAATGACAGTATCTACAAATGTGCAACCAGATGGGTCAAATAAACAACCCTAGGTATGTTTCTGTTTCTGTAGCCTTTTCCTCTTATGTGCTTGGATTATTAGTACTATTTCAGCTTTTGCATTTCTGGGTCAGTTATCATAAGAGGAGAAGTTGTCAGATGGCAAAAGAAGTAACATCGTATGACGGAACTTGCACTGACCCTACAATGTGCTACCCACTTATAATAGTAACATACGCCACTGAAATCAAAGCAGGTTACAATGGGGCAACGGGCCATTCAGTAAACGTGTCATGATCAGGTCCAACAAAGCTAAGATTGTTTTTCTTCTAGTAGAAGAATGAAGAGGGGGGGAGAGGTTCATGCAATGCTGCAGAGAACAGCCTTGAGGAATGCAGAACAAGTACACTAGGTTTCAAATTTGGAGATGACATTAGGGTCTCATTTCATTAGGGCTTTTTTCCTCCACACATGGAGTGCCAGCAAGAGACTCATCAAAAAACACCCCCACCAAAACCCAAAAAACCCAAAAATGTCCCCTGCAGGGACAGGCTAAGAAAATTCAGTCCACAAGGCGTGAGTGTCTAGAGATCAGAAACCAAGTACAGCAGCCAGGGAGAGACAAAGATGGGCCTGTCTTCTTGCTAAAAATAAACTTGCTTTCTGAATTTCTTAAAAATGTATGGCTATCCTTGGTCACATCATACATTTCCAATACAAACACATAAATTGCTGTCTTCCTTTTTTTTTATTTAATCATCTTTTTCTCCTACATCTTTATTTATTTAATGTAAACCAACTGACTTCCAGAAGGGGCCACATCCAATACAGTGAAACAGTGCCAGGTTTATAGTTCATGTCTTAGTAATTCTTGCTAGGGGGTACTATGTAAATTATTTTAAAGTTACAAGAAATGCAAAATAATAACCAGGTTAAAATACAAACACCTATCTATTTACTGAGAAAAGTTACAGACAGAAGCAAACAAGGAATGAACTGTGTATTTTTCAGGTGCTATGTGCAGATCTTGCAGCAAATTTTTGAGAAAATCGCTGAACATCAAACTTACTTGTGTTGATAAGAAACTGGTTTGAAACCCCAGGATGATCTACATCATGTATTGCACTGGCAAAAATTGCAGCAAGAATCTCCAAATCAGTGAAAACTGCCTACAAAATCATGAAACAGAAATGACAATCACTAAACAATGAAAAAGTATTTTCAATAAAAAGGACTCTGAATCTAGATCTGAACCAGCAAAATGTATTTGAAATATATCACGGATCTCAACAGATTTTACATACGGACTATCACAACCTTTTGTATAATTGTCAATTATGTAGAATTTCATAAATATTTCAAGTTTTGCCAACGTAAAATGATCCTTACTTCACACTGACAGCTTCAGTACTTTCCATAACTGAAGCTTTTTCAGCTTCAGTCTGTAAATAAATCCACTTTTATTAGATCATTACATACAGATCAGATCATTAAGTACAGTTTTCTAACTTATAGCACAAATTGAAGTTAAAAATTTCAGCCTGATTCCTACGTATTGTCCTATACTTGAAAGACGCACATCTCCTAAATGATGCTAAAGATAATGGTGACAGACTACAAGGCATCTTACTTAACATTTACTGACTTTTCTTCTGTATGAGATTATTAGGATGATAGGAAGAGAGGACTGCA
Source organism: Buteo buteo (assembly GCF_964188355.1). Lineage (NCBI taxonomy): Eukaryota > Metazoa > Chordata > Aves > Accipitriformes > Accipitridae > Buteo > Buteo buteo. The sequence continues at coordinate 21,425,011 of NC_134204.1, forward strand.
ATGGACCTGGCATGTCACTGAGCCCAGTCCCCTGTTGTCACAAGCATCCACATTATAAAATTGCTTTCATAATTGATCAAGAACAGCTCAGAAGTGCGTAGGTCAGCAGTGGCACTGGGCAGACATTGCTATTTTACTGGCTAAAGCTCTGCTAAGAACAAGGCCATGAAAAACAGTTCATCTGGGAAAAAAACCGAAAATGCTACTGATGACCACTTCAGCTGTTTGGTAAAGCCAGTGGTGATTTAAGAACATAATCTGATTTTTCTTCTTGAGATAAAATCTTTCCCAAGAGAATTCCCAAGTCTTGGAGGATCGAGACCTGCTAACAGTCTTAAGGTCCACTTATAATGCTCTTTTCAAGAAGAAAGTAAAGCAGAAGCATTCAGTAACGTGAAAGATTGGTCATTATGAAAAAGAGTCAAAATGCAGTCCTCCTTGAAAATGAGGGCAAATCCTTCTGAACTACTAAAATTTCAAGTGCTTGCTTTATCTGCCTATTTCCAACAATCTACTGGGATGTATCAATTTTTGCTATACTAAGACCCAAATTGTGCTTAATAAAGGGAAAGTAATCTCCATCTTTCCTCCACTTCCTTCTACTTCAAAGACTGACTCACTTTCCAACACGAGAATTCCTCAGAAAAGAACATATGAAATGTTATCCTTTTCCAAACAATTTTGAAATATTTATGAAAAAAAAAGAAAAAAGATAGTCCAATAAAAATTTAGTACATATTCCACTCTGCCTGAGAAACTGTCGTGGTTTAACTGAAACAAACACAAAAGTAGCCTTTCAGGACCAGAATGAATATGGACAAGATAAAAAAAATAAAAACCAAAAGGCTCTACTGAGGGAATCCCTTTTTATCACTATCTTTCCTAAGCTATTCCACTAATAGTGGTCAGCAAGAAACCCACATGGGAAATAATGACAGAACAGAATGTAGTATTAATAATGAGATGGTGGAAACAAGTTATGCATTGTGTTACGATGAAAAAGGTTATGACAGGACAAATCTGTATGATTTAAAAGAACATGTGACAATTTCTGCACAATATTTACATGTAAATAAGGCTTTGATCTTCACAAAATATCTATAAAAGAGCAGAATTCATGAAATGAATGAAATGTTAAGATTTGTTTTAAAAATATTGCAGAAACTAAGGTATTTATAGAAGAGTCTTAGTATGTCCCTTTCTCTCATGCCTGCCTCTTTCCCACCTCAGCATAGTTTACCTCTAATGCTGGGGTTGATAGCAGGACATGGGTTGACTGAACAACATCTGCAGCATGTATGTTATTGTGATATGCCACATCTGCATGGTAATGGTCTTCTAGGGTCATCAAGTAAGTTATTAAAGTATCAACTGGAATCTTAAACGTTTTTAACAGGTCCCGTTCCTAGAAAAGGAAAAGAGAAACAATTAAGATTACAAAGCACAGAAGAATCCCTAAAATAAGCAAAAAGCAGCACGGCTGCTGCTACTTGCCTGAAAAATGGTGTGCATGATGACTGTCAGAGGTCTGTTTCCAGATAACTCTGCTACTCTGAAAACCTGAAGGCCCCATTTGTTCACATCTTCTAGTTCCTAGAGCAGAACCAAGAAACAAACATGTTGAAACCTAACACACAAATTCCAGTTATTTCTGACTGAAACAGCTACACACAGCAGACCTGTGAAGATTCAAACCTTACCGCTATGAAAGTTATATGCTAAACTCTGGAACGGGGAAAGCTGCTGCTACTAATCTCGCAATATTTGAATTCTCAGCTACCAACTTTTCAGATTTTAATTCACTAAGCCAGAAAGAGTGCCTCATAAACGGATTGCTCCAGAGGGAAATATGCTACAGTATCTTGAATGAGCTGAACTGACACACTTTGCTATCTCACTGCCCAGTGACAGCAGAGCTTGGCAAGGAGGAAACCTCCAGAGATGCTGCAGTTCTGCTGCTGTCTCCCTAGTTCTCAGAAACACTTGTCAAATAATGGGGGCGATTTCTGAAAACATAAGGATAGGCATATTTCAAAATGGAAAACTCTAAAATTAAATGAATAATCACTTTACACCAGTTTGACATTATTGCCAACTAGTTAGCTGCTAGTGCAAAAATCATAGGAAATGACACTAAAAACAGAAACACAAATTACGTACATAAAATGATAAAGCTAAAGACAGGACCTGCAAGGATATTCTAATGCTATATACCAATTGTACCTTTTAAAAAAACATAGGGCTCCTATGTATTTTCATTCCTGTGACAGTATATGGTATGTTTACTCTTCATTCTTCAGGTATTATTTAAGAATAAGCAGCTTTATTAATGCATACACAAATGGTAATTTACATTCCATCTCCAGCTGAAATCCTGTTCACATAGAAGTTAACCTTTATGGCCCGATTCTGATTTTACTTGTTATTATTCCACTTCACCAAATTTATATTATTTTAAGCGAGACCAGCATTTAGTGCTACAGCTTGAAATCACTGGTTATAAGCAGATGATGGAATAATACTGACAAGTCCTCTATTTTAATTCAGTGGTTTAAATTCAAGGATTTATATATTCTCTACCTTGGCAAGAACATCTTCTTGGTCTGTTTTAACTCCAAATCTGGGAATACTGGAATTAGTTAGGCTGGAGCTGTGCATCAGTTTTTTGACTCCACTGATCTGGGACATTGGCCTCTTCTTTTTCTCTTTCTCTTTCTGTGTTGGAGAAGGGATTTCAACTTCATGTTGTTTGTCTTCAAAAGAATGAAGAAACAGAGAATAATTTTTAAAGGTATTACAAATATTACAAAATTCACTGTTGAGTTGCATCTTATGAATATTGTAATTCTTAACAAAACTTTTTTTTATTTTTATGTTTGGAGACTTTGCAACAGATACTTCTTATCAAGAGCGATAAAAACAGAAAAGATAAACATAGACCTGTAACTCAGTATAAGGAGATCTCTATTTTACAAATTGCCTCATTATCTCTGAACTGGCTTTATAAGTGACTTGTGATTGTCTATTTTCCACTTCTCCTGCAGCCCCAGTGCTGTAGAAAGAGGCAATCCTTTCATTATAAAAATGCTGTTACAACTGAACAGAGTTCTAAACTTCCATTTCACAAGAAAATTTAAAATTTCTTCTTTTCCAGGAAAAACACTCTCTGAAATGGCATTTCAAAAACAATCAAAACAGTATCTCATATAAACCTTTACAAAACATTTTCAGGACTTGAAGGACCTAATACTTGGGGACTGCTCCTGTTTGTGTTAAGACACTGTACAACTCAGAAAGCCTTTTGCCAGCTACATCTGCAAGCGCTTTGGATGTAGAGGCAGTTCACGCCAGCAATGCAGTGCATTTCTGCACCTCCCAACCAGAGTAAGTAATAATGACAAAAGGGCTGTTTTGCTAAAACCCAATATTTTGCTATGGGCTTTTGCCTCCATAGCAGTATCATCGGCATCACTTCATATACCTCATCAACGTATGTGCCAGCAAAACTTCAGACAAGGATTAAACTTGAGAGTAAAGTATATTTAGGGAATTGCCAGCTGACTGCTGCAGAAATGGTATGGGGGTGTGGGGCATTGCTGACATCCATGGTCCCCAAAGAAACCCAAGTTAGTGCAACAAAGGACTCTCCTGCCAAAACTGCTAAGAATTTGCATTAATTTTTTTTTCTTTTTATTCATACTATATTTCAGCATAGAGTTTTAATGACTCCCTCCAAATTACCTCTTCTTTGCCAAAAAGTACCTGCACCTTTTCTAGTCCTCAAGAAATATTCCAGCAAAACCAGGAAAATCCAGAACAGATGTTTCTAACATAGGAGCCTAGCAAAAAACTATGATGTAAAAAACACCTTAGAACAAAAGAAACTAAAAAAAAAAGAAAAGAAAGAAAGAAAGAAAATTTGAGCTCTTTAAAACATGTCTATTTTTTCCTTCTTGCAATAGTCACTTTCAATAAAGACACTGAAACCAGACAAGGATAGCAAGTCCACAATTACCAGATTGTTATTGTGTTTGCTTCTTCACTGCCTTTCTTCTTCCCATTTTTTTAATTACCCTTTAGCAGCCACATTTACTGGACGCCTCAAATTCCAAACAAATCACAGAGAAGAAGAGACTGTGGAAATGTCATCAAGCTTTAGCCTGCAGCACCGAGTTCCCCAATTGCCCCCACCATACTTCACCACTCTCCTCACAGGGACAATCAAGAAAAGGGGGAGGCAAAGCACTGCAGTTCTTGACTGGTGCAAACCGACAACAGATGAGGAGCAGTGACTCGTGTTCCTGCTTTGATATTTATGGTTTCAGTCATATGCACAAAGTTTAGACCCATCAAAGGGAGGTTCGTAAACCAAGCTGTCAGATTAACTCAAGTGAAAGGAAATGTCTGTCTGAACGACTTTAGATCTCCAGAGGAATTCCATGGGACTGCCTCTGCTTTTGTAACTATGAGCACACAGGGCAAAGGATCCTGCGCCCATCTGAACATCCAGAAAAGACAGCTTGCCATTTTGATCCTGGTTATGCTATGCTCATTGGCAGGTTCTCTCAGATTTTCTGTTCACAGGAAAACAGGTTAATGACACTGAAAAACAAAAACCTTGCATATTATTATACTCAATGTAGGAGTCTTATTCTTACACAAGGAATATATTTGTTATCATTATGAATAACTTCATACATGTCATACAGCCCTACTTGGGAAAACAATTTTATTTTTTTTAAGAATAAGAACAGAAAAACTTGTTTTCTCATGACATGTTCCTAACACTGAAATGTGAGAAAGTCTCTAGATGTTCAGGAGATACATTATGTATTAAAAAAATTAACTAACTAGACTCATTGACATTTTCTATGGAGAGAATGTTTTCCCTCTTCACATTGTTGCTCAGAACCTACATACTTAGACCGAGTATTTTGAAAATACTCTATTTAAGCAATAATTCTGTAGATGAGGTGTTGTATTCCTCTTGCACCTACAACTTTAAGTATCCTAGTTTTTCATGCAGCCACAAAACAGTACCCATGGCTCAGTAACTAAGCGATTGCCTTTCCAGCCCTCTTTTTGCTCAAGACTGACGTGAAAGGCTGACAGATCCATTTCCTTACCCTGTCAAAATGAGCCTTAAGTTTTCAAGTAAATGCAAGCAGAAACTGGTATCTCAGACTTTTCAGCCTGTGGGTCATCTTCTCAGGCAACTGTACACTGTGACTTTCAGGGCTCCTGAAGCTGTGCAGTATTGCTTCTCCATGACAGAAGCTCATCCCTTTCTTCTTATTGTCTGAAGCCCTGCTGTGCTGCAGTGCTCAGGCACACTACTGCAATCATGGGTAAACTAAACAGACATATTAATCAATCCATTTAGGATATGGTGACAGGCAGGATAAAATGTACTTTAAGAACCCCACTTCTTCCAAAAAACACAAAAAGCACCAGCTATAGTATCTCACACAAATAAAACAAGATGTACCTTAACATGTACGACTGGTGCTTTTTAAAGTACTTGTTATCCTAATTTAGATGTACTCAGCTGTGCCTCCCCTTAAAAGCACAGTCTTTAGGAACCAATGGTGTTTTGCTCAAAATATGTTTGACATTGGTATATTGTCTTTATCTTCAAGTTTTATTCGTTTTCACCAGTTTTAGCAAAAAAAATATATACTTCCTTCTGCAAAGCCGCAGAGGAGGAACCAGACTCTTTGCAATATTGTGTTAAGCTTTTTTTAATGCTCACATCCCACCATGCCAAGCTGTTGAGGCGGCTCTTCCAAATTCTCCTGGCAGCGGTCTGTTCAAATGTTGACTTAGTCATATCCATCCACCCACTCATGTGCAGGCAGGGAATACCAAACCATCAGAACTGTGTGCTACGAGAGTTTAGGAAGTTATGTGTGCTTCCAGCACACTGAAAACTCTTTGCGGTAACTTTCAGAAGGGAAACAGAGTGGAAGAATTCTTTTTAACATATAAATAATTGATTATGTATTAATTTCTTAATAATGTAGCAATATAGTAGTGGTAATGTTATGTGAAAATATGTATATGAACAGTTATCTCTAATTACATACACAGGGAAACCACATACACAAACAAACTGAGCTGTGAGAAAATGGATCTAACATGATCTCTCTGTTCAAACACTGAACCATGAGATACTAAATGTAGTTTCTGGAAACAGAAATTAATATGGAAAGCTGCTTGCTTTTAAGCTCTATCACAGACCAGAGAGAGATAAAAAAAACAAAAGGCAGAAAGGTTAACTCCCATCGTAAGTCTTACCTAAGAACGTGTTTGATATATATTCTGAGACCTGATTGCCTGACCTGCTCATTTCAGACAGGTGGGTTAGCTCCCGGTTGAGCATTCTTTTAAACTGGAAAACAAAACAAAACAAAGAAACTTAAAGTTAGCAATCAAGATGTATTTTAGTTAGGATGAGAAAATGCAATCACTTTAGAATTGGGAAAGGACATGACATTAAGAATATATACTAAACTAAGATAACTAAGAAAGCAAAAATCACATGTAACATCAACCTACCCTACTAACTTATTCATGGGTTGGACAACACAATTCTTAACCTCCTAAAATACACTCCACAGTGATTCAATCACTAAGGCACAGGGTCCTACTAGTAACTGAAAACTATAAAACAAATGTATACACACAAATAGTTAGTATTACTGTTTTCAATTTTTTGATTTTATTTTGGAGAGAAAATACAAATGTATTTACATGGGACCCCTTCTCTACTAGGGTTTTCTTATCATATTTCTGAATTAATCTATTTATGCATTTTTTTCAATTCATTTTGTAATATTGCAAGTTTACCTTACCTCTCATCATTAACCTACTAAAATATATTTGACAGCACTGCTCAAAATAATCAAAATATCTTATTGATTTCCTACACAGCAATATGAATAAAGCTAGGTGTCTTTTTCTCTGACTTAAAATTGTTATACTGGATCAGTCCAATGACTTGGCCATTCCACAACCTCAGAAAATTGTCAGTATCTGTATGAAACATCAGAACAGAAAATACCCATCTGTGGAAACACCTTCCTTTTCCCTCTAAGTTAGCTATTCACTCTGGGCACTCTGTAGGATAGAAGTGGATATTAACATTCCACAAAATGTGTAATTGATTAGATACTCATCATTGAGCCTTTCTTGAATCCTTCTAGACTTGAGGGTTAAATGGTAACTTGTGGCATTATGTTTGACAGGTTTATTGCATAATACAGCTCTAGCTATCTTACATGCATTTTTATTGACTATAGCTCCGCCTTGATGTTCTCAACAAATAGAACTCAGCAATATTTATTAGCAATTCAAACAACTCTTGCCAATGCAAATTAGCATCTGTCACTACTGAATTTTACCTCCCATTGTGCCATCCTTTAATTCTGTTTTTAGATTTCTCAGTTCATCTTTTCTCTTAACAAAGCAAAATGATTTGTGCCATTTTCAGAATCACCTTTCACCTTGTAAGTCACAACTGGGTGAACATCAAGCAATAGCTATCCTTAGTATATATCCCTGCAAACATTCCTTTATGTTGAAAACTAGTAATTTATTATTCTATATGAGATAAAGCACTAGTCTAAACATTAATCACCTCCTTTCCATCCCACTGGAATCATCAAAGCCCTTTCTTCAAAGAGGCCCTGCATAGCAAAAGGTGCCATCTTCTTCACAGTGTCTTTGTAAGTCACCAATTACCATACTGCTCACAGGGTGCCAAATAAAAATTACCTTTAATATAACACTCTAACCATTAGCCACTGCATTTTCCTGCCATCTTGACATGCCATCAGCTCAGAAAGTTCCTGAGCTACAAAGACTGAATCCTACTTTAGTCACAAGTCAAAGGCTCAGCTTTGATCTCAGATAGAGCCATGTCCTAGCAAGTGCTCAACACATTTCTGAAAATTAGAACCATACTGCAAATACAGCTACACATACTATGAACTACAGGGCTATACATTCTGTATGAAACCAGTATCAATCTCTATAGTGAGGTCTGAAGTTTGTTGCCAATGTCAAATGTTAATAAAACAAGTCAAGCTTGCCAAGCAGTAAAGTGACTGGTCCCAAAATCCTAAAGAGTATTTTTAAAAGCCTGTCTTTATTTTAACACACACTTAAGTCACACTTGCTCACACTTGCATGCTTTTTCTTCTGTACCCACAAAGGTGAGAAAGTGAATTACTTAAGGCAAAACCTGAAGATCTCACAGAATGGCTTGTCTCCAGATGGTATCCAGAAACTGCAGGTTTAAATTAAATATCGTGTCTAGGAATCTTAATAAAGTGTCAGAAGTTGACAAAATTGCATTAACTTCTAGGCATGTCATCAGTATACCCAATATTCTCTCTTCCTTAATTTAATCCAGCTAGTTCACCGGATCCCAACTAAATAGGTCCTTGTCTGTCTGGTTGTTTCTTAGTAAACCGATTCAGATGATGCTCAACTTTGCGATGCCATTTTTGCTGCAGAGCAACGTTACTGGGTCACATTCCACATTTTAGATAAAGACCATCTAGTCACCACTGGTATGTACTCTTCAGGAACTCTCCTTGAAAGTTTCCCAGCTTTGAAAGGAGAACGAATTACTGTTTGTTTGCACTATGCTTTTTCTGCAGCTACCTGACACAACGAATAGGAAGGACTTCCCCCCCCCCCCCCCCAATTCATAAATTTAATTGCAGGGAGTAAGCAGGGAGAATGTTTGTTATTGCATATTGGGAATCACCTTGTGGAACTTAGGGAGTATATATTCTTTGAGAATTTCCAACTAAATATTTATTGTATGGATGTCCACAACAAATGGAAGGTGCATGGCAGTCTTTTCTAATGCTATATTCCCCACTAGTCTGATGTAAAGCCTTGCCTTCCCACCTCCCATCACCCCATAAGTCACCACAACATAAAAGCTCAACCATCAGCATGAAACCTGCGGAACAGTTTCTGTTGCTGCTAAACATGGGTGCATAGTAAAACAAGTCCCCCAGCTTCTGCAATGCCCTCCTGCTGACAGCAAATTCAATGAGAGAAGCCTTTGTCTTTGAAGAATTGTAGCAGTGTGATTTCCTCATGCTCTTTCACATGTTGCTTATGCCACAGCAACAAGACTTTAATTGACATTTATTTTGAAAACATCTGGATTAAGCAGGAGTTTAGAGAACTGTTTTGATTTTCTAATTATATGACAAAGCTTTACAACCATCATCCACATGGAAACAGATGAAGTTGAAGACCATATACAGACAGCAGTTTCTGATGCAGAACAATAACACTCTTTGAGAACACCCCCCCCCCAAGAGAGATGAACAGTGATCAAGATGTTCAGACATTTTTGTTGATTACACCCTGTTTCAGTGTATCTGTATGTTACTTCATCCTGTGATGTTTAAAAACTTGTCCTCTGGGGGAAAAAAAAATACCTTTTTTCTAAGACACACCCCCGCCCCCCCCAAACCAAACCCGAAGCCCCTACTTTCTCCTGATTTCACCTATTTCTCAAAGATTTCATTTCGGCCCAAGTGCACCCATATGTAGTTGCTGCTTCAAAGGGCGTTAACTTTCCACATATACATCCCTGCACAATTACTTTATAATGAAACTCTGCCTAACTCTCATATGGCTCCCACAAGATCTTACTGCAGATCAGAAGTTTCTGTTACATCTGTTGAGTCAACACTGTTTCAGTCACCCAGCAGATGCCTCTGAAGTGCTTGAAACTTGGCTAGACTGTCCATACTCCCATCATTTGTCCTCTCAGAAATAACTTTTACCACTTTATTCAAAACAAGCCAAACAAGACATGAAACCACTTTGTCGCCAATAGTAAATGTTAAAGATAATATTTTAAATATGGATTTTAAAAATCCGAATGCCATATACTTTCCCAGTTGAAAATCAATCATAAGGCATCAAAACACTCTTGTTACTAATAAACACTTACACCATAGACTTTTATTATGATATTGTCAGCTCAGCATGGGGAGGAAGCAGAGTTTTTTGGCTGATCTACACATATCTTGTATTATTCCTCAGAAAGAAAGATTTTCCCACATTAAGATTAGACACTGTTATACTGGAAAAATGACACATATATATTCCTTTAGAATATAACAGCCCTTGACTATAGTCTAGGAAATTCCCCCTGGAAATAGGCTGTAAAATGTCCATTAAGCCAATTACACAGTTCTTCACTGCTGAATACTGATGTCAGAGAAGCAGAGCAGTAAAGTATTGTCTGAAGAAAATTCCTAAAAATATTTCCTTAAGCAGAATTTTTAAATTTCATTTGTTTCTATTGATTTTAATGATTCTACTCTCAGTGTGGGGAGGGAGCCCACAACACAAACACAGGCACAATGTTCAAGTAACATTAAAAATCTCCCAGTGACAAAAATATAGGTGTACTTTTACCTCCCTTTAAAAACCTAGGAAGTCTGATAGGGAACTGTAATACATGAGAATAGAAGTGCATACATCAATGAGACAAGAACAGTTTCCTAAATAGTAGTCACGTCCAAAGAACAGGTTACAAATGAGGGATTGAGGTTGGTAGTTTAGGTCCTTCTGGGCTGAAGCCCAATGTGTGCATATCTCTGCATATATATTACTGCTGTCAACCTAGGATAAGTACACACAGAATTTTTGGAGAAAAACTAGGATACTTTTCTGATGTCAGCAAAGGTACATAGAAAAATTTAAGACAAACTTTTGCAGTAACCATGTTCTCAGATGGCAACCAGAGCCCTAATACAATTTTGGGAAGAGTTTGCATCTCTGCTAGGAAGAAACTTCAATTTCAACTCCAAAGACATAGTGAAGATCCAACTAGAGTCAATTCATGGCCATGAAAAAGTTTGGGCTGTGTGCTTAATATATATGGGGTTATTGATTGCACTTTAGAACATTTAACATTTTTTGCATAAAATTCTTGACTCAGTAACAGAAAGCTTAACATGCAGCCTGCGGTTAGTTGTGATGGGAGGGGAAGCATGCAGAACCACCCTTGGTGTAGATGCCCTGTCCTGGTCGGGCCTTTTCCACCCAGGCTATCTGTTCCTGAACAGGTGATGTGCTGCATCCCAAGGACTGTAAAGAGGCTGCCTCCACTGCAACCTCTGGCACCAGCACAGAAGGTGAAGCTGAGGCTAAAGGTAGGAATGGACCAAATGGTCCCATCCTGCCTGTCCTTCAGTTTGAATGTTAATCAAGCTTCAGGCCCAGTGGAGGCTGGAACCAAAATTCTCAAGAGCACCTGGAGCCTTTCATTGCACTGGCTCCCAAACCCACATGGCAACAGATCCCAGTTTCAATCATTCTGGCTGCCTCTTTTCTAGGTAACATTTCTAAAAGGTTACATGAGTAGAATACATCCATGGAACATTCACTCAATACTTGGAACATTGAACTTAGATGACTATATTTTGTTTCTGAAATATTGATGCTATTTTAAAAAAGACGTCTGTAACTCAGAAGAATAAACTACGTTATTTTACTGGATTTGAAAAGTCTTGTATTCTACAAAAACAAAGAGAAGGAACTTAAAATAGGCCAGCCTTATAATTTAATGTAAGGCTTCTGTTTATATTGCTTATCAATGCAAGACTATCCAGCATTCTTAACACATAAACAGCATTCTTAATAACTACAGGTTTGGGTTGGAAGCCCATGTGTTCAATTAGTATTAAGATCACGCACTGGTTTTTATACACAAGCTATAGCAAGGTACATATCTTTAAGCCTGGCATTGTCATAGTGGTGCTCATTGTTTCACGGAATGATACTCAATGAAAGCCGGGGTAAATACGCCACATGACAACCATTCTCTAAAATATCATTAACAGAAGATAATGAAGTACAGCCTGAAGCACACAGAAATTACAGAAATATATGTCTAGTCAGGGAGAGAAACATACCTAATTATCTCTTGAGACTAAGATGTTTCATTCTTACTTAGAATTTCATAAATACTTTAAATCATTGTTTTGGATGCCATAAAAAGCAGATCTTTGCCTCTTCACATTTTTCCTATAATGTGTACACTGTGAACTCAAAAAGCACTGTACTGAAATTGTGTTAAAGTACTATTTAGCTTCTTAACTAAAATCATTGTCTACAGACAGTATAGGACACTGTCTATACAGAGGACTTTTTTTTTCTATGTGTAATCAGTTACAGCTACCATGCTCTCTGCTGAACTTCAATTAGCAGAAAATCTATCAATTTTAAAAGTGAACATTTTTTGAGTATTGGTGATTGAATTTTTCTAATTTAGCAAGTAGGAACATGACAGCAGCTGCCTGGAAATGCAGGAAATACTTCCTGGTAAATTACAATAAATACCTCACTTTTAGCTGAATGGAATTCATCTTATTTTTTGGTAAATGAGAAAGGAATCCACCTAGCTAGCTTCATGGGATCCAATTTCTTCACAGATGACTGTTAGGAATATACTGTAACAATTCTGCATTATCAGAAAATGGTCACAATGACCTAATCGGACACAATGACCTAATGAGGGTTTTACGTTTCTATTTTAAAACAATAATCTGTGATAAAAGTAGGTACTAATACAAGCAAGCATCAGAGATTCAGCCATGTCTGAATATAATGCTTGTATTATTTTTAGTCATTTAATTCACCACTTGCATTATTTAGTTCAGAAGTAATCAGAATTTGCTTTAGAACAGAATGTTTCGGAACAGTTACTGTACGTCAAGCATAGCATGATGTTTCTTCTTCCTTTTTTACACACTTGATAATTATAAAGGCAACATCATTTTTTTAAGCACAAACACATAAGCAGGGCTGAAACAAAGCCCAAACGTGGTTTTGTATTAAGTGAATTTCAGTTCTGTATGTTGACAGGCACATGGATTTAATTCCTTGGTGCAAAACTTTTCCATAAAGAGATAAAAGCTTATTTAATTCCATTTTCTAGCAGTACTGCAGCTTCAAGCTAGTTCAAAGCTGTTCTACATAATAATGTAGATCAATATTAGAAGATGACAATTTCCAGTGTTTTAATCAATAAGCTGTCACACACACACACAGAGGCTACCAAAAAATGCTGCTGGAACATACTGTTGATAATTTCACATTTCTTCAGTTATTAAAACCAGCATGAGACGTATTCACCCATTATCCTCAGCCTCTTTACTCATGCTCTCTTATTGCATGGTATCTCAGTTTTGAGGGGTTCTTTTTGAAATCTTTTACTGTCTAGAAATACAGTTTTGTAGCACTCTTTTTCTAAAAGGACACAAAACTCTTCTGAATTTTTTTGGCTTTAGACTTGTTCTGATTATCCGCTGAAGCAGCACTATTTTAGAAGTCCCAGCACAGTTTCTAAGAAAGACTGTGTACTGGGAGTTCGTTCTCATTGCTGAACAAAGGCGTGCTTTTCTAATTTTTTACTTTATATTTGTATTACTCATAGTCACACAAATACTCACGCTATCCACTGATCATGCAATCATGCACTGCAAATCAAGGTTCTTAAAAGGTAAAACAAAATCCTACCTTTATGTAGCCCCAAGAAACTGAGAGTAAATAGTTTGCCTCAGGCATTTTTGATTTTTTTTACTATACTACCAATCTAACCTAATCAGTTCTTTGCTATCTGATACTGCAAAAGACTTCAAAGAAGAAAGATTCCTTCTTTTCTCTCCTAATTATTTTTGCTGATCTTCAGGTTCTCAGCAACTGTGTGCACAGGAGGCATACTGAAATGAAATCCAACCGCGTGGTCTTCTGACTGTATAAATGCCATTTGTAAAACTCCAAGCATTTCAGAGGCAACGCTGAAGAGACATCTTGTACGAGCTGAAGAAACATCTGAAGAGCCAGGGATATGCATATTTCCTGAACACCAGGACTTAATGAATAATGTATGTCAAGATGCTCAGCTGCTGGAGAGACTTGCTCTATCAACAGCTACCAAATAAGGACCTGAAGGGGAAGCCACAAACGGTGCCAGTAATCCCTCCCATAGAGCCTAACTAGCAGCCAATAGTATGTCACCCTAAAAGATATAAATCCGAAGGGCTGGTGACATGATGTACGGTAATTTCCCATTGGCCAGCGCTGGGGATTCTCCTGGGCATGGGGTATTTCTTTCTTTCTTTTTTTTTTTTTTTTACGGCAAATGCCATTTAATAATGGCGTCCCTGGCTGCAGCATTCATGTGCCATTCAAAAATAATTGTGTTAAGGTCTCCTCATTTCAGCAGCATTTACCAGCTCTCTTCAATGGACAAGCCATCCAAACAGTTAAAATTAGTACTGTGTATATTCATGTGGATTGCCTAGCAGCTTTAATTTTTCATATGGAAGGGGAGTATATTTTGAGTTTTTAGGGAAGAAAAAGCAACAGAAATAGAGCTATCAGGTTTCTTGAGCAGTCTGTGATGTACTGTAACAATGAAAATGTTTTTGGCTTTTATGCCATCTAGATTAAAAACTGATCTACTCAGACTATTGGGCCCATCTGCCAGTTTCTACTGCTTTATTTTAAGAGATAAAAGCAGTCATTATTAAGATAAAGCAAGCCATGTGTCTTACAATTCCCAGTAAATATTAAGTTTCCGTGGAGAAGTCAGAAGTGAGGTAGTAAGAGCCCTCAGATTCTTACTGTATTTATTCAACTTTTGCTCCTTCTGCCTTGGCAATTATATTAATCAGTTACAGCTATACATCATAAAAAAAAAGGGATTAATTGAAAGTGGAGTGTGTCAGTGAGCTGACTCAGAGCATTGAACAAAATATTCCACCATCTGCCATTCAGAGACCAAAACTTGAAAGGAGGAATGCATTATCTTGCACCACTGTGCAAGGCATATGCACTATTGCAGTGAATTTCTGAGTCTTTGTTGTATGAAAAGAAGGGAGAGTTTCGCAATATGACAGTGGGCAAATGTCTAAGGACAAGCTGAATGAGGTGCAGCGTTCACCCAAAGCCCACACTGCTGATGCACTGGAAGATGCTGACCGACAACCATCATAACGGAGGTTTTGGCTGAAGTGGTTTCTACTTCTCTGTGTGTCAGCAGTGTCAGCAACACTAAGTGCTTGAAAAAGAATTGAACCTGCAGAAATCAATAGAGCAAAATATGATATCAACAAATTTCTTCCTTACAGGAGAGAAATGTCTAGCAATGAGACAACTGGATACAGTAAACAGATCATCCAGCACTTACATATTTTCATATGGAAAGCACATTGTTTTTATTAAAAGAGGTAATATAAAAAAATGTGAATGAACACATTACTGATGCATTTGCTTTATAACATGCACAGTTATACCTGTCCTGGATCTATACAGGTAGATGAATATAAAACAATTAAGTTTTGACAACAGACCTGGGTTATTAGAGACTCAGCAAGACATTAAAGTAGCCTAAAAAGTAATTCTGGAAAATACTTCTCCTGATTCTTCCAGCTCAGCTTTGTAATGCTGAATGTAAAGCTTGTCTACATCTGCATTGCATTGTTTTCTGATCACCCGCAAGAGAGCACTGCTGCCACCTACCCAGCATCTACACCGAGAACTGAAAGTATGCCGCCTCCCTTCAGAAGGCAATTTCAGTCATGACTTAGAGAATGGTAACATAACAGCCATGACACTTCTCACTACTTAAGAAGTGAACCAGGTGCGCGTGAAAGTTCAGTTGCAACAGGTAGTACGACCAGACATTGGGAAGCCAAGTTTTTAAATAACTTCTCCTACTTTGTTACTTTAAAGTCTGGGTTCCTCCTTAAATCTTATTAACAACTGTCCCCAAAAGCACCAAACTTGTTTCAGATAAGGAATATTTTAAAAGGCTGCTATGTAAATTACACTAGTTGTTTAGCATGTATAACAAAAATCTTCCTTGAATTTTTTTATTCCCTACCAACGTATGAGACACACACCTCCATAAGAATTACTGAATTATAGTTTATTGAATTTATTGAAGAATGGTATTTATAGAGCTATTAGCTAGATAATTTTGATGTAAAACCATGAAAAAACATTTTTCTCCAACCTACACAGATTACAACTATTTATTTTAGCTGCATATTAACTGTACTGATAATAGAAAATTACACCTGATATTGACTGCTTATTACTAATTTGTATGATTCTTCCAAGACCCACAGCCTCAACGTCATAAAACCACAAACTGGTGTGATACAATATACTGGTACGACTTCACTGACTCAGAAACATGCCCTCTGGCTTCGGTTACATGTAGAAGTATGACCTTAGAAATTTACAGTTGGGAAATTCACGTAAGCATGGATTTACAGTAACCATTTTGGCTGATTTTCGTCCTCAATTTCCAGGTTGGAATGAGTGAATAATTAGCTTTAGAGGAGGTGGATAGATGAATGCACAGCAGATAGCTGCCACACACAACTAAATACCTAGAGTAATTCAAGATAAGAAAACCAGAAGTTAGAGATAAGTGGAAATCCAGCAACGTGAAAGGGAAAGTCTTGTTTTCATACAGACATACATCCATGAAGGTAAAACATGGGGGAAGAAGGGAATAATGACTTTTTCTACAATGGTTCCAATCAAGCAAAAAATATGGAAATGAAAAAGGTATAATTTGAAATGGCAGTAACTAAGTAATGAAATAATTCAGAAAAAAAGGAAGTTTTTAATGAGTGCTGTTGTGTGTTTTGAAAGAATCAAGACAATGACCTTGAAAGGCAGAAAGATGATGAAGTCCCTTAATACCCACAGGAAACGTTAGCCATTATTTCATCAACAAGTCTGTTCAACTTTCTCCATAGGAGTCATAAAAAGAGGTGGCAGAGATCCCAGGAGCTGTGATGTTTAGCTTTAGCAAATTTTGAAAGACTGCAAAAATGTTAATTTTGTGCCAATTAAAATTTGCAAGCAGGATGGCTGGGTAACTTCAGGCCACTTCACAAAACGTCAGTCCTGGGTAAAATAATGGAAAAGCTGAAATACACCTATTCTAGGCATTTCCTTGATACAGAACTAAGACAGGAATGTAATTAATGCCAGCCAATATAATTGTATGTCTTTGAATATGTAATGTTCTTGGATTGTTGTAGGGTATTTGATTTAGTACAGTATAATATTCTGTGACAGCACTCACAGCATTGAGAGAGGACATATTAAATGGGTTAAGAACCCAATTATTGACCCATTTCTAACAATCATCAACAGGCTGTCTTCATCTAATGGGACAGTTTTAAGTTGGGCTCTGCAAGACCTGAGACTACTTTATGGTATTTGATTTCTTCATTGATGATCTGGAATTAAGTCACTACTATGAGAACTTCCACAGTGTGAAAACTTCCAGAAAACAGAAAAACTGTGGGGGGGGGGAGGTGAGAAGAGACAAACTATAAGGGTGTGGAAGCCACCAACAGCAGCCTCACTTGTTTAGTATCTTCACACCATTCATGGAACCTGCAGTTCAAGGAATTTGAGTACAAAATGGTGGACTACAATGAAGAAAGCAGAAACCCTGAAGAGTTTACAGAGTCACAACAGGACATCTGTAGTGATACTGTGACTCTCAAAAATCTGTATCTTCTGTGATGCCAGATAAAAAGAGAGATACTCTAAACACACCATTCTGGTGACTCTGTTGATGGAACAGTACATACAGCTCTAGTGTCTCTGTTTTCCTAAATGCTGTCATGTACAGCATGCAGGAAAAAAATTACAAATATTATTCAGGGTATAGAGAAAATGTTTTATAACAAAAGAAAAAACTCAGGCTGTTTATCTTATGAATACAGCTACTGTGTAGAACCATGACAAAGAGAAAATACAGCATACTAAACCTGGTTCACTAGCACCAAAGGAAGCAACAAGAAGCTGAAACTGCCTCAAACCAACAGACCTGAAACCAACTCAAACTATGAACAAGACATGTGGATTAACAATGAGAATTATTAAATTAGCACACACCAGCAGTGAAGGGGTAGATTCCCTGCTGCTTGATATCTTCAAATAAAGAAAAGCAGTCTTTTTGGAAGATATGTTTTAGCCAAATGCAAGTCATGTATTACTCAAGCACAAGTCAGTGAGTTCAATACTTCTACAGTTATGTGCAAATTAGCCATCTGAGACACATAGGACATCCAGTAATCCATTTGGCCCCAGGAGTCTACAACAACTCAACCTATTGCAGATGCTCATTCTAGAAATTCTAAGTACCTTGTATCATGAAGGCTGTTTATATATCTTCTATGAACATGCTCTGCTTGAAAGCAACTTTAAGAATTTAAAAGCTATGCGTTTGTTATGAAGTCAGGATTGCAGTGAGTTACCTCAAATGATGTTCTTAGAATTGAAGCAGTAATCTCTACCTCTGTGCGAACTTCTGGAGCTGTCAGCACTCATACTTCTTAAATTATTTCTTGGCTCTCTATAAAGCTCTGTACTATTGCCATAGTCAGAAAAAAAACACTATTAACCTAAACTTTATTGTTCTTCAACAAGAATGTGAAGAATTTCATTATTAAGTTGCTCTTTATTTTAATCATTCCAAGTGCATGTGAAGGCACGCAGATTTCACCAATATTAGTGAGGTTTTCATCCTTCTATTTATCTGTCATGTTGATGATCCAGAAGGACCTATAGCCTGTAAACCACTGTAACGCATTCAGACTGGACCTATGGAATACATGATGTTCAAAGAAAGCTCATTTCTCCCGAGATCCAGAATACGGCTTCTGATACAGGAACACATTACTGACAAGGACAAGGAAGAGAAGTACATCCTCAGCAGCCTGGGAGAAAACCTTGATCCTCTTAAAGAAAGTATCTGTGTTCCTTTCTGGCTCTTGTTAGTAAGCAAAGATTCCTGAAGGTTCAGTCAATGGGAAACTAAGATGGCAATGTTTCAGGCTTGAGGAAGACGATAGGAAGAAGACCAAAGGCCCACTATGTTGATTCAGTTGCAGCACTTTTGAACTGCCCCACAGGAGACTTATGATCTTGGTCTTTCCTTTCACAGGTCAGTGATGGGTAATATGGGAGTTCCAGCAGAAATGTGCTTAGCTTTGAGGGCAGGAGAACTGTGCTTTTTAACTCTCAACTGCAGTCCCTGGATTGACTATGAAGCTGCACTAGGAACCTTCAAAGAGATCTCTGATCATCAGTCCTGAATACAAGTGTGCTGGATGTAGTGCATATTGTCTGCTAAGTGGCAAAAAGTAAAATGAAGAGGAATCACCGATTTTAGTTTTCAGTGTGTTACGAACAGGAACAGATAGTCTGAAGATACCTCATTAGCTAAATGAGAAGCCTGTCTGAAAATATCATAAACATTTTTAGGCTGTCCTCCACAGATCGAGAACAGCAATAATTGCCCATGTCAAATCCAACTCCTACTGGTCACAAACACACGACTATTTTCACAGCATTAGCCAACTCTGTCTGGCATTTATGCTGGCATGTACCCTCGCAGAAAGCCTCCCCACAAAATGGAAAGTCTGCCCAGTGCTGGAAGACCACAGCAGAAAAGAATGGTCATTTCATCCAGCAAGCAAGGGTGTGTGGATAGACTCAACCGAGCCAAAAACCAGAACTGGTCTGGAGGAAGAAGCAGGACAGCTAGGGACAAGGAAACAACGCTAAATCAACCAGCCTCACCAAACTTCTCTTGTTCCACCCAAGACTCCCTGACTGGAAGGAGAGAAAACGTAGAACATAAAAAAAAAAAAAGAATTAGGAATTTTACAAATATGAATTAGGAATTTTACAAATACGAGGAGTTGTTCCAGCTACAGCAATCAGCTGCCACACACCAAGTGAGAAGCAGGGGTGGAGACAAAGTTGGGTCTTTATGCTGGTATCAGGAAGAGATGAACCTCATTGGTGGCTGAGAACCAATGGCTGTAACTGGAACAAATCTCTAACTCTTCTGAAGGAGTCTCAGCTTTAAGGATCCTAACTGTAGCATAATTACGCTGCTTTAAAAAGGCTTTCTTGGAAGACTTCTGCTTGTCAGAATTACATTCATTAAACACATGGAATAGCCTAAGCTATATAATTTTACAGATCTTTTTATCTGGGAATATATAATTCTCATGCATCAAATATGAGACTTTTATGTTGCTGAACAGACAGAGATGACAACATTCTTCTGAACTATTTTAGGGAAAATACGTAGTAAAAGCCAGGAGATGAGTTGTTTAATAAAGAGTTAGGCTCCTTTATTAATTAAAAAAAAAACAAACCAAACCAAACAAAACCAAAACACACTTGCTGGTAAAATACATAATTCAGCGTTTGCACTTACTGCCCTCTAGCGATAATATAAGCATTAGCTATGAATATATAGAAACACCTTAAACTCTTCAGACCAGAAATCTCACAATATGTGGTCCTCTAATTTTCAACAATATCACAGCAGATCTTTACAGGTATTCTCTACAACTGCAGTATTTTCAACAGACACTCCTGAGAAATTGCACAAGCAATGAAAATTAAACTGTATTTCAACCCATGCTTTGGGGACCACTGGCAATCTTTTAAGACACAGTATTCACCTACAGTTTTCTTGCAGGAATTATTCTATGTAATGATAGACTACAGTATGCATATAATGGTTTCTAAGAAAAAAACCTGCAGTAAATGGAGTCTAATTTCAACAAATATTTTGCTGGTTACAATATTCTGCTTTATGTTTATTTTCCCCCTAACTCAATGCTGTCAAAATGATGTAAATCACAAAAAAGCTACTGTTAAAAGCTAGTTTAGATCAGAGAAAAGTGGATCAGGGTGTGATGACAGCTGCAGTTATGATAGCAGATTTGAGGAGGCGGTCGCCCCAGCAGAAAGCAGTGATGAATAGCTCAGGTGGTTATCTCTCTATCCTGCTTGGCAACTGACAGAATCAAATGCGTAACCACAATCCCATGGTTTCATCCATGAAATTAGTATTGTGAAGAGTACCTGATGTGAACAGAAGGCTTTTCAAGTTTTGCCCTAAAAACAATGTTAAATAAAATACTTTACCTTTACTTGGATATAGATAGATATGTCACATCTTAAGAACACAATATGTATTATGTTTTTATGCATGTGTAATATGCATATTGATACAAACGTACAATACGTCTGCATCACAATGCAAGAAGTTGTGAAACAACAGACCAGTTATTTATACCTCTAGCCTGGAAATGCTTCAAACAAATATCCAGGGTTAAGGCAATATTTTTTAAAATCATGCTTAAATTATTGCAATATTAGTGGAAATACCTACTCCACTCAGTTAATTCATCATACTGGCATATTTCTCAACAGACACCAAACTGCTTTGCTCAAAGTTTCTCTCTGTATCTGTAAGAGATGCTGGCGCACAAATCAAATGTGTGCCTAGCTTGCACTGGACATGAGCTCAGGGAACCTGGAGCAAACTGAGATTTCATATGGCATATTTTTCATATCTACCTAACATGCAAAAATCCATCATATTTATGCAAGCTATTTTAATGCATAATTCTCTTGCTATTACTCCTCCAACCAACTTTGAAGGAAACAATCTAAAATGCATCTTTCAAAGCACCTCTGGAAGAAGCCACAAAATACCACCACGAGAGGGCCTTAACCTGGACTTTTTTATAATGATTTGTTCCCTTAAAATACCCTGGCAGCAATCAGTTTGCTTTACAATAATTCTTGTATTTTATAGAAACTATAATTTGGAAGGAAAAATGGAAAATAAAATAGAAATTATTTAATTATCACTTCACTTCCAGGACTTGCCCCAACACACCCCTTACGAGAGCTGCTCAGGCTTTACTGTGACCAAACCTCAAAACCAAGTAGTTCGATACTGCATCAGAAGACCCACTCTCTGGCCTTCCAACCCCCTTGTAGGAAGAGACCTCTCTTGGAAGAGCAGAGCCAAGACCTGTTACCCAAGGAAGGGAAGAAATATTTATTCTCTTCTCTTAATGCTTCTATTATGTAAACTGTGTATATATGGTGCATTGTACAGGACAGTGAGATAGCCGTTAACAATTCCCAAAATAAAATAACTAAAAAAGACCCAAGTGAAAAATAAACCAGATGTGGGACAAAAGAAAAAGATAAGACTTTCTCCTTAAAATTGCATCCACGGATGGCATAGCAACCCAGTCACATCTTTTTGTCCATTTTTTCTTAGAGACTGCTGTTGGGGATTATCTGCTATTGCTATGTCTGGTCTTTCTCCTTAATTCTTAACTCTTCCCATTACACACATTCATTCCTGTCTTGGCAGCAATGACAACCAAACAGCCAAAGCACCGCTATCACCTTCACTCCTTCCCCTTATCTGCAAACAGAAACGCATCCTGCCTCTCCACCTCCTCCAGGCAAAGTGCAGTGAGAAAGCCGGGTGGAAATCTCAGCCTCAGATAGAGCCACACAATTTAGCTTATACCATATTTTGTGTTTCATTGAGCTGCCGCTTAGTTGTCATGCTTTGAATCTGGACATTTTCCAAACAACATATTGATATCCACTCCCCAATTCCCAAAGTGTAGCCCCTGCCAAGGATGTTTTGCCAGGGCCACTAATATATAAAACTAGCAAGTTTTGCTGTATGTGGAGCCTCAGGTCTGCTCCTATGCTCCTCAGCAGTAAGCTCCTATGCTTTATAGACACTTTAACATGCTTTACAAAAAGCAAAGAAGAAAAAATAATCTGACTCCATAAACCAGTGTGATCCAGTATATGCATCTCCTTCACTATGCCTACTTCAGCGCGGCTGTGCAGAGTCTTTCAGTCTAAGGGCATTTAAGAGAAGAAGAGTAAAGGTGTCAGAGGTACTGCAAAGACATAATACTTCAATAATGTACCTAAAATTATGCAATACCAATGTTGAAGGAATGCTGCTGTTAATAAAAAATACTGTGCCATGGAAATACATGCACACTTAGCTCCAGCTAACTGCCCATGCCCTGTGGCACAGGAATTCCAACAACTTGTACGTGTTATCCCAGCTACAGCAACTGCTGATGCCTTTTCTACAGCTTATTTGCTTAAGTGAGATTTACAAGCTACATCAGTGTTAACGCCTCATAAGGATACTCATATTATGGCATAAGAACACAGTGAAGTTCAAGCCTTTTCCAACACAACTTGTGCTAAATCCATAAAGGTATTCACACTAGACAAACTATAAAGGTGATTTCTTCTAACAGGAAAATGCTCCACTGTAAACAAGTACTTTGTAATTTAAGTATCGTGAAAAGAGAAACAGGATTTTTTTCCTAAAATATATTTGTAGGAAATTCTAAGAGTTGTCTTCTTAATGAATGGGAAAGATTTGGCTCCAAACATATCTGACAAAGATTTTTTGTCCCTTTCCTAGCTCATATCTAGTTAACATTTGCCTAGTTAACACTGGCAGCCATCTCTGACAGACACAGTAGGTAAAAAATACCAGTAAAATATTCCAGCTTGCCACCAGTTACAAGGAGGAATACTGCACTTACTCCTTCATCACCACCCAGATCTCATGCAACTCTCAGGCTGTTACTTGCAAACAATTTAAAAATATACAGGAAGAAAACTTTTGCAGTTTTCCCCTCCTTTTGTCTTTTTTTGAGGGGTTTTCTCCTCGAGTGCCAGTTTGGGCTAAGAAATAGGTCTGTAATAAAAGGAATATAAAATGCAGAACCATCTGAATAACTTGTATTTTTATAAATATATATGGATAGGCACCCTGCAAGTAAATACCTACCCCATAAGTATCTACTGTAGCACAGCCACAAAAGAGGTTTGTACCCACATTATGCATTTTTGCAGACAGCTGTGTCGAACAAACGTGCAAAGAGGAGCAATACTTCACTCGCAGAGCACAGTCACCCTAAGACTGATACAGCTATACCAGCAAAAACTGAGCTTTACAGGTATTGACTATTTCACACAGAAAACTGGCTTGCTATGTAAGGACAAAAAACAGCTTCACTGGTTTTGCCAGATTAATCTTACTTCTCCTGTAACGTGACATTCTTATTTTAATGAGGTGTTCCTACTGTAGACCTGGCAAAGCACATGCTTTAACAGTTCATCAGAAATCTTGTTGAATGGTTGCCATTTCATACTAAAAGAAATGAGTCTTTTAATCATCTTTTTTAAAGCTACAGTCATGCTTAACATACATACTGTTCTTGTGAAAAAGCAAAAATTAAATATGACTGGTTTTTCTACTTCTAATATATGTAAGAATCAAACACAAACCAAACTATTTCCCATCCTTCTAAATACTACTGCTCAGTTTACAAAAAAGACAGAAGGTAAAAGCCATCCTATGAAAAAAGCAATGCTACTACAGACAAAAACAGAGAATTGTGGACTGCAAAGTAACTACTAACACTGCAACGAGCTCAGTACAGCTCCAATACAAACACGCCTTAGCAAGTGCCTGTAAATCATCCACAGTAGATACCAACATTTTGAAAGCAGACTGCAAGTTGTTTCTTGCAATTTTGTTGTTTCAGGCTCCAGTGCTTATTAAACCATGGCTGTTACACTTCTGACTAAAGTGCATGCGATAGTGTCGTTGTCCTTTCAAGGAAAAAAACTCAGCAAAGGTTATTTAGCAACTAATATTCACTCCAATGTGTCCTTCACATCCTTCATTTGATTATTTATTTAGATGCTCTAAAAATGCTCTGAATCTATGTAGATTCACAGAAAATGAAGGTCTACCCATCCAGAACAGGAGAAACAACCAGTCTCATCCATTACACCCTTGTCTCATGCATACAGGGAAACACACAAAAACGTAACGCTGCTTTTTTTGGTCCAAGCGAGCGCTTCACCCAAGTGCCTCTAGGTCAAATTAAGCAAACAAGCACAAAACCAAAGTGGTTTCCAGTCCCACAGTCAGTTGTACTGTGAGGTTGGGTTTACCAGTACACAAGAGAGATGGAGACAAGATAACAAAACCAGGCCAAAGGCAGCTCTGTAGTTTCCTGAATCGCATACCTACCACCTGTGTGATTTAAACCCCTCTTACAAGAAGTCTCAGTATTTGCATGAGGAAGCTCGTGGTATATTCGTGTTTCCTTACTCCCTGACTATTGGTACCAGTAATTTTCCTCCTATCCTACACGCAGGATCCCAGCGTCTTTTTGGGTGCCAACTAATTCCGTTGTGGTGACAGGGTGCGGTGGGGTGCTGCTGCGTCGGGATCAGGCAGAGCTGTCGCTCCGCTCTGTCGTTGCCTGGTGCTCGGTTCGCCAGCTGTGGATGCCTGCATACCCGGCCGGGGTTTGGCAGGTTCAGACCAGGCCACGCTGGGGAGGGGTTGGCCAAGTGCTGGTCAGGACAAGTGACGCACCCACGCCCGACAGAGAACACTCCTCACTGTCCCGTGCCAACACAGATGGGTTCCTTTGGGTTTGGCAACCCTGTTTAACCTTGCGCTGGAGCAGAGCAGGGAAGTGCTCAGGCTGTCACAGCCAAGACTCAGCTGGGCAGCAACCAACAGCTAAGAGGCATTTGAAGAAATGGACTGTTAGCATCCTTGTAGCTTCACTGAGGAGAGGGGGAAAGGCGTGGAAATACCGAGCAGCATCCCTACACGTTGATTCAGGGGACCAAACTGTGAGAGAAGGGGAAGGAAGCACTCAGATAGGGGAGTTGATCGCAGTATGGAGTGTATTTACCAGGGAAGCCGACACCAAAGAATCAGTGTTGATTTATACAGATTCGTATGCTGTCTTCAAGGGATGTACTGAATGGCTCCCATTTTGGGAACAAAATCAGTGGGAGGTCAATCGGATACCAGCGTGGCAACAAGAAAAACGGGAAGAAATCTTAAACATCGCTAAACAGAAAACCTTTCTAGTAGGATGGGTGGCTGCACACCAGGCAGGAAATCATCTGGCTCATCTTTGAAATAATCAGGTGGATTTGACGACCCACTTAGCAAAATTAGCTGCAGAAGGCGAAGCAGAGAAATGGGACCACTTAGAGTGGTTGCATGTAAAGCAAGGTCACTCAGGGAGCAAAGATTTATCTAAAGAGGCAGTGGGCAGGGGATGGTCCGTAACCAGGGAATTGTACAACACCATTACTTCACCATGTGTCTTATGCCAATTAGGAGAGCACAACCCTCTACACTTAAGGATCAACCCCTACACTTAAGGGATAATAAAGGGTTGTGGGATACTTGGCAAGTAGACTACATCGGTCCCCTTCGACTCTCAGAAGGAAAACAGTATGTGTTGGCAGGGGTCAAAATAATTTTGGGACTATCCCAAGCAGTACCAGTACGGTGAACAACTGGAGATAACACAGTAAAAGGCCTGAAACGATGATTTAGCTACTTGCCCACACCCAAATCAATCCAATCAGATAAAAGGAGCCACTTTACTGCCAGGGTGGTCCAAGAATGGGCACACAATGAACGAATACAGTGTGTTTTCTACACCCCATACTACGCTCAAGCAAATGGGATAGTGGAGTGTACTAATGGAATTCTAAAACAAACGCTGCAACCCCACAAACCAGGATGGGCTCCTCACCACAGGAAAGACTTTGAGGTGTTGGAGCATGTCCAGAGAAGGCCAACAAAGCTGGTGAGGGGTCTGAAGCACAAGTCTTATGAGGAGCGGCTGAAGGAACTGGGGTTCTTTAGTCTGCAGAAAAAGAGGTTGAGGGGAGACCTTATTGCTCTCTACAACTACCTGAAGGGGGGCTGTAGTGAGGTGGGTGCTGGTCTCTTCTATCAAGTAACTAGTGATAGGACAAAAGAAAATGGCCTCAAGTTGTGCCAGGGGAGGTTTAGATTGGATATTAGGAAAAGTTTCTTTACTGAAAGGGTTGTCAGGCATTGGAACAGGCTGCCCAGGGAAGTGGTGGAGTCACCATCCCTGGAGGTATTCAAAAAGTGCATAGACAAGGCACTTCAGGAGATGGTTTAGTGGGCATGGTTGACGGTTGGACTTGATGATCCTAAAGGTCTTTTCCAACCTAAATGATTCTATGATTCTATGGCCGCAACGAGTGCCAGACATGGTCACGAAAGTAAATAGCTGCTGGGGGTGAACGGATGTCCTAGACTGACTGCATTTTGCCCAAAGCCCCCATCCCTACTTCCAGGAAGTGGAGGTAAGAAAGATACAATACACCCGCTCCACTATCCTGGACGACCTGTTCTGGTAGATTTACCTACTGTAGGGGAAGTACCTATGACATTGAAAACCCCTTTGAACTTGTATGCATGGATAGTAAGCAATGCATATGGAAAAGATCACCGAATTCACACGCAATGGATAACACCCTTGTTTTAATCTACAACCTGCTTTACGCTTGTACTTTGTAGAACCAAAGAGAAACAGAGAAAGATGACAAGGAACCATATTAGTCCTAACTATAATTGTTACTTGTGTTATCAGTTTAATGTTATTTGTAATTTTTGTCTGTTATTATAGGGAAAGGTGCTTTGGGGAGCCTTCTCCCTCATCCTCATCCTTTCCACCAGAGGACAGGGAAAAGATTCTCCAGATTTAGCTTGGAATTTGATTCAAGGTTTTATGCACCTCTGGAATGACACCAATCAAGGCATTTGTATAGCATTACCAAAATCTGTCAATGAAGGAATTCAATTCAGCCTCATTTATCTAAACATCACCAATCCCGTGAAAAGAAGTCTTGTCTCTGGTAATGTTTTATGTAAACCAAATTGCTCCTGGAACAATGCTGCCAGGGGACCTTTCATGGCTCTAAAAAGCCACTCTGATGATTCAAAGATTTATCTTCTTCCCCGAGGAAGAAACTTTGAATCTTGTGACTTATGGAAAAGTGAAGGCTGGGAATGGAAAAATGGGTGGAACCCAAGTAGTGCTTGAAATTTTACTGGGGAAAAATGCTCTTGGGAATCTCGAAGCATATGGAATTTTTCCTGAGGAGGCACCAAATATAACGTGGCAAATGCATGTTTTGTCCAACTGGACACATTATGCATTTGGATGACTTAACACTCAAGTTCAACAAGCATCAAAAATGATCCTTCAAAACAGATTAACAGCGGATATGTTGTTGTTAAAAGAACAGGGGCTATGTGGGATGTTGAGTCTAACTGATGGGGAAATGTTGTATCACCATCCGTAATGCCTCCACTTCAATTGAAGAAACCCAAGCCAAGATGAGAGAAGTTACAGACAAGACTGGAGAACTCTTCCAAGCAATGCAACCAAGACACCATTTTAACAGAGGATCGTTGTTGACCTCTCTCCTAACGTCCTTGGGACTCACGGGGTGGGGAAAATAGCTTAACAGTGGACTCATTATGTGGATTTTTGTTCTTAATGCTTGGCCTTGCAATTGTGCGATGATGTATGACTACTTGCGTGCTTTCCTCTACTTCTCTTTTCTCTCCTCCTGTCCAATATCTGAAGATTACTACTTCTTGGAAGAAGAAGATCTCTACAACTCAGACCAGTCAAATGTTTGAGCCGCTGGGTGGTGTGAGAGACCAAGAGTTCATGTCTCAAACACTGTGGTGGGCTAAGTTCTGCAGAAGGACAAGCTCTGCCTAACAACAAACCCTGGAACCAGAGGTGCAAAGAAGCTGATTAGCACAGATCAACACAGACATTAGCAACAGGGTGGGCAGGGCGGGCCGGAGGGCGCGCAGCTCCCTGCTCAGATAGGCCAAGCGGGGCCGCCCATCACGCACGGCCAGACGTCAAAGGTCGGTCGTAGCTGCAGGGAGGGAGAAGCGACTCCCCAAACCACCCCCAAGCCCGCCCGCCCGTTTCCCGAAGGTTCTGAAAGCACAAGCCGCGCCGGACCCCTAACTAGCCTAATGAGTTCGCGTGCCCGCCCGACGGAGGGGTGTGGAGACGATAAAAGGACACAAACGGAAGCCCCAGGTGCGCGCGCCCACCAGAACGGGACCCCTCAGCTGACTGGGCCAAGGCTGGACCCAGGACTGGTGAGATCTTCCTCTTTTCACTCTCTTGTCTCTTTTTCCCCGTAATGCCCACACCTCACCCCTTCAGACATAAACCAAGTCCGGGACTAGGAGTGGATCCAGCCGCCCCTGGGCTCCTCTCTGAGGAGGGAGGAGTCTGGACAGCAAGGGGGTCTGCTCTGAACCTCCCACCCAACGGGAGGGATCTCCTGATTTCCTTCCCAGAGCTGATTCCCAAATAAGCAAGGCCTATAGTATATGTTTAGTGATATATGGTTAGAACACATTACGCAGTATACCGACGTATTTTCATGCCAATTCTTGTTGTGAACGAATAAAAGTTGAGTTTTGTGTGTTAAAGGATCCCTGGTGTCATTTCACCTTAACCCTGACCTGGGAATTGACAAACCTGAGTTGTCATCCTGAGAAACTGGGACGTGACACACAGAAAACATTTTAATGCTAACTCTTCTAGAAGAATAAATAGTATGGAATATACAAATAAATATCAAGGTTTACTTGCCACATCAGTGTACTCACCCTTTAGTAATGTTACTGTGGGTTGCTCCTGAGCAATCCCAGTTTGACAGAGCACCAACAAGTTTGTATTTACAAGGAAACAATTCTACTGGTAAATCAGTATTTCCTTTGAAAATGCTCAAATGCAGCTTGTACTTAGCAATTTCCAGTATGTACTGTAACACCATGCAGTAGTCACCTTTCATAAACATTGCTTATATTCACGGTTTATAATCCGTAAATATTTTATATTTAACAATGCTTAAATGTACATGAGTAACAAATGAATTAATATGCTTTAGCTTTGATAATTTACATCACTTATGAACTTATATAGCATGGAAAAGCATTACAGATAATTTAATTTAAAATGTAAGACTTCTGTTTAATCAGTGATAACCCACCATCGCTTATTTTCTTTCCTGAACACTAAACTAACAAATCCTGGCATTCATGCAAAATTTGAAACCAAAGGTAGGCTAAAAATCATAAAAATAACACCACACACTGGAAATTGATTAGGTTCCTGTAACAAAAGGAAAGTACATCATTAGATTGGGGTATATTCTCTGATGAACTTGCAAAATGGCTAAAAAAATACACAGACATTATTGAGGTAAAAGATTATCTATTAACCTTTCATTATTACTAGGTATCTTATCAAGAAACAAGGCATTTTTCATATTTCAATCCTCTTAAATATGTACTTCTAAGTCTCTATAAAAATCATCCCTGTTTTGAAAAAACATCTTAAAATAAAACAAAACCAATAAGCTCTAAACAGATACGGCGTCATCTTCATCTTTGGCTTGCATTTTTATTAGTAAAAAAAAAAGCTGGGAAAAAAATTGGCTGCTTTTTGCTCATTTACACATTTATATACAATGTTTGGAGCATCTGGAAAAGCTCTGAGCAGTGCCTGAAGCACTGGAGAGACCTTGACAGATGCAGAAAGACATCAGTCTGTCCATTTACACGGGGACTCACACACACGCTCAAGCCCATTTTTGCCATAAGAAGGACAGAAACATCAAAAAGGCTCACAGTCTGCCACAAATTAAACTTCCTCCAGTCCTCCAAAGCCCCTGCTTAACAGCCGATTCTACCAACTCTTTATCAAAGTGATAACAATGCTAAATAAAACTGGGTACGGGCTCCATCCACAGTCTGATGAAGTAAATTTAAAGACTCTCATTAGTTTCAGCAGGTATTAAATCAAGTTCTAGTTGAATCCGAACAAACGGTTCAAATGCTCCACGCAATGGGAGCGATGCTTCAATACCACCCTTCCAGGCCCTCCTAATGCCATTCTTTTGATCAATCTCCAAACCAGAAAACAAGACTGAAAGGGTGTAACAGGTGTAGTTCATCTTATAGGACTGTATAGTTAACTAGGGAGTTCATGTCTTGTCCAAGGCAAATTCCATTAAAAACGAGATAGGATATAACATTTGATAACTTCAGTGAATATTGAAGTTAATTTTCATACTCACTTCTTAAGAATGATATGCCTAGTCTATTAATTACTGCTTAATTTACTGCTACATGTGTAATTAGCATATTCCTAGCTTTCAAAAACCAAACAAGCTGCTGAGTTTTAGACTGTTTTCTCAGCACACATTAGGTGATGCGAATTCCCAATATCGCCCAGTCCACTGTAAGCACAACATATAATTTTCCTGACTAGAGCAAACATTTGCCTTGTCTATTGTTCAGTGTACTGCTGTATTAATCACCTCATATTAAAATAACGGTGTAAATACATAAAAGTCCCAGGTCTTGATTGGAAAATTTTCCAAGAGCAAAAGGTCTATATGAAGGAGAGCTGAGCTATTTGTCCAAGTCTGCAAACAGACTCCTTGAAGTCCCTTGGCAGTCAAAAGGCACAAGTTGAAATGGATCTTATCCCTTCCAGTGCTGCCACCTATGAACCCATGAGCAAGCCAAGCCGCAGACGCAGCCCAGGTCAGCTCAGCTCTCACTCTTCAACAAAGCTACATGCATCAGTAAAGGCAAGAGATCACTGCCAGGCAGGACGTGGGGTGAAAAGGCAGATTGGGGAACAGATAGGTTTGTGTAGAGCACGGTATTTCACAACAGCCAAGACACTGTAGAAGGAACCAAAAAAAGAAAATAAAAACAAACCCCAGATGACTCCTCCCTCAAAAGCAATTAAGGCACAGTTTCATACTTAGGCATACTATTCAAATGATGGGGTATAACCAGATGTTAAGACCAGCACCTGTCCTCTCACCCTCCACTTAGGTCAAGTCAGGCAGCTTTAGTCTTCTATGACCAGGACATTTTTCAAGCTCTGATAATAATTGCAAGAACAAACCTAAACCCCCTAGGTTCATCCGCATGCTTTTATTTATACCACATCTATAAAATCTAAAAGACACGTGAGTACAGGAATAGGTACCTACCTGGAAAGACAAAAAATTCACAACAGAGTTATCAAATTCTTTTTCTTCCTGCAGTTCTACTTTATCCCAACAGCACAGTTTTATTTTGTATTGTTATATCATTCCTATAACCAACCTGTCTTTCACAGCTATGTGAAACAAAGATCAGATTACAGAGGTAGATTCTTAACCACCAAAGAAAAATCATTACTTAAGTTTCAGCCCACCACATGCCAAGATTTGTTTCTGCAAAAGTCTTCCAAAGCACTTTATCTTCTTGAATTTAAAATTCAGTCATTTCATTTTAAAAATCAAGTTCTGTAAGCAGGGATGTACTGAAAGCTGTGCTAGAAATGCCAAGCTCTGACTATGTATCGACCAACTGCATCACCTTCACAGTGGTGAGCTTTAAGAGGTCTCCTGTAATAAAGCCTCTGAAACCTTTTCAGCAACAACGAAAGAGCTGCATAAAATCCCTCCCAGCTAGAAAATGTACATAGTAGTTTTTAATGATGCTAAGAAAAGAGGAAAAAGCAACTAATTATCAAATTACAAAATACAATCTTACCTGGGTCCAGTATTCAGACATACAGAACTTTGGCCATGCTTCATAGTACAAGAAGAATACAGTCATTTTACCAAGGAATCTGAGTTCTGGGCTTTAAAGTTCATGCATCCAGAGAGATATTCTATGATTTGTCAAATAATTCATCACACTAATATTCCTCAGGAGTAAATGTGCTTATAAATTTTCCAGCCCAAGTTTCTATTGCAAGTGAAAAATAATTTCATTTAAAGACACCCTTACATACTTAATTTCAGTTTGGGGGTTTTGTAAGCTGTCTTCTTGCAAGTTGTGTGTTTCAGAAAACCCCTCACGTGCACACACAGAACAGCTTTGCAAATCCAGCAAGTATACTTTCTAGCTTCTTGTTGAGCCACACTAGCCTGCATTTACTCCAAAATGGCACCTTCATCTCTGCTTGTTGCTATGGCCACACTATACGTCAGGCTTGCACTTTTTTCCTAGACCTGTTTGTTTATAACAGGCCTAGGTGCTTCGTATTATGATGCCTGCAACAGCACAGCATGCATTTGCAGCACCAGCGGTGGGAACTGGCAGCCGCCGCCGAGGTGATCAGCATGCAGCAGAGGACAGAGATGCTGAGGAATCCGAGCATGCTCCCTGAAACACCGCACACAAGGGCTGCTTCGAGACACATTACACGGCATGCAAATAATGCATCCGGACTTGGTGGAAAAAGTCCTTTTAACTCTAGTTTTCTGTGGCAGCAAAAGCTGAACGTGAGTGAGCTAAGGCTAAGAAGGGATAATTCCAGGGAACCACATGTTAAGAAAGCAAAATAAATATAGCATTTCACAAGGTCTCAAGTACCTGTCTGTGTCCCTGGTTCTGAGATGCTGCTATTGAGCATCAAAGAGGCGAGCATTTTAATTCACATAACAAGAGTGCGGTAAAAAACATCTTTACAAACCTGCTCATCATTAACTTTCAAATAAAATTCTAGTATTTTATAGCTTATTTCATTTATTTCAGCTACTAAACTGAAAACATTTTGTTTCTTTTATGTGTACTTGTAGGGGATGTCCCTTTGTGCACAGGGAAAACATGGCCAAAACCAAAGGTATGGTAACTCTTACACTACCCACGCACCACTTCTAATGTATCAGGGCTTACCCACCATACAGCAGGAAACAAAGTCACCAATGCCACATTTGCGCCAATAAAGCTTACCAACAATAGGCAAAGATTCAAGATGCTGCTGACATACTCGATAACACCAACCACCTGCAAACCCAGCAGCAGCAAAGCTTAAAGCCCAGTTATTATCCTTCAAAATCATTTGCAGAAGCACACAGCAAAGCAAAACCCTTTTCTCAAAAAAAGTTATCAAATCTTAAAAAAAAAATAAAAATTCACACGTTCCTTGTATTTGTCGTTACTTAGCACCAATAAAGTTTGGCAAATTTCAAGCACAGGAAATATGTTAACTGCTCAAAAGATCACATGCATAAGAAGTCTATTTTCTAGTCCATCTTGCCCATTTTTCATTAAAATATGCTCAAAGATGCTCAAGTCCAAAAGTCTACTTGACAGCCTACTTTTCAGTTGTTCCTGCTCTTCAGACTCTTTCTTGCTCTGTTAATGAAACAACACTCTCTTGCTATTTCTTTTGTTCTTACACTAAGCCCTACTGTGCCTTCTGCTTACCATTCTTGCCTCCTGGAGCTGCACTACTTTTCCAGCATCCCAAGGATGACCTTTGTAGAAGCGCTGGTAAAGAGCACAGCCAAGATGTCACCTTGGGTGTTCATCCTTTCTTTGTTCAGATCAGCTCTGAAAGCTAACTACTGCTTCCTTGTGTCAACGAGTACATACGAAGCATATCCTCACTTTGCAAAAAATTACTCTTCATTTAGACCACCTTCTGAAGCTCCAATAGGCAGCTGATGTATTATGAAAATCATTGTTTCTACATAGTTTTGGGTTTGTGTGGTGGGGTTTTGGTAGCAGGGGAGAGGCTGCAGGGGTGGCCCCTGTGAGAAGCTGCTGGAAGCTTCCCCGTCTCCTGCCTCTGGCCAAGACTGAGCCCATCAGTAATGGTGGTAGCACCTCTGGGAGAACAGATTTAAGAGGGGAAACCTGCAGTGAGTAGTGGGATTGGAATGTGAGAGAAACCCCTCTGCAGATAACCAAGGTCAGTGCAGAAGGAGGGGATGCCCCTGCAGCCTGTGGTGAGACATCAGGCTGTCCCCCCCCAGCCCATGGAGGGGAGCAGGGGAGCAGATGCCCACCTGCAGCCCGGGGAGGACCCCACACCGGAGCAGGGGGATGCCCCCAGAGATGGCCGTGACTCCATGGGAAAGCCCGCACTGGAGCGGTCTGTGCCTGAAGGACTGCAGCCCGTGGGAAGGACTCATGCTGGAGAAGTTCGTGAAGGACTGTCTCCCATGGGAGGGACCCCATGCTGGAGTAGGGGAAGAGTGAGGAGTCCTCCCCGTGAGGAGGAAGGAGCGGCAGAAACAATGTGTGATGAACCAACCCCAACCCCCATTCCCTGTCCCCCTGCACCGCTTGGGGGGGGAGGAGGGAGAGAATTCAGGAGTGAAGTTGAGCCGGGAAGGAGGGAGGGGTGGGGGGAAGGTGTTTTTAAGATTTGGTTTTACTTCCCATTATCCTTGTTTTGAGTTGACTGGTAGTAAAACAAATTTATTTTGCTTTTTCCCCAAGTTAAGTCTGTGTTTTGCTCATGACCGTAATTGGTGAGTGATCCCTCCCTATCTCGACCCATGAGCTTTTCTTTATATTTTCTCCTCATCCTAGCGGGGCCCAGGGTAGGGGGGAGGAGCGAGCAAGCAGCTTTGTGGTGCTTTTTTACCAGCTGGGCTTAAACTACAAAATACATATAAGGAACCTTCAGGGTGAGGTACCTTTCAGTTTACATTTTGCAGTGTGTAGTATACATTGATACCTTGAGAAAGAGTAAGAAAAAAATATTTGGCACCTTTGTTTCTAGTCCCTGCACTTAAAGTAACTTTTTCAGTACCAATTGGTGCAGTGCTGCCTTCCTGAATCTATTGACTGTTATCAATATACAATGAGAGAAGGGTATTTCATGACAAAATTTGACCTATCCACTTGGTGGTCCTCCTCTTAAAATTTGATTTATGGTAATTGAAGTATCAGTATTTTTAGTGATTTTGCTCTTGGCCATTAGAAAAGACATTTCTGTTACAACTGGTCATTCTGAATCGCAAAAATCAAATTTATGAAAACATTAGTATCTCAGCTGGCAGCGTGAGGTTGTCTGTAATTCTATGTAAAATTATTGCATTAAGGCTGTACAGTCAATCTCGGCCACAAGAACATCAGATAGCCTGGTTTAAATATGTTAACGCCTGCTTGAAAAGGTTCTTTCAATCATATAAGCTAATTCAATTAAAAACCACACATCATTATTTCCACCAAACAATACTTCTGGCCTTCTCTATCTGGGGAACACAACTGATGTAGCAGCATGGTTACGAGGCTGCAGTTAACCATACATTTCCTGTAAGGTCCAGCTCTTTATTCCATAATAAGATGAACACTGACTTTGCTTTACACAACTCTGAAAAACCTGCTTGTAAATTTCTTCAAAAAGACAAATTTCAGGCAAAAAGAAAATGCCACTGGTTAGTATATGGTGCTTATGAGCACAGGCAAGCCAAAGCTACCATTAGCACACGTTAAATTAGTGAGGGAGAATAATGGAGGAGCTTGAAAACCAGCCTGAACGAGTGCACATTAAAGTAATTGCTGCCTCATTAACATTTTGCTAACGTCTAGTGTTGATGAGAGTGGATTGCATTCTGACATTCAGGAAACCTGCTAATGATTTTTGTAGCTGAAAAACCTAACTCACACGTGAATGTATACAGTAGGGAACACAGGGAGTCCTGCCACCAAGCTGTGCCATGCAGACACTAACTGGACAGCACAGCTGAACACGTGAAAGCCGCAGCAAGATGCTCTGAAGTATGTTTCCAGACTAGGACCACCACAAACACATCTTAACCAGTACACCTCAGTTCCCCAACCTGCCAAACAGAAATATTTCTGATCTGTAAATGGAGTGACATCAATGTCACGGTATACCACTGTAGCACAGTGCAGGCAATTTTTTTTTTAAACATAACTTGCAGTACAAGTAGATTAAAAGGGACCTTTGAGACCTGTGGTATTTCACAGGTGAAAAGCTAACTCAGCTATTGATGTTGTGTGTTATATATTCTGGGCTGTTTTAAACAGATCCATAAACTACTTCCAAACATTTATACAAATTAGAGACTATCCTTGACCACAAAAGATGAACTACTACTATGCAAAACTATGTAAGTGTATTAATTGCAAATCTGGTATTTCTTACCCATAAAAAAAGGTCAAAATGAATCAAACTTAACTGGAGGGTCGGTTTCTGGTTTAACTTTCCTTTGTCCTCTTACTTTCCCTCCCCAAATAAAACCAATAGCAAAAATGCATAAACCAGCAGCCTTCCCCATAGCAATTATGAGCAGAAGGTTTAGTTTAACATTGTCTTGCTGAGGGATCGTAACAGAAGTATTCAGTCAGCTCAGTTTCATTAGCTCATCATATATTAGTGGGTTACAACTTAATTAATAGATGTAGCAAGCTGTTTAAGTTTTACTTGTCAACAATCTCGTAAACAGGCCCTGCACATCAGCTTGATTCAGTGTTTCTCCGCTGCTTGTGATTTAGAGATGATGCTATTGTCTGTGCAGCTCCATTTCAACACCCAGAGCAGGCAACAGGCAGACCTTGCCCTAGCACAGCAGTGTCTCCCTTGGCTGGAGATTCAGATGAAGCAGCAGTTCCCATCGCAGCACAGCTCTGCCACCAGGCACCGAACAGGGCAGCCACAGGGAAGCTGCAGCTGAACTGCTCAGAGGTGAACCTTAGCTCAACAGGCAGGTGCTGCCCACTGCCCTACGGTTTCAAGGCAGGATGAATAGCATCACTTTCCATCATGCCTTAGCTTGCCTA
This sequence comes from Buteo buteo, assembly GCF_964188355.1. Lineage (NCBI taxonomy): Eukaryota > Metazoa > Chordata > Aves > Accipitriformes > Accipitridae > Buteo > Buteo buteo. The sequence continues at coordinate 21,462,443 of NC_134204.1, forward strand.
TGTTCAGTTTTGCAGCTACAGGGGGACTGGCTGAAAGTTAACTAGAACTGGGTTCTACTTCTATTGAGATATGCTCTGTTTAAAAATAATAAATCAGAACAGGAAATATCCATCCATAAGACACTTAGCTCTGTGTTAAGTTTCCTAAACATGGAAAGTTTTGGCAGACAATACCAAAACTGCTACTAATGTAACTGAGACAGGAGAACAATTCCTTAGTGCAGTTTCTTTACGAGGCAGAGGCCGAACTGACATTTCAGCAACCACCACATTCATTGTACCAAAACTTTATATCAGAGGCTCCCTCTTAGTGAAACCACAAAATTTATTAAAAAAACAAAATAAAAAAAACCACACCAAAAAACCCCCAGCCACTGCTCTCTGAAATGCTTCATATCCTACAGTCTAACCTTGACTACAGCAGCACACTACTATGAATACAACACAGGAGTTCTTGGGTCTAGATACTGTCACAAGGAACCACAAGTATTTAGATACTTATCATGCCTTTCAGTAGCCATGAATTCCACCTTTATTATTAAGTGAGCGGTTACGAAGTACTCATATCCATGCAAAACCTTTCCTACTACAGTTCCAAGTAACACCTTTGAAAAAAATCAGAATTTTTTATAAATGTCATGAAAAGGCACTGCGACGTTTGCATTTTAACTTGAAATAATTCAACTGCTGAAAAAATATCATAATTTTCAAATCCTCTATTATGGTGGTTGAAAGTAAAGTTATTTTCCCACATCAAGTCCCAGTAATTTACTCCGTAGCATTTTGTCTATATTATTCTGTGCCATTACGCTAAAAGGAAAGAATCTTTCATACTGTGGCATTTCCTATAATTAAAGAGGCTACAAAAAGGGCTGTTTGTGTGCTGGTATGGACCATTTGCTCGTATTCATGGAAAAAAAATATCAAGTTATTAGTGACTGGAAAGCTATGCAATCCTAGAAGCAGGTAAAAAGCTGAAGTGTCAAATCATAGCAACCCTCACAGAGGCATCATTCCTCTTACATAGCTCTCACATCCAGGACTTTAAGAAGCAGCAAATGTGACACGCAGAAATCCATTAGGTTTTTTTCTAAAATTTAAAGTACAGACTGAATCTGTGAGATGAAGGGATCGTAATTTGTTCTGGAGCCTTGAAATGCCAGTGTTCTTTGAATCAACCATTATGGGTCAACTCTACGCTCCTTTTTGCTGGTGCAGAATGGGACAGCCTGTGTGGTGTACTTCTGTTTGAGAAGAGCCCTGACAAACAGCGGAAGGGGCTCACCCCACCACCCAATTAAGATGTTTCCAAATCACAAATGCCTGCTCATCATGGCCCAGGGAGGCAAACGTTTGCCATCATGTACCCACACAAGGAGAAGGGGCTGCTCACAACTTGGACACCTTGAACCTCACCCACCAGGTTTGCTTCTTTCTCAGCAACAGACCTACAGCTCTATCATACCACCAAAGCCCACACTTACTATCCTTGCAGAAGAACAGGGTGTTTCGTGATTTTTCTCATTTGGCAGCAACCTGACAGGCCCTATGGAAGAAGCACACGTTTGCACAGAGAAGATTCAACCACTGCCAAACTAGTGCCACTACTCCATCCACTTCTTTGAGAAGATGGAAGTGTTTATAAGTGATAAAGAGAGGTTGGTGCAAGCCATCTGCACAAGAGCAAGTTTCACCCGTTACCTTGCTGCAGCACGTCCTTGCACAATACAGCCAGCAAAGTGCTATCTCTTTGTTTTATATATATATATACACACACATCTCACTCATCACTTAGCCAAGGGCAAGTCTGCTGTTCTCCAGAAGCACAAGTAGTCTTACATGGGAGCAAGTAAGGCTGTGCACAGGGAACTGCACTTCAGCCCAGAGATCTTAAAATCCTTTTGGGCTGCCTTCAGCGCACAGGAAGGGAGGAGTGTGCCTGGGAAGGCAGTCCCTCCTTAGCTCCACAATCCTCTTTTCTCTTGTTAAAAAGTACACCAAAACTGGGGAACCTGCAAAAATATGCATGAATTCAAATTCAAGCTCACCACTGTATCAGTATCCCTTTACTCTGTCACTGTACAAACTGAAGTCCTTAATGAATAAAAAATTTCCTGATGCTGCACTCAACAAGCTTTCTCTTGCTAACAGCAGCCCCTTAATTGTAATCTTCCTAAGAAGCAGCACTCTAAAGAGCTTACCAAATCCTTGGATTTTCCTAGAAAGACCTGAGAACGTAAGAACCAATTAAACTATCATGTCAGCCAGCTAAGTGCGATAGCATTGCCAGACATTATGCAAGAGGACTGTCACACAAACCCCATCAAGTTTTTCATCTGGATATCAAAGCTCTTTAAATCTGAGAAGCAAAGCAGAGATGCTGCCTGCTCTGCAACAATTTAGTCATGACAACAAAAAATTTCTTTTCTACTGTTACGTTTCCAGCACATATTTTTCATGTGCAATAGCTGAAACCCAAGAGAATGACTGATGTTTAAATCCTCTTAAATGGATATGACAACATTATCCTGTCCCTTAATTGGAAACAGGTCATTCTAATCAGTGGCTATGACAGCAGAGGATACAATTTTACTCTGGCTGAGCTTCCATATTTGGAAAAAGTATCACAAAAAAATGCTCTTACATATGAAATGTAATTTCTGAAGACAAGCTCCTAACCATGCAATGAACCTGTCCCCAAAGTTGGCAGCAAGCGTGCAAAAGAGACAACGCTAAAAACTAGCCTGTTAATAAAAGACTGAGCCAGTGGCATGAGCCATGTTTGCTAGTTCTAGACTTGGTCTATCTAGGCTTCCACAAGATTACTGACCACCATAGCACTTAAGCTGTTCCACAGAGTAAGACAAAACAGATGAATGGACTAAATCAGGAGTTGGAGCCTGTCGTCAGCTCCATATACTCTGGGCATGGGGAAACCCAGAGAACTGCTGTCAGCCTGTGGGAACACGATGCTGCTTCTCCACGCAGTGGCCGGTGCCTGTGAAGAGCTGCCAAGAGGCTGGAGGCACCTTCTGGCCCCTGCTCCTCTTGCCCCAGCGAGGGTCACACAGGAATTCAGGCAGCAGGGCTCTCCCCTGCTCCTGGGAAAGCCTGTCTGAAGCAAGTTAGGGAATTTACACATCGTCCATTATTTGAACTAAGCAATTAGTTTAGCCTCACTCTTTCCCTGGATATTACGTTAGTCAGCTCCCCGTTGCCTGTGTGAGCCTTTTAGCACTATAAAAGAGGAAAGGAAAAATACTTTTCAGCAGCAGGAAAATGTGATTAAAAAACAACTCAAATTGGCAGTGGACTTCAGGAGGGAATGTGAAACAAAAAAAGCAACTGAACAGATTTCAAGTTTTCTTTGTTTCCTTCAAGTGTAATTTTAGTTTACATTAAATGTTTACAGGTAGGTAATTTTTTAAAATAAAGTATCACTAAGATTATTGTTTGAGCATACATAGTGGATGGCAAGTACAAGACCATAAACAAACCAAAATCCCACTAACATTTGTACCAAGTGTTACATTAGTATACTCTTTGGAAGTTCACTGGTTGGTGGTAACACTGATGCTTTGGGCATCTTCAAAGCACTCAAAAATCTCAAAACATTTTTATTTTTTTTAACAGTAACTACCACTAGTTACTGTCTGTAAACAGACTTCTGCTTTAATCTGTGAGCATTTGCACATACTGGTATACAAGGTGGACAAGATAGTTTATACTTAAAAAGTAGTTTCACAGTTAACATGGTCAAACTAAACAAAACCTAAGTCTTCCTAGCTTTGATACCTAAAAAAGCTTCCTGGAGAAAAGGCATTCACCTAAGTGGGAAAGAAACACCCAACAAATGGCCTTTTCTCTTGTCATTACCATTTATCAGCAAATACTACAAAAACGCTCAACTAAGTTTGTAGTGGGAAAGAAACACCCAACAAATGACCTTTTCTCTTGTTCACTACCAGTTATCAGCAAATCCTGCAAAAACACTGTCATCTGCATTAGACTTAAAACTGAAACAAAAGCAACATGAATTGAAACTTTTTCGATGTCTAAATTCAGATACTCAAGGCACAAAGAAGCAACATACTAGACATATTTGCAAAATCATGATTACAGAAGTGAAAATACACTTTTGCATATCAGTTTCATTACAAGTATTCCTCCACTTTTGACTAATTTACAATTAATGCTGTCTAGCAGAAAGTGGTTGCTACATCTTTGTTACTGGCATTCTTCATTTATTTGTTGTCCGTCACAGAAAAACTCTCAGATCCAGAATTGGGGACTTAAGCTAGGTACTGCCAAACCACATACTGGAAGAAGATAGTTCTTCTCCCAGAGAACTTAAAATCTATTAATTATTGCTTCAATCTTGTTTGGCAGAAAAAGAAGAGGGGGTTATTCATTAAAAAAGAGCAAATTATTAAAAAAATTTTTTAAAAATCATTGTGCAACCTGGAAATTTTAAAAAGAACATTTGCTTGTACAAGAGGATCAAAGTTTACCTGTTTCTGAAGTTAGAAATCACAGTCAGCAAGCTAGTACCCATGTAAAAACTATGTTTTTCAACAGATATTACTTACAATTCAGTTTAGCAGAAACTGATATGGGTTAGCATCTCTGGAAATCAGAACAGTTAAATAGATATAGCTAATTATGCCTTGGGATCCTATCTTTAGTGACCCAAATCAACCAACTATTTCCTAAAATCAATTCATTTCTGTTCAAGTAAGCATCACTCAGAAAAACACAACGATAGAGCCACAGTCCACTGACGTCAGCCAACATTAACAGTACACGGTATAGAAAATCAGAAATAGGTCTCCAAAAATGAAAGACGTTTCAGTTGATTTTCTAAATTTAAGGTGCTTCTTACTTGTTTTCTAGTTTTGGAGCCTTTTAAGACTTTACAGGGTTTCTAGAGGAGTATGAGTACGACAAACTTCCTGTGCTTTTAAAAAGAAGCTGGGATTCTCTTGTTAGTACCCAATTCCAGAAGCTGTTAATTTAAGAAAACACCAAGTACTGCAAGATTCATAACAACATAATGACAACTGACGATACTTTTAAATACTATGTCCTTTCAAAATCAGATTTATTTACAAACTACACCTATGGGTGCATCACAGATCTCTCCATCAGTTACTTCATGTGCAATGCCTTCAGGCACTTGGAATTCTGGTTATCACAGGGATGGCTGGGAAATGGGACATCGTCTGGATATTACAGTCATCCTGGCATAACTTTGGCAGCCAAGCATCATGGCTGGCTTCCTACAGAGCTGACCTAGAGCACGTTTTCAAAGTTTTTGGGGTTACACTTACTGCCAAAACATGCTGGGGCTCATCCGGAGATTGTGGAGAGCACCCTGTGCCTACTGCTTCAGGCAATTTTAAGCAGGGAGAAGGCAGCTCTTTTCGTGTATCTGCGTCATCCCACTTTCAGTCATGTAAAGCTGTGAGCTGGCACGTCACCGACTACTGCTAATTGAGCACGAGTGGCATCTAAACAAAATAAATACCCTTGGACTGGGATATGCTAACAGGAGTCCTACACAGGCATTACCAACTTTAAGGGGATTCCACACAGACGCAATTGACAGTTCAGACTGCCAACTCTGCAAAGAGGGGGATTGGAGATAAGACTCACTCCCTGGCCTACTTCAGGCATTCAGGACACACACAATGCTGTTTTCTCCCTGGATTATTTTTTCCTCTGCTATGGCAGCCTTTGCATGATGGGCAAAAGCCCTTACCTGGTGCAGAGCTCAATTCTTATGCTCCCCACTTACTTCTCACACATGTTCACATAAATGAGGAAGATGAACACTGATGAAAATGCTTTTAACATATAAAAAAAGAGGGGGAAAATAAGGTAAAAATAGCTGAGAGTCTGGGGAAAAAAACGACACAACAATCAACCTTACGGGCTAGTTCTTAAAATAAACCCAGAGAAAGGGAAAGAGGGAAACACTGTGAGAAGCCATGTTATGTACCAACAACGATCCTTTTCCCTATTTTCTCATCTTACAGGTGACAGGACTTATTCTGGGGATAGAGAACTGGGTACTCTCGAATATTCATTGCTGTACTGCAGTCTATGTCCTCAGCCTTCAGCAAAGTTTCTCTACTTCAGTTTCTCTATAAACTAAAATAGTATAATTTACCTATATGCCTCACCAAGATGTCGCAGTGTGTAGTTATATTACAATAGGAGATGATATATAAATGCCACATACATTTTTAATAATCAGGAATAAAACGATTCTGTAGAACAAACTGTTACACACCTTAAATTGAAATCCTCCTGCACTAATTTTCTCACATTATTATATTGGCTTTCTGGTTTATATTCAAGATTGTTCACATTATGCTTAATAGCACTTATCTACTTTTATTGTTTAAATCTTCTTAAAAAAAAAAGTAAATCAGTTTTCTTGAAAAAAATATAACCAAACAAAAACCCACCAACAACACTGAAAGATGTTACAGATTTCTATACAAGGGGGACAGATTTCCAAAAAAGGGGGAAAAAAGTTTACCTTAAGAGTTGAGTATGACCTGCAAAACCAAACAGCAGCTATTCCTTCCCAATATAGTAATACCAGGCTCTTTCTGGACATTGCAAAGTGAAACATTAAGTAGCAATAAACTGCTTTAGACATGTATATCCACATTTGACAGATCAAGCAGACTAAGGCAATACCTTACTGTAGTATAAAAATTTCAGTCTTGACGTAAAGTTTGGCACCATTCTTACTGACCTTCAGATTAACTATGACAACTAGGCTTACTGTTTACCACATATTGATCCCTTCTCTGCATGATCTTATGCTTGAAACAAGAAGATGAAAACCTTTTTCTGAATCACATTTTCCTTTTAATTTTAATAAAGGTGTGAAGAATGTTTATCCTGTAATCTGTGGCAAACAAATCTTTAACTAGTTCAAACAAATACAAACAAAACATAGTATCAGATGTACCGCCTTTGTGTTTACTTAAGACACAAAGCAGTTGTCACATTTTATTTTGAAACAGGTTTCCTTTAGGTAAGAATCTGAATATACTTGGCAAAACTTAAGATGCTTTGATTCGCAATTAGTTTTATTTTATTCTAAAAACAGCTTGCTCCCATTGTTCATAGAACATACTGCATATCCTATCTGTTTTAGGGAGGTAATATATAAATTCCTGAAGAAAGCCCAGGATCTTGTGAAAGAGTGGCTATACAGACATCACAAGTCAGGGAAGCAATAGGTGTTCAAACTTCTTAGCAAGATCAGGCCCTACATGTCAGTCTGACCTTACTCCCTTTGAAACAATGTCCCTAGATGCTAACAGTGCTAGAACAGACCCCAAAACTCTAGACTTTTTAACTTGCCAATACATACACAATACGCCCTGAGTAATAAGCTCTTTCAACTGGCAGTAAAAACTGAAAACACAGTTCTCAGAATAGGGCAATGCCAGGCAGGTAACTCTTAAAACAGAGATTTAATTCCTGCTAAGACTCTCTGAAGAGAAAAAAGCACTAGGGCTATTACTTTAAGGGACTAAACCGCACAAGAGTGCAAACACCTACCTCTTACATGCAGGCAGAGTTGAACATGGGCTTATAAACAGTCAATAAGAAACAGGAGGTATTTGTTAAGGGCTGTCAAAGCAAGACAGCAGAATTTTAAGCAGGCATAAGCAGAGAATAACCACTTATTTTTGGACTTTAAAGAATCCTAATTGCAACTAAAAAGGTTAAAAGGTGCTAAAATACTGATCAGCTGCTTTCGCAGACCTGAAAGGTAAAATCAGCCTATTTAAAACTTTCTTCTCCTCTCTCATTGTACATGTCACTCCCCAAACACTCAGTTGATGACAAACATAAAAATAAATTCTGAAGCAAGACAGCAGGCTTATTAATTCGGCTTTAAAAATTAATTCCAGCAATGTAGCTACATACTCTTTGCAACCAAAAGCATGAAAGAAAGTGTACTTATGAATGGAGCATGTGGAAACTCCACTTCAAACTGCAAAACAAACACATACACAGATCACAGCAGATACCAGCACACAGTCCCTGGCCAACGGGCATCCTCAACCTCCAGGAAGGGAAGGGCGGTCGCATTCTGTCTCAGACGCGCACCTCTGGATCTGGGTGTGTAGCGTGACAACGTATTGTGATGGCACCTCGGTTCTGAGCGTGTTCTTTCATAATGAATTGTGTTACGAGAGCCGTCAGCATGACTACTTACACTTGTACGTTTATTTAAAATTCAGCCCGCAGCTCCCCCGGAATCAAGAACTACCTTTATCACCTTTTCCTGCTAGCTTCCACACCATTTTCTAGGACAGGTCCCTAGTCCAGAACGCGGTGCTGTGAAAAGAGCGAGCAACTTGAAGGGATTATCGCCAGCAGCCAAAACTTTTTTACGTTGAGACACACCGGGAAACTGCGCAGCTTTCCGAGCTCTGCATCACTTTCACAACCTGTCCTCAAGTTTCAGAAAACGGGGTAGGGACCCCAACAGCAGCCCCCCCCCGCACCCCAGCGCGCACCAGCGGACTGCCACCTCGGACGGCAACTTTCTCAGCCCGGGGCGGTCCCGCCCGGCGGGCCGGACCCCCTGCCGCCCGGCACTGGAGCGCGGGGCCGGGGGAGCGCAGCCGCGCCGCGAAGCGCGACCCTCCCCCGGGCTGCAGCGGCGGCCGCGCCGCCCCCCGCTCGGGCTGAGGCGACCCCCGCGCCCGTGCCCGCGCCCGTCCCAGGCGGTGGGAAGGGCCGGGGCGCCGGGCTCCTACCTTGTTCGAGGCCATTTCGCTGACGGAGTGCCTGGTCTGCAGGGTCTCCAGCTGGTCCAGGCACCAGTCCAGTTCCTCCAGGGTCTCACCGGCCAGTTTTTGGTAGGCCTCCTCTGCGAAGAGATAGGGAAAGGCGTACTCAGTTCGCAAGCGTTTCACAGGGCTAGCGGGGAGCTCCAGCGGGTCCATCCTCCGCTGCCCGGTGCCCGCACATGAGTGCTGCTCCCTCATATTGCCAGCCCGGGCAGCGGGCGGCGCGGCTCTTCCCGCGCTCCTCGTCGGAGCCACGGGGTCGGCGAGCGGCGGCGGCAAAAACTTCCCGCCGGCCGGGCTCGCAGCCTGACTCGCCTCGCCTCGGCTGCCCGCCCCGGGGCCGGGACGGCGGCCGGCCGCCGCGCCGCCCCCTCGCGGGCAGCGGGGAGCTCCGCGGGCGCGCAGCGGCCCCGCGGCGGCGGGAGGGCGATGCTGCCGTCGGCGGGGCGGCACGGGCGGGATGAATCAGCGCGGCCGCCGGCTGCGGCCACCGCGCTTCCTGTTTTCGCAGCTTCGCCGGCGGCAGGGCTGCCGGAGGGGACCGCCACCCCCCTCCCGCCCTCGGCGGTTTCTCTCTCACACACCACACACGCACGCACACGCTCCCACTCTCACACTCGCACTCTCTCACACACGTCCCGCCGGGAGCCGCCGCGGGGCGGGGAGCCCCGCAAAACCCGGCGCCGAGCCCACCGCGCCGGCTGCACCCCCCGGTGGCGCTGAGCCGTCGTCCCTGTATTTTCTTACTTACCCACTGGGGTGCCATGAGAATGGCTTGGTTAATGTTTATATAAAGCGTGGGGAAGACGTAAAAACACGTGTAAGTACTCGGGATAACGATGACCAGCTGAAGCACCGGCTGTTAAAGTTGGGAGTGTTCAAGTACCTGCGTGTGTGTGTGTGTGTGTGTGTGTGGAAGTAAGTAAGTAAGCAAGCAAGCAACCAACCAACCAACCAACCAACCAAAAAAAGGGTTGATGAAAGTTTTGGAACTGGACACAGCAACACAATATGGGAAATGGACCCAATAACAGCATGGAAAGTCATGGCTTCACCAAAATTGCTATATGTCACATTGGAGCTAACTGTCTTAAAACTTGCAGAGTTTGACTTACAGAGTGAAGACATACCCTTCTTCAAAAACCCTCCAACGGCTGGAGATCAGTTGGTATGCAAATAACTTCAGAAAAATAATCCCATGTCTAGGGTGTGAGCCTTACCTACAAAGCCTGGCTAATTTTTTTTTTTTTTTTTTCCTGATGTAGATCAGAAGGGGAGAATGCTTCGCCACACTGAACACATAGCTGAGGGAGTTTTAGCCCAGGCATGCTGTCTTGCAAGCTGTGTATCCGAAACACCAAGCTTTGAAACTCCTGGCATGGATGCTTCTGGATCAGCTATGTGCAAACATAACTCCAAGGTAGAGAAGTGTTTGTTCAGTGGGCTTGTTAGTGCCATCTAAAACATCTCCCTTAACTTGTTTCACATCAAATTAACCTTATTTTCAAAATGTCAGACAAGCAAAAAAATCAGGCAAACAAATTAATTAGAGCTCCTTTTCAAATATAACACCCCAGCACTGCCAAATAGCTCAGTGCATTACTGTTCAACATCTAGGATACTAGGTTTGTAACTTTTTACATTTCAGAGCACATGCTCAAAAACTTCAGGTTCCTTCACAGCTGTTAAACTTTGCATACTTGTGGCTATTGCAAAAACACTCCACGATTTTGAATAATGTCCATTCACCTCTGGAAAAAGGCAATGTGAGAAGAAGTTTGGACTGAGATTAATTGGCAGAACCATTTGAAGAAAATTTTGCAGTGCCTGCCTGTATCATGATTAACCTGCCACTTCAACAAACACAACACTAACCGACAGTCAACAAAAACCGTCCCCATTGAATGGTAAACACTGTCTTTCAGACCTGTCATACTTACTATAAATGCTATCTGATCCAAAAGAATTCCCCTGGCAAATAAAGTCAGGATTTTCCAGCCTGTTTATCCATCAAAAGAGAATCTTGTGACATTTTGCAACACAGCACAGATCACAGCTCACTAGTTCTTGAACATGACTGCTTTACTGACCTCACAGTGTATATTCAATCAAGATCAGTACTGGAAATAGAAATAACTGTGTTTACAGTATGTTTGTAAGTGTACTGCATTAAATGCTTTTGATAAAGCGGAGATGCGGTTAACGTATGCATAGTTATCTGATGACCTTATACAATGATTTCATTGAGGATAAAATGCATAATGAAGTGATGTAAAATGCATCTGTATGATGTTATTTCGTTGCTACCCTTCAGCGTGCCCTTCAGCCTTTCTTGAAAATCAGATATTGGGAAACTTGAGTTTTTCTTCACAAGTAAACATCATCCCTTCTAATACTTAAGTGAGTAAGAGGGTAAGGTTTTTCCGAGAAGTATGAAAACAACAAAATAAACTGAGGAATACCGTATTTAGGTGAAAGTAATAAAACGCTCAGTTTGTAATTTTAAAGCTTATTTTTCTTATTATCCATGTAGCAATAATATATAGTACCAACAGCATCTTACATTCAGGAATCTTTATCTACTATCTACCTTCCCAATATATCTCAAAGCACATTAGAAACCAGAATTATCACTCACAAGGAAGTCCCATCGCCCTTAGGATGTTTCTCAGGAGCTGCCGCTTCTGTCTCCCACACTTCAAGTGTCTGTGGCTGCTGTGGGGACCCGACTCACCGCTCGGACTAAGTAAACTTCTGATGGCCAATGCTAGGCTAAAGACTTACTGGACTCAGCACCTCCTGCCAGTTCTCAGATGATTGCAGAGCGGTCAGGCTAGCCCTGATAGCTTAAATGGAAATAAAAGGGTTCCTAACTGGTGACAAAGTACCCATCAAACAAGCACGCCCGCTTTGTTCCCGCAGTTCTGAAGGGCAGAACAACCATAGGAAAGCTTTTTTCTAAACAGTACTGAAGCTCTAAATTTGGCCCACACTTTTGTTGTTATACAATGTGGTGGAAAATGTCGAGGTTAACAGCTTTTCAAGTGTAACACCCTGTCACCACTAAGCTAAGAATAAAAAAAATAATTAGCAACCACAGAGCTTTAACAGTCTCACAACATTGTTTCTGACCTCTGCATTACCTATAAGGTAGCACCCTGTAATTATTCCCAGCCAGGACTGATCTACTTACCAGTTTTTTTGGTATAGGCACATGATCAAGCTCCCCCCTACCCTCCCCCCCAGCCCCCGATGATGAAGTCCAAAACCAGATTAACTTCTGTAAATGAGAGGGGTTTTGAAATTTCAGAGGTTCTTTTTATAACTCATTAGGCTTTAATAAGGAGAGAAATACAGTTTAACATCAGTTGCTTTAACAATTTACCTGTTATTTCTTATATGGTTTTAGAAAAAAGGAAGTGACAGCAAATGTTCTCTTTACAGTATCACTACAATTCCACCACATACAGCTTTCAGTATGGTGCATAGAAAAAACAAATGAAAGGCTAGCAAAAAGAAAAAGCTCGGCCATAATCATTCAGCTGCACACCTGTTTTTTTAAAACGGGTGGTATACTGTGTGTTTTATTATAAAAGACTTGATTCTTAGCACAGCTCCTAACACACCACCAGAGAGAGCTATACTTGCATTCACACCCTTATTCAGGAACAACTTCTGTTCAAAATTTTCAGAGAGGAAAATACTACATGGCAATAATTAGGAATAGTGTCCACTCTACTTATCAGCTCATCATGATTTTCATATATGCTGTCCTACTATTCCCAGAGAACAAAAAGCAATAGTAGACTTTTCTACTAGCATTCAGCAAGAGCACAGCCAAGGCCTTTGAGCACTGTGCTGCCTTAAAATTGGAGTGTCTTGGTGGCAAGAAAAGGTCACCGCGAAACATTGGCATGATCCAGATAGGCTTAGCATGTGTATTGTCTTTTGGGGGTGCAGGCAGCGGGAGGAAGCTCTGGAAACCTCGAGGCTACTGTAAATGAAGACGAGCTGAAGATCTGCTGTAAGACTCAGACCCCAGACATCTTCCCTGAATTTTGTGACTGTCTTTTTGCTCTTCTGGCTAGTATAAGCTTGAAGTTTGGAGCAACAGAATTGCTGGGCTAAGAGTTTCAGTTTCTCTTAACTACGACAGCATTTAAAAAAAAAATCCTCTGTGATTCAAACTATGAATTTTTCTGTAAATGAGGATGTTCGTACTTACAGCCTTAACTGATGGCCTATATATTGAAGTGACTGACATTTTGGTCAATGTTGGTACCTTCAGTTAAACATAGCCATACTAAAACTGATTGAGGGTAGAAATAGCATCCATTTTCTTAGTCACCCATTTTACAACTGAAAAAAAAATAATTTGTTTTTAGGTTTTACAGAGAAAATCGTAAATATTGTCACTTAAAAGGCTATCTTTGTGGAGTGTTCATCTGTCTTACTGTTGATAAAATGTAATTATGAAAGATATTTTTGTTTAACATCTAGAAATTTGCAGACATCCCTCCAAAATCCCAAGTAAAAAAAAAACCAAAACTCTTGATCAGATTTTGGAATGAGCATCTGGGAAGACAACCCAGCTGCAGCAGATTTCTTAGAAACTGTTTTGATGGTGTCACTCTGAACACTCACTTTCTTCCATGCCAGGAATCTCTCCAAGTTTCCACTCTAGTGAAGAAAAATCCTTTGTACTGTTTAGTACCAGTTAGTAGCCTTATGCAGATGGATTGTGTCGATATGACCAGGACTAGTCTTCTTTCAGGATGTGATGATCTGCAGGACTCCCCCAATGTGCTGCTTTATGCAATGCCAGTAGCACCAGTCTTAGGCTATGGAAACTGCCTTATCTCCTTGAGTGGAGAATGTAGTAACCTCCAGGAATTAGTAGGAGCAAAATGATAATGTCCAGTTACGCACAACTTGTCAAAATGCTTGACTACACTTACAAAAAAGGACCACATAAAGAGATACACAGACAAAATACACATTAAATGAGGATCTAGGAAAAAAGGTGGTGTTTTTTCCCCCAACTTTTTGTTTTTGTTTCATGGTCTCAGAGAAATCCACATAAATCATATAACAATCTCTCTATAGTCTAAGACTGTATTTCAAGGCAAAGGGATGAACAACATGTGTTTCTATTCTTACAAAATCAGATAACAGGAAGGCTGCAGGTATCTACAAAGAAGTTACTGGGCTCTTTGAAGAGGCCTATTATAGTTAGTTCAGAGTAAATAAGGCACTTTTGACTCTATTTATAAGAGAAGAACTCTATCATTAGGCTCTTGCTATGTAGCTCAGTTTCACTGCATGGGGATGGGGATGTTACTTGTGCAGGCTTCCTCTGTTTTTTTCTGTTAAACATTTTGTCTACTTCTCAGAAAAAGCTTTGGAACGGAGTTACTCATACTGATATAATTTGTTCTAGAGTCTAGAAGTGTTTCTGTATTAAGTATTTCCAAATTTGTCCTCAGAAACAGTCTTGTGATGCCAGAGTAGTACAGCAGACTATCAGAAAAGTACCCTTCATTGAAGACAAGCAGGGAACAAACATTTAGTACATATAGCGTACTTAAAATAATTTACTGCTTTAGTGATAGAGCACATCAAAATGTTTGCAGTGTGAATATTTAAATCCACTCTTTGCTATTATCAAATATCCAACATGGCCAAATGAGTGTTCTTTTGTTACCACACATCCCTACCCAGTGCTCCCTTCCCCTTTGACTACTTTGGCAAAGGACTAATACATTCCTTACTCCACTGCCTGTAAGAATCTGCCAGAAGGACCACTGTCACTCACTCACTGGTGAAAAGAAGCAAGCCCTTCCATCAAGCAATCAACCTTGCTCAAAGTAAAGAAAAAGAGGAAAGCTCTTGATTTTTAAATAGCAAAATGTCCTTTGCATGCATTTTTAGTGCTTTCTTTTCATGAACAAACGGCATTTTGAGAAGAGGTCTGTTTATTTTTTAAACCTCCTTTTTTCCCCAACAGTTGTAATTGTGTTGATTCTGTACTCTGAGGCTTCTGGGCAAGGAGTTCAATAATGGATTCATTGCTCAAGCTGCTTTCTTATCCTATTTCTTGTACCATACAAAAAATATTTTTTCTAGGTGCGAGGATATATCCTCAAGATCAGTTCCACCTGTAGCTGTAAAACTTTCTGAGGAGGATACTGCTGTTGATTTAACTTAATGAGAGAAATGAGAGATTTTCAAAGTAGAACAAAATTAGAGGCTAAGAGCACAAACTGAAACACAGGAGGTTCCCTCTGAACATCAGGAAATATTTTTTACTGCGAGGGTGACCAAGCACTGGGACAGGTTGCCCTGAAAGGTTGTGGAGTCTCCATGCTTGAAGATTTGAAAGCCATCTGGACAAGGTCCCGGGCAACCTGCTCTAGGTAGCCCTGCTTGTGCAGGGGGATTGGATCAGATGACTTCCAGAGGTCCCTTCCAGCCTCAATCATTCTATGATTCTGTGATTAAATTAGCTGTTGAAAAAATAAAAGCCATTTTGGCAAAAAGTGGGTGGATTAAATAGCCATGCTGTCATGTTTGCTGTTCTGTAATAGTCTCCAATCCTAATAGAAGGGAACAAAGGATATTATATTGTCCCCATCAGGATTTTGCTGAAGAGCTTAACTCATTAACATGTTATTCTGGGCATTACGGTGAAAACAAGAAATATGACTCACTAAATTTATATGTATAAAACTTCACTGTTAAAAAGACCTACTAACAATTTTGGTTTTCTACTTTCTTAGAACATATTATCAGAACACAAAGGAATAGCTCAAGTTTTTGTCCAAAACCAATACAAGCCCATTAGAAACCATCAATTTCACTTTTAAGCAGATTAGTGCTGGTTTTGTTTGAGATGTCAATAGCTCCAAGACCCAGAGACTCTGTTTTGTCACAAAATCTTTATTACCAACTGGAACTTGTTTAGATCCAGCTGAAATGTGAAAATTAGGAGTCCCATCTGGGAAAGAATTTCAAGATTACTGTTTGATTGTGAGAGTTCCTTAAAAACTTTACAAATGCATATTCAGAAATCACTGCAAAATAAAATAAAAATAAGGATATCTCTAAATACCAGAACTAACAAAGTTTGTTACCCTAAGCATTTGTGTCTCCTGGTTGATTTGACTTCTGAACTTCACAACACCCAATGGTGCAGCCTGAGCTCACGCTATATTAAAAACTACAAATGCCAAAGTTTAGAAAAAGCTTCAGCTGGTCTTTGCCAAAGAAACCTCAGTAGAATTCCTGGTGTCTGATAAAATGGGAAAGCCAAATGAAAGCTTTCCAAGAGTTGAGGCATTCATATTGGCTCTTCTCCATCTAGATCCTCTGATGTCTAACAAGAAATGTACTCAAACTGCAGGTTTTTTTCTTAAAAGTCAGTGTTAATAGGCTCCTCTATAAAGTTGCCCATTTTTACATAATTTATATTTAATAAATTTCATAAATCACCACCTCACTATCAGTCAATGGTTTCAAAAGTTAATAGGTGGCTGTTAGTAATACAGATCTATATCCTAAGGAAAGCACTCTAAAAATGTCACAAGGATTTCTGGTTGTAGTTCTAATTTGAACCACATTTGCATGATATCAATGATAAATGAACTGATAGCAAGAGAGAGCAGCTAGAGACAGGCTTTACCTCAGGGCCCTGGAGACTGCAGGAGAGAGGAAACCTCTCAGCCTTGCCCCGGTTGGGTAGCAGGAAGCCTGCTCTCTTTCCAACAGAGCAAAAGGAGAAATACAAGAACACGCAACTTCATTAACCTTCATTCCTGAGAACAGCAGAAAGGGCAGTAGCAGGAATGAATCTGCCTCCTTCCCTTCTATGAAACTGTTCTTACCTTCACACCCAATTAGCTGGGGTATATTTACATGGCACAAATGGGCTACACTTTTGCAGTCTTCCCTAAGCTAAGAACACAGGCAACCAATAAACATTGCTTTTAGCTTCAGTACTTATGTAGTTTTTAATGCTTCCTTCTCAGGTCAAGTGACGTCTGAATCAGCTTTTGGGCTAGCAGCACAGTCCATATCACTGGACCCTAGTGCCCTGCTAAAGACAACGGAAAAATGTGAAGTTCCTATCTGAATGGGTACTCTTGAAGGATTATTCCCAATGAGTATGTGCTGAATCAGACCCTCACTCTACAAAATCTACAGATCATCTACTGCATCTCCTTTAAAATTCCTTGCTTACCTGACACTGCAGAAGTGAATAATCTTTTTACCTACAAATTGTAAGACTAAGGAGGTGAATAAACTTAGTTTGGTTTTAGATAATTCTAACAGAACCTTTACTGTTATCATAAATATTTTTATAATCTCTTTGTTTTGGTGCCATTGCTTATTAATATATTAAAAATATTCAAAATATTGTTATTGTACTGCCCAAGAACCCCATTCAGGATTAGATCTCATAAAATAATAGATCATGCAATTACATCAAAACTGTGGGTCATCTCCCCTAGTTTTTTTAAGCACAATCTCACTTCCATATTTATGCTGGGTTTAAGTTAACACTATTTCCACTGGTTTCATTTTTGGCTGTTGCAGAGGAACACAAACATTCCTTTGGAAGTCAGATACACCCCACTATTACTGGATTCATGTCATAGATAAGAAACCTACAGTTTAAACTGAATGAACTGTTAGTCATACAATTGCTTTATGCTGGACGAGTCAATCATTATTTCTGCTACACTTCTGTGTCATATTGCCTCAGGAAATTATCCCAGAGGCTACTAACTCTCGAGCTGACATTGTAAGTAGCAGTCACTGTTTCTGTGGCTGTAAAAGGCCAGGATGGGAGACAGTTTGTTTTGGATGACAGGTAGGCAATGGACAAACGTCATCCAGCAAAACCACAAGACAGCTCAACCTGCTCCTCCACGCGTCAAGTTGAAAACTTGACAAACACTGTGTCAGTCTTTCCCTTACAGCAAATTTCAGCTCTTTCACAATATTCATTAACAGTTCATTTCCCTGAAACCCACAGAAGGATTTTTTTTTTTCTCTCATATTTTCTTTTAGAAGCCCCGCGCCAAATGCTCGGCATTGATTTGTGTGGTGCCACACTCTTTCATATTAACTGATGACCTGCTGCTAATTTTTAGGTAGATGAAATAAAATAAATCAAAAGTAGAGTAAGAACAAAAAGGTTCAGGTGAGATACATTACAGTAATGATGAATCCACCTTATTCTGGAGCTTTTTTTTAAGAAAGATTGCCCAGCATTTTCTTTTCTCCTCTCATGTATATAGGTCCAAATTAGAACTAATGGGAAACATTTTTCCATCCCAGAAAATCTTTGAGATTTAAAAAAAAACCCCAAACATGTACATATCTCACTCTACAGAAGGGTAACACCAAACTGGTTCAAAATTTTGGAGGTTTTTTCCCCTGAAATGCAATAAAATAAAATCTTACCCTAATACAGCCTGATTATTATGCAACTGTCCTAGAACAGAGAAGGTTCAAAATTTTGTACTAGTTTCCCACATCCTGCGTAAGCATCCTGAATGCAGGGTTGTTGACTACTTTTGAGGTGGATCTGTTGATTTTTTCCTGCTCAAGTTCTTCTGGTATGGATAAATAATAAAAAAGAAGCTTCTCCCATCCTAGACATGCAAATGATTGGTATCTCTGTGGTTCAACTCTTTACTGATTTATACAAAATGGAGCAGCTCCAAGAGAAGATGCTGAGATGCACACCACAACCACATTGTTTTAGATTCATCCCCTTCCTCATTATCAGGGGGATGGGGAGATACTTCAGCCTGGGAATTCCCTTGTATTGCTATTTTCTTAACACTAAGGGAGCTTAGAAATTTTTCCCAGAGTACACTTCAGTGATACTGGTACACTTCCACAGAAGTTTTTGGGTTTTGAAAATAATTATTTTCTAGTGAAAAATAAAACTAAGATTTCTGAACCTCTGAAGATAATCACCTACATTTGGCAGTTGGTCTGGGATCTGAGCAAAGGCAATTGCTGTAGGTTTCATAGTGCTACCTGGGGCTCATGTGCAAATTTGCCCTGAGAATGAAGGAGCCTTCACAAGCTCACTAAGGATTCCCCATCAGGGCTGCAAAAGGAAACTTGGCACAGTAAAGAATCAAAAACTTCTTTCTCAAAATGTTTGATTTCCTAACAGCAAGAAAGAGCTCCGTGGATTAAAGATCTGTACTTTATGACTCAATTCACCATTAAAAGCACACTGTCCTTAAGCCTTGGATACTCATCTATGCAAAGAGATGATTTCAACATGTCAACAGGTTCTTCTCCTGCCCCCCCTTCCACCCCCCTTTCTTTTTTTCCTTAAAGATGAGGTTTGTTAGTCATCTCTTAAGGTTATTTTTACCAGGTGAATTAGAGCTGTCCCAATTTCAAAACATCATTTGTATAAGACTCTCTCATCTACATGGGTTTCAAAGGAAATACTGGAACGTACCTAAAGAAACACAGATAACTGTATTTTTCACTATGGATAACTTCTGTCCTCTTTGTGCACAAATCTGTAGCTGGACCTTGTAGCTCTGTCGCAATATCCTACACAAGAACTGCACTGTCTGTTCTAGGATACAAAACCAAGCAGAAATCCACAGAGCTAAGTGCAAAACCATTAAAATTCTGCAACTCAAGGTATAAATATGAAGGCAGTAGGAATATACAGACATTGCAGTGAGGGAGTAATTAATTGTCCAGACCTGGGAGATGTGGTAAAAGTGATCTGTGGGTTTTCTGTCAGCAAGGAGGGTTTAATCAAAGGAAATCTCTTCTTTAAATGTTGTCAGGAAGAAAACAGCTTTTTTGTAATTCAGATGTAGCTTACATTTTTTTATTTTGTTCCACCTTCTCCTAATAACCTCTCTAAACAGATAAATATTTTGCCAATAATTGCAAACATTTTTCCCATTAGCATTTTAGAGGACAATTTCTAATTTTGTACATTTACATAACAACATTTATCAACACTTATTACAGCAATCTTGACCTTAATAAAGACTACTTCTTGTTGAAAGTAAAAAAAGAATCATTCAGGATGGCTGCTCATTGCTTGGGTCACGACAGTCTGGACTGTTGCAGTTGCCAGCAGGACCTTGACAGCAGTGCTGTGCAGCTCTCGCAATTTTTAAAGCAACTTGAAGGGGCCATTATTACATTTTGAAAGAAGAACAAATTGCATTTCTTTTAAAATAAATAATAATAGTGTTGAATCTAATAAGAACTTTAATGCAGTACCTTCCTTTAATGGTGTAAGAGTGGATTAACTAACCATATCTAAATTATATCTGTTTTTCTCGACATTGACACACAAAAGTAGTGGCATGGCATTTACAGATTGGTTCAGTGCACTGCACAACTGCTAATAAAAACTTATATAGATCATAGGACCTACCTGAAACTACAAGAACAATTTAGCCATGAATGTTTTTCCAGGCAAGCCAGCCATGTCTACAAACACCAACTTCACATCTTGACAAATATATAGTAATATTTTAAACTGCCAGCCATGTGACTGCCTACTAGCTACTGTAGCTCAGTGTTGATTTAGAGGAAAGTACACCAACTCCTGATTTAGGAGCACTTTCTCCTGCTGCGTGTTCCTGAACGCACTATGTCGGTGTGACCCAACATGACTCTACATTTCCTTTGAGACCTGACAAGTCAAAAACTTCTGGTAAAATGGTTTTATTCTGCCTGGCAAAGCTTGCTTAGTCATCAGTTAGAACCAGTTTCCAAAGCACTAGCTGTTTCTTCATAGCATTTTAGCTAATTTTAAATTAACTAGATTTATGTGTGTAGTTTGATAAAGCAAGTGATGCTGTGCACAGGCAAATCAGCACTGGCTTTTTTGGTTTGGTTTTGGTTTTTTTGGTTTGGTTTGGTTTTGTTTTTCCAGAATCTATTTAGCAACCTTCCATGTTATGGGAAGTTCACTATGATATAGTGCTCATGCCACAGAAAGTTTTACTACAGCTCAGTTTCTTTAATTCTTGCTTAGGAACAAGAGAAGTTTATAAAACAACAGGAAAAGGCATCAAAAAAAGAGGCAGTACAGCAGACAGCTCTCAAGTATAAGCAAGTCAGTCATTGCTAAACAGATTCTCACAAAACTACCTTTATTATACCTTCATTGGTATTTTTGTATTTTGCAGTATTTGCTCATTAGTTTTAATTCACTAGCATTTTTGTATTTTTTATATATATGTTCATATAAATAATTAGTTGTTTCCATGCTAGTCATACTTTCATAGACCTCTATCATGTCTGATAAACATTTTTATGCACTTGAGCACATTTGTCCTTCCAAAACCTACATAAAATAAGCTGGTGCTCAAACATGGACCATGGAGAAATGTCCTCTTCCATCACAGCCCAAATATGCTCAGTAATAGCTCCTTGCTGTAAATTACTAATGTCACCACATTGCTGGTAGAAAAGGTTTAAGAGAGTTAATATGCTTGAAACAAGAAAAGCTAAACAGCTCAAGCTGTTTAAATCGCTGATCTGAGCTAAATTAGCTGATTTTGTCTGGAGCATATTAGGAAGCACACACAGAAATTACTTCACTGTGAAACAAATTTGGGCAGTAACTTTTAGCAGCCTGTAGTAACCTCTGTGACCAGAACCTGAAAGAGGACATTTGCCTACAGCTTTAAATAGTGATATTTCCCTAAAAGCTCAAAAAGAAAACAAAGTAAGACCTGTGGTGCTCCTCAGTTCTCAAGTCTCAAGACTTCAGCTTGAGAACAACTATGCTTGTTGCTCTACTTATTCAACAGAAAAGTAGTTACTTCTCACAAGCTGACACAATGAACGTTGGTGGCTTTACTACAAAGTTGTTCCTGCAACCCCATAAAATCTCTGATATATGTACTTTATTGTACAGCTATTTATTCAGGAACTGTTAAAAACATTTTCTTGCTTGCATAATTCATCTATATTGATAGAACAACTCTTGGTTACATCTGAGACTACAAGAAAAGAGTGAACACCTTTTACCTTTTCACCAGAATTGCCTTTAAAACTCAAAATATTTTTTTGTTTCACAAACTATTACTACAATCCAAAAAAGAAGTATAAAAACCAGGAAATGAAGCTTTCTGAGAGTTCATCTATACACCAGACCTTTGGCTACATGCAAAGACATACACTACGTTAGTATAAATGAGTGGAAGCAATTCACAAAATACTTTTGGTTTTGTATGTCTGCCTACGTTTAAATCTTTTGGTCAACCTCAACGAAACCGAGCAGAGGTGTAGAGGTTTCAAACATACTAGATTCTGGTAAGTTTCTTGAAAATAAGTCACCAGCTAAAGGGAAAATCTTTATTAATCCTTCTACTGAGTTTAGCAATGTACAATGTGCTCACTGTACCTGTAGAGCATACAGAAGCTGCAAAGGAGAGAGGGCTATGCATTGGTAGGGAAAATGTCCACTGGAAGTTGTACCTGTTAGAAAAAAGGAATCTAATAGTCAGAAATAAACCCATAGGAAACCAAGCATTCCTAAGCCTGCTGGTTGCAGAAAAATCTGTTTTCTAAAAAAAAAAAAAATCTCATTAAAGGTTTTTAGCTGATCATTTCATGAGGTCATAGGAGTTTTTTTAATGTCATCTTAAGAATTCTGGATAGTTTTTTCATTTTTGCCAAATGAAATCAGTAAAAGTCCTGAATAACCTTTCTTCTTTCTTCCCCTTATAAAATCCAGTTTCAGCACCCTACATGGATGTGCCTGCTTCTGTAATAATATTGACTGTGGTGGTGATAGACACATAGAAGGTGCCCAGCTTTTCTCTGAGCTCTCACAGAGTCTTCCCTCACAAAAGAAGGAAGGCAGTTAGGAGGGAAAGTGATCTTGTTATTTACAAGCTGATATAATATGGTAAAGGCAAACATGAGAACATATGGGACACAGCAATGGCATTTTTATTTCCATGAGGAAAGTAATTCCTAAGCAGATAAGGTATTTTCTCCATGTACTAATGCATTTAGTGTCAGAGATGTGAAGTTACAAGTCAATTCTTGCAAGTAACAGATACAAGAAAATGCAGGAGCTGGCTGTACTTTCTGTACAAAACTGACTACCTAAGCCATTTTTGTGGTGTTGGTGCTGAGAAGCCAAGAACCAGTGGTAAAGAACAGATGCTATAGCCATTGTATGAAATACAGCCTTTATTTTAAAAAACAAAACCAAATACCTAACTCAAATCCTAATTTAAGTTTTGAGTGAATGGAGCTTCTAAAGAATCTTCTAATCTGTCAAAAAAGTGGAATAAATTGAAAAAAATACCTGTAATTTTTAAATGAGTTGTAAGAAGCAGAGAGGAATCACTGCTTCCTCTGTGCGTCTCCCAGTAGTTACTGAAAGGCTGTTGGTGGGATGTCACTTTTGTCCTTGGCAGCCCTTGCCTCAGTCTCAAAAGTATAAAACAAAATAACACAAAGTTTGTACACATCATGTTCCCGAGAATGGATCAAAAATACTTTGCAGAGGATAATATAAAAGACAAAGAACCTCTAATAAGTAAAAATCAAAGCAGAAATTGAAACCCCCAATATCATGTAAAAAAAAAAAAAACAACACTAAATTGAACCATGGAAGTAATCCAAAACTTTTTTTTTTACAGAAGGAAAAAAATGAGTAACAGTTTAGTCACAATAACAAAATTCATATGTGGACTTCAACATTTCCAGTGATTCCATGTTAAAATCAAAATAAAATGTCTTGAGTTCTGGCAGCCAACACCGTATTTCTCCTGCAACAATTAGAGCACCAGCAGCTGAATGGAGCCAAGCTCCTTTACATGTTACTGAAGACATCAGCCCATGTAAGGGAAACAGAAGTCTTCCAAATTTTGTCAGGGAAGAACAGACACTTTAAAATATTTTCAGTTAAAATGCAGGTACTGGAAATTAAGATAAATACAATTTTAAAACTGTATTACGTGTCTTTTATATTTTAGGGACTTCAGTTCATCTTTAAACTTGGGCAAAAATGCGCTACTGCCAACTGCTTTTTGAGGGGAGAGATCGAATAATGTGGAGGAAGAAAGCGGTAGTTTAAAATCAGCTATTGTGAACTAACAGATACTTTGTAATAGGAGATATAAAGAGAGTAAAAACAGATTAAGAAGCAGCACAACAGGATGGGTGAGCAACATTCTTCCAGAAAGAGGCAATTACAAGTAACTTCCAGTGAGGGCAACCCAAACTCATGGTGTCCTTTCAATTGCAAAGGGAGCTTATGCAACACATGAAGGAAAGAGAGACCCGCAGTCAGTGTGTCTCCAAAAGGAAGAGGAAGTGGAAGCTCCAAGGAAAACAAGTGGGTCCCTTCATTTCCACCTGCTTAGTCTTTGCTGGGTACCTGTGCAATAAAGAATTAATGCTAAAGGCCCTTAAAAGGAGTATCTGTTGGTTTTGATGGCAGCATACACACCAAGCTTCCTGAATGTACTAGAGGCAAGCCTTTCAGGGAAGGCGTTAAAAAATACCTAATAGAGTTTATGATGAACATTTTGTTTAATTGTTTTCAAAGTGATTGTTGTAGATACTGAAATTCAATGCAGTATATATGAGCTGATTGAAAAAGAGTAAGGTTAGCTATAAAACAAGAATAGATACACAACTTGGCCAGACTCCAGAATGAGTGTCCTGCTTTCAGCTGGGGTAGAGTTAATTGTTTTTCTAGTAGCTGGTACAGTGCTATGTTTTGAGTTCAGTATGTGAAGAATGTTGATAACACTGATGTTTTCAGTTGTTGCCAAGTAGTGTTTAGTCTAAAGTCAAGGATTTTTCAGCTTCTGATGCCCAGCCGGCAAGAAGGCTGGAGGGGCACAAGAAGCTGGGATGGAGGACAGCCAGGGCAGCTGACCCAAACTGGCCAACGGGGTATTCCATACCATGTGGTGTCATGTCTAGTGTATAAACTGGGGGGAGGGAGGGGCACAGAGAATCACCGCTCAGGGACTAGCTGGGTGTTGATTGGCAGGTGGTGAGCAATTGCACTGTGCATCATTTGTATATTCCAATCCTTTTATTATTACTATTGTCGTTTTATTAGTGTTATCATTATCATTATTAGTTTCTTCTTTTCTGTTCTATTAAACCGTTCTTATCTCAACCCAGGCGTTTTACTTCTTTTTTCCAATTCCATCCCCCATCCCACTGGGTGGGGGGGAAGTGAGTGAGTAGCTGCGTGGTGCTTAGTTGCTGGCTGGGGTTAAACCACAACACCCAGCCACTGTATGTCTTCATTACTATAATTGTTATATGCTATATCAATGGTATTAAAGTGAGAATCACCTAGATTAACAAAGAATGAACTTTGATAAAACTGAGCCAAGTGCAGTAGTGATGGAACCAGAACTGCCTTCAGCATGCAACAATCCAACACTACACACCATCCTCCTGCTGCACTCAACGTCACCTGCCCATAGTGCCACACCAAAGCCCGATCCTGCTCTGCTGACTGAGCAGACTTCGCACCATCTCTCCTGCCCAGAAAGACTGTTATGACAGACATAGCCCAAAGCCATGGACTAAATGAACTCAATGGACATTTTATAGGGGTGGCCCATAGACTAAGGGAATGGTATCTGTATGTGTAGATATAAATAAAAGGACAGGAAAGGTGATGGTGATTAATTGGATGTATTGGAAAGTAGGGGACCTGAGCATGACATAAATGGTATAGAATAAGGGGTGGATACTGTCCTGGTTTCAGCTGGGATAGAATTAATTTTCTTTCTAGTAGCTGGTATAGTATTATATTTTGGATTTAGTATGAGAAGAATGTTGATAACACACTGAAGTTTTCGGTTGTTGCTAAGTAGTGTTTAGACTAAGTCAAAGATTTTTCAGCTTCTCATGCCCAGCCAGCAAGAAGGCTGGAGGGGCACAAGAAGTTGGGAGGGGACACAGTCAGGGCAGCTGACCCAAACTGGCCAAGGGGGTACTCCATACCATGTGAGGTCATGCCTAGTATATAAACTGGGGGGAGTTGGCCCAGGGTGGGGGGGTGGATCGCTGCTCAGGAACTAACTGGGCATCAGTCGGCGACTGGTGAGCAACTGCGTTGTGCATCACTTGTTTTGTATATTCCAATTCTTTTATTATTGTCATTTTTTAATTATTGTCATTTATTATTATTATTACTACTACTACTACTACTACTACTACTACTATTGCTATTTTCTTTCTTTCTGTCCTCTTAGACTATCTT
Source organism: Buteo buteo (assembly GCF_964188355.1). NCBI lineage: Eukaryota > Metazoa > Chordata > Aves > Accipitriformes > Accipitridae > Buteo > Buteo buteo. The sequence goes on from NC_134204.1 coordinate 21,488,546, forward strand.
TATCTCAACCCACGAGTTTTACTGTCTTTTTCCTGATTCTCTCACTGGGTGGGGGGCAGTAAGCAAGCAGCTATGTGGTGCTTAGTTGCTGGCTGGGGTTAAATCACAACAGCAGTCTTGCAAAACAAGGTTCATATCAAAGCACAGTTCTGCACTTTCAGTGAAATGTACAACATTAGGGGAACAGTTGCTAAACACTAGGCTCTTGGTTGCCATAGGAATAGTTTTCCAATAAATGGAAACTGGCCAATCCTTGTGTCAGAAAATTAGCTGTCCTCAGACTGATTCTTTAAATGCTAACTTGTTAAGGCAGATGCTAATAAATCTTGATATTGGTTCTCTAAAGGTGATACAGCTTAGACAATTGGCAGCTTTGACTGGATAGGTAAAGACCTAAGTAGTTTGAAGTCTTTGAGCTCTTCCTTGAGGACTAGGAGAAATAAACTCTCCCATCCCTTCACATTGAAGGAGAAAAATATCACAGCACAGTCTGAAAGAGTACGTATAGATCAAGAGTGGGGGAAGCACATAAAAAGTGTTTGAAGACAAGAAGATAAGACAGATTCAACTGACCAAAGAACTCTAATGTCTCTACATATTACAGATCACAAATCTAAACTGGCACAAGCCTGCTTTTGAGGACATTGCTAAAGTTGAGTAAATAGCATCTATATCAAGCTCTAAAAATTCTGGCAATCCACACAGTGCACCACAACTACTCTTGTCATCAACCTCTGTGTGCCAGCAAACAGCTTTTTAGATTTAACAGAAAGTCACAAGAATGACTGGCAGAATATGACAATCATTAGAAAAGCAAATGGAAAGAAAAATTACTCAGATTAATTTCCATCCTTTCCAAAGAAACCTGAGACTATAGCTGGAAATGACGATCTCTTTCTTGAGTGCTGCATGTAGCTTGTTTAATAAACATATAAGGAGCCAGAAAACAGGAAGCTCAGCTTGCCACTGCAGACTAATGAAATGCTTTGAACTACAGGCAATATGCACACCCAAATTACATACTGTGATACTCACAATATTTGAGCTGCTCCACAACGCAAAAGCCAATTATTCTTGGCAAACATCCTCATCATGCCTTCCAGCTCCCCATCATTCACATGTGGAGTAGTGCCACATCAAAAGAACCCAGCCATAAATTCTATAAATCCTTACAGATGAAGATCAAGTGAAAAAAATACTCAACCTTTTGGAGCTAGTAAGATTTTGAATAGAGTAGCATTTATCTGCTCAGAGGTGTTATCAGTATACTTCTTTGCAAGAAAGAAGAATACCTAAAAATTCAGTTTAGATAAACTGATGATGCATATCAGTCTAAAACCGACTTTTTGTTATACTATAGAGCAATAAAGTGAGGCAATGGGAAATACGAATTACATTAAATGAAAAAGATCAAATATCTAACTTTTTATGAACATTAGTTGGTGTCAGCTGGATTAATTACACATACTATAAAAATTCCCAAGGAATTCACAACTGTACTTGAAGTCTCTAGTGCTACTTACTGCAGAACATTAGTTTAAGAGACAGTCCATGACCTAAAATACCCATATTCCCACAGACAGAGAAGCATAAAGGAGCAAAATGAGTTGCCCAAGTCTATAGTACATACCTTGTTTGTCCCACAACTGTGACCAGAAGGCAGGTTTCTGAAATGCAGTCCAGGATTCCACCAAGGAATCACACTGCCGCAGAAGTGATTAAAAATGGTTCACAGGTACACTGTTACTTTCAAAATCTTCTCTTTTCCTTCATAAAACAAGAATAATTTGGGGACACAATTTGACTTGCAGCTTCAGCTACATGAGGATCATTTTGGGGCAAAATTTGACTTGCAGCTCAAATTAATAAAGTAGTGACGACAAGCTCTCAGAGAAAATAAAACACGTATCTAACTCAAGTGTTCCATAACACTGCACCACCAAGGGCTGTGATACTTGAATGACAGTCTTCAATGTACCCAAAAGAGCAAAATGTTATGCTTGGGAAGGGAGCAAGTGTTCCAATACTATCTGCTGCAACAGCTAAGAATATAGGAGCTTCCACTTGAGCCAGCTAGGGAATCAAACTAAAGAATCAAGATCTGCTTGCTTATCATAAGAAAAACTTCACTGTTAGCAAAACAGTTAGGTGGAAGAAAGAACTCCTGAAAGAAGAGAATGTGAGAAGAAATGCAATCTCTTTAGCATTCAGAAGGAATATGATATACTTGTTGGGCTGTCTGTGTGCTAACAAAGGCCATAACTTGGTGATATAAATACAATTAGTGGCTTACAATAGAGTCATCAGCCAACAGACCTGCGTCAGGCCTGGAAAAAAAGCAAAGTTTGGGCAAAGAAAGAAACACATTGGTGCCACATAGATAATTTTAAAGGGGATTGTACAATTAGCTCTGCCAGAAAAGAAAATTTACCACTAGGAAAGCAAGGACATCAATATTATAAGCTTTTAATCAATACAACCAACACAACAAAAGCCCTCAGATGCTTGGGCTATGCAGTGAAATGTGACACAGAAGGTAGATGCTGAAAGAAAAGCATTCCTACAGGAAGTTTGTTCTCTTTTGTTCCATGGAGAAATTTGAAGTGCAAGAAAACAGTCAATTTTCCCGGTTTTGTAATATTTTTCTTAAGTTCTAAATTCTAAATTATCTAAGAAACAGATTAAATTTATTTCAGCAAAATGTCTAACATTTGCTAACCTGGTTGTATGTTTAAGTATAAATATTTATGTTTAAATATAAAAATATACTTTTATAATATATCACTTAAGCTGGCATTGGCTGTTGGATGGGGTAACAGCACATTGAACTCAACAGTGAAGCATGAGGCCAAAACCCAGATGTTACTTGGAACCAGGGACTCTGTTCAGCTAATCCACCACAAATGCAGCTCCTATCAGCTGAAACTGGTCCTGAATCAAATAATCGGAGATAGAAAGTTTTATTATCCTATTACAAACTCCCAGATGATTCAGTCCTAACACACACTAGGGCACAGCTAAAGCACATTCCATGGGATTAGTAATTCATATTTTAAATGTTTTTTGAAATTTACAGACAACTGATACCCAAAAGAAAAAGGCTGTCATGGGGCAGCACAGAACCACTGTATTTGACATCATAACTCCCACAGACAACCGCAGCAATGGGTTATGTCCTTAGATCCTCACACTTGGCAATGTCCTGAAAGAAGACTAAGGTTAATCTTCCCGGACTCCCAAATTCCCTCACAGTTTCTCTCCTACTTTAATACATATTAGAGCAGTCTTGGTTTATTCATGATTTGCAATAATTCAGATTACTTCTATTTACTATTTTAGATGATCAAATAATTCAGCTAGTATCTTTAACAGTAGTTTCTTTTTAGCATTAAACTGAAATCACAGCTCTAATTGCTCCTGAAATTCAGCAGCAAGATTAGGATTCTCTTACTGTATTTTCTTCCTGCTTTTTACACAGACCATTAGTTTATACTCCCTATACATAAAGCACAAAGGATTTCATAGCACTACTCTACTTTATAAATCCTCATTGAGAAGCACTGCACAATCTGCCTAGATTAGCATTTTTACTAGTGTAATGGCACTCGATTAAAGTCTCTAATATGCATAAACGTTCAGAACCACTCACCCAAATTCATCCCATCCACAGCAGCAAAGCGTGTGAAGCCACTCAGTGGTGGGACATTGGAGAAGAATCAAACCCTTGCCCCACGCTGCCATTTAAAGATCTGATACCAGAAAGCGGTTTATCACTGTGCACCTGCACACATAAATTCAGAGTCTGTCCTGTTTTGTCTTACAAACTCAGTATATAAGCCTCCTTTACACAAACATCTAATTACAAATCTCCATGAACATCCACGAGTAGTGTATCTCTGAGTTTAACATTAATTTCTCCTTAGCCTTGATTATAAATATCCTTTTGAAAGGATTTTAACTTCCACTATTTAACCTTTCTTTTGATGAAAGACTGAAATACAAATTTTTGCCGAAGTGCAAGATGTTCTTCAAGTTCCTGCACTCCAGACACACCATGTGCAAAGTAAGGCTTTTACAGAAGGCTGTTTCTGCTTATTTGTTTGTTAAGCAGACTATAATTAAACAGAGAGAAACTATAGCACAAATACACTTTTCTGATTCTACATGGTGCCTCCTTCAGTCTGTGAAAGATTCCTAACAAACCAGTGCATGCTGCAACATAATTAAAATTAAAAATCCCACAACAACTATTACGACACTAATGAGGTAAAGAATAATGTCAGCCAACATCCTCTGGTAAGAAAGTTGAAAGAGTAACAGAGAGGATACATATAATGTCAATAGACTTCAAAGAGAGTGTGAAGTTTAAATGTAAACAAATGTAAAGCACTAGCAATAAAATTTTAATTAGTGGTTTGCAGTGATGTCATCTAGCATTCTGATGTTAGGCCGGAAGAAAACAAGATATGGGCAGTGGAGTAAAGCACATCTGTCCAAAGTCCACAAGAAAGGACTGTGTTTTCTGCATACAACTAAGTAAAAACAAACAAACAAATAAAAGCAGTAACTACGGCAGGATGCTTATTAATTTTTTAAAAGCTATTACTCTGTAAGTGGCACTGAATTCAAATATTTTTTTTTTCTGCTTTGTCTATTGGAACTTTCTGACCCAAAGGGACATTTCTGTTACAGTTAACATAGTCCCATGAACATAATCTTAATGGAACAAAGAGATATTACTGATTTTATGTTTTCTTTCAGTTGCTTTTTTAATGTTCAGATAAAGTACCTAGAAAAAAAAGAATGTTTTATTATTCTATTTCCAAGTTAAACAGAAACATGACCTTTAAAAAGTAACTTCAGACTTCAGCCAGTATCAGCGAGTACTGACCCTGCAAACTTTAATCACATGACAAAAATATGACAGCCTAACATCTTTATTATTTTGACAGGTTCACACAGAAGGTCCACCTGACCTCTTTGCCTCTGTTACCGCCTTTGTATTTCTAATTGTGTAGCAGAGAATAAATATTAAACATCCAGATTTAAAATTAGATCTTATAGCACACTTTATTAAGTGTTAACCGTGTTCTAGATTTAAGAATCTGCATAGGATGGAACTGCTGGAGTAAACAATGCACAGAAATTATATACTTGCTCATTACTTGTCAAAGTTGGCTATATCAATAATCTTTTTTTCACTGGATACTTTTTAAATAATATTCAGATCTTCCACTATAAATGTTAATCCTTTAAGAAAAACTAAGAGTGTTTTTCTAACAGTCTGATTCTGAAAGGCCACAAAACAGCATCGTGCTGTTGTGTTTCAAAACAACATTGATACCACAGATGTTGCATCATGAAAAAATCCAGGACACTTGCAAGAATCACCAGTTGCAAGAAAGCTGCTCTGCAAGCTTCTCTGAAGGTGACTCTGCTGCACACGCTGCGCAGAATGGCAACTGCTCCAGGCAGCAGCTCAGGCCAGAGCCAGCAGACCACCAAAGGCCACATGAAAGGACTAATCTTTTGTAACCTTGATCGATGTTGGCTGACTGGTCCCGGGAAACATAGTCAGGCCTCTGCTTCTGTGACTCATGCCTTTATTACAGTATATATTTCTTGGTTAAATTGATTAGGCTGCACCATACATACTACCTTGTGTATTAATAATGTACACTTAATCAGCAGCTTTATCACTGGGCTACATTTTATTACATGAAGTGATGTAAATATAACCACTCCCATTCCTGGTAGTTCTTACACCTTTATGGTATTCATAAAAATATATGCCTGCATTGTGATGTTTTGAGCAAATTTATCAGAAGTATGAAAGATAAAAGCCAATAATTAATTAATGTTTTGCTATCTAATTCAATAATGCACAAACAACCCATGGTAAATATTACAGACCAAGGCAGAGTCACTCTAGACTTATTTCAAGGGCAGCTCAGTTACAATAAAACTACTCTAACAATTAATGTATGTTGCAAGAGTTTGATACAGTGTAAAGATTTTAGACTGCAAATGAAATCAGGTCATGCACCAAATAAAGGATTATGGGTAATACCACTTGTCTTGTCCTTAGCTGTTATTTCATGGAGCAGAGTATCTATGTGCAGGAAAGTTGTCGTCAAGAGGTTTTAGGCATATCCCTTTGGAGAAATACAGAAAGTATCACTGTACATCATCCCTCCTTTTTTTTTTAACACATATCTGTCTTGTTCCCAAGAGATTTTATGGATAACTGAGCAAATAGGTATGATATTCATACAGCATCAGGCACATGATATATAGGGATAAGCTGAAGAAAGCTATAAAAGGGACTAGGAAAATGAATAGGAGCTAAATAAACTCAGTGTTTTACAATGGGTCATGTGTCCTTAGCAAACAGGGGCATTCTGATTTCAGGTCAAGCACTGCTCTCAGAGAAATTACTTTAAAAGTATTTCATTTAGGTGAATTCACTCCCACATCCATAATCTATGGAAACTTAGTCATCTTATGCAGCATTCAGTTATAATCCAGTTATAAATTGCCACAGTTAGACAGGCACAGATGGTTTCTTTTAGCTACGTTTTCTAGACTACCTCATAATGTGTCCACTTTTCATTCTGAAAATGGGAACTGGTTCACATTGCTAATGTGGATTTTCAGAGGTCACAGTGACACACACAAAGTCAACAGAGGGAAAGGCACATGGTATTAAAAGATCCTCTAAGCAGACTGCTCAACCCAAGGCTGAGGAGGAAAGGAGTTTCTCTGATCACGTGTTAATGTTCTAGATAAGGGAAATTTGCCTCTTTCCTGACACTATTGCTGTATAACACCCTAATTAATGGTTCTCAGGTGGCCTTGAAGGACAGAATTCTCAGTCATTACACAGCTTCCCAAAATCTTTGGAAATGTAGAACACCCCTATATGTCTTTATGTGCGGTACGTAACATAATCCCAGCCTAAAACAGAGAAATGTGTCATCCTACTGATGCCATCTCACTTGAAGGCTATTTTTAAGCATGTATTGGGGTGGGTGGGAGGTATTACAATTACCCAACATCAAAAAAGGGATAAAGTCATACGTAAGATCAAACAAAACAGCTCTAAATTTGATGGAAGTAAGTCAGAGATATGCTTGCGGATAGAAAAACACATCTAATTTTGATTTCACACTTACTTCCCGCAGAAATAATCGATGACTCTGACGATTTTATGGGGATACTGATGAGTTAGGGAAGATTCAGATACGGTAAATACAAAACTATTTCTACCGTGTGTGAAAGTGCATCAATCTCTACCTTGGCAACCACAGAGTATTTTTCAGGTGACTCCAGTTAACAGACTTTGTTTTCTTCCCCACCAGACACACTGGTTCACAGGAGCTTCTAGGACTACTCTCTCCCTTAAGAGATCGAAGTAGCTAGGAGAAGCAGTCCATCAACGTGATCACATAGGTTTCAAATGCTGTAGAACTAGGTGGCAACGGAGCGGGCCGTGCCGGTGACACCGCGCAGCCCCCGTGCTCCCTCCCTGTTTTTACTTCTAGAAGAAAGGGCCGCGGCCTGGCCTGCCTGCGCCTGGGCCCGTCTCGCCACCGGGGCAGGAGGCCTGGCAGGCCGCAGGTGTGAGCTCGGGAGGCAGAACCGGCCTCGCCCTCCTCTCTGCCAAGAGCCACAGGCCGCCCGCAGGCTTTGCGCCGCCGTCTTGGCGCTCCTCAGAGCTCCCCCTCCACAGAGCGAGCTCCGGGAGCTCCAGTCCCTGCGCTCATGAGGGACGATCTGCCCTGGAGATCAGTACCACCAGGCGCCGACCTCGCATGTTGTGGGTAGCCGCGTTTTTTTCCTGAAAAACTACTCCTCGCGCCTTTTTTTTAACAGTAAGCCTGGTTTCACTAGCCACGTGTAATTGTTTCAAGCGACTCAGCAAGCACATGTATGAAAGCGTTAACTTGTTTTTTGCTGGGTGGCCCTGCGCGTCCCTGCGGCGGTACGGCTCACTTCGCTGAGGGGGGGGGGGGGGGGGGGGGGCGGAATATCATCCTAAACGGCGTTCCTCGGGTGGGCTCTAGCTTCCCACCGCCACAGCCCCGCGGCAAGGCTGGATTTCTGCCGCCGCTCCGAGCTGCCCCCCCGCCCGGGCAGGGCAGCGGCGCTGCAGGCGGGCCCGTGCCGGCAGCTCCCCCCGCCCCCCCCCCCCGCTCCCCCCGCTGGCGCCTCGCTGACGTCAATGCATTCTTATCGCGCCGCCCGCGACGACAGCAGCAGCCCTCAGAGGCCGCTCGCGGCCCGGCCGCCGCCAAGCTGCGGAGTGGAGCGGGCGGCAGACGGGGCGGCCGCCCGGCCCCCGGCGCTCGGAAGGGCTCTCTTGTGACCTGCGGGGGGCTTCTCCCGGCAGCCGGCCGGCGGCGGCGGGTGGGCGGCGCGGGCTAGTCTCGCCCCGTTCGGCCTTCTCGCAGGCTCCCCGGCAGTGCCAGGCCGGGGAGGACCGCGGCCCCCTCACGGCCGGCCCCCTCACGGCCAGCCTCGTCCCCGTCGCCGCCGGGCCCCCGCCGGCCCCCTCCGCCGCTGGCTCTCCCACCCCGCTCCCGGCGGGGCCTGTGCCGGCGGAGCAAGGGGGCTGAGGCGGCGGCGGCGGCTGGGAACCTTCTGGAAGGTGGCGGGACGGGGAGCTCAGCCGGCAGTCAGGGAAAAGCTGTTGTGCTAAAGAGGCAGGAGGTTTTAAAAGCGCGGCTTCCAGCTGAAGTGCCTAATCCAAAACATTAACCCCGAGGGGTCGAGTCTTGTCCTTTTCATGCCTGTTCTGTGTCACGCTCAGCATCTTTGTTCTCCATGGTGTTACACCTAATGACCGCAGTACGAGGGAAAGACCTGGCACCTCGGGGTTTCTTTTTGCACTGTAGGTGGTGAGCGAGTGAGTTGTGGGAAATGGCATTCCTTCTGGGGCGTTTGAGCCGCAGGGATCTGACGCGTGTGAATGTTCAGCATGACTCTTTTGAAAATCCTGTGGGAAAAATGGGCATTTAAAGTGCGCGTGGCAGCGGCGAGGTTGAGGCCGCTGATAGGGAGATGGGATGTGACATCAAAATGCAGAGATGCTGTGTTGTAGAAGACAAAAAGGACAAAGACCTAAGATTTCATGAGATGAAATCCATTCCACGTCTCAGCTGGTGGTAAAACTGTGGCTGAGGGGGGCAGTGATTAGTTTGTCAGGCTGGTTTGGTGATGTGAAGTCTTACTGCACTTACACTGAAATCTGCAGCATCCATGTAAAACGCTCACAAGGTGTAGCGTGTCAGTCTGGTTTGCACATCACAACTGACTCAGCTGATTGCTAGTTATTCTCATCAGCTCTTAACTGCAAATGGCCTAAAATGTCATGTTTTCCTGTCCGCACCCCTACTGTATATCTATGCCTTTATGCGTTGTCCATACATATATATATAAAAACACACCCCTGATGTATTCTACACATACACTTACATACAAAATCCAAGATTGAATTTTATAGAATTACCACAGTTTATGTCCTTTTCTCTAAAGCAAAATTGCCTTTTGAATGAAAAATACTTGCATCATTTAAGCCTCATTTCTCTACATACTGGTATTAATCCCCAGATTGTTTCTTTTTTTGACAGCCATGTCGATGGCTAACATGATGTTTACACGCCTGTACACTGTTACTGTGCATAACATGAAGCAGTAACACTCTCACCAACCCAAGAAGTGAGTGGCAAATCACATTCAGCCCTTGAAAAACCAGTTAAAACTCTGTTACTTTTCAAAAGAATTACAGCTGTTGGCCCTGGGTATGAATTTGGCCCACAAAGTGGAAAGCAGCACCTTCATGGGTTTGTAGAGGCGAAGTGTGACAGACTGGAGAGCTGCAGATGCAGCTGCTGCTCATGAGGTTTTTGCATTGTTTCATTGGAATACCTACACTTCACAAATACTGTTACTTTTGTTTTGAAAAGCTTTTCTTCACATGGATGGCTCTACACAGATAACGGAATAGAAAAATGATACGGAGACTATTCTTGTTCTTTTCCTGCTTAATAAGCACATCAATAAGAGAAATGAGTGAAAATCTACCAACATTTTCTTAATCTGATAATCATGTGCTATTCCTCCTCATGGTGGCAGCTGTCTTTTGCAAGAATGGAAGAAAGTGTAAGGGAGAAAACAGAAAAACAGTCAGTCCAATATCTACGTTATTCAAAGTAGATTATTCTTCTTCCGAAGGTCAGATGTTTTACAAACACATCCTGCTTAATCAACAGGATTAAGCCACAGCTGGCCTTTGATGAAAAATGACTGAAAAAAAGGTGTCAAAGATAGTTTGCAGCAACCAGGCTTAATCCATTCACAGACAGCTCCCTAAAGCCAGGACTAAATTCCTTATTTTTTAAAATTGGCCTGTTGTTGTCGTCAGTCTTCCAGATGCAGCAATAAAGGTGCAAATACAGACCAGCCATCAGATTTGTCAGTGAAAACAACTGCTACACCACCAAATGGCATGTTGTGACAGGACTCCTATCATGCATGCCACCTATGTAGTGAGTTGAAAATGCAGTGAAACCAAAGCTGAGAAATTAAGTCAAATCTAGGCCAGGCCTGAAAAGGGTTAATCAAATCCTGCTCACTGAGGGTTGTTTCAATCCCAGACTGCACACTCAAACCAAAACCAGCAACTGAGATGCGAATGAAATGGAACCTAGCTTTTTACTCATTAAAATACACTTAAAAAAAAAAGGCAGTTAGACTTCATGCATACTGGCCAGAGGAATAATCTTGGAGAACAATTTTGCCTGAATTCTGTTTGTATTGAATGCAATAGTTTTAAGATACAGTAGAACTGGCAGCTTTGAATGGAGAGTTATACGCCAGAAGTCCATCGCTATAGTCTGTGATGGACTCAAGAGTCTCTGGCACCAGGAAAATAGTATTTTGCTATTTCTTTGTGTATAGATTTTGAATGAAATTCAAAAGTTATTGTGAGATTCCCGAGTCTAAGTTTATAAAAAACAATTCTGACTGTGTAACTCTCTTAAATGGGGTAAGAATTCTATTTGTCTAGGATGTAGATTCCAGTTAAGATCATCAATGTAACAGAAAGCCTGCCAGAAAAGAATTTCTACACCATACAACATGCTTTGTCTCTGCACTTGCAAGAGTAAATAAAATCCTAATGATTGTGACATTTATAAAGGTATTCTGAGACCATCTGAAAAGATTATAAAATTGACCCTTCTTATTAGTGTATTTAAAAAATACAGACTTGTAATGTTTTTCTAAGTCTAATGTGAAGATATTAGAACATTATTGACCTGGTAGATACCTACATAGACATATTTTTTTTCAGGATTAGTAGCCAGAGGATATGTATTTACTCAAGTGTATTTTTTTCAGCTGGGTATTTTTTATATTTTTGCACAATTACAACTGCTGATCCATGCTCTTTGCCCGAGAAATTCCATTCCCATCTACTGTTGTGATGGACTACATACAGTCTGTTGTGCTAACATTTACAATTCACAGGAGAGCCTGACATTCATTCTCAGCTACACATTTCCAAAGTATTAGTAACACTGAAGCCATCTTTTTGCATTACAGGAGTTTCTGTAATGGCAAGGAGTGGAAATTGCCATCTTAAAATATGGCCACATAGACACAGTGGCCGTCTAAGTATCATGAATAACATTCTCATAATGGAGAAAGCCTTTACAGAAAAATACGGTAAGCAGACACCCCCCCCCCCCCCCGTTTCCAGCTTCAGCTAATAGAACAGACTGTATGGAGAGAGTGAATTTAAGAACACTATCTCCTGAATCCTCTTCCTCTGCTAAACAACGTCACATGTTAAATGACTGATTACATGTGGGGAGCTATCTTTTCTGTGAAACAGCTCACTCTTCAGTTTACTATGCCAATTACATAGACTAAAGCCTTTCTTAAGGAACCTGACTGCCATCTCGTAACAGTCCACCCTCTAGCAACACAACACAGAGCCGAGTTTGAGAACTGCTAGAAGCAATCTTGTATAACAGGAACGTGGCTAGTTTGGGCTTTACACATGCGATATGTTTTGTTTAAAGCTATGCTGCCACTGCAGGCAGGGATGTGATCATAGCATGAGCAGATAGAGCTAAACAAGCTTTAATCTGACAGCCATGAAGCTGTGAGACTGTGGGCTTTAGCTTGGGACTTTACTAATAGTGGGCTCTTAGGTGGATGAAAGGCACACTCTCCACCTTTGTTCCTGTTGGTACTCACTAACTAAATACAGTGAGCTCAGGTATATCTTTACATCTTGCAGTCCTCATTTGCAAGGCTGCCTTAGAACGTGCTGGGGAAGTTCTTTCCCTGTACTGAAATATTAACACTAGCTTCCAAATAACCTTGTCTAAACTTTGCCAGATAGTGAGATAATCAGTAACTCAGACAATAAAATGGTAATCTGCTGAAATACGGTAATACTGGGCTTTGTCATGGGGAATATTTGACCTAGTGTTAACAAATTCATAATTTTTCCTATAGTAAAGTCTATAAGGCATTTAATATTAATAATTTTGTATTTAGGAATGGTGAAACTATTCCATTGGCATAAACTGCACACAAGGCAAAGAAAGGGAATGTTCTAAGTGAGTTTATTACGCAAAGGATAGAAATATTCCTTGATAACAGTTCTGAAGGAATTAAAAACCCTGGACTAATAAATGTTGATTTGAGAACTATTGTTATTTAATAGATTAAAAAGCATTGAAACATAACTGAATCCAGTATTATAACTAAAAGTGTAAAGGTGCTTGGGTCCAGTACTGCTTTTATAAATGCTTATACACGATCTATTTTGTCAAGTTTTTCCATGTAGGTGTAGAATTATTCTAACCTCTCTAAGCCTCTGCATCTAAGAATTTTTTGTTTGTTTGGTTGTTTTTTTTGGTGGCTGCCACTGTTGTTTTGTAAAGAGGATGGGAAGGAAAATAAAGATAATAGATTGCAAAGATATCACACATTGCAGAATTGCATTTAAAGAAAAACATGAAGACATTTAAATAGGAGAAAAGACATTATAAATCAAGTCATAAGTAGGGTAGAAGTAAAAACTGCATGAAAGAAAAATAGTCATGAGACTAAAACAGGGATTTTCTTTGTTTTAAGGGAATAAATTGAAGGAAAAAATAACTTGAAATTACAAAAGAGCAAACATTCAGTTTTTAGCAAGATTCCCTGCTTTAACAGCAGCCTTTTCCACCCTCTGCAACTTGCTGAACTACTGTGAAAAATTACATTAAATCTGTAATATACTCAGCAGACTGTTTCAAGATGTTTTCAGACTTCTTGCCTTCTCATGGTATTCCAGACTAGTATGATCACACCCTATAGAGATACTACCTCTGCTTTCTCTGCAATTGAATTTTTAAATGGCTGATCACCAGATTGTCAGAGCATCTTGCAGACATTAATGGGATTTGTCCTCACGATGAGGTAGGCAGCATGAGAGAGGAAGCCACAAGCATGTGTGTGATCATACAAGAAAGCTTAGAACTAATTCTAGGTGTGAGTCTCGGTGCAATGCTGTACAGCCAGCTTCTGAGGGCAGCCTACATTGCAGTCAAAGGATTTATAGTTCTGCTGGCCATAAACAATGCCTGTCATGCAGTCGTGGCAGCACAATATCAGGACTACGGAGTCCTGCTCAGGCTGCAGAACTCCCAGCTGCACACTGAGCACCATGCTCAGCTTGACTAAATTGTCTAAGCTTTCTTCTGTGGTCAGACTTACGAACGTGGACCCAAAGAACTTAGCCTAAAAGGTGCAACACATGAAAATGTCCTTCAAGTCCCTAGACTGTTTTGTTTTGTTGGAAATGGTCACTCTGCACCTTGCACCTTTTTTCCAATTAGAAGATTGAAAACTTTCTAAAACAGTTTTATAACACTATGTCTAAAGTGAAAAATAGCCCACGTGATAATGTCTAGTTACTGTTTTTTAATACATTAACCACTGATTGGTATTTATTACATTTTGAAATCCAGGTAATAAGCACTGTTAATCTTCACTAAGTTCATTTTTAAGAAGCCGTGAATGCTTATGACATACAGTAATTTTCTCAACAAAGGGAAGATGAAACTGTTTACCTCAGCAAACTGCTCTCCAAGTTAAGCATTTTGGGCAACAACATCATTGTTCGTTTCAGTTTTTAAGATACTTTGCTTATACTCACTGTAGAGTGGAGTCTGTACAGTTAAATCTTACTTTGAACCTTTTCTGTCTAAGAATTATACGTCTTTCAGCTACAATCTGCGTTAAGAGTTGATGGGGGATTGTTTTGTTTTCTTGGAGACATGAACTTGGTGTGCTGTGCATCAGTTTCATGTCTGAATGTCACGTCTGGATAGTGATCTGCACTTTTGATGTGCAAGACTTTTTCACATATATGAGAAAAGGGCAGCTAAATCTTTAAAATGAGTTGATGTTGTTTCTGAAAGAAATCCACTTGGGACAAAGAAGTTAAAAGAAAGTAAGACATTTTGGAGGCATGAAAGCCAAATATGTGCTTTTGCATTTTAAATGTTACTCAGGTAGATGAGGGAAATATGCATCCATATGACATTTTGTGTAATTTTGATTTCTTTCTAAATATTTTTGATAGACTCTAAAACCTAAACTCAATTTATCTGTTTAACTGAGATTCCAGTAAAACTAGTTTTTCTGTATGAAGTCTACTGCCATATTTCAATCTATAGTTTAATTTTCAGCAATTCAGATTGTCACTTTGTGGGGATTAAATGATGACAGTATGATGAAAGACAATCTCATGGGTTCATATACTTCTACACATGTTCCTTAATTTATTTTACAAATGTGGCTATTGTCAAATCTCTTGATCTGCGTAACTTTTTATGAGATTAAATTACTTCAGCATCATACGGAAATGTTTGCCTGTGATCTGGGCCATCTTTCTGCCAGTCAAATAAAAGGTTTATTTTTGTGGAAACTTTCCAGCGCTGGAATGCAGAGTGCTGTATGCCTGCTAAGAGTTTCAATGGCAGCTAATGATCTTAGGCAACACTTAACACATCCATATCTTCAGAAACCTTTATAAACCCAGCACTACTATTTTGTGGTAGTAGTGCTTAAGCTAATTTCAAGTTGCCAGGCTATCACACCATTCGCTGCTTAAATATATCCTTGCAGCAGTCCATTCATTTGTTTTCAGACAAGTATTCGAATAGCTGTGTAATGAATCAACTGGAAGACTTACGGACTGAAGAAAAAAAAAGGAAAAATAATACAGGTTATTTTTCAGTCTGTTGGGTTCCTTGATTATTTCACTCTGTGTCTGCACAGACAACTTGATGGCATATTGCAGGGAGTAGTGAGAGGAAAGAAATGAGTGATGGGGTTCAGGAATTACATAAACTGATCTTTTTGCTCAAAAATACATGTTGAACCATAGCCTGTGCCCCATTTAATCTATGGGACCTAAATACATGCCTCAAGTTTGCTGAAACAAGGCTTCAAGTAGTTAAATCATAGGCAATTTAAAAAAAGAATGCTTAATTTTTAAACCAATTGAGTTGAAATTTGGGGGTGTCTCTCAACTGAGCAGTTTAAAATGAAGCAGAATGAGTCTGTGTATCAGTGCATGAGGCAGAACTGGAGAAGCAATGCAGAGCATGAGAAAGTCAAGTGGCCTCCTTTGATTGGGGTCCCAACTATGAAAGAAAAATGTTCCCACTTGTTGCTGACACTTCTACAGGAAGTGTATACAGAAGAATCTGTAGATTTTCAGAAAAAAAAGGTTTCTGAGAAGTAGAAAGATTAAGTGCAGATACTGCATATGCTTCTTTCTGTTGATTACATTATCTAGTATGCATTACAGAGTTTAGATCGTAGGCCTGACTACTTTTAAATAAGGATCTCACTCATAGCTGTTTCATACCATTAATGACTCCAAAGAAAATTATATCAATCTAGTTTTAGGAACACTTTTTCACACATAATCACAAACGTTTACTTTAAGATGAGATTCATGTCCCTTTGCATGATCACTTTTCATCCCCCTTTTTAAAATTGAGAAATTTATTCCAGAACATTGCCATAGCAGTCAACATCTTGAAATATTGCCTCTGAAAGGCAGCATCTAACATATTCTGGGGAGAAAGATGGATATTTTACTGTGTATTTTATTTTTTTTCGCTGGATGGAGTTGTTACTTTTAGTCAAAGAACTATAGCTAATGAGAAAACTTTTATTATATCTTTATTTTATTCTATGAAATTTTTTTCTTTAGAATACTGATGTCAACCTTTTTTATTTTGCAAAAGGAAATGTGGCACTAGTAGATCTTTTATAATCCAGCTCTGCTGGATTGAGCTGTGCTTGGAAGGAATGCCTATAATACTGGTCTCTCACAGAATCATCAAAACATACAGTTTTCAAAAATCAATGTCTATCAGTAAACCCATGTAGACTATGAAGGAGAAATACCTATTTGTTTTAACAACCAGTCTTCAAAGAGATTCTTGGAAAATCTGTGCTATTTTTATAGCCTGTATTTTATAGACAAGACTAATGCCATCTTTCGCGAAAAGAGACTTCAAGGTGGAACTGGCAAGTGTTTCAACACACTGGGTCTTACTACAAACACCTATTATTTATTGAAGCAACATTTACTCCTTTGAGCATGAACTCTGTGTTCCAGTGGGTATGTTTAGACAATAGCATTTGTGGCACAGAATTGTGCCTTTCTTCTTTGCAATGTGTACTGAGGCTACAAGGATCCTTTGTCTTCCTAGTGTCTTCTCCCACTATGGCTTATCACCTCATTGTATCATACTGCCACCTGTACCTCCTAAAGAACAAACAAGCCAAATAGGTAAGGTGGTGATCATGGAACTCAAGGGAGTATAAATCTGCAAGGAGGGTACAACTGCAGTAGACCAGATAAAAGTGATGTAAAAGACTCATTGGTGCTGCAGCTTCAGGTTTTACTCAGCAAAACAAAGGCTTGCAGACTTCATTGTAAGAATTAGCAGGAACAAGGAAATCACATTTTGGTTTCACAATATCGTACAGTAAAAATCTATGTCTGGTAAGTAACATGCTTACATACATTTCCAAGTAGCAGATGCATGAGAACTAAGTGGTTTCACCACCTGACTGTTGCTTTCCTGTGTGAAACGCGTATGTGTAGCGTGTATGTCAGCTGCTTGCTCTTTGAAAACAGTGTCTTGAACTGCAAAGACATAGATTGCTTTAGGACTAATCCTTCTCTGCCTGCCTCCTCTGTCTGACAGATTTTCAGAGTTGAATATTGAATGGGGAATGACAAGGCTCAAACAGCCATTTTATCTGATATGCCAAAAAATTTTGAGATTCACCTTTTTCAAAAAAAAAAAGGAACACATTGGAGAAGAAAAGTATTTATGCAGCTGAAATGCTGAAATAGATCATACAGAGATCCTTTTTTGTTTAGGAAACAGAAAGGACAGAATACAAAAAGCAGTTGAGGGGAGGGGTTTCATTTGCCATTGCTGCTGCTTCTATTTGCCAAACTCCAGTTAAAAAGAAACAAAACTTCCTCAAATCCTGATTTTGCTTTTTCCCTTTAAGAAGTAGGTTTCAAAACCAGTAATATTAATCATAACAACAACAACCACATCAACAATAATAACAATAATAGTATTAAAGACTCTTCCCCAAACAAATGTTGGTTTCTTTCCCACTAGCTGCCTCCCATCATCTGTCAGACCTTTCTGCATCCTGTTGATAACATTTAGTTAGCTCAGGTAGCCAGACTATGTCAAATTGTTTTCTGATTTTCTCTTTAATTTTTTTGACACTGACTTCTTCCTGGACTTTTTCTTCTAATAATCTTTGGACTCCTTCAATTAAAGATTAATTAGTCAATGTTTCCTACAGTATATCCACTAAGTAAGCCACTAGCATATGGCTTACTTAATACAAGGGGAATTTTTAAATGCTTGCTAAACCAGTAGTCACTTCTGTAATATATTCCTCAGTTATTTCATGTTTCTTTAGCATAGTAATAAGTTATCTAGTGGGAAAATTCACTCACTTAGATGTAATCCTACCTTGTTCATTATTATTAAGGAAGGAAACCCTTTATTTTTATCATATATCATCCTATAATTTAAGAAAGACTACCTTAATTTATTGTCTGTCAGCTTAATTTTTTATGGCTTAGAATTAGTTCAATTTCATATCTAATTTACACTTTCAAAGATAAGTATCAGTCACAGAAATTAATTTAGCTTACTGCATGGGGAAAGAATAACAGATTAGATTGGCAATTTTCTACTAGTATTTTAATGTAAATATTTGGGAATAATCTTTAATATTTAGTATCAACTAAAACTTTATGCATGTGGCCACAGCTGCTTCATTAACTCAGAACATCATCATAATGAGGAAAAAATCAAGACATTCCTGGTACAAAAAAGTCTGCTCCTACAGAAGATGGAGCTGAATCTTCTTAACTGTGAGCTGATTAAGGACTATGATAAAACCCCCAAATTTTTCCAATTCTGTTAGCAGAAAGCAAGAGTCACAGAGCTGTGCAAACCTGCCTGAGTACTATGGCTTGGATTTGATTAGGAAATTTTAAAGAAGTCATACCCCAGCACTTTTAACATTTCAAGTGAAAGTTCTCCAGTAAGAACTACTGGCTTTTTCTGTGCCTCCTGCCATTTCCCCCAAAGTCCCAGAAGCAAGCTTGGCAAATTCCTTGTTGCAACTCTTCCCTGGCA
Organism: Buteo buteo; assembly: GCF_964188355.1. Classification (NCBI taxonomy): domain Eukaryota; kingdom Metazoa; phylum Chordata; class Aves; order Accipitriformes; family Accipitridae; genus Buteo; species Buteo buteo. The sequence goes on from NC_134204.1 coordinate 21,507,319, forward strand.
GGTTTCTTTCTGCTAGGGAATACCTTACAATATTTGGGACTATGTTAGGCTGCCCACTGCTGGTGTCTCTTTTATGACTAGTGACACTAATGTAATGTTTACTGGATGACTCTCAAGCTCTTGCCTAGGCACTTGGAGGGGTTAAGGCCTGCACAGAGCATTTGGATTGCCTGAGACACCTGCCTGCCTCCCCTGACTGTAAAGGGGCTGTTCAGAGGAATTTGGTATACTGAGCCAGCCAACTGGAAGCATGAAACACAGGGGCATATCTGAATATGTGACTAAGGTGTCCTCACCAGTTACTTCCATGCTAACCAGTTACTTCCATACTTCTCAGTTCCCATCACCAAAGGTCTTCTGAGGTGAGTTGCCTAACAGGAAAAAAATGTCTTTTTGCATGAAAATGTTAGAACTCCTGGCATGAGAGCAGAAGCCTGAGTTTTAGGCATTTCTGATTCTTGAATTTTTTGATCCCAGTTCGTGAGAAAGTGCGGTAGGCACAAGCCGATTTTCCTACCACTGGACCTGGAATTACTCCTTCCAGCTCAAGATAAGTCACTTTGCAGAATGTAATGCAAAATGCATAAGGTCAGAGAGAGAATGAGCAAAAGCTGTCCCTGTTGTCCAGTGATGAGGTCACTCCTGGACAAGATGTTGTGCAGGGGCAGATCCTAAACTCTGAGCACTACTCCTAGGGTAATTTATCCATTTCATCTGAGCACGAACAAAAGACTATGTGGAGAGACCTGCAGAACTTCCTACTCCACAAGAGAAGAGCTGTTATTCCTGCTTGTTTCTAGGGTTGTCTGACCGTGGTTGCTGCCTGCTCTGATTCACTGCTTTGTTCAGGCTCCATAATTAGGAGCCTGCATATAATAAAAGCAGAACTTAGGCACTTTAATGGGTGATCTCAATGTAGCCCTTCTTTTTTAAATGGATACTCAGGAAAGTGAATAGGCCTTAATGCACCAGTTTCTTGTTAACCTGTTAATGGAAAAGAGACCTACTTCCAAATTTATTTTTTAATTGGACAAAAGTTAACGTATCACTGATCAGAGATGTCAGAACCTGGATGAAATGTGGAACAAAGGTGCACTCCAACTGCACCCAACAGTCATACCAGAAGCCACATCTGCACAGTTTTATTTTCTATATTCATCAGCCAATGGGCTGCATTCATAACAGCAGTGAGAAAAATGACACAGACAAGAGTCCTATTTTTCTTTCTGATTCTTCTCACCTCAGTCCTACAAACCAAATCACCTTTCACTCTTCAGTTGTTCTGTTGTTGTTATCGATACGGTAAATGCAGCCTGGGGTCATGTACAGTTTTCAACTCTAAGTGACACAGCTGGGCTGAAAGGAAAAGAGGAAGCACAGGGAGCTTGTCATCCTCTCTGTCTTTCCAGTAAAATGGACAGTTTGGGTGAAATGGTGATACATGAACTTTTACTGATGCAGCAAAATATGAGACCTATTTAAAGGCAAGAAGCAATGATCTGTGTTGGGTTGCATATCAGATTATCAATGTGTAGATTGATAATGCCTCTCATGTTTTCTTTTTAAACTCATCGCTGTTCTGACTCCAAAATGTGTGAGTCTGTTTCAAAATCAAGGCTGTACTACACTGCAGTCCTAAGGAAAAGTAACCTAAGTGCTGGATGAAGCTTACAAGCAGAGGTCAGCCCTATGCTGCCTTCTAGTCTCTATGCACTTGGATAACCCAACCACACGTTTCCACCAATACAGACTGTTAAGAAATTACAAATCATACGTAAGGGCCAAGTGTTGTAGTCTACACACTGCAAAACAATGACAGTTATTTTCTAATTGTTGATTTGGATGGTTAGTTTCAATTACATGGACATTCTTACCAGGAATTTTTTAAACTATGATTGTACTTCTCCGTTTAAGTAACTTGCTATTTTATGGAAGCTTATACATTTGACTTTCAGGAGTCACTGTTGAAGTGCAAAACAAAAGGTGTGCATAATACTGGGCAAAATGCATCTTTTCATAATACATGTTAGTTGGCATTTTTAAATGACATAATGTAAACCACCATTTTGCAATTAGTATAGTCAGGGCAAGTCATTGTTTAAACATCCTAAGGGATCCTGAAAGCTCTTAGGTTTCTTATACTTTCACTGCATAGAAAGCCTGAATTTTTCAGATTTTTCTATGGTACCTTGCAGTAATCAAATGTAGAGCGTACTCTATTTTGTACCCTGGTTTTATTCACTTCCTTGAATGTGAAATGATACATGAACAGCTTACGTTGTCCAAAACCACATCAATCCTCTTCCTGCTGTTCTGCCTCAAGAAAGTTAATCACTAACAAACACACTGAACTTAAAGGAGCACTAGATAAAGATTTCATTTGTAATCTTTCATTCAGTTAGAAAAGTTTTGCAACATTAAATAAAGGTCTACAAATCAAGATGGAGAGAGCATTCAGTAAGTCTTCAGAGATGTATCCTGTCAATAACAACCTCTTCCCTAAGCCAAGGAAGGGGGCTGAACTGGAGGCACAAATGCTATACCCATTAACAGGGAAATACAATTCAATAGTTATCTTTTCAAATGACCCATTTTAAGCAGATATTTTTTCATGACATCACATGGCAGTGCTGCACAAACTATGACAGAGAGCGCTAGTTTTTCATAGAATATAGGCAAATATGGCATCCATTTATGAATATCAAATGCCTGTAAACTCTGTATGTGCAAGGAAAGAAGCTGCTAGTTCCCACCCCGACGGTGACAAAGTGACTGTGAAAGACTGGCTGGGGAGCAGACTCCTTTGCCTCTGACTCCCTGCATGTTCACTGCATATGTTGTTCACTATGGGCAGGAGACATATGAATGAATTTCAGTCTGAATGTAATTTGTGCCCTGTATCTCACAAAGCAATATGATTCTGTTTTTATTGTGGCTAAGAAGGCTGTAAATGAGATAACTCTCATTTTAGCTATCAAAACCTAGATAAGGCCTTTAATGATTAACTAAAAAGAGTACCTGATGTAAATATTGCCGTTTTCCAAATCTGTTTAGTTTATGCAAAATATTATTGATCATTTGAAAAAAAATATACAGGCCTCTTTAAAGTACTTTGCACAGTACTGATGGGGGATTGGTTCAACTCCACTGAAGCTGATGATTGTCAATCCTTTATTCAGAACGTTTGTTGGAAGATTGTGGGCTCGTTTTGCAAACAGAATAGCTAAACCAGCTTAAACAAAGGATATCTGCATTGCTAATTGGTTACTGAACTACATGGACCAGCTGGAGGGACTTCATTGGAAGCCAAATCTGTATTTGCTCTGGATTGCACAATATAAATCCTTTTCTTTTTATATGCTATCTGAATTCATAGACTTATAGAATGGTTTGGGTTGAAGGGACCTTAAAGATAATCTAGTTCCAACCCCCCTGCCATGGGCAGGGACACCTTCCACTAGACCAGGTTGCTCAAAACCCCATTCAACCTGGCCTTGAACACTTCCAAGGATGAGGCATCCACAACTTCTCTGGGCAACCTGTTCCAGTGCCTCACCACCCCCATAGTGAAGAACTTCTTCCTTACATCTAATCTAAATCTACCCTCTTTCAGTTTATAGCCATTACCCATTGTCCTATCACTACATGCCCTTGTAAAAAGCCCTCTCTGGCTTTCCTGTAGGCCCCCTTTAAGTACTAGAAGGCTGCTATAAGGTCTCCCCAGAGCATTCTCTTCTCCAGGCTGAACAAGCCCAACTCTCAGCCTGTCCTCATAGGAGAGGTTCTCCAGCCCCCTGATCATCTTCATGGTCCTCCTCTGGACACACTCAAGCAGTTCCATGTCCTTCTTATGTTGGGGGCCCCTGAGCTGAATGCAGTACTCCAGGTGGGGTCTCATGAGAGCGGAGTAGAGGGGGAGAATCACCTCCCTCGACCTGATGGCCACCTTCTTTTGATGCATCCCAGAATGCAATTGTCTTTCTGGGCTGCTAGTGCACACTGCTGGCTCATATTCAGTTTTTCAGCCACTAGTACCCCCAAGTCCTTCTCTGCAGGGCTGCTTTCAAGCCACTTATTGCCCAGCCTGTACGCATGTTTGGGATTGCCTTGACCCATGTGTAGGACCCTGCATTTGGCCTTGTTGAACTTTATGAGGTTTGCACAGCCCCACCTCTCAAGTCTGTCAAGGTCGCTATGGATGGCATCCTCTCCTAGAGTATCAACCACACTACTCAGCTTGGTGTCATCTGCAAGCTTGCTGAGGTGCACTCAATCCCACTGTCCATGTCCCCGACCAAGATGTTAAATAATACTGGTCCCAATACAGACCCCTGAGGGACACCAGTCGTCACTGGTCTCCACCCAGACATCAAGCCATTGACTACAACTCTTTGAGTGCGACCATCCAGCCAATTCCTTACCCACCCATAAAATCCATGTCTCTCCATCTTAGAGACAAAGATGTCATGTGGGACAGTATCAGATGCTTTGCACAAGTCCAGGTGTGCTGTCTGTTAAGCTCCTCTTGTAACATGGCCACTTGCATGAAGAGTTCCTCCAGCTGGGCACACTTACATCCATGACATCCACCTCTGCCTTCGGATCCTAGGGGGACTTCCAGGTTCTGGAGTTCCATGTAACATTCGGTCTGGGCAGCTCTTTCAATTCTTGGGGTTTCAGTCTGGGTGTAGGTGTCCATACAGGAAGTTTTTATCACTTCACACCTGAGTTTCAGTCACAGCTTTGCAGCTGTAGTGTGTGGAAACCATTTTGTTTTGACAGGAAGCTACCTCTGTCTGGCTCCCAGAAGAAAACACTGTTAAGTTATGATAAAATATATTTTTTTCTGACAAAAAAATATGTGTTTTCCTTTCCCTTAGCATTTTTCTCTCTAGTTTCAAATTGCCTACTGAGTTTCAAAATTTGATGCCACTGTGAATGCTTAAAGGCTGTCAGAAGTACTAGCAGCAAGAGAAAGTAACAACTGCAGAGAATAATTGTCCTTTCACACTGGTCTGTGCCATAGAGGTCTAAATAACACCAGAAATATTTTATTTTTTTAGAAAGGAGGGAAGAGCAATAGCGTTGCATAGATGATAATTAAATGAGTAGCCTTGCAAGAAAACAGGCTAAATAAGTCAACTCTGACTTCTACAATGTTTTTTTGTGTCAAGTTCTTCAATTTGATTTAAAATAGAATATTAGGCCTGGGATGTGAGTTTGGAAGAGGTCTTTTGTTTTTAAAGGCAGGAGTTGAGTTGGATAAAGTAACAAAATCATAAATTGAGAGGGACAAATAGCACTTACATGTATATGTGCTATGGTTATCTTCCAAAACCCACATTTTCAGGACTCCCTTAATATGAACTGCTTAATATAGTTATATAACCTTCCACATAGTGTTCTTTCAGTTTGTCAGTTCCTCTCTCTTTTTCTATTACTCTTCACATAGCATAAAATCCACACCAGACAACACAATGTGCTAATTTTTGGTCTATCTGAGAAAAGAGTTGTAATGAATGTGGCTGTCTTCACATAGTTCACATAAACAGGGAATTTCAAAAGCATTCACAGAAGTTGAAAGGACACATTTAACTGAGTGTTAGTAAGAATTCTGGTCGTAAATGTGAGTATTGAAGATATTCCCCTAGGAAGTAAACTGAGGTGGACTGGCATGTGTGTGCCAGTGTCTTTTGTGCATATAAAGCACTTGTAATTCTTGAATTCAACCACTGGTGATGTATACTGTTAACCTGCTACGAGTCTGTGGATAGACATCTGCTAATTTCTCAAATAATAGATGGTATTTACCACAGACTGAAAGACATGAAAATGCTACAAATCACATTCACACTTGAAAATGTAAGTGTCTGTGGTATTTACCCTGAAATTAAAATAATTGCCTGAGGTGAGTTAAATAATTCAAAATATCCATAGGTGTATGGATATAAGCAAAACTACAAAGAAGAGAACATTTACATACAATTCAACATACTGCACAAAGAACAAAGGCCATTTTATCAAAAACATCCTGCTTCAAACCCAGGGTCTCAGGTTTCTCCACAGTTTCAGGAAAGCACCCTTTACTCAATGAACTTGAATGAAGGTTTCAGAACATTTTACCTTGCCTCTGCCAAAAGTTTGGCAGTGCAGTTTACCATAGAAGTACTTTTCTGTAATAAGATAAAAATATATTCAGTGGGTAAATTAAGTAAGAGGGGGAAGTTCTCATTATAAATGTAATCCTGCTTACTAAATCTAGAGGAATGATACATATACTGCAATTGTGTCTTCAATAGGGCATGTTTTGTATATGTGCCTAAATCTGGGTATGAAATCTAAGGTCATTAGCACTTTAAAATGTGACACTGATATTGTATTATGAGTTTTCTTTTGTTAAAAACCTGAAATATTCTTTATTTTTAAGCCTCTGTTTTCACAGACATTATGATCCCCTCAGTCTCATGTACCCACTCCCAACCTAGTGGCTATTACCGCAGATTGCAGGAATTAACCTCTGTAAGGCATGCATTTGTGCTTTTTTCTGTCCACTCATGTTCTCGTGTTTACTTTATCCTCTGCTGTGCTCTGGCAGAATCCCAGACACAGGAAAGAATAAAAGGCATTTGGATTATTGGGGACATCTCCATGCAGTGATACACTGTACAGTCCAGTCAGGCCCTGAAAGAGTCAGCAGGGTATGTAACACTTTGCTTTCTGGACTCTTGAACAGTTTAAAGTATATCAAGAATGTTACTTCTTATTGAACAAGAATTTATTCTATTTTAATTCCATCCTGTTATTCAGTAAAATCTTTCAGTTACAGAACTGGTATGAGTGAGAGATGCACTTACATAGAGATCTACACACTCAAAATAATCCATTATTCCCAATGCCATAAGGTATGACCTACTGATCTTCATCTGTATCTTTTGTTTTTTCTTGTTATGTCCAGCTGCTTGTATTTAGAAAGGGTTTAGTCTGTATGAATATAGATGTTTAGCTTACCATTGTGATATTTGTTTAAGTGTGTCCTACTGAAGAGAGGAGGGTAATCTTTAATTAATATTTAATTATTAAATAATGATTGATTATACTTTTATTTAATAAAATAAAATGTCTAGCAAAAGGCTGGCAGATCCCACTTCACAAACATAAACTTAGTTGGGAAACCTGAAGCTCATCAAAACAAATCATAGAAAGTGTTGGACAAAGCCCATGAAAAACATGTAAGAAATTCCATTTAACTAGCAGGATATTGATTTCTGCTGGATTTAAGATGCATGTAAAGAGTGTAATTCAAGTCCAATAAGAAGCAATGAAATCACGGAGTAGCAAATTATTTCAGTTAGATATATAACCTCATAATCTTTGCAAGTAGTGTATTTCTCTATCGCCGTGTTTTTTGTATACATAACAAAATCTTAAGGGGTTTTCCTGACACTAAGCCACGTGCTTCCTACATTTTAATAAATGAAATGTAGCTTGTTATTGAAAAATTCCATATATTTTCCTCTATCTGATGAAATAGGTTTGGGTTAGCTTTTCGTGCAAAATTGTAAACAACTTCTAAAAAGTGCAATTTTGCAATTATAATTTATTTTATGATTAAATTAAATTACCTTTTTGTTACATATACAAGTCTTCACTTGCGGGTCCTTTGGCACTGTATTTGTAATGTAAAGGGCCACTTATGTAATCTAAATTTAAATCTACTTTAAAGCTATTACTATGAATTAGATACTGTGTCTATCTAATATATGCATATATACAAATCAGACCCTGTGTCTGTGGTTTCAGGTTAACTAAGACTTGCCAGTTAATCAGTAGTTGTAGTATTCGGAGGCTTGGAAACTCATTCTTTTGGATAAATTTACCTCCGTCTGCATGCAAAATCTTTGCACATAAAAGCAGGTACCAGACTGAGTTTGCAAATTGTCATTAATGGACAGAGAAATTGTGAGATGTCCTATCTGTTTTAAATCTGAAACATATCAAGGAAGACCTTATATGGTTCCTTCCTAATTCAAATTATTCTGATTTAGAAATGCAGATATTAGAACTGTAGTAATCAAAATATATCTAATGCTTGCTCACTTTTTTATCAGTCAAAAATTAAAACTTGCAAGCTCAATCCTTGAGTCACAGCTAGTTTCATTTTTTTGAAAACGAAACTTTATTTATAATACACTGGTTGTGTTAAGAGAATTACTATCAACTTGAAGTGAAACACCATTCACGTCGCTGCCTGGAAAACGTGACTCATAGCGAGAGGAACCCCTCTTCTGGTTGAAGCACAGAACACCACGCATGGAAGCACTGTACAGCAAACAGGCTGGTCTCAGTCATGGGACAGAGATGGCACTTCTAGGGAGCAATTCATCTCCCTTTAAAGAAGACATCTAACGTAAGTCAGTTTGCACGTCTGCTTATTCACACTGACTATAGATATAATAGGTATCTACATCCTAGATATCTAAAGCAAGTAAGAAAAGTGCCATCTAAGAAGTCTGTTGTTACATGAAAAGCTCCCACCTAATTTGTCTGCAAAAGGAACATCCAGCATGCTATAGCATACTTGGCTCATACTGAAGATCCAGTATGCCATTGATGTTCATTAGCTTCTTCCAACACAGTTTCCAAAAGGGATTCATGTGGATGTATTGAATAGAACCGATCATATTTTGATCATCAACTTCTACATATTTACATTGAAAAATTACTGCAAATTTTAAGGCCACCATGGTTGCTGTTGCTTCTGAAAATCTGAACATTTGATTCCTGTGCTGCTTCTCAATTCCACAGTTTCTTATTTTTTTGCTAATGCATTTTCTCCCACATTTATGCCTCAGGGTGAATGCTTAAAATAGTAAATGGGAGAATTTTGCTATTGCTATTTTAGTCAATTGGCTTTACCAAATTCCTTTTTATCTTTCCTTTGTCATTTTCCCGTATCTTCTGCAGTAGTTCCCTTTTGCTAAACTTTTGCTTTCTGTGATCGTCCCATTCTTCAGTCAAAGTCTTCCCAAAGACAATTCTTCCAGGAAGCTTAACAACATAAATGCTCCATCTTAAGTGGAGCATTTACTTAAACTCTTAAACTCTTTCTGGTTTAGCATTGACATAGTTTAGTGATACTGTGCCTTCCAGTCACCTAGTTTGTTACACTGGTGATCAGTTCTTGCTGAGATTGCTAGCTGAGCCATCAGGATGATGGGATGGGGCTCTACCTGTCGGGTGTATTGTTCTGGATATTCCATGACATGAACTCTGAGAACAGCACAACCAGGAGGATTTCTCAGCAGGAAGGATCTGCACAAGCTACAGTTCAAACATTCCCCAGAAGAATTCAAAAACTTAGTAGCATCTGATGGGGTTTTCAACCATTCTGTGAAGAGCAGACAAAGTGTTTGTAATGCATTTTCTTTCTTGGCATAGTGCTGTAGTGCAATATGTTTTACTAGGATTTTTTATGCTCCAAGAAAGCACCTATACATACTTCTGTGCTTATGCCATGAAATTTGTTGCTATGGAAATATCAAAACCAGTCTATGACTAAGAACAGGCAAACCTGTTCAGGCAAAATAGTATCTAGCCTCAATCTCCATTCAACAGTCAAAATGAATTGTAGCCATTTTCATGCTTTATAGTGGGTTAATATCTTTCCTGTATCATTAAAGTCTTTTAGCCACTTATATCCAATGCGCACAGGCTCCAGCTCACCCACTTCAATGCATAATTTGGGCACAGCAATTCCAGCAGGATCTCTGAGAAATCAGATTAAACTAAATTAGATTAAATTATCCTTACTATTCTTTGCCTTCTCTTGCTTCCTTTAAATTTCTTGGCACAGAAGCATTTTCTAGATTAATTACAGTAGTGACTGCACCACCTTCCTTCTAAACATTAAAACTTCAGATGATTTATTGCTTCTGACATGTAGAGTGCATTCTGAAGATTAACTGAATGGAAACCTTCAGATCTGAGGGGGAATTTAAAAAGAGCAACAGCATCTTCCAGCAGAGTGTGTCTTGGATCCTGCTGTCTGAGCAGCTTCTCCTGGTGGAAAAAAGTTGACCTCAGGCAAACAACTGTGGGAGAGCACGTAAGGTAGGCTCACTGTGTGCTCACATGTATGTGTATCTTCTGGGTATCACATTTTCTTTTACTGTCAGGGATTTTACTGTGTTACAGGCTTTCTAAAGTTAGTCCCTTGGAACCAAAGAAAGAACCCTGTTTTCCAGTATCTCTATCTCCAGTTAAGGTAACAGACTTCTGGATGACTGCATTGTATGAGACAAATTCCACAATTAAAAATAGGTGTCATATCTATCAATAACTAAAATGTCTCACAGAGAGTAATTTGAAACCAATGCCCAAAATTACCCCTTAAAGGAATATATTAACAAAGGTTTATAACTGATTTAAGCATTTACCTGTCTCCCCTTCCTATTTATTTAATTACCATGAATTTAAGTATGATGGCAGAACATTCTTAACTAAGGATGCTTTCCTGTTTAAAGAATAGATTCAAAGATTTAACTTCTGTTCCCATATGAGCCCTACAAACAAATGGTCAGATTATGTGATGAATTCCTAGGAGAGTAAAATTGTACAGAACTGCCAAGATTAGGTTTTTTAGAGGTAAATATGCATATTGTGTGAGGCTAGATGTAAAAAACTAACAATGTTAACACATTCCAGGGCCTAAAGACAGAAACTATTGAACATGACAAAGCCACACTTCTCAAAAGAGCTGAAGTACCATTTCTTCCTTGACTTACAAATCTATTATACAATTAAAAAAGACTAAAGCTATTTTGAAAATTCTGGAAACATTAAGTTTTTGATTTAAATGATAAATTGCTGTTTAGTAAGTGTCTGTATACTTTCATCAAGAGGCAAAGCAAATGCTCTTTCACTCTGCCAACACACCATAGAGAATGCAACTACCTGGAAAATTACACAGTGTAAGAACATATGGATTAATATGATGTAAAAAATATGAGGTCAAATAAAGTGTGTTCCCATAAAGATGTCCATGACAAAGTTGCCATAATAATAATAATAATAACCAAAAGTGCCACAGGGTAAAATTTTCAAAAGTGTTCACGTAACTTACAATGCCAGTCCTGTTTTCAGGTTAATGTTTGTTTAGAAATAATAGTGTCTTTTACAAAGGAATTATTTTTCCTCTTACGCACCTACAAATGTTATAGAAATAGAATTTACCATCCTAAATCAGAAAAGCTGGTTTTGAAAATTTGTCCTCATTACCTAAGGGCTTGTAATGTGAAGACTTTGCCTCAGTAAAACTACAGAACTCCATGTCTCAAAAGAAACATTGATGCATTCCTCATACCAGTTAATTCTACTACATTTTATTGCAAAATGTTACTAACGAAGGTAAACATGACATGGTCACACACTGGTATATAGAGGGGGAAAAAAACAATTAGGGAAAAAACTTAAATTAAAACCAGGATAAGAGGACAGAAATCAGAAAGCTAATATGATACAACACCGAAAGTCGACAGTTTGAGTCAACACATGACTCATCCTCTTCAATAAGACAGATATAAGGATATGAAAGAATACAAGGTTATTATTATAAAAGGCAGTTTTCAATGAGACATTTTTATAAATAAGGATTAAATTTAGAAACCCATTATGGTTTCACAGAGGAATTTTAGTCATATTAATTCTTCTTACCTGTTATAGTTGCTTTGTTAATAGATGGTTGATTACACATTGGTGATCGTCTGTTTAAAAGGAAAGGAATAAAAGGTATAAGCCTGATAAACTCAAGGATGACTTGAACAATATAATAGAAAATACATTTCCTTGGGAAATTATTTGGGACTGGAATACCCTGGCATTGCCAAAGAAAAAGTTCATCTAGAACAGATACTTCTTTCTAGTGTAGAAGGGAATTCACAACTGACCCTGAAACCTTTCTGCAGATTGAGAACTCCAAAAAAGGAATATTTTAGGAATTTACAAGTTCATTAAAAACCTGCCTAATCATACCTAGAGCTTATACCTAGCTCAAAGTTTAATTTATATACATAGTTACCATTATTCTAACATGGCTTGCACTTCCTATGTTCTCTGACTTGAAATACTTTTTTTTATTATTATTATTTTTCACTCCCTTATTTTGCATATACATTCCACACACTATTTTGCATATACCTTTCACAATAATCTTTAGGGCAAACAGCTCAGTGGACTTCTTTGCCCATTGATGAAAGCTAGAAGTTGGTGGACTGACACAGCTGTGTAGGGATGTGTGGATGACTGCAAGCAGGGGCCACACAGGGTCTGCATATTCCAACCAAGGGGGCTGGACATATCTTTTAGTGGCAGTCGCTGCATACGCAATGGTAGGCAGCTGTCTTTGGAATGCTAATTACTTCTAAGTTCTAGAGATGCACATTTTGGGTGAGGGAAATGGCTCCACCACAAAATTTGCCAGTGTAACTAACATTAATGTTAACTGTGACGCTGCAACATGGTTGGAGAAAGACCATATTTATAATGTCTCATTTATCATCATGAACTACTGTCGATAAGTGTGATGTCATTATCTTGAATGAGTTAGGCAAAGTTCTAGGTTCAGATCATGCAAGTAGCTCACAATGAGTGTTGCTGTCTGTTCACTTTGGTTCATTTGCAAGACTCAGACTCTGCCTGAATGATTATCTTTGAATGATCTTTGACATATGACTAATTTATTGAAAATCATGTAAATTGCACAAAAACCACTCCAAGTTTATGCAAGGATATATTTATGCAAGCAATGCAAGAGCAATTAGTAGGCAAGGAGGCTGTCGTCTCAGCTATCAAGTATAGCATCTTTAAGGGATTAATAAACTCATTACTCATCCACATTTTATGCAGATTTGGTGGCACAGACCGAAATCTGTAATGTCTAATTGTTATTCTTAGTTTACATTTTAAAAGTATCGCTTCAAAAAGTTCAGTGGCCAAAAATTGACACTCACTTGCTGGGTGCCCGATCTTGTAAATTGGTTAATGCGGCAAAGTTATTCCGTACAGTACGCAGGCTGGCCAGCACCTGGAACAGACAAAATGGTTTCAGTCTAAATTTCTGCATAGGTGAGCCTGATTTATCTCCATTTCACTGTGCTGAAATAAAAAGGAAAGGACATTGCAAAACAACTGTAAAAGGTTTCCAGGGTTGGTTTGTCTGAAGCCTTTGACCATTATTTAACAAGAACATGTCTGTAATACAAGGGCAATAGTTTATTTCTTGTTTTTCCTCATAAATGACTCATTATTTGTTTAAAGGCAGACTTACTTGAAGAGGAGGAAAGTTTTTCACAGAATACTTCTTAGTTCTTTAAAATGAGCATAAAAGCATTCGTGATTGGAAGATAATAGCTTATTCAAGTGTAAGACTTCATGCATAAGAAACGATTACAGAATCTTCCATTTGCCATTCAGCCCCCACAAACCTCAAAGGACAAAGGGAATGAGATTGTCTAGACTGCCAGGAAAAATAGAATTGAGTCCCTTAAAGGGCACATTTCGGGACTTTGTGCAGAAGGCCAGAGTAAGAGGAAGGTATCACCTAAGCAGGTGGGAAATGTCTGCAGGCTCTTACAAGGTTTGCACATTGGGAAAGATGACATAAATGAACTTCTTTCTTTCTGGACTTAATTTCATGCAAGACAGCAGATAGTGGAGGCAGTAGCAGAGTGTCTTCTTGTTATAAATGGCACAGGCACTTTCTTCTGAGGGCAGTTGGATAAATGCAGCAAATTTGTACCATGTAAAGATAATAAGATGCACCTCTTTGACTAGGGAGAGGCAGTTCAGCTGATGTCAGGGAGGAACCACAAGTTGTTTGGAACCAGACTGGGAACAGGAGGAAAGAGCAACACTAATCACTGGTGTGTCTTTGCAGGAGTTGCCCATTGTTATTTCTCAGCACAGACTGGGCTGGTTCCCTGGTGAACCTGTCCTAGGAATTACAAAGATGGGAAAGGGGATATGGGTTCCAGAGGTCTGAGTCAAGGAGGATACAACCCTCTTTTCATAGCCCCTTAAATTTATACATGAGGTAGGAAAGGGGGTAGGAGGCTGAAAAGAAAAGAAGGATTTAGTGAAAGCTTGTAACAGATAGAAAATACTCTGGAGATAATAATGACTGGCAGTGCTCTAGCTATTGTAGGTAATTCCCAAATGAGTTAAGATAATAAAAATACATTTGTTGCCTAATTAGACAGTATTAATTTCATTATGTTTTCCTTTCCAAAGATCAGGAGGCAAACTCACATATTTTACATTCAGCATGGAATAAAAATAATTACATATGCCATCAAATTTGCATGCCCAGGGTACAGTGACACTAACAAATGTTGTATTTGGATGTTGGATATATGCAGAGGGAAATCAGGCATAAACCAAGCAGAAGGGGAAAGAAGATCTTGGAGTTCAAAAGTTCAAAAATGAATATATGCAATACAAAGAAAAACTGCTGAAGTATGAAAATACTGTAAAAGGAAAGGATGAGTTGAAGGTGGGAAGAGAAGGAAAGCATAAATGGAAAAAAGTTGGGCCTATTAAGGTAAGACACTTCAGTGACTGCAGTCCATTTCCAATTCTCTTCAGTTGATCTGCCTGGGTTCAGTTTATGTGTGCCAGGATGCTGAGACAGACTGTATATGCTAGTATTATCAAAGAAGCATATCTATGTGGCTCCCAGAGATGTCTCAGGCCAAGAAAAAAATGTTTCTACTTAATAAGCCCTGCTGGACTCAAATTGGCTGTATATTCAGGTGCACTGAGAATTGGGAGCACGTACAAAGGTAGCTAAGTGACTCCTTGGTGAGTGATCTCAGGTACAGCCATGCTTACTAGCTCTGCCTCTGCTGGAGTGCAAGACATGACTGTACCAGCAGCACAGGGCTGAGTTTCAGAAAGGTTAGTAGGCTAGGCACGATGCCATGTGAAAACATGAACCTAGCTGAGGTACGTATTGGATCTGAAATAACAGGACATTTAGCACCTGGGGTGCAGCGGAAAGAAGTGTGCAGAGCTGCAAGGTTGCTCAGGGCCAGTTACGAGTGGAGGCTGATGAGCCTTGCTGGACCTACACTTGGGTCCCTGAAGAGCTGCGAGGGAGTCTCTCTACTGTGCCCACCACTATGCACATTGACCAGATTTCTCCACTGTCTGAGATATTATCAATCTCTCCTTTTTCAGAAAGCAGAGACTTGACTGTTTGGTTTGTATGTCCTTCTATTTGTTCTTCTGGCAGGTGAGATAACTGTTTTGTAGGTCCAGGGATGAAATGTCCAATCCCTGCCCAGCACCCCAGCTGCTTTAGCACACATGCACATTTTTTGTCAGTTTCTGCGAGTGCAAGGTGTCCCACATACATAGTGATGAATGTAAAAGCGACAGCAAAAACTTTGGCCATTGGCTACAGTGGACCTAAACAACTTGACTTATTGTATAAAGGTATTAATATTTAGAAGTCTATTATAGTATAAGTACATAAAATACTATTTCAGTTTCTCATTATAATTTGCTTAAGTGACAGAAGTTCCGATTGTGCTTAAAGTTTCTAGAGTTAGATTTGTGAGCAAAAAGCAACCAGTCATCTGCAAACCTCTTTGGGTTTAATCCCTAAGTAAATAATACTATTTTCAAAATCAAGTTGTATACAAACAATTGCAAGTGAATTAAAAAATTAAGCTTTTTTGATGATACAAAACCTACAGAATTTTCCCTTAAATTTCAAATAATTCAAATGATTTTCTCTTGAAAAGCAAAATTCTACAAATAACTAAATTACAACAGTTGCTGTGTATTACAATATAGAGGAGTGCAACTAATAATATGCTTGTGATAAATTTTTTAATTTTAGCTTACAGAATTCCATTCTAGTAAAAATAGTAAATTATCTTGTCCTGGGTCCAGATTCTATGTGGGGTACACAGTGTGCCACCCTGCCTCCAGTTAAGAAATGCAGCTGTACTACCATGGTGATGTGCTGAATAGCAACTGAAATGCTAAAACTGGAACTATTACCACCAGGTGGCTCATGATCAGATGAAACAAGCTTCCTGATCAATTGAAGAAAATACGGATGGTTTGCAATAACTGGAACATGTGTTCCACGTGCCATGATCTACTGCTACCAGGAAGCCCCAAATGGATTAAAACGGTGCTTTTGCTGTTTGCAACACAAAAATGCATCTACATGATGAAATACTGCTCCAGGAAGATACTGAAAGGGTAGTTTGTATGATGAGTAGACATTGTACTGGCACATGGGATGCAATTTCTGAAGTCCTGAGTGAGGTCCTGATATTGCTAACATAACTCAGAGGAATGGGCCCTGGGCTTAGCTGCAGATGCAGTCTGTGAGCAGGCCCCACTGGGAGATGGGATTTGCATATTCAAATAACTTTCAGATAAGGGCTACGTTTTTCCTGAGTCCAATCAGATGTCACTTCCCCTCTATTAGGCACGCTCTCTCAACTGCATCTCAATTCCCCCTGTGTTGGGGAATGTGACACGTGATAACACCCTGTGAGTGCTCTTTCTCCTGTTCAATGCAAATGAAAACAGGTTGATTTAAACCACTGCTAATAGGGTTTTGCACTGAAATACTAAAAGCTCTCAAATAATCAATTACGGCACCTTGGTGCAAGCATCAATAACATTCATCTACTCCTGGTTCAATTGCTGAAGCACATCCCTCAATGCCAACAAGAATACGAAACTGCCCTTAAAACAAATAGGGTGTTTTGTCCCAGGAAAAAATGTCCATAAATGGGGTGTAATATTTGCCATTTTTCTAGGCATAATATAACTTGTGCTATCTATGTAGCATAATTTGTAATAAAAATTCAGATGACAATGAACATGAATTCAATATAGTAAATATTATTGGAATGCTTGACTAGCATACAATTTGTATTTTTTCTGTGCCCAAGAGTTAGGGGTTTTATTTTTCCTGAGGAACTAAAACCAGAAGTGGTTTTACATTTTTTCTCCCTTGTTTTTCCTGTAATTTCTTCTCTTCCATTATTGTTGAAGTATATTTACCATTTGAGAGACCTTAACGTATTCTTAGAAAAGGCCCTGGCTTAATCTTTTCTCTGCTAATAAAAGATGAAGGTATTGTTCATATTAAGGACTTGATCAGCCAGAGTCTTAAAAACACTGTATCTGTTTACAATGTAATGAAATATATGATAACCTATTAAATGAATTATTAATTGTTTTAACAGCTTATCATTAGACCAAAGCAACCTGCATATTCAGACTGAAGATGGACACCTTATTCTTATTTGAGACTGCTGTGTGACTCAACGTTTCTTTTTCCATTCACCTTCAATCACGTATGACTTCCAGATTTATTTCCCCCCCCTGTACTTACACTGAATTAACTTTCATTCCTATCTATTACAGGGTAAAACCTATCATCATGAGTTCAAGGAACATCAGTGTTAACTTTTCATACATGATAAGACAGCTCTTTTGCTAAAAATTGTGGAGTTTCAATCATATAGAGTTTTGTGCTGATGTTTTATAAACCAGAATCTGAATGGAAAAATAAAATAGAGATGGTTTTGAAAAGGAGTATAAGTATTCTGGGTAAAACTTATCTCACATCTAAAAATTGCCTTGTACTGAATGCATAAAAATTGTTCAAAAGGAGAAATTGTAACTACAAAAAGCAGGAGAATAACAGAGAGCACAGATTTGTCTTCATCATGACTGTTTGCTACAGTATTTGAAAAGAGATCAAAAGGTGTTTATAGTGTTACTGTACTTCAACTTTTCAGATAATCAAAAAGCATTAAAAAAGAGGTATAACAGGATATGGGAGGTTTATGACTTTCTTGTTTAGATGGCTTTTTCCTGTTTGAAGCAAACATATCTTATGTAATATTAACAACTGAAAACAACTGGTTTGGCCATTTGGCCTTTTAATTGTAAGATTGCGTGAGAAATATGGCAAAATTGTGCCTACCTGAGCAAATGGTGTCACAATCAAGTCATCTCCATGTCTGAAAAAATGAGCAGAGTTGTAAGTTAGGTATTATTGAAAACTTATCTCAATGCTTTAACAGAAAGAAAATCAGGTTTTACAATGCACTGTAGGTAACTCCATTTTTATTCTTCTGCAGTTAACTCACTACTGCTGCTTTACACATTTTTTGAAAAGTAAATTTCAACTTAGTTATTGCCCAGCTGCTTGGCATGTCTATGGGATGGCTGATGAACCAGCTGGTTTCTGCACTGCGGGTTGGGCAGGTGACCGACCACCCAGGACTCATCTGCAGCGATTTCATCCCAAAGGATGGAGCTGAAAATACCAAAAGCCACCCCACTAAGGGTTACCAGCAAGTTTGTGAGCACTGGATGGGCAAGTAACTGCAGATGGCTGCGTAGCACATTGCAGACAAATAAAAACCTATAAAACTTTTAAACTGACTCACACCTCTGTAGCTATAGGGGGTGTTACTGAGAGTGTGGTGTTGCTGTGGCAACCTCACCCACACCATGGGGTGATGTATGGGCAAGGTGCTGGGATGACGAACTGTAAGGGAAGAGGCAGGAAGCGAATGAGGGGTTCCTTTGCTTCAGCACCGAAAGCTGCCACTGGAAGCCGTTTCCAAAAAATATAGTCTTGTACATACAAGTAGGCTGAAGAGCTGTTGAGCTTAAGAGTAGCATCTGTAGCACTGAGGATATGGAGTCAGTCCTCTCCAGAGGACAACAGGCAGAGGGCAAACTTGGGAGTTTTCAGTTATCATATCTAGTATATGGCAGCAATCAAGATGGAAAGAATTTTTACAAATACAAAAATCCAATATGACTCCATTTTTAATTCTCCTGTATTTTCTTGCAGTGAATTTGTTGTGATGAGTTACAAGTTGCAGCTTTCAGCAGAAATTACCATTGCTTTGGTGCTACTTTAATGCTATTTAAGATTAAGCATAAACTATGAGTATTTAACAATGGATTTCAAATCCATGAAAATCTAATCAGAAGAAGGCTTTCTGATAAATAGAGAAATATGATTTGCATTTGAGTTGCTTCAACATCGTTCTTAAAATTTATATACTGTCCACAAGACAGTAATGTTTTTGCAGGTATTGTAAAAACCTAATAAAAAAGCAGTAAATACAACCAGAGAAACAGAACTCCCCAATATTCAAAATTATCATAATGCTTAAAATTCCCCAATATTCAAAATTGTCATAATGCTTAATATTTGTGTAGCTGTTTTTACTACCATCTGTTTTATTCCTGTTAGTTGAAACAGAGAAATGGATTTTTACAGACCTTGTGGAAGAAGTCTGCATGTTTAACAAGGTCTTTGCAGGAGTGGTTGGAACAAGGTGTTGCTTCAAGTGAAACCACAGTCCCAGACTGGCTGAGAAAGCCTGTAAGCCTGATCCTCACACTAAACCAGAAAAAACATGGCACCATGGGAGGAACTCAGAGGCTTTAATTGCCCAATGAAGCCAAATCCAGTCAGTTATTATAGACATCAGGAATCAGCTCAGAGCATTAACAGGGGAGTTAACGACCTGATGGATTTAGTACCTCTTCACATTTTCATTGGGTCATGAAAACATCAGGAAATGCCCTGGACTATTATTTCTGATCAGGTTTGCTTAATGAGTTACACAGCTACACAAAGGCTTCAGCAGAAGATAAGCCACATCTATGTTTTCCTTTTCTCTCCTGTTCTCCACTTAAACAGCCCTAATGTGAATATATACGCTACCTCACTTCCAAAAAAATTATGCTCTTTGTCTTCAAATTCTGTGAAATGGTATTATCTGCTGTCTGACAGCTGGCTTACCTGTTCCTCAGTAAAATCTGTTCATTTCTTCCCCTTTATAAAGAATATTTTCACTATTTATGTATAGCTACTGCCATTTTCTCTTCTGTGTTGACACTTAAAAGAGGCACAGCTGTGCAGAGCAAGGAATCCTGTGTTAGTCATATGAATGACTTCTGCAAAGATGGAAGAGCCTAAAGCCTCAAGTAAATTATTTGCCAGTCTTTATCATGCCTACCCACTTTATCTGTTACTCAGGTTGTTTAGGCAAAAAGCAAACAAAGGGTTGAGCAAATTCTTAGAAATGAGTGTGTTTTCTGAGCAATCAAATTCTGCATAGAAACTGTATCTAAAATCAATATGCAAACCATTTTTTTATTCATCTAGTCTAATTCCCATATTTGGAAATGATGAAGGGGCAGAATCCTGGAGATGAAAAGTTTTACAAGTTGCAGCAGCACTGGACAAAGAACAAAAATATTAAATTGTTTCTACCTCTGAATAAGCCAGATGATAGAGTAGAGCTAGTTCTTTTTAGCATCACAAGCATCTGTCAGTGGCAAACACTCTGAATGCCCAACATAGGACACAAATGCACAAAATATTCATCAGTGCTTCAAATTCCCAGGCAACTGCTACAACATAGTTATTAACTGTCAAAGTGCACATTGGCAAAACTATGAAAACAGGATGGTCCTTCCTCTGAAAAATTCTTGTGGACTTCCTTACTGGAGGTGGTACTTTCTTGCTCTTCTTCCCATTCAGTGCCCCTGTTTGCCACCCTTTGAATACTGTGGCACTTCTAGGAGGCAACAAATACATATTTCTGGGCTTTCTGCCCTGGAGGTTTTTTTTCCTTTATATAAAATAGCATGGCCCCGCTCCTCTAATTTTCAAACTTCATTCTACTTAAGCTCTTGCTGGACTGCATTTCATTGGAGAATACTGATAAAATACTGTAGCTTGTTATATTTAGAGGAGGCATTATTAAATACTAATTTAATGCACTGAAATCAACCCAGGATTTAATTTCCACTTTTCAAAAGCCCCTTGTGTCAAGAGCAACAATACCAGAAATTATCATTATTTTGATGAAAGTGTGATACTTAAAGTACACATATCCACAGCTTTTGCAAAGCAGTTTAGTACACACCAGACGCACTTGAACAGAAAAGCAATTGCATAGTGTGGTGAGTAATCTTTAATCCACTTTGGTCAGGAAATCTGGAAAAGGTGAGAGTTCTCAAAAAGGGAGCAGACATGTCTGAAGTGTGCTATTTTTTGTACCGAAGAGCAAGTACATATGATTCAATCAAAGTGCCATTGATCCACAGTGTACTGTGCTATAGTAAACACTACAATGTATAAGTGTCCTGCTGTTTTCTTTCCAGATGATAAGGAAGCTGATAGATGATTCTGTCTGGATTCTGGACAGGATAGTGCCACCCATCTATATACAGAAGCAGCAAGAGGAAGTGTAAACCCTGTGCTGTATATCACAAGCTTGAAATATAGACAGAGCTGTTAATCTTTAAGGTTAGAAGAAATTGTTCACATCAGTGTTAGACTCTGTTAACTAGAATGGTTGGCATGCTTATTTACATCTTCATTTTTTGAAAGAAAGACAGATTTGAAAGCGGACTAATTTTCACATAGCCTGAAAATTTAAAATTATGAAATTTTATCACCACCAAAAACCACTGCTAAAGCATGCAACAGTCCACATGAGATTAATTGCTGTTACACAAAACACAGGCCAAATTTCCATTAGCAGACCAAAGATTATATAACGCATTGCAAATTTTGTACCATATTAAAGTGATGAAACCTAGCCTTCTGCAAATTTTCTGGGTTTTGCTTCCTAACCTTTCCTATGGGACATACTTGAACTCACCCCATATAACCTATGATAGTCCCCACCCTGGAGAAGAGATAAAAGCGCTGTGCTAAGTCAGAAGTTAGATGAACATGTTCAGCTGACTGTTGCCAAATAAAATGTACAAAAATTCTGCTTCCTTTCCTCAAGACTGGCATTAATTTGTCTCTTCTACCCCAATTACAGGACAGTAATTAACTTTGCCCCCACTAAAAAGGAACTTAGAGATGCATGCATGGACAGACAGAAGAGCAGGCAGGAAGATTAACACAAGGATAGACAGGGTGACTGTGTTACTTTCACTTCTTAATTAAGTTGGGATAATTTAATATAATCATCTAATAAGAGGAGTAGCTAGACAGATACTCTGCAGACCTGCTAGGATACATTTAAAAAAGAAAGGGTATTTTTTTAATGTGGTCAGAAAAAAGTCAAGATACCTATTAGGAAGAAGTGAGTCCCAGACCTTAAGAGACCACTAAAAATGCGAGTCTGCACTTGTCAGTGTGGAGCTTCGCAGTGAAAGTCCTGAATAAGGTTTGTCTTCATAAAGGCCATAGTAAACTCAGATTAAGCTTTCCTAGACATACGTGAAGAATACCAAGTGAGTGATCTTGAGGACACATGTTGCAGATGGGAGACATAAACAGGATAAATAAGAGCTCTGTCTACATAGAGGGGGAAAATGTACAAAACATTTACACCAATTTGACACATACCTTTTCATGCACAAGATATAGTCAAAATAAAATTCCTGGTTAATCTTGATACAATTTTTATAGCCTAAATTCTAAGACTAGTAGAAAGAATCTTGACGCTTTGTACCACTTTAAAGCATGATGATACTGGTTTGCCACACTCCTCCATTTGAATGAAAAACTCACTTATCTCCCCAGGATAAGTACTGGCTGAGGTTGTCAGCCAGGCTTTAAATACAACTCGTGTACTCTGTGTTGAATTCTCTGGCTACAAACTTAGGACATAGCCCATTTGAAAGAATAAAGCTGCCAACAGACTTTGAAAAGCGCTAAGGGACAGTGGCTGTCTAGAATCCCT
Source organism: Buteo buteo (assembly GCF_964188355.1). Taxonomy (NCBI): domain Eukaryota; kingdom Metazoa; phylum Chordata; class Aves; order Accipitriformes; family Accipitridae; genus Buteo; species Buteo buteo. Next base: position 21,530,094 of record NC_134204.1, read on the forward strand.
GAACTGTGCTCCACAGCAAGAACTAAGGCTTTTGTTGCATTGTCACAAGAATTGACTCCACTTTTACAGAGCTGTATTTGGGCATTTTTTATTATAATTTTTTAATATAGAAACATAGCAAACACAAAAGCAAGGGAAAATCCATACTGTTCTACACACAAAGTACAAAATAGGAAAGAAGATGAACATGAAAGTAGTCTTCTATTTGAACCAGAAAATCTATTGCAGCCTGCTTTTTTCAGTGTAAACATCTAAATTTGGTTTAAACATGACATCCACTCATTTCTGTATACAAGGCTGATTCAGACTTACTGTCCAATAACATGCAATAAATACAGCTTAGATGAGACATTTGTGTTTTGCTTGCACATACGCTGGCACACAAATATACTACGTGCAAAACCACAAATGGAGAACAGAGAGTAAGGTGATAGTTTACCATAATTGCTAGGATTTTTTTTCTGCCCCAATAACATTTTACAGGTGAAGCCAAATAAACACACAAGAAATGTGAATTAGGTATGCTGAAAATATGCACGTTGCTCAGATTCAGATTTTAGCAGCAATGAAATCTGACTCTAGATTGCACTCTCATAGAGTAATGGAAACATCATGTAATGATACTAGTCAGCAAAAGCTGTGCTCTAAGGAGAGCAGGCAGGAGGGGTGGCTGGCTGCTCCTTGCAGCTTGCACTTTATCATCATCTGCATTTGGAGAATCCAAATGGGCTGGTTCGCAATACTGCTTTTGCAAAGCCCAAAATCACAGTGCTCCAAGTTAGTTTATTCTGCAGGTATAGCACTTAAGTCATATTATCTCAATTTTGGAAGACTTTGAAAACAATTTTCTAGTCCTAATATGAGATAGCCCAGGCCTGGCTCCAAAAGTTAAGGCTGACTGGGCATACGAGGCACCTCTCAATGTTGTGCCCACATTATGGGGTGTGACAGAAACTGGCTTACAGCTTTTCCCAGATAGTCAGTGGGTTGCCAGTAATTTGCATCTCATTGAAAGGCTGAGTGCCATTTGAGGGATGGTCACGCATCTAAGACACGAGCTAGAGTCTACGACGTTGTGGGCAGGCTGGGATTTAGGGTTGAGACAGCAAGCAATTGAAATTGTTGATGGAGTCATGAGCTACAGAGGAGGGGGTTGTTTTTCCCAGAGCTTTTATTTATTTCTGGGAACAGGTACCTTAAAGGATTTTTATGAAGAGCTACTTGAAACCACTTGTTCTATAACACAGTAGACAAAAATTAGACCCTGAATGAAGCAGACTCTTGTCAGCTATTGTCTGAATGTTTCTGAACACTGTGCAGTTATGTCCTCTTGATACTTCTTGCTAATACAGCAAGAGAGCTTGCCTTAATTAGTCAAAAGTATTGCTATAATATTGAAAGTACTGGAGAGTTCAACCTACTTAATTTCAATTGAGCTTCACCAGATGGAAGAGGATTGGCTTAGAAAAGCCATAGGCGCTGAAAAGTCCATTATCCCAGCCAAAAGAAGGTCTGGTTATAGTGGTTCCTCTTGGGCTATCTAACTAAGCAAGTTAAACTTAGGAAGATACACCAAAGGGAAAAAACATTTCTCCAGCATAAATCTTACTAGCAAATACTTCAGATGTGTTTCCAAACACCCCAATTAACTTCACATGGAGCACAAATCCAGTTACTCCATTATGGTGTGTTGATGAAGAAAACTACACCTGGCCACCTTATGATAAGAGATCCAAAAGACAGCTCAAAACAAATGTGGATGACTACATGACTAATACACACCAAGATATGCCATGTACTAATGTACCTGGAGCCTTCCAGGTATAATGGATATTTTGTACAAGAAAGTACTTTAATTTTTCATGCCACCATCTGAGTTCCTGAAGATATGCTTTATTAGGTTTGAAAGAAGCCTTTGAATACATGGAGTATGCTCTGTTGAAGTCATCACTGTTAGGTTACTCAAATTACAATCTTACTTCCAGTTGAACTGCATTAGCACCCAAGGTGAGAAGCACTCTCAAGACTTGGAAAGACAGAATGATCATATCCATTACAGAATAAAGGACTGAAAAGGAACAGTGAATACCAAAGTGTTTTTAAATCAGTATTTTGAGATTTAATCCAGGCAGTATCAGGAAGTATTATCTGGTTACCCATTTACCTTACTGTGCATCACCAGCATCATATCACAGTGCCTGTGCTTTTGAGCAGACTAGAAACAAGAGACTTTGCTGGGTGACAAGGGCAGCTAACTACATATCAGTGATGGTGATGTGAACCAAGACCCATTGAATCCAGACGCTTCATTCAGGATTGCTGGATGGGCTGGAATCAGAATCAGCTGACTAACTCAAAGAATGGGAAGTATACTATTTTTCAGCACTACATATAATATGCTATAGGAACACTATCAAGCTTCTTCCATCTCCCATGGGAAGTATCATAGCACCTTTGGAAGAGCTCAAGGGACCAAGGCCTCTTGTGTCAGGCTCAGCTACTTCCTTGCTCAAGAAGCTTAAATGTTTTCCACAGAGACTGCATTTGCACATCTGACTTGGGTAATCTGCCTAAGGAAATCATGTAGATACTGATGTAGTGGGCCATCACAGAAGGATGCCAGCATGATGTGCAAGATATGAAAACACAGGACAGCTCAAGAAATCACCTGTATCATATTGCCCCAAACAGCCACCAAGCTTCAATGCTTTAATCTTACCATAATACAGCAGACCATTTAGATGACAGAAGAATGGTGGACAACTCTGAGCAACTGGCCTGTGTTAAGTCTGACAGAATTACTCAGTCCTAAAGAGAAAAACAGCATGGACTTGCCAGAGTGTTTCACCAGTGTAGCTGGTTTTCCTTCTAAAATCAGAAAGCAGTCTGCCTGGGGATCACTGAGGCAATGGCAAGGGAAAAGAAGCTACTGCATTGCAGAGGTTTGGTTTGTGTGTTGAAGAGGGACTGGATTAAGCCAGAGGCTGTAGAACTTTGAACCAGAAAAGAGCTGAACTGAATCAGAAGAGTCCAGGCCAGTTCAGAAGTGCCATTGTTGGACTGTTCATAGAAGAGAAAGCATCATTTAGCTCTAAGCAAGGCTGTAAAACAAACAAGTATCAATGACTAAAGGATAGGCTTGTTTTCTGTTCAGGTTAGAGAAAATTAGTGGGTGTGCATACATAACTGGAAGCAATCAAGTTAGTGCGGCTTAACAAGTTGCTATTAATCAGTTTTGTTTGCATTAGCTGACACATATAAACTCTTAGCTTGTCGCAAATGAAAATAAAATTTATTACCTTTAACTGTTTTTAAGCAGCAGACATTTGGTTGCTTGTTTGTCCCTGCCCCATATGCTTAAGTCTTGAGAACTGATATGATTGTGTTACTTCTGAAGAATAAGAATACATGACTTTCCATGTGAATCTCCTACTCATGCAGGCTGAAAGATTTCCTCTCTAAAAGAAATGAGAGCAGAGCTGCTGAGAACAGCACCTATCCAAGGTAACTTCCCAGCCTGAGCGAGCTTGCTTTCAGCCAGCCACAGGAAGATTCTCTCAGCTTCAACATTTAGAAAAAAGGGTCCCCTAACCAAATTCAAAGGCACCTAAATGTGGGTATATAAGAAGAAACAAGAAGACTTCAAGAAAAATAAGGCAAAACCATCAGAATTTCAGATTGTCCATTTTCAGGGAACAGACTCTACAGCTAACACAGCATTAGTGCCACTGCAAGCATACAGAGTGTTGTTCGTGCCCTGAGGGGTGAAACAAGAGCTAAAGTTATTCTGGGTTGTGAAATAAATTCAGCCTGTGCATGTAGGTGATCACTGAGCTGGAAAAACAGTCTAAGAGGCATCTCCTAACACATTCTCGTCCCTCTTCGCAAAGTTTTTTTTCTCCACGCTGCTCCCATCCTTCAGTATTGCATGCATATGTGTGCACACACAAAACACACTCATCCTCCCTCTCCTCCATGGCTGAACTGTGTAGCAAGACCAGAGATGAGTGGTGTTGTGATGTAGCTGAAACCCCAGCTAAGAATCGGTTTTGGTACCGTGCTTTTAATAACGTGCCACCTTTGACTGAAGAGGTTTAGGAATTCAGTCTGCCTTGTTTAGCACAGGAGCGGTAACTTGCTATTTTGTTTCAAACACCCATTATTTCCAGAAGAGGGAAAATAAAGCCGGACATGTTAGAAGTGTTTGAAGGGGAAGTGATGTGTTTGAGAACTGACAGTTATATTTGGAAAAAGATTTTAGCATCTGGACATAAAACTGGTAATGATTCTGTATTGTCTGAACGTAAGATAAAATCAATGCATTTCATCAAAAAAATCCTGATTCAACAACCATATAAAGGTATATTAGAATACCGTAGAATCTTCTGAATTAAAAAGCAGATCAAAAGAAGCCTTCTTAATGTGAAAATGTTCTCTTTTTGTTTACAGCATAACTGATTTCCTGATCAACAAATGGAGTTAGTGCAAACTTATTATTTAAATTTAAGTAAACTGGGTATTACTGAGTTCTTTGTTTTAGAGTACATCTGTAAAATGTCCCAAGCACCTGGAAAGGACACAGTGGTCTTTTTTCAAAATGTTTTTGTTTATAACTCAAAAAAAGATTGTAAGTGACTTTACTAATTACTTAGCTTAAATTAAGCTGCAACCTGGAGATTTATTCAATGTAAAAGACCTTAAGAACAAAGAAGCAAAACCCAATGAAGCAAAATATTGGTCTATTTTTCCTAGAGTCACATAAGCACATATCTTTCCATGGAAAAATAAATGTGTCAAGCAATTAAATACATTTTTTCATTAAAAATTTTTTCTAAGCTGAAACACACATAGAAAATGCATCTTAGAAGATTTTTTTTAAAGCACACTGGACTTTGAAGTTTAACTGACTCTTTTCAGCCAGTAATATCTGTGATATAGTAATATCACAGATTCTGAGAAAAGAATCCAATAAATCATAAGGACTTTCAACAGCAGTTTATCTGGAAAGAAACACAATTGTTTCTAATTTGTTAAACTGAGGTGCAATTACTCTGCTCAGTAACTGCATGTCTTTTCTGCTCTCCTAGAGTCTTGGCCAGAACCTTTCAGGGAAAAGTTTTTTTTCTCTGTAACTTCAGATGCATATGCACAGCATTTTATTAATAAATCTGGGCCTTCCTAGCTCAGAAACAGAAGAATAAACTGTATCACTAGTAATTTAGCTTCCTGTTCTGTACGAGAAAATATATCCTAATTTAATGAATTTATTGGCATGTTAAAGGCTCAGGTGAACCTTATTAACTGTCCAGGTTTGCCATCTTTGTCTGCCATTATTTTAAAGTACATTCCCCTTATGAATTTGACCCAGATTGAATACAATGCAATTTTTTTAAAAGCTGAGCAGACTGTCGAGAACTGGGACATGTGTGCAGGTTTACCTCAAAAATTCTCTTCTCTGGCAGTTGTTCTACATGCCAGTTAAAGGGATATTTCAGCCTGTTTGCAGCTTTAGGTCAGGACCAGACCTGCCAGTCGCTAACAAATGAGGGAACTCCCTACCTTGGAATTTCCCTTTATTTAAGGTAATTTTTGCAGCCAGAATAATTCTGCTATTCTTTTTCTCTTTGCAAAATTACAGATTGTTTTGGCTTTATTTTGGAAAAAAATACCCACACAAATTAAAAATCCCACAACTACTTCTTTAGCTATTGAAAAAGGGAATAATTCACCCTGCCAGAACAACCCAAATCTCTGTCAGTATCCATGTTTATCAGACTACAGAGGCTCTTTTTGTTCCAAAGTAGTCCACATTTGGGTTTTATTATTCAAAGACATATTTTTTTGATTTTTTTTTGTTTTCGTTTTGGTAAACATAGAGCCAAGGCTTACAGATACATTCAAATACATTCTACAAAGCAGCACATCCTCTAGGAGAAGGCAGGATAATACTGTAATTTATAGGGGAAAAAATCCTGGAGTAAACTGCATCCTCTTGTCACTTCTTTTACCACAGACAGCAGCAGAGGAATGCTACTATCTACAGAAGGTATAGCAAAATAGCAGTAGGTTGACCAGTTTGGGGAATGGGTGTACTGCTGGCCATTTTTCCATTTAGCAGATCACCAGGCCAATGACCATGCAGTTCCCTACAGTCAGTGTTCCCTGGCTGGGTTCTGATACTTAAAAGATGAAAGCAAGGTTTAATGGAAATCAAGAAATTTTGTGTAATTATACTAATTAGACCTTATAATGATATTTCACCTCATTGAGGAAAGAGTGCTAAGCCTCTCTAAAGAAGCCCATAAAACTGCCCACATGAGCTACTTTTTTACTGAGTGAGGTTCCGTTGGCCAAGTCCTGGAAAAGCCAGGATGTTGTGTCCAAGCAGTGTTCTGTGACCTTGTGGAAATGGAAAAAGGGTAGACTTAAGAAGTGCTTATTGTCACATACCTTTTCCCCTAGATACATTCAGAAGACATAGTGGAGCTCAGACAGACTTCTGTACTGAGAGTGACTTGGTCCTCTGCTCTGGTCTGCTACACTGTGGTCTGCTTCTTCAGGATCACAGCAGGACTTACACATGCTTTTCTTCCTTTAGAGTGGCACTTAAAACATGGCTCTGCCCCAGCCAGGGGACTGCTTATTGAATTCTTTCTAGTGGTCATAAGAGTGCTAATGATTTCATTGAAGAACCCATTTTTTTAACCTGGTTAGAGACCTGTGTTTTGTTAAAATGGAGATTCTCTACTCATTTGATATCTTGCTCCATTAATCAGGGCAGTGATCCCTTAGCAAGAAAGGAATATGAAGTGTAACCACTTCTGTCTCTGTCTGCAAGTGCACGTTCTGAGCAGCAATAGCTGTTCAAACAGGTGAGTAGTAAGTAATCAGGCCACCTCTGCAAGACAGCCACAAAGCTCCCTGCGTTGCTCATGTCTTCAGACATAAACCTGACAGTTCTTCCAGTACAACACTGATGATTTTGCTCATCTTTCAGCTAGCTTATTGGTGACAACACCAAGCTGTGTGGAGTGGTTGACACACAGGAGGGAAGGGATGCCATCCAGAGGGACCTTGACAGGCTTGAGAGGTCGGCCCATGTGAACCTCTTGAAGTTCAACAGGGCCAAGTGCAAGGCCCTGCACATGGGTTTGGGCAATCCCAAGCACAAATAGAGGCTGGACGATAAGCGGACTGAGAGCAGCCCTGACGAGAAGGACTTTGGGGTATTAGTGGCTGGAAAACTGAAAATGAGCCATCAACGTGCACTTGCAGCCCAGAAACTCAACTGTATCCTGGGATGCATCAAAAGAAGCGTGACCAGCAGGTCAAGGGAGGTGATTCTCCTCCTCTACTCTGCTTTCATGACATCCCATCTGGAGTACTGCATTCAGCTCTGGGGCCCCCAACATAAGAAGGACATGGACCTGTTGGAGCGAGTCCAGAGGAGGGCCACGAAGATGATCAGGGGGCTGGAGAACCCTTCCTATGAGAAAAGGCTGAGAGAGTTGGGGTTGTTCAGCCTGGAGAAGAGAAGGCTCTGGGGAGACGTTATAGCAGCCTTCTAGTACTTAAAGGGGCCCTACAGGAAAGCCAGACTTTTTATAATGGCATGTAGTGATAGGGCAAGGGGTAATGGCTTTAAACTGAAAGAGGATAGATTTAGATTAGATGTAAGGAAGAAGTTCTTCACTGTGAGGGTGGTGAGGCACTGGAACAGGTTGCCCAGGGTCGTTGTGGATGCAACATCCCTGGAAGTGTTCAAGGCCAGGTTGGATGGGGCTTTGAGCAACCTGGTCTAGTGGAAGGTGTCCCTGCCCATGGCAGGGGGGGTTGGAACTAGGTGATCTTTAAGGTCCCTTCCAACCCAATGTTTCTATGATTCTATGATTCTAGCTTCTGTTCCCTTTTTTCTCTGTGTTGCAACAGTGCTGTTAGTGACTTTTTTTTTTTATTTTCTCTTCTTTATTCTCCTTCCCTTTAAACTTGTTTTCCTGTCTCTCATCACAGATCCTGCTCTGTAATTCCCTCATATGGGCTCAGTCATCCTCACTGGCTCACTCATTCACTTCTCTTTCTCTTGCACATCCTCATCTCTCTGCTGGAAATCCCACAGCCAGGCTTCACAACACATCTGTGCTCTTTGGCCTTGGACCTTGCATCTTCCTGTCTAAACCACTGGCCTCTCCAGTTCACAACCTTGAATGCCTTTTTCTCATATCCTCATGTCATCTCCAAGTCCTGTGTTTTTTCCTCTCTAAGACCATGCTATTTCTTCCAAGATATAATTGAAAAGATATGTTACTCACTCCTACTCATTTTTATTTGTTTTTCCTTTCTTACCATACAGCTGATTCTTCGGCCTCTTTCAGTGCCATAACTGCACCCACATTTGTCCCACGAACCTTCTCTCATCTGAGCAGCCTTGCACTCACTCTGTCTTTTATTCTTTTCCATAGCTAATCTGGCTTCTCACTTTAGAATATACTTTAGCCTCTCTGATTTGAAAAATCTTTCCACCTCCCCATTCTCTGCCCTTATTTCTATTACTTTACAGCCCAACTCACTGAATGAAACTCCCTTTGGTTGCTCTGTGACATTTACTACTTTGGGCATAGGGACTCATGTTATACCTTTGCCTGGGGATAGTATCTGACTATGTTAGTCTCTTGGTTACCACTTTATGCTTTGACTTTAAGTTGTTTGTGGCAGAGCCCATCTTTTCAGCTTGGGTTTGCAAAGAACTGAGCATGACTGTGTTCTCTTCCTCGGCTAGAGCTGTGCAAATAATAATGACCGAATGATGAATTCAGTACTTCAGCACTGCCATCCGCTGGCTGTCTGTTATCATGACACTCCATGTTTGACTAAAATCTTAAGCCTTGTTTTTGTTTCATCTGCTGCTACTGAAGTGGAATGTATTATTTTAAGCACACTATCTGAGAGTAATGGAAATGCCAGAAATCTTTATGTTATATTCCTTCCAAATACAAGATGCATGCCTTCTGCTTTCTATTTTGCTTTACAAAGTGAAATACTGAGCTTGGTAGCTCAAGTACTGAAGAATCAGGGGATTCTATGTTAAACCGTTACATACAATTAATTCACCTGCGTTACCTGAATGATGTGTATGTTTTGTAATATATTTTGCTCATGCTTAAGAAACATGCAATACTTAAAATTAAGCATGTATATAGATGGAAAAGGGAAATAGGATAATTTGGGAGTAATCTAAAATTTGTGTGATACTTCCCCTGACAACTCTTCCAGCCTCCACCTCATTTAGGCATGTCCTGAATGGGAGTGGTTTATCTATTTTTATAAACTTCAGTGTGTTTCCTTTCCATGAGCACATCCAGTTTCTCCTTGAAACCATATATAAAGACCTTTGTAGTATTTTTTTTCCCTCTCTATTTTATCTTTTTAAACTTTCCCCTCTTTCACTCCTTGGTTTTCTTTTACTTCATTTCTGTGATATAATCAAGCTTATTATAATTAGGCTTACTAACATATGATTAATATTCCATGGTTAAAACAACTTGCCTTTTACATTTCCTAATGTGCTCCCATCCAACAGTGGCATGAATATTTACCTTCTTAGTACAACAGCTCTTCTGTGACAGAACACTGTGAAAAAAAAATCTATCCAGATGTGGGGTCCAACAAATTTTATACACAGATGTATTTTAAGAAAATTTTGAAAGGAAGAATAGATACAAATATCCAAAAGAAAAAGTGTGCTCAGTGTTTCAGTAATTCAGTTGTTATCCAATTTACTGCCATGTGCTGAAATATTACCCAGAATTCTAGGAAATACAGAAGTGGATTATGAGTTCAAAGATGGAGCACTAATTGAATTCTTAATTGAAATGATTCATCTAAGCAACACAGTGACCTGGATTGTCCCCCTGAATGTAAAAATCTTTCCAAATGGTATCCTGGCACAGGTGCCACACTAAAAGCTTGACTCTTACCTATCTAAAAAAAAGGTTATCTGTCAGAGGAAGATTTGCTGGAAGGGGGTCACTATTTGCAAGCAAAATGCGTTTTTTCTTCCGACAAGGCAAGAAGGATTGGTCTTTTTCTTACTCATTTTGTCTCAACTGAAAGTGATCACACTGGGCACAAAGCTTACTAAGTACTTCAGTCTACAGAACTTAACTGAGGTATGGACCTTAAACAAACCCTCTGTGAAGGCATGAATTTTTCTCATCTTGATGCTTACAAAGACAGCTATAATTAGACGGACTAATCAACATTATAAAAAATGATATGTAAGCTGAAAATAATGTTCAAGTATAATGACTGCAAATTAAATATCAGGTGAAATTTCACTCATCATTATGAAAACCTTTTTTCTTTGTTGTGTGTACTCTGTTATTTTTTTAAAGAGGATATTGATTGGGTTTTGCCTCATTAAAAAACAGCATTGATATTAATGCTGGATTTTTAATGCTTTAGGCTTCCTCTTTCCCTAGGGGACCCTTACAAGCCTGGTCCTTTATTTTAGTGATGTATAATTGAACCATAAATACCTACCTGGCAGTCAAATTTGGAGCAGATATGGCAAACAAACAAAAAAATTTAGTTAATTCTTAATTTCTATTACTTAGAAGTGACTAGAAGCTAGGACATTTAACATTTTTTTAGTGTCTTACAACTAAACAGAGATTTGCATCTGACTTCCACTACCCATGTAACTTAGTGTCTACACATACTTGAAAAGTATGATGCACTAGCAGAAAATACATCTCAGAAGAATAGTGAGAGAGTATAGGATAACTTTCCAAAGGCCTTTTGTTAAAATTTGCCTTTTAGTTAAAAGAGTATTTGAAATAATTTTTGCCTCTCTTGTATTTATTAATTTCTGCCAGCTGGTAAATCTTTTCTCTGAAAACCTAAAAATACCTGGTGCAAACAAATGCAATCTTTTTCTTAGGAACATTAAGAAGCAGAAATTGAGTTTGTGTCACTTCTTTTGAAAATAACTTAATAGCCAGGAAATCAGAGCTCTCTTTACTGTCTTGATACATCACTATTGACTGTCTTCATTATTCTGTCAAAGCTAATAAAGTGCATAAACACATCAAGTGCACCCTCATGACACCCTTACTTTCAGAAAACTGGAGAAACAAGTACAAGCTTCATTAAAGAAATAAACAATTATCCATAACATCAATACCATAAGTGATTACTGTCTTTGATTTTTAAAAGAAATTTCTTGTGGCTGGAAAAGCCAGAGGACAAAACATAGGCTAAACATATTTTATAATGTACTTACATATCACTGGCAATGGAGGAGTTCCTGGACATGGACTTTGGAGACAGGTCATAGTCACTGTCTGACCGGTAAAGGAAAGACTCCCTACGTTGACTGTGGACAAAATTTGCCTGAAGAATTAGCCCTGATCCAGGGCTCGTCATGGGATCCAAAGGACTTCGTCCCGATGATGTACCATTGTCTACATCGAAACTGCAAAAAAAAAAAAGGACGAAAAGATTTATGCCACCAACATAAGAATTTTGAAAGTAATAAACACTCTTCTGACAAATTTATTACTAGATAATTGCTTCTTGGTAATGGGGAAATAAAGACCTGATCAAGTCCACTGCTACGTAGCAGAAGGCACACAAGAAATATACTTTAAAATTGCTGATAACCAAAAAGAACAAGTCTGATGGAAAAGAAATTTGGTAGAGAAAAAAACCACTATTAGGAATACAAGAAGCCTTATGCCTCTCTCCATGTAGAGTATCCACGAGCTCTATACCTGAGGAAACATGATGCTTTACTGTTTTCTTCCTCAGGCCCCATCTCTCCTGAGCCAGACCTTCATTATCCTGTCTCCCACTGTTGAGGCAGTTGAGGGCTCTTTTGTTATTGAGTACCCAGCCCTAATATTTCATTACTACCCAAATATTTCAACAACATATTTTGTCTTGTCCCAATAAACAAAGCACTGGGGTGGGATTAAGGCATGTGTTTGTGCTTGGGCATGTTTGCATGTATTAGAGTTGCTATTTTACAACCAGATTGAAGAAATTAGTTCTTTGCTCACTGCCAACCAGCGCAACTTCTGTGGCCATCCATGTCTTTGAACTACACAGTTTAGATCCAGCACTTCTAGCTATTGTATTTGGTATTAAAAGTGATAAACAGGCTTATCATTCCTAGGGAACACTGCTGTCATGAGAGGCTAACGGGTGAGAAAAAAGAAAGAAAGAGAAGGAAAGAGAAGATGCTCTTTCATGTAGTCTGTGACATTTCCACAAAGGACTTTGAAAATCAGTGCAAAGACCTTGAATGGGAGTCTGCAATCGATTAGAAACTAGCACAGGTTGGACAGTGCTGGGAGGACATGCTCATGGCAACCTGTGTTGCTTAGCAGCCCAACAGCTGTATTTGGCACCGTATGGAGTCTTTTTGGAGCATGTGGCTCTGTTTCTAACATGTGGATTAGCAAGATTATGTCTCCATTTGATGGGATGGAGCACACTTTATCCAGCTAGAAGTGGAAAACGACTTTTGTTTCCCTAGTTGGTTGTGTCTCTATAAAACCAACAATCAGTTTTAGTTTTACAGCATTGTAGGAAAGGTGTGCATGAGACCTTGGCTTATAACTATGTGGGCTCACTTGCCATACTAATGGGAACTTAAATAATACTGCTAGAGCATTTGGGAATGAGGCATGAACAGAGGATCTTTCCCATGATTTATTAAACATGGATAAGTGTTAACATCATAATATGTATTTGTATTGAACCCATCTAAACCCATCATTTTGAAAACTGTTCATGTGAAGGACACCGACTCATTTTCAATTCTACCTAATGACAGCAGAAGAGAAAATATTCATTACATGTCAGCTGTTGATTAGATTTTAGCCAGGTGCAGGTGTCACAGTAGGTACATGCTACTCTCTGCACTAGCTTGTTTCTTCTTGTTGTCTACTGTTGACCTGAAGTTGCAGTGAGGTTGCTGCTTTAATGTTTTATTGAAGTGACAGCATTCCCATGGCCTTTTTTTCTTTGTTAAATGAACTAATCAAAAAAGCATATATTGCTTATTTTGACAGAGATGTGCATTGCCTGGCAGAGAATGGACCTTGGTTTCATGTTTTATTTCATTGTTTCATTGCTACTTTGCACATATTCCTGGAAGTGCAAGATTTCTGCTGGTCTCAGACTATATTATTTATTTTGTATTCACCTTTCTCTATTGGAATGTAGAAAAGCAAATTTTTTTTTTTCCAAAAAAACTATTCAGAAAATGGTATTAAACAAACTTCAAGAGTGCTTAGCAATTTAATCCTCTTTTCACTGTAGTATTCAGAACAACTCATTGTCATTAAATCCTAACACATACACTTCTTCTCAAATTTGATTTCTTTTGATTTTGCCTGAATACTTTTTCTGTGCCCTCAAATGTGCTACTACTACATGACATTATCAATCTCATGCTAACAAAGCTTAAAACACAATCAAATGAGAGTTCTGCCACCAGCCCGCTGGGTGATCTCGGACAACGCAAAGCTCCTCTTTGCCCTTCATTTTCCCTATTCATTGCATCTTTGTGATCATTGTGATATCTGCTCACAAAAAAAATATTGAAAAACATATTGGAAAGGGCAAGATAGCATGAATACTAAAGTAAAACACCCTTTGCAGCTCATAGTGACATAAATTAATAACCATATTGCCATTACTACTAGCATGACTATTATCACTCACTAGCAATCAGTATCTCTTGAGTTTGACTTCCTGAGTATTCCAGGAGCACCAGATACTCCCAATACCAATGAAGGGTTTGGAACATTTGTGAGTTCATCATATCCAAATTTCTTAACACTTCTATTTCATTGCCTAAATAAAATAAGTTTTTTCTTTAAAAAGCTGCAAGAACACACAGACTCCTAAACAATACACAGTCTCTATGTTTTGTTTTTCTACTGAGGGCAGGAGGGGAGACCTTTCATACAATTTTAGGTAAAACAGAAGAGGATTTTTACTCTTGTGCTCAATAAGACTAACTTCTGCAATGGCAGTATAATTTTAAAAAAATAAATACATATTTATCTGTAAGCTTGTCTGAAAGCTCTAAAGCAAAAGTTAAAAGTGGGATAGAAATAAATGAAGGTAAATATAAGTCTGTCTCACAGCAGGAAAATTTTGAATAAGGAGTGACTATTAAATTCATTTCTTTAACAGTGGACTTCATTCTTCAACTGATTAAAATGTATTTTATTGGATTAAAGGAACATATGGTTTTGTTTGCAGATTTGTTTTATTTTCTTCACCCACCTTCTGTGAACATGATACGAATATTTTTTTACCACTCTTATTTCTCCCAGTCAGATACTGAGGCAGGCTTCTATGAATGATTTCACTGTGGGATTATAAAATAGTGATTATTTTTTTTTTAATTTAAAAGTCTATTAGATAAAATTGCAGGTTCATCGGCTGGTTCATCTGGTTTGCACCACCAGGTAACTACAAGGCTTGCACAAGGCTATTGCTACTGGAGTTTTATCCTGTGATACTGTGTTGTGTCCACTAGATGGGTGTCAAAAGTAATGAACGGGATCCAAATATATCAGCTAGGATTTAGCTCATACTGCTCAACGAAAATATTTTTTATGTAAATATGCATCAAGAAAAAAAACGTTCAAATCTACAGTCAAAGGGGAATGTGAATACAGCACTGGTTTGCCACAAACATATATTTATATTTAAAAGTTTCTAAAATGCTACAGCAGTTAAGTGTCTTGTTTAGCATGCACTTACTGGGACATTTGCTAATGCTTTCAGATACAAAACCTTGTAGAAATCTAAATAAAAAGCATGTTATTACAGTGAAAATCAAATAAATTGGGGTTTTCTTGGCTGAATGACAAGTCTTATTTGCAAGACATGGCACTGCTGATCACAATGCATCAAATGATCAGACAATCAGAATGGGGAATTGAAGACTTTCACACAAGATGTTTGTTCTTTCTTGCTGCATACACAGAAAAACATTAGAAGTTTGAGATACAAAAAAGGATAGACTTTTTAATTTGCCTGGGCAGGAACGACAGAAAGTCAGCTATGGTTACTTCTATTTATTTTTCCACTCCTGTTCAGTTTTAAGCCACAGCAAGAATATGCTGTGAATTAAAAAGTGCACGTTCAGTGTCAACCAAAAAGTTATTCTCTCCCTAGCGTGTTCCTCAGCCTCCTTGCACTTTTGGTGGAAGGTGCTCTTTGGAAAGGAAGGAGGAGCATGGAAGTTGTTACGGAAGGCAAAGGAAGTGTTTTGCTATCATTTCACAGGAAGAAAGTGGACACTTAAAGACAGAATTTTCCACCATTGTTCTGCACCCAGCTTCAGGCACTTGCACAAGGCATGCAAACTGAATCTGCTTTTAGTGACAGGAGCGTTTGGCACAGCATACATCACAGAATTTTCTATGTTCAAAGAGCTTTGCTGCAACTCCGGAGATGCCAAAACTATGAAAAGCCAGTGCTAGTTCAGCAACATTTGTGTCTGCATTTTGACAAAATGGTTTATAACATTAGTGGATATCATTTATCCTTAGAGCCTGCCTTATTCAGTGTTCAGAGATGACAAACATGATGTGAGATGAAAAGTTCAGCATCTTTCCCTTTTTTGGCTATTCATTCTGTTTGCATGTATTGCCCGCTGTGTATCACGCAGGGTCTGTACTGAGATGGGGATAGAAGTCATGAACTCTCCTAAGCAACTTGTAAACATTCATGGCTGATCCTCCCTGTGCTTCTAATAGGACAAGGAGTAATAATATCCTTTAGGAAGATTATTAATGATTTGCTTCAGGCAATAGTAGGAATCTGTGGCAGGGACAGTAGAGGTTCTGGATCCTGGATCTCAGCAGTGCTGCTTCATTGTTAATAACTGCACAGCTTCTTTACACAGTGAAAGAAACCCTCTGTGGACTTCCTTTTGAGTCCTTAGATAATGCTGTCTTACTCTCTGCAAGTCTGCTACAAGAAAAAAGGGGAAGGCCTGGGTACATAATGTAGCCTTTAGTTACATAAGAAGTAATGGCATCATAATGAATAAGCAGAAGAGCTTGTAATCAAGGCTGCATAGAAAATCTTAATGGTAGTCTTCCTTATTACTGAAAATATAGCAATTTAATCCTGTAGTTTTTTGTTGTTTTGTTTTGTTTTGTTTTTCATTTTGGTTTGGGTTTTTTTAGAGAAGTAAGCAATAGTAAAAGAGGGAAAGAAATAAACTCCACCCCCAAAATGAAGAATTTACTAGACTTTTTAAGAATACAAATTGCACTCCTGCTATTCCCTTTTAAGTCTCTCTCCACCTTCACCCTATCCTATCTTGGAAACTATGAGAAGGGAGAGAGGTAGGAGCCAAATTAATTGATCCTCTAGGGACACCTTATCTTTTAAGGCCATCTTTAAACATTACAGAGGGACAAGCAAGTTCTAGAGGAGCAAATTTAGTCCCCCATCAAAGGAGTCCATTGTCCTAGTGTCAGGCAATCTCTCTGGCCATCTGTCTGTGCTATGACCCACCTACACATCTCAAGTCCCTACTTCCCAAAAGTCCCATCCTGTATCTTCACCTGGAAACACAATCCCACCATTACACAGAATGGGTGCATTTCGCACAGCAGCTGTAATACCCTGAAATTATCACAGAAGAGCTGCCCTGTAGCAACTGCCTTTGGGCAGGGTCTTATTTAGAGCAGAAGCAAGGTAATAAAACTTTATTTATGTCTCCAAGGAAAAGGTAAGCTATTTATCACTTGTGCCCCGGGACAGGAGCCCAGCCCTAGAGAAGGCAGCCTGCAGTTACTGGAGGAAGGGGAGGATCAGATGGTCCCTTCAAGTGCAGAATCCGAATTTGTTAATTGGATTGCTTGGCATGAAAAAAAGCAGTGGGCTACCTCAGCTAGTGTGACCCACCATGGACATGGAGGATTGTAGAGAATGGCCACAGTGTGCCTGTCTCCAGGTACAAAATCGCAGGGTAGGGGAAAGCTCATTCCCTGTCAGACAGGATGCGACAGGCAGAGTGTAGTGCGCTCTCTGACCTTGTGTGCATTAATTACTATGCATGCTGGAGATGTGTCTGTCTCAGATAAAAGCAGGACAGTTTAAAGTTTTGTTCATAGATAATAATGGATTTATTCTGCATTAGTTACAGGTTATTTTAGTAGGACAGACCATTTCAGTTACTGTGGAAATCACGCTCATTGTGACCCAATTCATCAAAAAATGTACAGAGACTCCTGAGATACTATGTCATTAGAAAACATTTTGTGTGAGGTGGATACTGATTCTGTTATATTAATTTTACAGCTGTCAGTCAGAGAAGGCAGTGCAAGGAATAAATGAAGACAGAGACAAAAACCTCTTCCTCTGGAACAGACATTATCTGCTAATAAGAACTGAATTTTCATTGATGCATTTTAGGTAGTTAAATTCTGTTTTACTTTATAGACTAAATATATTCACTGAATTCAGCTGTAAATCTGTCCAAAGATTTGCTACTACCCCAAATAATTGTCATAAGTTCTTTGTGAAATACTGATTTTAGTCACACTTTATATTGATTAACTAGACCAGACAAGCACTTTGGTTATGTCTTTATGACTTCTCTTGAGCCTTTTTATTGCCTGTTAATAAACTAAGCATTACACTGAGCCACCAGCTGACTTGGGTGTCCCCTTTTTTGCCAGACATAGTCATCTCCAGAGTTTAATAAAGGTGAAACTTTAGAATTCTTTTTATCAGAAAGAAACAAGTTGCCACTAATCAGCCCCTGCCATAGGCTCCCACTGGACTTCCGATGTTAAATAGGTTAACTTGCAGCATCAGAAAAAAACCTGTAAAAATAAATCAGTGGATTTAAATAATTGAATAGCATGCCTAAAATTTATTTTTTGTATCAGTTCTCTGCTCGGGACCTTTCAAAATGTTTCCTTTCTGACAGTGTCTACCCAATGATGCAGGAGAGACCACATCTGGTTTTCTCCTTCTACTTTCCTTTCTGTCTCTTCCCCCATGCCAAGTAAAAACTGAAGAAATCAGGAAAATGAGGGGAAAAAGAGAAAAATATTTGTACTGACATGTTAGAAGGAATATCATATCAACTCTACATTTGAAGAAAAAAATTATTTATATGTGACCTGATATTTTTATTTTCTCTGTAGCTAAGTTAACAAAAACTTTTTCCTTCCATGGCTTAAAAATATTTTCAGTGAATTGTAAGCAATGACATTAAAAGGAACATATGATCTAAATCCGAATTTTCTTGTACCACCTGAGAATTCAAGCCAACTATCTACTTGTGGCTTTGGGTTTCCAGTTAAGCGATTCAGCAAGCAAGCCCTGTGATTAACTCCATTTTTAGAAGTGGTGTGGATAGATTTTCCAGTATCAAAACTGCAAGCAAAAGAAGAAAATGTGACATTTAATGAAATCTGCTTTTAGCAGCAGAACTTGGCTTTTGCTCTTGGCATAACTGTTTTTGGAAACATTTAGAGTGTAACAAGGCTTAATACTAATATTAAAAGCCCAGATAACAGACAAATAGAACATATGTAGGACAAAAAATACACTCAAGCAAAAAGGTTTGTAAGAATTAGTCTACTCAAACATGTTAGCAAAGGAACTCCAACTACCTATTTAGCTTCCGTCTCATGATACTCTAGCAAGCATCTTAGGAAATGTAGCCAATCTCTCAAAACAAAGTGTTCCGTGTTTTGTTAAAGTTTCCAAGCAAGGAGTTTCCTGTGACTATTCCATATCTTTGGGCCTTTTGCTGTGAATCGTCTTCTTATACTCAATTCAAGGTTTACTTTTCATAATGTCACTTCGTTATCCTTAATTATACCTCAGATGCATTTGGCATGCAAGCCTTTGTTGCACCTATTAAATCAATTTGCTTGTTGCGCTCAGCCATACTGGGATTCTTTTTGTGATTCCTTTTATTCTTTCCTCAGAGAGAGGATTGTCCCTCACCTGGCAATTTTTATTCTCTGAACTTGGCTCTTGTGAGTGAACATCTTCCTACTAATGTGATGTCCAGATAAGAATGTTGGATTCCAGATCCTGTTATATGGATTTGATGTTTTGATGTTTCTTTGAAGCTGAAATAGTTGTCTTATTGCAGTAAAATAAAAATGCAAAAAAAACTCGCAAGAGAAACAAAATACAAAATAGTGGTAATCTGTTCAGGCTTCTACCAGGTTTAAGTCACTTTTTATGGTTCTTCTGATCTAATAATCCTAGTGGGACTAGTAACCCTGTTCTTTGATATTAAATAAAGGCCGCTGAGACATTATCTGTTTTCCCCAAGGCTTCTGGTAAAATCTGTGGCAGGTTGAGGTCTGAATGAGGAAATCTGCAGAAAATATTGAAGAATTGGAACTATTTTGGGGAACCTGAGGTAAAGAAGGCTGAAAAATAGAATGACTTAATCCAGACATGAGAAAGAATATGCGGCAAATCCAGGGGTGCTCCTAAGCAGCCCGCCAGCCAGCTGGCCCCAGCCACTGGTCTCAGCAAGACCGATGGTTCTCCACTTTATTATTGTCATTATTTAATTACAGTCTACCTGTCACCACTCACTTAACTCATTTCATAGTGTTGTCTGCACTTATTTTCCATAAGGTAGCTTTTCTCTGGGCTCTAAATACTAAAGTATCTTCAAACTCTTTTTAAAAAACCACTTTACCTAATTGCTTCAAGGAATTCTAAAACACCACTGTTTTTCTTTTGAGGGTGAGTTTTGATCCAACTGTCTCCACTTCTCTTTCTGCAGCACTACTTTCTGAGCAGTATTTGGACACTGGGATACAAAATCAACTTGCACTGAGTGTGACTATGTATGTCACAGATAGCATGTATTTACTGCAATTAACATTGCTAATAATTTTCTCTTATTTTAAATGTATTGGAATCAAATCTCAAAGTATTTAAAAATGTTTATTTAGCAATTTATAAAAATATGCAAACCATCCATCAAGCATAGTGACTAATCCTAATTAAAATGCAACTCCCCTAAGGTATTAGCAGAACACCTTTCTTTCAGGAAAAACTAAAATATAAAAATGAATGTAAGATCATGGTTGAGAAGCAGACTGCTGCCAGTGAACGAAAATCCAATACACTAAAAAAAGTTCAGCCTCCTTTTTCTATGAATTCAGTTGGATACCATTATCAGAATGGTCAAATTGCTTATATATTCTATCTGAATTGGTAGTGTGATAAAGCAAGTACGTATGAGGTAGTTCCTCAGACCTGTAATATTTAAATCAATACCCTAAAGCACACAGAATCCAAAAAATAGATACAGACGTTCCCCAGGGCTAACACTAGTATGCATTGGGAAGCTTCCTGGCAAACACATCCTTCTGAGGAATCATCACATATAGCCACAATGACGATAAACACTTGGCATGGTCACAGAAGATATGGTTACACGTACCCTGTGCTTAGTGGCAGAGATCTCTGGCAAAGAGTGCCCCAGACAGAAGCTGACAGGAAAAAGCAGTTGTGGTTACTCCTGGCTGCTGTCCCATCCCAGAGAATGCAGCACAGAAGGAGGTCCAAAGAGCCAGGAGGTGCAATCATCATGACAAAAGGAGGTTGCATCCCTCAGCATCAACCAGCTCATAGCTATTAGGTCTTTTGCACATCTAAGCTTAAGGAAACATCTCTTCAAAAAGTGTGTCTTCCAGAAAACGGATAAGGGCTGTGGACAGAAAAGTCCAAAAAGAAGATGTTCTATAGCCCAGACTATAAGAACCCTGCACATAGAAGATAAGATGGTTTGTTTCACCAGTATGATGCGCATACATAGATATCTACAAGAAATCAAGGCCAGCTTCAGAGCAGAGTGGACAGGAGGCAGCTGGATAAGAAATTGCAGTTGTCTGTTTAGGCAAAAAAATAAAGTGTCTTCCAGTGTTGCTCTAGATTCCCTGTGCAAATGAAAGCTACATGAAAAGGAGACATAATTATATTTGTCAAGCAACATTTTTTTCTCACACTTGTAAAATTCCTCTAATTGCAATAATCAATTGCTGGCAACAAATCACATACGAATTGTTCTTCACAAGAATTTGTGTTGGGATATGTTAGCAGCAATCATCACTTATATCATGGCATGTCTTGTTCAAAGCTTAAAAGCTCAAAATATTAAAAGCTTCAGAGCTCTAAAATTTTTGTACTTTGCTTTTTCAAAATTGTTTCATTGAAATCCTTTCCATTTCAGTTCTTTCCATTTCAGTTATTTTTGTATTGTATTATTTTGTATTGTATTTTTTTATTTAGTTTACCAAATTTGCTAAATTTTGAGTTGTTTCCACTTCCCTAGACATCTACGAAATGTATCAAGGTCCACTTCATGATTTGGGTGCTGGAAAACCTTGCTATAGCTTTGCAACGACCTTTCAAGGGAAACAAAAAGGTCAGGATCTTGCCTTGGAAGGGTGCCAAGACTGGAATATCTTGAGTGTATGCACTCATCCTGTATTTTATTTTATACTGATCATAGACCCTGAGCACATTCACTGAGTACCTGGTATGTCAAGAAAGAGAATTCTTGTCACTAGTCCAAACCTAATTATAATCTACAATAATGGATCATTTGAGGCTTATTTTTCTTGATTTTTTTTTTTGCATTTTTTAAACGCTGTATTATTATAATGCCTAATAACATTACCTAGCAGGGCTGCCTGATCCTCCACATTATAAGACCATGTTTTCTTTTTACCATTACTAAATTCTGTCCAGGGGTGCTGAAATTTTATTTCCAAATTTTTTTTTGAGGGAAAATGGGTCAACTGTTCAGGAGAAAATCACAGAGAAATATGTATTTTTTCATATTAAAATAATAAATCTGGAAGCTGTTTTGTGAGATATTCTAGTGACTCATATTTTGCAGCAGAAAAGTGGAATTTAGCCGTGTCTGCAAAATGCTTTTTTTTTGCTGATTCTGTGAACATCTTCATAAATTACAAAAAGTTATAAGCTTAGGCCAACCTTAGGTCAGTCACCTCAAGGATCTGCATTATTAAAAAATATTGTGATACTATTTTTTAAAAATATCCTGCCTTGCTCAGGGTCTAAGAGGGCTCTGAGAAACAAGCCCCTGACAGTGGGATACTTGTCTCCTTCACTGCAGAAGGTGGGTACTGAATCACGCAAAGGACTACGGAAAGGTAAAAGTGCTTTTATCATCAGGAACTGGAAATAATATTTGCCCAAGTTGCAGAACACATGATACTGAACTAGTCACACCAACTTTATCATACATCACTAATTACATGTTCTCATTCTTGAGGTATCTACTCTGAAAGGCTTTTGCTTGAGCCATGTGGGCATCAGCACTTACAGATACACATTAATTCAGAACATCTAAGCAGCTACTGGATGGATCAAAGCTTCTCACTATTCAGACTCTAGTAGTGGCCAAAAGTGAATGCCAGTGGAAGAGGGTAAGAAGAAGCAAGTAGAAGTGATATGTCCCCAGTGTACCGCAGCCCTTCAGCATTCTCTCACCCTTTCATGAAAGCTATGCTCTAAATATATGAGTCATTCTATGACAAGTAGATCAAAAAAAAGAAGTCCTAGACACCCCATTTTGGATATTCAATTTAGGGAATACTTTCACTTTAATCTTTGTGTTTTAGTTGTCCTTATGTTGAATAAGGATGATCATACTTCTTCATATCACATGGGTTATATGAAAAATAATCATCTCTGAGAAGTAATAAAGTATCATAGTGATGAACACCATAGAAAAGCCAATGAAAGCACTATAACTGCTTTTCCAATAGGTCTGAACAGCAAGTTGTCAATAAAGCATGTGGCCCTATAATGAGCAGCAAGAAAATGATAGAATACTGACTGTCTCATGAATTGAGTTGCATTCATGCTGTGCACTCAGTGAAGTAAAAGCAGTATGGAATCATACAGATAAAGTCTTTATCAAATTATTTATGCACAGGACTAAACCAAAGTTCCTAAGTCCGTCATAATGTTGGTGTTTCCTTCTTTTGTGCTTGACTTTTCAATCATAAAAATGTGGATATAAGGTTATTGTGTATACACATGTGCACATGTTGGAGAGATGGCCTAAACTCTCTAAACTCTTGCATTTGTCATCGTTTTTCTCCAACCTTCTTTTTCAGCCTACTGTAGCGCTATCAACAGCCACTACTGGTAGACCACCAGAAATTTCAGACTTCAAATGCAGTGTTGCAGATTTGCTTTCTAATGGTTAATATACAGATGAACACAAGTACAAGTGCATGTTCCATTTTGGTTATAATGCATGTTTGATTAACCTCATCTTCTTCAGACTTCAAGATCATTGGAACATCTTATTCATAGTCTCATTAAGATTAACTACTATCGTAATATAAGCATGTTCTCACTCAAATCTCTTGTGCTCCTATATTGTCTACAAAGTTTCTGTTAGTCACTGTAAGATCCGTTTTGTGCACACGACTGTTGGACTCTGAAAGCAAAAGCTATAAAGCTATAAATACAGTGCTTTAACTAGCAAATTAAAGAATATATTATGAGGTGTAAAATTACTATACATATTATGCAATTCTCATTTGGTAAAATACCGAAATGAGCAGAAGTCTATGAGTTCTCAAGTGCTATTCACAAAGTAACTAGAAACAAGAAAAAAACAAACCACTAGCTGCTACAGTCTTCAACTGCCACACACAGAGCTAAGCTAAGCATGTCTCACCAAAGAAATGAGTCTATCTCCGTGGAGGAATGTGGTAACAGAAATACCAGTTTACACTCTTTACTTGTAACAAGGCATTTTTCCCAGTATTAAACAAACTTGGAAACAGATTTGATGTAGTGAGTTGAGACAGGAACTGAAAAAAAAATACACCTTTTTATAAATGTGAGTGATCTGACAAGCCAAAGCTGTTAAAAATCACTGTGTATTGCAAAACAAAATCAAACATTCTCTCCACAAAGCAATACCAAAGTGTTTTACTAAAATTTACAACTCAGCCTGCCCCATACAGAAGTATGTATCTGTAGAACTATCAATACATTCAAGGACAGCTCAGGTTTTCTCATCAATTACACAGTTATCTGTAAGTGCAAGCCAATTGCAGACAATGAACTTTGTGCTCCAGTTCACATTAAGAATTTGGGAGAGGAGCAGACTGATTGCTTACTGCTGTGCTTGTCCTTCAACAATCCTCCCCGCTGGAGGCCCTCCTCTGCTGCTGTTCTCCATCAGGCAAAACATGCTGCCTTTCCTCATCCTTTCTGCAAGCCCTCCCTCTAACACCAAAGGATTAAATGTTTAAACTACCAAACGCACTTCAAAGTTTGGTCAAATCATAACAATTGAACTACAAAGTTTCTTAAGATAAAATGATTAAAATGCTATCTGTTTACAAACAGAAAAAAGCCAAAATAAATCAAATACATAAGGGCATCTTTTGAATTAAGTAATTTCTCATTTTCAGGAAAAATTGTGTATGTTTTATTTTACTTTATGCAAAAAAGCTGTTTGGCAACTTGATTCCAAAAGTCTATTTTCTTGATACCAATGTCATTACTAAAATTGGGACAGGACATGCCATAATTGCTGGCGCCAAGGAGGTGATTATATCACTCTGGAAACATTGCAAAATGTGCAATCCAAGAGACTGAGAAGGAGAAATGCCAGCATCTAGCACCAGCCTCTACAGCTGAAAAAAGTCACTGTAACGTTGCTTTTGGAACAAGCTTTGTCTCCAACTATTTTCCCCTGACATCTGGTTATTTTATCCTGTGAAGTGTTCCCAGGAGAACCAACAATTTTGCCACATAAAAAGTACTTTTCAAGCAGTTCTTTTCAGAAAACTCAACCTACATGTCCAAAGATCTGCTAAGCTGATCACACACGTGGCTGTGTGGTTACGTACCCTTCCCAGCTAGAACCATTGTAGCTGCACCATCCATCATGCTGTCTAGCCTACAATTCTGGAGCAGAACTCATGGTCAAAGTCTTTGGCTCTCAAGGAGAAACCTTAAGCAGACCTGGGGCACCCTAGGCAGCAGAAGGATGCACACTGCTATTTTACTATACAAGCTATCAGGAAATCCTTTGTTTCATTCTTTTCTTTTGCAGGAATGAAGTAGGATGAGAGGATACAAAAATGTGTTCTTTCACTGGATGAGTCATCCTGAGTGAATCATTTTATCCATTTCCCTACCTGCAAAATGGGTACCTTGTAAAATGCTAAGAGCTCTGGTCATTAAAAAAAAAAAAAAAAAAAAAAAAGATTTTGTAAGAGCTAAAATGAGTATTACTGGGACTAGTATTAACAGCAGCAGAAATATCAGAAACACTGCTTTTAAGAAGCTATCAAAAGTGGATTTGGGTGGGAAAAAGAGAAATTTAGAATTTTTACTGTTTTGCCACATAGGAAACATGTGAAGGAACAGGAAGAACACAAGAAAAGAAAGACTTGCTTTTTTACTTGTTTTGGTACATTTACTTTCAAGACCTTCTCATCATTAAAAATGGAGTGGAAGACTTTAGATCTGATATTTCTGTAACACTTGGAAGCAAATGGAGAGAATAATGGCAACCCCACCCCCAATAAAAACAAACAAACAAACAAACAAACAAAAAGGAAAAAATAATAAACAAAAGGAAAAAAAACTTCACCATTAATTTATTATAATAAATTTTATGAAAAAAAGTTTAGAAAAGAAAAAGGAAAATCTTTTTCACTTCAGGTGAGAAGTTGGTTAGATTTTTGTTTTAAATGTGGTGTTCATTTTCTCTCCACTCTAAGCTGTACTTCTATAAGACACAGAAAATCATTACGAATTCTCCTTTCAGGCAGAATAAGATTATTCTTTTTTTTTTTCAGAACAAAAAAAAAGGACTAAAGAATTAAAAAAGTTAAACAAGAGTAATTACTGCAGCAGATAAAACATTAATAAGGTCTAAAGGAGAAAAACCTGACAATGGCCAAATATGTGCTTGGCATACCCTACTATACAGTCCTGACAGAACAGCAGATGGGTGAGCGTCTCCTCCTGGGAATCTGGTAGCTGTGCCTTAAGGAAGCCTCGACAGTACATATTTTCCTGTGCTATTCTTTTTTTTTACCCCCTCGAGCCACGGCTTTTTGCCAACACAGGAGAACCTGCCCATCCATGAGAAAGACATGCTATTAAAAAGGATAGGCAATTAAGCAGGCATGTGTACTATTTTCTTCTTTGAAATTTTTCTTTGAATGTTAAAAGTTAAGGCAAAAAAGACAGAAACTTGTTTATATCTGACCTCTCTAATGTGTGAATGAAGTAGCTTGAGTGAAACACCAATACAGTTTGCACTAATAAACTTAAGTGTCAACATAGGAGTGCAACTTAGAAACATTAAGCATAAATTTGCAGAATATTGATGGGTTTGTACAATTTCAGAGATTTCTGCGAGGATGCTTGAGACATGAAGCATTCAAATAAACCAAAACATAATCATCAAGGAGTATTTAAAATAAAGAAGAAAGGATGGGAAATCTCTGCTTATACTTCAAATATTAAAGTTCATACAATTCCCTGACACCTGAGAAAGTGAAATAACCAATAATGGGAGTATCTGTGTATTTTTAATCTTCATAAACTATTATGTTACACAGTAATGTTTGTGATTGTCTCTGAGTTCCACCCTGGAAAGCTGGATTTAATTTATTTTCTAAGCAGCTGCAATAAAGAATATTGCAAAAGAGCTGACTCTGGAAAACTAAATTTCAGGAAATGGGGCCTTTTCTTTTGCTTCTATGAATACAATGTCTGAGTCTAATTTAACATCAAAAGAACTAGGAGGTAACTCTGAAACCAGATGCTAGTCCTGAGCTTCACAGAGATAGTACAGCAATGTCAAAGAGGTTCAGAAGGCTGCTCTCAAAATCATTGCTCACCAGGATTATTATGACAAAAGCCATAACATGATAGAGAATATTCACAGACTTAGAAAGGAAGAGCAGCAGGCAAAGGTGCAATGGACTGGACATCTATGTAAAGAAGGAAGAAGAAATACAACAAAGGATCCTTATGCTGCAAACTCATCCTTTTTAGCACATAAATATCCCTAGCAAGCAAAATTCTATTTACCAATACTTTTCATGAAAGATTGAAGAAAAGGGATGTGCTCACAAGCAAAAGTACATTCCAAAAGCTGCGAGCCCTTAGATTTTCTTCTCCTGTTAAAACATCTGCAGTGGATTTTTAATTAATGTTATAATTTTATTATTATTGTATTTCAAAAGTTTCTTCCAGGGAGTTTTGAAAGTAACTGGAAAGTTACTGGAAAGTAACTTTTTCTTTGTTTTGTCATTCTGGATTTCTAATTGCCAACGAACATTTAAATTAAAATAAAATTTTATTTTGAGCAAAACCCCAAATATTACCATGATCAGTATCTGAAAAAGAAAAATTGGAGAAGGCAGAGAAAGCAGCTGGTCTATCTTAATGATAGAAGAGTTACAGTGTTTTGCTTTCAATTACAAGGAATTATACAGAACTTCTATTTCTAGTGCCAGTAACCAAGAAGAAAATAACTACTGATTAGGAAATCAATCAATTTTAGGTGATCAAGTAAAATGTTCTGAAGAGCTACTAGAAAATGAAGAGCTTCTGAAAAATGCATGCTTCCCACCCATCTAAAACACTGTAATCATACTGATAGCATAAATACAAAGTTATATTTTACTGTTGAAATAAGTAATTGTGAGAAAGTTGCAAATGCACAACATCAGTAACAAAGTCATAAGGTCACCTTACTGACACAGGGGTGAATGCATTTCTGAGGCGGAAAAGCTGTTTGGACAAGATGAAAAGCTGTGATGGCTTTACAAAATGTCATTTCCAGCCTTTCCCAAGAATGGAAATTCCAAGAAGAAAAATACACTGCTTCACAGCTGTGAATGTCCTGCTTGGCAAAAATGCCAATGTAATCACTATCTGTGATTCAAAGGCAAATGATGGCATTGATGATAAATATGACTAAGGACCTCATGGAAATGTAGACCTCTAGAAAAGTCAGATTCATTTCGAAAGGCTATCTGTGCATGTGCATAACAGCAAGCACATCAGTTACAAACTGGCTGGTACCAAGAGGAACATAGCTGTAAGAGATAAAATCCTTCTAATAGGCAATTGTGGCATTTGAGTTGCCACAAATGCTAAGACTTTATGAAGGCTGCCGCCACCACTAGAGGTTCAAAGAATGGTTCCTAACATTTTTCCAGCTCAAATCTCTGGCCCTTAAAGAACGGAAAACATATGTCAGCAATTAAGTCACTAATCATACTGTTACCAAGCATAAAAACAGTGCCTGCGCCAATATCGACTGAGACACTTTATATGTTTTCTCAAATGTCCTGGACTCTACATGGCATTGAACCTAAACGGTCATTTCGGTCATAGTGAAACCTAGGCAGGTATGGGTCTTTCCTTAATAGTATGGAATTCTGAGCAGATGGCCTGAGGTGACTATCACAGGACAAGAGTGACATAAAACCAAAGACCAAACCAGACATTGGTTTGGCACAGTGTTTCCAAGAGGATAAAACAAAAAATAAACTTCTGCAGACTAGGCTGGAAAGGGCACAGCTTCAATATCACTGAGCCAGCCAGCATCACTTTCAGGCTCATTAAATGAAGGGCATCTGAAGAGTTTGCTTGAGAACTGACACAGAATAGGTTGAACTTTTTAAAGGTAATTAATCATGCAATTGTAGTGCCTACCACTGATCATCAGCAAGGTTTGAACCAAGGGTCCCATTGGCTTTGATCCATGTGTTCTCTTACCATGCCTTCCAAACATAACTTTTAAAAGATCCCTTATGCTGTGTATATTTCCACTTGAATGTTGTAATTTTTTTTTTTCTCTGTGTCTATTACTCCTTGATTCTTGTCAGATTTCCTCTATATATGGATACAAATGAAAGACTAGTATCACAGGGATTTCCTGTGATAACAGGTAACAGCCTGGTAAACAATCTTAATGTCCTCGGGTTCTAAATCACTGATTTCCGTCTCTTGTGAAACTTATCAGTACATTTTGAACTCCTAGCAACTTAAGACAGACCAAAGTATCAAATCAAGACTTAAACATAATAAAGAGGAGGAGAAGGTAATAATCTAGTCAGCTCTTTGGACACTGACTGTCCTCCAGAGCTACTAGAATAGCTATTGAAATGGGCAGTAACAATGAAACTTTGTTTTGGGGGATGCTTACTGTGCAGGTTTTGGTGTATCATGAGCTGCTGAGGAGAGAAATATTAGATTTCAAATTTTCAAAATCTGTTTGCTAAAGCAGAAGAGAAGAAATGAAAATTATGAAAGGTGATGTAAAAGTACTGAATAGTTTGTGGACCAACAGGCAAAATGCTCACTATGCAAGATAAAAACCAAAGAGCAGCCAGAGTTACTTAAGCAGAATGGTTTTTTCCTTGTCATAGAAAAGTCATACGTTTACTATCTCATTATCTGATTCATACAGAGGTTTATACTGTAGAATAGAGACAGAAAAGAAGTCAGGGAAACATCATTGTTTTCCAGTCTGGAGAGAAACAAATCACAATAGCTCCTGACACACACCCAATTCCTCTTTTCAGCCCTGTTTTGTAGAAAGAACACAATCAGGTGTGGTTTGACTTTTTCAGAAAATAAATTGTGAAACAGTGAGTATTAAAGGGTAAATAAATCCAAAGAAATTTAGAGAAGAAAGGAACAAGAACCTGAATATGAGCCAGAAGGGAAAAGCTGTCCAAACCCAATTGTCTGCTGCTGTAAATAAGCATTTGCTTAAATTTATGGTATGAGTTTCTTCCATTTATATGAACAGAAGATTTGTTCCCAAGTAAGCAAGATGCCAGGAATGGCCTGAGCAGAGTCTATTGGAAAAAGCAGTTTGTATTGCATGAATTGTTCAACATCCAGGTGGTTGAATGATTGGCATGAGGTAAGAATAGTAGGAAATTCAATTCTTATGGAATTACAGGATATTACAACTTCAGAATTCAGTACTGTTTTAAGACTAAAGTAATATAAAATTGAAGAAGACATGACAAAAACCTGAAACTCATTTCAAAGCATTTGCAACTTCTCCCTAAATGTGCCTTTCAGCCTAGCTGCCTAGCTGCAAACTGCTTTCAAGCTGTACTTTACAGAAGCATGCTCAAGTGGGGCAGTCCTTTGTACATTTTTAATTGCTTTCACATCACTCAATACACTTAGAAGAAAACTTGTGTTACAATGGAAGTGGGTGGAAAAAGGGACTTGGTTCTCCAGCATCAGCAAGGGATCCTTTCAGGGCCTTAGTTCCACTTCAGTCTGAAAGAACATATGGTGGTGGTTTTTTTCATTTTCCATTCCTGACCTTCTTAGGGTAACTCTGTGTGTGTTTCTTTTTGGTAGCCAAAAAAGTATGCAAGAACAGCAACAAGGGACTAATATGGCTACTACTACTGAAAAACGTCTGCTGATGAGTATAACCAGAACATCTACCAGCAGATGTACTGAAGTTACTGTTGTTCTTTTGCGACTTGAC
Source organism: Buteo buteo (assembly GCF_964188355.1). Classification (NCBI taxonomy): domain Eukaryota; kingdom Metazoa; phylum Chordata; class Aves; order Accipitriformes; family Accipitridae; genus Buteo; species Buteo buteo. The sequence goes on from NC_134204.1 coordinate 21,560,683, forward strand.
ATTTTCATCTGTTGTAAATTTTCATTTGTCATAAGTGAACATGTTCCATGTTACCATTATTGAGTCTGTCAGAGCTAGCTTAAATAGTGGTCTTACACTCTCACTGCAAGTGCAGGCCTGCTAACTTTTCAATGTTCGTCTTCATCATATTTCTGTCTACAAAATGGGGCTATACCTGCTGACAAATTTTTTATGCAGTTTCAGACTTAACAGACTAAAAATGTTGAAAAACAGTACACAGGAATTGGATGAGATCTATCTACATTTGTGAAATGGCATTTCAGTCTATCAGACGTCCTTCCTCTGTATTTCCTTTTTCCTATGTACGTTGCAACCCCAGCAGATAAAGGCATTATCATACCATCTTTATGCAAAGCATGAAAAGTAAATATACACATGAATCAAGAATAAGAAGTAAACATGCAAAACAAAAACATGGGTTTTGTTTTCTAAAAAGTTGCCAACATCACTTGGCAAAACCTGAAAAAAAACCTTTGTTTATAGATCATGCAGGGAAGATTTACAGCACAGATTTGCGCAGATGTCTGAACGTGGAGGCCAGGCTCCCCAGCAGTCCCCGAGGAGAGAGCTCAGAGGAAAGCTGGGAGCACCTGCCTGTGTTAGGATGTCAATTCTGATTTTCTGAATGGCCCTCTTGACCTGTGCTGTTTCCTCTATCGACTATACAAGCACAGGTGATGGAATTGTCTTTAAAATGGTGATTTGAAAAACAGATCTTTTTCTCACCTTTTAATTTTTGAAACTCTGAATTCAAATTTATGGTTTCTGTCATCATTAAATATTTTCTTTTTAAATGTAAGAGCTGAGAATTTCACATGACTACAAGACTTGGGTTTATATAAAAATTACTAGACCTATGCCAAGTGGAAAATAATAGAAGCAGATACATTTTTATAAATGAGAAAAACTTGACTGGAACAAAAGTTAGGATGGGAAGAAGAAAATAGTATTTACACACACAATTTAATTCAGACACACCTTAGGATGGCATGAGATGATAGCAGTAAGACTACAAACTGTTAAGACAAAGGGGGTCATTTATGGAAGTGTGATGCACTTAATTGGTCATAAATACCATAAGGAGTACAGGCTTTATTACGCTGTGGCTTCTCACATTAAATATGAAGAAACGTAACTTGTGAGGTCTAAATATCTTTTTAGCACACCTGACACACATGGAAAATACAGAGATACAAAAGAGGAAACTGCAAATTGTAGTATATAACATATATGGTATGTTTTATGTAGATATATACATGTCCACAAATGCACACTTGTCCAAATTTGCAGGCACGCGTCTAAAGTGCAAACAAACCAAAAGGATTAAGCTGTTTAGAACATAACTGGGTTTGTGATACAGCAATAAGGGTGTCAAAGCGTGTAGGAGAGGTTGAACAAGGAAGGATGAAAGCTGCAATAACACAATTGTAAGATTGCTGAGTTTTAGGTGTGTAAATACCTGTTTTATAACTGGAAGTTTTGAAGGCAAAAACTGAAACCAAGTGATTATTTATTCATTAAATGAAGTTAACATTATGAAAATAACTGTTTTGTTGCAGTCTTGCAAAGGCAAATTTTCATGATATTTAAATGAGGAAGGCTATTTCAAACTCAGTTGGAAAGGAAGATTTAAATGCAAACAAGGAGGACAGAAAAAGTGCAAAAGAAAAAAGGGGGGAAGTAAACTAGCTACAGAGTTGGACCCCAGATGATAAGGCAAATGCATAGGGGTATGACAAGAGGAAAATAGATGTTGGCTAAGTCAAGGAAACATCACATGTCAAATGACAGCACTGCTCACAAGCTTCAAATCACTAAATATGGAAATTTCTGAGACAATAAAGTTGATTATGAATATAAAGCTCTAAGAGGGAAGATGATCTTATGTAACTGATCTTGTGTAGGGGATGCTTCAGGGCAGCAGCAACCAAGAAGCTTTTGTAGCAATTGGCTGTTTTTTCTCTATACCTCTTTGAAAAAATTTCATAGAAGTCCTTGCTGGAGTCTGCCCTGATGTTTGTGGGGGTGGATGCTGGCAGCAGCTATGAGATGTAGTATGACAACATGTGGAATTAGTCATTGGGGTTCAGAAAGCAGTGTAGTCATGCCACTGTAGTGGAGGGCTAACTGGCCTTGGTACAGCATCATCCCACCAGCTCCCAGGACAGGACAGCTGGCACCAATGTGCAAGTCTTTGCCATGTGTTGTCTTGCACTATACATAGCATCTATGTCCTTCTTTCTTTGGAACATGTTATGGGTACATGTTATAGAGCTATTTGTTTGTAGGGTGTTATATAATGACACGTGGGAATTTCTTCAAAATGTTGATAATTAACTATAATTTCACCAAAACTGAAACTTTTCACACACACACAAGAAAAGAAATTTAAGTACAAATTTCAGAATTATCAAAATTTTTTTCATCAAAATAAACCCATTTTTTCTAGTCTGACATGATTTTTTTATTCAAATAGTTGACCTGAATAGTAATTCTAAATTATTAAATTGAAATAAAGCATAATGAAACTATTGAAATGAAATTTTTCAACTGATGTGTGCTGAATTTATTTTGAGATCTCTGATTAAAAAAAGGCAGTTATTCATACTTCTGAAGCAATCTTCCTTTTTTTAATGCTTAGTACTTTCACAGAAGGGGAAAAGTCCTAAATATCTATAGAGAAAAATATTTTTGACTTTGCACTTGAGGTTTTGAGTGTATTAGTGTTAAATAGCACCATCAGGTGCTGTTATAAAACTAGCAAATGAAATGGAGAAGAAATAAATTTGTCACGTATTCCTGTCTGTGCTTCTTGAATCCTCAAAACTGAGGTCAGATGAGCAAAATCAGTTTCTGCCATTTAGCTTCTAAAGCTGTGCACTGTTCTGTCTTTTTATAAATAACAGGTTTGAAAATGTTTTATAACTTTTGATGAAAGAAAAAATATTTAAAAGATCATATCATAAAATAGCCATGTCATGCACCTATTTATGTCATACATGCACACACCTTCAGATGTCAACAAATAAAGAAGCACAGAAATCTACTTATGTGTTTTGTAATGTGACCTTAAGAGACGTGCTCTAGTGCATATTAGTCTGAATTAAAACCCACCGTAGCTGAAATCCGATAGGAATCACAGCAATGAGGGTCACTAATTTGTGCTGCCATTAGAATGATGACACTACTCCTTAGTGGCTTCACAGATGTGAACTGACCACACTTTGAGCACAAGCTTTTTCAACATTACTTTCAGCCTAAGTAGTTGGTTTATTCTTGCTGCTGTGTCCTAAAACATTCCATTCCATACTGGACTTCCCTTGTTTTATATGAATACTCTCTTTATATTACAAAATAATGCTACAACTACTAAATATTAAAGTATATATTCAGCATAAGCTAAGTTAGTTGCACTAGAAAGAATTAATCTGGTTAAATGTGCACACTGCAGGTGTCCATATACAAGTTAGATTCCATTTGTATGTATTATTTATATTTAGTGGAGCTTTTCTTGATAAAATCAGTGACATCATCTACTGAGGCAGACAACTAAAATATGTGATGTAAGTCACACCCTGAAAGCAAGTATTTCTCTCTACTGAGAATGTGAGGTTAGTAGTTTAGGTATGGCAGACATCTATCTTTAGTTGAGCTGAATCCTGTCTGTTATGCCTTGCAGTGTAATTGTGCTTCTCAGGAAATTGTGTTGGAAGAAAAGTGCCCTTATCTTGGAAAAAAATGCAACCAACTAGTTCAGCCATGGTGAAATGGAAAGGCATAAAAGGGAGAGAACTTCTATCAAGGCATCTGCACACTGGTCCAGATTTGGGCTACTTCCTATCCTCAGTTGAACCAACTGTAAATGGGCATTTGGTCATTCAGGCTGAGCTGTCAAGTGAGCTCCCCATGAAACTTGCTGCCCTCTCCATCACATTATGCTAGGCATAGACACTGAAGTACCTTGTCTCCACTGACCTCACAGTCCAGTTATTAGATTTGAATGGAACTTTGTTCGTGCCCTGATAATCTACAGATGTGCACAGGGAGAAGGTGTGAGAACAAACTGTGCTGTAAACGCAAGATTATATCTTCAGGAAAATTGAGACTGGATTGTTTGCACACTAAAGTGAGTGGCAGAGAACTACATGTGCTTGAATGTGGTGGGGAAAGAATATTACGTATGTTTTTCTGGATGCAGCTTGAAAGAGAATGTGTCTAAGGAAGTGCCCTTTCTTTGCTGGAGTCAAACTTCATCATTTGTTCTTTTTGGCATGGTGTGCAATATTTTTGTTTGTTTAAAAAAACATTTATTATTTCAAGACAGCAGTTCTTATCACATTCATGTTAAAGTAATTGGATTTTATGTTGGCAAGTCTAATATTTCTGCTCTAAAAAAATGCAGAGATGAAACCATGCCAAAAGATTATGTTGGCAAGAAAAAAACAGTAAAAATTCTCTAAAATCACTTACTCAACTTGAAATTGCAGTCAAAAAAGCTAACAGCATACTGGGCATCATCAACAAAGGTACTGAGAAAAAAAGCAGGTATAATTTTACTACTGTATAAAAACCTTGGTGTGTTCACGTCTTGAGTAATGCATCCCATCTGGTCTCTATATTTCAAGGACACAGTGGTGCTTGAGGAAATACAATGAACAGCAGCTAAAATGATCAAGGGATGGGGCAGCAGCCTTTTTAGGAAAGTCTAAGGCAGCTACAACTCTTCAGTTTCTACAGGAAAAGGCTGAGGAGGTTATGACTGAGCTTCACAAAATCATGAAGTTGGTGGATAAAGTGAATGCAGAATCTTTCACCAAATGCCACAATGACAAAACTGAGGGATGTTTGTTGAAACCACCAGGACAACACTTATAAAGCACAGTAAAGAAAGTGCTTTCTTACATAGTCAGAAAGGTTGTCAGAAGGCTGTGGGAGAAGACAGTGTCAGCAAATTCAAAAAAGAGGTTAGACAAATCCATGGGCAACAGGTCCTTAGATGGATTCTAAAGGGAACTGCCAAGGGTGAACCCTGTAACATCCCTAATACAACACTGTAGATGCTTGGCAATATATGATGGGAATGGACTGCAGAAATTGGACAGGTTTTCATGTTCTCCTGTTGCTGCAGGTGAAGACAGAATACTAGGTTAGGTAGACCAATGTTTAGGCCCAGTAGGACATGTCTTATATTCTTAGAAAATAGAATACTTGATGACCCTAAACTCCACCCTTAATTCACTAGAGAAAATAGCATTTGTTCCTGTTTCATTTTGTACAAATAACACTGTTTAATGTATTACACTCTGCAAAATAGTGTAATGCTGACTATGCAGGCTTCCTCATTAGCACTGACAATGGCAGAATAAATAAAAACACATGTACCACCTCAAATGTCTATGGTCATCATGATTTGAGGCCCATACTGCTTACAAAAGCCTATTTTGCTAAATGAAGTCACCTATGACTTCCATCAAAGTCAGACTTCATGCAGGAAAGGTCATCTCTAGCTTACCGGCTTTGTTCAGCATTCAGAAATCCCCCTATTCTGCGTATGATATTTGGTACTTCAGCATCCCCATGAGCTTGGACACTGGCAGCTTGCACTGAACTTTCCCAATTGACTATATTCAACATCTTCAACTGCTAAAAGTATAATTCAACATTATGTAAGGTCCCAACCCTCTTTTGTTCAAGAATAGTTTTCATAAGGTATGGCAACAGGGGACAGGTAATATTGCCAACAATGACAACAGCCACTTGCCTCCCACAAACAATCATAATACTGGAGTGGGAAAAGGATTCATCCAGTATAGGAATAAAAAACCTTAACTCTTCAACAGCCAAGTGGTACAAATGCTGTTAATACTATTCACAGTTACATTTACATAGCGTTCTCTGCCCTGTAGACAAATACTTCTTCAGGGAATACCCTAGTTTTGCTCTTGATCTCCCCAGCACTGGGATTCCCAATCTGAAAGTCAGCAGTTACTTCAAATATAGATCTGATGCCAATAACCTAGAGGTATACAACTCATTTAATAACATTTATTATATATATTCATCATCATTATACTGGCAATAGGCTTCCTAGCACTAAGCAATTAACCAAGGAACTGATCTGTTTTGGGATGGCCAGTGTCTAGGCAATGTGATCTAGCCACAGCTTCCTCCTGCCAGATGTGGGCACCAAAAGATTGGGTCACACTCATGGTAGAGTTCTACTTTGTGGTACCTTTAAGTCAGGAAGCCAGTGCAGCTACCTCAGGTCAGCACAGCTGGATCTCATCTCATTCTTCTGTCCTGCCTCTTCTGTCCCAGAAACAACACTATCCACTGATGTCAGGCCACAAGCATTTTCTTGTCTCCATTCAACAAAACTTTTATTTAGCATCCCTATTGTGATCTACATATTAAGGGTACAGTCATGACAAGTTCATCCAATAAAGCAGTTCTGTTCCACTTATCTATAAATATGGTATAGTCTGAGAAAGTCATACTTGACAATATCCTTCAACAACTTCCAATCTACCGAACTCTGTGCTATCGTAGACAAGCATATCACCCACTTCTGGAATTAAATAAGAACAGATGCATTGTTCTACAGAATACCACAGATTGAATCATTGAAGACCTCTGCTCTCAGGGGTACCAGAGAGGCTGGGATATATGCCCCTTGCAGATCAGCCAACCCTAAGTTAAAAAAAAAAAAACAGGAAAGCCTCAATTGGCATATGTTAAAAAAATAAATAAAGACAGAGGAAGGCCAACCCACAAAGTAAACAGATAACTATCAACTCTAGACACACCATGCAGAAAAAATTGTGGCAAAAAGCTGACAATAGTCCTGAGGCTTATTAGTTCTTTGGGCTAATTATCTGTACCATGAGAAAATAAAGAAGTTCTAAAATCTGATCAGCTGCACCTTTTGCAGCTGGTAAGCTGTTGTCCAGCAACACTGGCTGCTTGCTTGACTTGCCATCAGTTCCACACCTAAACTTCCCAAATTTTAACTTATTTCCTCCAAAATAGTATTTTTTTTTAGAAGTTCATATTTTTCCTTCATTACAAAAGAAAAAAATAACCAACAAAAAAACATTTCCTGTGGAACACTGCTGCTCTACTGTTCAGTGGCAAATAGTTAAGAAAGTGGAGTCATATTCTCATTTATTTGCATGTACTCCTGTCTCAGCCAAAGTTCTACCTTACAGTGAGTTTCCTTAGTACCTTGTTATTTCTTCTCAGGAATAACAAGACAAATGAATCATCTTCACTAAAAAGTCTGTACCATCATTTAGCCATTCTAGACTATTCCCCAGAACTTTTCTGATTCACAATCACACTTCACAATCACATGCTGAAGTTAGGAATGAGTAGGAATGAGTGGCAGAATTGAGCAGCATTAACGTAACAGGTAATAATCCTTAAATAAGTCACCTTCTTATTTTGCATAAATACAAACCATCTGCTTCTACTTCAGTCACTATAACGTCAGGAGAAATCTTCCAAGGTGCATCAGAAAGAGAATGTTTGCCTACAGACTATACTGTCATGCTAAGCAGTAGCCAGTCCCGACTGAGTTGACTTTGCAAGGCGAAGCATCAGCACAGCCTGGGCTCACCTGCATCTCCTCCAAGCCAGCTGGGTGCACCTCTGCACGCTATCAGCGGGTGATACCCTAAGGATGCCTCATAATATTGATACTGGAAAGAACAACCCTGAATTTATTGCATCTTTTGGACAGAGGGTGAGTGTGATTTCAGGGAACCAAAAGCAGAGGATTCTCTGCCTTGTCTCTGAGTCTATTCCATCCTCTCACTGGTCTCTGTGTGTTGGGAGCCTGGTTTCTGTTCTTCATGGGAACTTTGTACACATGGGAAACTGCAGTGCAAGGATATCCTGGGACCATTTCTCTCAAACCCTTGAAAGAGGGATATCCATACTTGAGTATAACCCTGTCACTCAAGTCCCTGTGCTCGCGGGACCCACAAACCCTGCCTTGGCTTTTCTTCTCACATTCTCCCATCTTCTTCCTCCCAGTCACCCTTGCTCCTCCAACACACAGCAGGATCGCTATGTCAACAGATGAAGAAAGCAGAATTACATGCTGCAGCTCTCCCAGTCTCCCGGCCTGAACACCCATCAGTGCTCCTGACTTCATCACATTACTTGTCCCTACACATTTCGGTGCTGTTTAATACTGTGGCGAGACTGTCGTGTTGCTATTCTGCCCACAGAACAGGAGGGAGTGGCGCTGACCCACAGGGACAAACCCACAGACTCCCGAGACTGGTGATAAGAACACCAGCTGAAGTCCTGCAGGTGACAGGCAAACCAATCCTGCTTGGGACCAGTGCGAAGGCTGCTCTGCTTGGCTGGGCAGTGTGGGTAGGGTGAGCCAGCCTGACGCTGGCAGCTCCCTCCTCTTCTCCCCTCCCTCAGCACTCCAGTTCCCCTCTGGTCTCTGGCTGGGGCAGGGCTTGCCTGGCTTCGCTCCACACCACCAGAGAACATCACACACCTTGTCTAGTCAGCCTCCAAAGATGTCCCTGAGAGCCACCTCCGAGCTCAGGTAGTGCTTCCAAATGGCAGGGTAGCAGAGGACTCTCAATTCACCATTAGCAGAACAGGTATTCCCACCTACCAGATCAACGTTGTAACTAAAGGCATCAGCAACAAAAGGCAGGCAGGTATTTTAGACAGAATACTTGGTGGTCAAATCAGCCTGCAGCTATTAGCTACGCGGATTTTTTTCTTTGAAATGTTTTCTTTTTTCCTGCAAGAATCAATGCAAGCAGTCAAAAAAGAAATAATTGAAAGGCAGATTTAATCAGAAAGATACTGATTTATTTGCACAGTTGCACGTAATAATTAAGGTATGTAAGTGTTAGCTCACTACCTTGGAGGCACCCTGCAGAGTGTAACACTTTAGCAATTCATAGTTCACCGACACAGTATTACTTTACTATACTTTAAGAAATATACGGAGCCACTACTTACTGCAGTTATTTCAGCAAAACTCTTCCTTAGCAGTTTCTGAGAATGACTGGGACTACTCTTTAGCTTGAGCAGTGTAGTTATTTCATTTTCTTTTACTACAAAATGGTTTTAGTAAAGGACAACTGGAAAAAATTACTAACTTCTTTAATGGTAGTGCTGACATGGCTTTAACTCAGAACATAGACTATTTGAAACAAAGTTTTTAATAGGCTAATGTTCAATTAACTTGATATATTTCCTCACAAAGATATTTATTTAGTTACTAGTCTATCCCACAGTAACACATCAGCCATTTATCTCTAAACATAGGCTATATCTTAAAATACGTCATTTTATATCAGTTAAATATAGCCCTGAACAATTAGTCTATTATGTGTTTATTAAAATGATGGTGGTTTTCTTAAAAACAGAGAGAGAGGGAAAAAAATGTGGGAGACATTAAAAGAGAAGAGGGAAATTATTTCACATACCTAACAGAAACCTGTCCTGTCAGTGCCTATTAAGCTATATAAAGCATAAAGTTCTCACAAGAAAAAATAATTAATTAAAAGAAAAAACTTTGCTGATTTCTAACTGAAAAAGATCTGCAAGAAAAACATACACACAGGTCACTATTACAGGCTGCTTCTGCTCCTCTGAGCCTCTGAGAGGAGGGGAAATGCATGAAGCATAACACAGCACAGTCTTACACATGCTACTATAAAGTCTGTCTCCTCCCAGGACACTTATCTCTACCAGTCAGTCTATTTATGCAGCAAAACGACATGTAAGTATCCTAAAATAGCTCACACAAACTGTAGCTTCATTTTACCCTCCACCCTCCAGAACTGCAAGCTTTATATCATAACTTTGTTCCTGAAATAAATCTACTAAAGATTTTTAGAAGGTACCTGTAGGTGCAAGGACTGAACACTGAATAGGAAAAACATATGCAATGGGTTAAAAAAATGTATGCAATAGGTTCTCATTAAAAAAATGCTACACACAGTATTGTACAAGAAAAAGCTATATAAATTTTGTTTCTTACTACTAATCCTGAAAATCAGATGCTGAACATCTTCAATAACCATGCAAAATCTATCAAGTCAAAATTAAACCCTGTGACTTTCTTGGGACATGTCTGTGTGTCATAATAGGAAGGGGAGCTTTAAAGAAACAAACCAAACACATTACCACATTGTGTCGGCAGTCCTTAAGGAGCTGGTAGATCGGGATCTTGGCTTCATAACAATGCTCATTTTGAAAAATTCCTTCAGTATTTCTAGCAGTCAAACATCAGTTGTCCTTACAAAGCTCATTCTCAAAGTACTCCATTTCGAAGTATTTTTTAAAATCCTCTGCTTTTTAAAACCCTTGAAATCCGTCTCCTGTAATAATCCAGGCTCTGGAGGAAGAATTGTAACACGCTGCAACTCCTTCCTTTTTCACGCTGAATTTACTCTAGCACTGTGCTATTCGGAAATGACAGTGCTTTTCTCTTCTGTCTTATATTGCCCTGGGAGGAACTAGTCTATTTTGAATCTATTCTCCCTGCAGGTCACATGGGAATGAAGGCAGCTGAAAAGAGTCTCTACCTCTTTCTTGCAGTTTGATAACAACAGGTTTAAAGGTCAATCACATTCAAAAAAAAAAAAAAAAAGAAAAATACTGATGGATAATAAATGAAAGATGAATGTAAGCTACAGTAACATTAGTGAGTTTGCAGGGAATTTCCACTTAGAGACATGCTAGATAAATTACTCTCTGTGGAGTAAAGAAAGGCACAAAGATTTTTCATTCCAAGTTAACTAAAAGCTTTATCTAGAAACGTAATTCTTCCCTTTCTTTTTCTCCTAACCCTAGATACTGTGAATAAGTACTATTGTCTAACTTCAGAAAACAGAAAGTATTCCCTGTCTCAAAGACATTCAAAACACTGTGGGGAAGTTAAGTAAAAAGAAAATTCCTTGTTTACTGTTAAAGTCAAACACACATACAGACAGCCATTGTTATAAATCACTGAAGGACAAAATACCTCAGTTAAAGAACTCTAACATGACGTCCTCTCTACTGTATTGCAGAAAGACATCTTTTTCTGTTACAATAAATACATGAATATGTTTATGCATTATACACAAACTTGCATTTTTAATTTCCAGCCAAAAACTTATCATAAAAGCTTTGAGAGTTAATTCCTTTTAGGAAATACTAGTGTAAACATATTTGGCAATTTCAGCGTTAGAAGACCAAAAAAATGCTCAGAACTGGATAGTGAATATACCATTTAAATTACACATTTTGAATTTGCTCTGAACTGTGCTAGAAGTGTTTTTAAACTGAAAGAGCAAAGTTATTGCTCAACAAGTGGTTACATGCATAATAGCCATTCCTTTGTACAGTCTTTACAAGTGTTGCAGTATATTACTTTTGATGGTACTGCAGCTAGGTTAGTAACGAAAGCAAGCACTAAAAATTGTATTTATAAAATTTAAATAGACTTGGCAAATAGAAGTAAAACATGATAAAAAGGCTCTGCATTAAAATATCAAAAAATTCATCAAATAGGAATGTGTGTAAAGTGTGTAAAGCTCTCTAGAACCTTTGCACTTTATTTTATAACAGTACAATAAAATGCATTACCAACTGCATTGGGTATCAACAGGAAAGATCCTAACTGCCCTGGAGCCTTGTGCCAGTCATCTGCATATGAAGTGCTCCACAACAGCAAAAGGAATGTTGATAAGGTTTCTTGCTAAGCATTCTGTTCTTTATGTTTTCTGGCACCTATCTTTCAAATATCACCTAGTGGTTAATGCAGGACCTTTTGTAAGAGTCCTGTGGAATCATAAAAGTTAACCTCAAAGAGTGGAAAAAGCATCTCTGGTAAATTTAGCTCAAAAGCTCATACAGTCATGGGACCTTTCATGACAGTTGGGTCTGTCACTGTGCAGGTCAAACATCTATGGAAATGGACATAAAACAGGCACCATGTTGTGAAACTTTATTCCTTAAACAGATGGAATAGATCAGGCAGAAAAACAAAAATCATATGAAATAGAGGTCCTGGACTATTACAGAATAGCTGGCCATTTAAAAGCTTTTTTTAAAGTTTGCCTGATTATTTATAATTGATAAATATCAACATTATTCCCATACCAATGAAGGAACACAAAATGAAAGAAAATAAAACTTTTGACTAAGTGGTTTCACAATACCATACTGAATGTAATATTTAAGGACTACTTCTGCTGTGCCACACAGTAGGTATTTCAGGATGGTTTGTTCTCAAAAGCATATCAGTCAAGATGCTGCCTCTTACTTGTAGCTAATAGAAATACAACTAGAAATATACTGTAGTATATTTATATGCCAAATATTGCTCTACAATATAAATACACTGTAGTTACAGGTACTTTTATAATTAAGGTAGTGTTTTTCAAAGCAGATTCAGAAAAAAAAAGTCTGATGGAGGTGCAGACCACCAACAGAGGTAAATACTAACACCTATTGCTAACATGCTTTCTTTTCTGGTCTCCTTCATCAGCTCCTTAGAAATAAACCCCGGACCTCCAAGTGCCTGCCAACTTCAGACCAGGTACTATTATGAAATATATATTAATCAGCAACAAGAAGATTACAGTATTACAACCATATTCCAAGCAGTTAAATCAGAGCCTGTCCTCAGGTAGCAACCTTAGAAGCAAAGGCTACCTGCAAAAAAGAATCTATCAGTAGAAGGGAGAGCTCACAGTCCTCCAGGGAATGTTAGTTTTATGTGAAATTAAAAAACTGACTTTGGTGAAGCTAAAAAAAAAAGACTTTGAGAAAATGAGGCATAAAAAAAGGCAAGAGTAAGCAATCAAAAAACCCTCTTAATTTTTCATCTGGATTGGTATCTTGCAGGCCATGTGGAAAGCAAAACCCAATTGTCTGTGATTTCTCAGCTCGATTAGTGGGAAAAGGTTTTTGCAGGGAACCCAGGGATTTGATAGTCAGTATGGGAAAGACAAACCTTTTCTAGAGAAGTTTCTAAGGAAACTATTAGGCCAACTTTGGCAGTTAGTAATAGCTTCTAATTCGTACATAAAACATATTGTGCTGCCATTAAACTCAATGGCAGTTTTATCTAAGACTTAAATAAAGTAAAGAGCATACTAGTCCACTATGCTCACAGAAGATGACACAGCATTTATTTTAGGCCCCAGGTCTTGGTATGGGGTCAAATAATATAGACTCTTAATTTCTCATCATTTGAGGAATTAAGAGAGAGAGAAATTACGAGAATAAAGAGAGAAAAGGCAGCTCCACTCTGCTAGCAATGGAAAATTGTGATATCAAATAACTAAATGTTAAAATAGCCAGTAAGAATCCATCAACAAAAGAAACTTCTCAAAGACATAAGAAATCAGAGTATAAGATCCAACTTCATTATAAGAGCTAAGACTTACGTATCAGAAGATGGAAATATATCTATGTTAATTGGAAGCATTCTTTTATCCCAGAACAATATTTTATGAGTAAGAGCTACTGCATTGTATGTTATTAAATCCAAAATGCCAAGAGGCAAATTATGTACAGATATATATTTAAAATACTATAAAGAAGATAAATATAAGCATATTCATTATTGTACACTGCATGCTTATAAAAAGATGTGCATGGTTTTACAGATGCACTTATAATATACACAGTACATAAATACAAGCATTTACCTAAGACATGCAACAGCCATTTGTAGCACCTGATTTGTACATGAAATTATGTAACTTCAAAAAAATCACATTTCTTTTTGGTTTTGGAATCCTTTTTTAGGGTGGCAGGAATAAAAGCTCTCAAACTGAGCTCTTGTTGGTATGCCATCACAGTTAAGGCAAGTGTCAATTGCATAATGAAACTAAGGAAGAAAAGATTTTAAATTAATGAAAATACTAAAAGATGGAGCCATTCAGTACTGCTAAATACACTAATAATAAAAGCAGCAAGAAAAGCAACAATATTTTTTATCTGTATGTATCCGTCAACTGAGGTTTTGGCTGTATAGTTAAGCTGTCTAAAGAAGAAAAGATATTGAAGTAATTAAAATACGAGTAATAAACTGTGTGCAGGATTCAGCCCACTTTGAGGCTGCTTGCATCTTAGTTACTCATCTTCAAATTAGTAACTAACTGAATTAAACCAGTGTTATACTGCACAAAATTGAAAATTAAAATGAATTGGAAAAAGCGTGGTTTAGGGAACGAGGAGCAGGACTGACTGTTCTGTTTCATGCTTGGGAACATCTTTGTCTTGAGAGTATGGAAAATATGCTTAAACATTCTGAGTTTTGGCTTTGTGTGTGTAAAACAGTGATAATGCACATCATGCTGCTTGGAAAGCACTTGGACATCGAAAGGCTGAAAACATGAAACAGGTGCCAGGGTATTATTGCTGTTGCTGTATACAAGCTGAAGAAATAGATTCACAATCTTCCTTTTTAAGACAAAGTGAAAAGTCCCTGTAGTCTGATAAGACAGTAACATTGTAAGTTAAACCTGCAACAGCTGATATGACTTTTCTTGTTTACTGGGGTGACAAATTTAGGAATTTCTAGCAAATACACATTGCTTTAGGACACACAGGGACACTGGCAATGTATCAAGATAAACAGAATTCTGGAAGCCTAACATCAAGCCTTAACATGTAAGAAATGACTGGGCTCTTAAGTATATTGTTTGGAAGGCACATTAGCAAATGAAAGGTGTATAACAAGCTGCTGCTTCTTGATGTGCAATCTGAACTTTAACTTCATCATAACTTTATTTCTGACAGGACTATTAAAGTATCTTTAAAACCTGGAGCTGTGCTCATTGACTCAGGACTATCCCCAGCATTGCTTAGCTACTATTGCATCAGGTCTTGTGCACACTTTCTATCTTTCTTTTCTTCATATATGCTTGCCAGTTTACATGTTTATATCAAGTATAGTTTTCAATGTACAAACAATATGCACTGAGATCCAAACCCAACCCTTGTAGTCTCTAGGAGCACATACTCCACAACGGGAAACATTTTCTCACAAGCTAAGCACCATACCAGTTAGTTTTGCAGAACTGTGAGTTGCACAGTTCATCTAAGTTCATCCACAGCACTAGTTTATCCTCTTACGTCCTGTCCTGCAGAACAAGACTGAAGGACAGAAAAGATTAACAAGATGTTCTTATACTACCTGTATGGGTGGGTTTGAGAACTAGTAATACAGGCGCAGGTTCAGAAGAGACATCTTTCAATAACATGCATTAAGGCAGAGAATTAGAGAAGGACATATTTGACCCACCAAAAGTTTTTGTGAGTGCTCACCATAGCAAATAATTTAAAAAATACTCTTTTATAGGGTGTTGATGGAATGCCAGGGAGCCAAACTCTGTCATTCATTTCTAGGTAACAGCATATTCCCTTTTGACTGGAGTAACTTTATCAAAGAGGAAAAAGGTATACATAAATGCATGGGTAAAATAACAGAAAAATGTAATAATAATTACAGCCTAGTATTCTTAAGAATGAAGAAAGACTAACCAAAGGGCACAGAAGAAATACATTATTGTCATTAGTGTTTCCTTTCTATATTCATTTACATTTAGCTGCCTGGATCAAGCTACCTGCCTTATGAATAAATATGGTTTATTTGCTCAGTGATTAAAGTGTAAATAAAGTTACTATGTGCTCTCAAAGGCTCTACCCAGACTCAAGCATGCAAAACTCCTCAGAGGTAGCATGGCAAAGAGGGCCTTATGTGACGATACCCCATTCTGTCATGATGCCTTGTCTGAAGATACTCAGTTTTGATACCCTTTGAAACTGCCAGGTGCTGCTGCCTGAGCTGTACTGTGAGCAGCAAATGAGGCATGTCTCAGAGAGAGGCCTTTACAGTGCCTCTCTTCCTCACATAGCAAAGCCAGGTTCTTGATATATGCTGGGCTTAAAAAGTGTCCCTCTGCCTTTATTCTGGCCCAATTTTAATTTGATTTGGTCATTTATGCAATTAGAGATTAGCGAATTCAGTACTAACTGACCATTCTTGGTCCACATAGACTCAGTTGCAGAAATAAAGCTTTATCAGAATAGATCTAGTTCCTGTGTAGAATTTCATTGCTAGAGATTCAAAAAGAAAAAAAAGAGGTAATTTTTTGGAGTAGGAGAATTTTTTTCCTGACAAACATTATATTCTAGGCAAACAGTGTAAGCTCGTCGTATCAGCTATGGCTGTGGTCTGTGGTTACATCTAGGATTAAGGTTGGAATAAAAGGTACCTGCTAATGTTGGACTAATACTGGATAACAGTGAATAGACTAAAACTAAATACTAGCACAGTGGAAGACTTTGGACTTGAGCTGAGCTAAGGCTGCCTAGTATGTCAGGCTGTTTTTCTTTTTTTTTTTTAAATAAGACATAAAAAAATCCCCCAGATACTCAACATGTCAACATATATATATATAAAGCTATAAAAATGGGTTTTATTATAAAAACATTGTATTTTTGTCAGCTCTAAATGGACATACCACAATAATTACAGCACTAATTACACTGTTAAAGGGAAAATCTATAGATATTTCCATCAGGCCTTCTGTTTTTCAACTATTTGCTCCACACAAACTTGGACTACAATTTCTTAGCTAAATACTTGTTTAAAAATTAAACATTGGTGGTTCATACTTAAGTCAGTACAGAGTTAAGCAGTAGCTATGTTTTCCAAGTGCAATATGTCTGTCTTTTTGGCTAAAAAAAAGGTAAAGACTAACATTTTTTGTCTTTTGTTAATGAAGCAGTGGCTGCTAGGAAAAGCAAGAGAGAACTGTATCCCTTTTATAAAGACTTCATAATTAGGGCTGGTCCTGGATGAAGTTACGTTAAGTGTCAGGCTTATTACTTTGAGCACAATGGTATCTTGTAGGATATATCCTCTTTTGTCATCAACTTGTTCAGAGGAATGGGATAGTTCTGCTCAATATTACTCAAACACAGAAGTGGGGGATTAAGGAGTGATGTCTGGAAGACACTTAAGAATACTACCATTTCAGGAAGACTATGAATGTATTTCAAAAATAAAAAATATACCACGATTTCAAGAACACAAAACTTGAATATATTCAACCTGCAAATTTACATATACACTTAAATTTTAAGTATGTTAGCTAATCTTATGTAGATATTAAAGCACTTTTTTTTCAAATTTATCTTGTGTAGAACAAAAATCTACCATTAACAGCAAAGCTGTATTCTCCAACCACACATATTCTAATATCAGTATGTTTCAGTAATGCTTTTGTCTTTTTGGAAGCAATGAAGCAATCAACTTCTACTATCAGAAAGTCTTCCTGAAAACAAATCTGAGGTGCAGCGTTTACACCAGTGTAACAGCACAGTTCTCTACAAACCAGGAAAGTGGACTTCTCCATGTTCTTCACTGGAAACTTGGCATCCACAGGTACTGAACCATGACCTGAATGAGTCAGACATGGGTAAGACTCTTGTTTGGTAGAATGACATCATCCATACTTCTAAGTCCTTCAGAAATATGTGAGGAAGTAATATTAAATCTAAATTATTCATCATGCTACCAAACCTTTCTTGAAGAGGAACTATACCTCTAGGGCATTTGTGTTTCACAAAATCCTCTTGAATTTGTATGAAATTCTCTAATCTCATTTATCTCCTATTTGTTTTCAAGGTATGGAAAACTCCACAGACTTAATATAGCTGGTACAGGGAGAAGAAAGAAAAAAACCAAGCATTTTATATCAACACTCAGAAATAAGAAATTTGATTGATTTTTAACACAAAACTGTCAAACTCAAAACTGTAATTAAAAGAAAAAAACTATGTGTTTAAAAATGTGGCAACTTAATGCAGAGCATTCTATGAGCACAAATGAAGGTTAAATTGAGACTACATTACTTGCCATGAATTATTCACTGAGAGCTGAACAAGGCACACTAAGAAAGGAATTTTCTCACTAGCCTTGAGCTGTCGGAAGGTTTGGTTGTTGATTTAAACTAGTCAGCTAGGCTCCTGCTACAGACAACTCTGATAGGTACTTGCTGGGGTAGTCTATTTCAATGATTCAGACATCTATTTTAAGACAGAGAGAACTGCTCCTCACAGCTGTCTATCTATCTTTGACTGTGGCTGCCTGCCTACTTTACATTAGAAGCCTAGATTTTCGGTGATTCAAGATAAATCCTGTGGTACCAGCCTAAAAACTACTAGCTTCTGTAATATGATTTTTTTTAACTCCAGACTCTCTTGTAGCAGTTGAACTAACTGTAGATAGGATTAAAAATTTTGCTTTTATAGAAATGTAGTTTTCAAAATATTTTCATATTTGGCCTCATACCTTATCATATTTGGATTGCGTGAGAGATGAACAATGTCAAGACATCACCTCCCCAGTCCATAACTAATGTAACTATCTTGGTTCAAAAAACCTACACCTCTGAACTCTCAACTCTTCCTCCCCAGAGGGGGGAGAAAGTAAAGTTATCAAAGGGAATATATATATAGTACATCAGCTATGTCTACTACTTAAAACTTATGTAAGACTGACTTCCTCTGAATACCCAGATGTCGGGAAGGGAGAAACAATGTGTTCTCATGTTCACCGAGTCTCAAATTTCTCCCCAATTTAGGGCTAATTTATTAGTTCTATCTGAACTCTTTATTTCATTTTTATCTGTTTGAATTTTCCCTTATTAGACAATGTACCAGGCATAAGAAAAGCATCTTGCAGAATAAATCTCAAAGAAACTGCCAACTACACTGACTGTTAAATAACACCAGAGATGACAATAGCCAGAAACTTCATGTTGTTGTGGATGTATACATTGCATACATTGGATGCAAGCATTTCTGTATTGCCAATGCAGTGCCACATTGGACATGGACAATGTGCATCTTTCCTCTTTGCCAGTCTATGAGTAAAACAGATACTTTGTGTGTCATCAAATTCCTAAAAATATGTCATAGCTCAGCATATTATATGGGTTTCCACAGAGGCGTATTTATATGTAGGAGAGCAATTCCGAAACTAGCAGTTTTACTTGATACTTAGCTAGTGTTTTCCTTTCACATACTCTAATGATAGCCTTGTAATATAGCAAATAAATCTTCTCTTTTCTTGATGCTCTCCTTCAGTTGTTGATTAGCAAAGCTATCTCTATTTTTAACCATTGAATCCAATCCCGCTAACTTCCTTCTAGATGTTTGCTGCTGTGTTAAATGCAGAAGAAAGAATCTTTAATTAAAAAAAGAGGAAAGACAGCAAATCTCTCTCTTTCTTGACCTTAGTTTTCTTTTTAAATAAAGGGTGTTCATCAACCTTACAACAGCACATTTCCTAAAAAAAAAAATATAAAATCATCAATATACAATTGCAATGGGAAGTTCCTTTCTGTGACTGACGTGTCTGCAAGTCCATTACTGATGTACTACTTCAGATAATTTTCAATGATGACAAAGAGCAGCTCAAAGTGATTAAGGGCCCTGGACTTAAATCACTCCTTTTCTTAAAAAAAGAGTACCTCTAAAAGAATACAGAGAACGAGGTACCTCTCAACTTGATATCTTTATTAAGTTTTACTTTCTCAAATATAATAAAACCTAAATATTAAATTGTCACTTCTTTGAATAAATATGAAACTATTGCCTCCACTCTTTTATAAATCAAACAACTCATTGAAAGTAACTTTTACTCTAAATAAATTTTCCTTTAGAGGAATATACTTTTTCAAATAACATAACTTTTGTCATTGTAGCTTTTTAGAAAGGTTAGGTTTACACATTCTTCATAAGAAGAGCTACATGATCATGATTGTTACCCTCTAAAAAATAAATTATATCTCAGTTGTAAAGTACAAAAGTTAAAAAATGTTACATTGGTTATGAGTTTTGTCCTCTAAATAGCTATAATTGGGTTGGTCTAAAACTCACAGATTTTTAGTATTAATTTCTCTTATATCAATCAATGCCTCGAATGACCTCCTCCTGGCCAAATCTGATATTCATTCCCCTTGAGCTATGACAGATTTTGAAGCCAGAAATTACTCCCTGTGTCTAAAAATTTTCACACTCAGCATCTTCTCTTCTCATATATCAACTCTGCTGCCCAACTGAAATCTTTTCTTCTCACAGTTTTATCCTGCATCTTCTCCAAAGCTAGTTCCTTAGCCCTCTGTTTTTGACATCTTCTTCTTATCCACTACCTTAAATCTATTCTTAAATAGTTTTAAACACCAGGTTTATGTTGAGAAGCCATTATGTAGCCTTCTCTATTAAATTCTTATCTTATTTTACCTAGCCATGCTTCTCATACCATTTTCTGATATTCCTGTACAAGCCAAATCTTGAAAGTGAGCTTTAAATGAGCATTATCTCACAGGTTTCTCTGTCACATGGATAGCACTCTGACTTATTCATGCTATCCTAAAATGTTTGTAGCCTTGATCCATCACGTTGGCCAAGCCAACCTTGTTATAGCTGAGTATCATTGCTTCCACTTGGATAATATTTCTAAGAATTATTCTGTCCAGAGTCCCAAAACACGATCAGACCTTTACTACCTGGCAGGTCCTGCTTGACCAATCTGATCTCCTTCTATGACCAGGTGACCCGCTTAGTGGATGAGGGAAAGGCTGCGGATGTTACCCTGACTTCAGCAAGGCCTTTGACTCTGTCTCTCACAGCACACTCCTTGAGAAGCTGGCGTCTCATGGCTTGGACAAGTGTACTCTTCGCTGGGTGAAAAACTGGCTGGATGGACAAGCCCAAGGGGTTGTGGTGAATGGGGTGAAATCCAGTCGGCTGCGGGTGACAAGCGGTGTTCCCCAGGGCTTGGTGTTGGGCCCTGTTCTGTTTAATATCTTTATCGATGATTTGGATGAGGGGATTGAGTGCACCCTCAGCAAGTTTGCAGACAACACCAAGTTGGGCGGGAGGGTTGATCTGCTCGAGGGTAGGAAGGCTCTACAGAGGGATCTGGACAGGCTGGATCGATGGACCAAGGTCAGTTGTATGAAGTTCAACAAGGCCAAGTGCCGGGTCCTGCACTTGGGTCACAACAACCCCATGCAGCGCTACAGGCTTGGGGAAGAGTGGCTGGAAAGCTGCCCGGCAGAGAAAGACCTGGGGGTGCTGGTCCACAGCCGGCTGCATATGAGCCAGCAGTGTGCCCAGGTGGCCAAGAAGGCCAACGGCATCCTGGCCTCTATCAGCAATAGTGTGGCCAGCAGGAGCAGGGAGGTGAGTGTTCCCCTGTACTGGGCACTGGTGAGGCCGCACCTCGAGTACTGGGTTCAGTTTTGGGCCCCTCACTACGGGAAAGACATTGAGCTGCTGGAGTGTGTCCAGAGAAGGGCAACCAAGCTGGTGAACGGTCTAGTGAACAAGTCTTATGAGGAGCAGCTGAGGGAACTGGGGCTGTTTAGTCTGGAGAAGAGGAGGCTGAGGGGAGACCTTATTGCTCTCTACAACTACTTAAAAGGGGGTTGTAGTGAGGTGGGTACTGGTCTCTTCTGTCAAGTAACTAGTGGTAGGATGAGAGGAAATGGCCTCAAGTTGCACCAGGGGAGGTTTAGATTGGATATTAGAAAAAAATTCTTTACTGAGAGGGTTGTCAGGGAAGTGGTGGAGTCGCCATCCCTGGAGGTATTCAAAAAGCATGTAGACAGGGTGCTCCAAAACATGGTTTAGTGGGCATGGATGATGGTTAGACTCAATGATCTTGAAGATCTTTTGCAACCTAAATGATTCTATGATTCTACCTATTCCCCAGTGGACTTGCTGGTATCACCACCTCCTAGGCAAAAAACCTGCCAGGTCTTTCTGGCTCACTACTTCAACAGTGTAATTCCATTTGTATGTCCCTATGTATGGCCACTTCTTGTATGAAATTTATATTTTCTACATAAATTCCACTCTCTTTCCTCGAAGACATTTTCATCTCCATTGTATCTATTAGTTTGTCAAACAGTTTACTTTAGTTTGATAATAAAGACTGCTTCAGTCACCAATTTTTGCTTCCATCTCAAGCATTTTGTGCTTTTCATGCAGACTCTGTGTGCAGGGAAAAAGACCCCATCCCAATTCATATCCCCTCAGTCTTCTCTTTTAAATTACTTCTCAAAATATGTTCTTCCTAGAATGGCCAGAGAATGGCCATGTCTGACAATGGCTAGAGAACAACAACTTGGACTTCTCTTTTGTATAAGCTTGAGTAAAATCCTGAATCCTAGGCTTGCTATGGTCATGGAAATTTTGCTACTTCAGTAGATCTAGAGTCACATTTTCTACATTTTATGGTGACTACCTCTTCTCCAAATACAGTAATTCAAGTTGCCTTTTTACTATTGCATCATATTTCTCACAAAAATCATAAGTTCCCTGGAAGAGTATGCCTATGTCACACCTTGAATCTGTTTTGCACATGCCTGAACTTGACAATATTCAAGAAATTAAGAAATAGTTATGCAAGGACTAAATTAATTTTAAATTATTTTAAGTATTTTGAAGCTGGTCACAGGTACAGTGTAAAATTAGAGTACATGTATTAAATTGTGTTTGAGAGTTTGCTTTGTATAAATAATATCCTAGTGCCAATAGATGTTTATAGTATGCTGTATTGGAAAAGGATATTTAATGATTTTATAGAAATTTACAGTAAAAATAAATCTAAACTGCAACAGTTATTATTTGAAACGACTTAAGCAGCATGTATAGCAGAGTGTGCACACCATTGGTTGCTTTAGAGACCATCTGGGCTGTATTTCAGTGTGTTTGCATGAAACCTAGAAAAAGTAGAGTCAGCCTTTTCATCCCACTGTCAGCATTTTACATGGAACTTTGAAAGGTGGTTTCTTTGGTTTCTGTTACACATCCAAGGGAAGGTTAAAAAATAAAACATACTGGATTGCAAAGACCATTCTGAATTCTTATTCTAATTCCCACTTTAAATTACCTATAGAAGTACTACAAAAAAGAAACTTCTCTAAGAATATGTGAAAGTTTACATGAAAATAATTGATTCATTCATAGAAAATTTCAGAACAATTTAGATCTACAAATATTTCAATAGTGAAGTTTTTTCTTTGATATTCATACACGATTTTTAGCAATTCAGAAACCTATGTTATATTTGATATTGCAAACATTGTTAAAGACTACTACTGACATTAAATATTGGCTGTTAACAGTATCTTTTAAAACGTTCCATGCTCATAGGCACATATTTCATAACTATTACCTAACTTGAGCTAGCATTCAAAATATACTGGCAGTTTTACAAATCACAGCAAGAGGCACATTTCTGTCTCTGGAATATGATGTTATAAAATGGTGAAATTTATTTTTGCTGTTTAAGCAACTTCTATATATGTCAATAAACTCAGTCCTGCGAAGTCATGTCCAGCTGATCAACACCCAGATAAGGTGACATTTAAGAAGAGAAAAACTGGCTGAGATTTTTTTTGCCCTTTTATTTATCTCCATCGTGTTCTGTTATTTTGGACAAGAACACAAATAAATGATTCACTTTTGCCTTTTACAACTGAAAAAATGGTCTTGGCATATAAAATGTTTCTCAGTTAGGATGCCATTCTTGCAAAGATAAGGATGAGCTACTAGGATGTTTTGCCTAAGTTCTCAATCTAATACATATTGTGCTGACTGCAGTGGAAAAACTGTGACTTCTTAAAAGTTTATTTTAAATTGTATTTAACAGTGGTAATGAATTTAATAATTTTATGAACATCTGAAGCTTAGTTATTCCAATCTTTCTTCTCCAAAGAAAGTCCTCCAAACAGTGCATTGGAAGTTCTCCTAACACATGGTTTGCACCTGCACTGTTTTTCCTTCTAGCATAACAGCTTCCTCACTCAAGCCCTCTAGTGATTACTTTCTTTACGACCCTTGGCCAGATGGTTCAAAAAGTCATCATTTTAGAAAAAGCTCTGGGCAGAAATCTTCCTTCTGAAAAGGCTTGCACAGAAGGATATTATAATAACCATTTATTCTGCTAAAATTCTTTCTTAGAAAGGCACCTAAGGAAAATAAAGACTCAAAAATCTTTCTAATCTTTAATAAATTTTCAACTATCTAGAGAAAGAGAATAGCCTAAAAACAGAAAAACATTATTTTAACTCAAGAAAATAAGAAACCCATTTAAAAGTCACAGGTACTAAAACTATGATTGCAGTCCTCAGCTTTGCAGTTCGTAAGGATTCATGCCCTCTTCTCTGAGGATATGCATATTTTTTTAATACAGGACCCCCTGCATGGACAATCCCAGCAAATGAAGCAGTAAGATCTGTGGCTGCCTTACTTGACACAGATGTGTGCCAGGCTGCATACCACTGGTGGCTCAGAGGTCTCAGGGAGGAGGCTGAGCTCTCAGGAATGCACAGAGTACCTTCACGTCTACTCATTCACAACCTTCTTACGGATGACCTTGTCTTTCCAAAACGTGGGCCAGCAGCTATTTGTACCAAAACAATGCCTGCTCTTAACTTCTAAAAGAACAGGATTGTCAGAGAAGGATTGTTTTGTTTTTTGACATAAAACAGGGCAAGATCTGAGACTATTCTTCCAGGATCTCAATCCAAGTTTTCAAAAATGTAGATACTGACAATGAAATCTGTAGTACCAAAAACCCAGAGTTTAAATGTGTTAATTTTGTAAGTTCATAATCAATGCAAGACATTTCTTGAGAAGTCAGATTTGCAGAAAAAGATGTCTTTCAAAAAGTGAGTTGACAGTACTAGAAAAAGGGAACAAAGTTTGCGTACACAATCCTTTAATCGAGATCAATAACAAAAGACTAATATGAATTAGAACCAAATGTGTTCTTAGTTTAATCTAATTCTGTTTCTTAATTAGACCTAGAGAAAAAAAAATAAATTGCAGTACTAGTGAAGAAGAAAGGGATGCTGGAAAGGGAACAAATAGCAGATCCATAGAGAACAAAAAGAGAGAAACAGCATCTATAGAATAGAAGGTGGCCAGTAAGGAAAAGGTAAGATTGAAAAAAACAATGTCTCTGAGGATTCTATTAATTTTAGTGTCCAGTAAAATCACAACTTTTCATTCCCAGGCTTGCCTTTTGAAGATAATGCTAGGTGTCCTTTGTGTTTCACACTGAAGGATGATATACAACATGGCAGCTGCTGTTTCTGACCTTCCTCCATTGCTTCGGAAAGATGATTCTAGATTGCAGAACTTGTGTATTTTGACTCACATGGTTTCTATGATGACATCCAGTGCATGGGATAAAGTATATTACACTCATGAGGAGCAGATGTAGGATCTATGGATTTTGATATTTCTGTTGTGAAGGATATTGATTGTGGTGGCTTTGGACATGCATTGGCCTTCTTAATATATGAAAACATTAAAATTCTGCTTGTAGGCCTAAGAATTTTGCCTTTATAGCTTGGTCAAATCCTTCTGGTTTTGTTTTGTTTTCTGAGAATACCACTTAAAATAGGCCTCCTTCAGCTCAGTATACTAAGATGGAGAAGGGGTTAATGGACCATTAGAGAAAAGAATAAGAAAAAAAATGCATTGGAGCTTTAGAAAAATATGAGTTATTTCCCTGACACATAGGTCTCTTCAACTCTTATCAGCAACCAAAATCTTAATGAAAAAAAGCCATTGAACATCAGAATATTTAAATCACTTTTCTAAATAGCCTTAAGGCCTCTCCTACAATAGTCACCCTTTCATCCTTTACATATCCTGGGTTTGGTCTAGTTTTAGTTTGAATATGAAACTTATTTGATCTTTTATCTCTTGCAATATGTAGTATTTAAACAAAATTAATAACTTGAGTCTTTCTCTCCTGCATGGATTTATCCACAGATATATGGAACTGATAGAAGTTCAGAAATTCTAATCTGTGGTGTAGACATGAATCTGTGGTTTAAATGTGAATATGCATGACAGCACCACATTCAAATTTATCCCACTTTGGCTTTTTTAACATAAGCCCTTTTGATAAGCTGGAGCAGCTACACTGGAGCAACAGCATATGTTGCAGTTCCCTGGGTAGGTATAACACTCAAAAAAGTAACCTGTTTTTGCCAAAGTGGAAAATGTACTACTACCAAAAAAAAAAAAGGCATTTTCAAATAAGACCTTACAGAACATGCTCGAACAATACTTTACTTCCTTTCTTCAATTTAGACTTCAGATCTCAGTTCTGCTCCTATTGTTTCTTTTCTTACCCATATCTAAAATCAGTTTGTGATCTCTTTCAGGCTCAGCTGATGGGTCATTATTCCTGAAGGACTCAGCCCTGCTACAGCAGACATGCCTTTTAAGTACACAAAGTGATATTTAACTGCTCAACACATTTAGTTTACATGACTGATTTTAGATACACACACTGATTTTTACTCTATTGCAATTGATTTATAAATTGAAGTTGATGACTGCTAATAACACTTTCCTGCCTCATTTTGCATTATAACTTCAGCAAACAGCATCTCTGTGTTAGAGGGAAAGATAAACCACTGAAAAAAACCCAGTAAACTGAGCGGTTATTTACATTGATAAAGAAAAAAGCATCACAAATAATACATTATGATACTTCTTTAGAAGTCAGTTTGCCGGAGGAGTGCAATAGAAACCCCACCTAACAAATATGGCCCTATGTTTTATTTAAAAATATGATAACTATCACCAACAAAAAATAAAATAAATAATGAAGAATGAGCCAAAGCATTTGCAGCTTAATTAACCAGGTTTGTAGTTGGATGAACAACTGGAGACCGTCTCTATATCTCAGGGGTGTATCTTTGATCACGTGTGCTCTGCTGTCACTTTTCTCTCCCAATATACAAAAGTTAGAAATATGAAGATATCCATACTTTCGTGTTATCCATTTGAATTTGAAGCTAAATGATTCTCAAAACATCTCGCGGTCCAGGTACTTTCCTTGGTTTTAATAATCTGAATTATTTATGGCATATCACCTTCCTAACAGTCATCTCAGCAAGATAGGTTCAGTTCAGCTCAGTCAACATGGTTTCACATGGATCTTGGAAAGCATTTTTCCCTGTAAATTTTCTGGTATAATTAGCAAGAAGCTGAACTATCTCAGCATTTTTTTTTTTTTCCCTGAGCACCATTTCATAATTTTTTACTACTTTATATATCAAAAATCTCACAAAACATTCAAGTCTCAAAGTTGAACCAAATCAATTAGATGTCAAAGATCCAATTCCCGAAAATTCTTCCCTGTACTTTCATCTGTCTAACACACAGGACAGTAGCAGTGTCCTACAGAAGGCAGTTCATGAGTGCATACCAAATTACAAGTAAAACGTGTGGTTGGTTTTATAGTGTATTTGGCTTCTGTATAGTAGGATCAGGAATAGTCAACATTGAACAGTGTCCTACAGCTGCACTGCACTGTGTAGTTTAACTAGGCCTCCAGAATTTTTCTTTTTTGGAGAGGAAAAATTAAGTACAAGTTTTGTATTTGAACTGAAAATGGAAAGCAGCAACAACAAACACTCTCAACTTCCTCACCAGCAAAAACTAACTTTCTGTACCATCTCAGAAGGACTGAAGATTACATGCAAGGTTTCAAGGTGATATTTTACATGACCTAAATTTTACAGCACTGACTAGATCACTTTGCAGCGGTTCAAAGAGGGAGGAGCTCAAGTAGTACTGGTTTAAAGTGCCTACTGCTTTAATGTGTACAGACCTAAGGGCATGTGTAGAGCGGGAATGCTGTTTTGGTCCTATGAATTGATATTCCAGGAAATGCCAGCACTTGCAGGCCACTTCGGTGACCTGGATAGTAAGGCAGCTGAGTTTGCAAATTAAGTTTCCAGTAGCATTACTTAAATGGTGTTTCTTTCACTAAAAAGGTCTTCTTTAGAAAGCCTTTAAGTTTTTGCCATATTTTGTATTAAAATTAATTGATGGAGGCATTAACATGTAGTTTATAAATTCCGAATATCTGTCAACAAGAACCACAAACAAAATCTTTTGTCTTGATACTAAATTCACCATGGTAGAGTTGCTTTGAAAAAGAAATTAGATAAATGCTTCTGCAGTTACAGTGGCTGTGAGAGATATACAGCTGATAAACAACACTGTAAAAATCTTATGAATATGGTCTGAGGCCCAGAAGAAGAACTTTCTGCATGGCAGCACCGCTGGCCTACCATGTTTGTCTACAAAACAGCTAGAGATTTGCCATAAAATTTTGCCTTGAAAACTAAATCTGCATCAAGGTATTGCTTGTTACTGGCAACCTGGGATGGCTCTGACCTATGCCTGGCCATTGCACAAATTATTGGTTATATATTGTATAAATAATTATAATAGGTTAATTTATATTCAGGGAAGGAGAACGTATGTCTCAATCTCTTGAACTCAGTAAGGTGTATGCATGAGGGTAACTCAGTGGGGCAGATTGTCACCTCCAGGAACTCATGTTCCTAAGTTGCTGCAAACCTTATTTTGCTAAAGACAGGTACTACAGATCAAAAGGCTCTAGGCAGCTGGGAAACAATTTCAGCCCTGCAAAAGGGAGAAATAAAAGAATTGAGCTGCAGTAGTATGACGCAGCTTTTGGTACTGATTGCTTAGACAGTGGTCATATGCCACTGTAGTACACCACCTCTTGCATCTGTAAGCTTTTCTCCCCCTAACAGCTCTTCTCTCCTTTCCACTCTTTGCCCCATATTTTTCTGTCATGTGGCCAAATTAAAGCTGGATATTAAAGCTGTAAAAGTTAATTCTGTGACTCTTCTGAATTTTCTGCAACTACCCATTTCTTAATTTGCATCTCTCAGTCCACAGGTATTACGATGTTACTGTGCAACCCAACATTTTTAGATGAAAAATAATATCAGACTGTTTTGAATTTTAACTTAAAGAGATATTGAAAAAGCCTAAGCAAACCACTAGATTATTAGAAATACACAAATTAAAGGCATTTTATTTATTTTCCTGCCAAGCATGAAAATAAAGGTTTTTTCCATAAATGTGCCATGAACAAAGCATTCCTCTACTAATGGTAAATAAAATTGTAGTGCTATTACATATACTTAGTGACACAACAAACAGAAAGAAGGTAACTAAAGCAGGCAATTTGTTAGCCTGAAATAAATTCCAAAAACACGGCAGAAATTCTGCAATGACTTCAATTAAGGAATAGGAACAGATAACAGCTATAATGAAAAAATATTATTTAGGTTATACATAAAAATACTGAATATAAAAATGTTCCTAAACTACAGATGTAAAAATTTATTGAAGAAAAAAACCCCTTTCCTTAAGTATGTAGAGCTGTAATGTCTTTCTAACAGTACATTCATACTTCACTTTACTAAGCTATCCAGTATAAATGCAAAAATGGTGATGCTGCACCAAAGTTAGGATAAGTGCTGTAGGGCTTCAAATGCAGATGCCTAAGAATGCTTTACATTGTTACCACAAACTGCTTTACATTGCTTTACGTTATTACCATAACTCCTAAAGGAGCTATTTTGAGGGAAGTGACTTCGTAAACCCGAAGAGCTGGCATGAACAAGCTCATGTCTTATTGAAACAGTGTGTACTTGGAAGCAGTTTCACTCTTATCCTTTTATAGTAACAGTGTGTATGACATTTAATGGCGAATTAAAGGTCCCAGGATCAAACAAATAGATTGTACCAAAATGAAATGTTATCTAAACCATTTAGAAGTTATCATATGAGATAATATTTATAATAAATTGCTAATAACATCCACTTCTTTCTTTTTATCAAAATTAAGAAGCTGGCAAACTTCAGTGCCATCAGACAGTACTGCACTGTAATAAATAACTTTCACTGACATTCTCTGACTGCTTTTTCTCCTCGTTCACTTAAACTTATATTAGCTATTATAAACTATAATCAAAATGACAAATTAATTCAAAATGAATGGTCCAAATTGTGAAATATCTTCTTGGTAAAAGATCAACTGTTCCTTTGAAAGGGTGAAGAGAGTGCAAATTTAGCAAATCTCTCAGTGGAGAGAGAGAGCATAGCTTTTCCAGGATTGTCTGCTGCTTTCTTAACATCTTAAAACAGCCCCATTATACAGATGGGAAATCTGCATCTTGAAAGAATGTCAGGTAAGAAAGGGCTGGAGAGTTTTGCACACTAATAGCAGCCCAGGTGAATCCCTTATACTAACCCATAACAACCTTTTACTTTGAACTCCAGAAGAAAGAGTAGGGCATCTTGAGGAGCAGTCTGGGTCACACTTCCACTCCCTGTGCTGTGAAAAGTAGAATTTTAGATAAATAAAGTTTTCAGGGTGTGACTGTCGAAGCCGCATTATCCTGTCCTGCCAACCTCTGAAATGTTATTTCCAGTCTCACAAACTAAGCTATTTTCCCTAAAGCTCCTAGAGTCCAGGTATTAGATGAAAATCTCAACCTGCATCTTAAGAAAGCTCCTGGTTTTTCTGTTTTGGGGAAACCCTTTTTGATTTGTCTCTTGAGGACAAAGAAGAAAGCAAACTCTTGTGATTCTCCAAGGCATAATTAAAAAGTTGGAGTTGACAGTACTGTAATATAATTAAGTAGAATATAATATACTGCAGTAGAAACCCGTGTTTAGTTTATTTTAATGGCGCAGAAAGGGAGTAAACCCTTCTTGGTTTGGAGGCTACCATGGACCACCTGAGCCCTGGACCAAGGCCCTCTCCAGATGAGTATTTTTGTCCCCTCACATTCTGCTCCAAGGAGCAAGAGAGGCGAGCATTACAGACATTAGCCTTGTCATGCCAGCTAGTCCCAGTTCACCAGCTGGAAGGATTCCTGGGCTGTTTTATTCACTGTGTAGATACAACCAAGGAAAAATAAGGGCCCCCCACATGGCACTCACTAAAACCAGTCCAGCTAGCACTTTCTGATAGCATCTAGGTACCTCAAAAAGCTTTCACATCAAAATTTTACAGAAACATACTGGTTTTGACATTCAGTGTGGATAAGCCAATCATAGCATAGTATGATTATGTGTTTAACAGACACTACCTGGATTACTACGTATTTCTATTTAAATTTTGTATGGATTTGCAGGCTAATATTTGGTGCATTTAGGAGTCCAGACTGGAAAGTATGCACAGCATAATTAAAATTTTTTATCTTTTTAAGGTATGCTAGCAAGGATAGCCAAGCAGGAAGAACTGTGACAGCAAAACTTAAGCCCCTGGTGGATCAGAGGTATCTGTTTCTCTGCATGTGAGGATTAAATTTTGTCTGTATCTTGAAACAGATTTTTAATGAGATCACACTACATTTTGCTATTGGTCCCAAGTATAAATTAGTATACCATCTGTGTTTTATCATTACTGTTCTTATCTATAAACTGTAAGTATTATTTTGGCATTAAAATGTGCTTGTATTTGCACTGTAAACCCACTCTGGCTAGAAATCCTTCTGCTTTCTATGATCCTAAGCAGATTTTATCAGAAAACAGAACACCATGTATTTTTATGGCAAATTCGGATATGCCTCAAAGTATGCCATGTTGCAATATACACTACACTATGTCATATGGAGAGAGCTTAAACAGAGACTGTGGCCAAGAGGAAACATGTAACAAATACAGTTTGCAACTTCCATGCTTATCAAGACTGCTTGATTCCCTCATTAAGGGAGCGATGTGGATGCTGGGATTAATGTTAAAAAATTAAAGGAATGTCTTTTTTTTTTTCCTTTCTACTTGAAATAGAAAAATATCTGCAAAAATTAATATTTTGTTTCAGAAGGCTGACATGATTAACCACACGTGCTAGTATAATGTAAACTTATTCCTGATTCTCAGGTGCCAATGACGCTTCTGTTCAGGAACCCATCACTTCTAGATATCTCACAGCAAATTCATGGGAGTGTTTTCCTTACACAATGTTTAGAAGAAACTTAATTTTCTCCTCTGCCACCAGTAAAAGCCTAACTCAGCAGATTTCACTTCTACTGTTTTATAGACATACCTCAGTTTTCAAATTATCAATTTTCTGACTGCTCAGTCATTGGGTCAGTGGAGTGCAAATGATGTTGAAACATTTGGCTTAGCTTCCAAAGCACAATATAAAACAGATGAACTTTGTTGCTTAAAACAGCTGACTTCTCTGCTTTTCCCATTTAATTTTTGCATGACTGTATTTCCATTTTCTTTTTATTTTATGAGTAAAAGGAGCAAAAAGCATGGAAAAAATATGCAATTGGATGGTTACTAGAAGTTGAAACATGTTTCACACACTTAGGAAAACCAAGTAAACATAAGAAAATATCCACACCTATTAGTGTCAAATGAATTAAGGTAAAAAAACAGCATCATTTGCATACTGCTACATGATGCTTCTGCCTTACACCAGAACTCTCAAAGGAGCAGATCCTGCACTATCTGCAATATTTTAACTGGCAATTATGAGTTCCATGTATTGCCACATTTCAGTTTATCAGAATGAAAACAGAACTTTAAATTGAACAGAAGAGACGCTAGTGTTTCTAGTTTGAAAAAAAACCCCCACAACCAAACCACAAAACAAAACAACTAATCCTGAAGTACTGTTCCCTAGGCATGCATTCCCCTTTGGAAGGGATGAAAGCGTCAGCCACCCATCCATTCTTCTTGTGTTCTGTACACATAAAATGGTCATATACAGAAACACAGAATTCATCATTTAAGAAACTGGCAAACTTTCCCTTGGAGCATGAACTCCCTGTGTTTTCTCTGCGGGTGAGAGGCTTCTCACAGCAGATCTGATGTGGGACAAATATAGTTCCTGAAAAACCAAGTGGAAAGACAGTCACTGAAGAGTGTCAACCTGCCCAAGTGCTTTTCTTTGGTGCTAGTACTTCTGTAACAGCTTGTAACAAGGGCTGCAGGTGCATAGTCGTGTCTGGAAAGAGCTTGGAGAAGGAAATGGTGCTTCCAGATGAAGTGTCATAAAGACACTGAAATATTTGGTATGACTTGCTTTCCAGCAACTGCAGATTAAGTTGGATTCACAGGATAACTCATAGGGTATGTTAGAGTAATACATATGTAGCTTGAGTTGGAGTTATTTTTTCTTTTTCTTTTTTTTTATATTTGACTTTTTGCTTCACCTACGTCTGTTATAACCAAGAAAATATGAGGCCTCCCATTCTCCATCTGGAGGCAATTATGTTGCATTTAAGTAGTTTTGCTTTCTTCCATTTTAGGTTTCTTCACTAGCTAAATAACTCCAGCTAGTATTAACAGGAGTTCATCTGATCCTGCTTGGGAGAGATGATAGATATTCTAAGGCTTTGCTGTTGTTCTGCTGTGTCATTTTGCTTTTACAACTTCAAGAGAAATTTGTACCAAAGCCTGTGAAAGCTAAGCCACTAAAAAGCCAAGTATTGACTGGAAAAGTTGCAAAGGTAAAATAAATAAAGGAAAGCCAAGTTCATGTGGACAAAGAATAAAATAAGTACTGTGTATTCAGCTTCTTCCTGGCAAACTTCTGAGAGTTTGCTCAATTTAATGAAGGATATATATACACACACACACACGTGTGTGTGTGTGTGCATACTGTATATATAATATACACGCATATAATGACCAACTTTATGAGTATGTTAAATGGAAGCATCTGTCTTCTCCTACCGCTGAGAGCCCTGATTTCTGTGGTTACCCAGATTCTGGCAGCTTGCCTGAAGGACTTTCTAACCTCCTAACAAGTCAGGAATAGTGAAGAAGAGAGGCTATAAAAAACATAAATCACATTTTATATTTCATTATCTTAAAAAAAATGTTCTTCCCATAGTAAAATTCCTATTCATCACAAGGGATTTTTTTTCTTTTAGAAATGCAAAATTTCCAGTGAGATTGAAATTCTACCTCCTGCAATGATCTTTGTTGCTTGCACTCAATACTGTGTCCTTGTAAAATTCTCTATGAGGAAAGAGACAGGCAGACACGGAACAAGAGGAAAAGTACATAGTAATGGAAGTAAGATTATTCCAACACTGTTAAAAACACAGAATATCTGGTCTGGCCGGTACAGAGACTAACAGGTATTTAATGGAATGGGAGGTTATTGCTCATGACTCAAAATTAGTTCATCAGCAAACCTATTAAACTACATCAGAAATGAGATAGAAGGTAATAATGGAAATATTATAATGGAAACATATTAACATTCTATTTCCATGAGAATAGGAATATTATAATTCATCTAGACCATGTGTCCTTATCAGAAGCTCTGGGTTTACTTTTAGTCACTCTGCATTTGAAGAAGCATTGCAATAGGACAAGGGGTTAAAAGATCTGCAACATGAATGATATGGACACAAAATTTTTCCATGTGAAAAGAGGCACTGAAAATGTAGATTAGTTAGAAAGCTGATGAGCAAGAGTGGTAAGCAATACACACCATAAGGAGAGTTCTGGAGTAGTCACACATAGGGAACTACTGAAGATGTTGAGGACATTCTTCCTCAAGGAAGATTATACTGTAACCACCAAGTTTCTTACTGTTCTCTCTCAAATGTTTGCTGCTGGCTGCTGTCACAGACTAGGAGCTGGATTAGCTAGCAGGATCATCCCTGTGATGAAATATAACAACACCCCTACAGCTAAGGACACCAGACTCGTCTGTGTGACGGACACTTCTAGTAGCTGGGCAGGAGTATCTCTTTTTTTTTCTCCTCTTCTTTTTTTTTCCTTTTTTGTCTCATGAAGAAAGGTACATTAGAGACTTAAATTTCCTTTTAGCATATTGCAGAAGTTTTCAGTTAA
The DNA here is from genome assembly GCF_964188355.1 of Buteo buteo. NCBI lineage: Eukaryota > Metazoa > Chordata > Aves > Accipitriformes > Accipitridae > Buteo > Buteo buteo. The sequence continues at coordinate 21,595,465 of NC_134204.1, forward strand.
CACTCACATATGGCTTCCATCAAGACAACTGAAACACGAAATGACCTGTTGATATTAGTGGTTTCTGGGGCTCAGAAATAAATTGTATTTACTAGTTTGAATAAGAAATTCCAGGTTTTAAATTTCCTTTGCAATAAAAAAATTATCTATTCAGATCCACAATGGACATAAACTTATTCTACAGTGGCATAAAAAAACATTGGTAGGCTACCCCTGTACCACTTTTATTCTTGTTTAATGCAGTATCTAGAAATTAATTGCAACATTTTGACATGGTACATGCTGAACTAGAGTCAGCTTGTTCCTGATGTATTTGGTATCAGATTGAATGATAGATCTATTTATAGTGCTCCTAGAATTTGTTATACATCAGGGAATTGCAAGTCAGATAGTCTTGACATTAACATAAATATCCATGGACATCTAAAATTTGTAAATCAAACTGAGTATTTCCTGGTGTTTATGGTTAGTGTAATCTTTTTCTCCACCCCAAGGGATGCTAGTGTCTGCTCCCAGCCTAATCTGGAAGGCCAGCTTTGGGTGGGGATTGTTTCAGGCACAAACAGCAAAGCCCAGCCATTTATTTATTGTAAACCAAAGCAACACTAGTCATCCTAATTTACTTCACTGTGTATAAAAGAACATTTCCTGATGGTTATTCATACAGGCTCTGGCTTAGGCTGTTAGAATTTACTTAAGCATAATTTGGAAAAACCTTGTTGATAAAATACCTATAGAAGTACTTCTGTTTCTGTTATTTCACACTAGCTAAATGACTTCCAAGGCAGTAGCAAGAACAACAAAATCCCACAGAATAAGCACTCAAGTAACGCTAGTCCAAAGCAGCAATAAGAAACACTGACACACTCAACCTGTCCCACTCTGATAGACTCACTCAACCTCTCCCACTCTGATAGACTCACTCAAACTATCTGTGTGAGGATTAACTATGTCTGAGAAATTTAAGCAAAAGCTCAAACTTTTGAACATGTTACTTGTCTTCTGGGTTTTTTTCCTGCTGTTGGGGACCTATGGACTGGGACTTGACTTTCTGAGCTTTTAGGAAATGGTGTAGAGACTCTTTATATTTAGTCATTATCAGAGACTCTCTAGGCAGTTTTGTCAAGGATGTAAGTCTGCAGCAACACCAAGAATCAAGTATGATTCTCTTGCAACTGCTTTCCCACTGCTACTTAAGCTGACTAGCAATAGGCCTTGCCATTTTGCCACATTTCCCAAGATTTCAAATTAACATAACCAAATGTCTGAATTGGGTATGATGATATTTTGGCACACAGATTTGTCTAAAATAAGTCTGAGTGAGACTCAAAATATTGTTTTAACGGTGGCATGGCATACTCTGAATTACAGAATTTCTGAACTGAATATGAAATCAACTGTGTGACTTATCACGTTCACTAGAAAAGTCCACACTTACACATTTGAATATTTTATTTCCTAGACAATGTTGAATGACTAGTCAAAAGAACCAAACCAGTACCAGTGTGCTGCAACTCTAATCCCTAATAAAGAAAATAATAAATTTTAATCTGGTTTCTATTCCCATTTCACTACAAGGCTTATAATAACAAAAATGTTGGAAAATTACACTCTGCTCACTAAGAAAGCTTTGACATAATTAAGAAATCCCTTTAGAGAAAGGATTCCTGAAAACTGCTGTTTGAGAGAGAGATTCCACTTTCCAGCCCAGCTCCTGAGAGTTTAGTGGCTTGGAGTACAATTATCTGGCAGGAGGGAATCTGCCTCCTTATGTATGAATGCCGTGAGCAGCTGGCTGCAGAAGTGGTATTGGCAGTACCTTCAGCCACATGATCATTCCTCTAGTCCAGGGAAATATGCCAGATGGCAGCCAAAGAAGAAAAACAGAAAGCAAGCAGGGGAAGGAACAAAAGAAGCTCACATAAAACAACATAGAACCTTTCTTTCTTTTCCATATGAAGATGTAAGTTTCATGATTACTGTCTCAGGAGGTGTATCTTCATAGCTAACCAAATGCAGATGTAGTTCTAACACTGCAATAATCTAATGAACTTATTAATTCTTTGATTATTCAATTTAATGCATATTATTGCCAGTGTCATTTCTCTGTAACACCCATTTTACTTTGGAGCTTACAATCTCTACAAAATTGTCTCCACAAACGGGTTTTACTCCACAGATTTTCACTCTGAGTTATTCAGAAATCCTTCATTGTGGAAAAAGACTTAATGACCAGCCAGACAATCAGGACACATCCTGCTGCCTCTGGAGAATCTTCTATGTGGTCCTGAGGACCCGTCATTAAGGCAGTGGCAGGTGTGAGTGTTTAGCATCTAGCAGAATTGAGTGTCATATACCATGCTCTTATTAATACATCTCAGTTATGTGCAGGAAATTTTGATAGGTGCTTTAGTTGTTCTTCATCCATGCACGAGAGGATTTAGAGGTCATGAAGAAGGCTTCTGTTTCCATCCATTCTTCAGAGGCTCTTGGGAGGCTCTAAAGCATAACTGTGCTACTATTAGGACTCAGTTTTTACAGTTACATCTACTGGTATTTTCCTGAGCAAAGCTAAATGCAGTAGGAAACACAATTCCTGTCTGCATTTCAGGAAATGAGGTGTGCTTCAGTTTAGACAGACTCAAGGCTTTAAAAAGAAAGAAAAAAAAAAAGAGAGAAAAAAGGAAAAGAGATGAGCTTGTCTGTGAGTTCTGGAAACATAATAAAGATTTACAAATATTTTGTTTACATTGGACTAGAAGAATGTTCATCTTCCAGAAAGCAGGATGGGCACACCTCCATACAAAACAAAACAACCTTCCTCCTTCTCCAGATTGCAAAAACGTACTGAAATTGTGAAATGGTTTGGTGGTCTCCTGAGTTTCCTTATCTGTGAAGTACCCACTCCTGCCTTGGCTCTACATGTAATGCTGTGAATACTTGCACTTCTGGTGTGTAGTGAATCATAAGTGAATCTCTACCAGTTTTTTTTGGTCTGCTTTCCTGTTTTTTGTTCAGTACAATTTGCTGAGGCTTTAAGCTATGGTTTAAATAGTGAGGGCAGAGGAAGAGGAGCTTTAAGTGGCTGAGCTGCACTCCATCTCTTCCTAGAAAAACTGCATTGTCTCAAGACTTATTTTTTTTCTACTCTGAGAAAACTTGCATTAGCCTGGCTCTTCCACCACCTTCTGAAATATACAAACCCCAGCACTTGCTGATCAGCAAAGCAGCTCAAATCACTATTTGGCTATAATGGGGCATCAGTGTATCACAGAATCTCCCAGAAATTAAATATGTAAGTTAAAATATAATGGTCCATTTAATCAATAGATTCTGAGTATCCCACAGAAGAAACACTATGGTTTTGCCCAAAATGTAGCAAAAGAAATTTCAAAATCATGGCCAACTTCACAATTTAAATTAAGATTATGAAGTAGAACAGCATGGATTGCTAAACAATGTTCATCACGGAAAGCCTGGATGGTACTATCAGGTATTCAGATTTAGAAACCAAAGCCCCTTGACATCAGATAGTTGAGTGACGTGAGCAGAACTGTCAGTTGACATAAACAAGGTTATTAAATTACATGGGGACTGAGTACTGTAAAATTTTGTAGTGGATTTCTAAATATAACCTACAGTGTGAATGGAGCCATGGCAGTGACATGGCAATATGTATATCAAGGATTTTTAATCCTCTTCTCAGTTAAAACTTAAATTAAATAGTAAAAACAAAAATGGCTCACATTCAATAATACAACTATGATCCAGTTTTTATAAAATTATCTTTAACTTCACACTAATTCTTTAAAGCTCCTGAAAAACAAACATCTAATATTTTCTCTATGGTAAGACAAAATTCATTCACACCTCTGGACTACAGATAAGAGTTCCTTGCTTTTTATTTTTATTAACAAGTTCTAAGACTATTTTCATTCTGTTAGATTGAAAAATTAAACAACGTGCTATATTTACATGTTATCAAAATAATCAGATCCTATATTAACATGCTACTTGAAATATTTTTCTTTTTGCTTCTGAAACATTGGTAGAAGTTTATAAAAGAAACGAGTAGCTTGCTTTAAGAAAAAAATCCCTGATAAAAAGATTGCCTTAAGAGAATCTCAGTTGAACTATATGATCTAGTTTTGAACTTTTAGAAACTATAACAGATACCATCTTTTTATTGTCTATTCAAGTCCCTTTATCCGTTATTATTATTTTTTGTGATAAAACCAGCTCCCTCTGTATGAACAACCTAGCTTTTGCAAAGGAAAACACTGAGAGAAGTTGGACTGTACCTAGCCAGTTTTCTTTAAAGTACTCACATAGACAGTGTTTGTAATTGATAATCCTACACAAAGCATTTAGCTGCTTAGGCATTTGATATTGTACACGTGTCCAAATAAATGTGACTATGTTGCATCAATTAATATTAAAAAGTTATCATTAAGATAACATGTAGTAAGTTCTTCAATGCATTATATACGAACGGGATAATCTTCTCTTAAGAATTTTATATTTGAAAATTTATATTGCATCTATGACTGATAAAATCAAGGAAGTTGGCAAACAAGTATTAGTTCAATTGCAAAAAGCAGTATGATAAATAATAGAAAGCATACTTTGCTATTATTATTTTTAAATAACAGCTAAGGAAAAAATAGAATCTGTTTTTTTTTCCATTGGTTATACTTACTTTTAAAATGTTGAACACAAAAGTATTTAGCAAACATGGTTTTCTGGTCATGCAAAAGCCCCTCAACTATAAATATTAATTCAGATTTGGTATGCTGTACTATGTGTCATATTTATAATTAAATATGTTTACTTATAATAAGTTCTGATAATATTTAGAATTAATATTTTTATAAGAACACTGACATAAATGTTAATCTACTTTTTTCCCAACTTGGAGTGCAAAAAAGATTCAAAATCATTATTTGCTTGAAAAGTGCAGTTTCATGAACTTCCATGGTCACTTATTCATAATACTTTCCAATCACACAGAAACAAGTATTATTTTCCTGATACACACGTTCAGGAAAGCCTTTAAGAGCTCAAAAGAGTCACAATTAATACAAGAAATTTCCAAATTTTTCCATACTATAATCCTACAGAAGAATAAAAAAGAGCCACAGTTGCAACTATTATCACTGTCAGTTACACTGTAAGCCACTAGAAGAGATACCTGTAGGACTTCAAAAAGCGAAATCTCATCTTGTTTCTTGGAGACGGACGAGGGGTATAAGGTCCAAAAGGATCCCACAGAAAGGCCATTGACGAAGTTAATTCTAAAATCGTCTAAAAAATATATCCCTGAGTGGAAGCAGGACAGTTGTGCTGGAGGTGCCCTGCACTAATCATGAAGCACTTGTAACTGTGTAAGGGAACGTCCTTTTCCTATGGTATGCTTTGGCAGAGATGTGGCTGGCTGAGAGCACAGGCTAGAAGGGATAACTGGGATTTCCTGCTGCTTGAGACGTGCCCTTTGCATGAACATTTCCTATATTCAGGGCTCTTATCGCATTATTCAAGTGAGAACTCTTATGGTAAACCCTTGGATAGTTAGAGCAGCCACTAAAGAGCACAGAACTGTAGAACTAAGGCAGACCAGAAATAGCCAATGCTCTGATTACTCACGGCTGCCCAGACAAAAGCCTTCAAACTCTTAACAGTCTGTTGAAAGTGTTTTTAATATGGATTATATTTGAACAATCTGTTTCAGCTGGCATCAGACAGCTAAGGAGTATGCAGAAAAAAACCCCAAACACCCAAAAAGAACCCCAAACCAAAATCCACCATGTCCCTCAATGGGTTCCTCTGGGCACAGTAAGGAGCTAGGAATCAGGGAGTAAAACTGCTATTGAAAACATGCCTGCAAACCCCTCAATTGCCTCTTTGTTTAATTCTTAACTCTCTTCAAGTGTGTCTTCCTTCCTCATGGTTTCTAAAGAGAATCAATTTATAACATTAAGTAGCTTTTCTGAAAAGGCTTAATCATCTACAAGAGATCAGCCACTCTAAGAAAGTACGTCTCAGACTGGTAGATGATTTTCAGGCCTCTTGGCAGCTTTTCTCAAAGACATCATTCCCCATACTGAATTACCACCAGAGACTTTGAGAACTGAACTCAGTTCCCTGCTACCTGGGGTCATTCCAGTTCAGTATCTTTTTGTTGTTTGTGCTGCTGGTTTGGCTTGTTTGTTTGTTTGTTTGTTTCAGTTTGTTTTTTTTATTTTTAATTTTAATTCAAGCCCCAACTCTTGCATGCAATTGTTTCAGCCTAGCACTAGCAGTGTTGAAAGCAAACAACAGCCTACAATTCATTCTGACACCAGCTGAGGTCATGTCAGCAAGGCCACCTTTACTTCCTCTACTAACTCTGAATGTGGCTACCATCTCCCAGCACTGGTAAGCAGAGGATTCTCTAATTCAGGTGATCTTTGAAGCAAAGCTAACCCAGATATTTCTATTCATGAGAAAGGTGATGGAGGAGAAATTGAGTATTCACCCAGAGCAAGGTTAAAAATGAAAATTTAGGATTACTCAGGGCTCTACTGGAAAAGGTCAGAGAATTAGAAAAATCAATTCCCAGGAGGAAGTTATATCTATCAATCAATTAATTGATGAAATGTCCTATTTTCATGGTAAAGGGTACTATGAGAAACTACACTCTTCAGAAAAATTATAAATAAACTATAACATGGTATATTTTGCTCCTTGGAGGAACCATTTTTCTTCTGTTACACTGGCAAAGCCCTACAGGGTCAACTGACAAGAAATATTTCTACACCATGAAATAAGTTTTGAATATATGGGATTCATAGGTGAAATCATTGTTTCCAGGCCATAAGTCACATTATTTTTGAGCAATTTAAAGAATACACTATATAATTCAATTATAATAATATAGAATATAATTTCCACAGGAATAGAATTGTGATCATTGTGACAATGGTTAGTAAGGTGCTTTCTGGGTATCATAAGCTATAGTCTTCTTCACAATCATGGTATCATTAAAATTTGAGTGATTAATAGATCACTTTAAACATACATGAATGATAATACTGGATGTGAGCATTGCCAATATCAATTTATCTTCTGGCAAATAAAACCAGGATAGGCTGCATTTCTATAACTACATCCTAAGTAACTTAATATTGCCAGGTATGTTTCCTTTTTACATTCTGTTTCTAAGAAGAATTTTGCACAACACATTAATACAGCAGCAACATTTGTTTTTTTCTTTTTTGATAAAGAAAACTGAACCAAACATGCTTATTATGAGCTCTCTTTCTTCCTCCTTAGTGCCCTTCCTTTGCTATTGCACTAAACCTGCTAATGCAGCCAACCACAATAAGGTCACAGAAATAAGCTTCTTACAAGATTACTAAAGACTAAATTTATACCTTGATATCAAAACCACTTATTGTCACTATACAGTGGCATGCAGCAGATCACTGTATCAAAACAAATCACAGTGTTTATGGAAATTCAAGGAACTGAAGGAGCAAATAACTCTGTAATACACCTTGACTTTTACAGGGAAGTCGCTAGCTCTTCCTGCTTTTTTCTTTTCTTTCAAGACAAAAAGAGAACGTTTCTAGAAGCACTCAAAGAACATAAAATTATCTGACATGAAGTTGCTATTTGTAGGCAGTGTTTTGTGCAAAAAATAGCTCACTAGTGTGAGCAAACAAATATCTAGTTTTTATATAAAAGAGGCAAAATCAATCATTGCACTCAGTGATAACCCAGACCTCTTCTAGACATGCATACTGTAATAAACTATCTTTGACATTCTATGCAGTTTTGTGATTGCAACTTTTGCTCTACATTTTTGACAGGCATTGGGATACCAGATTCACATTCCTAGCTGGTCAGTGGCACCACTATAGTATGTCATTATTGATGGCTTCAGGCTTACAGGATCTACAGAGAGTGAATTATTAAAGAAACATTTATTTTACTGTTCTCCCAGATAGGTAAACTACTGCTTTTTTTTTTTTTTTTTAGAAAAGGTTCAAATAAATGAATAGCAAAATAGTATTTTTTGTAATTAAAAATGTGAAATTATATATATATTAAATTAATAATGAGCACACAAACCCACATGAAATTAGACTCTTTTTTTGATCAGCTGAAGTCATGTAAGTGGAAAAGCTCTTGGCAGTAAGCAGGTGTGGTGATAGGCATAAATATCTTTCCAGAGCTGGTTCACTATTTCCCAGCCATGCTGACACATTTTAGAACTCAAAGGGCCAAGTTTTATCCCTAAATTCCTCTCAATGTATCCAAAGCTCAAAAGATTACAGCTTTAAGGGGACTGCGGCCAGAAGGCTCGCCAATGGTGGCGATTACCTTTTCGCAGAGATCTCCATTTTACTCCAACCCAGCTCCATGCTTTGGGTCCTGTGATGGGAACCCACTACAGCATCGGGACATGTGAGGGATCGTGCTGTTCAACAGAGCCTCTGACAGCAGTATAGCCTGGACCTGGACACTATGACTTCTAACACACTTTCTTTAAGTAGGCTCCCCACCGCACCTTGATCTTCTTGGTTGGGTGCAACCTGTGACAAACTCCTAGGTCAGCTTCGTCAACTGCATTTGACGTGTGCCGTCCTGAGCGGGTGGCGGGGGGGATGTTACACCGGCAGCGCATTGTGCCTTGGGGGCACAGAGGCTGCAGCTCAACCAACTGCCTCTCAAGCAACTGGGAAGCGGACAGGACCACTGGTTCCTGTTTGACAGAGGAGGTAGCGGTAGATGTCAGAAGCAGAAAAAAACAACTGAGATTATTACTTTGTAAATTGTGGAAAGCAATGCGGCCTTCCTGCATGCTCCCTTCATGGCTCCTGCATAGTGCAGTCATGCTCCTTCCCTGGGCAGCCTTCCCAAAGCATGTTGGTCTACTGTACGCAGTGTTGTACTTTGAGAAAAAGGATGTTACATTTTCTATCGCAACAATAGCAATATATAAACTTTGTTGTTTAAAAAATGTGTATTTATCAACAACTGGAAACTCTGAAAGAGTTCAAACTGGGGTCACTACAGTGGACAGAATGGTTTACATTAGTCTACAGTATTATACAGATGCTTCTTCCAGAATTAGTCCTTCTGTTTTCAAACACTGCCTGATGGTTTAGTTGGACATCTCCAAACAAAATGCCACTGAATATTATGTAGCTAAAATAAAATATATACCCACTATTCAAAGAGATGGCTTGCACAATCTGAATTCTATGCAGTTTAATAATATTTATGCACACTTTATTACAGGCAAGGTATTTTTCCATATTTTTTTCCCCTCCCTTGCCACTACCGAGACAGGAATGAAAGACAACTGACGAAACAAGAATTAGGAGTAAACCATTTGAATATAGGATAAACCTGCATTTTAATTTTCCCCAATAGCACAATAGTGTCTACAGTTTCATATAGAGCTACCTCAGTAAAAGTTTATGTTGGAAGGCTAACAATACACGACCTAGAATTAAATAAAATTATTTTCCACATTTCATTTAGTTGTTAGATAACTGGAAGTTTATTTTTGTAAAATTTCTTCTAACTTGCATTTTTTATATTATTCCTGTTGAGAATGTTATACTTCCATGGCACAGGTATTTTCTCCTGAAAGTATCCTGATGAAGTATTCCTTTTCCACCTGAAAAAAGAATCACCCCAGCAGAAAACACCCCACCTAATTCTGACTTTGAGTAATAAACTGAAAGTCTGAACTTTCAACCCCTCAAAAGGCAAGCACATTTTCTTCAATCTTTCATTTTTTCCATCACTTATCTATTTTAACAGATCAGAAAGTCTGAATATATTATTTATGATACCAGCTTGGCCTTATTAATGTGTTCAATGAAAAAAAAAATCACCAATTATTTCTCTTGGGACTAAGTATCAAGAAAAATATATGTTCTGACTACATTTTGTTAAGTTTAAATAAGATACTACCAAGGACTGTTACCTCTTTCCACTGCAAATTCTTTCTGATTATTATTACTTATCATCCCTTGTTGGCTTTAATGCTTAATTCTGCAGCCCTTGTTTCTGCAGAAAAAACTGGCTGCCTTATAGGTGGCTAAATGGGAATATTTCTGCAAGACCTTTTCACTTGAACAACAGCTTCTGAAGTGGTTTGTAGTACTGATACAATTACTGAGGTTAGAGCATTCACAAGAATGCTCTCTTTTAAGAATTTGATAAAGAGTCAGCATAGCCTGCAGCCTTTCTGTCAAAAGAGCTGCTCTACGTTTTTTTACAGATCTATTCTACTACAGTTGTGAACTTCCAGCAGTTTAATTATCTCCCAGATTCTTATAAAACCATTAAATTTTGTGGAAATCATACAGGGTTAAAAATTATCTAGAAGGAATTCATACATACATGCATGCACAAGCATGCATTCACTCACACACTGATTCTGTAAATAGGAAATATAAAAAAAATCTGAAAGCATCACAAAATATCTGAGTTTTGTTCTTTCAGTAACTTTACAGTAATGTAATTTTTTGCTAGCGTTAGTTTTACAGATTACAATATAACCTGATTTGAGATGCACGTATGAAGGGTTTTGTCTCATTAGTCATGAACTATTTGTAGCCTCTCATATATCTGTTGTGTGGGAATTATTGTTAAATAGTGGTGACTAATTTAAAGTAAGCGAAATTTTGGTGCTCTGATCATTGCTACTAAAGCCATGCAATGAAGCAGCAAGTTCTCACTCAGAAAGTAAAATGACTGTGTCTGTGCTGGAAGCAAATCACATGGAGAACTAAATGTGTGTAAGATAGGAAAAAAAGTGTGAAATGCTTTCCTAGAAATTAAAGTACTAATACCAGAGAGCAAGATAAGAGATGTCAAAAATGTACCAGCCTAAACAGGTGGCTCTTTCATTAAACATGCATACAGACACTACCTACTATAGGTGACATCATAGCATCAAGAAGGGAATATCAGAATGAGAGCCAGGAGAGACCTGAGCTCAGAAATAAGTTGGTTTAATCATGAAGGAAAGGCAGCTGCTAGACCAGGCAGGAATGTTAAGGCTATTGAAATGCATCTAGTCAAGTTTTTGATGCAGTTTGCACAAAGAGCTTTTACTGAGCAGGGTTCTTCTCTGAATTCATTGGCAACTCCTGCAGCCTGTGCAGGCAGATGTTATCCCTGGTACAGAATTATATGTTCATCTATGGCCATTATACAACCACTGCACACTGATCTGCAGCTTAAAGAGTAATAAACTACAAAATTCTGTAAAAGCACAACTGAAAGTATTGTTTTTAAAAAGGTAGCCAGATTAAATAACATGTGGTATAGAAATGTTCTCATTCCTGGTAATTTTCCAATAAATTGTATGACCTGTATTTACAAAAATTATTTTACAAATCAAAGAGATACTGTCCCAATATGTATTGTGGTCATTATTTTTAAAATCATTGCTTAAATCAAAGCTCTTTTATTCATCTATTCTTTCAAGGGATGCTGATATACCTCAAGGACAAATGGCGTCTCAAGAATTACTGAGAAACCTAATTTTAGTACAAATGAAATTGAAGAGCTTGTGTAAACAATTACCAGGCACCTTTGACTCATGTTTGGAGCTGGCTCATTGAAAGTGTATTTCACAAGTAAGGAAAACATATATTCAGCAAATTACCTAGGAAAGTTTTCAGTTGCTCCTATGGACAATAAACAATCCTCTGATTCCTCAAAGGCCTTTCAAAGAATCATGAATTAGAGTCATTCCTTGCCTTGAACACTTCCAATTCTATGTTTTTAGTGGGATTTCAAGAACTATTTGGCAGGAACCCATACTACTTCTAGCTGACTGCAACAGAAGTGGCATCAGAGCCAATTAGATCAGAGCTAATTTGAGAAGTCCTGCCTCAGGACAAGGGCAAAAATGGAAGAGCATTGGACAGTACTGAAATGTAAAAGAAACAAGCTAAGTTTATAGTCTACATTTTAATTTACAGAATTTACTGTTAACACATATAAGAAATCCAGTTTGCATCATGTATAGTATTAAGTGATCTTTTGTAAAGATGGAAATAAAGATCCTACTTTAATGCCTAAGCATGAGAATATAGAACTAACATTGCCAGCAAGACTTGAGAAATCTGAGTCTTAAAGTCTTTGCAACTCAGCCTTGCTTCTCTGCGTGACAGTTAAAAAGCATGTATCAATTCTCCTGATGCTCAGATAGGCAAGTTAATCTGTCTTTCAAAGATGATAGACAATATTTATAGGTAAGTTCTTAAATTGGAACATATGTGTTATGTATCGAAGTCTTATTCAAAAGAAAGGAACAATTAGAGGAAAGCCATTAGGACTGCCCAGGACCCATTTGCTAGAGAATTAGCAAACTGTAGTTTTGTTTTAGCCTACCCCATGAAAATGAGTAGAATGGAATGGTAGTCAACATGGCAGAAAAAAGCACTGGAAAAATGCAAAAGAGTTGCATGCAAGAAAAGAGTGGAGATAACTCTCTTGTCTAAGATATGTAAACATTGATTTAAAATGCAAGCTTCACAGGAAGTGCTAAGGTTTTCCTGAATAAATTGCCTGAACTGACATGTTTTGTATTCAAAGAGAACTTCATCTGTGAAACTACTTACTAAATATCCACCCTTAACCCCCCGCCCCCCGCCCAGTTTATTAAAAAGAAATTATCCATCTGGAAGTGACAAGTATTTTCTCATTTAACAAAAGTGGTAGCTGAAGTAGGTAACTTAGCTGATTTAACCTAAATCAAAAAAGAAATCAGTATCTGAACTAGGACTGGAATCTTGCTTAACACATGACTCCATTGTAATCAAAAACTGTAATAGTAGAAACTGCATCTTTAAACAAGGAATTATACTGCAGGTAGGAAGAAGTATTATATTGTTATTAATTTTTCAGTATACCTATCCCCATTAATTTTCTCCTTAGGTCTTTGAAACATAAAAGTACTATCATAAAGTTCCTAACACAAATAATGAGAATTAACTTACAGAAGAGGATGAAATAAAGAGGCAATGCTTGGCATTGCAAGTTACCTAAAAGCTGAACAGATCCAGAAGTAATATTAGACCATGTGTTGTTGCAAGTGACCGAAGAAAATTCACTATAATGAATTTACTGAAGATTTCTTCACTGAAATAAAAAATGACACAATACTATAGCGTAATAGTTTTGGTCACTTCATGTTCAGAGCACAGCAATATTACAAATAAAGCTGTAAAGTTATCAAGCGACATTGTCTTGGACCACGGGGGGGGCTGGACTAGAGGATTTCAAGAAGTGCCTTCCTGCCTGAGTGATTCTGTGATGCTGTAAACCAATCCAGCTTCCCATAGCTATTGAGATCATGAAAGCTGTGGGATTTCAGAAGTGCTTTAACTTATAAAGCATTTCTCTCTCTCTGGAAACACGCTTTCATGCCCTCTAGTGTTCAAAATAATAAAAACCGTTTCTCTCACTTTGATCAATTATGTCTAAAATAATAACATATCCTTAACTAGGTCATTCCTCCAATCAAGAGAAATAGTTCGGATCGTGATCAAAAGAGGGACAAAGGGACCTGTTTGTTAGGTTAGTTGATCTTTTAGTAAGACAAAATAATGTAGTAAGTTCAAAGATATAGTGGTTCAATGATTCTAGCATGACGGCAGTGAGCAGAATTCAGAGCTACATTGAGACAGCTCTTTCTAAATAGAGCAACTTCTGTATATCTTGCAAGAGAAACTTCATGTGAAATACACAGTAAGTTGCCTATCATTCAGGTGATTCACAATGCACAAGGAACTGAAGCTATAGTTCAGTGACGAACTACCACAAACATTTCATTTGCTAAATTTAAAGAAAACAAGTATAAATATCTTCACAGAAATCATCAGTATGCTTTAATAGGACTCAACACTATAAGGTTTATTCTGTAACAAATATTTTACTACGGCACAGAAGAGGAGGAACTCACAAATATAAGGGCAAATGTTAAGTAGTAAATACCTGCACTGTTTTGCCGAGTATTAAATTCACTATTTTATTTTGTATGATCTGTTATTAGTGACCTAGTAAATGTTTTGAAACACTAATTCAGACTCACATTTTAATTAGGAAAAGTGTAATGGTAAGAAACCACATAAAGAAAAAGTACCTAACATTGCTATCTTCTGTCAAAAAACAGATGGGGAGAAAATCCTTACTGCCACAGGATTCTGGCATTCTGATCTCGGGTTCTTTAGCCTGTTTTATCCATGTTCTTCCTTTTGCTCCTCTTTGAATAAATAATTTAAATAAATGCTGGAGCAGGCTCAGTGAACCATGGCCTCTTAATCTAATACTTGCACTAACTACCAGTCTGAAGAGCTACTCTTCCACTGACTCACTTAGTTAATACTTAAATATCTTAACCAGATTAGACCAAATTAGACAGAAGACAACCCTAATCAGAAAATATAAATATATAAATACATAAGGTTTATCAGTATCTAAGAAATCTAAATACAGGGGTTCAAGTCCTTTCAGCACGAAGACATGAAGATGAGACTCCTGCAAACTGAGTTATCTGATTGCTAGGGAATTACATAAGCAGTTCTAAAAAACACTAGCTTTGAAACATTATCAAATTTAGACAGAATTTCAAACAAAATATACATATAAGATCATCTGTCCTAGACCAGAAAAAGGTTCATTCAGTGGCATGTCTCATCTCAATCAATAGCCAAAAGCGGATGACTTGCAAAAAGACTTTAAGAGTAGCCCTGGTACATAATAATTCTTTCCCTCAATATACTCCTAAACTTCAACAAATTTCAACTCAGGGAATTCAGACCTAAAGATAACCGGGCTTTGCCTTGTGTTTTTGTTGGTGGTGGTGGTTTTGGGTGTTTTTGGTTTTGTTTTTGTTTTATTGTTGGGGTTATTTTTTAATTTAAATTAGTGTTTGTCTCAAAACTTTTGCAAGCTCTAGTTATACAGAAATATCTGGTTAGAATGGTGTAATCCAAGTAAGTTTGCTAGCCTTATAAACAACCATCATAAAGTACTTTCATTGAAATACTACCTGCATTGACATACAGACTGTATGACACTGGCCTAACATGTAATGCATGTATATTAATTAGAAGGTCTTACAGAAGGAAGCATAGAAATGAACATTCCATCCAGGTATCTAAACCACCTTCAATTCATGTATGACTTTGAGGTAGTTTAGTTTATGTCAAGTGACTTATTCAAGTACATATTCAATATATTTCATGGAGTTTGGGTTTCTGTGTGTGAAATGCTTTCAAATTTTGCAATGATAGTGCTACACATAAAGACTTGGAAAGAATGTAATCTGACAGATCTGATTGATTTTCTCTGTTTTTATGGAATAACGAATATAATTTTTCATATTCTAAACTTTTTTTTGTTCCTTTCACAGCAAATCATTCTTAAAAAAATCTAACCTGAACCATAATATATTTGAGAAAAGCATCTGAATGTGTCCAAGCCCCCACTTTCACTAGAAACATTTTGACTATTAAGAACTAATTCTGTAATTTTCAAGATACAAAAACTTTAAAAAGAACTATACATCTGTATAAAAAGACCACTAACGTACCAGGATTTTGGAGGAAATAAGTTCTCATCTCTCACAACAAGAACATTTGCAGCCCTCTTCATACCCCAAATGCTTTAGAAATATGTAGTGACTGAACACTATGGCATGCTTGGTCTTCCCTTAAATCTGCAGGCAGGCACAATAGAAGGCTAAAATATTAAACTAACTGAAACTACATTTTCTGTGCACTAAAAGGACACAAACTGACAAGGCAGATTAGATGACAATAATACATTCCCTTTTTCTTCCTCTGAAAAGGTTTGTTCAGCTAGCCATCACCAGGTGTCTGCATAGTAAGCTCAATTGATCTTTAAGCTACTCTGACAGTACTGACTAGCTGCCTGTTGACTACAGTAGCTCCGACATCTGCCATACATGCATAGATCACCTCTTTATATTGACAGTTGTCCTAGCCTGGAGCAAGTCCCATCCTTGGATTCTTAAGGGCTTAAATCCCTCAGAAAATGGAGTTTAGGCAACATTGTTAAAGGGAGCAAAATGCCTAAATAGCTTTAAAAATGTGAGCTGTGTACAACTCAAAAGTACTTAACATAGTATTATTCAATCTCAAAAATATGTGATTGTACGGTAGGAGCAGTAACAAATATACCAACTCAGAGGTGATTCCAGCAGCAAAGCTGACTTACACCTGTCTTTCCAAACAATCAATCTCAGTAGCTGGGGCTGAAATACAACTTGTTTTTTTTAAAACAGCAACCACCTGAACTTTACATACATGCACCTCTTCAATACTCCAAATCACAAAGAAAGATATTGGGACCATCTCCAGTACCAAATTCCCGTACAAACCACTGACATACATCCTCAGCATGAGTCATAATTTAGAAAATAATTCAGCAGCTTGGGAATCAGTCCACTGGTAATGGCTTTGCCCATTAAGAAAAATCAAATCCTGGGTGCATTAAAAGCAAAAATGTACACTTCCAAGTTACCTCATGGCACACAGTTTGGTGGCGTCTTGCACAAGGGCAGCCATTTGTCACCGGCCGCTCGATGTCCCCATGCATACAGCATCCTCGTCCCAGTGGAAAGGGGCGTGCTGCCACGTCCCAGCTCTCCCAAGGCAGCCCATTATTCCACCAGCCAGGACTGAGTCTTTATATATACTTCAAATAAATTACAGAGAATTTCACTTACCATGAAAAAATAATAATCCAAAAAAACAAACCTGCTCACTACTAAATTCTTAAAAAAAAAAAAAAAAGTGTAGAAATGGCAGTTCGCGGAAAGCAATATCCTTTCAGCCACTCTGTTATTAAAAAATGAGTGGAAAATTAAGATTATTTTTAAACAAAAAATCAGTTTTAGAAAGAGGTCCTGAAATGTAGTCAGTGAAGACTTCTCTCCCTCTCATGCCCTCACAGAAATGAAGGAAAATGTCATCATGATGTTTTTCATATATCCAACAAATTTTCAGCATAGTTCTTCTGATAATGAAAATAGGAACAAGAGCTACCACCATTTGCCATGTTATGAGGTTGCAAGACAGAGACTTCCTGTAGAGAAGTCAGATACAACTGTCCATCCATGTTGGAGATTTGCTTTCATGTGAACAACAGATTCATATGAACAATGTTTCTACCCCAAAAAGCTGGAGTAGAAAGTTGGAGTAAAAGGATCCAACCAGAATTTTTTTCTTCTTTTCAGAAAGAAAATAAGAGAAAGCATGAATGAGTAGCACACACTCCCTGAACACACAAATACAGTTGATGTACCGGGTAACCTTTGTAAAGAAGCTATTAACTTAGTGCCTTTTTCACATTATATTTCAGGTTATAAAAACAGATCATATTGTCTTGCATTATGCTCTCTTTTACTTACTCGTCCAACAATATATGACTTTGTAGTAAACATATTTGTTGCTTCATTTCACAGATGAAATTATGTAGAATATAGCATATTTGTTGAAGCAGATAAATAAAGCCCCTTTGTTCAGAGGCAGTAAAGCAATATTGCTTCATGAGAAGTCAAGGACCTAGAGAAAAGCAGCGTACCAGCCCTGGAGCCAGGTGCATCTAGGTGAGCTTTTGAGCATGCAGAAATTTTAATTAAAGCCATGGGAAAGGAGAAGAAAAGGGCTTCACACAGAATATCATAGAACTCTGAGAAAATAAGAAAAGGCAGATATCTACCAGAAGAATTGTAAAAACAGGTAGGAGATAGGGGACGATGAAGTAGTAAGAGATATTAAAAGAAGCACAGAGATGAAAGAGGAAATATGATTGAAGAAAGCTCCAGTTTTAATCCAGGAATAAATTTCTAGTGACGGGATGGGGGTGATTTCTAGTCTAAAATATTTTTTTCCTCTCATTTCTTTACTTCCAACTCATGGAAGAAACTGCTTCATTACCATGTACATATTTTGGTCAGAAAGAGACAATGTGTTCTGTATTTCCAACATCTGCAGCCAAAAATTACTTTTCCCTCATAAGAAAGACAGTCTTGGTGAAAACCCATACAAAAATCTGAGCTCTTCCCCCAGATTTACCTGGAATATTTTATGTGACTTTGGCTGTATTACTTTGGGACTTTGTGCTAGGCTTTTATAGCTGCATTAACTAGTAAAGGGAATCCTTAGATTTGTACAGAAACTTTACTCATCCTAAAAAAAGAATTTTGGAACAAAACTGCTAGTACTTTCAAAAACACTAGTAAAAGGAAAAGAGAGATCCGAAAGTTCCCAGCAGTGGTCTTCAACTTGGTTTCATAACAGGATTTCTTTCTGCCCTATCTACAAGGTGCAAGTCAGCACTTTTGTTGCTCTATATTCTTAAATTATGTAGAAGTGAAGTTGTGATTATAGATTGTAATGCAAGGTTACATTTGAATAAAATGTTGAGTACTGTGCTGATTTGCAACATTAGTTGCCAGTTCACTAAATCATTTTTATCAGCTTCACAATGCTAAAGAAAAGACAATATTTAGTTGAATGAATAAAGAAATTTTGGAAATTACTTCAATGATATTTCTGTAAATTGACAATTGACTGTAACAGATGAAGCTGAATCATCAGTCAATCATGGCTGAAATCAGGAAGTGCAGCTGTAGAGTGCATTGATTTCATGTCTATTATGCTGTTAAGAAAGCTTCAAGACATTTTATCCTTTCTGATCAGATTTTGACTCAGTATAGTTAATCTAGTATCATTTAAGAATTTCACCTACTTTACAATAAAAGGCTTTGCTGAGTTCAGATAGCTGGACTCTTCCTGTCTTTTGTTAACTTCTCTCCTCATTAGAAGCCTAGACATTTTAAGTATTTTCAACCACAAACTTTTCTGATGGATTTGCTTTAAGAATCAGTTGAAATGCATCTGCGTAATGGATGTAAGTGAACAAAGTGTGATTTTCATAAGATACCAGCCTTTTGCTGTCTGTAGAGCTGCCTTTCCAAAATTTAGATAGATTTGCCATGTCCATCTAAACTGTGCATTCACTGCCTTATTCTGGGAAAAATCTCAAACCTAATACATTTTCACTACTGTTAGTATTTTGGAGGTGTCATGGATTATCCTGACTGTCTGACATCAGACAGACAATGTCACTACAAGAATAAGTGAAGACTGCCTGGCTCACCACAGTTTATCATGACCTAGTAACTTGGCAACTAAAGACACCATTGAATAAAGTTAATCCCACATGCTCTCTGAGTTTTCCTTCACAGATGTAAGAGTTGAACTTCCCCCAGATTAAAAAAAAAAAAAAAAAAAAGAAGGAATCTATGCAGATAAACAAAAAACCAGAAAATCTCACCTCAAGGCTGGTCCCAAAATTATTGCACAACAATATTGATATGGCCAGTGTTTAACAAGAATAATGCTTTTCAACTAACTTCAAAGCTAAATTGGAGGAAATTAAAGAGGAAATTAAACACTGCCAATTGAGTAGTAATGCTGCAAAATCTTACTAGTTTCTCCTACAGCATCCTGCAAAAAGCAACATATTCTGTACAGGGAGGTTTAGCTTGATTTGAGGGCTACAATGTGTTTTGAAGTAGATAATGCTTCTAATAGTGTATACAGAAATAGATCATCTTATTTAAAAGTTAATTTATAATTTATTGAAGCTGTTTTCAAGACCAGCCATTAGGAGAGTGCTAAGAGTGCCCTGGCATTTAAAATTCAAAGCATACCTGCACTTTTGTATGTGGTTCACCTGCTATAGTCTGGTAGCTATGACTGATATTAAGCCTTCTATTTTAACAAAGATATTACAGTCCCTGTCAGCAAAAGCTTCTTATTTAGATCGAATAATACACATTATTTTTTAACATAATTGCCTCCACTGATGAATACTTACATTGAACAATTTAATTAGATGTTCACGAAGACCCACAGTGCAAAGCATTTAATTAAAAATCATCAAATCAGGATAAGAAAACAGAATGACTTTATTTTCCAAGATTATACTTAGATAAATAATTAAGTGTCAGGTGTAATACAGTACCTCAGAAGTGTTAGCAGTATCAGCCAATTGGCTTCTGAGCAGGGAACAGCACATTATAACCACTTGATGTTTAAGGTCTAATTTCTGCCCTTTTAATTCACCATGTTTTCATAGAATCATAGAATCGTTTAGTTTGAAAAAGACCTTTAAGATCATCGAGTCTAACTGTCAACCCATCACCACCATGCCCACTAAACCATGTCCTGAAGTGCCGCGTCTACATGTTTTTTTAACACCTCCAGGGATGGTGACTCCACCACTTTCCTGGGCAGCCTATTCCAATATCTGACAACCCTTTCAGTAAAGAAATTTTTTCTAATATCCAATCTAAACCTCCCCTGGCACAACTTGAGGCCATTTCCTCTCATCCTATCACTAGTTACTTGATAGAAGAGACCAGCACCCACCTCACTACAACCCATCTTCAGGTAGTTGTAGAGAGCGATAAGGTCTCCCTTCAGCCTCCTTTTCTCCAGGCTAAACAGCCCCAGTTCCCTCAGCTGCTCCTCACAAGATTTGTGCTCCAGGCCCCTCACCAGCTTGGTTGCCCTTCTCTGGACACGCTCCAGCAACTCAATGTCTTTCCTGCAGTGAGGGGCCCAAAACTGAACACAGGACTCAAGGTGCGGCCTCACCAGTGTTGAGTACAGGGGAACAGTCACCTCCCTGCTCCTGCTGGCCACACTATTGCTGATACAGGCCAGGATGCCGTTGGCCTTCTTGGCCACCTGGGCACACTGCTGGCTCATATTCAGCCGGCTGTCAACCAGCACCCCCAGGTCTTTCTCTGTCGGGCAGCTTTCCAGCCACTCTTCCCCAAGCCTGTAGCGCTGCATGGGGTTGTTGTGACCCAAGTGCAGGACCCGGCACTCGGCCTTGTTGAACCTCGTACAGTTGGCCTCAGCCCATCAATCCAGCCTGTCCAGATCCCTCTGTAGAGCCTTCCTACCCTCGAGCAGATCAACCCTCCTGCCCAACTTGGTGTCATCTGCAAACTTGCTGAGGGTGCACTCGATCCCCTCGTCCAGATAAAGATACTAAAGAGAACTGGCCCCAGTACTGAATCTTGGGGAACACCACTTGTGACCAGCTGCCAGCTGGATTTAACTCCATTCACCACAACTCTCTGGGCTCATCCATTCAGCCAGTTTTTTACCCAGCGAAGAGTACACTTGTCTAAGCCATCAGTCACCAGCTTCTCAAGGAGTATGCCATGAGGACAGTGTCAAAGACCTTACTAAAGTCCAGGTAGACAACACCCACAGCTTTTCCCTCATCCACTAGGCAGGTCACCTTGTGATAGAAGAAGTTCAGGTCGGTCAAGCAGAACCTGCCTTTCGTGAACCTATGCTGACTGGGCCTGATCCCCTGGTTGTCCTGCACATGCCAGGTGAGCGCACTCAAGATGAACCGCTCATAATCTTCCCAGGTACTGAGGTCAGGCTCACAGACCTGTAGTTCTCCGGATCCTCCCTCCGATCCTTCTTGTAAATGGGTGTCACATTCGCAAGCCTCCAGCCATCTGGGACCTCCCCTGTTGACCAGGATTGATGATAAATGATGGAGAGTGGCTTGGCAAGCTCCTCCACCAGCTCCTTCAGTACTCTCAGATGGATCCCATCTTGTCCCATAGACTTGTGAGTGTCCAGGTGACCTAGCAGATCATTAACTGCCTCCTCCTGGATTATGGGGGGTATATTCTGCTCTCCATCCCTGTCTTCCAGCTCAGGGGGCTGAGTACCCTGAGGATAACTTGTCTCTCTAGTAAGACTGAGGCAAAGAAGGCATTAATTACCTCAGCCTTTTCCTTATCTTTGGTGTCAATGTTTCCCTCTGCACCCAATAAGGGATAGATATTCTCCTTGGCTCTCTTTTTATTGTTAACATATTTGTAAAACCATTTTCTGTTGTCTCTTACAACAGTGGCCAGATTGAGTTCTAGCTGAGCTTTTGCCTTTCTAATTTCCTCTCTGCATGACCTAACAACCTTCCCTGTACTCTTCCTGACTTGCCTGCCCTTTCTTCCAAAGATGGTAAACTCTTTTTTTTCTGAGTCCCAGCAAAAGCTCCCTGTTCAGCCAGGCCAGTCATCTTCCCCTGCGGTTCATCTTGTAGCGCATGGGAATAGCCTGCTCCTGAGCCTTTAAGACTTCCTTCTTGAAGAATGTCCAGCCTTCCTGGACACCTTTGCCATTCAGGACTGTCTCCCAAGGGAGACTGTCTCCCAGCCAGCATCCTGAACAGGCCAAGGTTTGCCCTTTGGAAGTCCATAATAGTGGTTTTGCTGACTCCCCCTCCTTACCTCACCAAGGATCAAGAATTCTATCATTTCATGGTCGCTAAGCCTGAGACGGCCTCTGACCACCACATCTCCCACCAGTCCTTCTCTGTTTATAAACAGTAGGTCTAGCGAGGCTCCTCCCCTGGTTGGCTCACCTACCAGCTGTGTCAGGAAGCTGTCTTCTACACACTCCAGGAACCTCCTAGACTGCTTGCTCTCTGCTGTGTTGTATTTCCAGCAGATGTCTGGAAAGTTAAAATCCCCCATGAGAACAAGGGCACACGATTGTGAGACTACTGCCAGCCACATGTGTAGAATGTTTCATCTGCCTTTTCAGCCTGATTGGGTGGTCTATAACAGACTCTCAGCATGATATCTGCCTTCTTGGCCTTCTCTTTCATCCTTACCCATAAGCATTCAACCTTATCGTCACAGTCGTGGAGCTCTGTACAACCAAAACACTCCCTAACGTAGAGAGCCACCCCACCACCTCTCCTTTCTTGCCTGTCCCTTCCAAAGAGCTTATAGCCATCCCTTGCAGCACTCCAGTCATGAAAGTCATCCGACCATGTTTCTGTGATGGTGACTAAGTCATAGCTATCCTGCTGCACAATGGCTTCCAGCTCCTCCTGTTTATTGCCCATGCTGCATGCACTGGCATAGATGCACTTGAGCTGGGCTATCGATTTTGCATGGCTTTGTTTTAGAGCCCTGGCATTATGTAGTTGGCTTTGTAATAGACCACTTTTCACTTAATAAGAAAGCAACATAATACTCACGTGAAGTATTTGGGCAGACCAAATAATTTTATCGGCCACTTAGTTTTATGTAGTTACTGTATTCTTTGCAAAACTACCTAGCACATGACAGACTGAAGAAAGTGCGAAGTCTGTACTGTCCTGGTGACTGTGTTGGAAAATCATTTTCCAAATTTGCAGAGATATCACCCTTATGTTCCTGTCTCCCCCAGAGGCTCAGAAAAGGACAGCTATAGAGTCCCTCTGACTCACAGTGAAACTGCACAGAAGGTGTCTGTGCAGGAGGACATCCAAAAACTCATAGGATGCATGAAGTCTGGCCTTGTCCCACCATTTACAAACAAAATACATGAAACAACATCAGAAAGAAAAAGCAAAAATGAGTCAGTTCACTAGGAGTTGACATTGGCTAACCCATTTCTCTTCCTAGTAAAAAGAATTCAGAACGAGAAAATAATTATTTGCAATTTCCTTAAGGAACTAGATTGCCAGATCCTGCTGTACATTTTCCCTTTCTCTTCTGACTGTAAATATATCAGCAAATTACACTTCTTCTAAAGGCGATTTCTGCTGGCACAGAAGAGTTCCAGTTATCTCATTTGACTGTTAAAGGTAACTAATACCCTCCTTCCAGCTTGTAATCAGGCAAATAAAATCTAGAGTAAGACAGGTATTTCAGGTTAGGAATGTGCAAGTAACTAGTATTCCAGCTTTTCAACTGAAAAATCAGGAGGGGAAATATTTTCCAGAGCAGAACAACTTTATTGGGCAAGATGGAGAATCCTTTATCCTATGTCTACAATACCTCACAGGTCATGGCGTTGTCTTAACAAGCCTGGGTTCAAAAAATCTGGAAGAGAATTGGATTAGACAAATTCCTCCTTATCCTTGAAAGTCTCTTATCAGTTACTGGGGGAAATATAGAGATCTCTGGCTTTCCACTAGCCATTTTATGAATCCAATCCCAACTATTTCTCTAATTAGCATGCCAGTTAACATTTGTTAAGTATTTTTAGCTAGCTTACAATTCTTAAAAAAATATTTAACTGGCTTTATTTCAAGCAGCTAAGATCCAAAGAGGACTGTATCCCTTCTTGTGTAAAAGGAACACACCAAGAACTGGAATGGGTATGTACAATCGGTATACAATTACTGATATTTTAAATACATATACTTCAGGAAACATCAGGCTAAAGTTTGAATATGCAAATTACCTTTGTCCTCCTTGTACATATGCACTGTGCTACAACCTTTAACAAAAGGACCACATACACTTTTTATCCACTGGAGTCTACCTCATCCAGTAAGATAGAGCTGCAGAGGGTAGAGGAAGTATGGACAGCTAAGACAAGAAGAGAGCTATTGTGGTGGTGCAGCCCTCCCCAGGCCACACAGTGATGTCAGGACCAGCCAACATTGTGTTCTCGCACAGTGAGTTGGGACAGCTTGATACTTTCTTATATTGGCTATGATACAGTGAGTCAGGACAGTGAGGCACCCCCTAACTGCACCTGGAGCTCCTGTCACCTGGAACCATACCCAAGACTCCTGCTGCTGAGATCATGACTCACTATTGTGGTTACCTGACAAGAATTATGGCCAGAATGAGATCACAATGACCAAAGTCAATCAACTCGCGATCATGTGGTACTGAGACCCTTTGAGGTCTCCTGCACCACAGTGGGCTGTGACCAGCATCTCCCTCTGAGTGGGACGCCTCTCAGAGCTCGCAAACTCTTCAGTTTGCAAAGATAGGAGGTCTGTTGCTGAAAGCTGACAACCTGATACCCTGGACCTGGGCTGATACCCTTCACTCCTTGAGGCTCAACCCTTTGCCCATTGAGAAATGCCAAGACATTTGACGTGAATATTTCACTGAACTCAAGGGGAATTTTTAACAGATATACCTCCGTTTATACATATATATATCTCTTTGTATCTGTGTGCGTGCCTGTGTGAATTAAGCTAGGTAAATTCTATTGAATTGCTTTGTAAATGTTAAACTAATCCGAGATTAAGTGTTACTATATCTTATCATTTACCTCAAACTGTAAAAGAACCCTAGACTGCTGCTATACACATTGTCCCTTAGGCAAACCGTTGACCAAGTCTGGGACTAGGAGTAGATCCAGCCACACCTAAGCTCCAACAGGAGTTTAGAAAGCGTGGGGGTCTTCTCTGAACCTTGTGACTCAATGGGAGGGTCTCCCCCTCTTATGGCATCCCCATTTGTACAAATCATGAAAAACCAAATTTAACTCAATCTTTCTTTGTATGTTTATCCCTCACACTTTGGTGTTTTCAGTCTCTGTATAAATAATTGTAGTTTGATTCTTACTTAATTTTCCTTTGTACACTTCATAATAGAATGAACCTTGCCATCAAACTTTGTGAAGTCGTGTCTTTATAAATTCCTATCAAATCACTTTTGCGAATACCTTTGACAGTGATTCTTTAAGCAGTCCAAACTACTCATTCATGATAAGTATGTCTCATAGCTATCCTTATGGCCCGAATCAGAAGGCATGTAGTAAATGAGATGGGAAATTACAGAAAAAGAAAGGATGATCTCATTATTAAGGAAATTGAATGCAGCACTAAAGCAAGTCACAGGCAGCAATTATATTTTCCTCATATTCTGGGTATCTGAGCTTGCTTTGCTAAAGTGCTGAGTTTATAAACACAGATGAAGTTAAAGGAAGTTTTTTCTGAACATGTGAAGAATTTTATCACAGGTCCTTGAGGCATAAATGCATAAAATTAAGAGTAAAACTTTGACCTTATTTTTGCTATATTCAGTACCCATTTATAAAAAGAGAGCAATGTTAGTCCCTCATCAGTTCTCATTGTGAAGAAAAATAATTTCTGCTGTAAAGTACTTGAGCATCGCAGCAATGAACTACAGAATCACAGATTAGTTGGAAAAGGCCTATGGTAGTCACCTCACCCAACCTCCTGCTGGAAAATGGGCTTTTGCCAACACAGAACAGTTCAGCCATGACTTTGTCAGTTGAGTCTGATAAACCCCCGAGGGTGAAGATCTGACAGCATCTCCAGGCAACATATTAAAGCACTGCACTACACTCCTAGTAGAAAAAAAGAAAAATTATGTCAAAACCAGACACTCATCTGCCCCAAAGCCACAATTTGTGACCATTGCCCCTTTTTAGATCATTGTCCACTATGAAGAGCTTGCTATGCCACTGTTTGCAACTACCCTTCAGTAGCTGTTATTAGACTGTTACCAGCCACAGTCTGTTAGATCTCTCCCTAGTCTTCTGTTTACTTGAACAAATAAGTCCAGTTCTGTTAACCTCTGCAGACTCCACCTTGGTAGTCCTCCACTGGATCTCTGATGGCTTCTCCAAATCCCTCTTTAACTGGAGCCCCAAAACTACAGGAAGTATTTCAGTAACTCATAAGTTTTGAGGGAAGTAGCTACTTCCATTGATCTGCTGTCCATAGGCCTCCTCATGTAGCTCAGTATGCAGCTTGCTTTTGCTCACCCTGAAAGTGTGCTATTAGCTCATATTCAACCAGGTGTCCATCAAAATCTCCAGGTGCTTTTTAGCAGAATTGCTACTCAGCTACTCACTCCCTGCCGGGTTATTCTGACCCAGCACTCTGCATTTCTCCTTACTGAACTTCATGAGGTTAGCCCAATCCTCATGTCCCTCTGGTCTAAAGTTCTGACATTTGTCATGTTGGTCACTTCCCTTTCACCGCCACAAAGGAAGAGGCATCCTGGATGTGCTTTGCTTCTTTTGGAATGCACATAGTCTTAATTTTATCTCAGTTTTTAATTCTCAAAAGGTATTAACCAAGAAAGTTGAGTCTGAATTAAAATTTTGAATATTTAGAAGTTATGAATCAGTTAATTTTAAAAGTACTGTATTTTATGCTATTTTTAGATTATTTTTAATTTAAAAGACTGAATGAAAAAGGTCAAGTGAACTTCACACTCATAACCAACTAGAGAATCAATTTTCCTGCAATGTTAAATTAAGATCAAAAGCTGTTTAATTCTTCAAAAACTTACACATGCATTGGCAATGACCCATAATTCACATGTGCATTTAAAGCAGTAACTTTTACTATGAATATGCCATTTTGTGCAAGTAATAATTGAAGGTTTTTAATTCTTAAAAATGAAACTTGTATCTTCAAGGATAATTCTGGGATCTCCAAACTTTCCTCTTCTAGTAAACAGGATCTCGGAGACTGGAAAACCCTCACAGCACAGTTTCAATCTCAAAACAGACTTTTTTGCAGTGGCACTATACGCAGCCAGAGGAAAGGCAGCAAATCTCCATTTCATAAAAAACCATATTGTTCCTATGTATAAGGGGTTTTCAACATACTCTCTGGCACTGCTGTTGGTAACCTAATCAAGAACCTGGTCTTCCAAAAATATTACACATTCCCTGTTCTGTATTTGGACATAGACATCCCCTACTAGGCACCACTGGAGGCAAGATACCATTTTTGATGGACTCCTGATCTAATCTGCTATAACTGCTTTTATGTTATTTTTAATTCACTTAGTAATTTGTTTTTTTTTTAAAAATATAACATGAAAAACAATTTTGACTTGTCTTCCAATGGTCTACATTGTTTCTGGTAACTCAAGCAACTGTTTTAGATAGTTTTACTTGTTCCTATTGCAAAGGATGGAGAATGAAAGAAATCTATTGTTTCATTAGGAATAGGATTTACTTCACTAACTTTCAGTCATTTAAAAGTTAGGTGTTTAGTGCAATATATTTTTACAAGTCTATGTATAGTAATGGACAAAGACAGGCACCTTGAAAATGTAATTCATTGCACCTTCCTTAAAGGTCAGTTTTGCATAAAACTCTGGAGATGCCTTTCTCTTTTCAATGCTCGCAGAAGAAACTTGGATTACTATTAACAAAGATGGTTGGCTCTTAAATGACGATGGAGTTGAATCTCAACCCAGCTGCTTAATTATGAGTATGTAGCTATATTAATTTAATTTAATTTGCTATGTCAGTCTCTTTTCTTTAAGCTTCTGATCTTAAATACACATCATTTTTTGTCAAAGAAAATTACTTAAGAGCCACAAAATATGATGAAAAGTTAATTCAGAACTATGAATATCATATTTTTTTCCATTTTTTAACCAATACTGTTAAGTTGGTTTTTTTTTTTTTGGTTGTGGAATATTGGATTGTGGAATATGTATTCTACACATTTCTTGCTACATAGTTAGAAAAACCAACACATACTGTTACTTCTCTTCCTATAAGCACCCTTCTTTTATGCAACTTGTTATGCAATGGTTGGAGGATTACATTTCCCATTTTCCAAATAATAATCTTGTTGGCCAGTTTATCACCCATTTTCAAGCTCTCAGTACATCTCGCTCTCTGTCATGCCTTGCAAATGAGGGATTGGGGATGGGGGTTGTTTGGTTTTTTGTTTTTCCCAATGGGCAGGAGAGGGGAATTGGCCTAGGAACTCTCTGGCTGTTCTAGCTCCAAAATGCCACAGCATGATGGGAGAGACTAATACGGCATTAGAGTCTTACGATGGACCTATCCCAGACTAATTATCATAAAGTTTGCTCTTTCTCATTAAGACAGCGTATTCTGGTTGCTGTGATAAATCAGCAGAATAGGTCCCATTACAGCTGTCAGCTTGAGGACGGCATGTTTAGTGACAGTCCCGGTATTTCCTTGTGTTTGATGATATCTCCTTTGGGAGATGCTATTTTGTGATACAGAATCCACAGTTCTAATAATTTTATTTTCTGAAGCTGAACGTTATTTCCACAAAACCTTGAAAGTGCACTTTACATATCTAGCTTCCCTATGATAAGTAACATTTTTTCAATAGAAGGTTTATTTCAGAGAGCTGTCATATGGCACATTTCAGCTGTCATCAGTAGTAGGCATGTCTACTCCTACGCATTTACTTTCTCATCATTAAGACAATAACCCAACTCAAAGTTCAACAACTGTATTTGTTATTAATGCTGCTTATTATCTGAGTCACCATAGTACCTAGGAGCCTTCAAAGTGACCTAGGGCTCCAGGCTGTTAGTTATGAAATAAGCATATTCAAATCATGGACAGGCTTTTATATTAATTCAAATAATTCCAGTGGCCAAATAAATCAATAGCAAAAAGTTACCTAAATTTATTAAGTTTGATATTTATGTCTTCAGTCTTCCTTTTTTCTGGAGAATATAGCCTATTATGAAGTGCCTTTATGTACACCTTGAAGTTCAACAGAAAATCTTTATGTTTCTGAATTTCCTTGATTTATGTCACATAGGCATAAAATACACTAATACAATTGCTTTACCAGCCAATGAAGATATATTAATGATCCACTCTAATAGCAGCAACATTTTAGGAACCATTGTTAAAAAGTATCAGAACAATATATCTGAGTGATGTTTAAGTGACAAGAAGTAGTTAGGTATTTCATTAAAAAATGAAGTTTGAAAAGAGGATTAAATCATCATCCTATATTCCATTTAGAGATTGTTATAGGGCTTAATTACTACAGCACTTGAGCAGATGCAAATGAAAGATGCATCTGAGCAGTTGCTATAATACAGTGGACTATATTTGTTATGTGAGGTTCTAAAACCTGGACAAAATTCGAGTTGTTTAGTAAACCAGCAAAGCACACAGAACTCTTTTTCTTCAAATTATTTTATCATCAAAAAACCAACTGCAGAAGTCTACCCATGAAAGAGAAAGGAAAAAAAAAAAATTTTTTTTTTTTTTTCTTTCCCGAAAGGCAACTTAACAAAATCTCGGTTGTAAGGAGCTGCAAAGAAAATTCATTTCCATTTTAGGCTACTATATTGTCAAAGCAATATAAGGTAGATTGCAAAGAAGAATTCAAGCAAGGAAGAGAGACACAAAGTTCAGAAGAGTGAAAAAAGATCTAAAAAAATACATTGGAGAAAGTGACTTTATGTAGTTCGCTATGAACAGAGAAAGCCATGACAGAATGAGCAAGTAAGACTGAAAGGAGCTGTGTGGCATGAGATGCACACCAATATCATTCCCTGAAAATACAGGAGTAAAATAGCAACTACTGAAGTTAGATTTCTGGCCCAGTATTACTAGTCCTTAGTAGCCATTGGTTTGTAACATGAAACCTTCACACCTAGGCATCTCAGCAAAACTAATCTTTTTCCTAAAACACAGAAGTGCAAGTAAATAACTAAAAGAGTCTTCACATTGTCTTAATATTTCTACTTAAGACACCACGCACATAGGGCTCTGGAATCAGACACTTACAAACTCAGAGAAGCATATGTCAAAAACAAATGGGTATATCATCCATCTTCTGTTTTGCATGCATGCAACTCCTGCAATGTTAATGGGTGATATTCACTCTTATCAAGTCATGAACATGCCCCAGAATGTGAGCATCTGCTTCAAATTTCCTGGATTTTGTTGATTTGTCTCAGTCATAAAGCTATTTAAATGTACATTTCCATTACTAAATAAAAAAGTAATAACGATGCAGTTGCTGTGCTTATCTGTTCACCAACATCTGTTGCTTTGTGGCTGGTTCTTATTATTTACTTTTTGGAAGACATTTGTTAGTTGACATCCAATAGGCTTTTCTAATAGCTATTTGATTTTGCTTTTATTGAAAAGTGATGAAAGATTAAGGAAAATATACAATTGCGCTACGTGTTTACACAAACCATATATCTTATAATTTATCAGAACTCTCATCAATTAAAGATCTCAGCGGAGAGCTTCCTAACATTTTTACTTCTTACCAGTGATTTCATTAAAATTATAAATACATGATTTGAGTACAATGTTATGATGGATATTTGCCAGATGAGTTACAAAACAGACTAGGATTACTAAAAGCACAAAGAAAAAAAGTAGGAGCATCTTATACATAGACCTTTTCCATGTGAAGGATGCTGCAGCTATACAACTAAGTATTGTATCATGTAGAAAAACTTAGCTGGGTTTTTGTATAATACAAGGAGAGATAAAGGGATAAACTCAAACCTACTACTCAGCCCTTAACCAGTTTTTGAAAGCTTGCACCAGCTTTGGCCAAATCTCTAGTCTGAGAATTTAAATGTATTATATACTGGGCAAACTTCTGAATCACTGCAATCTCATTTAATTAGTAGAAAAATGTATAGATGAACTTCCTTTGGAATTTCTTTGAAAATTTTGCAGCTAGATTTAAGTAACTTAATGCCGCTGCACTCCCCCTTAAAGGACTCATAAGCCAACAGGAACATTAGTAGCTGAAAAAAAATGTTAGTTATCTTTTAGACAAGACTGAGGTGAAATTCAGTGATGTATGTTAGAAAGGAGATTCAGATGATCTCATTCTAATTGTCTAAAATGGCCTTAAGCCCAGGAAGCTCTGAAAATTTTTTATCACATTAACCCATCTACTTGAACTATATGTTAACATTAATTCATTTAAAAAATGTTTTTCTTTTCTACTGAGAAGAGACATATGTTAATAAGAGCATCAGGAATTTTTTACTATAATGTCCACCCAAGTGACTCAAGTGGGCAGATTTGTAACACCAACAAAAATTGAAAAGCAAGTGCCACCTGTAGAAAAAGATAGGCACTGGCTTCGCCAAATGTACAAAACAACAGAATGCATTTTGTTTCTTCATATTTTGCTTTCTGTTTCAAAACAATTTTTCCAGAGCACATCCAGAATCCACATGGTTTGCACAATGGCTATCCCATTAGACAGTAAACACAACATGCAGCTTCATATTGAGTGATAACTGCTGTCACTCAATATGCTAAGTGTTGTCTATTGATCCCATATTTCAACTTCCCTTCACGCATTCCTATAGCCCATTTGGATTATCATAATAAGCAGAGCTCAGTCAGCAGTTCAGTCCAGTGATTGCTGTGATAGGTTGTTCATTCTCTTCTCCCTCAAACACATTAGATGCAGCCCAAGGGGTAGGGATGTCATTATCAGCCATGTTCTGCCTCAGACATTAAAAAAAGAGAGAGGTGAAGGAGTGTGAGGTGTTAATGGCATGCTCTGAGTGCAAGCTGGCTATTTACCACACTGCTGTTAGGAGTCCTAGCTGCAAGTATATTAGCAAATAGGTATAGCTCCATTGCTTCCTCTGGCATTATTGTTTTGCATTATTTTTTGTAGATTATAAATAAAAAGGTTAAACTTCTAGTGTCTTACTCTCTATTAATCAATTTTTAATATTCTAAAATATTTTTTCATACCAAAGAAATAGAACTGACTGAATAGAATTTGTCAGAGTAAGTATTAAATGAATTCTGACCATTGCATTTTGCAAATAATTTGTACTAATATCCTTTTATTGCAAATAAATATATATATTCCATACAGTTTGAACAAATTTTTTAATGATTGAAGAATTCCTGAGTTATAAGTTTGGGGATCTATTCCCTGAATATGTACAATTGATTTTTTGACCCATGGAAACTGTCAACATTCACAACATCCTTTGACGAGGACTTCCATAGCTTAACTACGCATTTCATGGAGAAGTGCCTCCCTTGGTCTGTTGCAGAACTGCTTCCCACTCCTTCTGATGGGTGCTTTGTCATTGCCCCAAAGGAGATGCTGAGCAGTCATTACCCAGCCATATTCTTCACAATCTTTCTCATACTTGACAGTTGTCTTTTCTTCTAGGCTGAAATGCCCTAATCTTTGTTCTTTTCCTCTGATTTTCATACTTTTGATCATGTTTGCTATCTTTTTAGCTTTTTCAAGTACTCTGTTTTTGAAATAGAGAGAAATCTGAGCAGTTAATATTCAAAACATGGCCATAACGGCTATAGATAATGGCATAATGTTACACTTTCTGTTCTTACTCCTTTCCTTGTAATTCCCAACACGCTTTTCTTCTTTGGCTGCTACAGAGTGCTGAGATAATGTTTTCATAGAACTATCTATTAAACCACCAAAATTTTGTTCTTGGATGGAACTTGCTAGTTCAGAGACCCCAAGTTCAAATTGTTTTTGCCACATGCCTTACCTCATATTTATCTGTGTTTAGTTAAATCTGCTGTTTTATTAGATATTCAGCACACTGAGATCCTTCCCCAGCCTGTTTCTGTTGGTAAGCTTGAGAAGGAACATCATCACCACGTTGTCATTCTCCACAACCTGCAAGTTCTCTCCTAATATGATGCTAACCTGTTTATATTTACACAGTCTATTCCTCATTTCTAAGCACTCTGTCCTTGTCTGCACTGAATTTCATCTAGATTTGATCTCAGCTATCCCACTAAGCCTTTGGAGCCCTCCTCAGGTTGTCATCCACGCATTTTGCAAGTACTTCCAATTTCATCACTTAAATCAAGAACTTCACACAAGCTCAATTCACCCTACTTGACATTAAATGTTTGCTATTTTCTGAAAATGCATTTAAACCAGCTGGATTCTCATTTTGTAGTAATTTAACCTAAACTACATTTAACTAGGTTGCTTGCAAGACTCTCATGGGACAGGACTATAAGCTTTCCCATAGTTACATAAAATTCTCTGCATTTTCCCTAACACTAGTCCAGTTCTCGTGCTCAAGAACAGTATCACATTAGTTGGATATAATTTGTCTTCACACTGGCTGTCAGGGTTCTTTTCCATTTAATTGTCTGCTAGTTGCATATAAATTGATTGTGTGATAAATCATTAACTATCCTTCTCGGCATGAAAACTAAAGCTCAGATATTCGACTAAGCTTTAAGAGTTTCCATTTCTGCAAAGCCGCAAGGACTGTTGTGCATGCTTTTAGGCTATCGCAAGCCTCAGGCAAAATATTTTAGCTTTGATTTCTGACAGATAAAAGACAATATATTAAATAGCTAAAAGTTAGAACTTCAAGAAAATATTTCTGCTCCAGTAAACCTGAAAGTAAATTAATACGCAGGGTCAAACACAGCCATGGCTGGTTCAGGAATTGATTCACAAATACATCAAACATCTGTTTCAATATTAGGAACAGCAGCTGGCTGAGAACACTGAGAGCTTGAGTTACCCGGCTTTATTTTCTGACTGTACATCTCTCCAGGCTCTCAAATCTCACTAGCAGAGACTGAAGCTAAGGTATTTTTTCTTCACACTGCAAAAAGCTAAAGGGCTGTTACCAAAGATCACCTGAAATGTAGTAACTCAGCCCTGTGTCTCAGCCATCAAGACAACTGCTGTACAGTTTCTTCAGTCAGCTTTTTCCCCAACTTTTTAAGGATGAAGCCTTGTTTGCCCTCACTATTTCTCTTGATCTATCCCACTGCATAAAAATATAAAAGATACTCATCAATTATTTAGCTAATTTCTTAGATATTTTCATTGAAAGACATTAAGAAGCATGGCTTTCAACAGTATAAAACTGTATGTTAGTGATAGCAGCTGCTTTTCATTTATGACAGAACTGCCTCAGATGAAACAGCATTTTACATTCTCACTGGCAGAAATGGCAGACTTCAAGTTTCAGCACTTTTGCTGGCACATCCCCTAGTGCATAAATCTACCATCATTCATCGGTGTGTTTCCCTGAAATTTAGTGTTGCCTAAGCCAGGTCATTTAGGGGGTATCATCACTTGGTTTCAGCACGTTGCTCTCCGAGAAGAGAAAGTTCAAAATCAGTCTCTACTTGCATGCTAAACTAATACAAAGAAAAATACTTAGTTGGTCTTACTTATTTTTTCCCCAGCCATTGCAATTGACTATGTAATATATAATAACTGATAAATGAACTACATTCTAACTGCAACAAGCCATGTACACTTCAATAGTAACTCTCCTGTACTTATTACAATAAACAACAAACTTTTTATTTCTAAACTACTTTGTTACTGTGCAAGTCATTATAATTCCCGAAAATAATACAGTGCCATCATTTCTTCGCTGGGCTAATTCTGCTTATGCTGTTCAGACTGCTTTTTAATTTTTGTTCAAAAGCATTTTCTGCTTTTTTTCTTTTTAAACAAAATCAATCAACACATAAAATAACATGCCATCATATAGATTTTTAAGAATAGTATTTCTCCAGTAGTTCTGACTTTTGGGAAAGTCACCTAAACTGAAGTAACCAAAAAGTCACCAAAAATTCATCTTGTTTAACAAAAAATGAAACCAAAAGAAGCTAACAAAAACTCTGATAGTATTTTCATCATTTGAGTCATCATTTTAGTGTGACAGTTGTAAAAATTCCTTTTATTGTTCTACTCAGAGATCCTCATCTCTACATGTTTCAAAATACAGTTATTGAAGCGTCTCTTCAAAACAAATTTGAAGTAACTTTCAATTTTTTAAGAAAATTATCTTTACTCCATTGTATGTGAATATTTACTGCAGTTCCTTTTAATCTTAAAAAAGATTACAAAAATCCATGCAAGAATACATTTTTCTAACTTTGCATATAATATTCAAGATATGTTTTATTAGAAGTATATAGACACACACGAACATATATGAAGCATATCTATTTCAGTTTTTTATGTAGTGAAAGATACAGATACTTTGCCAGTGTCCTCCAGCTAAGCCTTCTTTGGAAGAATTTCTCCCAATTACAGAGTGAATCCAATGAAAGAAAGAAACAAAATATTAGAGGCAGTAATTAAAACAGAACTGAAATTCCTACAATTTAACTGGAAAAAAAAAGGGGGGGGGATTTTTTTTTTCTTTTTTTGTTTTGTTTTGGATGTACTTGCATAATATTTTCATGCTTTTTTTTTTCCCAGGCCAACAGGTTTAAAAACTTAAAAATAAACCTAAGATTGTCACCTTATAATTTCTCTCAGGGAATTAGAGTTGAAAGTCATGCACTAAAAAGCATGCCAGCAAGTAAAACAGACTATGCTGTAAATGTTCTTTCAGTCACAGTTACCTTAAGCCCCAATTCAGATGCACCAGTGTTTCTAAAGAAGAAGAAACAAACAAAACCCCAGTAATTAGAGTTTCAGTGAGCTCTGTGCAGCAGCAGTCAATCTTCCATGGTTTTCTATTTTAAAAGAAATCAATATAAAAACATTTTTAATGATACAAGTTAAATAGCAGAAATGTAATAACATTTTATTCATGCCTGCGAGAAGAAAAGCCAGAAGGAATAAAATGGATGGCTTGATGTTAAAAAAAAAAAAAAAAAATTCTACTATTGGAAATTGGATATAAAATAAATGTCCTTAAAAAATTATTATTCTAAGTCTATGCCAGTACTGCTCACAAACAAGAAGCAAACAAAATACATAAATACAAAGCACTTTATTAGCCTCCACACAGTAGTTTATATTGCAGGGATGTAAGGGGGTTGGGGGTGTGGGGGTGTGTGGTCAGGACAGTTGAGATCACCTGACATTCACAGTGGGATAGAATGTATGTTTCATAGAAACTATAAAGAGCATAGGCAATAAGCAAATTATTTTGGACAGTTTGCCCACAAAAAGATCACATATGAGGGAGAGGACAAAAGGAACAGAAATTGCAAGGTAGTGTGAGTGAGGATTGTGACAGTGCTGTAGTATAACGTGGTAAGGCATCTGCTCCATACTGAAAGGTCAGGAGGTAAGAAGCAAGCTCCCAAACCTAAACACCGTCCATGACAATGGAGGATGAGGTAGGAAGGAGAACAAGAATTTTACCATAAGAACTATTTTGTAAGTCAGTTGAGGGTCTCAGAGTGCCACTACAGTATCATACAAGCTGATATGAAAACATTATCACCTAGTAAAGCAGAATTTATTTCAAGCATCCTAGAAGTGTTGAAAGTTATCATTTCCAAAATAATCTACCTGATGGAGATTTACAACAGGGCAAACTCAGGGTATATGATGCAGTTTTCGTATGATGAAACAACATACCTTAAAATGAGACCGAAACAAAAAGCAGGTTTTAGAGAGCATTTCAGACAGAATAGAGCATGAGTACTAAAATGTTACAATGCAGGACCTGCTTGTGAAATGAAGTTGCTCACATCAACCAGAGAACAGAACAGAAATAAAATAAATAGCTAGTCATCCTCCTGTTATGGGTCAGCTTGTGCCACAGATGAAGAAACATTAATGATGGGTTTTAATAAGCAAGTTTTATATCAATATCAGACTAGCTGGGTGCTCATTATCTTGTCACTTCCAGCTCTACCTGTTCACCTAAGCACTGTACAAGCAATGCATACTATATAATATTAAAAAAAAAAAAAGTTTCCCCCCTGTACATTGGATATAATTTCCCTTCATATTCTTTCTTCAACAGAAGAAAAAGCAGGGCTTCCTTTGTATCTCAATTAGAACAAATAACTTTTTGCCCCACCAATTAGTTTCTAATCAAATCAGTTACTTCTTGGAACACAACGTGCTTTGAGGCATGGTCCACCATATATTGGGGCTCACTGATTGTTTTGTTCTGTTTTTATGGACATGAAGATACAACTAATATGTGAACATTAGTCCAAGTCCTAAGTCCAAGCACGGTGTTATTGCAATTGAAACATTTCCATGGATATCATTATAAAATGATGACTAGCTTAGTGATTTGATAAAACCCCCTACTTTTACTCAGGTGCAGGCCTGTATGAGAAACAGACTTCTTGCTTTGAGTGGTAGTATTGCAATTCTGAATTTTCATCCTATTCCAGAACACAATCCTAAAGCAGAATGGAAATCGCAAGTGACCCAAAATTTTAAAAGGCTTGCATTTCAGGTTAATTGAAATGCATTTGGTATTAAAAACCAGAAAAGTTTCTTTTTTTAGTTTTTTTTTATTACCCTTTGGAAACCCTATGATATAAAAATCCAAACCCAAAAATCTCCTTTGAAACAGAAATTTGACACATTTCTTACTAAAGACAAAATGGAATTATCAGCTTGAAAATTTCCAAACAATTTGGTGTCATGCAATTCTGT
Organism: Buteo buteo; assembly: GCF_964188355.1. Lineage (NCBI taxonomy): Eukaryota > Metazoa > Chordata > Aves > Accipitriformes > Accipitridae > Buteo > Buteo buteo. The sequence goes on from NC_134204.1 coordinate 21,633,466, forward strand.
AAAACATTTTCACTTTTAAGAAACACTGGGAAATATTAAACTAGCACTACTAAAATATTAAAATGCTTGTCTCGGTTTTGGTAACAGCCATGAAAACAAGCATGATAACATTTCAAAATGTATATATATACGTGTGTGTGTGTGTGTGTGTGTAAAACATTTACATGTGCACATATGAATGATTGTTTTTTCTCTAAAAAGAGACCTGCTGCTATCAAAACAATTCATAGTCCTAACTCCACAACCTAGATATATCTACTTGGCACCTCCTGTGAGTATCTGGTTATGAAAGATGCAATTCCTTCGCCAAACCTTGATGCCTTTTCGCATGGATGACAAAAACCAACTCAGCTGAGAGACTTCTTGCATGTTAGTAACACAAATAGTGCAATCTTTGAGAGAAACTCTCGTATCTCTTACACCTACCAAAAGCAAAAACAAACTAATGTTACCCAATGGCAAACAATTCCTCTAAAATGCCTTCCATCCACACTCCTCCCAGACAGTTAAATCTGTGTTTTCTTCTATTAGCCATGAAAACTCTCATTGCAAATCCACACTCAGGAAGACTAACTTGGTGTATTGGGAGGTAGGAGTTTTCTTAGTGACCCAGTCATCCTAATTGCATAGTCTAATCCAGCTTCTGGCTCCAAAGTTCCAATAATTTCCTTCATTGCCACTATATGAATATTCCCATTAACCTTAATCTTTTAAATATTTTAATTAAGAGTTCTACTTTCTCAAGAGCTCCTAAATAATTAGAAATTATTTACCTACTATTTTTTGCAAGTTCTGCCTTAAACTAGTGCACTGAAAAACATGATGCATGAGCATTTTGTGTATATTTGAAATTAACTTGTGCATAGCACCTCTTCTCCCTGAAAAAGAAAGGAAGGAGCTCCAGCTGTATGGAGTACAATCTTGCACTGGTGCTTGCATGAGTTTCCTAAAGGTGAAACAACATGTAAAGAGCTCTGAAGTTGCTTGGCATGTGAAAGAGCTTCAATTCCTAGTACTATTTTTAATTATTTTTTTTTAAACTGATTTGGGTTTGAGCTTGCATAAAGGAAAGAAGAATGCCCAGTCACACAGTGCATCAACCTCTTTAATGAAAACCCTGAGACTAAAGTGTTACATCAACTATAGAAGAGGTTAAAATCTTAAGTAGAATAGTTACTAAACAAGAGAGAGTCTTCTTTCTGAAAGGCAGTAGTACAGTGACCTTGGATTAGTGTGATGCCTTAGAATGGTCTTAGAGATGGAGACTGACAGATGTATCACATTGTATTCAGCAGATGCTAGCATCAGCCTCCATGTCCTTCAAAGGTAGCAGAGGCTGGAATACATTCCCCATTGTTAAGACAGTATAAAGGAGGAAATTTCTCTGGCTTACACAAACAAATGAATCACTGGCGGTAAAATCAAGTTATGAATTTGTACAACAGCATTTGAATTTCACTGTGGTTTTTTTTTTCTCCCCAATATACCCACCAACTCTGATGACATTATATTGATGTGTAGTCAGCAAAGACTGGAGTCAACGTGGTGGCAAATCATTTACAAAACAGAGTAATATGTCCTTCTAATATCAAAAACCACAAAAATTCAGGCTTTAATATAGCCTGATACTATATTAGGACAGGTAAATATGATCTTGGGAAAAGTTATGTATTACACTGATTTTTCAAACTATGAACAAATAACAGCATATTCAAGAGGAAAGTAGATTTTGTAGAAAACTCATGGAGCTCTCTAAGCATCTTACATTAAATCAATAGAGCAATTCCCTAACATTAAAAATAGGAAGTTTTCTTGAAATAGGACTCAAAATTTTCTGATAAGCTTGATTACTTTTGTTACCAGACTATCATTTTTAAATTACTTTATTGGAAATTTTGTGGAAAGGCATTTTTTGGAAACTGGAGAAAAGTTTTCATTGCAGTTTTCACATTGGATTTTTCATTCTCCATGTTAAAGTTTGGGGTTTTCTATTTAAAATCTAGATATAACCTTGTATTTTCAATTAAAAGTATTATGTACCATACAAGCACATGAAGGACTTCAGATTATAAATATTGATTTAATCTGAAACTACTTTTGGGAAGGCAGCTGGAATAAAAGATCACTTTTCTTAAGGTAACTTTTTTAAAGAATCTCACTAGTTTACCTTTTACTCAAAAGAGACTCTGCTAAAACACTAACCAGATATCAACAGTTCTCTGAGCCCACATGGAACTTTATATCTGATTTTTCCACTAGGACAAAATCAGGGGAGATGACTGATTTTTTTATACAAGAAGTTTCAGTAAGTCTTTAAATTCCATTCATAAAGGAAGTTTCTCCTCATGGCACAGTTTGATAAAATTGAAGAGAGAGAAACTCTGCCACACTGAACAATATACAAAAGGCTGTTTCAGCTACTTTGCTAAAATATGAAACAAATACATTCTAGATAAAAAGATACAAAATACTCCATGTAATGCATAATATCTGACAAATAGGATTAAGAAATAATTTGTAACTAATCAAACTCCTAGTATATTTTTTGCTTGAAATTTAGAGACAATAGCCCTAGTTTCCTTGTATTAAAAAAATTGACATTTCTTCCCTGAAAAAGTGCCTAATTTTTTTGTAACTGCACATACATACAGTATTGTCCTGTTCAAACTGTAAATAAGTTGTCCATATCTTTGTGTAAAACAAATATAACTTTGTGCTTCTATATTTATTGCTGTTACCTGGTATTGTATTTTTTCCTTTTTTCACTACATTTATCTTCCATGATTCAATATTGAATACAAACACAGTGAGATTTTTTTTATAGCATGCCCGTTCTCCCCCCTTTCTTTACACACAAGCACAGAAGGTTTAAAGGCAACAAGCTGTAGATAATGCAAACACTTTGCTGAAGTATAATAAAGTCTCATACCGTCTCCTTTGCTGTTTAATATCAATTGGCTTGTTAATAGCGTAAGGCGATCCGTGAATGTAAGCACTCCGGAATCTAGCCACTTTTTCCAGAGTCAGGTGCTCACAGCTAGGTGGTAAACTCATTTTAGCCCAACAGAAGCAGCATAAGACTAACAGCCATAAAGATGCATTCCTGGGAAAACTGGAAACAAAATGCTACATAATCAACTTCATTGAAGTACACTGCTCCGAAGAGGCCAACCACTCCTGTGCCTGGAAAGCAAATGTTCCTTGTCTCAGCTGCGGCTGCCACCCCCGTGGATGCAGGAAGTTGGCTGCTTATTTCCACCCAGTCATGCTCCAACCAATTACTGAATAAGCAGATGAAGCGGAAAGTCACTCAGGAACAGTTTCCCCCACCCCTGGGCACTAATCTTTTCTCTAGTCTTTTTTTGATGGAGACAAACTGTAAGCACGGATTAGTGAGTTAAGACCAATGTCTGAAAAAGCCACAGACTGAATTTACTTAGAAGCAGCAGGTGGGCCAGGAGAGATACTTTTGCATATATCAAAAGATGGCTGTGGAAGGAGGAGGATCTACCCACTGGTACATTTGAAAAGGTCAGATAACTTTTCAGATTCACAGTATGAACTCAGACTGATTAGATTTGTTCTACAAACAATTTCAGGATTTAATCTATGTAAAGACAAAAAGATGATCATATAATTTACGATACATTTTATGAAGTTTTATATTCTGTGGTATGTTTCTCATTGCATAGCAGCACATTCTCCACTAATGCAAAAAACATGTATAAAAACATGTATAACCTCATATAAGAACTTAGTCTTCAATCAACAGGAATACATTAAATTGTCTTCCTATGTTATAGAAGACACTGTGGGGTTTTTTTATATACTTAACTCCTCAAAATTATCTATGGGATTGCCTTTATTTATGAAAGTGCATCTACTTGGCCTCCACTATCTCAGCCTCTGTGCAATGCTCTTACATGTCCCAACTACAAAAAGCAGAAAAATCGTACTTCAGTGCTACTCTCACACACAATCAAATTATGAAGCAGATTTTACACTCTATCATGAGAATTTGAGGGGAACAAAGGAGATTTATGTTCAGTAGAGAAAAAGCTCTATCATGGAGAACTGGAAAAGTGGGGGAATTTTGTGTATATAATATATAAATATTACATGCACCTAAATCTATCTGGCTAATACTTATCCTTTTGAATTGCTGGAATTAAATCAAAGGAGGCTGCAAAGGTGGAACCCCAACAGGAAACAAGACAAAAAGAAAGATAAGGCTCCTTGCGAAAACAATGGAAGGGCGAGTGCTCCTGAAAGGGGAATACCCTCTGCCTGGCTCCAGCAAGGGTGGCAACAATTACCTTTCCCAGGCTGCAGAGTACTATGGAAGGAAAAAGAAGTGAGCGGCAAGAACTTGCGCACGATGTCTCAGCAAAAGCAGACAAGTAGCCAAGATACTCAACAGAACTGGAAGCAGGCTGCCTCCCCTTGGCACTGCTAAAATGAACTGGAAGGAGGTGTTCTTGCATGATGAGCCAAAAAAAGTTCAGATGCCAAACTCTGGACGCATATGTTTGGTTACCTTTTGCTCTATGGGCTTTATACTTCTGAAGAGACAAAAAAAAAGTTGATTCTGCCTTTGAAAAGACTGATCTTGGAATGAATTTAACTAATTCTCAGGTCAGAAGTAACTGAAGAAACTGACTGCACCAGACTCGTGCTCCAGGCTGCAACCGCAATGAAGCTGCTCTGTGTGAGGCCACCCCCACTGCCTTGCTGGAAACGGAAGCAATTTGACATGTACCTTTGGCAGGTGTCAAAATCCTCATAGGATTTCATTAAGTGACAAAAAAGCCAAGCAAAAAGTGGGCAGTCATCTATCCTGTACCCTTCCCTCACACCTAATACAAACTGCCAGTGTAACAGGTAAGCCTTTTTCAGGTTGTTCTTAATTCTATTGATGTCCTGAAACATTTTTGTCTGTGTAATTAGGGTATAAGACTACAGATAATGTGGTGCCTCTCTGGAAAGAAATGGGAGACCTGGTTACCCAGGATATGGGGAAGGCTGAGGTACTCAAGGACTTTTTTGCCTCTGACTTCACCAACAAGTGCTCCAGCCACACTGCCCAAGTCACAGAAGGCAAAGGCAGGGACTGGGAGAATGAAGAGCTGCCCGCCGCAGGAGAAGATCAGGTTCAAGACCACCTAAGGAACCTGAAGGTGCACAAGTCCATGGGACCTGATGAGATGCTTCCACAGGTCCTGAGGCAACTAGTGGATGAAGTGGCTAAGCCATTATCCCTCATACTTGAGAAGTTGTAGCAGTCCAGTGAAGCTCCCACTGACCAGAAAAGGGGAAACAAAACCCCATTTTTAAAAATGGAAAAAAGGAAGACCTGGAGAACTACAGGCCAGTCAGTCTCACCTCTGTGCCTGGCAAGGTCATGAGCAGATCCTCCTGGAAACTATGCTAGGGCATATGGAAAATAAGGAGGTGATTGGTGACAGCCAACACGGCTTCATTAAGGACAAATCATGCCTGAAAAATTTGGTGGCCTTCTATAACAGGGTTACAGCGTTGATAGATAAGGGAAGAGCAACTTTGGAGTTGTGCAAAGCATTTGACACTGTCCCACATGACAACCTTATCTCTAAATTGGAGAGACATGGATTTGACGGATGGACTACTGGGTAGACAAGGAATTGGCTGGATAGTCACACTCAAAGAGTTGCAGTCAATGGCTCAATGTCCAAGTAGAGGGCAGTGACAAGTGGCGTTCCTCAAGGGCTGGTATTGGGACCAGTGCTGTTTAACATCTTTGTCAGCGATATGCACAGTGGGATTGAGTGCACCTCAGCAAGTTTGCCCAGAGAGGTTGTGGATGCAACATCCCTGGAAGTGTCCAAGGCCAGGTTGGATGGGGCTTTGAGCAGCCTGGTCTAGTGGAAGGTGTCCCTGCCCATGGCAGGGGGGTTGGAACTAGATGATCTTTAAGGTCCCTTCCAACCCAACCCAACCCATTCTATGATGATCCTATGATAATTTTGCAAGGACAGCTATTGTAAGATTGAGTTCAAGTTATGTAAACTTTATACTGCATTAACAGCCACTCTAAGGAAAGAGGGGTGCATACTCTTGGAAACATGAAAATGACTAAAGGGAGAACACCTGAAAACCTGCATGAGTATTTTAAATATGGCAATAATAGCATAAGGCTACATATGATTCCATTTAGGGTATAAGATATCAGCAGTTAAAAAACCTTTAGATATTAATTCAGCTTTGTACAACAGAAAGCTAAAATGAATAAATTAGTCTAATCTAAGCCTCAAGCAGCAATTCTCCAACTTGTAAATACAGCCATTATGAAGAAAAAAACCTAAAAAGCAAACAGCCCTCAACCCGTTATGTTTTAGCTTTTTTACTTTAGTTAAGAAAGAAAAAAAAGGGAAAAAAAAAGGTAAGAAAAGCAGGGAAATTTAACCATCATTTGAGAATAATGAGATTACATTCAAACGAAGGCTTTTCTTCTTGGTTATAGTTTGGGGGCTTTGGGGGTGGGTTGGGATTTTTTTTTGGGGGGGGGGGTTAAGTGCAACTAAAGACAGCTGTAAACCAGTATTTCTATATATGGAATAGATTCTTCCTTGTTAATGAGGTGGAATAGGTTCTATCCATTTCATAATGGGTACACACACACAACTGGAGATATTTGCTCTAGATAAAAAAATTTACTTAACTGATGCATTGAAGATTCTTCTCCAAGGAAGGAGTTAAAGTGTGCACAGCAGCACTTCAGGAGCCATGCTGTGTTAGTAAATTCTCCATTGCAGTGATGGTGCCTGTGCCTCAACTAGTGCATTCACTGGGCAGCCTTCAGCAGCATTGGGCTGGAAGAGCTGGGAGGCTTCAGTCTCCCAAACAGCAACCTTCCTCTCTTTAGAGGCAATGCTAACTTAGTGCAAAATTTATAGCGAACAATGTCTTCCCTCTATTTCATCATCTGTGGTCACACGTCAGATGGGGTATTGTACCAACTGCAAAGCACTTCTTACAGGTCTGAAGAGCCCATAGGCATGACTATTTTTATCTTTTTTTGGGTAGATTTTAAGTGTGGAGCTATTCTAATTTTGAAGTCTCACTGGTATCAGTTATGCTCAGTGGAACTTGCCTTTCACCTGAGAGCTCTTTTTTCCTGAGTGAACTATAAATCTTTGAAAACTATATACTAAACACATCTTCAACTTTAATACCTTTGTAAAGTATGCAGCTAGAAAAAGTGAACTAACTTTAACAATGTTTTGGAAATAATGTCTGTGCAGGTAATTAGAGCATATCCGAATCACTATCAACTACAGAAATTTTAATGGAACAGTATAGCATCAGGATATATCAAAAACATTTTGAGATCGGATTGAATTTTATGAAATTTTAGCAGAAAAACTAAAAATGCTTAATTTCGGTATTTTAAGAGCAATCTGAATTTTTCACTAAGAGGTGGTTTAAAGTATTTTACGATATACAAAAATACTCTAAAGTCAAAATTTAAATGAAATAAATATCTTACATTTCTCAATATGAAATATTTAAGTTGCTATAAAATTAATCCGAGATTTTCCTTTGTGGAGGGATTTTGATATTTTGGGTTGCCACACAGCTTATAGGTATCTCAAAACTCTTGGCAAAAATGAAACTTTAATCATAGTTTGTGTCCATGACATAATTTAAGATTCAAGTGTTACTTAAACATCTTCCCATTTACTGGTCATATGAATAGTTTTTCAACACATTTTTTTTTAACGTTGAACTTTACAAACAGCTACATTTTTATTACCTTTTATTCATACGCCCAAATCCCAGTGAAACAGAGAAGACTACCTTTGTGCCTTTTAAGGAATTCCATTCATTGTGATACATGGTATATATGTATGAATATTGTCTGTATCAAATTTCGACAATGTCTGCAAAGCTTTTAAAAGTTTGATTTGTGTTTGACACCAGGAAATACCCAGATATTAAAGAATAATTCTGAAAATCTTCTCTTGCTGTATGAGACATTTTATATAAGATTTTAACTCTTTTTACTACTATTAGATTGCACTCCTATTTAGACTAGATGGCCTCAGCCAATGTCATGTGCTTCAGTAGACTACAGAATGTTTTAAGGAAGAGGCAGGTGTTCCTCACATTCACAGCGCAAGCATAAGAAAAGATTTTTCTTGATCTATATATTGTCAGTTCCTCTATTAACTAGACCTTTCTTCTTGTGACAAGAGTTTCTTACCAGAAATATCCTGAATGACAGAAAATTAACAGATGACATGAAAATTGTTTGGCAACATGTGACAAATTTTTCTGATGAAGATATGGTCTGTCCAGAATACAGAAATAGTTAAGCATGTTCTTTTTTATAGTCATAGATTGGACAAAGCTTCCCCCTCCCTTAACTGTTTTGAAGATTCTCCCTTTATATATTTGTTTAACTAACTCTCCTAAATCTTGATGTTGAGCATTCCCTGATTGCTGAACATGGGCAACTATTTACCTCTCAGCAGATAAGCAAAAGAAACACAGGAATATAAGTGTTATTTCAATTCTTCTCTCCTTGACTGATGAATACTTGATTGTTCTTCCCATCTTTTAGAGGATGAATTTCTTCAAAAATGTACTGCTGACTTACTTACAAAGAAGACTATTGCAGGAATTGTCCAAAAATTTGTTCATATATTTTTATTAACTGCTGAAGGTACTCTGACTGACAGCGATCTGAGAAAGTATGCTATGTGTCTCCAGAAGTGTCAGCCAAAACAAACACACAAGCAAAAGTCCATAACGTAAGAGTCATATAATAAAGTTGTGAATAAGAACAAGCTTTTACTTATACCACTGCACAATCTGCATAGACATGTTATGAGGCCATCTGCTACATATGGGAATAACAAAAATGGTTTTATATAGCACATATCAAACACACATGCTGGATATGACCCCAGGCTCAAAGGAGTGAGACAAATATTCCCTAATGGCATATGCTTGGCTTGACTTTGAAATGTTTCATTGTATTCCATCCTTAAATTTGCCTTAACAAGACAAATCTGTTTTTAATTCAACTCTGCCAATACACACTTTTGCTACTGAAACGTGGAACTTCATACTGCTGCCCTTGAAGACCATTTTTTTAACTGACTCTGACAGACTTTTCTTCCCTTATTTCATTAAATACCCTGAAGAACCTTTCATGAAGACCTTCTGTTCTCTCCCTTACATATCATAAAGTCATTAGAATAGCCACACTGGGTCCATTCAGCTCAGCACCCCATTTGCAACACTGCCCAAGAAGCCTACCATTTATCTGGCATACATCCTAATGACAAAACAAGAAAGGTTCTACAGACTGAATTCCAAGAATCACGTTGCAAAAAATTCATGTTGTTCTGACAGAAAAATTATTTAAGGGCATAAAATAGCTGATAAATGGAAGCAATTAAAAAATCAAGAGTCCTTATTAAATCCTGTCTCCAACCATAGACGGTCAGTGTCACTGTATATAATGTTACTCATTAAAAAACATGAATGACATACTGCTATAGTTATACAGCAGAACAATTCTGTTTATTCATCTCTCCAAATGAACATCTTCCTTGAACATCAGCTGCTACTACTATATTTAGAATAGCAAGGTAGCAATGCCAACACTTTTTACTGAATAGGCAAAACAAAGACATTTTAGAAATGTTAGGTGCTGTTAATATGTATTACTTCTGTAGCATACTGACTACCAATTTGGCCATTTAGGATTAAATTTGTATATTTGTACAGGTTAATAATCAACTAATTTCTGAACCCATTTCTTGGGTATATACCTATGTTCTTTTTATGTGATATCACCTTCCATGGATTTATTTCTTATTTTGTCAAAACCAAACATGTACCATGTATTTGCACATTATTCATCTGGGCTAAATTAAAATTTACAATATACAGGTGAAGGAAAGTGTATCCCATTACAAGTTTCCATGGACAACTAATTTTCAAGAAAGATATTTTCCATTAGAAATTGTGAGTTTACAAAGGTTGTAATTTCTGGTTAATTTGCAACTTTTATTGGTTGTTTTATTAATAACTCCATGAATAAATCAAAGAACTATGGTGTCCTCTTTAACACAGCTATTATCAAGACTTTCTGATTCCCATATAAACACCGCAAAAAGTAGACATCTCTCTTCTGTATGAGCTGACATCCACATTCCACGACATTTGAAAATGTATAGTATTGATCTAGTAGTATTCATTATCTCTTCCTAATGTGATATAACCAGGCTGCCTTAAAATCCTTCTTTAAAAACAACACAAAACCCCCCAATATATTGTCCACATAGTTCTCATACTCTGCACAAATCACCCATTAGAGAAAGAGAAGGAAGACATGTCTCCAGCTTAGTCTGATAAAAAAAAAAGGTAGGATGTTACCCTTTCCTGAAGGCAAAAGTCTTAAGTTCTACATTGTCTAGGAAAAAGGAGGAACTTTTGCTCTAAGAAAGGGTGGTGTAGCATAATTATGGTATATAGCTTGATGCTGGTCCTAACAAGCTGAGTTCTTGCTCTGAAGAATTTTCACAATGCTGTTCAATATGATCTACCACCCTAAAGACTAAAGGATTTCTTTAGAAATCAGACCTTACATATCTTTTCCTTGTGTTTCAATTATAATCACTCTTAAGCTCCTGAGTGTCTCACAGTAGTCTTGAAGTTACAGCAACTTCTCAAAGTTGAGTGTGGATAAAGGTGAGGGTACATACGCATACAGACAGCTGAGCTGCATGCCAGCCTCCCTTTTGCTCTTGGTCATACACTCCTACTGCTTTTCTTGTGTTGGCTAGGATGCTCATCTGAGCCCTTGGTGAACTGATTCAAATTGTGAACTGAAAGAGCAAGAACAAAAGTAAGTAGTGTTTTGCTAGGCTAAGCATTCAAACTTCTAGAATGAGACGAGTTGTTCCCTAAAGAATACCAATGTCTTTCCATTAAGAGTGCCTAGTGCAACATCCCCAAATGTAATATCTACAATAGAGGTGTCTGCCTTCAGCCAGGTGGGTCCCACCCTTGTAGCCATTTGTTTGAGTTAATGCCTAGGTGTTTTAGGGTGGTTTCGAGGATTCCCGAGAACGTGAACACACACACACACTGACTATAAGGGGAAAAAGCAAGCATTTATTAACTACAGATGTGCGTTATGCTACGGGTATCTTGTAAAGCAAATTAACATACTGACCCGCGGACTGTGAGGAAGATGGACCATCCGTACATTGTGCCGTCTTGCGCCGCGAGCTCAGCCCAGCAATCGGTAGGTGTCAGCTTTATGTGGGCAGAGGCTACGGTGGCCTCACCATACACCAGCCCAATGCTCTTCAGAAAAATCCTGGTATTTATACAGCTGCAGAGGAATGGGTTTCGGTACACGTGGCCAGTGGATGCCAAAACATGCCTCGATTGTAACATAGGGAGCCTATGACGCATGCACTCGCCGGCCAGGCGAGCCTGTCTGTTGGTTCATGGGCTTTGTACGTGCGGCATCTTGTCCTCATCCAGCAGTCACGCGCCCATCATGCACACAGCTGTGCTGTGCAACAGCCTGCTGCCCGTCCTCCCCTGTATTGCTCAGCTCTCTTATCTCTGTGGTCAGCATTCCAAGCAACGGGCAACAAACCATCCATTTTCTGTGCTGACTGTGTTTTCCTCAGCTATCTACCTCTCCCCCAGTGTTCATCCGCAGACCAAAATCCCATCTTTTAACCCATCCGTATACACTAGGCTGTGGTAATATTGCTTAATTTAGGGTTAAACATGATGCACTGTCCTTTAAGGAGGACCATTACTCAATAGTTTCACTATGCAGGCCTAATTACTTTGTATCATATCTTACTAACCACTATGCCCTTGAAAAAGGACTAAAAGACTGATAAAAAGGGAACATCCTGCCGCAGAAGCCGCCCAAGGCCAGATGATTGCCAGAGAAACACGAAGTCAGAAAAACTGTCGAATAGCTCCCCCCAGTCTAAGAGAGAACTATGACCATTAATCAATCCAGAAATTGAACTTTTTACAGATGGAAATAGTTTCACGGTGAATGGAGAATACCACAGGTACGCCGTGGTAACCCTACAAAAGGAGGTTGAAGTGCAAGCATTACCACCCAATACCTCCACTCAGAAAGCAGAAATCATAGCTCTAACTTGAGCTTTAGAGCTATCCAAAGATAAAAAGGCAAACATATACACAGACTCCAAACATGCGTTTGGAGTGGTCTGTGCAGATGGAGCCATTTGGAAAGAATGCAGATTGTTATCCTGTCAAGGAACCCCTAACAAATACGGACCAGAGATTTTAAAACTGCTGCAAGCTGTTCTAGGACCAAAAGAAGTTGCAATTGTACCTTGCAAAGCTCACCAGAAAGGACAAACCAAGAGAGTCAAAGGAAATTGAAAGGCAGATGGAACAGCTAAATGAGTTGCAGAAAGGGGATCATTGATTGTGGCATTGATCCCATCAAGAGAAGTTCAGTGGGAACCTCTGGAATATTCTGAAGAGGATCAACGTGCCAAGTATTTGGAATGTACCAAATCAGAGGAAGGTTGGTTCATAAAACCCTACCTCCTTATTGGTCAGGAACATGTACCTTAGGAGTGGTAGTACCTAATATCATGGCAATCGAAAAATTAGAATTCTGAGCATGGATGAGAACTTACCTTCAAAGAAGTAAAAGAACTTCCAATCCATTGACTGACAGATCCATAGGATTTCACTCCTTCATGAGGTTGTTTATTCCCTGGTTAGGAGTTAGTGAATTGGAAAGAGCTGTAGTAAACATTTCAGCTACAATTGAAAAAATTGGCAACGAGACTTATGATGCTATTAAAGCTTTACAGGAAGAAGTATCAGAATTGACCAAAATCACTTTGCAAGCTAGGATGGATCTCAATATCATGTTAACCTTTCAGGAAGGGGTATGCACAGTTCTAAATACTAGTTGCTGTGTATATGTGGATCAGAGTGGTACAATTCTATAGACCTAGAAGAAATCTGGAGACAAAGACAGACTAAAATGCTCCATGAGATACAAAAGGATGACCCATCTTACGGATTTGAAGAAACATTTAAATTGTTAACTTCCTGGTTCCCCAATTTAAGTTTATGGGTAAAAAAGGTTATTCAGCTATGTAATAGTTGCTTCAATAGCTTTTGCGTGTATTTACACACTAGTATCTTGTGTTGTTAAACGTTATTCTTCTATTGGATCTAAGGTTTATGAGAAAATAATTTGAGATGAGACCAATATAAGAGACACCACATTGAGGTTCCTCTTTTATAGTCTCAAAGGGGGGAAATGTAGCCATATGTTTGAGTTAATGCCTAGGCTGTGGTGATATTGCTTAATTTAGGGTTAAACATGATGCACTGTCCTTTAAAGAGGACCATTACTCAACAGTTTCACTACGCAGGCCTGATCACTTTGTATCATACCTTACTAGCCACTACGCCCTTGAAAAAGAACTAAAAGACTGATAAAAAGGGAACATCCTGCCTCAGAAGGCGCCCAAGGCCAGATGATTGCCAAAGAAACATGAAGTCAGAAAAACTGTGGTAACTACGGGAAGGGTAAAGGCAGCAGGGGGAGATCACGACCACTAACTCAGTTCAAGACTGGAAAGACTTGCCCCCCTCCCCCTGCAAGGAGCATGCTTGCTAATTTACATAGCAGGCAAAGCTAATTTAAATACAACTAGCCAATAGTAGATGAGATGGTGACCACTAACCAATGAACGTAAATTTAGGTGGATTTTTACTAATCATGTAAGAGAATAAATACTTTGTAGTTCTTCGGTGTTGTGTGCTAGCTTTATGGAATTATCAATTAGCACCCACCTTTGCGGAAATGTGAAATAAATAAGTATCTCAGCTCTGCGTGTAAGATTGGCTTATTGCACACTGGGTATCAAACCCCACTTGTGGGACAACACCCTTATTGCCCCATTTGTAGAAAAGTTGAACATTTTCATTTCTAAGTGATGTTGATGAGAGATTTGAGAAAAAAAGTGTTATAAAAAAATTTTAAAAATTTTGAAAAATCAGGATGTTGGTATTTAGATTCAGCACCCAAAATAATTAATGTGTATTTCAGCCATTCATCTTCCAGTGCCTGACAATAGAAGCACTGCTACCATTTTATCTGTTCAAGTTACTTTAAAGATACATATACAGACCATTTATCAAGGCCTCAGATACTATACTGCCGAACACTTCAGAAAAGCAAACAAAGGAACTAACAATTTTTTTTTCCTGGTCAGGACTGACAATGTTATATAGACTTTGGAACTGAAAGGGTTTTCTTTAAAAAAAACAGATAGGAACCCTCCACAAAGAACAGTGAAGATAAAATAAAAAACAGTCAATCCTGTCTATCTCACTGCATACATGAGGTTAAGGTCCTTTGTAATAGATAGCAGTTATACAACTGAAGACTATCAGTCCATGTATGCAGGGTCAAAATCAAGTTGATAAAGTAACGAGTTCCATTCCAGGTTGGAATGTCAAAGCTTGCAACACAGATTTTTCTTAAGCCTTTTTTTTTTTTTTTTTGGTATGGAGTTTTAGGTATGTTACAGCAGATAAAGCAAATTGAAAAATTGTGAAAATATTCACAGTTATGAAAATAGTGCAGAAATCATGGTCTCTATGCAACAAACAAAATCCTTTCTTTCCACAGAGATCTTACAAATACTGCACTTTAACATTTCCACTGTGATAGCTGTAACACTTTTCTTTGTGCTGCGCCAGCCATACTGCATCAAACTAAAACCGAGTATTGGATTCTTTTCCTTGCTTACAATCGCCCTAGTTCCTGATGTCTGCTGGCAATGAACTTCAGACATTGCAGGGAAAATTGCATGCTGATTTGCAACTGAAACCAGTAGACAATCTGCTTTCACACACAGGGGCACAGCTTCTGCATTACTGCATGTGGCTTTGTGACAGGTATGCTATTATGATTCTCTTTTGAAATATAAGAATGGGTTTATTTCTCTTTCAGGAAGTGTTGGGCAGGGTTTCCTTTCCCTTTTCAAACTGTTGAAAATAATTAGTAGCTAGTTGTCCTCTCTTCCTATGTAATGGATATACCTGTTTCTATTCTATGTCTATTACGTGTAAGTTCTGATTTCTATCAAGATAAAACACAACCCACCACCATCTCATAGGAAATCATTCTCTACAAAATGGCTTCATTGTATGAAATGACTCACTGCTTCCCAGGGTAAGGTGCAGAGTTAGGGAAAACAATATACCCACTAAGCACTTGCAAAAATTACTTCACACCCTTCTCAAATTTCATGAGCATGTGTTGAAGATAACTGTAGAAGTGAGGAGAAAAATAAAAATCAAGCCATTATCATGTTTTTGTATTGTAAACAATAGTTCACACATAATCTTTTATGGTAATGTGAAAGTAAATATCATCATAAAGCTTTTGAAGCTTTGTAGCAAAGGCTGGTTTTCCCTGCATCATCTTAAATTTGAAGTCCATTCAAACTTGTTAAACATACAGCTTTGCTAAAGACTACCAGTAAAGGTTACCTACTCCTGTGTTATCAGAGCCTTAAACTAGTGAAGAAAAATAATTCTGCTCAGGAGTGTTGACCCTAATCAGGACCTTAAAATTAAAAATGCTACAAGTGACCCTTGCCAACATTTGAACATTTTCTATGGCTTGAAGTTAAAACTGTGAACAGTCACCAGATGACACATGATGACATCTAAGGTATAACTGAAGCAGGTGAAAAGCCAGAGGGAAATTTCTGGAAAATTGCACTGCAAACCCTGAGACAGAGTTAGGCAAGTTATTTCCAGAACTGAAATTCAGTCAATTATAAAGGTCTCAATCCCTTTGGTTTTCTGTAAGTGTCAGTGTAGATCCCACTGTGGACGACCGACAGATTTTACCCACTCAGGATGGTGGAAATGAGAAGTGCCAGCATAATCAGCCAGAAAAGACTATAATGGCACTCTCAGACTTGTCATATGATCCTGTTAACTTTGTATGTTTGACACAGCTGAACATCAAGTTGCTTCTTTGAAGATTTTGAGAACTGCTCTATCTCCCAAGTTGGCAAAATCTTGCCTGAATGTGGATGGAGCAAGCCTTTGATGGGAGAGATACTCAAGCATACACTCTGTTACCATAGCAGGACAGAACTCAGAAAGATTGTGTGGAACTTACAGTCTTTTTATCTATACAGACAGACTTTGTCACCTTTGAAAAACTCAGCTCTTTTTCAGAAATCACAGAGAAGACTCTGCATAGCGTTGTTCTTTTGATGTAATAAGGCAAGGCTCAAAGTAAAATTTTGAAGATGTTACGGGTGAATGAATAGCTTGATTTCAGTGGAATTTTGAGTCCATTTCAGTAACTCATTTCAGTTGATGTTGCCATGAAGAGTCCTTTAGGGAGATTTGGCCATTATTGTGCTCAAAGCCTTTGTGCTCTTCCAGCTGAGGAAGTAGCCATTAGAAAAAAAAAAATCTGCAGAAAAGAGTGGTATAAGCAGAACAGTTTGGAAAAGACCAAAATAAGACTGCTCATGAGTCACAGAGAGGTGATTGTAAGCCTGAGGTAGGAGTGCATTCTTTGGTACAAAGTATGTAACAGAGTCAATTGAAGTGACTTTGCATAGTGATGAAGTATCTGACCACAATAACGTGAGATCAGACCTTGGAGTTAGATAGGCACAGATTCAACTACTATCCTGGATGTAGTCACTGTACATCATAGTTCCTTTCCAGACCAAGTACCTACAAAAACTGAGTACAGAAGATGTGGCCTCATCCAAATATAGTTTCAGAATACAGGCAAATTTTCTGTTGAGAACCTTAGCAACTAAAAAGCATCAGAGCCACCATGGCTTACATCAGGAAAGTCAGTTCCATTTTGGTGCCAAACTCTTGAAGCAAAAAAGGCTAAGATGGAGAAGTAGAGACAACCTTATCTCTAAATTGGAGAGACATGGATTTGACGGATGGACTACTGGGTAGATAAGGAATTGGCTGGATAGTCATACTCAAAGAATTGCAGTCAATGGCTCAATGTCCAAGTAGAGGGCAGTGACAAGTGGTGTTCCTCAGGGGCTGGTATTGGGACCAGCGCTGTTTAACATCTTTGTCAGCGACATGCACAGTGGGATTGAGCGCACCTCAGCAAGTTTGCCGACCGCACCAAGCTGTGTGGTGCGGTCAACATGCTGGAGGAAAGGAATGCCATCCTGAGGAACCTTGAGAGGCTTGAGTGGTAGGCCCGTGTGAACCTCATGAAGTTCAACAAGGCCAAGTGCCCAAGGTCCTGCACATGGGTTGGGGCAATCTCAAGGACAAATAGAGGCTGGGTGATGAGTGCACTGAGTAGCCCTGCAGAGAAGGACTTGGGGATGTTGGTTGATGAGAAGCTCAACATGACCCAGCATGTGTGTTTGCAGACCAGAAAGCCAATCACATTCTGGGCTGCATCAAAAGAATTGTGGCCATCAGGTTGAGGGAGGTGATTCTACACTCTTGCGAGACCCCACACAGAGTACTGCGTCCAGCTCTGGGGCCCCCAGTGTAAGAAGGACATGGACCTGTTGGAGCGAGTCCAAAGGAGGGCCATGAAGGTGATAAGGGGGCTGGAGAACATCTACAAAAACAGGCTGAGAGAGTTGAGGTTGTTCAGCCTGAAAAAGAGAAGGCTCTGGAGAGCTTATTGCAGCCTTCCAGTAGCTAAAGGGGGCCTACAAGAAAGCCAGAGAGGGACTTTTTACAAGGTCATGTAGAGACAGTATGAGGGGTAAGTGGTTATAAACTGAAAGAAGGCAGATTTAGATTAGATGTAAGGAAGAACTTCTTCACTGTGAGGGTGGTGAAACGCTGGAACAGGCTGCCCAGAGAGGTTGTAGATGCCCCATCCCTGGAAGTGCCCAAGGCCAGGTTGGATGGGGCTTTGAGAAGCCTGGTCTAGTGGAAGGTGTCCCTGCCCATGGCAGGGGGGTTGGAACTAGATGATCTTTAAGGTCCCTTCCAACCCAAACCGTTCTATGATTTTATGATTCTCTGAATAAATCTCTATAGCCAAAATAAAAAAAGATCCAAGAGATATTGCTGTTGTCAATCTTCCACTTTGTGGTCTAATAACAAAAACTTCATGAAATCACCCATCCAAACATATTAACCACACTAAAGTCCAATAAAATGTCCAGCTACTCAACAATAATAAACAGATTTCCCAAACTAGCTTTGTATTTCTGTCTCACTTAAAAAAAAAAAAAAAAGCTGTACTAACAACTGTATCCTTAACCTTTGCTAGTCTTGTAGTTCATGGAGTTTGAAGGACAGACAGAGCATATGCCTATAGGATGGCTGGAAGAGGGGAGAAGATGGGGAATAGAGTCATGCTAAGAAAACAGGGCAGCAAGGGATGAGAGGACAGAGGGCAAGAGCAAGGAAGTCCATATTACCCAGCAATGCTGAAAGTTTCCTGTGAACCTCTGGTGACAAGGTGCAGACTGGCATGCTGGACTGCGCATGTTAGTTCCAGGTCCAAACTGGAAGAGCGTAAAGCCATCCAACTCGGGGAAGAGGCAGGAAACAGGTTACACTTCTGGACTCAACAAGGTGATATTAAAACATTTTTCTGAATGGCATCCAACAGCCATGGACATTTGTTACAGAGAGTGCAGAAGATACGAACTGCTGCAGTCTCATTTATGTTGTAGGAAAAGAAAACCTTGTCTTATTAGTTACTCAGTGGAGTGATTTAGAAAAATTTATGAAAGAAATACTGCCTTCAGATCAGTCACAAACCCAAAATTAAACAGAAAAACGCAGCTCCCATAATTTCCCTCTAGATCCCTTGTATTTTCTATCAGCAAGACAGTCATTGTATCGAAGTCAGCTAACCCTCTTGTCCAGACTTATTTGTATTGGGGTTTTTCAGCAGTGTCTCTGAACAAATTACATGGTATTAGGCATTTTACTTACATTCCAATTATGGAAAGTATGCAGTATGTTACTTTATGATTATCTGATGTTATCTTAAACACGTGAGAGTATTTGCCTCAAACTGAGATATGAATAAAGATTTGAGCTTATCTCAGCTGCAACAAGACAAACCAGGTACATTTCCATTTCTGCTGTTATCAGCTGTAGCACACACTACCCATGACCGTTTCTCTTTTATTAGCACATCTGTTCCAATACTACAATCTGCTACACTCCTGTCCCTATGAGTACACAGCTTTAATTCTTGTAACAGCCTGTTAGAATGTATGTTATTTGCTCTTTTGAAGAACACATTTTCAGTGCTTAATTCTGTGCCTGCACCTTGATGGAGCAAGTATGGGAGTGACAAGGAAAATGCATTCAAAACCCAGTGAAAGCCCACTGTATGCTAGACAACAAAAGTTTCATAAAAAAAATTCTACCACTCAAGCTTTCAAGTCAGTAGGACTCTGCTACTAAATACATGATTTGCATCCAGTCTCCCCCTAACAGAAAGAACAGCTGCATATTAAATTGGTTTGACAAAACATGTTAGAAAAACATTAGTAGAAGTGGCTAGAACTATTCCAGGTAAAATGTCAATATTTAAAACCAAAAAAGATTAGGTTAAAAAAAAAACAACTCCAAAGCAAGGTTGCATTTTAGTTCAGCTTGGTCTGTGTTTATGAGCACACAATTATGTTTGTGCCGTTTCTCAGCACTGTGACTTGTGCATGCATGAGATACTGTAAGGTATTGTGCGCATATAGAAGATACTACCTAAATAACACAATTTGCACAGTTGAATGGTCCCTGCGCAAATAAATAGAAGACCTTACCTGAAATACACCTGTTTCTTTATTTTGCATGGTACAAAAGAAACTCATTCTACCTTTCAAGCCCCAGTTCCTTTCCTTTTAGGGACTGCTTTCTGGACGGTTCTATTGTTTGTGCTCTGAGGATGGTAATACAGGGACCGCAGTAGTCAGTTCTCAACAGGCTCCTTGTCAAAGGACTCACAAAAGTCAGATTCAACCTTATTTTCTGTCAGAAAGCATTCAGCACTATGAAGTGTGGTTGTGCAAAAAGTGCTAGGTCTGCCAGACCTATGTCTCACAGTTCATCTTTACCATATCATGGGACTCACTCCTCTCCACCAAAGGGTGTTTTACATGAGAAGAAAGAAGTTTAAAGTTGTAGGGAATGGACACATCTCACACAGGTGTGAGATTCAAGTTTCCGCTGCAAAAACCTTCACTTGTATAATTTCTCTTGAAAATTTTTTTTTTTCAGTCTCCTCCCTCTCCTCTCTTCCTCCTTTTCCTCTCCTTGGCCTTCTAACTAAAAGCAACCAGTCTGAGGTGGCTAAGGGTGCATCCTGTATTCCTGTGACTATAGCTACAATGGAAGCAATAAGTAACATCGTAAATAGCTTCAATTCAGCACAGAACTGCCAGATTTTGGAGAAGTCCAGAAGGCTACCTGTTACCTGAGATAGCTTCACCAAATCATTGTGAGACAAACTGCAAAGAACCACAGCGGCATTGTTCCATCTTTTTCACTTTTCAGTTTTGTTTGTTCTTGCCTTGTTTCCCTTCAAGGAAGCAAGATCAAATTGTACTTAATAATAAAAGCATTACTACCACTTCAGATACCTTACGTAACCCTTTTCCCCAAAGGGCGATTTCTTCCATCTTTGATATGATCCAAATAACTGTCAAACATAGAGATTTCTGCCATCAAAACTCTCTGGCTATGCTCTATTTCAACATTTTAGGAAATAAAAGTCCTTTACATTAATAACATGATCCTGGACCATGGAGAGGAGTGATGCCTGCAGTCACCTGGGCAGCCTGCAAGTGTAACGAGCATTTCATGAGCAATTGCTGTAATCAGTTTCTCTCCTCTCACCAATTCTACACTAACTAATCCTCTGTAACAGTTTCATTCCTCCAAAAATAAAGTAGATGAGCATGTAAACCAAAGTGAATTCTTACCAAAGGGCCCTTCATTTTTGTTGACTTGGTTTTTACCTCTTTTGTTGCACTTCGAGAAGGCAGACAGTAATGTTAGGTTTTCTGTCAGTTTAATGAAGAATAATACAGAGAGTACTTACCTAGAAAACAGAACAGTAAGAAAGGAATTATTAGAACATGGAAGCTTACAATGTTTACTTACATCATTAGCACATACAAGTATTTACAGAAGCACTAGGAAAATGGATTGTTTCTATTTAGGTATCAGTGCTAAATTTTACGTCACTGCACCATGAATGTGAACTTAGCGTATATATATATGGACATTGTATTTCTTTGATATTCAAAATTATTTCCAGATTTTGTTATGAATCTTTTTTCTTACAGGCACTGTTCACTAACAAGTCTCTTAGAATACTTAATATTTGCTCCAGCACTTATATTTGACAGTTTCTGTACAACATATTACTCTTTTTCTGTGGACAAACTCATATAAATTTTTATTTCAATTATCAACTACAAAATTAGCTGCCAACATATATTTTTGTGCAGTTGAATTTAAAATTAGTTTTTAGTTTAGTATTATTGAATATCACTATATTAACTAATATCAAAACATGTAAGCAAAATATGAATTCTCAGATCTTCATAGAAAATAAGTTTTGCAGCCGCTATACATACAGACAGATCAAATTTTAGACTGATTAAAAATGAAGTATTGCAGACATTTTATGATCTCTAAAGTTCCTTTGCTATTTTAGTTCCATAAAAAAATTCTGTGCCATAAATAGGGAAAACAGAAAAAAATTTTAGAAATCACTTGAATTACAGGAAGAACTATGCAAGAGGAAACACGAATGCCCTGTTTTTAAAATGTGGCTAGACCACCAGGAATTTTACCAGTGCTCAGGACAGTGTTTCTCTCTAGTAATTTATTCAAATCATGCTAACAATAAACAGTAAAGAAGTAGTGTTTCAAAAAATATCATCTTCAGCAGTCTAAACACATACATTCTGTCATCTTAGTTCTATAGACAGGGAGGTTCCTGGCCAAAAAAACCCCCACAACCTAAAAACATAAAACCAAAGAATAAAGCCCTATTTTTCAATGCTACTAAATTTCCACTCTATTACACTTCCAGCAGAAATGCCATGAAAATATGATTAATGAATGGCTGAATGTTCACTCCAGAAGTGACACTGAAGAGCCTCATGAAGAATACAAGGCTATACAAATGGATCTGACGTGTTAGAAGACATTGCTACTGTAAAACACTTCTCTCTATGCTTTTCTATTAATAATTTTCCTTGCCTGCTTTTCATGATCTCTTCCTCAGTAAAAAAGCAAAATCATCCCCTGTTGTTGTTGACTAGGCTAATATCTGGACTTCCCGGGCTTCACTATCTGTTTCCCCTTGGTATTGTCAACTAGACACAATTAATGAGACTCCAAGCACATACCATTCCAGATGTTAATCAATGACAGGTGCAAAACTGGAGTATACCAGAGTGTAAAAGTTATTTGTCTGCCTTCAAACTGATTGGACTGCCATGAATAGGATCTAAACTTTGTTTCATAAATCCAGTTCTACTCAAGGGAAAAATCATTCTAAACATGTAAGAAACTGTTTAGAAACCTGGCCAGCAAATGACTGTCACAAACTGTGGCATTTACTACTCTAAATAAATAAAACCCCATCTATTAAAATGTGAGAGAACAAGAAAACAATTCATTACGTGCATCAACTGTTTTTTTTTATCATAGCCTCACTGTAGATGGATCTGTGTTTTGTATTTCTGTTAAATCACCATATTTGTTTGTTAGAGGTCCTATAAATCTGCATGATAGCAATTGTGTGTGTATGATACATTCCTACAAATGCCATAACTATCTTGTATTAAAAATGGCATGCTTTTTCTATTCTTAATTGTTTTGCCTAATGATTAAGACATGGAAATTAATAATACAAAACTAGCAGAAAAGTATGATAAAGAGCCTTTTATTAGACTAAATTTAGAGCTGTTACAAAACCGACTTCTATGTTGGATATAACTCTCAGGGAAAAAAGAGTGGAAATATTTTCTGGAGGTAGGTACAGCATTCAGCAGAAATAGGCTGAAGAAGATCTTAACTGGCTGAAGAAATTAATATTATTAATTAAAGACATCAGTACATGAAGGCTAGTAATATAATCAGGAGAAGCTGACTACTGACACTTTCACATTTTACATCTGTAAGTTGAGTTACATTTTCACTCTTTTTCAAAACAGGTTTCTAAGACACCTCTTTTGCTTTCATGACAGCTATTCTGTGGCCCTTGGGGTACAGCAGAAATAAGAAGATTGTAAGAAAAGACCTGTGACAAATGCCATGAGGTATATTTTCATATTAAGGAAAAAGAAAATTTAGCAGTTAGCAAAAAATCTTCATTTTAAAGTTTTTTTTCTGTTTTAACATAAAAAGACAGCATAGAAATGCATGTTTTACTGGTATAGAGTACAGCTAACTCTGCCAAGCAGCAAAAATAGCTTTAGATGCTTCTTCAGACCCAGAGGATCAAAACAAGACATGCATCCCTGTATGCTATCCGAAAATAGCACCATCTATCTCCTTCTCCCCTCATATTTGCTTCAGTGATAAAAAAGCTGCAAAACAGTTTTTAGAAAAGGAAGGAGATTCCCTATGTCATACTATCAGAAAGGTTTTTAGGGTTACTGGTTTAGCTTTAATGATGTCCTCCTTCCCTCTTTAGCTAAAAAGGCTATAGCTATTATGTATAAAGCTAGAACATCTGTGATTTTCAAAGCACCAGACCTTCAAAGGATACCAGCAAGAGCTGTAGGTTTGCTTGCTGAACTACAGCTCATAGAGCTTTACAGCACAGCAGCAATAATTCATACACTCCTGGGTGTCGTGCAGTGTCACAGCTTCTGCTAGCTGCCCTAGGACCAGGAAGAAGATGGAACGCTGTGCTGTGTAATTGTGTTGGACAGAGTCAAGCCCAGGTTAATGTATTCTCTTTCTTGATGGGGCTTATTAGCTTGTCTGCCAGACTTGCTTATGTTTCAGGCACTTCAGAGCATTAATGGAGCAGGCATGGGACTTTTCCATTGACACAAGGAAACTTGTAAGAGTCGAATGGAGGACTTTCTCACTGAGACACATGGTAAGGAATGTTGAGGGAACTGTGCCTGAATAGCATGGATAATGGGAGAGAGATATAATTACTGCATTAAACTACCTATAGGGAGGATATAGGGAGGTAGAGCCAGACTCTTCTCAGTGATTCATGGAGAAAGGAGAAGAAACAACGGTTGCAGTTTGCACAAAGTAATATTTGGAATGGACATCAGGCAAATCTTCACAATAATGCTGGTTAAGAACAGAAACCAGATGTCCAAAATGTTGTGGCATCTCCACTCCTGGAGATGCTCAAAGGTCCACTGGTGAAGGCCCTGGGAAACTTGATCAAACTCCAAGGTTAGCCCTGCTTTCAGCAGAGGATTGGATGAGATAGCTTCCAGAGAACCCTTCCAAGCTAAATCATTTTATGATTCAGTGATTCTAACTTTGTAGTTATAACTAATAGTAACACAGTTTTATAGAAAAAGAACAGAAATGAAAAAGCCAGGCCATTCTTTATACTATTCCCTTTCCTTGACATGACACCATGAATTCATCAGCTGTAGGCATTCTCCTGTGCCCTCCCCACAACAGCATTTTCTGTTGAATTTTGTTTTCTGTCCTTAAAACTAACAGCTTCCTTATTGCCATCATTTTTTGTGCAGCCCAGATGCTCTGTAAACAATTGTCCACAATTAATCTACAAATGCATGTTCTAAACACGTAAGTATTGTTAAACATTTCCTGTTTCATTATGCACCATGTTATAAAACAGTTTTGTAACTCAGGAAAGGGAATAAACACTTCCTAAGAAGCAGACAGTGTTATCTGTGTATTAGCTGTAGCCCTTAGATGTGTAAATTGATACTTGTTTTTGATCTTTTCTCATCTAATCCATGTGAGATTTACTTTTTTAATTCCTACAACAATTTTGAAATGTCTGTAAGCTTTCCTTATCATGGCTTGTATATTCTGGGCTAGACTATGTTCTTTCCTAACAGGGTCTGGTGAAAGGAACATTATGGAAATGACACACAGGAACAAAACCAGGGTATAATATTAAATATATTAACAACAATAACATTTCTTGTTATTGAATTAGTTTTATAAGAGATTAAATACATTGTTTCATAATGTCTGTCTACCATTACCTGTTTTGTCAGGAAGCCATGCTTCCTAATGCCATATGAGAGCAACAGATATCCTGGAAGCATTACGCAGGGGTGTATTTTTATGTTTTCCAGTCCACAGAGGGAGGATGGAAAGGATGAGCTTCTCTTATAGTTAGGATGAGCTTCTCTTATAGTTTAGATGAGCTCCTCTCATAATTTAAATGAGCTTCTCTGATAGTTTAAATATTACAATGGAGATCTTCATAAAGTCCAAAATGATACACAACTTTAAAAACAAGTTCCATCTTTGTAAACCTATTTTCTTTACATGCAAGACCAGTGTACATTTCTAATGTTCAAATCTTGGCATTGATGGATAGACTTTCAGTAGCGCTGTTGCAGAACTCCTAATTAAAGCCACAGCTGGGGGAAGAATTATAAGGACAAGAAAAAATCTGGAGCAATTTTAGTTCCTCTCCCCGAAACACACTCAAATCCTCTCAGCCTTTTTGTAGGAAAGCTCAATACCAGATGAAGACACATAATTTGCTTCTCACTAGACTGCAGAATAAAAATACTTGCATAATGAATATTTGAAAACTGACTGCTATATGGCACTGCCACTGCACACAGAGCATTATCTCTCCTTCTACTCTTCCTTTTGTTTGTTCTTCTTAGGGAAAGAGATCAAAGATGGCCAATCTGAAAATAATGATTCTGAAATGTTGATGGTATACAACAGGCAGAGAAAGTCATCTCTGCATGCTTCTGCTCCCAGTTTGGGACAGTGTAACACTAACGGCTAGAGGAACTGACAACAGGAGAGACATTTATGGTCTAATGTCATATGTGTTTTCATCAGGAGAAGAAAATGTTAACTGCTGTCTGCAACAGTATTTCTACCACCCAAAACAGTTTTCTTCCCTCTTTCCTCCTCCTACACACTTTCTCTCTTCCATATACTTTTCTTCCCTTACTTCTGCATAAATTCAGTGCATTCATACTTGTCCATTTGGGAATGCTACTTAAAACATGTAGGACTCAGACATTCACATGTTTAGCAAATGGCTGTGACTTTTGCTAGTGTTCAGTGGCCCATCTCCTCTACCCTCCCAGCTCACCCAGCAAGCTATCCCTGTCCGCCCAGGAGACGTTGCTCTTTCCAGGGAGAAGCTGGTGAAATGGAATATGTGAGTGCTGCTGAGCCACTTCCACACAAAGAGTCACTTCAATGGCTCTTGGGAATGAGTTGCACTAAGTTACTGGATTTTGGACTGAAGTGGCCAAGGAGTGCTCTCAGGCTTCCTCTTCTGGTCAAGCTCTGGGGAATGGAAACATTGTGAGGGGATGATAATAAAAGCATGAGGAAAGAGAGATGCCTGTAACTATTTGCAAAATGATCTTTACCCCATCCTGAAAAAGAAACCAGTGAAGATCCTGCAGCTGCATTGCCAAGAAAGGCGAGGGCTCAGAAGAGGTTTCCCATCAAGAGAAGCAAGAGCAGCGAGGCAGTCACTAGCCCTCTTGTCAGAACAGCATCCTTGGTAACACCCCCCTGAAGAGCTAGGGCAGAAGGCTTCTGCCTTTCTGTGCAGCAGCAGGTTGCTTTGTCAGTACTGCACCTGCAGCAGGTCCTGCAGGGATCTTGCATTACCATGTGGAGTGACTGAGAGTTTCAGTCCTGGCTGCACCTGCTTATCCTGCTTGCTGCAACAGCTCGGATGCCAGGGAGATCAGGCCCTTTCAAAAAGCCTGTTTCCCATGAGTACCAGGTAAGATAAAGCAGCGGTGAGTTTTCACCTCCTGAACACATCATGTCTGTACCTATGTCTCTGAGTCTTAACTATGAGCATACCTTAATGTGCTCACACTTAAAATTTATGCGGGCTTCTAAATAACAGTCTGGAACCATGATGGCTAGAGTAGAAAACTTATTTTAAAGAGAATATTTAAAGGATCTCAGAGAAGCTGTAGCATTGAATTGCCTTCTATGTACTGCTGCTCTGTCCCCTTCACCATTGCAATTCCTCTCCTCACAACCTCCCTAATATTTAAAGAGAGCATTTGGTAGTTATAATTCCAATAGTCTTCAAACATTTCAATGAAAAGCATACCTCTGGAAAACAAATACAAGTAGGTGATAGCCTGATCTGATAGCTCTTCTTTTAAGATTATGTAATACTTTGTGCATAACTATCTGACTATTCTAGCAATAAGACATGACCAATATGACATTTCTGATATACTTTGCAGTTGAATAGGAGTGCATTTCAAAGCAAAACAATATGTGATATATTATATTTTAAGGATTTCAAAAGTTGCTATGACAATGAAAATGTTGTGTTATTCATAGAACTTATGAAAAATGGTTAATGACATCAGTGAAAGATGATCAACATAATACAAATTGTCTTACATTTGTTAAAGGCAAAGAACACACATAGAAAGGTATGGTTGATCAGGTTAACGCT
Organism: Buteo buteo; assembly: GCF_964188355.1. Lineage (NCBI taxonomy): Eukaryota > Metazoa > Chordata > Aves > Accipitriformes > Accipitridae > Buteo > Buteo buteo. Next base: position 21,661,166 of record NC_134204.1, read on the forward strand.
AGGTATCATCCTCCTTCACAGACACCCTTTTCTTATTATTACTTATTTATTGATAATATCTATATCCTTTTACTCAATAATATTTACACAGGCAGGATCAGGAACTTTTATATGAGAAATTGCTGCTATGTTGCTCATAATGGGTGAGACGGCATTTCTTAGGAACACGCCTAAGAAGGGGCGAGCAGCTGCATGCAACTCTGGAAACACTCAGCAAGAAATGACAGACACACACAGAAGAACTGCTTCCCATAATTTCTAGCTGAACCAACAAATCTATGATCCATGCTATCTAGCATGACAGATCAAACCTAACAACTGATAACCTAAAATTTCCTTACAATATGAGACAAACCAGCTCACTGTTTAACAAGAGTTAAACAGACAGATACTTCAAAAGTTCAGGTCATGACACATGGCTAACACGCTAGTTCTGCAATCAGTATTCCCATCTGTGGCCAGTCAATTCTTCTTTATGCCCACCCCAATTTCAAGCTGTTAGCAACTCTGGAAACATTTGCACTTTGAAGGGTACTGTATTATGGAGCCTCATTCATATAAGAACTGATAAGCATTCTTTAGGATAATTGTGAATATAAATGAAGCACAATAAATTACTCTTAATATGTTGACAGCACCACTTGCTATAATTATTTTGCAGGTAACTATGCAAAAACATAAGCAGAAGAGATCCTCAATTCTAGGGCTTACCACATACTTTGTTGTTGTTGTTGTTTTCATTTGCTATGAATTTTTTTACATCTTAAGTACAGACTTTATATTTTTTTTCTTTACTTAATAATGCATCAAATTTACTCTCAATAGCAAAATAACAAAATGCTCTGCTAAGATGCATTACCTTTTGCATAAAATCCAAAATTCATACAGCTTTACATGATGTAGAGTTACTCACAGTAGAGGTCAGTAATATAGCAATACTGATTGGCAAGAAAACATTTACAGTTGTACCTGTGTCTAACTAATTCAACAGTGACATTCATCACTATCACTTTGGGTATCCCAAAGTAGTGTTCATTACTATGAACATGCAGTTATAAATATTTTAACAGCATATTTTCCAAGAATATTACATTTTTCTGTAATAGATGTCTTGTAAAAACATTGCTTAGATTTGTAATATAATAGTTCTATTACAATTTCTGATCTGTAGGTTGAGATACAATTGTTGGTGAATGTTGCATCTGTATACAGCACACATTAAATATAAACAGATGCACATTTATGTCTAGATATACTGAATTCAATGAGCAACATGTATTGTTCTGCATCAACAAGATGATCAGTTAGTGCTATAAAAAACCTGTAAACTGACTTCTGAGTAGCAAAACATATCGAAATTAAACTCTCTAGAGATCATCTAGTCTACAGGAAACTCATTTTCATTCTACGTACTTCTTTGTTCTGCAATATGCAAACACTTTAAAGTAATATGAAATACTAAGTAATTTTCTTAGAATGGCATAAGAAAAGAAGTAAAAAATGTCTTTGGACAAGAAAATGTCTATTACCAACATGATTAGTGTAAAGTTACTAATAACTATTATTGTGCCTCTTTAGAGGAATACTTAGATATCTTTTATGTCATGCTGAAATCTGACAATGTAATAACAGAATGTAACAGCACATCTTCCCTGGTGGTAACAGAATATTACATTGTATTACATCATCATGATGAATGAAGCCTGCCTTAGGCCACAACTGGACTCTATACTTTTTATTTAACAATAAATAAAATTTCTTCATTATTTGATCATAGAGGGAATAATGTAAAATATAGTCTTCAAGTAGTTAAAGACTTTGAAATTACACCCACACTCAGACAGGATGAATTGAATTAGCAGCAACTACCTTTATATTGACATTTTCTGATTCCTCAATACTTCACTTGAAACTTTGTTTTGAAAGTAATTAGATACCTATTTTCCCCTCTGAAGTGTGACTTTCCTATGAAAGTCCATGACTGTAAGCCAGGAAATCTGGGTTCAATTCTTGTTTCTACCCAGAGAGGTTGCACAATTGCTTCACTTCCTTGTTTAATTTGTCCATGGGAGCCTGAGAAAACTATGTTTCTAATAGCTAGCACTTCATTAAACAAAAAGAGAAATATTTCCCATTAAAATAAAATGCAGTACTGAAAGTCATACACAGCTTTTCTCTATCAGGTATCAATAATTAGGGTACAAAAAGGAATTCACCTGCAATCTCTTGATACTAAAGCATCTAGAAGGCAATGCATTTGCATTCAAGATTTACAATCTGAAACATTCTTCACTACATTTTGATCAATGTTTTAAGCCTTGTGCAAATTTAGTCTCAAAGGACATATATATGAATTACAAACCATAATGTGTGTATAAAAAGTAACAGACGATAACCCATTTTCTCTGTTCTAATTTTCTCAAGAAAAACTCAGCAACTAGGAATCATCTGTCTTTGGCAGAAGTTTTATTAAATACTTTATGTACTGTGTTGCTTCTTTTAGTACATGTACACTGAATTCAGAAGAGCTGGGTTGGAAGGGAGCTCTGGAGATTGCCTAGTCCAACCTCCCCGCTCAAAGCAGGGTAAATATAGTGATGCTTTTAAGAAAGAAACGTGGCAAGTTGTTGGAAGAAAAAGGCAGTCATATTTGTAGTATTTCTTCACTCTTGTTGGAGTTCACGTTAAATTTCTATGGATTGCTTATCACAAATAGCAAATTAATCTACCTGTCCCTCAGTGCTTAAAAAGAAATTTCCAAAAGCCCAATGAAACACAGTGCTGCTGTGTTTCTGCTGCCTTTGTCTTTTGTACACCTACCAAGTTCCATTAGCTTTTGCATACATTCACCAGAGCAAGTGTAAAGAAGCAAAACCCCATTAAGTTTTACCCTGAAAATTGTACTGTGTACTTAGAAAAGCTACAATCCTGCAACTGGACTTACATGTTTAGACTGGAGTGCATGTAATTGGACACATACCCATATCATAGAATCATAGAATCAGAGAATGCTTTGGGTTAGAACAGACTTTTAAGGTCATCTAGTCCAATCCCCCCACAATGAGCAGGGACATCTTCAACTAGATGAGGCTGCTCAGAGCCCCGTCCAACCTGACCTTGAATGTTTCCAGGGATGGGGCATCTACCGCCTCTCTGGGCAACCTGTTCCAGTGTTTCACCACCCTCATCACAAAATATTTCTTCCTTCTATCTAATCTGAATCTACCCTCTTTCAGTTTAAAACCATTACTCCTTGTTCTTTTGCAACAGGCCCTACTAACAAGTCTGTCCCCATCTTTCTCATAAGCCCCTTTAAGTATTGAAAGGCCACAATAAGGTCTCCCCTGAGCCTTCTCCTCTCCACACTGAACAACCCCAACTCTCTCAGCCTCTTTTCATAGGAGAGGTGCTCCAGCCCTCTGATCATTTTTGTGGCCCTCCTCTGGACCCGCTCCAGCAGGTCCATGTCCTTCCTGCACTGAGGACCCCAGAGCTGGACGCAGTACTGCAGGTGGGGTCTCACCAGTGTGGAGTAGAGGAGCAGAATCACCTCCCTCGACTGCTGGCCATGCTTCTTTCGATGCAGCCCAGGACACGGTTGGCTTTCTGGACTGCGAGGACACATTGGCAGGTCATGTCCAGCTCTTCATCCACCAGTGCCCCCAAGACCTTCTTCACAGGGCTGCTCTCAATGCCTTCACACCCCAGCCTGTACTGGTACTGGGGGTTGTCCAGACCCCAGTGCAGGACCCTGCACTTGGCCTTGTTGAACCTCATGAGGGTCACATGGGCCCACTTCTCAAGCTTGTGCAGGTCCCTCTGGATGACAACCTGTCCCTCAGGCATGTCAGCTGTACCGCTCAGCTTAGCGTCATCTGCAAACTTGCTGAGGGTGCACTCGATCCCACTGTCTATGTCGTTGATGAAGATATTAAACAGTACTGGTCCCAGTATGGACCTCTGAGGAACACCACTCATCACTGATCTCCATCCGGACATTGAGCTGTTGACCACTACCCTTTGGATGCTATCATCCAACCAATTCCTCATCCACCAAACAGTCCATCCATCAAATCCATCTCTCTCCAATTTAGAGAAAAGGATGTTGTGGGGGACCATGGCAAAGGCCTAGATGTCCTTTGTAGCTCTTCCGTTGTCCATTGATGTAGTCCACTCATGTATATACTGTCCAGTAGTTTATATCACTGTATCATTCACATACATATACATATAGTCGTTCACTGACTATATTTACTAGCGTTTCTGTGATCAGTGTTTCTGACTGCCCCCAACTGCAACAGAGTGAAGTTCTGTCTTTTCTTTCCAAGTTCCCTCCACGGAAATGAACATGATTTGCTCCATTCCTCTGCTTTTGAAACACCTCCTACATGCTGAGTGGATGCATTAACAGAAAAAGGACTTCCAAACTGAAAAAATCGAACAGGCCGTGTTTGAAAATACTCAGCAAGATAACAGAGGTTTCTATGAAATGAACATTTATTTAATGATACTTCATTTTTCTCTCCCACTTCCTGTATGACTGCCTCATTTAGCAATCTTTAGCATGCCAAGACGAGTTACACAGACTGTAAGCTCAGGCTAGCTGTGAAGGCAACAGTGAGTCCACATTGGAAAAAAAGGTTCGTAAGACATCATTACTCTGCTGTCACCAACCCTGCAGCTATAATTTCTTTTTCTGGAAAAAATCCTTATTTGTACCTCAGATTTAAAAATATAAAGAGTCAGAAATGTTTGAAAAATTTTCTGCATTAATAAAAAAACAACGAAAAAACAATAGAAATGCTTTTTCACTGAAACATATTCATTTTAGATATTGAAAGTTTGATCAAGAAAGATTCCAGAGGTCCTTAATTGAATTTCCAGTCAAACTTCACACAGAAAAAGGAATCAAGATCTCCCCAGGGCAGTGTCATATCCAAGCATCCCAGCAGTTAGGAAAACTTGACACTCTGAAGAAAACTGTTTGAAAGCCCTGTCTCTCACTGTTTTAAATGGTTGTCCTTTAAAAGGCCTAAATTCTCTTTTTTATTAAAAATCCTAAAAGGTGACACTTTTACAAACAAATGAATAACAAACCTAGACTCTTGAAACACTTTGTGATTGGACCTCTTTTATTCTAAGCACCCTTTTTCATTTTTGTCTGAGGTAGTTCAAATCAAACACGAAGTCTCTGGTAGCTGTTTTTTCAGTGTGACAAACACAACATTTAATTTACCCTCATAAGCAAAGAAAAGACTAACGTACATGAGTAGAGTTACGCATGTTTTCAAATCTACAAGACTGGACTCTGTAATGTTAGCAGAATAGGTATAACATAAACTGCTAAATTTAAGGGAACAGTTTGATTTTCTTTGAGAAGCACAATGAAACTCCCAGCATAGAATAGTTTTATGAAAACCAAATAAAACTGATTTTCATTTATTAAGTAATTTCTGTTCTTTGCATTAAAAATTATATACCTGTAAGTTTATATGTACACTTATAACTATAGTTATATAAGTTTAAATTATGTAAGTATATAAATATAACTTATTTAAATATATGAGTAGAGAAAAATTTATAAATATATACTTATATACACATTTACAGATGTACTTATAAACAATGATTGATAGGAACAGAAGCTGCTTTTTGTTTTAGAACACAGCATTTGAGGCATATGTACAATTCAATGTTATAAAGCCATATGAATTTCCAAACTGCATTTCCAAATTGCATCATGATGACATAAGAAAGGGCACTAATGACAGGATACTTCAAAGAAAGGTAAAAAAGTATTTCCTTCAAATACTGAGCTAGGCAATAATTTTTTTCATTTAAATGGAGGGAAGAATTACTTCCTGATCCCATCTTAGATAGAGTAGTATGCAAAATAAAATAATAGGTAGCCCACATGACCATATTTCTAGTATTATCACATATAATATTATTTTTATTAAATAGTTCCCCAAGCTTTAAAAAATATTAAACTAATGTCACCAATCCTTTTCTACCCTTGGAGAGATGCCACTTTTTTCTATGAACACTGCCATTAAATGCTGCTTATGGTTTGGAGCAATCTCATCTAAATGCTGACAACAATTTTCTTTGAGCGGGGCAAAAAAAAAAAGGCCATTGGGAGTAACTGTAAGTTATTTCTCGCTTCAGTTATTTTTAAACATAAAAGGCCAGCATGATTCCAGAAGAATGAGGGGGATGCCTAGGTTGTCTTTTTCCACTGCCATGAACCTTGTGCAGACATTAAGTCATCCTTCTAACAAATGGCAGCCAAGTCTAAATTACTATGGTTCTGGTTTATTGCTGTTTTATGCTCACCTTGCCTGATATATCCTTAAACAGAAGAGGTGAGAAATGGACTTGCCACTAGATTCTTAACATACAAGTGAAATTCTTAATATATTATTTTCCTACTTTGAAATAAATAACTTTGTAAGTTTACTTCATTTATTTCATGCATATAATTCCAGTAACACTGGGCATGTTTGTATTTGTCAAAAAGGGTGATAATCCTGGTCTACACTCATGTAAATACAAAGTCTACAAAGCAATTGTTTCTTTTCTTTTCCTTGGCTATTTTTGCAGCATACACACACTATGTACATCTACCACCTTTGCCACATATTTTCCAGACATAACTGAGAACACATATGCACGATTCAAGTTTCCTTGCAAAAGTATTGTACAAGACAACCAACTGAAGACAATTTTGTCTAAAAGTATAGTCTCAGAGAAAAGGATGTTGTTCATCTTACTTTACACCAAATTGAACACAAATTTCATTCCTGCAAGTATATGTCTAATGGAAGAATAGCAAAGCTAGGACAGAGCCTTAACAGAGCTTCATGAATCACTAATTGAGAAAATTCAGAACAGAATATAGACTCAAAATTACATGTGTATATTATACACTCTTCATTTCACACTGACACTCAGATTGCCTTTACACTGCAGAAAATTAAAAGTGCAAACGTCCATCTTCCTTGCCAGCACAATGCCCACAGAAGCCAACTTCCAAATTGCTTTCTGCATTCCCAGTGCCAGTGATGCCAGCTTTCATCAAAAGCTGTAACCTGCATAGCCATCTCCTGACCTCTGTGGGAGTCCCCTCTCTCCAAAATCATTCCCAACTTAAAGCTGACCATCATAACTTTGCTATATCAGCACCAGTGATTACTAGAACTCAGTCATTTCTAATACCTTTTCACTGACCTTTTTTTTTTAAAAGTAATAAACATAAATTTTTATTTCTTATTAATTGTTATTCAATTCTCAACCAAAAAGGTTGAGATTTTTTTGGAAGTGTTTGGAGTTATTGGGGGCTGGTTGACAGAAGTGTTTTCTTGCCACAGAAATGCTAAGCTTTTTTTCATATTTTCATGCATACATTTTGTTTAACAGTCTTTAAGACAGATGCCACCTGTGCGCTGAGCAGCACAGTGCCTGTTGCCAAGGAAACAACATTCTTCTCTTGCATCCTCCTCTCTCCCCTCCCCCTGTCCTTATTCCAGTGTCTCAGCATCGTTTGCATCAAGGCAAATAGGAAAAAGTTTCCATGATTGCTGACATATATGGAAAAAATAATGCCTTCAAACACTTGCATGAAGTAGCATAACGTTCCAGTAATATCACAAATTCGGAAGACTTGTTAGCAGGACTGCAAATCATAAACTGTGACTTCTCATCAAAATTTTATTTTGCCATGAATATGGCAAATCAAAATAATAATAATAATAGATAATAGTGTATTTATAAGCATTACACTCCTACTTAGAGCTGTAATATGCAGACTGTTGATCCTGCTCAGCCAGATGCACAAAGCCATTTTGTTCACTCTAAAGAAAAAAGGTCTCTATCATAATTGCCTGCAGCCCAGCGGAACAACTTATCAGATGTAACCAGACGTACAAAGATTTTCCTCAGCAATACACCCAAGATTTAGTAGCAATTTACTTGCAACAAAAAATAAAACCCAGTCTAAACAGTAAGGTGGATCACAGAAAACTCTGCATTCTTATCATGCTGGGATTCCTATAAGGCCCTTGTTTCCCAACAGCACACTTATAGTTGTCTGAGCCCCTAAACAAGACGTGAAGCAACCTGATCCGGAGATAATGCTCCATTTCCCAGAGACAGAGGAGTACACCTGCACACCGTTCTCTCACAGCCTTTTCTTGGGAAACAAAACCAGTTCCCAAATATTGCAAAAAAACAAAAACAGAAGAGGAGGCTAGGTTCCATTTAGTCATTAACACAAACCCACAGAATAATAACCAAACGCAGAAATGGACTCAGAAAAGGATAGCATTACTCAGCCCCTAGAGAAATCAAGGCTTAACTATTCCCGACTGCAACAATAACCGCATCCATTTTTGGCTTCAGCAGACACAGCAGGAATTACAACCAGGCAGTAACTGCCATGTTTTCAAACCTTTCAATGCCATTAAGAAACAGAAGGAGACAGAGGTGCTGCTAGGACCCTGGGTGCATCAAGCAGCCATGCCAGCTTTGCCCAGGCTTGACCCCTCCGCAGGCACCTCCAGCCTCAGTCTCAGCCCCGTCCCTGCTGACACCCACGATGAGTCCCGCATGTGAAACCTCACAACCAGCTTTCCTTCGTGGCTGAACTTGCAACCTGGGGACAGCCGTCTGCTGCTCCCCACCACTGATCAGAGACAAGGAAGAGTCAGAAGAGAACGGTCTTTTACTATGAGGAAAGGTGAAGCTTCCCAGAACTCTGCTGCAAAGGCTTTTAGTTTTCTTTTTTTTAAGAACAAAACAAAACCAAACCATGCCCTTAATAGTTTTGTAGAAAACAGATGTAACTTATTGCTGTGCTGCATATTATGCTCAGGTATTTTGTACCTGCAGGTGAGGATACCTTCACTAACAAAATACAGCATCTCAAATAAGAAAATGCTGCAGTCATGGAGAGTCCTAGACCACACTGTAAGAATGTGAATCCTTTAAAATAAACTTTTAATGCAAGTACCTTTCATTGTTGAGGGATTTCTTAAATATAAAATAATCAAACTGGGCTACTAAGCAAAGGCAGACATATGAATGAGTAAAGATCAGGCAGGTTCAGGAAACGTGGGCTTTGTTGCTTGCTTCCATGCAAGATCAGTGACCTTGTGAGCGATATTCTCTGTGCACTTAATTTCATTGAAAATTTGAAAAATATTACTCTTGCCAACAATTATGTTCACAGATATCAGTGGAACCTTCACAATAGCTAGCCAAGCAGGCACAGAATCATATTGAAGGATCTCGTACATAATTCCACCTTGTATCTTTGATTGTGATCCTGTATCACTGAAGGAAGTGAGATTTATATTCACAGACTTCTCTAAGCCCATTGTCAAATTTTTAACTTTAAGTGAAGCACTTAATATTGTAAAATATACACAACCCTGTGTTTCAAAAAAGACATTTCTAATGACTTCCCTAAACTTTACTGGAAATGATCCTATCATCCTGTACCACCAAACAGACAAATTTTGCACTGTATTTGCAGGAAACATACTAAAGCCAAAAGTAAGCTACAGGGCTTGCTGTTTTTCAAGAGAATGCATCTGAGTTAAAACAGGCCATTTTGAAGTCAACACATTTAACAGTGATGTAAATGTTTGAACTGCATTTTCAAAAGGAAAGATTCTGAGGTCCAGAATGATGTTAAAACCATACCAGGTACTTCTAGTTATTGAGATAACAGAAAGAAGAAACCTATAATTTTGATCCAAAAAATGTATTTTCAATGTACTCTCTTAGTCATGAAAACTGATAGAATGCTTATTTTTGTTGTAATTAGTACTGAAGTGAATTTTGACTATCAGGAAGAGTGTTAAATTGAAACCTCTCCCCTGCACCAGCTCTGCAAAATGTGATTTCAACAGTTCAAATTAAAATGAATACTTCTTTTTATTCCCAAATTTTAATGGGGTAGTGTACAAATACATTTATAGAATGAAATCTCCAATATTTGAGATAGCTATGTGCTTTTCAGCAAAAAGTTTCACACTGGTCTGACCAACTCACAATTTAAGCGCTTCTTAAAAGACTCTTGAAAGGTGACTGATCTTTTAAGGATAATACGTAACAAATCCCAAGGGATCCCAAATACCTTATTATAGTGTTAGCAGTGCACTAGAGCAAGAAACTGATTTTCTTCCCATCTTTGCCCTTCTCAGCACCAGGCAGAGACACTGAATGCATCATGATATGGTTGGAAAACATGCCTAATGGGGGAATCCCAGTAACTAAAGTGGACGGCAATCTTAATACACAGCAGAGTGTCCTGAGTCTGAACTATAAAAGGAGCATCCTGCATTTCATAAAGATTGAAATAATCTATTCAATTTCATCAAGTCAGAAGTCTTTATGATGAAGTCTAATTTTTTGTCACATTTTTAACTCTATTCTGTTGCAAGAGAGTCACCTTGCCTTACTTTATGCTCTCACAAAAATATTATTTATTCAGAAAATTGCAAGTTGGGAAGAATTATTGAGGATTTTGTTCTAGAAATTTGCAATAAAATTAACTTGTCAAGCAGAATTTAATGGAGATGAACTTTTTAACTGCATTTTCTCTACTGGATCTCCTGGCATACTTGTGATCTCCTCCAATGAAAGTGGTAATAAGTCAATTGGTTTGTTCTACTGTGCAACAGTACTTTACAACACAAGTCCCTTTTCACATAAGTGGGTATATTTATTTTGACAGACTAATAAACCTAATAATTCATCACTTTGGACACTCCCTGCATATGTTTTGAAATTTGATTATACAAACTGAATATTCTGTACATTGATTATATTTTGGGTTTATCATATTTTATTCCAAAACTCCCTAACTTAAATACATTTATCTCAAGTTTCGTATAAGCTTCCACCATTTAAAGGCCTATATATATATATACAATTAAAAAGGCATTTCAATCTCTCTTACTTTGTAACAAAATCAAATCATAGCCAGAAGTAAGCAAGCTACTATTCAACTTAAAATTCATTCTTAAAATCCTTAAAAAAAGGCCAAAGAAACTGATATTTCAATAAATAATATTTCAATATAAAAATAAGCACACATTAATATTTTAAGGAACATTATATTCATGAAGCGTTGTTGTGCTCATATTTTAGCTGGTTTAAAATATTTGAGATCAACATATGTAAGTAAAATTAATAGTCAGCTGAATTAGAAAAAAGTAAGTACAATACCAGAGTATTCCTATTAAATATTTCTACCTTTCTATGAAGTTTTAACAGTTGTGACTGGAAGTAATATTTTCATACAGCTCCAAAATAATTAACTTATGCTTCTGTAAAAGGCATTTTTCTCTTTTCTGCCAATATTTTTCAGTCATAGATGATGACAATAACCTGCTTATGAACAAATACCCATGCCCAAGCTGTAATTTTATTTGCTTGCTACTTTTTCCCTCTAATTAAAGGAAGATTTATTTTTTCTCCTTGAAGTTAATGACATTAACAGCCTTTCATCATAAACTGTATGTCACAGCAGGAAATAATGCAATCATATCCAAGTAAGCAAGCTATCTATTTTTTTTTTCTTTTTAAAACATATTCCAGTTTTAACAGGAGGTGGTGCTGAGAAGCTGAGAAGAATAAGAATAAATCTGAGTTATAATGTGGACTGTGATAGTGAGCCAAATTATCTGCTTCTAGGTGAACAAAACTCCCACTGAAAACACCTCAATAGATGATTCAGTCTTTTAGGACAACAGAATTCATTCTTATAATTTAAAACAATTCTTCATTTCTTATGCAGTACCTCAAAAATTTTCAGTGCTCCAACTTGCTGCATTAAGGAAGACCTGTTGTTCTTCTGTTGTCTACGTTCATATCATTGGTGTCTATTAACACTGAGACATAGCAGAGAGGCATCTGCAGCTAGGGTCCTAACACTTAGTATGACTCAAAAGGCCTTGGGGATAATTCACGGGAATCTAACATTTTCTTCTTTTTGTTTTGGAGAAGTGGTGCAAAAAGTAGCTGTTTCCTTAGCACAAAAACTGAATACATGTAGTTACTGGAGCAAGTATATTTTAGAACTGTAATAGCAACTTTATGAATGGGTTCAGGTCATCATATCTTTCAAGACGTTTTTCTTAGATATATCAACAGAAGCGTGCTATTAACACACACAAAAAAGAAGCATTTAAATGATTTCATATATATTTAATATATGATATACTGAGTTGTGTTTTCCTACATAGCCTATTGCCTTGACTAGTTTTCATTCCTCATAATGAAGGCATAATCAGAGCACCGCCTGAATAAAAAGCTTTTTTAATTTTAGACAACTATTATGTGAGGTCTCACAGTTACCTTGTCAGCAGCCATATGTATCATGGCATAGGGAAAGATACACTACCTGTAATTCAAGTAACAGAAATTGGATTAGAAATCGTGACGCTAGAAGGGGCTTCTGTGATCACCTAAACCAACTTCTTGTATAATGCAGATCGTTAAACTGCCCTAACTTAATTTCTGTTTGAAACACAACATACCTCTAAAATATACTGTTGAAGAATCCACAGCAAACCTTGGTAAGTGCACTTAGTAATTACCTATTCTATTTAAAATGTAAATATTGTTTCTACTGTTAATTTCCTAGCTTTGCTTCCAGTCATTCAATGTTTGGTGGGTTTTTTGGGTTTTGGGTTTTTTTTTGTGTTTTTGTTGTTTGTTTGGGTTTTTTAAATATTTATCTTATAGGTAGAGTGGTCTTCCCTTATTAAGCTGTTGTTTATTTTTCAGTATGTCTGTGCTGTCATTGGATTACCTTTCAATTCTTTGTTGGAGAAGTAAAATGGATTGAACTCCCTCATTTTATCAGTACAGATTACTTTTGCAATTTTTAAACTTTTTACTTTTTCACAAATGGATTTCTGTTCCGTCTACTTCTCCAACTAAAGAACAAAAATATTACTTAAATCCTTTTGCCTTCCTAAGATTGGTAGTCTGACAGCTTTTATCTCATACTGTATAAAGTGGATTGCTAAAATGATGTGTTTAACAATCTTGAAAAACACTCTTAATTCTCTTGGGTTTAGATTCCTCCTTGCATCCTTTCACTTTATCAGTTTTCGACACTGATTAGTTTCTAGTTTATACACTTTGCTACTCGTATCCTCTGTTTTTGTCACAATTCATGTGCAGCTGTTTCAAATAAATATTTGCCTTGTTCAAGTAAGATATTTTTGTTTCACTTGAATGAATTTTACATTTCTAATGTACTTAAAGTAAAAAAAATACTGCAGACAGTTTTCCATACTCAAAACTGATGATGCACAAGCAAGCTCTGAATACAAGCTCTGTAATAAAGATTGCTGAGGGTTCTCAGGGCATCTGAAAGGTAAAATATTTTTGCATAGGCTGTCCCTGGGTTAATACATTTTAGGATCAGAGGTAGCCTGCACCATCCCCTCATTTCAAAGCACTGGTGTCTCCCTGTTCCTGGTATTACATAGTCCTGAAAATATAGGAAAATATAGTCAATTCTCAGACAAGATTTGATAAAGGATAAGTTACTATTTGGCAAATTAAACTTGAGTGCTTTTTATTTTGAAGTTTAATCCTCTTTCCTCTTTTGTCAGAACAAATTCTTGCATAAATCTTTGCTCTGCTACATCAGTTAAAATTAAGAAACTCTGTGGGACTTAGGGTAGCACAACTTCTTTCTGAAACACAATCAGGATCACAGTCTCAGCCTTTCAACTCTCTGTGCATTACCAAGGATATAAACTAAACAAATCCAACACTTTTTTTTTTACTTTTTTTTTTCTCCTTCTTCCCCACTGAGATAAACCTTCTCAGCTTAGCTTTCTTCCTTGGTACAGTTCCAGATTTCTCAGTCTGGTGGGTTGAAAAGATGTAAAGATGTTTTCACAAAACAGCAAGTGTAGCAATTCTGGCAAACCCTGAAGGGAAGAGAGATCATCAGGGCATTTAGCAATATCTATTATTATAACAATACTAGAAAATGTCCACCAACCTAACAATTGATTTTTCCATCAGTATTCTTCCTGGAATATGTTCAAGCAACATTATTAGCATGAGACTACTGAAAGAGGAGCAGGAAATTACATTTCTTTGCTTCTTGGTTGCCTTTTACAAATGCATTATGTAGGTGTGCATAACATCAACTCAAATACCACTACTTACAGAAAAAATATTATCATGGAAAGAGAAGGCGAAAAATATTTAGTATAAAAATCAGCATGATTTTGAAGCAGAAAATAATTCAAATTCTCTTACATATAAATTTTCAGAACTAAACTATTTTTTCTTTCTCAAAGATCGTGTCTGTTACTAGGTTCTTATGTTAGGTACCAAGGGTAGTTGGATGTCTCAAAATTTATTTTTCAAAGGGTTCCATTGGTTTAAAGTACAGACCAGTCTACATATCTTGACAAGATTAAACTGGGATCCATGTTATTATGAAATGACTCAGGCCTGCAGTCAGCCAAGGAGAAACTGTGCTGGTATCTTATCTTTTAACCACACTTGGTTTTAAATTACAAGCATATAACATCAACATGTTATTTAAAAAAGTAAAGAAATAGAAATCCTAATGAATTCAACCTAGTAAAACAACTTCTTGAAATCTTCATTTTCACTTTAAATTTGCATTGACTATAAGTGCAAGAGTTCCACCTATGTCCTTTAGACAATCATTCCTATCAGTTATTTGCTAGCTGGCTAGGACCAAATTCCATGATCTGATTCATCTTGCGCATCTGTGTAATAGGTGTAAAATTTCAAAGAAAAATCTTTATGATAATAATAAGGCTGTATTATTTGTTGTGAATAACCAAGCAGAACAATTCATAGGGGCATCCTACAGCAGGGGGAGCTCTAAGACAAGCTGTATGATCTAACATCGCACCAAAGTGAGAAATAAATTATGAAGTGTACTAGGAGAAAGGAATGCAGGGAGGAAGGGATTTGATGAGAGACAGCATGAAACAAAAGTCAGAAAACATTTTCTAAATACCTTTGAGAGACAGACAGAAAAGAAATCACTGATAGTAACTCAAAATATGATGCTACATTCAGAACATAATTTTATGGGTTAGAATTTACTAGATTATAGCATAAAAACTATCAGCTTAAAACTATGGCTTGAGGTGAGGAGAAGGTGAAAGCAAAGTCAATGACAAACATGAAAAGCAGTTTGACAGACCTTCTAAAAGAAGAGTTTCAGATAAACAAGCTCTGAACGTATCAGTGAATTCTCCTTTCTTGTAACAACAAAACAAAAAAAAGTATTTAAAGTATTTGAAGAACAAGTATCTTCACTTTCCCAACATGCTTAACACATCATTTATATCTCAGTAAGCTACACTGGATTTTGTTGGTGTCTTCACATTGATTTTGCACTTTTTTAATTGATAATTTGCACATTTCTTTTCAGGACACTGGTAGCTTTTTTTCAAACTTTTTGGTCATGATTACTGTCTTACTTATTAGCCACAGCCTTGGGGTCAGATAGTTAAAAAAAAAAAAGACCATCTGAATGTCTAGTTGTTTGAACAATTAGTAGATAAATGTGAAATGTGATCAAGTTCTCAGATTCTGTCTGGTGAATGCAAATATTTTAGGGAAATTGTGAGAGTTGAAAATTCATTTTCAGGACATGGCCACAGATCTCTAGCTCACTGCAATACCATCATCCCTGCTTGCAGACCGAAAAGCAATATAGGGCTATTAATAAACTGCATGTATTATAGTGGCCTAAGAAAAACTTGAAATATTAAATTCCTTGTAGACATAAATACACAAAGCCAAGGTAACTAAATAAAAAAAAAAAAGTAATATGCCCAGAATGTTATCAATGCACCTTTTGAAATTAGCAAGTACTCACTGATAACAATTCATCTGCATCAGTACTGGCTTATTTTTTTAAAATAATGTATATTGCACATAATTCTACTACAGAGAGAAAAATATCCAAATAGAGACAAGAAGATAAAAGAAATTCTAAAAAAAACCCAGGCTTTAGGACTTTTTGATTCATGAGCAAATCAAAATAAAGTCTGACACAATGAAATTCAATTAACAGTTGTTTCCCACTTTAACTAGGAAAAAAATAATTTACACATTTCAAGGAAATAAGTAAAATGTACAAAATCGGTGAACATCTTAAGATAACTCTCTGAACAGCGATAACAATTATGAATAAGAGATATTGTGAAGACATGTGCAAGAGGGCAATGCTATGCAGAATCTATTTACTAATTTTTCTCATCCTAAGAGTGGCATTTCCTAGCCTCAATAGCTGTTAAAGCAGGGGCATGGCCAGTAATCTTCTTTCCTTCGGGACAGGCTGGAAAGTCCCAGATATTTCTGAAAAGACCACTTTGTGAACTGCTTTGTGTATGTGGGTGAGGGAAGTCCTCGCATGGACTCTGCAGCAAATCAGCTGGCATTTGGAAGCTTATCTGGCTATGCCTCTCCTGGTATGCTCAGCAGTAAAATGTTATTGCTGGTTTCTAAAAATATCTAGCATCATTTGAAATCACTACTGCATTTGACTCTGTAATAATCTCCCACAGCAGTGAATCACACAGACTAATTAAAACTATTAAACACTGTTTCCTGTATTTCTTTTATAATTTTCTTGCATTTGAATGCATACAGTGGCCCTTTTTGTTGTTTCTCTGGGACAAGGTAATTAAAAGGCAGATTGCATCCTCTGTAGTTCTTTAATAACTCTGAAAATTACATTTCACTAGTAACTAGAGGCAGTGAATGGACCCATAATGCTAGTGATGATGGGTTTTCCAGCTTCAGAGATTGTACGGGATTTCTGCACAAATCCCAGCGATAAAATTATGACTTTGCAGTTGAGGCTGTAAAGCTTTAAGTTGCTCACTGGAAGTTTCTCCTGCCTAAACCTCCAGTGACTCAGCCAGGATGGCAGGTATCACACTAGGTCTATGTATACACATTTTATACACTTCAGGAAATTTTAGTCGATTTGAACTGCAGAGAGCAGTTGTGCCAGTAAGAGATAAGCTACCACTTTTAAAATAGAGTCTACAGAGCCAAAAAGAGACGTGACATGAACTATGGGCCTAATTTTCAAAACACATGTATTTCCTCCTGGAGAAAGCATACTAAAATGCTGTTGATAGAATGAACAAAAAGTAGATGCTCCCTGTGCTTAAGCTGTCCTGCAGAGCACTTAGTGAGTGCGAGTAAAGGACACAGTTCCCTGCTTAACTCTGGCACAGAAGTGTGATTAGAGACTAGATTTCCTTAGTATCCTCCTATCTTCCTTCCCACCACCCTATGCCAATTTCAAGAGAATACATTCATTATTAGGAATAGAAAGTAAATTTGGCTTTGAATACTAAAAAAAGAGAAGAGACTAATGGATCTATCACACATAGTAAAAAGACAGAAAAGACCAACATGATGAATCAACTGAAATAATTTTCTAAATTGAGATTTGTATTCTAGTAACTCCTACAGGCTCCAGTGAGTTACTGTACTTAATACTGTGTACAAATATGGGACATGGCTGCTGTATTAAAAATCCTATAATTTAACAGGGGAGAACACAGAAAGTAACTGGCCAGCTCAACAAGGGAATCAGTAATGGAAATTTGATTAGCTCAATTATTTTAAGATTTTTTTTTAAGCTATTTAAAAAATAGAATATAATTAAAGCTACTAAAATAATTTCTCATTTCAAGTTTTTCACATTAGAGTAAGAATGAACGATCCCAAGGAACTATTAAAACTCAAATGCTTTCTTTCTTTATTTCTGATTACTGAAGATCAGGATATTCTGAAATTAAAAGCTGGTAAAGAAAGGTGTTAGTGCTTGCAGAGCCATGGAGTTAAAGATATCAGATGACTGGGTGAATTCTATTCCCTCCCTTACACAGGGGTGAAAAAATCTTGGAAGAGCAGGATAAAAAAACAACATCAAAAAAAGCCTATGATAAATATGTGTGTGAGAGTGTACACACATGCAAAAGAGAGAAATTACCACTTTAAAGATAGCATTCACACCTTTTCAGAACATCAAAGATAAAGGTAAAAAGGAAAACAAACAAGTAACACAACGTACATCCTCAGTTGCTCAAGAAAGTTATGTCTGCTAAATAGGTTTAAGAGCACTTCTGAGATAACTTCTTGACCTAATTATCTTTCCTTTCAAGTTCTGGGCTATTTTGCATCAGCAATATCCCTTTTAGTTGAATTGTACCAGTGTCTTTGGGATCTTAAATAGAAGTAAACGGAAACTAAGATGAAAAACTTTTTAATTCATTAGGTAATCCATCAAAAGGAAATAAAATGGACTGGTAAATTGCTAGAAGTCTAAGTTAAGGGTAGGAAATTAAATAATTGCATATTCTTTGGGCCCTTTCGGTTCTGTCAGAACAGGTATCGCAGAGTGATTATAATTAGGCTTACACAAACCTATTTTTTCATTTTGTCACTCCCAGAGTCCTTGGCTTACCTTTGCTCTAAACATCTAATGAATGCAGAGGCTTCAGCATGTATCTTATGTTTTGGTAAATGGTGCAATATACAGAAGCAAGGGCATGCTTAGACATACTGTTTACTTTGTGATCTAAGGTAAGTTTAAACATCACTTTAGAATATGATTCTATGGATCTGATCAATATAAGCTGATTTCAGATTTCCCTAGATTTTCTTCTGATAGTTTGCCTCAATCTTCTAAGATTTACTGTGTTCAGAAGTGACAATTTTTTTCATGTTTGCCCATGAACATATTTATCTATTTTGAGAAGCCTTGTTCAGTTCTAATGGAGAAACCTGAAACATTTTCATCCACCGACCCCAGAATCAAAGAGAATACTTCTAATAAAAGTGACTAAAGGTGACAGAAAGGTAACTGCACATGTTCTGAAGCTAGTTGCCCTTTCCAGATCACCATTACCGTATACCTGAGCCTACCAGATGCTACTGTATGCTTGAGCCTGCTACCCCAGGCACAGAGGACTGCTGGGGAGGGTGAGGATCCACATGCTGCAGGATGCTGCAGGGGTGACAAGTTTCCAGTAGGAAACTGGCACTAAGTAGCATAGTTAAAAAATGCCCAAGATAACACTACTGTTACCTTCTTTCAGAGCAGCATGACTTTGAGATGAAGGCCAAACTGATCCACATTGTTTATTATTTATCTATGTTATTTTAAATATACAAGGTTATTCATCTTTGATGCAGACCTGAACCTACATCAGAGAAGAACTGTTCAGAGTAAAACAAAATCTATTCAACCTAACGGCTGAATCTTTACAAATTAGTGTTGAGAAATGGATTAGGTTGATCACAGTTCAGAGTAAATCTACACCATAAAGTGTAAACCAAATTTGATTGATTTTTCTCTATACATTCAGAATATTTAGTGTCTATGCTGAAGCTCTGAATCATTCATAAGTAGATCTGTCTCGCAGGTATTAGTATCACAAGAATTTTAAGAGATTATTAGCAATATTTCAATATTCTGCTTCAGTAACAGTGAAAAGTATAAATTCCTATCTGAATAATTAAAAAGCCTTCATACTTTTAAAATTCTAAACACATTTTCTAGACAAATTAAGTAATGCTTTTCTGGGTGCTCTTTCTCACAAAAGGAGTATGCAAAGACCTACAGAATTAACACTGAGGAAAATATACAATGCACTGCTCACATGGTTATCTCCAAGCCAAGGAGCACATTCACACAAGCATATAAAACTAGAATTTAGTGAACCTATCTCCTTGTTTCCCTAGGGAACAGTAACAAGAACGGAGGAGCCTAGTTTTCAGAATATTGTTTCAGCCATGTTATGTAGGCTAAAATTTGCTTATAACCCTTGTAGCACCCCAGGTACACATATTACATAAGATACCTGTTGAAATCTCTTCATTACTGGCACTGAAAATGTTACAGCTAGGAATTACTGAATACTTTTAAGACATTATAATCCAAAAGACAAGCAGACAAAAAATATTTGTTTACTTAAAAACAATACAATTCAGAGTTACTGTAAAAGCTTGTTAATAACTTTCCCAGTTGTAATAACTACTTCAAAGTCTGTTTAAAAAGTTTAAAGCACCTTTTGACATTTGTCAAAATGATGACAGCATATTCTATTTTCTCCTTTAATATAAATATAATAGAAGCATTGTCATACTATCAGGTATCAAGCCATTAAAAAAATAAGTGGCCAAATAATGATACTGGAAATATTTGATAGAGAATCAGCAGGACCAAATGAAATTTACCCCAGTGTGTTTGTAAAACTAGCTGAAATTATATTTAAATCATGAGTGACTTTTTTTCCATGCACTGCAGGATAACGGTAAGAGCACAGGGCACTGGAGAGGGCACACAATGCCAAGTGAGAAAAAGGAGGTGGAGCCAGCTTAACTTCAATACTAAAAGCAAATCCCTAATAGGTTCGTAAGAATCTAAAGGATAAGCTGATAATAACCAGCCAAAATAGCTTAAAATCTTGCCAGACCATTATAACTTTCTTTGATGAAATAACTGGTCAGATACAGGTTGAAACTGGATGCTATAGGTTTCATCTATCTTGAGTTTCGCAAAACTTAGATACCTCTTTATGTGATGCACACAGAAATGACATAGGGATACCTTGGCTAGATTCACTTAATATTTGGCAGAAGCAGAAATCATGGACAAAAGTAAAAATAGTTTAAAACTTCTATCAAGTTGTAAAAGCACATATTTCATGAAGTCCTTCAGACTGCCTCATGCCAGATGTTTCCATTAGTGACTTGAAGTAAACCATGAAGTGATAAAAAGTCAATTTTATAAGTAGAAAAAGGATGAAAACCTTTAAGACAGATGGATTAGCATGCAAGTGACCTTGATAACCTGGACATTGAGAACAAGGGCATTTAAGAAACAAGCACTGAGTAAAATACTTTTGGAAAATAATCAGAACTACTAATGCTGAAGAAGAAATTAATGTAATGATACGTTGGATCACAACTCAGTTTCACCTAACAGCAGTCTCAATGCTGTTGCAGCACAGGAAAATTCCCCTTTTGGAGATGGTAGCAGAAATTATTATCTACAAGAAATGGGCCGCATTTTTTTCTTTAATCTGAACTGGGGAAGCCTCCAGATTAAACAACGTACCAATCTGGGGCACAATATTTGAAGAAAGGTGCAGAACAGTAACCCCTGAACACCTTGAGCCAATGGATCATCACTAAAATGCAAAACCTCTGTGTAGCACAATATACTTCTGTCACCACACTTTACACTGGAAAATCTATACAAAACCTGTGTTCTGTGAGGTCCACTTAACGTAACCTTGTTTGGGCATTAATGGAGAGTGTCCCAATAAGCACAGATGTTGCCAACATCCATAAAGGTCATGTTTAATCTCAGCAAGGGAAGACCAGGGAAAAAATGATGACAGCTTTCGGTAGCTCCTCCAATGTAAAAAATACACTGATGTGTTATTCTCCATTGCCCTCTGAGCTTAGATGAGAAGCTTGCTTAATTTGCAGCCAGGGGAATTTGGCCTAGATACCATTTTAAAGATAATGATGGCCAAAAACTGGAATACATTATCCTGTTCACTGGATATTATACACGACAGGTCAGTTAGGTTACATAAAAATCTTCATAAAGTTGTCTGGGTATATGTGATCCTGCATCAAACTATTATATAATGACCTCTTCTGATATCTTCATCCCTATCATTCTGGTAGAAATAATAATACCCATTCCATTCAACTTTCAAAATTGCTTTGCAGGCAAGCAATATAAAAGTTAATTTATGACTAATACCTGGATATATTAAAATCTTAAAGGAACATCTGTAAATTGGATTATAAATGGAGCAAATTATGTAGATAATCAGAAGTTATGGAAATATATGGGGTTTTTAGATTTAAGAATGACAAATCTCAACACTTAGCATCCCCAAGGGCATCCCACTGTTATCAGCACTGTTATTTTTCTGCACACTTTAGGGACTGTAAGTCTACTCTGCTAGCTGCTGAACAGAACAGCAACAACAAACTCAATCCCTATCCCAAAGACCTTAGACACTAAAGAAAAGAGACAAACATAGGCAGACCCTGATGAATTAATACAGCCAGGAAAACACATTAAGATAATGACATAGTATTGGTCAGCACAGCAGGGAGTAGGCATAGCATATCAGAAGTCAAGTAATAGTTTAGATTTTCTGTGTGTTGTGGCATGGAGAGTGGCATACAGACTTACCTAAGAGCCTGTGCAACATTTCTCAATAGAGCACATTAGCTAACTTACTAAACATAAATAGGCTTGGTTTACATTGAGCGGTCATAAAACAGAGGGGAAAAAAAGAGAAGCAGATAGGTAAATTAATTTTTCATTTCCATTTGACTGCTTCTGAAAACTAATACCTTTTTTTGGACTCCCTTCAGACTGTTCTCATGGAAAATTAAAATACTGACTGCCAAGCAAGACACTGGAGATTTTGATTCTCCCCTCCAGTTTAGGTACACAACTTCCTGTATCAAAATCAATAGGCATTAGGCACTTAAATGGTTCTGCACAGCACTCTGGCCAGAATAAATGATGCTGAGAAAAAGGTCACAGATCTTAAGCCCAAAACTTTTCTAGATGTGCTAATAGTCTGTATGTGAAAAGACTTGTCCTTTTACCACCCTTATTTTCTCCTTTATTGCATATTTTTGTGATACGTACATTGACTCTTGTGTTTTGGCACTGTTTAATAAATGACCAGGCAATATTTTTATATTTGGCCTGAATTTACCAAAGAGGATAGTCTGTCAATTCTCTCAACTATTATTGATATTATGTGGATACCACTTCAAAACTCCTGATTATATATTAAAGCTGGAAAATAAAAAGTATTACTCAGTGAGAAGGAATGTAAAAATGTGGCAGATTCAACTATACATAGAATACAAACGTATGAGAAAAACATATTTTCATTTCCTCTTTTTATGCAGAAATAGAGAACTGAAGAATGATATAAAATATTCATCTGACCTTTTAAACTCTGGTTCAAGAAAAGACCAAAGACACTCTGGTGAAGCTGTAAGATGAAAGCATAATCTAAAAAGTAACAGGGCTAGAAAGTATCATATGAAACAGGTGAATCACAGTGCTTAATTTGGAATGTGCTTAGATGACTTCCTAAATCCCAATGCCAGATGTAAATTCCACCCCCCCCAAATATGTGGTTTCAAACCTAGATTTAGTGACATATAATTCCTTTTGATTGCACTAGACTCCTAGACTATGTATGGATAAATTCCATGAATATGCTATATTTAAATAAAATCCATAATTTTTCATGAGAGAGCAGAGAACAATAACACAAGGTGTTTTTAACGCACAATTGTACTAGTAAAATACAAATACAGAGAAAGAGAATAGTTGCATTCCAAATACTTTTCCAGCTGATTTAAGAAGAAATATAAATTTGTTTAAGAATAGAGAAGTCTGTGAGACATAATAGAACAATTTGAGGAAACCTTCCTGGCACAAACCTATTCTAGGACTACAAAAGGTCTAGAGAACCCAAGCACACATCCTGGATGTGGTTTTCCTTGGCATTATTTACTGCAGGGAATGTTCCTGCCTGCTGTACAATTTTTGTGCAGAGCACTAAGACGCATAGTCACTCTAGTTGGTACTCAGGATGCAGGATTAGGATGGAATTCTTAAAATCATAAAAGGCACAAAAAGCACAAGAAAGGTACAGTTGCTCTGCAGCCTGCACACTGTTCTTCAGCCAAACAAAAGAGAGGGAATATCTAGTCCTGCTAAATATCACAAAATATGGCACTTTCTCTGTAGAATCACTGTACTGCTTATGTTACACATACTCGGGCTGTGTAGAAAATCACTGGCCCAACCAATTTCAACATGTTGCTAATAGGTTAAAAGTACAGATTATTTTTAACAAATCTTCATGTCCCTAAGTATTTTCTCTCAAACCCTTCTTAAAATCTTCACCTTCAGGCTGTCAGTGAAAGTTTCCATTGGCCTTAGAAGAATCAAGTTTTACCTCAGATCTTCGAAGAACAATTTAAGGTATTATTTATTACTATAAAATCATAATTTGAAATTGCTGGGGCATTTTGCTGTAAAATTACAGTAATCATGTACTATTCCACCATATTTATAGTTGGAAGCATAAGAATCTTCAAGCTTCTGAGTCAAAGCAGAAGGGAGACAACAGAAGAACTGAACTTCAGGGGTTTACAATTCATGAACTCCGTAAAAAACCCCTCTCTTCCTTTAATGTAATTTAAATTTTTTTTCCAGAGCTGCCTTGAAATGTCAGCTGTCCCAAGTAAGGAAAAACATTTCTACACAAACTCTATGAGAAACTAAATGGGGCCTTTTCAGGCGACAGCACTGTAAATGCTTTTTCCTACATGGCTGGTTGCAGCTGTCATTTCAAAACCTCACATTCTTAGGCTATTAGGTAACTACCTTCACGTCAGTTATTCTCTGTTCCAGTGTAAAGGTGACTTCCATGCAAAACAAGTCATCTACTCAAGATTATTTTAAAAACAAGTGATTGCTTTCAGGGATTTTCTTATTTAATGAATGAAAACAGACTCTTTCTTATTTTAAACACCATTTTTTAAAGCCAGCTTTATCATTAATTACTGTTATAATCTGGAGTGACTTCTTGTTTCTCTTCAGATACCTGAATTTTAGGATTTATTTAATAAGCATAATTCTCCTGTTACCAAAGCTACTTCACAAAGTGGGCACATTTATTTCCATCTTTTTCTTGTCTTAGAGACAGCCTTTCAAAATTAATACAATGCGCTCTACATAATTTACAATATTTATGAGCTTTAATGCTGTTTCTGAATTTTTTATGCAAAAAAAGCCATTTTCTCCAGAAAATTTGTATGGATATGCTGAATTTCTACAGGTACAGTTAAGGTAAATACCTTAACAGAGATTTGTGTGTTCCCATTCGGTCTTTTTATTTCTATTCAAGAAGCTCTTGCCTCCTACCTGAAGTTACTCTGCAGCAGTTTCATTTACCTGTTGGATACCTAACCCTCTCCTTGTGCTGAGTTTTGGTATGTAATTTACTTCTAAAATTCACCCTTCCATTTTTAAAAATAATTATCATTTAAGAATGGCGGATTGTCAACAATAGTTTCAGTCTTCTAACAAACAGATGCAGATGTGCAATTATGTGTATTTATCGTTATCTTGAATCTTCATACAACACG
This sequence comes from Buteo buteo, assembly GCF_964188355.1. Classification (NCBI taxonomy): domain Eukaryota; kingdom Metazoa; phylum Chordata; class Aves; order Accipitriformes; family Accipitridae; genus Buteo; species Buteo buteo. The sequence goes on from NC_134204.1 coordinate 21,686,438, forward strand.
ATGTGCAACATTAATCAGCACATTTTTCTACAAGGCTGCAGTTTTTCTGCTAAGTTCTGTGGGGATTTCATTGTTCATTATATCACTACACAGTCTGACGAAACCTCAAATTTCTTTCTAAAACTTTGGCTAAGAAAATAATTGTGCTAGAATCTCAACTTTTATTTTTACAGCCTATTTCCAGCTTTTCTAGGGAAAACTTGAAAATGCAATGCATCGCTGAGCCAGTTCCGTGCCTGCAGTTGCCTGTTGCAGCAGGCCACAAAGGGTAACGGTGGGGATCCAGGGTGGGGAGGGAGCCCCCAAGGCTGGGGAGGACGAGGACCAGCTGCCTGGGAAGCAGAGGCTGCCTGAACAGCAGCTCTCCCCTTCTTTCTCACGCAGCCACACACAGGGCTAGTGAGGCTGCACCCACTCATACAACACTGGTAAGTCGGAGGATGGCCCTGCGCGGGCTGCGTGCGTGGTGACTATTGCTGTGGAGGGTGACCCTTTTAAACAGGAGCTTTGCTACTCCCAACTCCTCGGTGGCAGCAGCCAGGGAAGCAAGTTCATCTTCCTAGGGCACTCGGCTCAACTCACCAGCTGGAACATATTACAGTCTTCGTCCTGGAATGACAGATCTCACCTGCACTACCGAGAAGCCTGAAGCATCAACCAAACAGCAAATACAAAGATTTTTATTTATTTATTTATTTATTTAATCTAGCAGGTTTGTTTACAAACTTTGGATTTTTTTTTTAATTTTTGATCCCTCAAGGCTGAAATAGTGTTGATTAAAATGTATGAGGTCATCCCTGTGCCTGTAGTCTTTTTACACGAAATAAAGGCATTGCTATAAACTACAGATGTAATTAGAGAAGTTCCTCTTTCCTCACCTCCTTTACTTTTCTAGTTTTCAGCACTTGCAAAAAAAAAAAAGAGCTGAAAAGGGAACACAGAAAACAAAGTAGCTGCACAGTCTGTATAAACTAAGCATACGGCCATTTTGCCCTCTCAGTGTATTTCAGACTAGGAAGACCTATCAATGGCTTTCCACAAACTCGCTCCTCCCAACTGCTCTAGGAAATTGGACACCCAATCTCATTTAATTTTCATGACAAAAAGTTTTGCTCTGATAAACAGGTTGATAAAAATTTTACTGTGGTGAATCAAATACATTAAACCCAGTATTAGTTAGAATCAGCAAGAGACTTTTCACAGTGTACGTTTTCCTCTAAAAATGAGAATATTAGGGCATGGCAAATTGTAAAATGTTCTGAAGGAGAACTCACAGACTGAGACCTCCCCCCTCTTTGAGATCAGAAAAAATACTGCTATGTGAACCAATTACTTGCCTGTGATGCTAACCCCCTTTGCAAATACTTCTGCCAAGCCTTCAACTCCAGCCACAGTGCCCTCATTTTTCAAATTCCCAGGCTCAGTTATTTATTCAGGACAGCTCATTTCAACAACTAAATGATTGGTAAAGTCAGACTACATTTAGCCGCTAGCATTCCTTGGATGTCTGACCTGTAGAAGTGTAAAAAAATATATTACAAAATGTACAAGTCCAGAGTGGGACTGCGGAGCCTATCTGTCAATGCTAGTTCAGGGGTCCTGTCAAAGCTGGAAACACATTTACCCCCTTTTTATGAGATGAACAATAATACAGCAACAGCTTGTAAAACATCCAAAACATTTCAGTAAAACTCTTATTAAACCATTCAGTGAAATCTCAACCCGAAGAACTGTTTTCCAGTTCTCTTCCCATCTCCTATCTTGGAGGGCCATTTCCATACTAGTAAAGTCCCAGTACAGTTATGAGGCAATTCTTCAGGTACTTATTGCTGTGGTTTTCCACAAAAGATTTTTATTTTTTTCAGAATATGCTTTTCTTTTTCTTTTAATAGTAATGTCATCTGTTCATGTACTTTTTTTCTTAATAGATGCTTTCAAAATAAATTTATCACAGTGAGGTTACATACTTATGACTCTGTGTATGCAAAACAATTAAGAAATCCCCCAACAGCATTGCTTAAAGTGTCAACATTTTCAGAGTAATAGCAAAACTATAATGTAATGCAATTAAAAAGCTCACCTACACACACACACAGAGGAGCACAGAGGCATGATTGGCAGGAGGAGGAACCTCAATAGCCCAGCCAGAGGAAGAGAGCCCCAGCCTGGCCCCTCCCTGGGGAGCCTCAGCCCCCCAGGCTGGGGGTGACTGACCCCCTCCATGGCGAGTCAATGGGAGAGGCTCCCCACAGCACCATACAGACTGAGGGGCTACTGCCAGGGGCATGGGACACATTATGGGACGGCGGGCAAGGGCACTTCAGGACTGCATGGGACTTACCATGGGATGTACTGAGGAGGAAGCAAAAGTGGGGAAAGGGACAGATCAAGGTGGTCTGGAGAGGAACGAGCATGGGAAAATAGAGGGGTAAGGGGCTAAAAGGAGCTGGTTGGTTCCCTTGTCAGGCTGTGCCCTGCGCTGGATCCCTACTCTCTGTCCCGTCTGCTTACTGAACTGCACTAGTAACTCTTCCTGGGCGAGGGGCTCTCTGTCCTGTGCACCTGTGGCAGCAACGGGGGTCAGGCGGCTGGTAATTGCGTCCGTGGTGCCAGCAGCTGGAGCAAGTCCATATGCAGTCACTAACGAGCATCAAGCCAGACCAGCCGGTGAGCAGGCTGGGAGCTGTGTGCTGGGAGTGAGGCACCTGGAGGAGATGGCTCCCGGAGGGACCAGGGGTCCAGGCGATGGGGCTGGAGGTCAACCAAGAGGCCCATTTGCATATGTGTGTGCGCATGTGTGTGTGTGTGCGTGCGCACACGTGTGCACACGCGCACTCACAGAAATGAGGAAACCGGGGACCAGCTACTGGGTACGTAGCTACTGGGGAGCCTGAGTCCAGCTCCTGGAGGGACTGACAACATATGTATGTCCCACTAACGGGCCTGAATCCTGATCAGCCAGAGCGGGGAATAGGATGCAGACAGTGGTGCTGTTTGTGTTTGCCTGAGTGCCAAGTGCTTCTGTCTGTGCTGATCTGTGTGGCCGTGATCATGCACATGTGTTCATCAGTGCTGTACACGCGTGTGTGCGTATGCAGGAGGCACACTCATGCTGCACACACAGAGTGAACCTGACAACGTGGAGCTGCCGCAGCCTCACCTCTATTAGGCATGTATGAAAATATAAAATCCAAGATTACGTGCAAAACCGTATGCATTGTTACACTATATGTAAACACTTACAAAAAAAAAATGCTACTTCCTCCCATAAAGTTTGAAGGAAAACTCAACAGAGAAGCTACTACATTGTTTCAAGACTAAAAATCAATACTGGAGAAGAATAGAAACCATTAGTGCAATCACCATTCATGTTGTCGGCAATTTTAGTATCCATGACTAACTGTCTAAGTATGAACTATTTACTCTTTTTTTTTTTTTTTTTGGTTGGTACTATAGAAGAAAGAAGAAAAAAGAATCTGCTGAATCAGATCTTTGGCGGATGCTTTCGTCTGAGCTGTAGAGGAGTTTTCAGTAATTAATAGCCAGCTGCACATCCTGATATAATGCCAGATGGGTCCTGCGTCATTAAGCATTACTGAAACAAGTTACTATTTATCAGGTAATGGTCCAGGAAAATAAATCCTTGGAAAATCAAAACAGTTTTCTTAAGGGACAGAGGTGTATTTAAGGAGTAACTTGATGGTCATTATTTAATTCCTTTAAAAAAAGTAAGTGCATAAAATGCTACTTTCTTGTGCAAATTATTCATATATGGGAGCAACAGAATCTATTACTAATCTACATTTACATTTCAAAGGAAGTTCTTTTGACAAAACTATCAGCACTGTTGATAGTTAACATTCCTTGATATTTCTTCTAAGATGTTATTTTTTAGCTATTTATACCTTTGCCTAAAATTATCCATCCAGCCAGAAATTTTTCACTCTGGGTATATATCCCAGGGTAGTTCATTATTGACACAGCAGTTTTGTAGAATGAGATTCTGAGCTCCCATTCACACCCTTCACAGATGATCTCCATAAGTACCTCCCTCAATTTTGGGAGTACTTAGCTCCAAATTTTGAAGATAGATTAGTAGAAACGCAGAGTATTCCCAACTGCAAAAGAAGTTGATTTGAACAGTATTTGGATTACATTTTGTACTACTAAAGTACTAGAAATGCTGGATAATTAGTCTCTGGATACTTCAAATTACTTACTCCACATTAGCAGACACTTCTTCATACCTCAAATCCCCATCTGTAGAATGGATCTAATGATAATTTGTCAGTGCTGTTACAGCATGTCCTTTAAGCTTTGTAAAAGCACACAGATTCTACAATGGGAAGAGCTAAGGAAATCTCATTAAGAAATAGGCCATTTCGAATCCAGTGAAGGTTTGAAATTACTTATTTTGAGAAAGAAGTGCAGGGCTGTCTACTGAGCAAGAAATACTGGGCAACTGCCAAGGCAGCGAAGGAATGAGGTGTTCTGTGGAAGCTGTAATATGCCTTCATGCATTTGGAACAAGTAACTTGCACGCATAGGAATGCCAACTTTAAAGCCACCATACAGTGCAAGTCACCAGAACTGTAACATTTCCTAACTTTTGGATCCTTCAAACCTTGTTTTTAACACGATTACGTTTGTTTTCACATATGCTCATAAACAACAGTTTCGCTTTTTGCTACAGAAGTCAATTTTATACAGTGCTAAATTTATTCAACCAGCTGCATGTGAAATTATGCCTTAGTACATTCTGTAATCTTTAATGGGAGGAAACGGGGATTCTATTAGAAAGCCTCTTTGCAGCTACTCAATTTGTATGTGCTTAACAAGCTCATAGGAATGTAACTGGTTATTTCCATATCCCCCATCATCATACTTTTTGAACACCTTAGATTTAAAAAGCAAGAAGTTGGTCTGGTACAGCCAGGAAAGCATTTAAACACTTTTAAAGAGATATGTAAATATTTTAATTCTCAGTCAGATCAATGACATTATGTCCTGCTATATGGGGGAACACAAAGTAAAGATGGACAACTGCTTCTCCTGACATTGCCTTCAAAAGTGGCTGCAAAAGGTTTTTGGCTTTATATTTCCATTCTCACCCACACCTGAGTCTGAAGGGAAATAAGCCCAACCATAAATGTTTTCCCTACAGTGTAAAGACAGAAAAAAATTGACTGGGAAAATAAAATTTCTACTACAAGAATATTTAAAATGGTAACAGAAAAAAAATCAAAACCACTAATATTCATGTTTGCTATCAGGTAGTATAATTCTATCCACATCTGAACACAGATAAAAAAACAATAAAAGATGAAGAACTGTATGACATCCAGAAATTTTTAATAATTGTTTTTCTCAGACTTTCTCAATGATCTTATCCCAAAGAAGGTACATCAAGGTTACAGGCTGACAGACAACTACTATCAGCTTCAAAGGTTATTTCCTTTTTACATATGACATAATCACTTTGTTAAAAAAGATCATAAGCAAGCTCTTCTTCAGTGAGAAACCGATAATATCTAACAGCAGTACCATGTATTCCCTCACTAGTTTCACAAATCTAAATTTCTGTGAGTAACCAGCTGAGACAAAAATATGATTTGACATAATGTAACCTGGCAAGACATAATGTAACCTCCATTTTCCAAGTGAAAATGGAGGTTGTTCTCCATACATCAGACTGTTGTTACTTGGGGGATTCCCTGCCAAAGGATGTTGTAGATGAAGAAGTTTACATTGCTTCCAGAGGAGACTGGGTAAAAACTTAGGAAATATTTGAGCTGAAAATAATTGGAGGCTGGAAGAGTACTTGTGGGAAGTATCATATTGCGCCTTCCCCTGTGGACATCTGCTTACAACCAGAATAACAGTCTAGAGATAGCCTTGGTTTCAACCACTACATCCACTCCCATAGGACTCTCATACTTACAAAATATAGCTTGAGCATGCATGATAAGCTTGAACTAAAACAATTTTATCTGGAAAAGATGACAGCATCATCTAAAGAATTGGAAAGAAGTTAATTTCCAGATCCCACCACCATTTTGCCATTGGTGTGCCCTTCTGTCTGAATTTCCACCCCACTCCTGCCCCTGCATTTAGATTACAACCTTTGAGGCAGGGTTTACTCCTTACTATGAATTTTAACAATGCCTACCTGCCTACCATGAAAACAAAAGTCTTAATCTTGATTTAATCTTTACACTCAACTGTAATAGTAAAGAACAGGTATGGCTTTTCTTAAAAACAAACACTACTTCCATTTACCCCTCTGTAAATTCGTAAACAGAAAGGAATGTTACTAAATACCTTACCAAAACGCACTTTGATATTCTCACAGGAAACACAATATTAAATCCATCATTTACTATTAAAATCAAATATCCTGGAAAATACAGAAATAAAAGGAATAAATAAGGAAATGAGGAATAAATAAGGAAATAAAAACAACAAAAAAACCTTCAGCTTTTTCATGTAAGAAGTATTTTGAATAATAAGCTACTCATGTACTCATGTAAATATAAAAATGTATTTAAAACAGGATGGTTCCTGATTTCACCCTAGAATAGTGTCCATCATACAACTGGGTCGTTATTAAACAAAATGACAGTAAGAACCTTAGAACTGCAGATCCAAATTCCAGATTTCTTAAGACAAGAGAAAACCATTTTCCAGCTTCTGTGAAATGGATGTTGCATGTTACACGATTATTTTTTTCCCCCCTGAAAGCAACTTTTAATCCCTATAAACAGAGGAAAGTATACACTCTATCAAGACTGGGGGGGGAGAGTGACATTTCTGTAGTTTAAATAAGAACTAAAATATACTTTTTGTATTTAGATTAGAAGCTGTCTTGTATCACCCTAGATCCATCACTGACAGACAGTCACAGAAAATCACTGCATCCTCAGGGGAGATCTGGGGGATATTCAAACTTCAGATTTATCTATCATCTGCCCACATGAAGTGTCGCAGAAGACACTTCGGTGGCCTACAACCTTTTGCGGTCCTTCCCAAATCTAGATCTAATGTGACTTGTGCAACAGAATCAAAACCAAGGAGAACTGGTGTCAAACATATCAAGCAGGATGCCAAGAAGAAAGCAGAACTGAACAAAGCTGTGTCTTTCAGTATTTGAAAATTCTCTATTTATTCATTAACCTCTGACACATACTCCTTCCTACAAGCCACCCTATGAGGCTCAGTTCTTCACATCTGCTAATGTCATATTGCATGCAGTGGTCGTATTCTCTGCTATAAAAAAGCACCAAAATTAAGATACTAGCCTGACATTACAGACATTTCATTATTTCCTCCAAAGGTTTTATATGAGAGAAGCAGCTTTGTTTAGTTTTACCTGTTACAATACCACAAGGGTTTGTTTTGGGTTGTTGGTTTTTTTCCAAAATTATACTTGTAAATATGTTGTTTCCTTATTTACATTATTTTGTTTGAAAATGTTGGCAGATTTTCTTTTTTTTAGTATTTTTTTTCCAGTGAGAAATAAAGATACAGCTAATTGTAAAATAAACTTAAAAATGGACACAGCTTTAGTGTTCTGATGACTGACAAACAAACAGGATGCTTAATGGAGCACGGAAGACTGAGAAGTTCTTTTCAAGTATTGCATCACATTGTTTTTTTTAACCTTCCGACAATTGCACTTTGTATAGATCTTATGTTCCAAGTTAGTGGTATAATAAACAAGCAGTGAGAGAAAACCATGGTAGATGGAACTGTGCCCTTTAGCATGTTGGGAATATATTGCTACCTTTGAGACTTACAGGCTATCTCATTCCCCCTCAAATTTTACATTAATGTATTTTTATTTCTAATAACCTTAGCTTGTATCTGTTGAAGAAAACCATGATGCACAAAGGTACTAACCAGCTTGAAGAAACATGAGTCTCATCTCTTAACAGTAGTTATCAAAATTTGTTTGAGCAAAGATGCTGTTTCCATTACATACCTATGCAAAGTGATAGGTATGAAGCCCTTGCAATGACAGACAAGGCATAGCACTTTTTTTTCTAGAATTTTTTCTGCTTTTCTGAAAATTGCAAGAAACCCATGTCTGACCAAAGCTGACAAATACAATTTATGAAAAAAATTAGACATAATTATTTTCTTAATGTTATTCAAGAGTAAATCATACAGCAAATCACAATAAAAATTGAAACTGCCTTACTCCTCCTTTCCTAGTTTTAGCAATATCATATATTACTTGTTCTGGTTGAGCTGAATGCAGGAGCCTTCCTGCCATCTACTTCTTGAGAAAAGGATCTACACCATTTTCTCAGGGAAAAAAAAACCCAGCCAGATCTTCCTACCTACACTTCCAGAACAATTCCAGCTTCCTATGAGCTCTGTAGAAGAGTGAGGTATTCCAATCCAGGTCTATCTGCATGCAATTTTTCTTCTAACTGTTACTTGTTTCTAAGAGAAAGTAATAGATGCTGCATCAAAATTAGGCAAAAGGTCTCGGTCTTGCAAAAAAATGCTAGCTATATGCACAGTTAACCAATTATAATGATCAGCATCAAGCTTGATCACCTGTAGATTTACATATGATTACTCCCTCAATCTATATTCTGATCCATGATTCACTTTTGTTTATTACCTGAAATGCATCCTAATTTAAAAGAGAACCCTGAAGGATTCTGAGGACTCTTATCTACTGCCTCCCATCTTAAAAAATCTGCATTTAAAAAGAAGTCCAGGTCAAATACAAAATGACAACTTATTAAGTAATCTTCTTAGATGAGATTCAGTGAAAATTCAAATATTTGGATTGGCATAAAATTCTCAGATTTGTAAAACAAATCTTCTCAAAGCATTTAACCCACAGAGTGACACTATATAGCTTTGTCAAGAATAATTAGTGTATGAAAACAAAGGCCAGTGTCTAACTTGTATATATTTTTTTAAATATTTCATTTTCATGACTCCTGCACAGGGCAAGCTCAACAAAAAGCACCTCTTAGAATACAATTATTAAGATTTAATCTATAAGATTAATAATTGGCTCTGAAAAGAATACAAGAAAACAATGTACCTTAAGAACCCCGTTCAAACACTGATTCACAAGGGAACAATTCAATAGTTTCAGAATGGTATCAGAGACTTTGTTACTGAGATCAGCCCTACACTTTTAATGGGTATTATTAAAAAAACATAATTTTAGGATATTTGATATCTTGTAAAAACATACTTTCAAAATTATTCAGAATGTTATTAAACAGACAAGGGTTTGATCTCCAACAATAAACATCTTTTTACAGAGGATGTTATCACCAGTAATAAGCACACTGTGGCTCTGATGAGTGTGAGCCTCAGGTCTTCCACCACACACAGCTGACTGAGTTGAATGCTGGGCTGTGGGGTGTTTGGGATTTTTCCTTGCCGCAGCATAGCAGCTAAAGACTTTAGAGAATCCCTGAGAACACAGCAGCTCAGTGTCAATATGCTATTCCTCCTGTACAGGAGGTGGGTCACTTACAGGCAGAAACGCTAACAGTACTCAGTGTACTGTTTAACACAATAAAATCAGCTGTTTATCACAGCATCTTTTGTTTCTTATTCCAAAAAGGCAAAATATTTATCCTCAGGAATTTGTTTTGACATTGAAAAGCCTGCTAACAATCAGCTTACTAATTTGCAGGGATAGCTAAAATATAATAATTCTGGAATATTACATTAAATAAAAAGCTATCCAGACACAATTTTCAAATTTGTAACCTGGTGTTGGGCACATACACCTCAATAAATGGCTTGACTTTGACAGATATTTAGCAAGCTCAGCTCTCTTTGACTTCTGTCCATATTTTCTAAAACTAGAAATTGATTATTTCACTGGTTCAAAAAATCAATTTTTTGTTCCAGCGAGTGATGATTTACTGTAGTTTATTAAAAAAAATAAATCCCTGAATTTTTGATTAAGCAAGGGTAGGGTTGCATTTTGTGGGGTAGGGGAAGGTGGGGGATCTGGATTATTTTAAATTCCCACTTTTTAACCAAGATTTTTCATTCAAACATGTTGATTTCATTAGATCAGGTTTCAGTTAAGAAAGAAATAGCAGTGAAAGGAAAAAATGAAAGAACCCCACCCCATATATCTGGGGAAGAAGAGGCTAATAATTCCAAAACAACAAGTTTTCTTAAATGGATATTAAAGAACATAAAATATAGACTGTAGGCAAACACAGGAAAACCAGAGTCATTCTTTCTAATATTCTCCAATCTGTCTCAGTGTGTTGCTTTGTGCTCAGCAGTGCCAGTGTTTGGGTAGGCATGACCATGTGTATCCAAGGCTGAGGATAAGGAATGACTGGCCCTTTCAGTGGCAACATGTACTTCTATCACCTTAAACAGAAAGAATTAAATGCTGAAGACCTGAACATTGACTTGAACCCTGTAAGCAATTGTTAGAGAAAGAGAAGGGGGAAGGCAAAGTGAAACACTTACACTACAAGATGTTTAATAATTTTATAATTATAATACAATTATATATATATTTTAGAGAACTTCTGGAGCATCATCACCCCATCTAATTCCTTTCATAACCTAATGAAGCTTTGCCTAAAATTACCTTGAGTTTTTGGGTTTCCACTGTATCCACTATCTTTCAACCCCTTCAAATTAGAATTCTATTTAATATTCAGTCAAAACAGATTCATGCCTACTAGAAAGCAAAAGACCATTTGCAATGGAAGATTTTAATTATCCTTAGATTCCTTGTAGCAATGTACCCTTTTATCTTGTTTGCAGATCCATAAAATTATTCTGTAGTTAATATGATCAATGTTGTTAAATTATTTTGGCTGGATTTTTTGTTTGTTTCTGCCTGACTGTGATGAGAAGACAGACCCTTGTTTATCAAAAAGTTAGTTCAGAAAATCTGCACATGATTCTCTTTTTAGTAAGATGTGAATGTCAAGGTCAAGGTGCTAATTCATGACATAGTAGAAATGAAGTCTAATAACACTGAAACAGGTGTCTGATGTGTTGCAACGTTAAAGACATCATTAGGACTAAAGAAAGAGGAGAAGAGCAGTCACATGGGTCCTTAAGAGTGATACCAGTAACCTTAGTGAGAATAATAGCTGCTGATGTCTCAAATGAAATTAGTTACAGCAGAGCTGGATTATGAGGCACTGAAATAGTACTAGGAGAACTCAGAACTGACCTATTAATCACATACAGAGCTAAAAAGCCCTACTGGCTACTAAAGGCCTGCTTCTTCTCACTGATGAGAATGTAATTCAATAGAAACTTTCTGATATTTATAGTCACAGTCTAAAGCAGAAGTAGGGTATGTGAGAGAAGAATCACGAAATAAGTATTCTGAAACTTCTGCTATAGAAATTACATCTTGATTGAGGAAAAAATAAGAAAAGAAGTTAATAGGTTTGCTAGCTTATCATTTCTGGAAAACATTTTCTCAAGAATCCACTACCCTTAAAAAATTAAAGATAGAAAACTCTTTATTAGGTTCCTGCAACAGTTATCATGTTTTCAATATTGTATGTATTAGTATAGGTGTTCTATAATGCTTACAGCAAGATGTGCAGCAAGAACAATATAGAAAAACTGTAGCAAAGGTACCAATTCTGTCTTATGAAGGAAAGATATATCATAGGAAATACAGACAACTGACAACATTACCATAAAAGTATTGAAAATAACTGTGAAAAGTGAAATAAAATGCAAGTAAGCAACAAATGTGCCAAATGTTACTGAAGAAATAAAAAGGTGAAAGCGTTCTTAAATATGACACAAATTACATGCTTGGAAAGTTATCTAGAAGTTGTTGAACAAACATCTTTTCAAACATCAATCTATCCTTTGTCTGTAGCGAGGAAAAGCAAAAACATTGTAAGGTATTGCCAAATACACAAGCTAAATCAAAATAGAAACTATTTACATAATTGAATGAGAGAGAAAAAAACTAGTATGCCTGTCACTGTATTTCACATATTACACTACTCTCCTGACAGAATATGTACAAAGGAACTAAAGCGATATAAAATTTCACCCAAATAAGCCATGAATAATGTAAGAGAAAATTAGGCTGTCGGTGAAAGATATCCAAGCTGGTAGTATCTGTTCAGCATGTTAGCAAAAAAGCCTACTGTACTTCTTTCAGTTAGTTTATTAGAAAACATCAGAAATCAGAAATTTCAGAAAAAGATGTATTTTGTCTGGCCATACAGTACCATACAGAAAATCTTCAGCAGAAATAATAGAACTATTAGAACTGTGATGCATTGATATTAAGCACACTGTATAGTTTATATTATATTTAATAGATCATTATATTGAGACTATGGAGATATTTCATAACAGATCAGGTTGAAAATACTTGAATTACACAGCATAGTGAAATTGAAAACTCTCATCAAACTTATATGCAATTGTAGAAAGCAGTTGTGCTGATTGTGTGTGCTAGTTTTTTGATCCAAATGAGATATGAGTCCTGTGTATTAAAAGATTATGATATAATCTAACAAGGAAAAGGGAAAATAAGTTTGCAAATAACGCTGCTGAAGTAACTAGATTTTTGATTCAGCAATCTAATTTTAAAAAGTTAAAAATCAATTTGGATTATTCATAAATTATTTTTAATCTGTTTTTCTCACTGACATGAAAAACCAATTGAGATAAGCTGCTGCTGCTTGGGGCATCACAATTTATTAAACAGCTCTGCCATGAGACAATAGGATCTATATTTAATTGCTTCTGCTGTTTGCAGATTGCCCTATTCACCTCGATATAGAACAACTACTATGGGAGCATTCTATATAAAATATAACAGCTCAGAGAAAAAGATAGAAATAAAGACACACAAGATTACTCTATGGCCTAGCATTTAGGGCATTCTACAGGACTATGGCATGGGAGAAAACTTAAATGTAAGTCTCTGCATCCTTGGTGATATGTCTGGTAGATGAGGATGCCACCAAAACCATAAACTCTCTTTTGAGCGTGGCGGACTGCTCCAGCACAGAACTACTTCCTCCGATGCATGACCTTTTTACATGCTGAAAGTATTCATGCAATTTAAGCCAAAATTGCCACTGGTATTAACTGAAACCACATTTTCAAAGAAGGCATTATTTACTAAAATGAGCTTAGATAACTTGGTATGAAAGTTTTCCACTGGTATCAATCCCATTTTCAAAGGTTTAAATGACTTTTTGAATCCTCTTCTTGAATCTATTATTAGATGAGTAATCTATTTTGTTGACGGTTCCATCAACCTCTCTTTCCTTGTTTTAGTAACTTTAAGAAAAGTAGCTCATCACTAGCAATTTATTTTCAGAGAAAGAATTCATACAGTATTTTACAAGGACAACATTAAGAGTGAAAATAGAAAAAGAACTCAAATGGGTATCAAAGATAATTTAAAATATACTTAAACATTACATTTAAACATTTTATGTATTACTTATATTACAGATACAATACAGGAACTATTGGAAATATACCAGTTGCATTGCTAAAGCAATTCTACCAGATCCCTATTACTCCCAAACTTCAGTCCTCAGAAATGAGAAGCAGTACTACTTAGTCATTACAGACAAATATAGCGCATCCCACAGAATATAATTTGGAACTATCTTTCAGAAATACATCCAAAGATGATTTAAACTCCTAGAGTGACAAAAAAAAAAAAGGTAGTTAAATTAATTCATTCACCAGAAAGAAACTTAAAAGAAGAAGCGACATTCTGGGTGACACAGTCAAGCTGCCCTGCTGTCACAGGCTCCACATGATACAACCCTTTCCACAGCTATTTTTAACACGCAACAGCCAATTACCTTCATGCTTTTCTCCAATATGCTATTGGAAGGCTGTTCCAGAGCCTTCCTTGTGTGATAGAGTTTAGGAGTACTCTAATTCCAGCCTGAAGGTCCAAGTGGCCAATTAAACCCCATTGATTTGTTCTATTTTGCCAACACAGCTCTTACAGAGAAGTATTAGAAAATCCAGTAGAACTGTAGCTAAATCTGCCTAGCAGATATGGGTTTAACTTGCCCTTAAAAATCTGCAATGATAAAGGACCCACAAGCATGACATTTCTCTTAACATCTGAAGCATATCCTTATTAAGAATAACTTTTTGAAAATTTAGGGGTTTTTAACAAGAGTCCTCTCAGACTCTGCAGCCAACTATCTCCCATCACTGCAGGTACGTACCTAGAATACAAAAACTCTCTGACATTTGCCATTTAATTTCACAGTGCATGAAGAATTCTGATGTTCAGTAGTTGAAAACCTTTGTGCAGTGACAAAATATATTGCCAAACACATTGTATTCCCTACACAATTTGTTTCATTTATTTCCCTGTACTGACTTCTAATGTAAACAAAAAAAATTCAACAAAATGAGGTATTTTTGTCCTGAAAATGAAACTGCATCGATTCATAGAAGTCTCACATAGAAAACCTTGATTCTAGCTTCCTAGAAGTCATGGCAGTCAGGTGAAGTCCCTGATGACTGGAAAAAAGGGAAACACTGCACCCATTTTTAAAAAGAGCAGAAAGGAGGACCCTGGGAACTACCAACCTGTCAGCTTCACCACTGTGCCTGGGAAGACCATGGAACAAAACCTCCTAGAAGCTATGCTAAGGCACATGGAGGACAGGGAGGTGATTCGAGACAGCCAGCATGGCTTCACCAAGAGCAAGCCTTGCCTGATCAACCCAGTCACCTTCTGTGATGGAGTCACTACATCAGTGGACAAGGGAACATCTACAAATGTCATCTATCTGGACTTCTGTAAGGCCTTTGACATGGTCACCCTCAACATTCTTCTCTATAAATTGGAGAGAGATGGATTTGATGGATGGACTGTTTGGTGGATGAGGAATTGGTTGGATGATAGCATCCAAAGGGTAGTGGTCAACAGCTCAATGTCCGGATGGAGATCAGTGATGAGTGGTGTTCCTCAGAGGTCCATACTGGGACCAGTACTGTTTAATATCTTCATCAACGACATAGACAGTGGGATCGAGTGCACCCTCAGCAAGTTTGCAGATGACGCTAAGCTGAGCGGTACAGCTGACATGCCTGAGGGACAGGTTGTCATCCAGAGGGACCTGCACAAGCTTGAGAAGTGGGCCCATGTGACCCTCATGAGGTTCAACAAGGCCAAGTGCAGGGTCCTGCACTGGGGTCTGGACAACCCCCAGTACCAGTACAGGCTGGGGTGTGAAGGCATTGAGAGCAGCCCTGTGAAGAAGGTCTTGGGGGCACTGGTGGATGAAGAGCTGGACATGACCTGCCAATGTGTCCTCGCAGTCCAGAAAGCCAACCGTGTCCTGGGCTGCATCGAAAGAAGCATGGCCAGCAGTCGAGGGAGGTGATTCTGCTCCTCTACTCCACACTGGTGAGACCCCACCTGCAGTACTGCGTCCAGCTCTGGGGTCCTCAGTGCAGGAAGGACATGGACCTGCTGGAGCGGGTCCAGAGGAGGGCCACAAAAATGATCAGAGGGCTGGAGCACCTCTCCTATGAAAAGAGGCTGAGAGAGTTGGGGTTGTTCAGTGTGGAGAGGAGAAGGCTCAGGGGAGACCTTATTGTGGCCTTTCAATACTTAAAGGGGCTTATGAGAAAGATGGGGACAGACTTGTTAGTAGGGCCTGTTGCAAAAGAACAAGGAGTAATGGTTTTAAACTGAAAGAGGGTAGATTCAGATTAGATAGAAGGAAGAAATATTTTGTGATGAGGGTGGTGAAACACTGGAACAGGTTGCCCAGAGAGGCGGTAGATGCCCCATCCCTGGAAACATTCAAGGTCAGGTTGGATGGGGCTCTGAGCAACCTCATCTAGTTAAAGATGTCCTTTTAAAGGTCCCTTCCAACCCAAAGCATTCTATGATTCTATGATTCTCTGTGCTTTTCATGTAGGATCCCACAAGAGACTCAGAACACTAGACAAACCCTCTTCCTTATTTTTCTAGACATGCCAGCACATTTGTTCTTTCTTCACAGCATCCCCTAATAAACATTAATGATAGTGCAAAAGTTACGTGGCTAGAGTACAGGACACCGCAGTCTCTTTTGATATCAGAAATATGATACCTCTTGAAGCCTGTTACTATGACAAATCTCATTCCAACTGTATTGGAACTTCTGTTCCTGAAAGGTAAAACTAATAAATCTTGAATACTTAGCATTTTTAGAGCACTTCAAGCACTGGTGAACAGCTAGGAAAGAAAAGTAGGTTTCTCAGAAATTTGTATATGCTTATCTCATTCTGTGTTTTCTGTAACTGACAGTTAAAATACTGAGCACATTTTCAGTAAAGAAAATATTGTATCATGGTTGTTCTGATGAGGTTTTAAAGGTTTTCTGGTGCTTTCTAAATCCTTGCTGTTACCTATGCTATTGATAATGGAAAAGAATAACACAACTGGACTAGCCTGTCACTTCGTAACTGAATTCTTCTTCAAGAGTTCAGAGGGAGCTTAAGACTTAAGATCTAAATGAGGGGCTTTTGGAAATATTCGGGATGTTAACAGATGAAAATCTCTGGCTAAGAGAGGGGTTCATCATTACTGCAAACCCCATTCTCTCTGCATTTCTGTCCTGAACCTGCCTGCATGGATGATGCTTTGACTCTACTGTTCCTACACCCATGTGCATGTAACAGACTTCACCAGCTTCATTTTCACAGTACACGTGAACTGCAGTAGGAAGTTGTTGCATGAACGCAAAGCTTAGCCACCTCCCTCTCCAGTGACCCACCTGCACACAATCAGTTTGAGGGTACAGGAGTCAAGAAGCGCTGAGCTGATGGCAAGGTCTGCAAGGGCTTTGCCTGTCCAGCCGCTACCAGCAGCTGCATTGCTAGGACACAGAAGCCCTTCCCTCAGGGAGAGCACAACTGAAGGCACTTTCTAACCAACACAGTTTTTTAAAAGGACTTAAGTTTTAAAACTTCTATCCTTCAAAATTTGATTGAAATCAGACAACAGGTTCAAAAGCTGTAAGAGGGGGAAACAGATACGTATGATCATGTAGGCCTCTTTTGTTTAAGAAACCAGGAAAAAAAAAAAAACCAACTCATATATAAATAGTTATATATTCAAATGAGGGTCCCAAAGCACTTCTTCCTGCCCAGCATTCTGCATCTGTTCCCTTGATTAACACCCAGTAAAAATTTCAGGAAAGCAGTGAACTTAAACTCATAGTCACAAGTATGCTTATGTATTTTATATTTTTCAAATATCAAAACCTTTATTAAAAGTACTGCATAAGGAGATGAGCAGTCCTTTTTTTGGGCACAGTGGGAGACAGCAGAAATGAAACATTTCATGTATTCTGTTTCAGGAAGTAGATTCATTTTGCCTTCCAGAATTATTTTTTTTTACTATATTATATAATGAATGAAACAATGGCCTGAGTATCCAATCTTTTTGTAGGACTGCATGAATGGATGGTTCAGAAATGTTAATTATGTAAAAAACTCTTAAAACTTTTATTCATACTCACTTTGCAGGGGATAAGCAATGCTCTAACTCATCATCTCTAAAATCCTTCTTCTACTTCATGGAACAAGCCACTGAGCCTCTAGCTGGTACAATCCCTACCTTATTATGACTTAATCTCCGATTCCTGCTTGGTTGCCATAAATAGCCATATATTAGCTCAGCTGCAGCTCAGCATGCATACCTTTTCGTGACTGTGGTACTCCTAGTTACTTCACCACAGTTACTTCACCACAAGCCACATCTACTAGCAAAATGCAATCCTATGGAAAGAAATACGACTAGGCTGTGAGAATTATACACCATATAGAGATTCCACTCTTGCTAAAGATACTGTATAGCATATAGCTCACCAACATATGCTGCAATAATTTGAGCATTTAAATGCATTACAGCATTTAAAACTTAAAATGTTTATTATATAATGTCCAACACAGCACCTTAACTGTTTTTTTATCTAGCTATAACTTCCTAACAAATAAAGATGGTCGAATATCCCAAACTAATCCCCTCATTAATATCTGCCTAATGGAAAGGCAGATTACTTACTAATACTAATTTCAGTATTTGTGGGCTGGACATTTCAAATACTGTTGGATTAGAAAAGGAAAAAAACCTGAGCAGTCTTTAACTACTCTCCTTCTCTGGGCAATTCCTAGGATTATTATATTTTCATGGGACAGATCAGTCTGGTACAAATATTCCAAGAGGGAAAGACCACTTTCGATGACAGTTATTCAAAGGGCCTTGAAATTCTCTGGGGGAACTGCACAGTTACTGCTGTACTTTTATCCTGGGGGAACTGCACAGTTACCACTGTATTCCCTGAAGAGCATTCCAAGGACACTTCAGATCAAAATCCCAAACAGCAACACGGAAAGAAAAGGTATTTGTTTATTGTTAACCTTCACCAAATCTCCATTTCAAGATCTCTGTGTTAAATTACAGTCAAGAAAACTACTCTCTCACAACGTTAGAGACAACCAGCAAGAAATGTGAAAAGGGCTGAAAGTACATAAAAAAATAAATGGATGTGGAGCTGGGTATCTCTTGGCCTGTACATGAAAATATGCTTTTCTGTATGACACTACCCTAGCATTAAAGGAATTTATCTCCCACTTTTTTCCCAGGTGTAAATTTATGCATACCTCAATACTCTAAGTACAGGGTGGGGAAAAGGATTATTTTTATTTATTTCACCATGTCTATTTGGTTTATGACCTGTTTGGAAACTAGCTATTCTATCATCACTTTTGTTGCCTATTACCACAGCTTCTTTTTTTTATTTGGAGACTGGTAGAAGGTAAGACACTACAAAGATGACATGATGGGATGCCAGATGAAAAAACATGTCATATAGTAGGACATATACAGGAACCAAGTATAGTGAAACAAAATGAAAAAGTGTGGCTAATTAGGAATATCTGTAAAGGTTCAGACCCACTATTTACAATTTAAAATACTGAGGAAAGGCAAAACACAAGAGCTTAATAGCAATTATAGGCCATGTTTGTAAGGCAGTTTTGTCATGAAATCTGTTGCATGAAATGATACTTTATAATGGGCAGGAAACATTGGAGTGACAGATTTCAAGAAGGTTGCTGGGGACTTTGGGATCCTCTGTGAGTTGATAAACATTGGATAAAATACCTCTATCTGAGTTTAAGAATTAAATAAAATATGTGAAGTTGGAAGTCTAAATTATTATCTAGATGCCTAAATATAAATAAGCTGATGAATGGATGCAATCAAATGCAAAGCTAAATACATTAAGTCCTCACACCAGTATTTTTTTAGTAAATAATTCTGCTGTTGGAGGATGGCATGATATGTACATTGTTATTTCACAATACACTAAATCCAACCTATTAATATTGAATTTTTTTGTCCTTAATATGTAGATTTTAATTTAGTTGAGCATTGATTTCCATACATTGGATAATTGTTCCTCTGTCTGAAGTTCTAAGAGTAGGTATAGATGACCTGCCTCATTCCTTTTTCAATTATTACACTTATCCAATTAAAGATGAACTAGCCAAAAAAGTAATACTGGAAGATGACGTTCTTAAATCCAGAGACCATGAAAACAAAATTTCACAAATGGTCTAAGATGAATAAAAATCTTAGACTTGGATGTGTTAGGATGATTTTTAATTGGTCAATATTTGGTCAATATAATAATTAACATCTAAAGTCCAGATTCACCGAACCAAACTTTTGCCTTAAAATAGCAGCCAAAAACACAGTTAACCCACTATTTTTAATATCTGCCAAAAATAACATTATAATTAATCATTTGATAACTATAATCTACTCACGTCCCTGAAGGCATTAGTTGCCTACAGAGAAAAAAGTTGGATACAAAGGCAAATGAAACCCAACTTTTGAAACATTTCTTCCCTAGTATCCAGACACACATGTCACTGGGGTATATATATGAGCCTCTGTGGTTGACGTTTCTACTGTAACCAGAAAGGCTATTTTACCTTGAAGGTCTTGTCCAGTTCTCAATCTTACAAATGAGCTGTATTTTTTTCCAGTTCAAAGGAAGTTAAACTCTGAAAACTTTAAATTGTTTGTGAATAACAGAGGGTATATTGACATCACCAGAAAACAAATTGCTTTTAAAAAACTGATGGTTTAAGAACTCATTCTTTAAAATCTGTTGCAATAAATTTGTAAAGAAAAATAAATCCAGTAATAAAGTGTGATAAGGCACATGAAAGGAATGCAATATAAAATGTTATGACACAAGATGGAATACCTTTTTTCTTAAAATGTTCTAAAGATCATGTGATTGTTCAACTAGGCTTAGAACTGACCTAAGATTTCACCAAGTAACTGTTGTGTCAAGCCCAGCAACATGTGAAGGACATGCAAACTTTCTGTTAGAGTTGCATCCGTATGATAAACATAGGTAACTGATTTAATCCTCAGCTACTGACAGTGTTAAAAATATGTCTGTATTTCAGATCAAGTATCAAAGACCATTTGTTAGTGCCTGAAATTAAAAATTTAATAAGCACTATACAAAAAATCATGAAACCAGGAGCTAGATTTCATTGCAGATGGAAAGAGTTAAAGTCATCTCTCTTCATCTCAGCAAGAATTATGTGTTTCCCTGAAGGGGACAAGCTGTCATCTGTCATACTAAAGTAACCCAATTAAAATGAGACAATATGAAATAATACAATCTAAACCAATTGCTTCAGACAATTGAAAATATGAAGCCATGCTACTTTAGAAAAAAAATTAAACCTTTGACGCTTTTGTAAAATTACTGAATAAAGTCATTCTGTAAAATTAAAAGTTGTGATAAAAGAAGACTAGAGATCCTCCTTTTGAGAGATTAACTAAGCTAACTAAAACTAAAAGAAACAGTTCCCTTCAGATAACTGAATGTGAGACTCAAGTATACTCAGTTTCACTATAGCTTTCCAGTGGCTGAATATCTTTTAAGATTCAGGCAATTATTTTAATTGGTTCTCAACAGTAAAAGGGTTACTGCCTAAATAAGGCAAAATACTTATTTTCCTACCATTTTTCCATATTCATCTTTAAAAACAGTAATAAATTCTGAAGGTAATCTAGGAATATCAATTAAAGGTAGGGTAATAAACACCCCTTCCTTCCGCAATATTTTTATATGCTTTATAATATAAGTGGATCAGACATTTAAAAACAGTTACGAGTTTCCTAAGCAAAACTGTTCATTCCTTTTTTAGATGCTGTGCTTGGTTCTATCCACTCCTTTGAAACTTTTTATTTTGTACGCTCCATTTTGCTAATTCCATGGAGTGAGTCACACAGGGAAAATTACTGTGTTTCTTAACAGCTACTGACCAGCAGCTTTTACTGGAAATATTCTTGTATTTTTATATGGTTGAAATAAAAATTATCTTAAATAATTCTGCTAGAGTTGATCCAGTCATAAAAAAATATGAAGCATCATGTATTCAGTTAAGGTTTCAGCAGACAATACTGAATATTAGCATAAAAATTGCCATTTAGCATAGTGTATAAGTAAAACCTAGCTATTTCTATTTTAATAAGATGAAACTATAATAAGCTGTAAATAATATTTGTTGACCAACCTTCTTCAGTTTTGTAATTGTCAGCTTTCAACATTTTTAGTGGTTCTTCTCTCCCCTCCCTCTACTCTTCTTTTTCCCCTGCCCCCAGAAACTATGTTGAAAATATCAAACCAGTAAATCTTCATGTACAGACCTGGACAATTCTTTGGTTGTCTCCGAATGCCAAATACATGGATTTCAAGTAAACCTGCTAATTTACTAGAATATTTAACACTATCATTTCCGTTCCCAGTAGGAGACAAATTCCCTTTCTCAAGTGAACCCATCTATGAATGTAAGACTATCCTCACTTAACTCAGGCCAGAATGTTTAGAAACAACAGAAGTACCCACAAATATACTTACAAAATACTTTATGTATTAAACAGCATAAATAATAAGTAATATTTAATTAAAATGTTTAATGTAATAATAATTTAATTTTTTTTCTTCATTATTAAACTATTGTCTAAGAGGTAGAGGTGTAGGGTAATTTTTGCTGAGTCAAAGTATAGGTACAGATCAACTCCTCCCAAAGAAGAAAAGGTGGCTCTTTGTAAGCAGCTAAGAGTGAAGAGACTGTAGAGGAAATGCATGAACACTCAACAGGTGTTTTATGAGTAAAAGCAGCTCCAATTTAGTTTCTCCTATTGTGACTTGAGTTTCCAAGAAGATACAAATCAGGATTATATCCAGAGACAGCAAGACTTTCTGCAAGTTTATAGGATCCTTCAAGAAATAACTTGACTCTAACTTAGCCTGAAAATGACTGGTTAAAAGATGTATTCTACTTTTAATGAGAAGTAGTGATTCAAAGTGATTTCAGTCCAAATTAAAAAAAAACAGGTAGTGCATTCAAAGGACAGAGGTATGAAATAACAACTTCATTTACAGATCATATGCTGAGGACAGAACAGCAAAAGGCAGGCCTTGGCAAGAGTCTGCATTTCAAAGATACAGAAGTTTAGTTTGAATCAGTTGCAGTAATATAAAGATGAGTATATTAGTGATCTGAAAACACAGGTTAAATGATCTCATTATTCTGGAACAATAGATTAAAGTCCCAACAGGACACTCACCTGTCTAGGACACCCAAAGTAAGCAATGACAGTTTACATTAGCTCATATGGTTAAATTATCTTGCCTGCGCAGAAATTTTGCATGCAAAAGTGTCATAACTGTTGTGTGGAAGACTATAGACCACATCAGTGGTGAGAGATGTAATTTACATATGCAGATACATATCTAAGCTACCCATCAGGGGTGTTGCCAGGCTTAGCTGACTAGTGTATCTGGAGAACTTTCGGCTTTTCACATGGAAACATTACAGAAAGTCAAAGTACTGCTAATATGAATTATAAACAAATAAACCCTTGCCCTGTTTGCAAACAGTAGAAATATTTTCATCTCTTCCCTGATACTCACATGCTGGTTAGGTGCCACTGGGCAGATAAGGTTTTAGAAATATAAAGGAAAAGGCAATAGATACCTTAAAATGAAACTCTTTGTTTCATTCAGTATCTTAGCATCTCTTCCTACACTCACCCTAACCTGAGCAATAAACTTCAACAATGCCTGAAGGAAAGTAACACCTGTCACCGAGCATAAGAAAACAGGGAAAAAGGTGACCTTTCATACTTAGCAGTACTGTGAAAATCTACTGGTCACAGAGGATTAGACGAAATTCTTTGGTATTAAAAGCATTTCTTCTTAGTTTAAGAAATTACGTTTTTTTCCCCTAAATTCAGGTTCAAATCCAGATTTCAAAAGGAAGAACTGAGATATTCCTCTACAGTTTTTATGTTAGCATCTTAAGTATAAAGTATGCAAAAACTAGTCAAACACTGTGCTGAGAAGCAGTTCAGAAAGAAGCTTTTTTTATTCTCCCACTATAAAATACACACAATTTTCTAGAACAAGCAAATGAGTAAACATCTGCATGAAACATTTAATCCTGGTTTGGGTTAGAAGAGTTTTGCTATGTGAAGAGCATAGCACTGGTCAGACTCAGTTCCCCATGATACCTTAGTGAGCTGAGGTGACTCATCATGTCCTAAGAACATAAAGAAAACTTTGTTTCATGCATTAGCATTGAGATCTTAATTTTCCATCAGTTTTCTTCACAGTTACATATTGTTCTAGTCTCACAAAATGGAAGAACCTGCATAACAATGGAAAACCAAAACATTTTTCACTGGCTGAAAACCATGTGGGGTTCTATGAAATGCACAAATAAACAATTTAGTATCATTATTGTAGAATACTGGCAAAAAACAGGAGACAGAAGTTTATTGACAATTGCATTCATTGAGGGGTTTACTAAGGTGCTTTTCAAAAAGCTAGTTAGTCATCAAATTAGTCTGAGGCAAAGGATAACATGTATAACCATGTATCTGCATCATTTTGCATTAGATGACGTATATAGAACAATAATGATCAAATCAAGAAAATATAGTGGAATTAAAAAGGAACCAAGAAAGGATTTTTTTTTTCTTTATTCACTGCCTTGGTAACCAAATTAAATCTCATTCAATCTTCATAGGCCAAAAGTTGGCAGAAAAGCATGAACAGTCATAGGTTACATTTTTTATTCTGAAAAGTTAGTGTATTCACCTGTGGATTAATTTCAAATCTTTACCAGTTTAAAGACAGATATTCTTGAACACAGGTTTTTCACTTCTGTTTTTCCAATGGTAAAGCTGAGGGGCATGTGCAATATTTGTTTACACAATTAGGCAAGCCAAAATTGAATACCATGTTTATCTTTATTTGGTTTGACATGAAAAAGGCAGATAAAATGTAATGGAAAGGAAAGCTAGGTTGTATAATTCAGCAGTGAATGTTTCTAAAATTGTTTTCAGTGTGAATGGCAGTAAGCTGCATATTGTTAATACATAATTTATGTTGTATAGTGTGCAATGTGGTAAGTAGTTATAAAATCCTACTCCTCCTTCTACTATCATCACAAATGTTTCTCGCTATTGCTAGGGCTAACTTTATCATCACTTGGGATATCACTTGCCCCAACCACTGCACCCCTTTAATTGTATATATTTTGTATTTTCTTCTCTACAATCCAAACTGTTTGAAACAGCTTCAGAAAAAAACCACTTTTTTTTCTCTACTTCAATATCATTTCAAATGCCCTTTAGAGTCCATTCAGATTATAGCTACCCTTATCTGTCTGATACAGTTGTCCTCCCATTCGTACTACCTGGGAACATATATTTTTTATAGATGCTTTTTTGCCAGTAGTCAGTTCCTACCTATTACTAGGAGGGTTCAGAAACTGGAATTCTAACTACACTTCCAAAAGCTTACCAGTTCACATTCAAACCCTACTCTCGGAGCCAACACTTTTTGGCTATTCTTTCCCTAAACCCACATAGAGGACCAAACATGAAAAACACGTCTACCCCCTTGACTGGTTACACAACATTAAAATCCTGGACATTTGAAACCATAAACTAAATTTCAGAAGGGTTCATTTTTTATCCCCCCCACTCCCCCCACCCCCCCCGGCTCTTCCCCCATATTCCATGTGAGATGAGCAGGAACTAGCACATTAAGGCATAGCGCATGTCTCTAAGGTACAGAAAATATCTTAAAAAAGCAACATCTCTAAGGTACAGAAAATTATTAGTCCTACTTCTGAAATACTTGGCTCTGCATGCATATGAAGGTTACAAATACTATGATGTATATGATGCTGGCCACAAAACACCTTTGATGTGTTATATCAACTTTGGGGAAACATTACTAAAGATGATCAACTAATATTTGTATTAAACCAACACAAAACTAATTGGGGCCCATGAAAGAGGTCCCTTCCTTTATCTTCATTATCATTGTTTAATGGACATCTGAAAGTAGCATGAAGGGAGGTTATATACATATAGAAAACTTTTCTTTGTGCCAATTCCTCCTGTTCACAATAGAAAAGGTTGGCATACCTTATAGGCAATGCATGGATTTGTTAAAGTTCAGAATTAAAAGACAAGCTATGGCTGGCAACTTAAAATCCTGGCACCCATAAATGCTCCTTACAGACCTACTGTAGCATGAATAAGCAAATTTGCCAATTCTGTGAGAGCTGAGAAGAACAACAGTGTGCTAAAAATGTTTCCATTCTAAATTAAGGTCTATGATTCAGTAAGCACAAACGTAGTCATGGTATATTTGCATTCAGTTCAAATAGTAAATGCAGAACATATAATTATCTTCATATATCTTCCCAGCAAACACTCCTGCCAGTCTTTCCCAGACAATGGGTTCACGTACTGTGGCAGACAGCAAGGGGCTGGCAAGGAGTACACTGGGGAACCAGGTAACTACCTCTTAAAGAAGATAAATAACAGTCGCTTTGTTCCAAACCCCTTTCAGCAGACTTCAGGGTTAATGTCTGAAAACCACTTAGTCAGAAGATGAACCCTGGGGGGTTAAAACATGCTTAAAATAATTTCTCCAAGTTTCTGAAAATAGAAGTAGGCCGAATTCTTAAAAGACAATGGAAACGGTCTTCCTGTTAGGTGTGAACTGCAGCACCCTTACTGCCAAAACAAAAAGATGAAGTACATCCAAGATCACATTATTCATTTTTTGGGTGATGTGGTTTGAAGTTGGCTCTAAAAGGGTTTTACATAGACTAAAATTATCTTATGGAAAGGTGGACTAAAATGTAATTTTAAAAAACCTCAACAGATGCATTCAAAGGAGAGCATGCTTACTAATTGTTTATTAAAACTTAAGTGGTAAGAGCACAGGGCCCGACTGTGCCCCGCCCCGCCCCCCCCCCCCCCCCCCGACTCTGACGACCTGCTCTCGGCTGCTGCCATTGGCTCCCCGCAGAGCAGCCCCCGCCTCCAACAAATGACACCCGGCTGACGCCAGCACTGGCGCTGCCAGGCGCCGGGGTCTCGGCTTTGTACCAGGGTTCTGAAATCCAACTTTGAAATGCCATAAAAAGAACTTGGCTTTAAGAACTTCGCTAACACATTTCCCAGGGAAAATCCCTTCTCAGGTTTTCCTGCAAATCAGTTACGTGCAGAGGCTAACATACTCTAAGGGCAAATCTGTCAAAAAAACATGCACCCTAAAGCCAATCCTTCAGCTTGAATGCAATTCTCTTTTCTTTTTTTAAATGAGCTTCCATAATATGTTTGCTTCTAATATTCTCAATATTTACCCAAGGACTCAATATTTACCCAAAGAGCGAAAGTTTCCTGGGCAAGAATTTTTGCCTTAGCTAGTAATATTAATTGAGCACTAATCAAGACATTTATTCCAACATCGGGTACAAGACATGACACAACAACCACTGGTAGACTTTATAAGCAAGTTAACTGCACTATATTGCAAAGAAAGTTACAGAGACAGATTTTTCAGTGAGCAAGTACTATAGATGCCTGTGGTTCAAAGAGGAAACGGCTGTTTTAATGATGATAAAGATAAAGGGATTTTAATGCTATATGATTGTCTTCCAAACAGCCACATTTCAGAACCTGCCATACAAATGCATTTATTAAAGTTTATTGAATTATCATATGAATGAGCATTTTTCTCCTGTTTTCAGGTCACTTGAATGTATATAAATAAGCTCCAGGACAAACAACACAATATCATAGGGGGAAAATATGTCTTCATTATTCCCTTCAAGTCAGGCTAAGAAAGAAATGGGAAGAAGTGTTCCTTTGATACAGGAAGAAAATACATCTCCCTGCTGAAAAGGCTTTTATCATGTAAGAAAACATGGCCATAACAATACAATTTTTGTGACTTGCCTATTTTGTAAAGGCAGAAGACTGCCAAACTCATATTACTTCATCACTACTATCTCTGTAAGATTTTCATTTTTCTCATAGCCCGGTTAGTCCTCATTTGACATTAATGGAGGGAAAAACATAGCATCTGGTAGTTGCCACAGTATTTTGCAAACAAGCATTTTGAGTTTAACAATCTGTAATGTGTATTGATTACTCACCATATCCATGAATGCCTCCTAAAGGGGAAATTATTCACATGCATCATGTTCACAGATCTTCCAGCATTAGTGTTTTCCTTGTCAGACAGATTTATCTGTTATGGTATTCATAGATGCATTCCAGAACAACTGCATGAGCAGTTAACAGCAGGGATTATTGCAAGAATTACTGTAATCCACAAAAATAAAAATTCCCAGCATCCGAAGAAAGACTTCTCACAGGGTTTTCTAGGTACATGTCCATCCATTTATGCATCACTTGCTACTTAAAAAAACGTTAAACTAATCAGTATACAGAAACTGTTATGACAATGCCAACAGTTTGCCTTGATAAAAATCCAAGTGCTTTGACTGTGAATTAAAGCATCTTCATAGGCAGCATTTTGGACAGTTGGAAAAGGTCAGTCAAAAGATAGTTTCTTGTCATCCATGCCAAATCGGTGGTTAGGGGGAGATATGTAACTTCAGATTGCTTTGCCATGGTCAGACATGAATATTGCTTTTTCTTCTTTCTTAGACACATATTCATCAGTGATCACTTTAATGCAGCTTTCCTTCCTCACAAGCCCAGGGAACAGGATGATGTTTAACAGCCATGTACAACAGCCCCAAACTTCTTTCTGAATTTGATACCGTGGGTTTATTTCTTCAACTAAGAAAGAAGGAAGGAAGTATGCTTTTTCCGCTCCTTAGGACAGGACTACGGTGAGATACCATCACGAGATATGATCACATCGTGACCAAATTCATTTTTGCTGTCTAACCCTGTAATAAGGCTGCCTGCTCCCTTTAAGTGAAATGACTAAGCTATTGACACTGTCACTGCAGAACCTACTTCTATTTTGATGCTACACTGTACATAAAACCACGTGCGCTGCAAAACGAAAGCAAAGCTTTTAAGTCCCGTGTTACCTAAGCATTCTTTCTCTGCTGTCCTGTTTTTTTCCCCCAGTTCAGCTCCCAGACAGCAGTTGTCACTCCTGGCGCTCTGGTGGATATCCTGGGGAAGATTCTTAAGCCCAAGCTAACGAGACGGCGTACACCTCGAAGCAGCGCAGGCAACAGGCTCTCGCTTCCTTTTCCCTGACCGGAATTGCCAACCTACCCCCGGGGCTGCCGGTACCCTGGCCCAGCCGCCGCTCCGGACACGGGCGGGCTCGGCGGCGCGGACTCTGCCCGCAGCGGGCTGGGCTCGGCTGCGGCGCGGGCTCTGCCCGGCAGAGGCTGCGCTGGCGTCAAGGGGGCCCTCTAGGTGGGTTCTCCCGGCACAGCACGTCCCGCCCGGCCTCTCCCACCCGCGGAGGGAGGGAGGGAGGGAGCGAGGGAGGGATGGAGGGCGAGGGCGGGGGGCAGCGGCCCGGGGGGAGGAAGGCGGGAGAGCCGGCCGCCCCGCGGCCGCCTCCTCCTCCTCGGGGCAGCGGCAGCAGGGGGAACGCCGCCTGGGCGTGCGGGCGCCGGCCGCGGAGGGTGCGTGGAGGTGTGCGTGGAGGTGTGCGTGGAGGTGTGCGCGGGGCGCGCCCTCTGGTTCGCCGCCCAGAGGCGAGGGGGTGCCGGGCGCGCCTTCGGACTCGAGCGCGCCCGGGCCGTGCGCCGCTTGCTCGCCGCCCTTTTGGGGTGGTTTACGCCGCACCGGGAGTCTTTAAACTTCAAACGACCCCTCGCCCTTTCGGGCAGGAAATCCTGCGGCGTGGAAGCCAGCTGCAGCTTCAGTGACATTAAAACATGCGATAAGACCGTGTGTTTGATGAGGGCGTGGGTGGACCTGGGAGTAACGTGATAAGATACTGCGGGGCACGTTCTTAGAGATCCCTTTTATAGATCTGAGCGCTTACGCTCAGTTCTGTTGCTGTCACAGCTCTGTTCTACAATACCCCAAATTAGCCCCAGTACAACCGATGCCATTCTGCAGGAAGGATAAAATATTAAAACTGCTTGAATGTCACAATGCGTTGACAGTGAAAATAGTGTTTATTTCAGTTCGGTGACAAGCAGGGAGCCCGTACTGCTGCACGCATCTGCATATTACTGTACTTTGAAGATTTTGAGCACCAAAATACAACAGATTCCAAAATTTAAAGGGGCTCTAGCATCATTTATGTCCCACTACTCTGTGCAGAAGATTGGGTTTTCTCTTTCGTTTAAATACAACCGTGATAGGAAGCAGACACTGAGGGCTGCAAATGGCCAGAATGAAAATTAGCCTCTTCTCACTATGAAGCTACGAAACAAAGTATATAATCATGCTCAATAAAGATAAACATTCAGTATAACTTTTAAAAGGACCAGGTAAGCTGTTATAGCTGTTATGATATGTTCATGCTTTATGTAAAAAGCGGCACCCTTCCCACCCCCCACCTTCCCCCACCCCCCATCCAATTACTTTGGGAATATATACCAGAGACACTTGAAGAGAATACAAACAAAACTGTGAAAACTGCAAGGTTGTGTGATTAATCTGAATATGAATAAACATATCTAACTAATCCAGCTGCCTATTGCTTTCTCTAGGCTAGATCCACTTACTATGAAATATTAACTACACCAAATGCTACACAAATCTGCACCACATTATTATTTCATATTTCACTCACCTAACTGCATACTTGCCCAATCATCCATGGGCGCTGACATTTTCAACACTAGGCTTACTTAATGCCTTGTACTATCTCAAGAAAGAACTTCTCAACACTGAGCCGGCACCTGACACAGTTGAAATCTACGAATGAGTCTATTCTGCATCTATATGCCTATTTATCTGCTTTTCTCTAGTATTAAGTTCAGCACAAAGAATGGCACCCATTGACTGAACTAATTTCATTCAGAAGCAGAGCTGCAGAAGGAGAGTGGGCGTATAGAAAGTTACTCTATAGCATTACAAACCAGTTAAAGAACTCACCAAGAAAGTGGAATGCACAATATATAGGCTTTCCAGAGCTGGGATAAATTAAAGACAGAGACTTTAACCAGTAAAGAATTTTTGTTACATTGCCGGTATAGACTGACTTGTGAAATTTTTCCAGTTCAAGCCCATTAATAGTTTGCTAATCAGTTTACCTTGGGAAAAAAAAAAAAATGCAACAGCTAAAAGCATTTAGTGACATTAACTTCAGTGGCATTATTTTTTTTTTGACTGGATAATAAGCATTTTGGTATGTCAGTTCCAATTCAGGTTCACCAAGTTCTTTGAAAAAGTAATCCAAGCACAATTTATGTTCAAGAAAAAAAAAAAAAGATAGAAAAAAGTTTAAAACAGGTTTGGCTTTGATTCCTTGGTTCTGCTATGAGAACAGTGCTCTGACCATTAGAATTTAGGCTATAGGAAGGCCTAGTGCATCTTCATCTAGGCTAGGCATAAAGAAGCTGGAGGAAAAAAGACAGAGACACAAACAGGAATCTGTAAGTGATAATGGCTCTTCCCTGAGATGGCTGAATGCCAGATTCCAGTCCCTTCTACAAGGTCTCCTTGAAACTTTTCCACCAAAATTAATTAGGTAATGGACAAAGTATGTTTGTAGCAGGAACCAGATTATCTGGAAGCACTTCTCGCTTCCAAATAAATAATTACATTGGACAATAGAGTGAGGATCTATCCTCTTTCTCTGTCTTACTAGTCTTGGGAATCTTGCATTTCTGACTGCCCAATGAAACATCTAAACAGGGAGGAGTGAAGACTATGTCCTTTAAACTTTGTTTTTAAGCAGCCTGTTGACAGTGCAAAATTGCAAACACCTTTCCATTCTGTTCTTTAGGAGTAGGAGAACCAAAGAAAGGACTATTTGCATCTCCACTTCTTAATTTCCATATTTCTTAATTTCCACATAGTCTTCCTCCCACAGCACTCAGCTTTTCAATTACTAGTATTATCAGAAAATTCACTCAAGAATTGACTAAGGTCTGTTTCTGTTAAACTGAAGTCTTACAGATTATTTTCATTGCCTCTTCTCATAGCTGCAAATGCACTAGCAGACACCAGAGGAAGAGTTTACTTGGTGACACTGGTGGTCATGATCATAGAATAGTTTGAGCTGGAAGGGGCCTTTAAGGGTCAGCTAGTCCAACCCCCCGGCAGTGAGCAGGGACATCTTCAACTAGATCAGGTTGCTCAAAGCCCGTCCAACCTGGCCTTAAATGTGGGCATCTACCACCTCTCTGGGCAACCTGTTCTAGTGTTTTGCCACCCTCATCGTAAAAAATTTCTTCTTTATACCTAGCCTGAATCTGCCCTCTTTTAGTTTAAAGCCATTACCCCTTATCCTATTGCTACAGGCCTGAATAAAAATTAACAGTCACTTAAATGTTAATATTGATTCATCTGCAATACTATGAAAATATAATGTATAGATGTAACAATTCCCCAATACTTGGGATTCATTTCTATATTTTGACTGTTAGGATCCCTTTATTATTTATAAACTCTCCATTAAAACCATATAGATTAAAAAAATCAACTTGATTAATGAAGTAGTAAGAAATGCATCCCACTGCGTGCAGTTAAATCATCCAAGTGATAGGTCTTTAGTCATACAACTTTTTAGGTCCACAGAAGTTACATTCAGTAATAACAGCATAGAAAGTAAAGGCACAAATCCATCTCATCAGAATCCTCAACAGAGTGAGCAGATAAGCCTAATAAACTCCTTACCACATTTTAGACTGCTTTACTCACAGACAGGTATTATATGAGTGTATGTCAAGCCAAGTAACTTAGCTTTTTGTCCTGTCTGCTTCCTCTACCATCCACCCTGCATGGAAATGACGTCACTATTGGACCCACTTCTGGAGTAAGTAAACTATTCCTTCAGAAAGAAAAACCTGTGCAACTTTAGAAGCACTTTTCTACAAGCAGTCCAGATAACAGTAGGTTTATTTCTCTCTATTCTTCCTATGCAGTCTTGTTGCATCCCTACAGGCCTTCCACCCTCAGACATCTTCATGACAAATCAGGAGGCAAGCCACATGCATTTTGGTGTCATGCTATAGAAACAACATTCCAGTGGGCTCTGACAGAGCCTCACATGGTTTCAGACACTTTGAAATGAAAAATGACAGAGAAAAATTGTTTCTTTGTACCCAGAGAAGGTCTAACTGAGCGCTGTGCAGTGTGGATATAACCCACTCCACATAACTTGCCCTCAGGGCTTGAGAGCTTAAAGCCAAAATCATCTCACTGAAATTAATACTTAAAGAGAAAACTTAAAAAACCATATAGTTTACTTTTGAACAACAATCATGAATTAGGTAATGTTGCTAAGAGCTTGTGGCTATCCCTTAAGAAGAAAAAGAGCCTAGTTATCAAGTATATTTTTGTTCTGAAAATGATGTGCTCAACTCTAAATGTAATTTGAGCAGAACATTCTTCTTCCAAGCCCCAGCCCTTTTTGAAGTCCAAAGAATCTTCAGGTCAAGAACTCTGAAAAACTAATATTTTATGTGTCTTCTATTAACTTCTTAGTTTGTTCAGTCTCTCGCTTTCCCCCCCCTCCAATTAGAGCAAGAGATGGTTTCAGGTAATCTCGTTCTAAAATGGAAGATCTGCTCAGATGTATCAAAAATAATTATTTTTCCTCATCTCAATTGGTAAACGCCAGTTCTTGCTATACTTTTGCTGTGCCATTTATTTCTTATAATTGACATAAAAAGATCCTTAAGTTGCCCAGATTTAAACTGGAATAGATGGAGTGGTGTGGAAAGGAATGCCAGCACATCTCAGGGAGATTAAACTACCCTTTTGTCTCATTTGAAGAGAAATAGTCCTGCTATCCTTGATACTACTGACTGGTGATGCCTGAAGAAAAATAACTATCCTGGACAGCAATATATCTCCCTAGATTAGGCAGCACTGGTTATGCTCACAGACTCATCTCTTCCCTATTGCATAAGATTGGATTCAGATTCTTTAAAGATCATTCCACAAATGTAAACAGAAGTTTTACATGTATGCAAAAGAAATGTAAATAGAAACTGCAGATCATTGTTCTCTCTTTTCCCATTTGACCCCTTTCCCTGCCCACCTACTGACCCACATATCTCCTTTTCCTTAAGAAAAGCAGGAAGAAGAGAAGCAACTAGTTTGCTGACAGAACAGGGTTTTAACATACTAAAATGGAGATTAGTTTAAGTTCATATTTATGAAGTCATTTTGCCTCCTATGTCCTAGCTATCTTATTTATGGCCGGAAGCAGAGCTTGAGCTCTCTGTAAGGAGTCTTGTTATTCAGTTCATTGCTATGGAATATGTGGCTGGCACTGCATTGGCAGTTTGGATGTATATGTGCTGTGGAACAGGAATTGACTTCCGGTAACCACAAATTCTAAAATTTTACCTCCCTGAAAATATTAGGTAAGACTGAAATTCCCAGAAACAGTTTGGCAGAAGTTGTTTAAGAAAACCAATTGTCTGTTTCAACAACTATAAAACTGAAACATTGAGAAAATGATGACAGCTTTTTGTTTATACAGTGGTAACAAACTGAAGTCAGATTAAATACACTTCCAGTGAATAGTCATGACCTATTCTATAATAGGGAGATTATTGTCTATTGTTTTTAGTCATACTCTATTACAACATACTTCAGAGTACTTGAATCCTAAATGACAAGGTGGAATGAAATTTTACTTGTTCATACTTTGGAAAAAAACAGAGAAATTAAATTTATTCCGGTAAACATTAGTTACGTAGTAAGGTACAATATTATATTCATTCTGGAAGAAGAAGCTTAAAGTGAAACAAAGCATATGATTTAAGATAATTCTATTTATATAAGCACTTTGTCTTCAATTTAGTAAGGGATTATTTATTTTGCCCACAAACTTATCTGATAAAACTGGTTTCTATTCTGAGTTCTTTTTTCCCAAACCTGGGTACACTAAGAATGTTGTGAAGATGGCATGTGAGCCTACGAGATGGAGTTAACAGAGCGCTGCTTGCTAGCAGCCCATACTTAGGTTAATTGAAAAAAAGTATTGATGACTTCTGGAAAGACTTCTACTCTTCCCTTTAAAGGATGATGTTGACATAAGTACTCAAAAGTAGCTAAGAATCTTACATGAGGAAACATAAACCTTTTCAGAAACTGAAGAATATCAACATGAAAGGGCATAAGTATTCACCAGGAATAACTCCTTTTTTTTGTTTTAATCACAAAGTATGCCTTTACTATGCACACTGGAAGCTCAGCTATACTCCATTTATATCAGCTTTACCTTCTCTACAGGACTGTGGAGAAAAGGTAGCCTATAACATATTCGGTGTTTTGCCTGGCATCAAAAAAAAAAATCCTTTTTTTCTCCCCTACCTCTGGTAATATTTGCATTTCACTTGCTACTAATTTGCATATTAGCCTAGTGAAGATGGTTTCTTTCTATATTGCCAAGCATCATACGTATTCTGAACACAACTACACTTTGTAAAAGGAACTATCGCCACCTGTATTGAACAATGCAGAAGTGACTTACAAAAGGAAATGGCGAAAAAGGACTCACTCTTTATTGACAATTCCTATAGAATCTTACTTAGACATACTTTTTTTGATGCTTTCCTGTCTAGGTGGCATCTTTTCTTGGATGGAGAAGGGGAAGCGATAGAATGGGACACATGAAAAATAAGGGACAATGCTTTGAGATAATTTTTCCTGAAATGTCATTTCTCCTAACATATTTTTCTATCAAGTACACTTTTCTGATGTCCTCAAATACACAGTTCAATCAACTAAATTTCAATTTATTATTTATAATATGGTTTAGAACATTTAAATTCTCTTTTTAATCATCACCTAAAAACTTCACAAAGCTTTGAGTTGTAGATCACCCTATCAGAATCATTAATGAGCAGATTTCTAGTTTGTCTGGAGCTGCTTATTCATGGAAAATACTTCTTGTTACTTTTGAGATAGGAATAGACATGCTGCAGTTCTTTTGCTTTTAAGAAATTGAAGCAAGACATTTAGACTATTTTCTATGTGAGGATTCCTGAAACTTCTCCAGACACCCTAATGAATTTTGTAATACTGCATTTTCATATTAAACAATCTAGATCCTCCAGCTGTCAAATTAGAACCTTTGATACAACTTTTCTGAGAAAAAAACCCGAACCGCCTTAGTATAATTTGTTTCTGAAATCAGAATATGAAGTCAGATATTTGAGAGGTAATGTACACTAATGAATGAAAACCTTTTCTATTTGCCCTGATTTGCCTGGTTTTTGTTGGTTTTAATTTTATTTATGAGTAAAGAATTTCTGTCTGTTTGTAACTTACTTATCAATAAATGCATTATGTCAAAACCTTCAGGGCCTGCAAAATCAAATCATTTCAATATTGAGATTATGTCATAAAAAGGGTTAGCAATTACAAAAGTAATATAAGTAATGTTGAGTCACTGAACTTGTCTGTCCCCTGTGGTCAGCCTATCCTCATTGGCATCAACAGACTTTCTATTTTCTTTCATAGTTTCAAAAAGTTTCAGGACTTAAAACTTCTAAGCATTACATTCCCTCCTACTGAACTACTCCAAGATCCTGTTTTCTGATTCTTCTCTATAATGATAGTTTCCTAACACTGAGTCATATGAAAGTGTCACTAGTGCACTCCTACAGGCTACTATTTTTAAGAAAACCATAAATAAAAATACTAAGTGGAATCCTAGAACTCTAGTAGCATTTTACTTGGGAAATAACACTTGCCGTCTGACAGCCCTTTGTTATCTTCTCTTACTACCTCCTCATCTGCCTTAAAATTCTTTTACTGATACCTATGTTTTCCATTTTAAATAGTAATTTCCCAAGTGATGTTATAACAAAGATCATCTACATAAGTCCACCTACTACTTTGTCTGGAAAATAATATTAGGATTGCTAAAAGCAACTTAATTTAGTAAGCACATATGATTTCATCTCATTTTCTATTTGTCTTGATGTCTAGTAATTCTGGTCTTCAAAAAAAATTCTGTCTAGATCACTAGTCTCTTTAAATACAAGTAACACATTTACTATTATACTATTCCTGATTTTATAATCTTATTAACAATCCTACTACAAGACTCAGATTTCCTGTACCAGTTCTTTTAAAGCTCTTGAACAAAGATCATCCAGTCCCCATAACTTAAGAGCATTAATGCCTGAGGTTTGTCTCCATATCAATTGCAGCAATTTAGATACTTTTGTTCCTATTATCTATCATGCCTGTCCTGATGCTTAAAATAATTATCCTAATTAAAAATAAGACAAAGGAAGATATTTCTCCATTTCCTGTAATTCCAAAACCAACCCTATGGCACAAGTCTATGCTGCTTCTTCCCTTTATTTACATTGCTTTTACAGTTTATACACCTGTTTTCTGTTGGTTCATTGAGTATGTGATAAAGAAATCAATCAGATTTATCTTATCAGGCTATCTAATCCTTATCATAGTTTACAGATTTTTTTGCAACACAAACATGGGAAGTTTAAGTTTCTCATAGTATCATAATTCCTGATAGTTTGGGGTTTTTTTAATAAAGTCGGGACATTTCTGTCCAAATCCAAGCACTCTTGCAGAAGACCCCCTTCTATCAGGTAACATTCACCCAAAACAATTCTTTTGCATCTATGAAACACCTTCCTTTTCATTTCCAGTATTATTTTTTTCAAGTTATGGAACTGTAATTCCCCTCACCCTACCAGTGGACGTGCAGATCCCATAGAGCTAATTTCTGCAAAATGACATTGAAGTTATTTTCTAATTGCCTTTCACAGATGCCTTTAGAAACAGTCCAAAACCCCCCAGGAGTCTGCAGAGCACATGTATGATGCGCATATACAAACTGCATGATGCTGTCTTCCTATCTTTACACACATGTTCTTATGAATAATATTATTTTATTTGGTAGGACAGGAACTGTCCTGGTAATTAAGTTTTGTACACAAATACTTTTTTTTTTTTTTTTTTATGGTCAGATGTGCACAAAAGGTCAATGTGTAATTGTATATTCCTGTCTGGCAATTTCTAGCATTAAATAAGTGGCAACTTGTATTCTAACAAAAATACATACATTTGTAACTTGTATTAGAGTACAAGAACTAAAACTCATCAAAAAAAGACATTGCAGCCAGTGTCTGCTTCTTAAGTAAAAAGTGGTTAAGAATCAACCCCTAAACTTCTCTGTTTTCTTGGAATTTAAGGAAACTACATAATTTAAATTGCTGAGTGCCCAAATGAAAGCTAAGTCGCGACAAGTACATAGTATTTTATAGCAACACAGGACCACAGATGCTTAGGGTAGCTAAGAAACATAAAAGAGACAAGATCTTTGTCTCAAATGGTTTACAGTCCTAAATTAAGTAGAAAACAGTAGGAAATTATTACTCATTACATAGAGAAGTGGACTAAAATGTTCTTAACAGAAGCAGAATAATAAACTGATTGTAAAGTACTTAATGAGATTTATTAAATGAATATGGGCCAATATTCCCTGTATACAAAGCCATTCTTGGTTTCTTTTTAATTTATTGTTTAGAGCAGTAAAATACAGAACGAACATGTGACAATCTAAGTAGCAAACCTTTCCAGTTAAAAGACTGAAGTACAAATTTGCATGAGTTTATAGCAGCTTCTTCTAAAGACTGAAGTCCAAATCCTACTGCATTTACATCACTGAAAATGATGAGTAACCCAATGCCATCTATGGTGTTAACCACTACCAGTGTGATTGTGAACAAACTCAGAAATCCTGAGAAGCCTCACTGATTATTTCCTCAAATACATATAATGCAAGAAATGGAAGTCTTCCCCACAATGTATCTCAGACTGTGAAAAGTGTAACGCTTAGAAACTGGAGAATCAGCTTTTAAGAAGCACACAAGGCGTAAAAAACCACATTTTTTCCTATATGCTCCCAATGTTTTTGAGGAAAAGACTCCTAAATTGGGTGTCTCTGAGACAGGCAACAACTTTAGCTGCTTTAGACAGTTCTACTACAGACTGGTCTCCTGTCAGGCTACTGAAATATTCTTCAAAGAATTCCCTCTATTTGGCAAATTTAAGCAAGATGAGATGGTGAGACACAATGGGACTCATATACTTTAAGTTAGATATAGATTTAATGTCTTTGCAGGATCAGCTGAATCTATGTCTAGTTCCCCATTATCCCTGGAGACTGATAGTAAAGTGTTGCACTATATTGTATACTTACATGCTGAATATTAGATCTAGTCAGGGAAAGTGAGAACCTACTTACTTACCAGCTCTATTAAAATATTCCTGCAAACTTAAGTCACCTCTGTGACATTAAAAACAAATAAATCAGATCTTTTTCTGGTATTTGATTATTAAAAACAGGACCATATAACTGGTACAAAGGCAGGCATCTACAGGTCCAGTTAGAAGATTAGGTCTCTAAAGTCAAGCCCTCTGATCACTAGCTACTAACACTTTGGAAATTTGGAAAGCTGTCATGACATAATTTAGTTTATACTTGGTTTTGCCAACATAACTCATGAGACACATGGAAGCTTTTTAGCACTATGGAATGCCAAGGCAGCACCATTTGAAGTAGAAAATACTTATTTGGTATGCTATGCCTGGGCCATAGTGACTGCACTGCTTTTGCTATTTATCCAAAACTATGTATATTAAAACAGACTATTTGCAATGCCTTGGTAATAACTATCAAGTGCAATGTAGACAAAATCTAAAAGAGCTTATTAGAAAGACTAATCAAGAAAATGGATATATTTGAAAGTTATTTTTAACTAATTGTTCATTTTTCAGATTTCTTCTTTTAACTATCGTTACTGAATACTATTATTTCCTGATAGGCTGATAAGTAGCATCATAGAATGGTTTGGGTTGGAAGGGTCCTTAAAGATCATCTAGTTCCAACCCCCCTGCCACGGGCAGGGACACCTTCTACTAGACCAGGTTGCTCAAAGCCCCATCCAACCTGGCCTTGGACAGTTCCAGGGATGTTGCATCCACAATGACCCTGGGCAACCTGTTCCAGTGCCTCACCACCCTCACAGTGAAGAATTTTTATCTAATATCTAATCTAAATCTACCCTTTTTCAGTTTAAAACCATCACCCCTCAACCTATCACTACATTCCCTGTTAAAGAGTCCCTCCTCACCTCTCCTGTAGGCCCCCTTTAAGTACTGGAAGGCTGCTATAAGGTCTCCCTTAAGCCTTCTCTTCTCCAGGCTGAACAACTCCAACTCCCTCAGCCTGTCCTCATAGGAGAGGTGCTCCAGCTCCTTGATCATCTTCATGGCCCTCCTCTGGACTCGCTCCAACAGGTCCATGTCCTTCTTATGTTGGGGGCCCCAGAGCTGGATGCAGTACTGCAGGTGGGGTCTTACCAAAGTGGAGTAGAGGAGGAGAATCACCTCCCTCGACCTGCTGGTCACGCTTCTTTTGATGCAGCCCAGGATACAGTTGAGTTTCTGGGCTGCAAGTGCATGTTGATGGCTCATTTTCAGTTTTTCAGCTACTAGTACCCCCAAGTCCTTCTTGGCAGGGCTGCTCTCAGTCCGCTTATCGTCCAGCCTCTATTTGTGCTTGGGATTGCCCCGACCCATGTGCAGGACCTTGCATTTGGCCCTGTTGAACTTCAAGAGGTTCAGACAGGGCCACCTCTCTAGCCTGTCAAGGTTCCTCTGAATGGCATCCCTTCCCTCCAGCGTGTTGACCGCACCACACAACTTGGTGTCGTCGGCAAACTTGCTGAGGGTGCACTCAATCCCACTGCCCATGTCACCAACAAAGATGTTAAACAGCGCTGGTCCAATACTGACCCTTTAGGAATGCAACTTGTCACTGCTCTCCACTTGTGAGTATAAAGAAACAGAATAGATGTTATTAGGACTCATAGGCCACACACTGATTTTTTGAGTAAATGACATTGTCCTTAGAGGAGGATAGCAGCCTTGTTATGTTTACGTTCTCAAATATTCTCCCTCAGTTAATGTAGATAACTGGGGACAGAACCATCTCACTACTCCCTACAGAACAATAGTAAAGCTACACACATTTCTTACTGCCCTCATGGTTTGCATTTTAGAAGAATGAAATGCTTGTCTGTGCCCAAGGTATTTCTTGTGTGGATTAGGTAGATAACTCATTGTGGAAATGAGCTTTAGAACCTTAAATATGAGACAGAAGTATAATAAATGTGACTTATAGCTTCCTATTGCAATACTAAGCTAAAACTGAAAAGCTGCTGAATGTCTTCTTCACAAAATACTGGTTTAGATTGCCAGCTAAATAAGCCTGTTACCAAAATGCAATATATGATTACAAATAAGCCTGGTGCCAGCAACTGACTAGCTCGTATCTTCTCACAATTACTGATATTAGTGTATTTTGTCAGGTATTAACCTTAAACTTGTTCCAATACTGGACTAAATAGAAAATTATTGCTGGACCATTTTCTACTATTTATTGTTATACTTTACTGCCACTTCATCCAGAAGACTCTCACTCTCTAAAAAACATTCTGTTGAGGAAAGAATGCATGAATTTCTTGGTAATTAAATTATTCATCTTGCATTTGACACAGGCCAGCCAAAAACCTTCTGTATTATTTTACAGATCTTTGTTATAAGGAACACAAGTTTACCATTTATAAGGAGAGTCACAAAATTTCCAATTTTTTCAAGTGATGTTGGGTTGCAAAAAGATTGAGAAAAAAGCTCTAAACACTCATTTAAATCAATGCTTACACTCTAAAAGGTAAAACTTTAACTAATTGACATCTTTAGAATTTTTTTGGTTGTTGTTTGATCACTTGAAAGGGTACCATGCAGTACCCTCTTTTTAGAAAACTAATGTAAGCTCTGATTTTCCGAAGGAAAAATTCAAGGGCAACCAGTATTTTTCAAAACTAGGAGAATAACAGAATTGTCTAAATTAAGATCTGAACACCTGAATTTGTCCTCTAAAGGGCTGGTTGTACAGCAGCTCCACTGAATGAATAGGAATTTGGAAAGCTCAACACTTGAAAAATCGGTCAGTTTCTGACCTTTTCTTTCCCATCACATACAGTTTCTTTCTGTAGTTTGCTTTTTCCATCAAATCCAGCTTCAATATTGCCATCTCCTTTTGCTCATGTGAGATCATTAATGAGTTAAAGAGGAAAAAGCAAACCATGGTATGAACAAAACCAAAACTGTCATTTTCCATATTCTGTATATTTACTCATAGTTTTGACCAATACACACTATGCTTGTAATACTGAAACCCAGATTTTTTTAAAAGTGGGACAATGCCAGTTTAAATTAGTGCAGAAATCATACCCAACATAAAATTGCCAGTTGCTACTTAAAGAAGGAGGTTGCTGTTGTAGATTACAAGTGTGAGTAATGGCCCATCTGGGCAGAAAACATGACATCTGTATGGACAGGAATGCTGCCTAAATTCAAGATCACCTGCTCCTCCTCTCAGTCTAGTGCTTAGAAAATAGTATTCAGAAATGGTTATAAAATTCCCAGTTCTGTTATTTGAACAGTAAGTACCTCCTTCCACTCATCCTTTGGAGAGCTGATAACTGAAATTAGTTTTATTTTATTTCTCATCTGGAACAAAAATTGAAAAAGAAACCCTGAAAACATCTGTAGACATATGAGCAATAAAGTTCACAGGAAATTTTCAAACATATTTTGCAATAACTATTGTATCAGTTTACTATTTGCAATAACTATTCATGCATTTATAGCATAAACATAGAGCATAAAATTCACATTTTTCACAACTGGCAAGAAGTAAAGTTACTTTCATTAGTTGAGAAGAAAAGTTCTAAGCTGAGAGGAGGTGCACTGTAATTGACATACATAAAATAATTACATGCAAAAGTATTTCTCCTTCAATGTCAGCAGACCTAAATGGAATTCTTGATGTTAAATCAAGTAACATGCAATCTTGGCATGTAGGTTTTCTATAATTAATTTAAGAAGTTTAAAATTTTAACTTGCAGCCACTAGTGCAGCTCATCTTGACACAATCAAAGCATGTTTCAGATAATTTTACATAAATTTATTAAAAAGTAACTGGCACAAATTGAAGTGCATTGAAGCATCATGTCATAATGCTTCCACTGGTTGAACTATTCTTACACATTCTATTCTGGGAT
Source organism: Buteo buteo (assembly GCF_964188355.1). Lineage (NCBI taxonomy): Eukaryota > Metazoa > Chordata > Aves > Accipitriformes > Accipitridae > Buteo > Buteo buteo. The sequence continues at coordinate 21,729,092 of NC_134204.1, forward strand.
GTTTCATAGGCTTATGAATATCTTCTGAATCTCTTAGTTACAGTGGTTTTTATTCAGTCTTTACATATTACTCCATGTTAATATTTCAACAGTACATAGATTGTCTTCTACACATAAAGAAATATACTCCATAACAAACCATTAATAAAGGCTTTTTACAAAAAACTATGCATAAGGTCTATCAAAAAGGATGACTAGAAAGTTTTCAATATAAAGTTTTTTACTTAAGTATTGTACAATACCTGACCTGTGCCACACAAAGAAATCACTCCTGAAGAAAACATTTTCAAGATTAATTATTCTTTATAAAATGCTTTAAAGATGTAAAGCTAACCATGAATGCCAAATATAAATAATGTAGTTAAAGCAATAAAGCAACAGTGTATGTAGTACTGTTCCATAATAAATTCCTTTGTGATAGTTAGATTTGAGTTTGAGGGCCAACTGCAATTAACCATTAGAGTGTACTTTTTTTAAACCATGACATGTCTGCTGGAAGATCATTTCAAGACCCTTAATGAATTTTCTAATGAAGATATATGTAATAAGAAAACCTGAACAAATATCTTTGAATATCATAGGAAATAATGCTTAAAGACAGTCTCACTAATAACTAAAGCCTTAATATGCAATCAGCAAGAAAAAAATACATGGAAATAATTATAGAAAATATTTTAAAATTATCAGTTCTTACTGTATTTCTAAACAGAGCTGAAGACTGAACAGAATGGCAATTTTTTATTTTCAAAAAGTAATCATGGAACTGGGATCTCACATGAATATACAAGCAAGGTCTCTGCATTTTTACTGATTAACTCTCAAAAGGTGCCATTCCAGAAAAAAAGACTCTCTTTTTGAGTTTTAGGTGTGTTCATATGGTAACTATTTTGCAAATGAATAACAGTCCTATAGAAATCTCAAGGCAAGGCCTGGAAGACACGGATTAAGCATTGTCTACTAATTTCAAAATATATAGCCAAATTGTACACATTGGTTAAAAGTTGTGTAACTTTCAGGGTCTCTAGCAATTTATAGGCACAATATATGCAGAAACAGCTGAAGATACTACAACAAAATCATGTTCAATACTATGCCTGGAGTGTCTGATAATCAGCTCACAAGCATATTGAAAAGAAAGCTGTTAAATAATGACAGCGTTATTCCAGAAAAGCAATGATGTGAAACAGCCAATGTTTATAAGAAAATATAAACACCAGGACTACCCAAAGTAGAAGCCCTTATCTATCATATGGAAACGGTTCTGGGACAATTGAACAAAGCATGCAAGAATGCACTGTGAGGGTATGCTGCAGCTTGTGGCATATTTGGAAAAATGGAAAATATAAATTGTCTGTCCTTCTTATGCAAGAAGAATAAATAAATTCTTGGTAAGATCAGCCAGTTCTGGTTTATTGGTTTTTTTTATTTGATTTTGGGGTAGGGGTTTTTGTCCCTGTGTTTTGTTTGTTTGTTTTTTGATGTACAGAGACAAGCAATGCTTCACTGATCAACATTTGTACTGAGCTGAAGGTCAGACTGCCAGCATTTCTGCAAGCCCATACATGTGAATTAATAATTGCTGTTGAGTTACTGGTGAACTACAAAATCATTGCAATGGCATTTAGAATCATAGAAGCATAAAACAGCCCAGGTTGGTAGGGAGACCAGAAGATCATCTGGTCCAACCTTTCACAGGAAAAGGAGCCTAGATTTGGTAAAAAAAAAAAATAAAATAAAAATTGAGTCATTAAAAAGGGGGGCATTGAAAATGCAAAGCAATTTTTTATTATTGTAATTATTTTTAAGTTTTCCCCAGATTGTCCCCTAGAATTCTCTGTAGGATATATAAAATAGTATGGTTCAGAGATTTTAAAACTGGAAGAGATCACTATAGGCAGCAGTTTTTAAAAAAAGCAAATGTCAACAAAGTCTAGCTGAGGAATTCCTTCACCTAACCCAGTAAAATGTAATTTAAACATTTGGGTTATTTGTTTGTTTTCCATTTTGGTTTTGGGGGGTGTTTTGTTTTAAGACAGATAGTTAGTCTAATGACTTCAAATCTTGGACAGCTCATTTCACATTTAAGTGATTTGTTTTAAAATATCTTTATGTATCTTGCTAACTTTATACAGTGATGGAATATTGTCACAGTTTTGCCTGCCAGGTTAGAAAGCACATACACATAAGTATTTCAGCTCTGTGTAGTCTCTTGTAGTCTTTTGATAGTTAATATCCAATATGATTTTAATAATTATCCAATATCTTTCATGGGCAGGGTGTGATTTTGCCCCACAATGTCTGCTCAAAGGTTTGGTGCAGGCCATTTGTAGTATATGCTGTTCTGTTATGGTAATAAATTCAAGCCTGAGCAACAAAAAAAAAACTTCTGAAGAACAAGATGCATCTCTGTTGCAAAGGTTTACCAATAAAAATATTTGACTAGAAATACCTTACTAGTTTCAAATATAAATACCTTCCTCTTTTTTCCTTTGATAAGTCAGTGACCTGTCCTGTAGCAGTCCTACAGATGCCACGAAAATATTCTCCAGACTTCCAAGTCATTCTTCTTTGGAACATCTGTGGATTACCCTTTTTTCAAGTAACAGTATTGAGAACTGGACAATCTTCTGATTATCGTCACACCAGCATCATTAACAAAAATATATCTCTACTTATAATCCCCTTTATGCATTGCTAATGACTAACATTAGCTATCTCATCGCATCATTGCTCTGGAAAATGTACGTTTGTATTTCTGCTCTGATCTACCAATTCCTTCCATTCTACTTTCCAGAACAGATTCTCACGTCAGATGACACATGCACTGGCTTTGGTCTTACCTTTGACTGTACTAAATACTGATTTAGTTCTCACATCCCAAGCAAACAAGACCAGTAACAATGACTCATCATTAATACTATTTCTTCATCACCCATTTTCTGGTCCTACAGTATTCAGAAAGAATTTCCTGTTACACATTTTTTCACAATCCATCTTCACTCATAATTACTGTTAGCACAGTCTACCTGTTATAATGCACTAACTGTGCATCCATGCATATTTATATTTAAATAAGTAAAAAATCAGATTTAATTTTTATTTTAAAAAGAAATATAACAAGGCATGAGTATGTATATATTAAGTAATGCAGATTTCAATTTAGCAATAAAATAATCTTTCTAATTCAGGATAGTTCTCACATGAAGACATACAATAAAATGTTATTTTAGATTTTTTTTTTCCCCAAACATTAGGAAAATTAAGACTAGAACATGAGGTTGCCAACTTAATATTCTTCATGTAAATTTAAAATATTTTTTCAATTTGCTATTGAATGTAATGATTTTTATTATTTTTTATTTTATACTATTTAGTATCTGAGGTAACTAAATATATTCCCTTTATCAATCATTACAGGCTTTATTCTTCACACAAATTCCTGCTTTTCCTTCCATCACAATCAGGCTGAAAAGAAATCTTACATGGTGCAGTAAATGATGTAGCTCACTAAGATAGACAAGTCCAACTTGCTATGTATGTGAATAAAAATGAAATACCAATGGCATTTGTTTTAAACTGAAGTTGCAAAAAACCAGCATATTTGTAAGGATCATCTACCTAAAGCCATTGCCAGGAAAGCTTGTTACATGGTCAGTTAACAAAGGTGGGGAAAACAAGTATAAAAGACAGGTGTATATGAGAGATTCATCATGTAATTAACTATCTGCAGTAATTATTCTCCAAATACTTCTCATTTAGCCCTAAATAACTAGATAACATCAAAGTATTTGCAATAGTTCTCCATATTTAATGAAATTATATTTTGCTACAAAACACTGCTAAGTCTGAGGTAGGGCTTAATCAGTTGTAGCAATTCTGGTTTTAAGCACAGATCAACAGCAACGTGCATACAGGACTTTTTAGTCTGATAAAACAAAGCAGATTGCTTTTATTATCATAGAGTCATAAAATGGTTTGGGTTGGAAGGGACCTTTAAAGGTCACCTAGTTCAACCCCCCTGCAACAAGCAGGGACATCTTCAACTAGATCAGGTTGCTCAGAGCCCCGTCCAACCTGACCTTGAATGTTTCCACGGATGAGGCATCCAAACCTCTCTGGGCAACCTGTTCCAGTGCCTCACCACCCTCACAGTGAAGAACTTCTTCCTTGCATTTAATCTAAATCTACCCTCCTTTAGTTTAAAGCCATTAACCCTTGTCCTATAGCAACAAGCCCTGCTAAAAAGTTTGCTCCTGTCTTTCTCATAAGCCCCCTTTAAGTATTGAAAGGCCACAATAAGGTCTCCCTGGAGCCTTCTCTTCTCCAGGCTGAACAGCCCCATTATATACCTTTCTATACTTACTAATAGATGAATCTAAGTTTAAGCTTTCATTCATCATCAGACATATGTCAAAACACTTGTGACTTCACTGAGACCAAACATCCATAATTTTTAAAAGTAATTCTTCAATTTTATTTCAGACAAAATGCTATTAATGTAGCGTTTATAACTACTGCTATTATAACAACATATTGCAAATTAAAAACAAAATAAAAATAGTTTGGGAACATGAATGGTTACTAGTTTCTTGCTTTCGAGAGTTTATCTGAAAATACTTTCAAATCAAAAGCTCTGAAGTTATTATTTTAGAGGAAATTACAGAACTATACCTTTTCTATTAAAAAATAATTAAATGCTTTAAGAAAACTAAATATTTGCTGCTTTAAGCTTTAACATGTACACTCTAAAAGTGAGCACATCAGGTTGAGTATGATGTTTTAAAAGCAGCAACTCATCAAATCTATGATGAATTTTTTTTTTTCAACATTTACTATGCTATCAAATAAGAACAAGATAAGTTAAACATATATTTGGAAGTGCAAAGTCTGTATTGGGATGAGCAAAACGTACGCCCAAGTATTTTTAATGTGGGACATTTAACTAATATATAGGGAAAAGGCTGAATGGTTTTCAATTGTCCTCAGTTATGTAAAGATCACTATTCCTTTTCAGCAACTGTAACCAGTACTGAATCAGTTTCTGAAAGTGCCTCTGAATTCCAAGGAAGGACCACATAACTTCAGACGAAGAGATCGGAATCATGAGGTCGTCTAGCTCCACAGACTATACAAACTCAGAGCTGCTTCTGTTCAAAAGCCTCCTTATAGAGGAGGCGGACTGTATTTCCTTAACTCCTGACGGCGCTGCCGCCGGTGATGCTGCCAGCCTCAGCGCGGGCCGTGTCCACGCTGCAAGAGCAAACGGCAGCCCAGAGCCGCCCGGCTCTGGAGCCACCATCTCTCCTTGGCTCTTCTTCAGACCACTCCAACTAGCTCCGAGATAAAACCAGGAGAGGATCCTGAAGTAGTTCACCCTAAAGATGACTCCCAGCAGGTGATATGGACCAGTCTGCATCAGTTTGGTTTCCTTTGACCTACACAATCTTCCAGCACTACCCTACAGCTTTTCATCCCCAAACATCACTAAATGCCCGCATGCGACACCTCAGGACACACTGTAAAAACAACAGTGCACTGGGCCACATTACAGTCTGTGTTCTTATTTATTATTTCAAACAATTTCAACTGAATAACCATAAAAAAAATAAAATTATCTTGCTGTCATAGCAGCATCGTATCGGGCCCACAAGGAATTCACAGCCAAGTGCTGTGCAGAGAGAACACATGCCATCTGGGCTAGAGTCCTGAGCATCTTGGGCCACTCTGCGTCATTTAAATTATGGGATAAGCATCACACCCAGGAACTGATGCATCTTGCAGGATAGATGGGTGACTTCAGTCTTCATAAAATCCATGCCATGAGGACCGTTTGAGCAGAAACCTCTGAAAGGGACTAAGATCCGGATCGAAAACACTCTGAAATGAGGCAGGTCTTGGTAACTTAGGATGAAGGTTCTTCAAACACAGACACAGAAGACTAGCTCCTCTAATTTTGTTGGACAGATTTAAATATATCATTTAAATCTCCAAAATTAATTATGATTTAAATTAGCAAGTATAAATAATGATTTAAATACCTGATTTAAATCTTGGTTTGTAATTGCATTTTTCAGGTTTTTAACCTAAAGAAATGTTCATCTCCTTTAAAGTTCACATTTATTTTTACTAATCAAGATACATTATACCTACAAATATTTTAAATAATTACATAGTTTGGTACACATTTAACAAGTTTCTTAGCTTTTTATACTATTTTATGATATTAAAATATTAAATGTCACCTTTTTTAAATTTGATGATGACATCTTTTATTCAAGGTTTTTGTCAAGCTGCATTTCACTGGAAACTAAAATTCAATTGCAATACAGAAATCAGCACTTCAGAATGTTTGTTGTTATTAGAGTTGTTATTTATAGAAAAGAATGAATATGCTATAGATATTTAAAGAAAAATAGTGGTGGGCATGGATTTCAGCTGACATGCAAATAATTGAAACTATAGCAGAAGACTTCTTTGTATCCTTCCAGACTTCAGAACCGAGATCTAGGCTTGGGGGAGGGGTTTGGGGGATTTTTTTCTTTGCACCCCTTTTCTTAAAATGATTAGGAGAAGGAAAGTAGTTGCTGGCAAAGTGGGAAAACTAACCAGCTTTTCTATTTCATTATTGACAAAAGCAATCTGAATAAAAGAAACAATTTTTTTTTTTTTTTTTGCCTTGGGCTGTGAAAAATAAGCTACTGTTTCTTACAGCCAGTTTAACTTTTCAGCATATTGGTTTTAAGTGCTTGGTCAGGAATTAGGATAGCAGTTTAACTTTCTGCAAAGCTTTGATAGTAAATATACACAATGGTCTATTTGGAAATAAATAAAAAAAACCCAAACAACCAAAACCCAAACCCCAAACCAAACCAGCTTGCATTATTTTAGTAATTACTCATTCTCTACCTACGAAATAGAATGGGAGAAACACATTCATCTATTGTACTCATCACAAACAGAAGTCTAATTAACAGAAATAATTACTAGACACAAATATGAGAGGTATAAAATAAAACTGTTTGAAACCTAATCTAGCAGTCTAGTTTAGACTACACAAGGTTAGATCACATCATGTCAGATCCTGGAAGCAAAGTAAAACATATCTGGTGTTATCTTCAACTACAAATAGATGGAACACCACTTGTTAAACTGTAAAGCGTGAAGTCAATAATTTAATGTGTCTGAAAGGTTTCCTTTTTATAAATTTATGATATGAAGGGATGCTACTTACTTTTAACATGAACTCTATATTTATCCAGAATCAAGATGATGTTTTATTCCTGAAGTTATAAACTGCAGCATAATTATATAAGCAATATGTATGTAACTTAAGGAATGTTCTTAGTTTTCAGCCACAGCTGAACAAACTAACTGGGAAGAAACTAACAAGTATAATACCCAATATTTAGCAGTGACTTCATAGTGCATCTAAAAAGCATAATACGAGAGTATTCTAATGAAATAAACAGTTTAAGTATTTATTTACTTAAGTATACTACTTAAATAAACTCATAGATTCAATGAAGCTGAAAAATGAGGTGCAAAACCAAGAATATATTTATCTATGAAAAATTGTAATTATATAATAATTTAAAATCATATATTATATGTAATTATATATAATGCATGACTTTCTATTCCAGAACTGTGATGACTACATTTCAGATTTCTTAGATACAATATAATTTCTGGTCATTTATTAACTTCTTCCTTGACGTAATACTTTTCCAGGGTAGTAAACACTAATCAGCACCAATAACACCTACCATTTTGACAAAATATTTCTTTACCAAAGGGGATCAATTCAGTAAGATAACACATATTACATGGTAGTTTATGGACCCAAAAATGTCTTTCTCAGCTGAATGCATGTGGGAATTCTTCCTTTAAGCAGTTATGATACAACTAATTTTAACACTAATTTTTCAAAATAATAGTTCCAAGGGATTTAATTTGCAATTTACCGTCTTTAGAAGTGACATAAAAAACTCCTCTTGGGAAAATTTAATGCTTATGACAAGACTCAGTAACTCACTTTACAAATTCATATTATTTGGATAAATATTTTACCCAGTCCTTGCTTCAGGAAAACTTTCCTCTTCACAGTCAAGCTACAGATCTTAATTAATTATTGGCCCTTTTGTAATTATTAGTTTCACACTTCTGCTGTATTCAGGCAAAGGTAAAGTGACCAGTTCCCACTGAATTGAAACTTACTGCACAGCCATTAAATTATAATTTACAGCAGCACTGTCTCACATTTTTCAAGTAGTGATTCAGAAAATTCCTGTATCATTAAAAATCTGCCAAGCAATCCTGCTTAGTTAAGACTTTACACAACATTTTACAAAAGCCCTTAAATGCATCCTCTAAACATGTTAACAACAGTAATGCATATAATACGAACACATACAATGCTAAATTGCTCGTTTGTTCCTGAGATTTAGCATGCCAGGCTATGCATTCTGTAAACTTAAAAAAAAAAAAAAAAAAAAAAAATCAATTATATAATTTAACAATGAATATATAACTTCATATTTGATTCCAAGAAACTGTGACCAGACTCGTCCTGAATAAAAGTAATTGTTTTAAATATTTATGTTTTGGCCTCCTAATGTTTTCATCTTTTGTTGCTGCTTAGCTGGAATTGCAACAGCTTCAAAAGGAAAAATAAACTGAAGAGGCAAATAAGAACAAAAGCAAAAAGAAAATGTTTCTAATAAAGTTGTTTCTTCAACTTTTTCCAATTCAGCAGAGGATGGAATAGTAATGAAAATAACCTTTTTAAAGGTTGGGGGGGGGGGGGGATTATTTTTATTTCCTGTGACATGGAAAGAACATTATAATCTTCAATAAAGTGTTTCTTGCAGCTTCAGTTTTCCTTGGCATTGTAAAAGACTACAGGATGTCAATATCACATTGCTGAAGCTTGAAAAAGACTATCAGTGTTTCATCAGATTTATAAAGTGGGATTCTTCTAAATATTACTTCTTTGTACATTGTTTTCTAAATAAGCCTGGTTTAGGTCTAAACTTGGGGATGAGACAAATGTACTTGAATGTATCTGCCTACATTAGTAATACTGTTCTCATGAAGCAAATGGCCCCAAGACACCATTTTTTTAATCCAAAACTACACCTAGGAAATGTGTTATTCTGTGAATAAATCTATCTTTCTGACATCTTTTACAATCTAACAGAGGAGGGGGGGAAACAGGGATTTGTTTCATGAGCTGACATTTCATTGCATGAAATAGTTGATTTCTTGGACTATTTAAAAGAGTGTTATTTTATTTCCTAAGGCATGGAGCTTGCAACAGTACTAACTTAGATTTAGAAGGCCATGTAGTGCTAAATATATTTATAGATATTTCAATTGCTGGGGGCTGAAAAATGTATTTCCAGTTACAGTTACAGATTTCACTGCATTGTACTCATTTTGATGACACTGCTTCATTTTTTCCATCAACTGTTACCCAAGACTTAAAATTTCATATGTTTGCAAAGTACTTTTTTGATGATCAGGTGACAGAGGAAATACTGATATTAAATGATATTATTTAAAATATTGTATTTTAATCCTTTTGGTTCAGGGATTCTATGTTTCTTATGTCTGTGGGCAATTGTGCATCTTTTATTTGCTATCAGGAGTACGAGTCACAAAATATATTAGTTTCTGTAGTGCCATCATTGATAGTGTCAACAGATAAATTTAATACTGGATTTACAGAGAAAGGGGTATGTTTTCTTTCCTGTTTGCAGAGTACTAAGCACATTTCTTGCTGTTGTTCAGCATAAAGAAATATTACACATTCCTAAACATTTTGGGTAAGTAGAGAGTAAAACAGACTAAAATCAATCAGAAAAAGTGGGAGTTAAAATTGTATTGTTAAGAGAATAATAGGGAGACTATGCAAAATGGAAAAAAATTAAAAACATTAAGAAAATGGAATAAAAAACAAAAGGATTTTGAACATAATCTTTTAAAGTACTAGCTTACAATGATAACTTGCAAAAATAAACTAAAGAGAAACTTGCCCTGAGGACATTACATAAATTTAATATCAGTTCAGCATTTGTAGGTTAAATGGGCTCCCTCCCTTTAGTATCTCTCATGTTTTGCTTTCTTTAGCCTTCTGCTGGTTTTTGCTATACAATTGTTTTAGCTGGTGCCATTCTTCAATGAATCTTGACTATGCTATACTGCATGCCAGCAAAACAAGTTCCAAACTAAAACTAAATAAGATGAAATAATTAAATACTGCATCACAACACATGTATACAGGGAGCAAGAATGCAAGCCACCTGCCCAGGCATAAAGCTGACATTTTTTAATTTTCTAATGTTCCCACTTTGCTAATTAATACTTTTGTGTTATGTTTAGTGTCATAGCCTTTCATGGAATAGTGAAATGTTAGAAAATGTTTTTAAATTTATGCAATACACCCAAATGTGATTATAGTGCACTTTGATCAAGACAGTGTATTGGGAGCCTTGCAGAAGACATTGAGTTCAAACGGTCAGGGATCTTTAACAGGCCGTGCCTGCTCTATTGGGCCTCATACTTAGGGCTTGAGAAACCCATATGTCATTCATATCACCTGTAACTTATCTTACCGTTGGGAAATATAAACTGTATGTGGATTGAGGGGTAGAATGTCTTGATGCTGACCAAGAGACCGCTGCACGTTTAGCAGGCAGTGATCCCCTATAACAGTTAACGTGAGCAGGTGCCAGCCAGTGCTGTGCTGCACAAATCCTGTGGCCGCAGGATAACCTCAGACAGCTCGATTGCAACAGGGGAGCCTGCGGGCAGCTCCCACTCAGCACCGTGTTTACACCACCTTCATGGCTTTGTGTTTACCTAACAGCACAGCAAGAAGTTCTCATGAGAACATCCTTTGGGGAACAGAGTTGTTTTCTTATAAGGAAATTACATGTATTTGCTCAAAGGACCAAAAGGGAGAGCTTCTCTCCATGGGTAGGATCCATTCTGCTCTACACTGTGCTGTGGGAAAATCCATCCGGGCTCCATCCGATGCTGCATGAACATAGGGTGCCCAGCATCTGAAGGGATGCAAGATTTACTTGCTATCTATATTCCGCTTCTTTTTCTGTCTTATTAAAGCAGTTATCATATTAAGTCATTTGTTGTCAGGCCTTTTCTTATTGAGATTCAGAAAGAACCTTGCACCTTCTCTCCCTCTCCTCACCCTCCACCCTGGCACAGAACAGAGGGACACACTCCACTGTACAAATTTCCACTGCTGGAGGTAAAACACTTGCCCCATAAGGTGGAAACAGGTGATTAATACTCCACAAACCTTTCAGAATGGTGTGGCAGACTGCACTTCTCTTTCCCAAGATAAGCAGGGTAGCAACTAAACAGGAGCTGGGTGGTCCTACCTTTCACAGAGCATGTGAAACTGATAAGCAATTTCTTTAGCCTGAAGTAGGAGCACTGCAATGCCCTGGCAACTGGGTGCCTGGGGCAGCTGACACGGGAGGGCAGCTGCCTCCGGTGGCGATTTGATCATGTATCGCACCAGACATGTGAGGTGCCACTGGGAGCACGCCTGTACGCTGTACGTGGGCCCTGTGCCATACAGAGGTGATGTCCTTCTGTGGGAAACGGCGGTAGTGTCTGCTGTGGTCATGCTCTGGCGCTGGCAGCGAGGTGTAAGCCCTGCTCAGGAAGCGTCATTATAGCCCCCGGTGAAAACTGTCTGCTAAAACTTAGTCAGACTGTGGGTTGCCAGGGCCATACGTGTGTGACAACTGCGCCATCGGCTGCCAGGTCTGCCCACTAAAATCTGCTGCTGTTGCCTTGTTGATGGGACAAACCCTGGGTTTTATAAAGTTTGTGTGTTTAGTTGTTTTGGTAGGCTGCCAAACCATTCTGAGAAATACAATCAGCAGAAGGAAATTGGTATTTTAAGCAGTATAATTAAGCTAAAATTGAGCAGAATTCATCAGAAAGAGGAATTTCTCTATCCAGAGAGTTTTCACACTGCTGAATTTTAAGAAATCTCAGGGGTTTGCTGCAAACATTGGTGGTATTAGAAACTTCTAAACATACATTTTGTTTGTAACTCCTTGTATAACACCATGGCTAATTCAGAAGCAAAACAAATAAAAACAACAAAAAAGAAAACTACTGCACAATAGGTTTTATACACATTCTGCTATTAATTAGGAAATTCACAGCTCTTTCAGCTGGAGAGTGGGAAGAAACAGCAGCACGCTGCAGATTTTTCCTCATTTTAATACCTACAGTGTTCTGATTTTGTAAATTCTGTATCTTTGAAATCTTAATCCAGCCTAGGGTGGTGAGAGAAGAGGGAAGGGGACAGGGAAAAAACATGTCAAGCATCTAAACAGACTAAGGAACCTGCTAAATCAGTCTGCAGACTTAGGTTGCCATTTCAGGGTACCCAATGCTTACTTGTCCACTGTTAGACGAGTCAGCTGTGTTGTGAGAAACCCACATTAAAGCCTCAATGCTGGCACACAGAGAGCAAGAACTTGTACCTGGGCTTCCTAGAGTACAATTAAATACCCTTTTAACCACGTGCATATAGGAAAGCATGAGGGACTAGCTGATCACTGTTACCCGACTTTATGTTAATAAATTTACAAAGTTTGGGTTTGTTCTACAATGCAAAGGTAACATTAAAATCTGTTCTCCCTCCAAAAGACAATTCTCATTTTCCAGCCAGGTCTGGATATCCAGGACCTTAGTTTTGCCCAGTGAAAGCACAAATTATTTTCTTTTGCCTCTCCCTTAGACTTCCTCAGAGATGCATATATTTCTCATTTCCTTTCTCCCCTTTTCCAGACAGACTTGTTATTTTCTCCTCATTGCTGAGGATATCAGACATAATCACTAGGCATGCACAGTACTTACAATACCACAGTATACTGTATGCAAAACAGTCCAATACTAAATATCCCCATCAACAGTTCACTGTGTACAACACTGCGTTTCATACAAAGTCTTTTGGAAAACAATGTTAACTGGTGTAACGACAGTTTCTTTAGGAAGAAGTCTATATACAGGGAACACTGTCATCATCTGTTGGTCAATCTATGACAAAAACTGTACAGAAAAATTGGAAAAATACATTTCAGTATCTACATTCACTTAAAATAACAAGAAGAATTAGAGTAAAAGCTTACACTAGGGAATTACATTTTGTTAAACTTCTGATAACCATCCTATTTTACATCATATATACAGCATCATACAGAAAGAAACTAACAACAACACTTCTGAAGTAACAGAGGCCGTTACTGTAACATGTAAACAGAAGAAAGGTCTACATTTATGAAGTTCCACCTAAAGAAAAAAAGGAACTAATGTTTTACTACAAAAAGACAAGTCCATAAGACTCTTACATGACCTTTTCAGTTGTATACTATTCATGAATGTACTATCATTATTTCTTCCCTGGTAAAATTGTGACAGCTTCCTGGTAATCATAACCTAGAGTAGCAAGCTCCAATATTATCACCCTATTAAACACTCATTTCTGAAAGAAGTGACTACATAGCCCCCCAGTGTAGGAATCTACAATATTGGTTACAATTTACTGAATGGCCATACACTTTCTTGTCTCATTTTGTTTTGCTTAAACTTCCCTCATTCTTAGCCTTTCCAGTAAGCTCCTAAGAAATTAAATAACAAAAAGGAGGTATCCTGAGAGAATAAAATGACTGATTTGTTTTGCCCTTCAGAAAAAACCTTCAGCTTACCTTCAGGCTTTGTCTCCAAAATGTTTTATATTACATAACACTAAAATGGAAACATAAAACCACGTAAATTTGCCACAAAATCTAGTGGCAAATTTGATGGCATGTTTTGATAGTCACATGCCAACATCATCTCTGTGATGGGTCTCTCAGAGAGGCAGTATGACAAATTATTCAATGTTCAGCATCACTAGGACCAGGTGGCATTCAGAAGAAACTAATAAGGTGCTTTGAAAGCATAGGATTGACAGAATTCCCATCTCAGTCCCAGTTCAGTGAATTGTCACTCTGCTAACACCTTAAATTCACTGTCTCCTGCTAGTATTTCCTTTCTTTCTGAGATCAAAACACAAACATCTGCTTGAGCTTTTTCAGAAGTTAGGAAACTTTAGATCTTTCTTTGATGTCTCCATGGTGATGGGATTCCATGGTCCCAATCTGACATGAGGATTTGAATTTTTTTTGCTTGAGTAGCAATAGATGTACACCATCTGTTGGTAGCACCTGGAAGCAACATAAATGTAGTAATAAAGTGATTTCCTACTTTCCTACATTATTTTACGTTGCCTCTCTCACCTCCTCCTATTCCTCACTTCCCAGCTCCTGAAGACTAAGAGGCAACTAGCACCTCTCCTCTTCCCCCCCACACCATCTCTTGGTACCATCACATTTATCTGAAGACGTCCACCCAACATCTGAACCAGCATTACTTTTGTGTCTCCACAAATTTTTAACCTTCTTGCTTTGTAAACCTCTTAGTGTTCTTGAAAGAAGTGGGCTAGGTTCAGTGTAGCTCCTGTAGAAGCTCCTTTGCTGCATCTCATCTCCCTGATAATGTCTGCTGCTACCTTATTCTGCAGGGCTAGCTCTCAGTATCATACCTGCTTCAGCACAGCCCCTAGACTAATAAATCCAAGAGACCTTTGATATTAGTACATCTCATCAGTGAAGTCTACATCACTGCTAGGTAACTTGCTTGAGTGAGCTGACTGATTGAATCCAGTATTGGATTACTGAGAATGATATACACAGACCCATGCCAAAGTTGGGATCATCTCTCTGTACCCCATCCATTTCCAAAACACAGAAGTTTCCTTTCACTCTCTCCAAACACTTGCATGTTTGATTGTTATTATGCAAACTGGGCACTCAAGATCATAGCACTGTTGTGGGAAGGATTTGCTAACAAAAATATATGAGGGTTTGGAATTGTCTTTTAAAGTACATGCAGGCTTGGGGAGAGGCCAGCACTAGATGTGTTTACAATTTTTTTCTGTGAAAGGTAGCTAAATGTCTGCCTTACAAATATAGACACACAGCCTAATTTTAAGTTTAATAAATATAGTTATTAAGAAAAAACATGGCTGTTTCAACTCCAACTATTCAAATCCAATTGTTTTGAAAGATACATTGCTTCTAACTGCTGATTCTAATAAGAAAGAACAATGCTGAGGTAAAAAGATTCCTACCAATAATGCATTTTCATGTTTATAATCCCTAAGAATCTAAATCCCTTTTTATTCATTCAGTGCCATGGGCTTTCATGACTTAAAGCGCTATAGCTTATAATTAGCTAAGCTATGTCAGATACATGACAACCCTCCAAGGCCAGCCTGAACATAACAAGAACTATGCTGGTATGTTCCTCATTAATATGACAACAAAGTGTTAGTTTTGACTTCATTTGTCAGTCTGCAGAGCTCCAGATTTCCTATTTATGCCAAGCACTATAAGGAGGTATGATGCATGCTGGAATGAAATTCAGTTCAAGACATCAGTAAGTGAAGGTTTTGTCAAGGACACTAAAAAAAACCAGTCTCAAAAACCAAGGCAGAAATTCAAGAAAAGAAAATAAAAGCCATGGCTATATTCCAAACCCACTTTGTTATTATTGATAGGTTTGAAAGATGCTGATGGCAACCATCAGAGCATAATAGTGATGGTGGCCTGTATCCCACAACTATAAAAAGTTTTGCTAATTCCAAGGAGTGTTTCAAACACTCTTGGGCTCAGTAAAAAGGGCAATTAACAGAAGGCAAATAACAGAGGTAAGAAACTGTGAGTGTCTTACCAGTCTCTCTGGTCAGGTGAATAATTGATGACAGAGATGGAAACAGTCCTCTTGGGCACTACTGAGAGATCCCCAGAGCATTATTAACTGCAGGCTGTTAGTCAGGTCAAAGCTGTGACCTGGGCCACATAGTCCAGCATTAAGCACTCATATTCCCCACCCCACCTTTTTCTTCTGTTCAACCTGTTGTCTAAAATAATCACACTAATAAATTTACTTACAGCTTGAGGATAAGTTATAAATCTGAATCTTTAATTTGCAACAATATGAATCAGTTTCGCTGTGAAAATTTGCTTCAGTTTCAGAAGCAAAATTCTACCTTTATTTGTTTTTTGCCAAAATAAAATAGATATTCCTTTTATCTTCAAGTTATAAAACTCTTCAAATTCATAGCCTACATTGCAACCAATAACAAGTACAGAAACTTATAAAATAAACATGTATTTCTATGTTATATAACAAGTCTATGCACATATTTAATGAAAGAGAGAATATATACATTCAAGGCAACATATTAGAAGTGCAAGATTATTTTTATATTTTATATATATAAAACAATAATACACACAAAATATAAAATATCTTTAAACATACAGTACATCCTGAAATAGATGGATTTCTCCAAAGAATTTGAAAACAGAGCTGCAAAATGCTAGAAATGCTGCTATCTAACTAATTTAATGTAATCAGCACAACAACCTGTTGCACACATTTTGTTCTGAAGTCCATTCAGAAGCTTGAAAGTAAGAAAATTTGCATTGGAACTATTTATGATATTTTTATTTAATATTCATATTGAAATAGCTTTCTGAGAACCCATTTGCATCTGCCTACTATAAAATCATTTTGAAAGTCATAGCTTTTTCCCATAGAGTTTAGAAGATAAAACTAATGTTGTAGAATATAAAATCTCTATGTTAGTTACTTTAAATATGAGATCTGAAGATAACAATTAGCCCATGTGTGCCATTAACTTATGAACATATGCATTAGTTGTCTGATTTTCAGAAAAGCTCCATGAGAGGCTTAAGTAGTAAAGGAATAGGAATGACTATACTGGATCTCACTTAAGAAAGGGGAAAATAAGAGTTTTAAATATTCTAAGAATTCACTTTTCTAAGGTATAACTGAATTGTCCTTATTCAGGAAACAACAGAAAATAAATACCTACTAAATTGTTTAATGAACTATGGCTTTGAAAATTTAAATAGTTCCCCTCTTTATAGTAATGTTAGGCAAATAATATTTGTCCTTCAGAACCAACTTCTTTTCTAATGAATTTAGCATATAGCAAGCAAGATGACAACATGCAACATTAACCTGCAACTAATTATAACTTTTATCTACACACTGTAAGTCAAAAAGACTAAGAGAGTCAGTTAGAAAATAGAAAATCTTAGCTCTAACAATGAGTGCCTTGGGAATGCTTGAAGTAGGTGCCCTTTGCACATCCTTAAGAGGATGGAGTCAGATAGCATAGCCTGGTGATGAGACCAACTCAAGCACAGTTTTGAGAGAGCTCTGCCTGCATTTTATCTTTGAGATAGCCACATCAGATACACGAGAATGACATCTAATCAATAAGGATGACTTTTCATCAATATTGCTGACCGATCCCACAGGGTCGGTTCTTCCCTTAGAGCTCACCCTCAGTCCAACAACAAATTTCCTGAGCTTCTGCCAATGTTACGTCCCTAGCCACATTCTTAGGAAAAACCTCTCTTTCTCCCATTGCTCTGGTCTGGCCACGTGTCCCTCTCTTTCCTTTACTCAGAATTTGTGTCTCACTCTAGATGCTGTGGGGTCGCTGGCTTTTTGTCTCCCAGCCACTCCCCTGTCCCACGCATCCTTAGTTGCGCTCTGCAATGGTAGAAACCTCTCTTTTTCCAGAGAGCTTCACCTATTCAGTGTGAAGTGGCTAGAGCAAGGTGAATGGGCAGCCTTCATTCCTGCTGTCTGGGTGCAGAACAACACAGATAGGCAGTAAATCACAACCAATAAAAACAAATAATCCAAGAAATCTCATTTTCTTTAAAGAGGAGAGACCGCTCTGTTCTTTGCAACTGATGTTGCCTAATTAATGTTTCAAATACTCACTGAAATATTGGACTTTTCAAATGTCTACCAGCTACACTAAGAAAAATGATGACATCTAGTGACAAGACAGAAAATCACAGCACTGTCTTCCCCATACAGGACTGAATACACATTCACGTCTACACTTGTTGCATCTATATACTCACTGCAGCTTCAAGATTAACTGTTTCTTGTGTTAAAAATCAGCAGAAATGATAAACCAAACGAGACTTAAATTGCCTGGCTTGCTTGGACCTTTATCCAGCTGCATTTTAAATGCACACCATTTTAATTTCACAAATTAAATGTCCCTCATACTTTACCCTAAGTTCTTATACACTGACATGTTCAGAAAGTAGTAAACTATAACCTGCACTTGACAGACTTTTTTGTAAAAAGTAGCAAAAATGAGTGTACTATTTATATACTTCCCCCTGCCCCCAATATGGATGCTACACCAAGAAAATTCAGAGTTTTGTATTATTCTGCTCGCAACATAAAGAATAACATAAAAGCTTGGTGGTAACACTGTAGTTGTAGATTAAAGTATAGGAGTTCAGGCAATACTAGTCTCCCTAATCTTTTCCAAACAGCTGTTTTGTTTGTTTTTTTCCCCCCGAGGGCATTATTTCCCTCCCAGTGTCCTAGACAGTGAATGAATTTCTGGGATATAAAAATGGTACTTATGTGTCTGCATGATAGGTCTTCTTAATCTTGATCTCAGCCTACAAATGCCTTCTTATATTATGTATCTTTTCCCTATAGTATGTGTCTTTTCCAGCTTTTACTTTACCAACTTGACAACATAACATTGTGTAAAGCAACATTTGTACTATTTAGCAGTTCATTTTATGTTCTATTAATTACGTGACACAAAACAAGGCACTGAACTACATCACATTATTGTAATGTTATTGTCTTTATTGTACCATTCTGGACTCATTTCCAGCTGCCCTTGCTTGGAATTTTGTTATAGGAAACCATAATTCTTATTTTCACAGTAGCTACATTATCTAATGTGTCCTATATATCATCTTACAGTTCTTTCCTTTCTTCCTGAAAAACTTTAAAATTCATCTAGAAGGCTGTTTCAGTAATGATACAGTAATTTAATTCTCCATTTCCTTGGTAAAGAAAGATTGCACATGATATACTGGCCCATTTTAGCTCAGGAGAATACTGGAGCATACTCCTGCAACATATCCTTTTATCCCAATGGCTCAAGTATATATCTGAATTCCATTGATAATTATGAAATTTAGGCATATTTGCAAGTGCTGTTCTGAATAGTAACACAAAAAAAAAGTACTCAAATTTTTTGCTGAGCTTAGATCATTTCTGTCCCATTACATATGCAAAGAATGATGTTGAAAATTCCTAAAAACAGGCATTTTGAAATAAGAGAGTTATTTATATGTGTACTTATTCCCATTAATAGAAGTGGGCAAAGATGTTTTGCCTTTCAAGTCTGCACCAAGTTTTAAGCAGAACAACTCTGCAGGGACTGAATGAATTGGTAAACATGTCTTCTTTCATTTTAATCCCATGCTGACTCCAAGAGCTGCGCCACAGAACTTCAGAAAAAGCAACCAAAATAACTACATTAGTAAATTCTTGTTATAGATGATGCTTGTCAAAATATAGCTTCTAGTTTAAAGACTTCTCCAGCTGTCCTGTTTTTTCTTGCCTAAACAACTAACATTGAATTATTAATTAAATTATTAATAAAATAGGTTGCATAATTTAGATACAAAATGTATTGTTTCTAATGATAATGGAAAATCTGAACCACCAATTTAGTTGAAGTTGATGATAATGGTAAAATAATATAGTAGTAAAAACAACTCCAGTTTGGCTAATAAGAAAATAATTTATTAAAGTAGGAAGATTTACAAGCAATTATATTATAAACTACACCTGGTTTTCCACTTAAGAAACAAAATACGAAATATTAAGAAATCTGTAATCAGAACTGCAAAAGATGAAATGGCTTATTTAGTTAACTAGTCCATATGGTTGTTGTTTAGGGTGACAACAGCTATCTTAAGAAGAAACACAACCCAGTTTTATATATAGCTGACTAAATTTTACATTTCTGATATAAGCACAATTTTTCATTCATTTCAGAGTTCTTCGAGATAAGACCTGTGTTATGGTACTAGTCTGCAAAGAATATAAACATATTCTCTTTCTGTAAAACAGGTTAGCAAAATCAGCAATCACAAAAGCTGGTTATAAGCCCACAGTTCAAGGATGCATCTGTATTTGTATTTAGTTTGGCTCAGGAGTGCATTTTGAAGCTAGTCCACCTTTATCAGTTTGGTTTGCATAGCAGACAAGTCCTGGCACACAAACAGAATGTAAATGAAGTGAAACCAGAAGGTATACACCAAGACTGTATACACAGTGCACTGTGGTCATTAGGACCTAACTAGAATTAATCTGAAGTAAAACCCCTGAAACACACGCAACATAGGCACTTGTTTCTCAGTACTGACTGCTTCATGCTGCAGTAACCCCCCCATTATGATACCTTATTTGCCACTTAAGATACAGCCTAAGGGGTCTTTAAAGATAATCCCTCTGAGCAAAGTCCTGACGAACACTAAGGATGTCTACGGTTGCACTGTAGAAATCACTGGTTAATGTCTGTTTTATCATATACCATCGCTGAGATTGACAACTTCTTAGTAGAAAAGTCCCAAATACCTATGCTGAATGAAGTGAATTTTCCAATCTTCCTCTATACTGAATCTGGAACACCCAAAGGTATCTGGATATAGTCTCTTTCTCCCACTTTCCAGGGAGACCAAGTCATGCTATGAATCCACAGAAATGAGTTCCTGAGGGATGACTGTGTGTATGAATTTCTAACATGGAACCTGCTCTGAATTAAAAGTCCAGGAATCTTGCCCAGTGTGGGGAGGGTTACAACACAACAAAAAAAGTAAATAGTAGTGCCTACCTCAGTGATTCAAATCTTCAACATATACAAACATATCTGTACAGTTAATGCACATCTGTGGGACACATATCAGTTGTAAACAGAGATGAAAATTGCCATTCTCAATCTTGCATCTAGCAATTTTTCTTAATTTTCTCTCTATTTCCTAGTGTGAAGCACAATACACTAGTGTTTTGCATGAAAGTTTAAGCAGCTGTCGTGGTTTAACCCCAGCCAGCAACTAAGCACAACGCAGCCCCTCCCTCACTTCCCCCCCAGCCCAGTGGGATGGGGGAGAGAATCAGAAAAAAAGTAAAACTCACAGGTTGAGATAAAGATAGTTTAATAGGACAGAAAGGAAGAAAATAGTGGTATGATGATGATGGTGATGATGATGATGATGATGATAATAATAATAGTAAAAAAAGAATTGGAATATACAGAACAAGTGATGCACAATGCAATTGCTTACCACTCACCGACTGATGTCCAGTTAGTCCCCAAGCAGCGATCCACCCCCCCAGCCAACTGCCCCCAGTTTACATACTAAATATGACGTCACATAGTATGGAATATTCCTTTGGCCAGTTTGGGTCAGCTATTCTGGCTGTGTCCCCTCCCAACTTCTTGTGCCCCTCCAGCCTTCTTGCTGGCTGCGCATGAGAGGCTGAAAAATCCTTGACTTAGCATAAACAGTACTTAGCAACAACTGAAAACATCAGTGTTATCAACATTCTTCTCATACTAAATCCAAAACATAACACTATACCAGATACAAGAAAGAAAATTAACTTTATCCCAGCTGAAACCAGGACAGCAGCTCATGCACCTACCTATAGTGCAGAGAATGATTCATCAAAATTACTGAAATGTAAAGGCTCCTGCTTTGTAGTATGCTGTTTCAGCTTTCACTCAGGCCTGCAGGTATTGCAGGTAGTGAAGACCACAGAAATTTCATCATTATACAAGATTTCTGTGTATCGCTTGGGTCACAATGTATTTAAAGATATCATTGTATCTATGCTTTAGATCACAAATACTGATATAAATGATAAAATTTCATAAATTTAACAATTTCCAGCCATCCAAGAATATGAAAGTGGTTTATAACATCTGTTAACTCAAATGTATAATTTAACCTTGAAAATTAGACATTAGTAGCCTTGAATGTTACACAGTGATACTCTATTTTCTTTAAAAATAGCCCTTGATATAGTTTGCTAGAACGTGTCACTAGAGGTCAGAATACTGATTTCTGCAAATTCCAGCTAATCCTGAGTGCCATATTTTTCCACTGAACACCATACAACCACTAGGTAAATAGCTTGTATTTTGTCACAGGTATGTTCCTTAAAAATTTTCTTTACATACAAACTTCAAGAACTTTGGAGGAAAGACCACAGAAACTCATTGTAGATTTATTGATTTGCTGCTATAAATCTTGAGGCAGGTCTGCAATTTATTTTTTAAAATGGCAGCATTCAAGGTAATTCATCTGACATAGATTTGCAGTAAAGTGAGAGTAATGTGCCAACAGCATCTGTAGTTGAAAACACTGCAATTAAATCATCTATAGGTTTTCTTACTTGAGTTCTAAACACCCAAAAGTTTCACAGAAGTGCTAGGTTTGCACTGATCTAAAGCAGCGCGTGTCAGAGAAGAGGACAAGAGTATACTTTTCAATGTATTCTTACAGATCTCATCTAAAATCCAGAGAACACAGCAGAAAGATTTCATTACACATAATAACATTTCCTGACAAGTTAAAAATGTCAAGACATTAAACAATTTCATGTGTACTCACTGGACATGTGAATTCACAGAAGGGCACAATGCAAACTCTCACCAAACTATGTACTTCTTCATAAATGGTACTTACCTACAAAGCAAAAAAAAAAACAGAAAAAAGCCTTAAAAATCTATACAGACACACATGTATGTTTCAGCATCCTAAAAGATGTCAGAGCATCACAGTATTGTATTAACTTCTGCAAAAGGTTGCAGTCAAAACATATTCCTAGATTTACAACTTATACATCATTGGCTACGTATAGGATACAAGGATTCTCATATCAGATTTACTTTGCATTTTTCCTTCTTAATTTTGAAAAATCACCACTTTTAAGGTCTAAAAAGACTTTAAAAGTTTTGCTACCTGCCCTACATTCCAATTTTAAGAATCAGTTACAATGCAAAAACATGTTAAAAATGTACAAGGTTTTAGCTACAAAATTAAATAGTACAATAATAACAGCTGTAAGAAGAAGAATTAGCATATTCCTAAGTAGGTTATTGAAAAGATTAAAAGTTTACTTATTTTATATGGCTTTATGCTTTAGTTTCAGATAATGCTACTCTGCAATTCAAACTATTTCTAATATCAGAGCTCCAAAAATTGTTTCAATATTATAAATATTTAGCACTAAATAACATTGTTTATTCATAGGTCTGACTCTTCAACCACATGTGTTGCCTACCTTTGAGAGTGTAAAAAAAACCAACATGGCACATAATTGACTTGGCCAACTTCACAAAAATCAGTCAATAATCAGATTGAAATAATACTTTAGTCCTCAAATACCCAGTCATGTGATATATAATGGAGAGTGGATGAACATGCTTAATCTCGCCCTTTAGAGTCATTTCATACCATTAAATTATGAGGCATTCTCTTGCTTTCTGTTCTTTCAAAGGGAGAAAAATAAATTAAAAAATACAGGAGAAATTTCTTAAATGATATGAATTTCAAAGCTGTGAATTTCTTGCCTGTGCTTAGGCAAAGGTCACCAGAATGCAATTGTATTCACAGTTGTGTAAAATAGGCTCTAAAACACTGTATGCATGTGCATACAATGAAAAACAAACGCAACCAACCACAAATCCCAAAATCAAGCTTTATGCCCAAGTACTGGCATTACTGCATAGGGTTGGTCCTACTCTGCTACAGCTGTTCTAAATTATTTTGTGTTGCTGCATGCAAATGTTTCCATACCTATGTGTCTGCAGGCTATAATAAAATCATTTGTTTCCAGTACTCCACAGCAACAAAGACTCCCGAGCATTTGTTAGCTACAGAAAGGTTTCAGTTTCTGTTCAAACTAGAGATAAGAATGTGATTTGATATGAAAGGTCTGTTATGACACTGGCAAATGTAAGACTGTTTAATTTGTTTCACATCCTGTTTTATTGGTTGTGAGCTACTTCTGCACAGCAAAACACAGTGTCAAGGCCTACATTAAACTGAGCTATATTACATATTTATGAATTAGCAGTGAAGCTGCCGCACTGGGTGTTGTAATGCTGTGCCCAGTAACCTGGTTACAGTAGTAATTGACTTTGCTTTTTTCTTTTCCTTATCTAGGCTCTATAACACAAATGCTCCATTTTCGCCAACCTAGGAATTTTGTAGTTCAAGCAAACATGCCCGTCTGCTCATGATGTGCATGACAAAGCTGGAAAGATGTGTGTATATTTTTAGAAAAACCTCTTTGCTTTACTGACTCTCCTCATCACAGTCATGTTATATAGCCGGAACAACAGCCAGAAAGCCATCAGACAAAGGTGACTTTTAATAAAGCAAAGATGTTATGCCAAACTCAAACTCAGAACAACAGACACATATATCTTAGACCATCCAAAATGGTAGATGTTCTTGCTCCATACAGTGTCTTTTTATTGTAATCATTGTGATAGCATACACTTGAATTGGAAAGGTACTGGAGGTATTTCGTCAAGGCTGACAGACATTTGAGTTCAGGAAGGCTTGGAAAAGGCATTGTAATTAATGAATTTCCATTTCAGCCATTGAAAAACTGTTAGCTATTGAAAAGCTCTTCCAAACAAAATCTTTAAAGACAACAAATGGAAGCTGCAAGACTTGCAGTTGCCTTCAAAACATCTTTACTCCAGGTATTAAACATTGGGGGGAAAAAAAAAACCAAAACAACCCACATACTATAAATTGTCACAAATGCCTTTATTTTTCTAAATACATGCAAATTTCTATCATTCCTCATGAAAGAAAGATCAAGTTGAAATTCCTAATCTGTCTATTCCATTTACATGAATTTTTGATCTCTTGGTATTAGTTTTTGAAAATTATTTACATCAAGCTGAAGAACAATGAAATGGAGGTTACGTAGAGCATGACATGCTCTAATAAAAAAAAATCCCATAGCGATCAGAGATTCCTCGGAAGACTGATCTTACCAACTTCTTCAACATTTTCCAACATATCAAGCCCCATATGTAAGTCTTAGCAGGCTGACAGGTGTGCTTGCTGCATGTATCTGTGGAAAGTTCCACCTATATCATGGAAAGCTCATCTGCAGAGACCTCAAGACAATCTAATTGCTCATGAAGATCAACCATATTACATCAGTACTTTTTACTGTCCTGCCTGAGGTCTGAAAGCTAGCTCACAGTCAAATTACATTAAATGCTCAGTACTGATTACTGAATATATCCACAGATAACAAAAGTAATTATGACTTTTTTAATACCAAAAAAAGAAAAAAAAAAAAAAAACAAAGAAAATAATTTCCCCTCCATCCCAGCTCTCAGAAAAATGGAAATAATATTGGAGACTTGAGTAAGGTGCTTGTCAGTCTTGAAATACCCTAATCCAATCAACTCTGCACAGAATTCTACATGAGTATGAAATCACATATCTACCTGACAGTACTCATAGGCTTAGCAGCACTGAAACCTTATCATTGCTAATTTAAGTATAAAAAAATGGCAATTTTTAATACTATATAGTTCCAGGATTTTTTGTTGGGTTTAGTTGATCTGTGAGTTCAGTTTACTGCAACTGAAATAGCTTAAGAGTATGTCTCAGTAAGCAATGGCCATTCTACCTACACAACTGTGCCAAGAAAATTTACTTCCAGGCTGCAGGTCTTCTGTCATTCCACTTTTGTATCATTCTAGAGAACAGAGCAGCAAGTATGCTTAAGCGTGCTATGGGTTTATGGCAGTATTAATGTTTTCAAAAATTTTTAAATACGAATTTTTGAGGAAAGGGGTGCTTTTTCCACTGTATGTTATATAGTATTGAGTTAACTAAGCATTTAAAATTATTAATAATTCAAAGCTGCAAGTAAAGTTTCCTTGTGGCTGATAGGATGGGAAATATTAGAATATTATCCTCCTTTCACACCAGCCAAGTCTTGTGTTCTTGGTTGTTACCCAATCAAGTGTGGTTTTCTTTGTGGCTGCTCTATTTTTTTTTCCCTTAAACACGAATCTTAACTTTTCTAATTTCTCAAAAACTCAAGAATGCTTGCATTTTTCCTATTAGGAAACAACATTAACAATAACCCCAAAATTAATTTGGAACACTAGAACTCTATAAGGATTATTAGAAATGAAACTAGTTTAGCCAAAAGATTCATGTTCAGTTCATGGCATTGAAAGGACTTCAAAATTCTTTGCAAACTGCAGTTACTGATTACTTTAGGTGTATTAGGATGACAGAAATCATAAAGAAATTAACCAGAAAGCACAAACAGACATTCTCTGTATCAACTTGTGCAAGGTGGGTTTTTTTTAATTTTAGCTTTGAAAACATTATAATTAATGCTTAAACATAAGAAAAACAGATCTTTACAAAGCGTACTGAGGTTTACAACATCAGGAGACATGAATGTGAAAGTCTGCCAAGAAAATGACAACTTAACTGTGCAATGTATCAGAAATTATGCAACAAAGAAAGAATTATGAGTTTAATCTATATAAAGGACTAATTCTACTTCATTAAACAGGCTGTTTGCTTTCTTATGAATTATTAAAATTGGAAAATATGCTATAAAAATAATGTAAATACTCAGCTGGAAAATTATACATTCAAGGAGTTATTTCCTCTCAGATTACTTTATCAAGGGCTTTATATATATTATTTATTTATTTTCCCCCTTATTTCTAAAATAAGGACTTCCAACTAGCCTGAGGCTGCCTGCCTGCCTGCCTGCCTACTGAATTTGCAGTAAAATAAATAGGAGCTGAGAAACCATTACCTGTCCACAGTCACAACCCTGCTGTCACACATGCATTACATATCCTCTTTTAAACATTAGAATCTCATGTGCAGGATGGTATCTCTCGCTGTCCATTTAGTTCTCTGTGTATGCAACTACGTGAAGCAAATGAGGAGGGAATAGTTGCTGAATATTGTTGATACAAAACCATGGGGTTTTCTATGTAAGCATAGCTCTTGTACATTAAGTCTGATGACATGCATTCAAGTTGTTAGCATTCTAACACAAAACTTTCTGTTGCCATTTTCTCCTTCTACTAGAACCACGGCAATGGCATCCATCATTTTGCATTCTTAAAAGCAACAGAAATTAACTATGTCAAATACTATCACGGACAATACATTAACCAAAACAGAAGAGCAGAACAGATAGGCATTTCTGAAAGTCCAGAGGAGATCCTCTGCCAATGGTGGTAGTGATCTTTTCTTGCCCAAACCAAATCTTGTGTCTTAAAGAGGGGGAAAAAGAATACACCAACTGAACCAGAACATTTTTCTTATTATTTATGTATGACATTCATCACGAAATGAAAAATAATCATCCCCCAACAATTACTTTGAGCTGTGCAAAGTCACCTGAGCAGGAGAGGATTCTCCTCTACAAAGTCTAATAACAAGACAATACAGAATTTAGATCTCCTTAATCTCAATGCTATTCCATAACTGCAGATATATTCCATATGTCTGTTATCTATTAGATGGTCAAAACCAGTTTCTCAGAAGTTCTCTTACAACAGGAAGTTGCCTTATTTCAGTTTTAGCATTTCTGTATAAGACTACTTTTAAGTGTACTCAAGACAATATGTAGTTAAATGAATATCGTAAATTAGCAAGGCATATATTACAGAAGAAAGATTACTTTAATCAAAATAATGGAGTAAAATATATATACAGTAATGGATTTGTTTCAAGTCTTTGTTCTGCTAATAATAGGCACTAATTACCTTACGCAAAGAAATCCAAGTCACAGTTAAACTTCCTTTAAAAGTTGTAATTATAATCTACATTGTTTCATGACTCACTTTTTATAACATAGTGCTGGAATACTGTTGCTCAGTGAAACTGAAATTACCTCTGTAAAGTATTTTCTTACCTTTCTGCACCAGTGGTCATAGTAAGCCACATGAGACTGCTTCATAGGTAAATCAGCTTGGGGAGGTAGGACCTCCGAGGCAAGCTCAGGTAACTGGGCTCAACCCAAAAGCTGAGGAATTTCTCATGCTTACCTACCTACTTCTTTCAGCTAATTGTGAAAAAGCAACTGATGACTTTTTCTCTCTTTTGTCAATTTTACTGAGTCATTGTTATATGCTGTTGGTAACAATACATTCTATTACTATTACTAATGCATTGTATCACTACCATCACCAAACCCCAAACATTCCACAACCTGACATCCTTTATGGATAAACTGTTTTAAAACATCTCAAAAGTCACTAATCTTGTCTTTTACATCCCCAAAGTAATTTGCAGAGAATGTATTTATCTACGTAACAGTGTCTGATCCCCTTGCAATGCCTGTTTCAGTTGCCTGTTGTAACTTCTTTCAAGATAGGTTTGTAAACCTCCATGCTGTGGTCTTATTTTCATTGCATTGTTGCCAAAATGACAAATTGAGCTTTGGTCTACACTTCCATCCACAATCACAGAACCCTAGGCTACGTTTTAGGATGCTATAATTCAAAGTATCTGGCATGCCAGGATATATAAATTAAAGTTCTAGTTTTGCTGGGGCTCAGGCCAGTAAAGCAGAGGCGGAGTGGTTACTAAAAACCTCCTGAAAAACAGACAAGTCTCCCTGGGGTAACAAGTGTTTACAAGTTTATTGCTCTGTGTCTTTTGCTCACATGCTCATTTTTACCATGCAGTAGATGTGAAACAATGCAATATAGCTTTTTTTTCTTAGTGAAAGTAAGTTCTCACATCAACCAAGGCACTGCATTCAGGGTGGGTGATGATTTTTTAAACACATCACAATACCTGGGCTTGCTCAACAAAATCACACTTTCACCAAGGATCTTACTTCTATGATACTTTTGATTTAAAAGAACAACCAACCAAAAAAACCAAAAAAACAAATCCCAAAACATTCTTTTTCCCTAGGAAGCTCTTTCTTTCATTCTGCTTTACTGACCTGGTCCTCTGCCACCACACTCTCAATGAGAGCTGGAACATAACTCAGGGAGACTTCAGGTCTGCTATGCAAAACACAACAAGAATCACTCCAACCCTCTTGTCTTCCTTCAGCTCTCACTAGAATTTCCCATTCTTGCTTCTTTCTTACTTAGGACTTGGCAAACTTACAAAACGGCTGCAAATCTGCTCTGTTCAATTGCATTTCTCAGCACATTAAGAAGGAGAGAGTGAGGCTAATCCCTATCATATTCTTCTTCCTAAAACTGGAGTAGGGAGTCCGTGCAAGCAGATACTCTCAGAGGGGGCCAGGGGAGCAGTGGTAGAGTAGGGCCAAGCAACACCGAACACAGACCAACTTCCAAAGAGCTGCACAAAGCACAGCCCAACACTGGTATCACAGATGCTGGTTTTGTTGCTAAATACTGCTGTATAGCTTTGTATTGTGTAAATATCCTTAAAAGGGACATTACAATACTGGTACATGGGGCATCAATGACAAACATATGGAAAGCAAGGGATATGCTGCAAATTCATACAGTAATTTACTTCACTATAACATGAGCTGAAGTCATAATAGCTCATCAATTGTTAATTTTTAATCAATTGTTAATTCAGACATTCTGGTCTGCTAATAAATTTTTCATGGGTAGCCCTTTTTTCAGGATCTCTCAGTCCAGAATATCCTTCTTGATGTAATCAATATGGATTAAAGAGGGTATGCAACAGCTACTGTCATTTTATCTTGCCATTCATTAAAACTGACTTAGAGTGAACATATGCTTTTTATACATGTACAAAGTTACAGTTCTATGAATGCATAACTCAGCTGGATACATTTCAACCTCTGGTTTAATTTCTTCTATTTGACATATTTAGCCCATACTCTAATCCAGCTGTAGACAGTCAGGTGAAGGGTCTTAATTTGCTAGATAAAATGCCAAATAGGCATAAAATAATAACAGAGAAGGTGCAACGTAACTGATAAAAATTACATGATTTAATACTGTACATATATATATACACAAAAAAACACCTGAAATATTTCCAGATGAAAGCAAATAGAAAGTCAGTGAATTTTCATCTTCCATCCTTAAAAAACTATGCAGAATATGAAAGTGCTGTAAAGTAATAATTTAATTTCATTTTTATGCTTTTTGATTCATACTTTTTCAATAAAAGAAATATTAAAAACAAATAAACAGTGATCAGAAAATATCCCTACTGGTCTCCAGTCAGCTTAAATCCTCTCTGAAATTCCTGGGAATGGTATTTTTACCTGACAGCATGACACTGCCTGCCACCCTGCTTGCTGGTCTTTAGAATAAAAAAGCCTCTTCTTTGCCTTACACATTTCTGATGCATGTCACACACATGCTGAGCTAAAGCACTGTGGAAAACAACAGCGGATTTTACATTATTCTAAAAGAAAAGCTTTTTTAAAAAGAAAAAAAGACAGCAGTGGTCCACACTCTACATAATTCTTTCTTGAACATTCTTAATCTGACTCTGTTGAGTAACAAACAACAGACATTTAAAAAAGGCAATATAATACTCCCATATCCTAAAAATCATAGTGCTCGAATTATAAATATAGAAAAAATTCTGCTCTGTAATTATTTAATGACCAAAAAATTCAACCTAGGCCAGAGGGACAGCATGGTATTTTCATTTATTTTCTGCAATATCAAAATAAGGCTAGTTTTAGTAATGAAGCAAGAATAAGATATTTCCAAGCGTCTATAAGTAGCCTTAGCAGTGTTGTATAGTTCCTCCCCACACCCCCACCTCAAACCTCTATTAAGTTCTTGGGCTTAAACACAAAGAAACTTATACAGGCACATTCAGGTTATAAATTAATCCAAGTAAAAGTGGTAAATCAATCAAGTTACCGAAGAGCAAAATATTTAAACCAAACCTTACCAAGTTGTTTCTTGGTAAAGGTAAAGGTTTGTTAGATATCATCTAAGTTACCATGTGCGCCCTTTCTTTTCCTTTTCCTCATCTCAGTTTAGTCAATGTTTTTATAAGTAACAAAGATCGTAAGAAATGATGTTGTTTCCATTGAAAGAAACTGCAAAATCCTTTAAAAGAAGAAGAATTAGCCAGTGTTCTCTTGGGATGAGCAATGATGTTAATTCAACAGAATTTAAGGCTGATGCAATACTGTCTAGCAGGCAGATAAACAATATTCAGAATGTATGCAAATGACTTAGCCAGTTCAGGTGAGCAAGTGAGGTCTTCACAAGGACTGTTCCTAATTACTGAACATCATTAAAAGAAAGGGAAGAATTTCTTGCCTCTGATACAGTCAACTTCCACACTTAAGTATTGGTGAATAATTTCAGCCAAAGATGACAGCCTCAAATGCATATTAACAGGTCTCAAAATATTTCTTTTCTGGTTAGGAATGCTCTAAGTTGCACTGGTTGGATACAGACATATAAACAACTTCCCAGTCACAGACACACACGGATACAACTTTGCTGGGTTGGACCATAAGTTCACCTAGCTGGATTTTTTACTTTCTGACAGAGGCCACTAACAGATGCTCATGGAAGAAGTGAAAATACTACTTCAAGAATAGAATGGCAATTTTCTCAATATTTCCTGCCAAAACATGGCAAGCTGAATTCATGGTTTAATTCGCATCATCATTGTGTCAAATAGCTCTCAATAGACTTTTATCCTAGGATTTTACCTAATAGTATTTTGAACTTATGTATACTTTGGCATCCACATAAACAAATTTATCATGCATTCTGTGAAAAAATACTTTGTTTCAAACCAGCTGCCTGATCATTTCACTGAGTGACCTTGTTCTTACATAAGAAATAGCAAGTAGCTTTTCCTTATTCACATTTCCTCTGCTGTTCACAATTGTATTTATTCTCTCATAAACCCAAGCTCTTTTTCAAATTGAAGCATCCTAGTCTACCTGATCATTCCTTGCTGTTCTCACTATTTGTTTTCTAATAGTTCTTAACAATCTGAGTATCTTTTTGGCTACTCCTTAGCACCAAGTTGATATTTTCAAAGGATGACCCACAATAATTGCTCAAACTCCATCCTCAAGGGTGCTAAGATCCGCTGTTATCTATGCATAGCTAAAATAGTTTTCCCCTTATGTGTTAATTTTTATTTATTGTCAACAAACTTTCTTCAATGTGTTGCTTCCTGTCAAATCAGTAGTGCATGACAGCTTTGTATCTTTAGGAACTCTTAACAAAGTACATTATAAAAAGCTATTTTGAAATCCATGTATACAAAAAGAACTGGATCATCTTTACTCATGTTTGCTGATTCCTTAAAAAAAATCCAAAAAAACAAAACCCCCACACATACAAAACCAAACAAACAAACCCACCAAAGAAACAAAACCATAAAAACCTCCCAAATCCCCCCCCCCAACATCTAACCAGTTCTGAAGCATGCTTTTCTTCTATAAAAACCCATTTCACACTTCTCTATTTTAGCATATGCACTAAAATGTTTACTTTCATTCTAAAAGTTTCTGGAGTTCCTTCAGTACAGAAATCAGACATGCTTGCTTACAATTCTCTGGATTCTCCTCCATCTCTCTCCACAAACAGTTCTTTTAAAAATCTGGCATCATGTTTGCCATCATCTGATTTTTTGGTAATAACATTCATCTCACTGATAGATGTAAGTAATAGCTTTACAAGTTTGGTATTGAGTTATTTTAGAAATCTTGAGTGAATAACATCTGGACCTGGAAACTTAGTACTTTTACCTTAATTTTTTATTTTTTAATTTTTTTAGAGTAGGCATTGGTCTCTGCTTGAAGCAAGCCTTGAAGTCAACACTTTCAAACAAAAGTTCTAGTACAAGACATAGCCTAGGTTATTTTTTAGTGAACTGTGATAGAAAAAAGATTGTTTTGGTTTTCTGCTTTTGCTTTGACTTTGAATACTCTTCTTATGTCTCAACCATTTATCAGCTTATGTACTAAATGTTACACATACTAACATGGAGTTCTTTCCAAAATAAATTATGAAGTGGGCTAGAAAGAGCCCATTATCTACCTATGCAAAACCACAAAACCTGAAACAAGCTCTGACAAAATGGATGTATGTTACTGGCTTTTAGGTGTTATACTTTATTCCAGCAGGTAATGTACGATAGAATTTACACAACTACAGAAATGCTAATACTGGCCTTTAATACTGTGAATTAGGCTCGATCAAATACAAAGCATGATACAGTTAATTTTGGCTATTTAGAGAGGCATGCAGGGATCTAGAATGCCTTACACCAGCAGTGTATTCTTTTCCACTGACTTCACTGGACTGAAAAATAACACTTGTGAAAAAATATTCTTTTTGTCCAGACATGAAAATATTCCAAAGAAGCTTTGACTAGAAAAATAAAACTTAGAAACTATGCATTATCAAACAACATTAGCCTCTATTCTACAGCTGTTTAAACAGAAAGAGCTAGTCTTTGACAAATAGTTTGATCAATAACACAAACTTTGGTTTTACCCTTTGTATTACAAATGTATTAATTTTTTCTTTTATTTTTAGGATATGTGACACAAAAAATAGCTAATTTCCATCAAATTGTATAAGATTCACTTGTCTTTCATAAAGACTATTAATTCTACTATTTTTTAATGAATATTTTAAATTATAAATATTGCAAATATTTAACAGTCCAAGACACACAATACTTCATGCTTTAGCAAATAGCGTGATACACCAAAGTTTGCCAGGCATGAAATGTATGAATTATTCAGACAGGATATTAAAAATTGCCATTTTGAATGTTGAGGTTAGCTCTATTTTTCACTGAAAGCATGCTGCTGATTAATAGAATGGAAATAGCCCTATATTACTGAAAATTTCTCTCTTAATTGTTCTGCAGTATTGTATTATACTGAAATGTAGTAGTACTAATCTCACTTTAGAAAAAATACACAGCTAATGGGTTTGCCAATGTTTGCTTCCTAAGTTGTGTTCTGCTCAGTGCATATTCAGTTCTGACGTACCAAACACTACAGCAGGGGAGAGAGCTGGGGCTAGCTGCAAATGAATAAGGCCATTTCACTTCAGTTTCCAGGCAACACAGAAATGTGTAATGACTGCGCAGCATGCTGGTCATTGTTCCAAAAGGTGCTAGAACTCATAATTATTGTGGGTTTTAATTTTAAGCATTTCTGTTTCTTCCATCTCATATATTCCAAGCCATCACTTTTTTTTTTTCCCTCCCTCTCCTTCCTTCCTAGTCATCATGTGTGGAGGACATTTTTGTTCTAAAATATTGTCTGTCTGTATAATCAGTGTAGCCACTCCTTGGAGAAAGTCCTTTGGTAAATGTCTTTACTAAAATGATATGGAAGTCAAATGATAACTGTGCAACTTTGCAGTTGAGGAACTTGTTCCTCATTTGATCCAGATAGACCAGAGAATGGAAAGAAGGTAGGATTCTGACAGACGGCATCCAGCAGCCTGAGCACTGACTGTTTCACAGAAGATTTAATTTAACAGGGCTTACTTAAATTATATTGAACAGTAATAGGAATACTCATCCTGAGTTAAAGTAGTCTAATGTTATTTGGTGAAACCTACCTCCAAAATAAATAAATAATTTTTAAAATCCTTCAAACTATTTAAGTTATAAAATGAGAATTTAAACAAAAATAATGACTTTATTAGTGATCAGTTAAAATTAATCATAGTAATTTTGATTTACTTTCTGGAGGGTTCCTGTTCACTCTTGTAACCATCATAAAATCTCCATTACTAGCAACCAGAATTTTTAAAATCTTTAACAAATCTTTACTGTGGCAGGTCTCCTGCAAATGTATCTCTAACTGTGTTGCTATTAAAAATAGTAGAATATTTAATTCTACCCAATTGCAATAGGTTTTGAGTCACTGCATATGTGAAATGTGTATTTATGTAGTGACATACATTTATGTCACTTTCGCACAACACTACATAAATACATGAATGTATTAATGTACAAAATGCTGTTAAAAGAGAACAAGCAAAGCTCCTACTTCCTTTCCCTAATTAAATATACAGTTATATGATAACAGTGATTGTATCAAGACAATTTATTCCTCAAGCACGTGTAATTCTGAGCTCAGCCCGTGGCAGGAGGCCTGCTCAGAGCCATGGACATGGTAACACACCCTCCGGGCAGCAACACTCTGCTGCAAAGTGATCTCTAACCTGAGCAAACTCAACAGCCAACAGAATTCTGACAGCACACCACCCACACCCTTATCCTACATGTTCAGACCTGGTCTTTCTCTGGCATCCTTAGTCTCTAACTACCAAAATTTGCATTGCCCCAGCTTGAATTCTTCATTAAGAAATACTTCTTTGCCACCATACAA
This sequence comes from Buteo buteo, assembly GCF_964188355.1. Lineage (NCBI taxonomy): Eukaryota > Metazoa > Chordata > Aves > Accipitriformes > Accipitridae > Buteo > Buteo buteo. The sequence goes on from NC_134204.1 coordinate 21,764,471, forward strand.
ATACTCCTACTTTGCAGTGGAAGAAAACTATTTTGTGCTTCTAATGCCAGTATAAAAACTATTAGAATAAGAATCTTTTCTTTTACTTTCTTCCCCACTTGCTGTTTTTTTCAGAGCTGTAGAAACAGAATAATTTCTTTACACAATTTCAGTGAGTGCTCTGCACAAAATTCAGGGGTCTTACAGGCCTACAGGTGCAGAAGTAGCACACATGAAGGTCTCAGGAAAGTTATAAACCTTACAATATCCAAGTGGTATCAGACTGCAAAGAAACTGTTTACTTTGCCACATTGGTCTTAACCCCTATCTACAGAATGACTCACCAGTCATATGCTAGACATCTCATTGACAGCAATGCCATCAGTGACAATTGTGGACTAATTGCCACAGTTGTGAGTATGGAAAAATATATAAACAAGAAGCAGAATGTAAAATTGATATTAATTAAAACCCCAAAAGAATATAAAAAGATATAAAAACTTTAAATTTCCAAATTTAAATTCTTTAATATTTAATTTGTACATCTATTTTTTGAAGGTGATGTTGGGGTTCAGATGTTCAGTTTAGCAGACAAAATAGAACATTGTCCCTTACAAATGAAAAACTTCACCATAGCCCTTCCAGTTGAGTCACTGATAGGTAATCATAATAGAAATATCCCAAGATCAGCCAAGATTTCTTTGCTGGAAAGGATCTTCCTTTTTTTGATCCCAGAGGGTTTAGATTATTTTTAAGTAAGAGAAATTATATTTAAAATTGAATATTTAAATTGGTTTGCTCAACAACAAGCTGAACATCTGGCAAATACAATCCCACAAATGCTCACAAATGTGTAAATTCTGCAATGATGACTGTTAGACAGCTACCAATATTTTCTAGATGGGTTAATGTACTTAGTCAGGTGTTATGTGGCTCCAGCAACCCAACATCAGAAAGTTCATTCATCTCCCTGTCAATCCCTCTTAATACATGTATGGAAGGCCAAGAGAGTACAGCTAAGCCTGCAGAAGAGTGATGAAGGAGACATCGTAAAACAACATAAGACTTCTTTTTGCATTAAAAAAACAAACAACAAAAACAACGAAAAAAACAACAAAAACAAATGCACACCAAAAAAACCCCCAGCCTGCACTCAGATATTGTTTACAGGAAAGGACATTAAGAGTGTAAGACAGTTCCTCAAATGTTAAGAAATGCCAGAGTTGTTTGTCCAAGCAGCCATAATTTGCCCTCTGTGTATGGCACACATCACGATAGAGGTGTTCTTCAACAATGATCACAACCATCTTTTCCATGAGACCAGTACTTCTTTGGGTGAGCAAAACAGATTTATTTTACAGACAGAAAAAGAGGCAAATATCTGTTGCCCCTCAATTTTTGCAGACATTGGAAACTGTAATGAGCGAAGAGTTTTTAAGAAAGAAACACTACTCTGTAAAACCATGTTTGGCCTTTTCTCCACCCTAGAGGATGTCCACACTGTTTTGAAAGCGGGTACTCTTTTGCATTGCCTGCTCTTTCTGTGAATCAGACACAGCTGTGCTTTGAACTGCATAGTCAAGGTTAGTATGGCATAGCCCTGAACTAGTAAGTCTGATGACAAGAAAGATAAATGAGTTCAGATGTACGTGTCATACTCAACTACATTAATGTTCCAGATTTTTGCTACAGATCAGTGAGTAGTCTTACAATTACAAGGAAAAAGCCCCTAAAGCTTGTATTGGTTTGGTTTCTGCTACAGTTAAGAAGTTCAAAACCAGGATAACGTTTTCTTAGATCCCTACAGTACCTATAATGTTGACAATACAAGAAACTATAAATAGATATTTAATATTTAGAAGATGAAAAGTGAACATTCTTTTAATCTGGAAGAAATAATAGCACTTTATACTTGGAAAGCATTGGAAAAGTATTAACAAAACATTCCTGAGGTAAATGTTATGATGTTTTATTTCAAGTATGTAGAATTTAGGACAATAAACAAGTCTGTTGAATCTAAAGAATGGGAACTGATGGCAGAGCTAGGTTTAAAACCCCAGGATATTTTGACCCAGTCTCACACCATATCTGTAAGGCCATGCATCCCTCTACTTAAATTTGCTTACAAGACTCAGTAACCATAGCACTTATTTGCCTGTTATTATTGTAAGTGGGAGTTGGATTTTTATATTTTATTAATATAAGTACCTTCTCTTTGAGCTGAGAAGCTTGTTCTCTAGAGTTACGTGATTGTTGCACAGTTCAATCACACAGCAATCATGCTTTTATTTCAACAGAGCAAAATAGATGTGTAACTGCAGTTTGCCTTTTTGTTTTCCGTTGTGAACTCATAGTGATATCACTATGATGCCATAGACATTGATTTAAAAGGGACACTATCATTTTTTCTACTGATTTAAGTGCTTCTCCATAGATCATGTATTTAATCAAGAAAATATTTCTCAAATGTTAAAACTGTACTTTACAATTCACCTTGAAATATTTAGAGGTACCCAAAGTTCATCTCCTACTATGTTGGTAAAGTCACTTGAATTTATTTCCTCTTCAAAACCATTTAAGCAGTTGATAATTAACGATTAGATGTTATAATTTAGTACACTATTCAAATAAATGAATGGAGCAGAAACAGGTTTTATAGAAATGCTTCCTGATCCTCACTCAAAGATTTTTACTCAGAGGAGTGAGTCACAAGCTACCAGCTTAAGCAATGTTGCATTAGTCTTTTTATAGAAGAGCTGGACTTTTCTTATTGCAGTTACAAACAAGGAAATTAATTAACCAGAAAATTCTATTTTTGTGGTAGTAATTTTATTTTTCACAATATTAAAAGTGATTTTGAAGCACATCACATTTTATTCTAAAAATGATGCTGATTATTTTTATTATTCATTGCATGAAAGTGCAATAAGATTTAAGTACCATTATTTTAGGGGCAACAAAGCTCCTGAAAAGGTAAAACAACTTCAAATTAGTACCAAAATCCCTCAAGTAACTATGTGATCATGTAACTATGTCAGGATGAGTATGAAAGCAATTAAGAAGTTTGGTAGAGAACTACTGAGAAATTCATTTGCCACTGTTGGCAAATAGCACACAGAAGAGGGCTTTGCGAGAGAAACAGTCATTATTTCTCACTCATTAGACTGAGTGATAATAGGCAAGCAACAATGGTGTTCCTGTTCAAGTAGTCTGAAATTAGATGCTCATTTGTAATACTGTTCATGGCTTGCATTATAACCCATTGGTCAACATACTGAGACATCATCAGTCTTCAAGAAGACAAAACGTGTGTCAGACAGTTTAGTGGCTTTGAATCAGATGATTTTCATATAAGCCCCTGCACTACGATACCTGCTTTTCTCCAGCCCTTCTAAGCCTCAAATCATAATGTTGCTGACAAGGCATTGCTACTAGCTGGTCAAGTTTTTCCCCTTACTCTCACCCATGTAACTTCATCTGCATTGAAATGCTCCAAGACCAGCTAGCCTGCTACTTCCGGGCATTCATCTCAAATTCCTTATCTAAGACTACTGTTGTTCATGAAGTCTTTACCTTATTGTCTGCGAAATGTAATATATTTAAGCTGACTACTTCTTTGCAAAAGTACTCTATCACAGTAAAATTGGGTGCTTCCACTATAAAATTATTATATGAATGGAATTAATTAAGCAAAAGTTATTCATTATTAGTAACCTTTGCAGAATCTATATAATGAGATAAGTCTAGTCCAAGGTCTAAACATCCTTAAAAGAATTAAATTACATTTGATATAACTACTTCATTTTACAAATGAAGACTGTATCAAAGAAAAAGTAAACTATCCATTGGTAATTACATCATCCTTCTATTGAAGTATGTTATTTCTTTCACTTTATATTAGCTAAAGTCTGGAAGAGCCCTAGTCTTTTCTGACATAGGCTTCATAAACTTTCCAATCAAGTTTTCTAAACATAAGTTCTTAGATAAGCTACCATATGCCACCCTATTTGTTGATAAAGAGAGGATCGCCTTTATAATATTAGGGGATTTCCATTTCACAATCATTCTTTTTTGTCTTCTGCATAACTCTCTCTATGACAACTAAAGCATCACCTCCTATTACCAAAAGGGTGGGGATGGAAACAGCAACTATTGAACAGTTCCAGCTTATAGCACAAGCTTATATCCAAAAAATATTACTAGACAACTTCTGCAGACCAAGGTCACTTCATGTTTTTACCTGCCCTTGCCTTCTCTATGTTTTTTAACAATGATGTTTCGTTGTCTGCATTCAAAAAATTGATGACATTTTTATAAGACTTTTAAACATGAATAAATTTCTTTTATTTATTTTTGACCGGTGATGATCTTTGCACTTTGAACATGCAAGTAGCACCTTGTAGCAAAGCACAACACACAAAGCATTTTTTTATTGTGCAAGTTACGTCTAGAGTGACTTTATAATTAAATGCAGCATGTGGTCTGCAGAACTAGATAGCTCTGAAAATATACGGAGAATGAAAGATAGAGGCTTTCCTCCTTGGACTCAGCTAAGATTTTATTTTTATTTCCCCCAACATGTGAAATAATCTTCACATCAGAAAAGGAGCTACTCCTGCCCAGCATATTAATAGCATTTGCAGCAAATGCTCCAGGGACTGAAAAAGTTGTGAAAACCCTTTTCAATGCTGTCTATATAGAGTTTAGTTTAATTTACAATTTAAAAATTCTTAGTAATGAATCCTATTTCTTAACAATTCATTGGACATTAAGCTTAAACTATTTTTGTTTGACAGTTTGAAGAAGAACTGATTTTAAAAAAAATATTTTTTTCAGTGATACATTCCCAAAGGTTCATAACGCATGTCCTTTAAATTCATCAGCACTGAGATCAAGTTGTAGATTGTAATATACCCTCTGAAGGGAGCAGAGATCAATCATTCTCCAAGAAGCCTTATAATTAAAAAACCCCACAACTGTTACATGAAGAGCAGGACAATGAGATGGCAGATCATTTGTACCAAGGAGAAAAAGGGAGTTGGGACAACTCATCCAAAACAAATCTTGACAAAGATTCTGAAGAATTTATAATTGTGAAGACACGTTTTCAGTTTTTTTGTGGTGTGTATTTACTTGACAGGAATACTGATAAATTGTATTCTTGGGAAGCATAGTCTTTTAGTGGCTGTCGGTTTACAAACCAGATTAAGAGATTCCTGCATAGGTCACAGAGAAGGTTAGATCATTGTCCCAGCAAAACCTGGTGAACACACAAGATTATACAAGATTATTTATGTTTTTTTCTTACAGAAGAACTTCCATGCAATACAATATAGGATATGGAGGTTCTCGAAGAATGGTTGATAAGCCACTGGCCTTCCTAGGTGGAATAATGGGTATCAGACCACCATTACAAAGAGACAGCATTGTGTACAATAGTGTTTCAAGGAGCATTTCATTAAGCTCTATCAAGATCACACTGAGATCTTTAAATACAGAAGGCTTCCAGAATGGAGCAAAACCCCACAAAACAGAAAGAAATTTTGATAATGTAAAAGGAGAAAATAGAGAATAATTTGAAGATATGGCCATTGACTATACTGTGAATTTGCTAAAAGAAGAAAGGTAGCTTAAAGGAAAAGAAGTATATATTTAGAAAAGCAGTAATGGCAGAACCTGCTGTTGGATCATGAGATATATATATCTCATATATAATACAGAATAATGTAATTATAATACATGTTAATAAAATATATTAATTATTCATTGCCACCTAGCTGAACAGAATACATGCTACTGTGATTTGTATCTCATAGCTCAGCAGAAATCCCACCTGAGCAGCCTCCCCATGAGGTAAAACAAGGCATTCCTTACTTGCAGCAACTAGTTGAAGGACAAGCGGATGGGAAACTCTGAAGTATTTAAAATTAAATATTTTAGGCAAAATAAGTCAGTATTTTCCAATATTTTATTAGAAAATTCCTCACAACCTCTATCCTGAAGTTCATGCTTAAAAATCTTTTTTTCCTGTTGAGATGGTTTTTACACACTAAAAGATGCAGTCCAATCTTGAACTCAGCCTGTTTCAGCCTCAGTGTTACTTTTTAAATAGCTAACAATAATCATATGATGGGATTTCATTTTTCTCATAGCCCATTTCCTCCCCAGTCTCCCCCCTCCAATCAACATGCATTTTAATATTGTTTCTCTTGGCAAGCTATTATTGATGAAGGGCCAAAAGCTTGGTATTGTCACAGCTGCTTCTATACTAGTGCCACCAGTTATCATAAACTATTGTGTGACTACAGTGGCAACAACTCCTTCTCGAATACATATACCTCATACAGTCAGCGCAGACAAATATAGTCCACCCACAAGAGAACCACACGGAAGTCTCCAGACTGTGACGATCACAATAAGTAAGAAATACTTAAGTACACAATTGTTCTTAAATAATCATTTTGTAGCTGGCATATCTAACTTAGCGCTCTCTCACATACTTCTCATTCCTTGTAAACAAGTGATACATACTTGGAGAAACACTGTTGTTTGTAAGTCTCAAATATTTCTTCTGGAGTAAATTATTTTTTATGTGGGGAAGAGACCTTATTGTGCAGTCAGTTCTTACGGCTTTTAATGAATACTTTTTGTGATCTTGCCGGATTTCTGCATTTAATTACGTGGTCTAATCTATTTCCCATGACAGCATCCATTTACACAAATCATTATTCTTCTTTTTGATTATGTAATGTGCTACATGCTACGATTGTAATTAATACATTTGGAGAATTCAATCTCTGTCATGTGAACATGCATAATAATGAAGAGGCCCAAGAGGTAGATATTTTCAAAGAATTTAGATTTTATTGCTTATGACTGTGCTTACTACAGCTGCACAGCAAAACTGGAAATACAATATCTAACATTTCTGATTCATCATGCAGTGAACCTTGCCATCCCCAAAAGAAACAATATATGTTATCTGTGATTGCATATGTCTTCTATAATGCAAAATTACCTTTATGGTAATGGTCAAATAAATCAATTATTTATTTGAATATAACTGGAAAGTTCTTATAATATTAAAATGCACATTAGAAAAGCCTAATTTTCCTTTAACTTATATAAGATGGGAATATATATTGTTCCAATAAGGCTGGAAAAAATCATACAAAATCTATTCAGGATAAAACTTATTTGCTGTCTTATTCTATTGGAGGTGGGGGGTGGGGGTGGGGGTGAATATATAGACAGATATTCTTAAAACACTTTGTGGAGATTCCTTCCCTAGCATGCTCCTTTTGGAGACTATTTGTCAGGCTCAGCAGAAGCAGATTTATTACAGAAGCCCAGTAAAACATACACCACAAAACCCCACACACATACACAAACCTCACAGTTTACATGTTCAATTAATTCATCCACAATGACTTTTTTAAATTATCAAGGTAATGCTATCAAGAGATAATCCCAAAGACAAGTTCATGCATTAAAGAACACTATGAAAGTTCCTGGATATTCCAGCTAAAGTTAGTCTGGCCCATAAAGCTAATGTATTTAATTGTACCTCATTCATTTTCACACATTATTACACCTTAAAGTATTCCAAGCTTACTTGAACAATCCACTATCCATAAAAGTCTGTGACTACTAGTCTACAATAATCAACCTCACTGTCAGAAGGATACCAGTGGAGCACTTGTCACAATGAGATTCTAACTGATTAGTTCTACCTGTTACAGTAAGAATATTTAATGGGTACTGATAAATTTGGTACACTGAAGAACACAGAAGAGATCTGATCACTGTCTAAAAAGTACAATCTAAGAGAAAAACAGGTTACAACTAAAGCATTATGACATGACTACAGGTGTTCATAAAACAATGAATGAAACAGACAATGTCCTTTTTGTCTTACATTTCACCCTGTGCATACATGAAATTTTACTTTTTTTGGCTATATTAATTCTGTACATGTTCTTTTTTAAAGAACTGAATGCAGAGGCTTAGTAAAAGTAAGCTGTTGAAAATAACAGGTAGAAGATCCTGAATGTTTACTAAGAGGGGAATACACAGCTACCAGAGAAGAAGTTCTGAGCTAAAATGAAGTATTAGCCATGTAGTATCACGCCGTGTCTGATGAAGGAGAAAGAAGATAAGAATGCTTCCTGAATTTTGAGGGTTTAGAAAATGGAATGTCAACCCACTATACATTTATTAAATGTACTAATCTACGTAGTATAAAACAGTAGAGGCTTTACAAGATTATTCCCTAAAATTTTGTGGTAAGGCGAGATGTCAATATTACCGATATTATCTAGTGACTAAGATCAGACATTAGTTGGGAATGAGTGAAAGGACAGGTCTGGCAGTGCATCCCACCACAACAGAGTGATCACACTCTGCTGCAGACACAGTCTAAGCATCAGTAACTTGCCCCAGCTAGAGACCAGTTCTATGACTGGCCATTTTGCCTAGACCAGGACAGAAATAAGCCTTCTGCTAGCAAACATTTCACTATACTTCTGTATAAATTAGAAGCCTGCCAGTACTCTGCTCTTTGACAGAGTAAAACTTGCTGGTTCCAGTCAACAGTTGCTCCTTGTGGGACTGGTAGCTTGACAGATAGAGATGCTGAGAGCCCTCTCCCACTCTTCTTTCTCACTTAAATGTTATCTATTGCTAGAATGAACTCCTGCAAGTTTTAAGCTTGGTGTTCTCCTGGACCACCAGTGGAAAAATCATGCTTGGTACTACTTGAAACAGAAGTATAAAACCCCCAAAATTTCATGAGATACAGAAGACACATAACAAGATTAAAAAAAAAGAGTAATACCTACAAATCCCAAAGCAGATGAAGTTGCTCAAGAATGTATGAAAGGAAAAGCCAGCTAGTTGCTAGACTGTGCTAATGAAATTGTAAGAATATTTACTACCATAAGAAATATAGCTATTAAGAGATACAAATTACTATGAGAAATCAAAAAGGAAAAGAAACTTATGAAGCTTTTATAACACATTTGAAACTTTGAGATTATGTATATGGCAATATACAATATCTAAGAAATCCTTAATTTAAGGCCAAGGTGCAGTGGAGTCTTGAGATTCAAAATGGAGGAAAAGGCTACCATGAGAGATCAATTTCAGCTTGCATAAAACATTGAAAATGTGTCAAACTGCAGAAGAAACAGACAGGATTGCACAGGCTGGGGCAAGAACAAATAACCTGTTTTAGCAAACCACAAATAAAATAGTAATATACACATGCAAAATGAAAGTAAAGATAGCAAGTTTGCAAAATGCAATCAGAGTGATCCAACAAGAACCAACGTGGAAGACTGCTTGAGTCTAGCAGGCCTCCCAAGTTATTACACAGTTAGCTAATAAAAACATTCTACAAAAACTACTGGAATTTTTTGCAAACTCTTTAAAAGAAACTTAAGGAAATCAGAGAATTTATCATTCTGGAAGGGTACAATAGTTAAAACCTTTGCAGTCACACATGATAACTTGCAATAAGTTGCAAGTTATAGCAAGATATAATAAATTATAGTAAGATATAATAAAAATTTGTGGATGCAAAAGCACTCTTGCAAAGCAGTTTTTGCTTTTGAGGTAACTACTACTTTTGAGGTAAACAAAAGTCTAAGTATAGGAACTCAGTTCCACTTCTGCTAAATTATTTAGAATTTCTCCTAAATTCTGTCTGAGACAGAACACGTCATTAAAGACAATAGATCAGACAATAGTGCAGGCAAAGCACTTCAGCTATTAAAACTTAGGAAGTATCAGATCTACAAGGCAAAGACATCATCCACAAGAGAGAAAGGTTCAATGAAAATGGTTGAGATACATTTTCTTTTAGAAGAAAATGAGAGATGCAACAGGTACTGCTATAAAAGACTGCTCTTGTACTAGCAAATCTAGCCAGCCAAATGTATTGGTTTTGCATTGTTCTTCTTTACTCAGTTATTTGTTCTTCTTTACTCAGTACAGTAAAGACTTTGAAGTTAGTCTTTGATTGTTCATTGAACTTTCTGAAGTTGTTTTGGGGTTCCTTTCTGATACCAGCAGCTCCGCTCTAACATAACTCTTACCTGGGAAAATGCATCTTTGCCTCTTACTTCTTTGTGGGGAGATAAATTTTCTCCTCATCTGTCTCCCCTCCAATCTGAGCTGTGGAGAAACAGTATTATTTCTCTCTGGCAAATTAACTTGTCAGTAGCTAACACCATTGTGCAGCATCCTCAGCTTATTGCAAGCCACTCTGTAGACACTAGACAGCATCAAGTTCCCCTAGCTCATTCTTTGCCTTTGCACCACTAACCCATGCATATGTGTGCACAGATCCCATCAAACACACACACTGTCTTTGCAAACCTGTTGCCTATTTTTACACAAGCATCTACACAAGCATACTCCTCTTAACATTTCCAGAAAAGAGTGGATATGTGGATTGAGTTATCTTACACATTTGTAGTATGTCACTATGACAATATTGTGAATTAAATTATTTCCTGGGAATGACTCATACATCTATGATGATATCTTTACATTATATGTGGAGAGGAACACGTACTATTCTAGAAAAGGAGTAAGGTAACCCATTCTAAAAAGTCTGAAAACCAATGGAAGACAATTCTCTGTAATATGCCAGTTGTTACCTTGACTAAAACCTTAAGTAATATGTGGTCAGCTGATTTAGAAAGTGTGAATAAAACTCACATGAGAAAAAACAAAGCACTAGTAGAAGAAACTCAGATTATTTTCTTAATTGAACAGAAACAAATAAGGTCACATATGCAAATGTGCACCTTATCTTCATCTTACTCAAATAATCTTGCCTTAAACTTTACATTTTACTTCAATAGTTCCAAAAGGATGTTATTGTTAATTAAATTTTATTGCATCTGTAACCTGATTAAATACTGCCTTTAATCTCATGAGTACATCCATCTAATTAAATTGGGAAATTATGTAATGATCTGGCTTCTGTTTGAAATATTCTTCCATAACACTCAGGGTTTTTTCCACAGAAGTTTTAAATACTCTGCACAACTCTTTAGAATATTTCAGCTGTTAGTATAGAGAATATGTACATAGAGTACAGAGCCTACGATTCCTATCCTTCCCTACTGTTCTTAGCATAGTTATGATCCTACTCTGCTTTGATGGATCTTCCTCTTGAAATGCTTTTCATACATCAAATTATAATTACTTCAGTTCCCTGAAAAGCACTGAGTAGTGAAGGAGAGGAAAGCATAGACAGGCACCAAAAATCTTTGAAGAAAATATATCCTTAAAATTGGAAAAAAAATTTATTGAGAAGAAGTCTATAGTTTCAGTTTGGTATAGCGTCACTATAGTTTAGTAGCTTCAGCATAAATACACTGAACCAGGCAGTGCAGAGCCACATCAAGTTAAATATGTTGCTCTTCTGCAATCTACCTATAACTAACACTTGAAGTTTTGTTGTTTTTTGCAATTAGGGCTAAGAGTGCATGAAAAGATATTGTGCAATAAAAATAAAGACCTGAGTTTATCCGTACCCTTATGTCAGTTACATTCCTGAAACTGAAAATGGCACGCCTTACCCATATCTATCTAAACTATTTCTAAGGCATCTATCGTTTTCATATCTCAATGCCAAAGTCAATGTAAAACTATTTACTATGGGTGGGGACAAAGGTTGGCTGATTTCAGAAAGTACTCTATATAACTGAGCACATACTTGTATTCTTACAGCCAGTAATCATATTAAATGGTTAGGTTTGGGGGTGCCTGTTTTAAAAAAAAAAAAAAAATCTAAAGAGCAAAACCATAAACCCCTGAACATCAGAAAGTACTAAATGAACCTGAGAAGAGCTGGAGAAGGGACAGATATCAAAGGGGAACACTGACCATGGACCCATGAATAACAAACCCACTTTACTAGAAGGAAAAAATGCCATATATCACTACTTGTTGTATCTGAAAACACACAAACAAATCACAAAGGCAGCAAATATTCTGTCCAAAGTTATATACAACAGAGAAAAAATGAGTGTTTGAACATTTTGTGTTCACTAAGAAGTATTAAGGCAGCAAATAAAGGCTGAAAAAAATCTAGCACAAGCCATGACTTCATCCTTCCAATGAAATAGATACAATTTAGATGCTATGCTGCGCTGACCTTACTATCCTGCTCCAAATATTTATGCTTCTTGCTTCTCCTCCCTTTCCTACAGAAAGGAATTTTTCATGGAAAATAAAGGAAAGCTGACTTCCCACATGAGTTGACTAAAGCTGTATGATTTAAAGTATCTAAACATCCTTCCACAGACCTTTGGACATGTCTCACACACACTGGCTGCTCACACAGCTGGAGAACCGACAGTCTCCTTTCCTGTAACTGAAGGCCCTCTCTGCTCACAAATCCCAGCACGTATGATCCCACCCTAATGATCTCTCCTGCCAAACTGCACTGGGGTAATAGGCAGCTTAGAAAAGGCATACGAAGAGCCAACCAAGACAATCCAGAAACTGAGTTTGTCAAGCACATACCAGAGGACTTAAAGGGTCTTGTCTGTGTCCAGCTGTAATACGTGCTGCCGCGTCACTACATTGACCAGATCTTAAAGCATTATGATTACTTTAACAGTAATGCAATATAATGCAGATTTCTGAGGAACTTGAATTAGTTTTGGCTAGAGTACATTTGAATTCCTGACCACAAAACTTTCAAACACTTGTTTCTCATCAGTTGCTATGGTTGTTTCCTATAGACTGCAGACTGACACTGTCTATAGACTGAGTGATACAGGCTAAAAGTTCAAGGTTACTTAACTAGTTTTAATTTCACAGTTATAGGCATGACTAGCTGCAACACTCTCTGAAGCTGTAAGTTATTCAGAAATTTCTCCAACAAAAGTGAAGACCCCATGCATCTCTACCACTTAAACCCCTCTATTTCAACTGACTCTAAATGCTGTATTTTTTCCACTCTAAAATCCTAAAATTAGTAGTTTTTATTTCAAGTGTTACAAAAAATTCAGAGTTACACCTAGGGAAGGAAGAAGAAGAAAAGAAAGGAGAGAAGGACTCATAAAATGTCTGAGGTTAATGGCTAGTGATGAACTCTGAGTTAAAATAAATACTAGAAAATTTTCCATTACACTCTTGTAAGCAAAATCAAGTTATATAACCACATTTCTGAACATACTGCGTGGAAACCTGCTATTAAAAACAAATTAGAAAAATAACCTATTAACTTGTGCCTTCCTGAACACAACTGATACAGAGAGAACAGATTGAAATGAATGGTTCCATCAGTTTCTTAAGCACTCCCTAGTAAATGGCCTAGTTGGTGTACTATTTTCATGACAATTTTTATACAAGATGTGGTTTTCAGAAGACGCAGTGGTCCAACTTTCCTGAAAGAAGAGCCATAGAGCTTTTTAAAGAGGTCTTAAAGGCTTACATACTACATCAACTCTTTTAATCACAAGTAGTTACATGCCTTTTTCATAATATAACACTGCCCCACTGTGTTAGTGGACATCTGTGTGAATATTGCATCCTATGATTGTATACCTCATCACATAACAAAAAAAATGAAGGCATTTTGACAGTTCACAACCAGGCCATTTATGCAGTCCTTACAAGACTGAATATTCCTGCCATATGAAGAAAAATGATAACTCAATTATTCATGTGAAAGGATAATAGTCACATGATAAATAAAATGAATCTTGGTGTCAACAGTTCTACATCCCAGGCCATTACAGGGGGAGAGCTATGGGCTTTATGAAAGACAGGCTGTATGCCAGGTGACCACCAAAGCCACTCTGTTACTCCCCACCTCAGCTGGACAGATGAGAGAAAATATAACAGAAGGCTCATGGGTCAAGATAAGGACAGGGAGAGATCACTCGCCAATTACCATTGCTTTGGGTTTGTGTGGTGGGGTTTTTGGGAGCAGAGAAGGGGCTGCAGGGGTTGCTCTTGTGAGAAGCTGCTAGAAGCTTCCCTGGCTCCAAGTCAGACCTGCTTCTGGCCAAGCCCGAGCCCATCAGTGACAGTGGTAGCACCTGTGGGAGAACATATCTAAGAAGGGGAACCTGCAGTGAGTAGTGGGATTGGAATGTGAGAGGAACACTACTGTGGATACCGAGGTCAGTGCAGAAGGAGGGGGAGGAGAAGCGGGGAAGGAGGAGATGCCCCTGCAGCCTGTGGTGAGACAGCAGGCTGTCCCCCCCCAGCCCATGGAGGGGAGCGGAGGCCCCCGAAGATGGCCGTAACTCCATGGGAAAGCCCGCGCTGGAGCAGTCTGTGCCTGAAGGACTGCAGCCTGCAGAAAGGACCCATGCTGGAGCAGTTCGTGAAGAACTGCAGCCTGTGGGAAGGACCCATGCTGGAGAAGTTCGTGAAGGCCTGTCTCCTGTGGAGGGACCCCACACTGGAGCAGGGGAGGAGTGTGGAGTCCTCCCCCTGAGGAGGAAGGAGCGGAAGAGACAACGTGTGATGAACTGACCCCAACCTCCATTCCCCGTCCCCCTGTGCTGCTGGGGGGAGGAGGTAGAGAATTCAGGAGTAAAAATGAGCCAGGAAGGAGGGAGGGGTGGGGGGGAAGGTGTTTTTACTTCTTAGTATCCTTGTTTTGATTTGATTTGATTTCTAGTAAATTAATTTTATTTTGTTTTTTCCCCGAGTTGAGTCTGCCTTTGGCCTGTGACCATAATTGGTGAGTGATCCCTCCCAGTCCTCGTCTCAACCCATGAGCTTTTCTTTATATTTTCTCCTCATGTCACCAGGGCCAGGGCGGAGGAGTGAGTGAGCAAATTCATGGTGCTTTGCTACTGTCTGGGCTTAAACCATGACAACCATCATGGGCAAAAGAGACTCGACTTGGGGAAATTAGTTTAATTTATTACCAATCATATCAGAGTAGGGTAATGAGAAATAAAAACCAAATCTTAGAACACCTTCTCTCCACCCCTCCCTCCTTCCCAGGCTCAACTCTACTCCCAATTTTCACTACCTCCTCCCCACCAGCAGTGCAGGGGGACAGGGAATGGGGGTTGTGGTCAGTTCATCACACGTTGTCTCTGCCGCTCCTTCCTCCTCAGGGGGAGGACTCCTCACTCATCCCCTACTCCAGCGTGGGGTCCCTCCCATGGGAGACAGTCCTCCACGAACTTCTCCAAAGTGAGTCCTTCCCACAGGCTACAGTTCTTCACGAACTGCTCCAGCGTGGGTCCTTTCCATAGGCTGCAGTCCTTCAGGCACAGACTGCTCCAGCGTGGGTCCCCCACGGGGTCACAAGTGCTGCCAGGAGCCTGCTCCAGCACAGGCTTCCCATGGTGTCACAGCCTCCTTCGGGCATCCACTTGCTCTGTTGTGGGGTCCTCCACAGGCTGCAGGTGGATATCAGCTCCACCGTGGACCTCCGTGGGCTGCAGGGGGACAGCCTGCCTCACCATGGTCTTCACCACGGGCTGCAGGGGAATCTCTGCTCCGGCACCTGGAGCACCTCCTCCCCCTCCTTCTTCACCAACCTCAGTTTCTGCAGGGTTGTTTCTCTCACATATTCTCACTCCTCTCTCCAGCTGCAATTTCCATTGTGCAGCAACCTTTCTCCCTTCTCAAATATGTTATCACAGAGGTGCTATCACTGTTGCTGATTGTCTTGGCCTTGGCCAGCAGCAGGTCCATCTTGGAGCCACCTGGCATTGGCTCTATTGGACACAGGGGAAGCTTCTAGCAGCTTCTCACACAACCTATCCCTGTAGTCACCCCCCAGCTACCAAATCCTTTCCACTCAAACCCAATACAACCACATTGCCAGGACAATTACTCTATCTGTCACCCTCTTCTTGACTGTATCTCAACGCCATTTCAGAGCCTGGAAATCAGGGAGTTAGGTACAGTCTGAATGAGTTGTCCCGTTGTACTGAATCCATGGTTGCTGTATTTGGCACCACAGAAATATGTGTAGTGTTATACATTTAGTACTTATGCTACCTGTATACATAAACTTCTAATTATAAGAAAAACATAAGAAAATAGCAAATTTATAAAACTGGTGGTATTTTACAAAGTCAGAATGGCTTTCCAACTTATTGGTGGCTTGAATAAGATCATGGTATTAAAAATTTTAATGCCTGTGTAAATGATGGACTAAACAAGAAAGATGTATACAAGAATTCAGTGACTATTCTTAAAGTACAAAACACATTAAATCAGAAATAAAAGAAAATTAGAGCACTTATAGAGAAGGTCATAACTATGGTGGAACAAACTATACGCACTAAAACCAGAATGGATCCTCCATAGTATAATATTCTGGAGTAAGCTTACAACTACTCCATTTTCAAAGGCACTTTTTTTCCTATGAGCTGCCTAAAATGGATTATATAGGTATGGAATTAAAAGCACTATACTGCATATGTAGCCAAAGCATCCAGAAACCACTTGTCTATCACACAGCATTTCCGTTTTCTAAATAGATAACCAAGTGAAGACTTATCAGTAACTACGGACTTGATGGGATTTGGCAACTAATAAATTTTGTAAGCACACAGTAGCGTTTCTCCTTCCCTTCATAAGCCTGTAACTCTGATCACATATATTAGTGCTTAAGATGAGTGTTTTTTCTCCATCTCCACTTCTGAAATACTATTTTTCTTTGCAGGTTCTCAGGTAATCTATTGTAACTCTCTGCTTGACTCTCTACTTCTCTACTCGCTGGAAAAAATGTGCTGCTAAGACGAGCCAGTCTTAAAAATCATTTAGAAATAACTATGAATTGTTTAACAACAGTATTTTGCAGGCCTAGTATTTCACATATTTGGGAAAAACCCAAACATTTCCAACATTCCACATCATGCTGAAAAAGGCACTCTACCCAAACTTAAAACTTTCTGAAGCTCTGAAGCTCTTCTGAAGGAAGTATATTTAAACAAAATTCCACTATTTAAGACTATGCCAGCCTTTGCCCTTTCACATTGCCCAAACCTGTTTGTTCACTTCATATCTGTCCCTTTTAATACCCTTCCTTTCTCTGTCATCTTAAACTCTCTACAATAACACATACATAATCACACATGATAATTTTCTTCTGCAAACTTTCACAAATTCTTATTTATTTTCATCTTACAATGTAAAACAGCTCTGCCTGAATTATTTTTTTATCCTGCATGTTCTTATGTATGACTGTTTTATAAATTATTTAATGCAGACCAGCAGTTAGAGATCCTTAATGTTGTTGGGATTTATGCATAACTGTTAAAGGGACATGAAATATCCATCGTTTTCTCTGTAATTTATGCAATTTTTGACCAGGTACTGTGGTTTCAAAACAAATATTCTTCAGGTATAAAGGCACAGTTGTTTTTCCTCATCCTTTTCAAGGGTAAAAACATTATTTTATCAAGGCAGTATTTTAGCTACATGAATACATACATAAAGATTTAGGGAAACTTGTATACAATGTGCAATGCACATACCAGTCACATAGCTATGGTGTAAACCTAATTTCAGACAAATGAAGATAAACTTGAATAGCATATTCATTTGCTGCTCAGAATGCATGACTAAATTTGTTTGCATATATTTCATTGCCTTCCTTTCTTCATATTACATTTTTATTTGAAAAATAATGGGGGGAAAAAAATCTCACAAGAAAGAACACATCAAGATCTCAGGACCATCAAGGCAAACAGGAGTGTATTATTGAGTTACAATAATCTCGTATGTAACATTTTAAAAAAAAAGAATAAATTAAGTAATTAAATTATGCTGCTGTTTTACAGAAGATGGATGCAACAAAATGAATGTCTTTTATAGATTTCATCACAAACACATGTCTAAGAAATGATCAAGTTACCAAAAAAGTAGTCCTAGTGAGTCATTTAACAAGGGGTTCCCTTGCCATCTTTCCTCTGTTTATTTTAGCAACTGCTTTAATAAAACTCACTGTTTCATATACAATATCTATTCCCACCACTCTCCTCTATCATGTCCTTCTTAATTTGAGCACTGTTAAAAGATAAACAAACTTATGCTATCCTGCTTAGGGGCAGGGGGGTGTCATAAATTACCAATAAATAAATAAACTAATAAACATAATATTTAAAATATACATTAAAGAAAAAAATTGCCTACTCACTCTGACCTGAATGGCACAGAATGAGATAAGTACTTTTCCTTCCTAAGACTCCAGTTTGTATTTCTGGGGGAGGAGAAGAAATGAATTATTACCTAAGAAATCAGAGGAAATAAAGTAGCTTTTGTGCAAGCAAATATATGTTTTCTTGCTTTATATAAATTACTATTTTAAACTTCAGGTCTGAAATTAACTTAAGTCACAAATTAGAACTGTCTCTTTCAACCAGAGGGTTTCATGCAGGGATCAAACCAAAAAACATTAGCACTGACATCGAGGAGATAAATGCTCTATGAAAAGAACTTAACCTGACATTTCATGACAACCTGCTCAGCGCTTACCAGGTATGTGCCACAGTGAAACGCCGCTGTTTTGGTATGTTGCTATTTAAAAGCATCCTGCGCAAAAGCCTTGGAGAGTTTCGAGGAGAAATAACTGGAGACAGCCGGGGAGAAGCAGATGAAGATTTCCTAGATGTCCTGGACTTTTCATGTTGCAACAGGTTTTCCCTCAGGGTCTTCACAAGATCTTCATTTAACCACGGATTTTGACAATGTGTATTATCCACTTCAGGAACAGCCAAAGTGTCTGGACTTGTCTGCTGAGCCATGTTTCCCAAGTAAGTTTGTTATTAAGGTCTAATAAAATCAAATATTGGCTTAACTGCTTAAAATACTTCCTTTCTAAATCAGTTCCCAAGAACTGTGCAGAGCTCCAACTCCAGTTCAGTCTATTCTGTTTTCAACATGGTGTCGCCTGCCCTCAGCGTCTGTCTATAGATAATGATCTACAAAGAAAAAAGCAAGCTAACTCCTCCACAGAAACCTATTAAACATTACCACTCCTCTCACAGCCCTGCTGCCAAAGATCATTTATTAGCTATCATAGCAAGTAAGCACGGGAGGAAGAAACTCCTTCAGCACAGCCTTTGTCGGAGCTGTAAAGCTGCCTGTTAAACTATCGGAACTAATGTGCTGCAGCTGCTCGAGTGACTTCTGGTTATGTACATAAAAAGTGCTGGAGGAGGGCTTAAATATCAGATGTGTGCTCATTTTGTTTGGTTATTCTTTCTGTTTGCTTATTCCTGAACCTTCAAGGAGGCTGGAGGGAACAGGGATTGCTGAAAAAACTCTTCTGTTTTTTCCAGGATGTACAGTATTTATCTGTGCAGTCCCCATTTACAAATCAAGATTACAAACTTTTGCCTCTTAAGCTAATAGCAAATTCTAGAATTAAATAATGTAAAAGAGTTTACGTTCTGCCTTCTCCCTCTCCCCACCCCAAGTCAGTGTACCACAACCAGTTTTCAAGTGCATTTAGGAAAGGCTAATGCTTGCTACCTTAGGTTTTCCAGAAAAACAAAACAAACATTTAAGATCTGCACACAAACTGAAATCAGACTCTGACAGCTACTAGTATCTGTTTAACGAGATGTTCTTAATTCAGCATGTCATCATATCATGACCACTACTTGAACTAAGGAAGTGCCTTTTTTCTATTCACAGCTGGTGGGGAAATAAACTATCAAAAAATATTAAAAGAGAACTTCTGAAAGGCAGTTCTCTTCTGCCAAAAAGGCAGAAGTACTTGCAGTTATTTGGTCAATCATACTGCTATTAAATTTCATTTTTAGAGTATCTTTTTTCATTGCATTATGCAACAAGATATCGGTGCAGTTTTCTGATCCAACAAAACCTTTGTCAATCAATCCTGAGATTTTTTTTTCATTTTTAATTAAAATAACTCACTTTATTCCAAAAGACAAATTTTTTATAAACATGTTCAATTTTGTTCATAACTCACTGATAGTGGACAAAGAGCTGTAATAACTGGTAGTAGGCTAATATTTGCTTAAGCTTTGTACATTCATTTTTACAGCAACAACAGTAACAATCTTTTCAGTTACAACCATACTTCCTGTTCATCCTACAGGAACAAACTATCACCATTTTGTGAGAGATTTCTTGTTAATGTCAGAACATTGGTTACATACAATTTTCATTGGTACAATATATTTTTCCTCTTTTACTTTGTCTTACAATCCAGCTTTCCTTTATGAATAAGAATTTCCTTCTGAAGCACACAGAGTGTCCAGGCTTTCAATGGAGTGAAGTGTGTTTGACCACAACTACATGACCAGGTGTGAAAGGCAAATACTGTTTTCTGTCTCATGGCAAATTCAGAAATCCTGCAAAAGCAGCCTTCTGTCACAATGGAGAGGAATCACCTTTGTACTTAGCACCGAAGCCACAAGTCCTGATGAGGATTATAAAGAGAACATCATGATGCTGAGAGAAGTAGAGCAGAACAGCAACTGAAAGGTCAGCTTATGTTAAGAATGACATTGCTATCAGGTGTCAGCCCCATTATGTAGACAAGTTTAACTGTACTGCGTCATATGTGAAATTTGATAACAATGTATTTACAAATTTAACTCAATACTGAACAGCACCATGGGATGCAGGAATCACTGTCCATTATGTTTTTGTGTATTTTTCTAAAACTTTATAGAAGATTTAATCACTATGTAAAAACTAACACTGACCAAATATAGAATAAAGCCAAGGTATTATTAAAACTACAAAACTAAAATTTTAAACTATGTTTTATTAGTTTCCAGTTCACTGGAAATGAAGGGCTAATCCCCAGAGAGAAAAAGAATTGGATTAAATCATAACTAACACAATAACTGCTTCCACTCTTTTACAATTGGAAGAGTAGTACAGACAGCACTGGTCCTTAACCAGCAGAAAAAATAAAAGCATACTATATGAAAATGTTTATTTTATATCTATGAAGAACAAACATATCACCTTTCTCTTAATCTATTATTCTTTCTTATTTATTAAAAAATACTAGCAAGTCCATATGAGTCCAATCATTTTTTTCAAACAACACACTGTATAATGAGAGCTATTTTCTGTTATGCTACGAAATACTGCCATCTGACGTCTATTCCAAAGCATGGTCTTCAGATAGCTGCAGTAGCTTTATAAAACTAGACAAACGGACCCGTTGGAGATCAATGAATCAGTGACGTCAATAAGACCATTAACATTTATTACAGCAGGCCTGGGATCATGCTTTAAGTTGCACTATGTTACAAAGATAATTATAGAAGAGGAAAGTCTTAGTCCACAGAACAGCAGTTTTATTACCCTCGTTCTTAAAAATATTAGAACTAAATCAACAAGGACCTTTAGCTTGACACCCTGAATTACAGGTATTGAGTGGGTTTGCCACATATTCAAAGACGTAATGTGTGTAGAACAGCAGGATAAGGCCTTTTAACAGGAAAAGTGAACTCAGTCATTATAAAGCAGCACCATTTGCATGAACAGCTAACTAAAATGCTTTTCCTTATTTGGTTAATGGCTTAAATTTCTGAATGTAGATGTTCCATTCCCCCAATACCTTATTTTGACGTATGCCTGCCTCTTCCTCCTCCTCCTCCTCAAAAAAAAAAAAAAATCTGGGACTACTAAATGAGTATGTTGTACATCCTAAGGGCATTTGATTCACTTTCTGATTAAATGTTCTAATTTCAGGCACTCACAGTTAAATCTAATTTTGCAGGTTTTGCTTAGTCACAGCTGCATAGGTAAAAGTTGTATCAAAATCAGATTTAATTCTGCCTGCTATACATTTAACTGAATCATCATAAGGCTTAGGACAAAAGCAGAGAACTAGAATTTCCTTATAACAGAAACTCAGTATTACAAAAATCTAGAAGAGCCAGTAGCTTCAATTCTCTTCCTCCTACTACATAAAGATACTAAAAAATGAAATACAAGCATTCAATTCTTGTACTTTTCATAAACTTTCTTATAAAATATGTTGCTTATGATAAATGTACTGAAATATTACAGGCTTAATGTGCTCACATTTCTGTTAATCATGAAGACTAGAAAGAGCTACAGCATACAGAAGAGAATAAGCGAATAGGTTCTGCAGGGAATACTGTACAAGATTAAATATGTATTTGATTTCATATAAAAGAGACTAAACAAGGATTAAAAAGTAATTTCTGTGTTACAGCTACTTTGAACACAGAGTATGATAAAGTTACTTTAATACTACTAATCAACATATAAAATACATTATGCGACTGTGGCTATTTTAAATTACCTTTAACAGAATTTTTCTTATTAGAGCACAAATGCAGTCACTCACAGTGAGCAAAAGAACTCTTTCACATAAAATATGGAGAGGAAAAGTTATTAAAATATCTTACTTGGGACCAAGTAGAGAATTCCAGACACATAGGAATGCAAGCGAAAGAACAACCCTCCGACGTGTTGCTTCTTTGAAAGCAAGCAGACCAGTATCACAGGATCATAGAAGAATTCAGGTTGGTAATGACCTCAGGTGATCAAGTCCACACTCCTGCTCAAAGCAGGACCAGCTGTAAGGTCAGACCATGCTGAGGTACTAGAGCACCTGAGAATGGTGCAGAAGTGGAGAGAAAAGAAGACAAAGTCAGAGGTGGTTGTGAAGAATGGGTGCTATACCATGTTTTAATTTCCTGAAGCAAATAACAGAATACTGAGGCTATGGTACGACTGAGGAGAATTCTAATTCTAGATAAGGTATAAAATAAGAATCTTGGATGATACTATGATTCTTATTTGGAAAGAGAGGTTAATGCATGAATTGAGGAGCACAGCAGTCAGGGAAGAAAATAAGGAAAAAAGAATAAATTAATAGGTGATAGGTAGTCTCAATAAAAACTATATAACAGCAAAGTTCATAGTATAAATTCAATACCTGCCAATTGGCACATACTCAAAAAGCTGATATGATATTTGTGGATTTGTCAAGTGCAGGGTAGTGATTATCAGGCCGTTCTCCTAGCAGTTACATGCACGGCCTGCTGGGGAGACCATAGGTACTATGGAGCTGCAATAGGTGACTAAAAAGGAGATTGGTTGCACTTAGCATAGAAATGGCGGGCATCCTCTGATAGATAAAACTGTCTAATAGACAAAGGTATGGAAAACACATGCAATTCTAAATATCCCAAGGAAATTTCAGGCTCCTGTGTTTATTCTGTGTATTTGATCTAAGTAAGTTTTCAGTAATACCCTAATGGAACAATGGTACCTAAAATGGCACTAAAAGACTGAATTAGGTCAACTTTCTAAATAATAGTCAGGTAGACATACATTTAGAAGTATATTTTCAGAAGGAGAACAGAATAAAGAACAGCTTGTGGTACACCCAAAGTTGGGTATGGTATGTTTACCACCATCAACAAAACACTTGCTCTCACTTAAAATTTAGAGCACCTTTATTTTTGAGAAGTTCCTCATAAAAACTTTTTTTCATAATATCAGCTCAGATTCACCCTGTAATTCGATAAAGTGTTGTATTTAGTAATTTCTTTTATTATATTTTTTGAGTGTTTGGAAATATTGTCACAATTCTCTGAAAATAAAGTACTGTTCAGTTACTGATTCCCCCGAATGAGCTGCTGGATTTTTGTTCTCTTTTCTGTGCATGGCAGAAACAACAGAGATAAGAGAACACTGGGTATATGATAATAAAAGAAAACAAGTAGATACAACAGCTATGTATTACAATATGGCCAGGGTCCATTCTGAGAAAAAAGAGGAAGATTTTGCAATCCATGCACAAGGACTTCAGCAGTATTCTATGCAAATGTCAGAGAAAACACTTAGTCTTATACTTTCAAAATAATTTGCTAAATGGAATACAGACCCATAACAGAACTTCTAAACCAGCTCCAAACTTTAAACAGAACAGTACAATGTGTTTCTGAAGAATGAATTGAAAATAGAGATTCTCTGAAATATTTGCAAGGTTCTACAGTTCTTTCTACAATTCATGCTGCTACAGAGAATGAATTAAGGATATTTTCAGAATACAGTTTGTTTCTGGAATAAAATTCTATAAACTGAGCACTGTTAGGGGCCATCCACTGTTGACCCATAAATAATACAGTTAATGGTCTGTCAAAACCTCCAGCTTAAAAACATGCATTGCCATACATGCACACAAGAAGACAAAACAAATGAAGTGGGGGAAGCGGTCATCTCAAAAGCAGTCTACTTAGCATTTGGTTATAAATGAAATCACTATGTCAACACTGCATAGAATAGCCTGGAGATTTCCTTTTAACAAGGTCAGATGTTCCTTAACTTAAAAAAAAAGGGGGGATTAAGAAAAAGTGCTTCTACAGTCAAGAGCTTCCATTAGAAAGGACTGCCAACACAATCCCATTTGACTACACAAAGCAAGCTGTCAACATTTGAAAATGAAATGCCTTTACTCCACCAACCCTTGGAAAAAAGGCCTCAGCCAGTGTGACACGTTAGAATATCTAACAGATAATTCATAAATATAAAAGCAGCATTTCTTTAAAAAGATTATATTCGGTGTGGCAAGAAGTTTGGCTTGCCAGGAAAGGATAGGCAGATATATCATCCCTCACACATGTGCATTAACATAGAAGTGAATGACCTCATATGACAAATAAGAATAAACGGAGTAGCAATAACTGTAATTTCTAAACAATTGTGTAAGAAAATATTTCCTAGGGTAAGATTAAGGGAAATGAATGTAATTCTACACAATTGCATCAAAGAACAGACAGGAACATTAGGCAGCATTCCTGCCGCTAAAACGCATAAAGATATCTGCTAACTGTTAGTTAATTGCAATTGAAGGACATGGCCCACATGAGCAGAAAATAATTATAAGCATAAATTGCTTTGCAGAGCAGTCCTGAGGAGAGGGGAAAGGAGAGGGCAGGAGAGGAGAGGGCACAGAATGAATCAAGCCAAGCCCCACATCTTCAGTCTGTATTTAATATCAATATAGGCTTGATTAAAAAGTATAACAGCTAGGCAAGTGGTGGCTGTAATCTTACATTTTTTAGGCCTAGACCTGTGACAGATACTGTTAGAGCTTTTGGAAAATCAATTAGCTTAGTCATGAGAGTGTAATTTTACCTGTTGATGTCAGTGAATGCATGATGACTTTGTAAAACTCTAAGGATAATAAAATATCACAAGTACTCGGCAAAAAGTATATAGACATTCCAGATTGCCAAACTTCAGTGTTTATTTCTGAAGCTAGCAGGAGCAATAGCTCTTACCAGACTAGGCTTAACCCAGTCCCTCCAAGCATGGTGGTTAAGCCAGAGTATAACAGAGAAACAAACAAGTACATTTCTGAGAGGTCAGACGCATGCACAGAAAGTTTACTTAGTAAGGAATCTAGACCATCTGTTATATTTCAAGTAATCTGTTATTTTGACCATGCACTAACAGCTGGGAGCAATTCAAAGAAACATTTTAAAATTGAGAGAGGTTAGAAAATAAAAAAATTAAGTCTAAAAGTCTACAGTAAGTTTACATAATTAATCCATTATCTGGAGATGAGCTACTACTTGATGGCAAAAAATAAATGCAATAAAAGAGAAATCATAGCTACTGAAAAAGCTTTAATACCACAGCATGCTTCAGAGTTTGGAGATTTCTGCCTATGAATGAACTTATGAATGGTTCAATTCAAGCTTGTTATTGTAAATTGTTTTTTAGAACACTCAAGTTACTAAAATTTTGAGTAGATAATGAAAATATACTTTTGAAGAAACCCATTCATACAATTCACTTAGAGTCACTTCCATTATATTTTCTATAGTGGTCTTTAAAGTGGTCACTTTATGTATTTGTAAGAACTGGAATTTAAACAACACAAAGGATTTGCTTCTACAGTTTTATTAAGAATCAACAGAGTGTATTCCCAGACAAGTGATATGGCTCTCTGAATAAATTTTGGGGGAAAAAATGTTCCTTCGCTGCATGGAAAAGCTTGGGATTGTGATCCTATGAATATACCACACTTTTTCCTTTATAGAGTTCCCCAGAAAGTATGATTGTCATAAATTTTTCTGGAATCAACAGTAGGTATTTGTGTATTTGGCAATTCTATAGTGCGTCTCTCTCCATATTTAGGTGTAGGACTTAAATGGTTTCAGGCAAACTTTTGTGGATATAAATGGAAACTTAATTCTACCCTGCAGAATTCTACCCTGCAGTCTTAAATACCATTATTTTCTTCTGAATGGACAGAAAAAAAAACCCTTCAAAATTCCTTTTGGTTGCATATGGCTTATAAACTCTTTGTATAATAAGAGATCTGTCTTTGTATAAGCAATTTTATTCATCCTAATATTTGCCCTGCTCTCAGATATGCCAAAGTACTGCAATAGCATTTAAATAAGAGGGTCATATATGGTCTATCAGGTAAAGAAAATAAATATATTTATAATAGAAAGCAAACATAAGTAGCAGACCCTTAAGATCACCTTATAGGCTGCCCAAAACAAATACTATAGAGAGGTTTTGGGTCTGAGCCTACGTCCATTGACTTCAAATGAGGACAGGAACAATCTCTAGAAGTAAGACAATGAAAGAAGAAATCATCAGTCCTCTGTCACCCTCTACAGGAAAAATCCTAAACCAGAAGCAGTTCTTAATACAGAATTATACATATCTGTGCCACCACTTCATCACTGGTTTAAGGGACACTTCAATTTTCAAAGAAGTTAATGTTTCAAACATTCTTGTTGGATATAACTGTAATGAAAATGTCCCTTTTCTTCATTTGTAAAGCTGAGGGCAAGAAAAATTGCCAGATCTTTATAGAATATCTTAAGCACTTGTATTACATTAACACCCCTGGATTACTAACTGAAACCAAATCAAACTAGCATGACAAAGAATTATGTGAAACATTTGAGTTGCAGAATCCAGAATTCTAAGCTGAATTTTGAAATATCCTTTCTGTGCTTAGATAGGATATTATGGTTTTAATTTTAACAAAGAACACGTAAAGGAGTTCACTAAAAATAACATTTACCAGCAAGTGAAAAAGGAACTAAGGATTCAGAGGGATTTTTATGCATTTGAATGTAAAACATGAAATCCATTAACTGAAGGAGATAATCCAAAGGCCAGGCCATGAAGCAGCTTAGTATTTTTTTTAGTTTTATAACTCTGCTGTTTATTGCTCATTTTCACAGTGTTTTTTATTATTATTAGATTTGAGATAATTAGATAATGTCCTAAGATTAACATTAAGAATAAATATTGAGTCCATTTATACCTTGACTCTAAAACCAAAGGCAAAGAAACCAAAAAACTAAAAAAGAGAGTAATTCTTCCTGAGGTTATATTATTTTCAGTGACTAAGGTAGCACAGCACAATAAGAGATAATGTAATTTTCTGTAGCAGGAAGATTTACCTCTCCGAGTTTTGTTCTCCCTGTTGCTTGGGAAGAAAACATTTTACAAGTGGCAGGCACTTAGATCTTGCAGGGCCCTGAGCGAACTAACGGGCCCTGTGTCAGCTCTGTGCTGGAGCCCCACGTAAGCGGGCAGAGATGCGTTGTGGCCGTGGCCAGCCCTGCCTTCGGCTGTCCCAGTTGGTTCCACTTCTGTTGTAGGTGACTTTGTCTCCAGCCCCACCTCCTGCTCCTCCTGTCTGGACTCCCTGGACCTGACTCGCTCCCTGGCCTCCTCCGGGGCTGCCGGCTACTCTCCCCCTCGCCGGCCCTGCTCAGGAGCTGCGGGAGGGTGCCCTGCCCGTGCCAGGGGAATCCTCTGCTCCTGGCGCTTGTGAGCAGCCCCGCTCTCACTGCTCCCTGACGCACTCACACCGCAAACTGTATCTAACTCAGTGAAATGTATTGGTTTAGTGCATAGTCAAAAGGGAATATTCAAATGATCTGTCTTGGCAGAACAGTCAGTCAAAAAGCAATGCATGAAAATACTAGAAGAAGTTCATGCCCTCTGTGACTTTCGAGGGCACAAAATTGAAATTGTGCTCATCACAGAAGGCAGAGATGTAGAAAAGTAAAGGAAAAAACCCCATCCATGCCTGATTTACCTTAACATAGTTACGCAGTGTACCTCTCTGCTATAAAAATTATTCCAGGAAGAATCAGATAACGCTGTAGGACTATCAAAAGAAAATTTCTACTAGCCAAAAACTCTTTCTTGATATTGAGGGCACCAGGCCACACATAATCAGGTTAGAAGGGTGCCTACAGACAGTGCAGTAGTTGCATTTGGGGAATTTTGCTGCCTGCCCCAATACAGAATCAAAGCAGTGGAATACTACAGTCTGGAGGAAGGTGCCTGAGAACAGCCCGTTTTCTTTTTAGGAAGGCTGGACTACCTCTAAAGATTTTAATGTGCCTCTAGAATCATTTGTAAAATGCATAATCTTGTCCACATATAAGCTTAAAAGTCCTTTGCTATCAAAGGAGATTGGGACTGAATATCTCTTTAGGGAAGTAAGAGATCAAGACTACCTCTCAAAACAAGCGTGTAACCACAGAACTGCATTTAGGATATTGGCTGCATAATGAATTATTGTCATAGAAGTGAGCTCTCTGTCTTGACGATCGAGACTCCTGTAGATGTTTGGTGGAATGAAAAGAGGATTAGTGGAGTCAGCAGTTTTTTGTTATACCTGATTAAAAATGCTGTTGTAGAAATAAAAGTATCAGAAAAAATGTAACTATTGAGCCAAAGCATCAAGGAACTTGCATTCCTTTGGGAACACTGAGGCTCCGGCCTGTCTCTTCCTTTAGTGGCAGCAGTTTCCATTAGTGAAGCAGAAACTTGCATCTCCTATGTAGATGGTTTAATTATTTATTTTTAATATGATCATATGCAAATTCATTTTTTGCCAAATGAGATTGGCAGGATCCAAGACAGCAGACCTGATAAACAGCGGCACCTCAACCAGTGATAGAAGATGTCCAGAAACAAGTGTGATGAACCTAAGGAGAGTGCTAAATACCAAGAAAATAAGAACCATACTGGGTCAGACCAAAGGTCCATCTACCTGACTATACTTTCTCTGACAGCTGGTGAGTAAATAATAATTGTAGAGTAGAAAAGAAGCAGCATGGTACTTCCCATAACAGCTAGTTTCCAATATTTGCAGTTTGGGACATGTCAAGTTGCATGTTGTCTTTTTACTTAACCAAAAAATTAGTGGATTCTTCTTCCATGTGTTTGTCCAGTCTTTTCATGAACCATCTAAACTTTTGTCATCCACAATTCCTGATACAAGGACTTCCACAACTTGATTAAAAGTTCTGTAGAGAGCAATGCATTTTGGTTCATTTTGAACCAGGGAGATACTGACAGGACAAGGAATATATAATCATATTGGATTCAAGACTGTGGGATCTGCTGGCCTCAGAGGAAGGCTTTTTTAGAAAGGCAATTTTAAATTGCTTGAAGGAAGGAAAGATAAAGTGAAATATTTTCTCTGCCCCAACCCCAGAGCTAGACAGTGGTGGTATGGTTCAGTGCTGGGATCTTGATTATACCAAAATGGCAGCATTCTCTTGCAGAATAGTATCCAAAAGTGGTCCCCAAAGTGGCCTACTAGAAAGCTTTGAATATGTACCATGGTGGGCAAGATGTTGTAGAAGAAGTGTTTGTGGTTCCCTGAGTAACTTTCTCTTGGAAGCTCCCTTTTGATCACATCTTGATGTGTACAGAGAAAGATCAGAAGGGATTACAGAGAAGACACAGGCTAAGAAAAGCAAGGGGCTGAAGTGCTGTCTCTTTCCAGTCCCCAGGAACCTCTGCACAGGTGAAAGTATTGAAACTCTTGAACCGATTCAGTTGTCAATGCTTTTAATGAATCTTATTTTGCAGAAACTGAGAGACTTCTGAAAAATGGTCCAGAAACACCACTACTTGTCCCATCTCTAGAAAAGTACCTGGAGGTGGTGTGTGATGCTCTGAGAAGGCACATGGCACCAAAGGAAGATGAAGCAATTCAAGAAATGCACCAGAAACTACACTCTATGTGTACCTTCTTACTGCATAATGCTTAAACTGTTTGGTTTTCTTTTACTCCTGCTCAACTGCAAGAATGCATATCTCATATTCAAAACAGGCTCTCCTGACAACTTAAAGGTCAGACAGTCTTATAGCCTACATGGAAAGAGCAGAAACAGGAAAACGACCTCTGTATCCTGCAAATGTGTCCAAGATCATTCCATTATCACACAAACTGCCCTTAAAGGAAGATGAACACCTGAAAAAATGCTAGAATGAAAAATTATTGAACAGCACAATAAATATGCTGCATATTGTAAATGGGCTTTCAGATAAACACTCAAAGGAAAAAATAAAGGTACAAAAGAGAAAGAGTACATAGAAAAAGGCACATTAAAAATGGTACACAAGGAAACTAGGAAGAAAACCTGGAGTTCTAAGAAACAGCAGTGATGGTGCAAGACAAAGAACAGAACTGAAAAGTTAGTTCTGCCAATTTTGCTAAATTAACAGTCAGTTCCCTGGAAACTTTTTATCTCAGAGGAAACCAAAACTGTGGTGGGATGTTTGTGTTACTGTCTATAGATTGTGAATGTCATTATGCTGATAGAGAGCTTTACAACTTCAACACTGTAAATTGAGAACCCTGAGGAACTGTATGTCCAAGACAGACAGCAGTGTGAGTTTGTGCCTAGCATCCAATTTTTAGAGTCACGTGATGATGTAGCGATCTCATCTGTCCACACAGCCAGAACTCTCATCCAGAAAATCATTGTCTTCCATCCTTTCTCCTGGCCTTGACAAATACAGCCTTGTCAGCAATTCAGAACACTGCTGACAAGAATAATTTCTCCAGCCAAACATTTTGATAAGACACTCAATTTTATCTGTCTCTTTACCCTTTTTGCTGACATAGGCTGCCTGCCTTCACCTCTAGAAGTCTTCTCTGACTATTCCACCCTACCTCTTTTCTTTCATCTTGCTGAAACATCAACCTCTGCTTACGATACCCATTTCCCTCAGCCCTCTGACATTATTCAATGCCTTCAAGCTGTCTTCAGGATAGTCTTTCACTTAGGAAAAGCTGCCTATAAACATCTGTTACTTTATCTCATTATCTACCTTCAAATTCTTTGTTGCAGTGACTTTAGAAAACTGATAAACTAGACTACTGAAAACAATACTTACTGTAGTCACATACTCACTTGTAAATCTCTGTATCGATCTGCTGCTTATGTTCCTTTAAACTGCAAGATCTCTGTCAAGGAATGTTGGTCTTGGGATATTCTTGTGAATTTTAATTAAGAATTGCTTAGAACTTGGGAAAATGTAAACAATGAACAAAAAATGACAGTAACAAGGAGTGCTTGAAAACCCAAGTCTATGGTTCCCTTAATATCCAGCAACAGAAAATGATCTATAAGTGCCAAAGAGATATATGAATATCAAGTACCATCTGCTGTAAATCAAGTCGATGCTAGCTACAAAGCTTGCAGTAAGAAAATGCTCAAAATTTACCAGATGGGATGCCTGTAAACATTTGGGGAAATACAAGTAGAAATCCTCCCCCTAGCGGTCTCAAAGGAGAAGTACAGAGTTGCAGCAAATAAGAGTAACAAAAAGATCTTTTTTTACAATTTGTTAATAATAAATGATTTTTTTAAAAAATTATTTAACATCTAACCTACTGCAGTAGTTCTGAGTCATATCCAAGGACTGCAGCCCCACTGGGGAAGATTCTATACAATTACAGAAGAAAAAGCTTCAATAAATAACTTAAAATTTAACAGAAATCATAGCTAAAAGAAGATTAAGACAAAGGGAAAGGAAGAGTATAAAGAAACAGAATTTTTCACATATAAGATAGTGATTTGTATGCAGTAGTAAATTCTCAAGATTTTGAACACATGTTCAAAATTTTAAGGAGGATTTCAAGAACAATTATATATATCTGTTGATGTCCTAAAGATAGTTTCTGCCAAACATGAGGGGTAAAGACAAGAAAATATAAAAACTTGTTAGAAATCCAAGAGGAAGGTATTATAGGCTCATCTATGGACTGATGAAAGCCAGCTGCTCGTTTCTTGCAATGGACATTGTTGGTGAGCTGGACAGAAGTAGTGATGAGTTTTGGAGGGGAAGACAAGCAGCTGGTTTATGATGTAATAGAAAAGTGAGACTTAGAGGACTGGTGCAAAAAACAAGTGGACATAAGGGAAACCACTCTACTGTTTTCATGCTTTGCCTGAACGGATGTAAACAAAATGGTTTTCAGTTTCCACATCCAGAATTACAAAGGCTAACACAGCATAAGATTTAGTTTAAAATTCCATCACTGTCATAGGAAAACTTGTATCTTTGAGTTTTTGTCCAGCTTGAAACTTTTGTCCAGTTTAATTTTCTGGACAGCAAACAGTTAAAGTAGTGTTTGGATTTTGGTTACTGAGATCTCCAGATGGTTGTACTTTCTGGCCAGTCACAGTCTCTTTCTTTCCTCCCTCGTCCACTCCCACACGTGATTACAAAGCCCATTCCCTCTCTCTTCAACCTTCTGTTCATAATTTTGGGTTAACTTCAGCACCTTCCCTATTCCAATTTTCCATGCCGCAGCTGCTGTTTCCTCTGTTAATTTTTGCCTTCTGAGCATAGCTAGAAATTATAACCTGTGGTCCAGATGAAGGGAGGCACAGCTGCAAATCCTACAGTCTGGAACAAGAGAAAGGCTGGACTTGATTAAAATGTGATCCAGGGTTTGGAGTTGAGGAAGCAAAGCTGAAATTATAAGTGGTGGTTTAGCTCAATAGATCTTAAAGAAGAGTGGCAGGCAAGAAAACCCTGTGTTTACTGAATAAAATGAAATCCTAGAAGAGAGTCAAGTTACACATAGAGTTGCAAGGTAATCCAAATTAAAGGAAAGTGCAGAGCCTTAATCAAATGTAGTTAATTCAGGAATAATATCTGCTTGTAATCACTGGCCAGTAAAAAATGTTTGGTTAGTACTTTCCACCTGAAGAGGCAAAATCTGTACATTTCAAACAGTTAAACATGTTGTGCCCTGTCATACTGGCTATACAGGGAAGCATGGAATGTGTTCAGCCCTCAGTCCTTCTTCTCACAGGAGGCTAATCAGTTCATAGAACTTTTTTTTTTTTTTCCAACTGATGAAGCTGAAAGCACCAAGGGTATAATTTCTTGTACACAAGGTGACATAGTGACTGGAGGACAGGAGGAATGACATATCAACTATGGGAGAGGCAAAGCAGCAGGCACTAGGCTGAAATGGAGAAATCTGCTTTCAGCTGAGCTCCTGAGTGCACTGTAAACACTATATGGCAAAGACACCAGCTGCAGAGGCAAGCCAATCAGGTATGCATGGCACATAGGATCCCAAAGTAGGAGAACTGTGGTACTTGAAAACTCCTTAACACTCCTTAGCAACATCTTTTGGGCCTTTTTCTTATCTTGCTTTGCACTGACCTTAGCAAGCAGGTACTCTTTTGTACTTTGTCACCATTAAAATACAGTTTAAACATTTTTTATTAGTGAAATTACTGGTAGTTTCTTCCCAATAACAAAAAGTTTCTTCCTTTGTTCAGACACATTTAGTTTGAGCACTCACAAATCTTTCTGTTTTTACCTCCAGGCTGCTACTAAATCTGAGTTTTCTGTATCTGCAATAGAGAACGGCAGTTGTAATAACACCAGACTGGGGGCAGTTGATGCACTGGAGGGCAAGGCTGCTATTCAGGACATAAACAGGCTGGAAAAATGGGTGGACAGGAAAGTCAGGGAGTTCAACGAAGGTGACTGCAAAGTGTTGTAGCTGGGATGGCATAACCCCATGCAATGGTACAGGCAATTACTGTCTAGCCAGAAAACAGCTTCCCAGAAAAAGACCAGGGGTTCCTGGTGGACAAGGTAATAAGTTTCAGCAGTGTGCCCTTGCAGCAATGAAGGCCAACCACATACTGGGCTCTATTAACAAAAATGTTCTCAGCGGACTAAGGTAAGTAAGTTTCCCTGTCTTGAGAATCCTATGTTCAGTTTTGGGCTTCTCAGTGCAAGAAATACACTGACATACTGGAGTGAGTCCAGAGAACGGCCACAAAGATGAGGCTAAGAAAAGTGGGGGTTTTATCCATAAGAAGAGAATGCTAAGTAGAGATCTTACTGCTGTCTGCAGCTATCTAATAGGAAGGTGTAGAGAAGATGGAGTGAGACTCTTAGCAGTGTTGCACAGATATAGGACAATTAGCAAGAATAGAAACTGGAACATGTTAAATTCTGACTGGATGTACACAAAATAAAATTCCTGTGAGGGTGGTCGAACATTGGAACAGGTTGCACAGAGAGGCTGTAGAAACTGCATCCATGGAGAGATTCAAAACCCAACTGGATATTCCCTCAGCAACCTGCTGTAGCAGGAGGCTGGACTAGAGAGCTCAGAAAGTCCCTTCCAACCTATGCAACTCTCTAAGTCTGCATGCTGTCCTATCACTCGCTATTACAGAACAGGGAATGCATTTTAAAATTAATTCAGGTTTTCATAACTAGGATAAGCCCATGATACTACAATGCAAATTTATAAGAAATCCAGAAGGTAAGCAAATAAATGCAGGAGAGAGAGGCAAACCCATCTACAAGATTATGTATAAGGAAAGGGGATAGGCTAAATATTTTGTTCTGTTTTCTGATTTGAATACTGGACATAGTATGAAGCTATTAGGGATGAAGTTCACAGATAAACAACTTAGTTTTTCATGTAATAAAGAGTTGAACTGTGGAAATCCTTATGAAGAGTTGCTGTAGATAACAAAAGTTTTTATAAGCTGAAGGGCACACTAGGCAAGTTCATGGAAGACAAATCCATTTCATGTTATTAACTGAATAGGACACACATGCTGCCCAGAAAGGCCTGCAGCTGAAAATGGCTGGCAGATGAAAAAGTCTTAAGTAGGCTTATCATATACGCTTGTGCTGTTCTTAAAGACCTGCTTATGGAGAAAAACACAGTCAGAACCAAAATACTGTGCTTGATGAACCATTGGCCTCTCCCCAACAACTGTTCTGAGGGAGGGAGAGAGAGAAAACAGCACTCAGCCAATTAACAGTCAGAAGACATGATAACATGCAAGAGGGGAAAGCTAGCGGAAAAGAATTTCTGAAGTGGAAATTGTACATAGATTTGAAGATGAGCAATCTGAGTTTTAACTTCATGTAAAGTGGAAAAAAAGAGAGCAGGCAATTGCATTCAGCAATATGTTCAGGAACAAAAGGAAAAACCTTGATTGAATAATAGGAATGAACTTGTTTAACAACGGTATTCTGCATGTTACAGCAGAGGGAAAAATGGGCAGACCAAAAGAAAACAGTTCACAATACATAACTGAAGACATCAGAATAGCATAAATTTTGCTTGTGAGATCAGAAAGTCAGACCAGGGTATTTAGAAACATGCTTTAAAGAAAGTGGAGAATCCTGAGACTGCAGTTTTGACAAAATATTTGACCACAATATTGCAAGACTGAAAGACTAGATATGCTGAAGTACCAGGGCAGAAAGAAAAAGGAAGATAAGTATGTACAGATTTTTGGAAAACCACAATGAACTGATGAAAATTTATAATGATGACCCCCCCCAACACCAGTTATTGCAAATTCCATTTCTTACAAAGTTGCTGGTTTTCAGTCATAGTCAATTCTTAATGGATTGAGAGTAGACTGAAAAATTACTCTGGACCTGAACATATATGAAGATATTCCAAGTGAGAAAACACTACTGGCTCTGCTTGCATAAAATATGCTTGTTGGGCTAAAAAATAACAATAATGCAATTATTCTTGAGGAAACAAAGAGGCTTTTAGAGACTTCTAATGACTATGTTATATTCGTTTCAAAACACCACTTGAAGCTAAAGCTTTTTAAAAATCTGTTTTCCCCTCCCATAATTGCCATCCTAGAGAGCACTGCACAGCAGGAGAGAAGCCTGACCTTTGAAAACATTTATAAAGGACTGCATTAAAAATACAGAATTATAATTTAAAAGTCTTTTGAATGCACTTCCTACAACATTGCCTCAGATTCTTATGTACTTCCTGTCTTCAATTGCAGTAAGTGTATGGTAATGCAAATCCCATTATCTTGTTGTAAAGGACCAAGATATTCAGCTAGTTTTGGCTCAGGCTAAAATTACAAAAATCCTATTTCTTGCTTCTATTAATGGGATACGTAATATAGTAAAAATTCTTTCCTACCCATTATCAAGAAATTCCAAGGTTTTCAAACTTAAAAGAAACAACAGATCAGTAAGATAAATCATTCTCTTTGCATACTACAAAGACTGCTTTTCACAAATACCTTTTTATTTTTTAAAATAAAATTTGGATCATTCAAAAGACTTCTAAATAAATCTAGCAAGGTTCTCTTTATTGGATCTGAAAAATTGTGCAGAAAGAAGGAAAGTGCTTTTATAGTGTTAAACATGTCTTAAGAAATCCTTTTATTAGTACCAATGAAACAAATTTTAAAGTTCCCACTAATTTAAAAAAAAACACCAAACTGCTATCATTAAAACATCTCTGAAACTGATCCAGAGAAGCCCCCCTCCATATCTTCGACAATGTAATTTCTGTAGGTTCTTTATCGGTAATTAGGTAAGTAACCCGTACCTGATGCATCTCTTTTCTTTACCAGCACCAGGAAATAAAATTAGACTTTTTCAGCAACCACTGTAAAAATTTGTCTCTCTGACACTCTGTCCTATAATTAAATTTCTTTTTCAAAGGCTTATTTTTATTGTAAAATGAATCTATCATTCAAATATGTATTTCCACAGCAATAAATAAAATCCTGAAGCCTGAGTGATGTCCCGCACATGGAAGTATGGATTAAAAACAACAGTGGTCTAAAGTTCTGCAGTCAAAACACGCAAGCTCTAGAACTGACAAGCAGTGCTGAACATGAAAGCAAATTTGAGAGCATTTCTTTAGCTACGTCACAGTCCTGTAAGCTTTCATTTTTCCTGAAACCCTACAGATTGTGACCACATGTATAAAATGAAAATAGCATGCATTATCTTCACATATAATCCCATGCTGTATTAATAAAGAAATAAAAAATTCAGAGACGTTGGCTACTCCATTTTCCTCAACCATCCGGTGTCATCATCTTCGTACTTGCTCCAGCTTAAGGAAAAAAAAAAAAAAAAAGGCAACAGCATTTACTCCTGTTTAACAGTAGAGGGGGCCTACTACCTTAAAAAAGATCAGTTTTATGCATTGACAAAGTTGAATGTAACGTCTTTCATATTACTAGTCAAACAGAAAAAGTGAAAAGACAATTGCAAATGTATTATGGAAGAAAGTTGCTGTGCATTGAAAACATTTTAAATCCTAACTTGAAAAATGAAAGAGTTCTGATTTAGTGTGAAAACCCATCCTAATTTTACCTAAATTGTTTACATTTTATAAAAACAGGTGCAGAAAGACAATAAAAGAACAATAAAAAGGAGGAAAGCCTATTACAGCATACAGCCACCCCTATCTACCCAGGATAAGAGATAAGTGTGAGTTTCCCATCCAGTGAAGAGCATAGAAATAGAAATAGAAATTGTATGGAAGTTATCACTGTGGTCTGAGAAAGCTACATGTGGGAAACGTGTGCTCTGAGGAGGCAGGAGCTTCATCAGGACAAATATTTGTGTTGGATGGCAGTACAAAGAGAAAGACATGATTCAGAAGGCAATGGAATATGCTAACACGGGGAAATGCTTCAAAAAAGTTGTTTTGATGGATGATTTTTATTTCTACTTCCTAAAACTAATTTTAAAACAACAACAAAAAGGCACAGCCCCAACTGCAGCTTCGGGATATATTTTGGAATGTGTTTTGCAACAGACTCACATTCCTTCTCACCACTATTTTTTCTGAATATAAGAACAACAAGGAATTACATTTTTTTGTTGTTTCTTAAGTAATGCAATGCAATTTAAAAAATATTAAATACTGCCTTGAAGTTATGATGTTGTATTACAGATGACAGCCAAAGCTTAGCAAAACCTTAGCAAGTCTTTTGATTGATTCGATCAGCTTTGGGTCATGCTTTTATTAAGTTGGCTCATGAACATTAAAAGTAGATAAAACCACAACTCCATATTCTTTAAATGAGCTCCGTGGCACTGTAATGATCAAATCAGCTGACCATCCGCTCCCACCAAGGATTCATAGAAATCTCTCTTTCCACTTCTTCCCACTGAATATGTAGTTACCATTCCACAAAGAAAACATTGTAATTTCTCATTTTGCTTTTTTTTCCCTTTAATTACACATACTGAGGTAACAGTCTTTTTATTTCTCTATCATAATAAGCAGTTTCTAACTTTCTGTTAGCTGACCTGTCTCATTCACCATATATTTAGGCTAATCCTATAAAAATAAACACAAGAAAATAAGCCTACACATGCCTGCAAACTATTACCAAAAAAAAAGTATTAGCTGAAGTATGATTTAAATACTAAAATGGTAAAAAAATAGTTTCTCTGTTTGGGGTTTAAGATTTCCAAACTTTAACCTTATTATTAAAACATAAAAAATAAAACCCCCTTCTTTTGAATTGCATATAGTTACCCTAATAATAATGTTTGCCTATTTTTGCTAAGTTAGTCAAGTTTCTTTGTCATCAAAATTTTTAAAAATAATTACAATGGCATGCATTTTATAATAATGGAATCTCTCTAGAGCTTTTGGGGGGGGGCAGAAGATTCTTAGAAAGAATATTTAATAATGTTCAAGTTATTTCAGAAAAGTGCCTTGAAAGCTCCAATGAAGCATTAAAAACAGGTTACAACAAACAATGGTGAGGTATATTAAAAATACACCAAAAAAGGCGTTTAATATAATATTAAGCAACTTTTTATCTTAGGAAATCAATAAGGGTAACACACTAATGAGTATGATCACTTGTGAAAGATCACAGTTAAAATGTAAAAGACAAATTTTGTGCATATAAAAAATTATTTTGCCTCACAATGCTTTCAAAAAAATATTCTTGAATATCTGTTTATTCTTTTTTATTTTATAATACACAACAACCTCTTTCTGGGTTGCTGCTCAAAGTTATAACTGTTCAATCTACAAAGTTTACACATGACTTTCTCCAGTCCTCACTCTGGAATACAGTGTCCCCCACTACAGCAGTTAAAATGCCACATTTCCAAACCAGCCCCACCAGTTAATTTTCAAAACTGAAACCAAATGAATTACACAGTTATTTGGGATTTAGGCACACCATTAGAGATTAACTAATCAGTTATCAACACAGTTAAAACTATACAAACTACAAAATTAATTTTACAAACAAAGCTCCATAGGTAAATACATATACATGAGTGCACAAGGTGGTTAGGGAGTTGAAAGGAGATTTGGAATAGGTTTGTTCACACCACCTCAAGCTCTCAGAATATGAAACAACAAGATCTTACGAAAGCAATTAATTTTTTATATGGGCGTCTATTAGACATTTCTTACAGAATGTAATAAACATTTTTACAGAAATGAAAAAAAGCCCAAAACATTAAAACCC
The DNA here is from genome assembly GCF_964188355.1 of Buteo buteo. Classification (NCBI taxonomy): domain Eukaryota; kingdom Metazoa; phylum Chordata; class Aves; order Accipitriformes; family Accipitridae; genus Buteo; species Buteo buteo. The sequence goes on from NC_134204.1 coordinate 21,804,010, forward strand.
CCAAAAAACTAATTGCTTTGGAAGTATAAAATATATTGTTTGCTGTAGCCTTGCCACAAGGGCTAAAACAAATGAACTGGAGAAAAAAGAAGTAGGAGGAGATATTCAACAGCCAAATGCCAGAATGCTTGCATTAAAATAATAATTAAAAAAAAAAACAAAAACAACCAAACACACAAAAAAAAAAACAACCAGGGAACTGAACTTTTTTATAAGCTATAGAAGTCAACTGTTAAGCAGGATATTATCTGTTATAGATACTCAGAACAGAATATTTCAAAGTCTCCACATTGTGGGAACTTGGATTTTTCTGTGCTGTAATTAGCTCCAGACAAAATTCTTCCCTAGAACCAAGTGCTGGCAAAACAGAAAAAAATACACAAAACTCAGATGCTCAGAATGCTACTCCACTACAGATTAAGCTGATCATATTCTGAAATTGGATATCCTCACTCCTTAAGCCATGTATTTTTACCTTTTCCTTTGAATCAGCCCTATCACCTGTGTGGTAAGTCAGGTGAGAAAGCTAAGTCAGTTGACATTATTCCCACCAAAACATCCACAGAATCCCAATTAGTATACATGTGCCTTAAGTACATAACTTAGTTTATTCTATAGCATTTGGAGTAAAGGAGGCAGCTGGAAGGTAGATTTATTAAAGCTGCTCTGAAACGACAAGGGAAGTTCAGGAAGGTCTATGGCTGTAGTTAAACAGGTTTCCCTCCCTGCAACCTTAAGTTTAAAAGAAAAAAATTTTCCTAACATGAATATAGTCTTAAACTTCTACAACTCGGTATTTTTGAACAGCTCTATACCTTCTTTTGTCAATTATGAAAACTTGTATTTTTAGGTTTTATTCTTGGAATATTTTCTATAAATGAAACTTTGCATTTTTGATCTGAAGAATGGTTTTATTAATAAAAGTTTAAACAAATCCTTTAAAGAAAACTTTTTCAATCAATATTATCAGAAATAGACCTTTGGCTAGAAAAAAAAGGTGTCACCTAAAAAGATTTAATATTACTCCAGCAAAAATTCCTGATTATGTTGAGGCTGATAATATTAATTTCCTAAGGAAATTAAGCTTTATAATAATGTGTTATTTTCATAACAATTTGGAAGAAATCGACCAATTCAAAGGAAGAAACTGTAAAGATAAAGTCAAAGCAACACTATTTCTTGATTATAAATTCTGCAAGACACCTATGTAAAGGAGAAAAACTATGTTTGCAGCTCCACTAAGCAGGCTTAGTGTGAACTTTACATCCAAAGAATACACATAGAATATTTATAAGTCCCAACTTCATTTAAAAGATTCATTTTGAGAACATACCGCTTCAGACACTAACGTCAATCAACTGCAAGACACCAATCTGCAGCTAAGCAGGCTCTCTTACTTCTACTGTTCATTAAACTTATTTTTCAAGGCTAGAAAAGACTAGTCTGTGGTGTTAATAAGATATGCAGTCAGGGCCATGGCTACTCTACTTTTACCATTGGCCCACATTAAAATTATATCAGTATTTATCTCTATTTCTTTGAATGAAATTGAAGATTTAATAACGATACACTGCTTGCTAAATTTGCATATACTCTAAACCAACATGACCATCTGTAGTAGATGTTGCAGACAGTTCAGATGTGAGATCACAGACCTGATTTTTGGAAGTCAGGTTTAGATCAGTCTGAATGGTTATCCTTATCCTAACAGAAATATTCCCACAGTGTAAAAATTGTACAGTACAGCAGTTGGATTACAAAATGTTGATTAAGAATCTAAATCTTAAAATCTCAGGTGCTTTTTAAAGAAATGCTTAAATCTTATCAGATCTCTGTAGAAAGGATTATAAATTTTTTTTATGCTGCCAATATTCTAGGAAAGTGATGGACTGCATTCTCTTTTGACTTTACCAGGTGTTCTCTAGTTGTAAATTCAGGGATGGATCAGAAGTTATATTAAATGCAATAGTTTATTGGTTAAATATTCCTTCTAAAGAGTTACATTGGGGGCCAATTATCTACTTTCTAAAGTAATAGTATTCTCCTGTCATTGTTGTTATAATTCCTGATCCAATTTAGAAGTATGTTCTCTGTTCTCCACTATTGCTTTTTCAGGAGAATTTCTAAACTTAACACTCTTTGCTGGCCTCAAAGGGAATCACACAAAGCACTTCATAGGCTGATGTTTCTTCTTTAAGTGCCTGTATGAATGAGAAAACTGCTCTATGTACCTTGTAACTTAAAACATCTTTAAATACAGAAACTAATAGCAGAAAATGGTAAGAACAGTTTATTGATAGAAGATACAGGTGCTGTCTTGTTGCTCAATTTGCCATAGTATGATACTGAGCTTGGACCTGCTTCTGTTTATTTGACTGCAAATTATATTTGTGTCATTGAACAGTATTTGACCCATTTTACACAGAGAATAGGGATGTTTCACTTTCTTCATGATGAAACACTTGTCATTATTTTTTTTTAACTCTGAAGTTTCAAAAATTCCTGTTATTCTTTCATTCATTTTCTTTGTTTTCTACATGACATTAAATAACAGTTTCCTTGAGAAAACACATGATTATACACATGTGGCTTTTTATGACAAATAATAAGAAATATTTTCAGCATATTCAGTGTAACAGGTATTCAGCCCACATATGCAAAATAATTCTATGCCCAATGTTCCCATTGTTCTCAAGGTTGTCCCTCAATGTTGAATAGATGTGAAAACAGATAATTCAGTTGTGTGCCTAAAGCAGACAAGATTTCTCTTGAAAAATCTGCCATCTGCCTCACACTACTGTGGCCATAATCTTCACCAGCTGCCTGCTGGCAAACTTTAAAATAGGAGTATATATGAATGCAAAAGTCATATTTTAGAGTTTAGTATATTTTAGAGAATATTCAGATATTTTAGAGATTCTTTAAATACTGAAAATTTTGAAAAGGTGTCCTCTTCAAAGAAGTGCCTTAAAGTAAATGATTAAATTCAGATCTGTTTAAAAACCCCAAGCCAAAACCATAATTGTGAAGAGCCTTTATGCATAAGTTTAAGGAGAAAGAGAAAAATGAAGGAGTTTATCTAAGGGTCTGCTGACATTAGCAAGTAGTGAGGCCCAATAAGAACATACCCAAAGAGTGAAACAGCAGGTACAAGAGACCCAACATCCATGCTATTTGTTTCAGGAGCTTTACTTCAGTCTGCCTCTGTCCTGGTCTCAGAAAAAATCTTCGTTAGTGGTTGGAGTGCCAGAGAGTGTGCTCTAATATCTTCTGGTTTAGGTTTAGAATATGAGAGGATTTAAACTAATGTGTTCCAAGACACCTACTCAGTGTAAACCAAAATACTATAAGGGGTCTATCAGAAGCTTTTTAAAAGCACAGTCCTGATGTAATCTAGAATGTTTAAAGCAGACACACTGTTTCTCTTGAAGCAGACACAGTGATAATATATAATAGCTCCAGTAACTGTCAACCACATTTTTTCTATATTTCATATGCTTACCTTCAGATTACGTTTCTGAACTACATGCATTTTGTCACCCAAAGAAAACATGATGCTAGGCAAGAAGATTTTCTATGTTAATAGCTGGCAAGAAAATTTTGTACATCAGCATATCATGTTCATATTTTCTTCATACACAGACATACACAACTACCAAAAAAATGTAGTTCTATTATGACATGAGCTTTACTTCAAGGATGAGATACTTTACTCATATAAATATAGATCAGCAATCTTTAAGCTACTAAAATGTTAATACTGAGGCCAGGCATTCCTATTGCTCATATATGACTGTGTCCACAGATTGTACATCACTGCTCTGGCAAAATGATCACTAAAATGTCATAAAGGCACTAAACAATAGAAAGTGGAATAAACAAAAGTAAAATAATGCAATATTCTTCTGTCTCTCTTCCCATGACTTAACTGGGCAGCTGAAGCTCATATTCTTTTTAATAATGAGAAAAGATATTTAAAATTTGGCAGTATCTGCAAGTAATCACTCCTTGTAAAGTGTTCCAAATTCATTTTTAAGTAAGCTGGAAGAAGAACTACTGTTAATGAAAGAATGAAATGTTGTAGTGCACAACATGATCCCATAAGATAAAAGTGTTTTAAATGGCAATAAACAGATTCTGGTGGAATGTGATGAGTGGTTTTGTCACAAGACATCTGTAAAGGTTCTACTTACGTATAGCAATGATAAATTATCATTTCAATTTGTTCTGTCAGGTTCCTGTCAAAAAATGGCAGGTTGAATACCAGGAGTTAGAATCAAAACTTAAGTGAAATTGATCCAACACAGAAACGTAATAAGGACGCCCAAATTTTTCAGGACAACTGTATTGTCCCAAAACCACAAAACTTTCAGCATAAATACAGCAAAAATTACCAAATAGCATTTTTTTCCCCAGTTCAATATCTTTACCTCAATTCCACCAAAAATAATGCAAGCATACACTTTAAAGTAAAAAAGATTGTCCTTGGTAATGTTTCTTGATAATGTTTCTTTAATCATAAGCAATTACAGCATAGGGTTAACTGGATTACCATTATTACAGTATCAAAATTTTACAGCTGAAAGTAAAGAAAAAATTAAAATGTTCTACAGCCAGTATGAAAAAAATTGTAGACTCACAACAAATACTATTCACTACAATTCTGCCTTTTTATCTTGCTTAAAGATTTTCATACCCCTCTATATTATCTGTAGTCTCAATTTCTAGATGTCTTGGATTTTACCATTTTAAAACCTGGTTTTAGTTTTACTGTGTTCTAGATCATTCTGTAGGACCCTGCTGGTATTTAATCTTTATTTATGACTTCACTCTTTTCTTAATCTCATTTACAAACTATCTGCCCAAGCTTTATTTTTTTATCTCCAAACCCTATGTACACTAAGTCAATAATAAAGTGATGTGATGCCCTTCTAGAAACACCTGCACTGAAGATGCTGTACCAGAAATGACTTTTTGACATTATCAGTTAGGTCTTATCAGTGCTACACTGATTCTTCCATAGTCTAAATTTACTAAATCAGAGCATCATACAGATCTAAATCAAACAGCTCAAGGAATTCTAAGAATAAAACAACACACTTCGGCAGCCATACTTATAATCTCATTTTAAAATAATATTAAACATATAGATACAGAAAGGAAAATAAAAATGGTGAATATATATCATCAAGTGCCAATCAAGCTATACTGAATATCCCACAGAAGAGAGTTAATAAAGGAATAACTCACATATGAGAATCTCCTCGAAGAGGTTAAATGATAGACAAAAGTTTGCAAGATAGCAATCTTCAAATGAAGACAAATAACTACCTGCAACTAAAATTTTATTTCATTTATATAGTGTAACATCACTATATAAATTCCATTCTAAAGTATCTCAAGCTCTAGTACTAAGATTTCTAAATTGTACTACAGTAAAAGCATTATTTTAAATTAACCTTAAGTACAAATTACAATTCTGTGTTATCATTCCCACCAGACAGAATTCTGGATTTAGAATATCCCTCCAATCTCTAGGGAAACATATGGACTTGAGTGCTCAAGGAAATATGAGTCATGCAATAGGTTGCCTTCTACAGAGCTGCACATACGAGTTTATAGTAAAAAATATTAGAATCCCATATTCTATAGACTTCTGTAATTACAGATATATTGTACCATCACTCTTTCATAGACACTTAACGTTAAATTTTACAAATGTGGTTTCACTGATGTTCCAGACAAAGTAACATTTTGAAGAAAACTATAAAAAGGCCTGTGCAAAAAAGCTGTATCTCATTTCACAGTTCAGTATTTTACAGTTTTATTTTATACCCTGCTATGGGATGTCTAGATCAAGATGTAAGATACAGAGCTTTCATTAGCTTTTCAAATTACCTAAGGTGGCAGAGCAGTACTTAAGCTAACCACCTATTTACAAAAGTAACCTCTGCTATAGCTGTATTCCTCTTAGTTGGAAAGCTAGAAAGCTTTTCAAAGGAGATTTACAGAATTTGTTTCATTCGGATAATGTGGTAGGTAATTTGATTTTACAAAAAGCAAAGCAATGAACAGTGTTCTTCTAAGTGAGGTACTTCCTGTCTAGTCTTCAGATAGCACACCCTCTCTCTGTACTGTTTAGAATACCTCACAGTACACATTACCACATCCTTTGGCAAAACAACCAGTGAAACAGGGTAAGTAGTGAATTTCAGTGCAAACACGTAACTAGTTCTGCATAATTTTATAGAAAATGTGTTCTGTGATAAAAAAAACAGAAAATGGAATGCACATTTGGGTATCATAATATACTTCAGATTTTGGAAAGGGGCAAAATCACTCTCTCTTAAAACCGTTCATCATCTCCAGAACTTTATCTTGTAATCAAGGTGACTTCATATTACCCAGCTACAGTTAAATTTTTGGTCAATTCCTGATTAAGCAGCAAGGAAGTGGAAAGTGATCAAGTTCAGGACTTACAGTCAAAAAACAAGGTACAACTCAGAAAACAAAACACATTCATAGATTGTAAAACTGGCCATTCACCTGCATTTTTAAAGGAGTTTTGTGGTGGAAAAACACTGAAGAATAAATTATCAACACCATATTCAAATAGGACTGGGACTTAAAATTTCATTTGAGGTATGCATAGAGCCATATATAAATTGAATAATAGCTAGCTTGACAGGACCTGTGCTTGATAACCGTTCCCTGACTAGAACTCTTTTATAGTCTCTAAGGCAAAACTGAAAACACAGAACTGATGCATGTTCCAGTTTTCTCGTTACTTGTAGGAATTCATGCTGTAGGTTTAAAAAGTAAGACTTCCCTCTTTCTTGCTCATCGTTTTGTATGCCAAATGATCAAAGCAGGGAATAGAGAAAATCCCAGTATTTCCCCAAATTACAAGAGATTCATTTTACAGCTGTATTTTTCAAACTGGGATATTTATAATGTAATTTCAAGAACAAATTATAGATATGGTTTTAAAATTGAGCCCTACAGAAAAAAATTGTTTTCACTAGAATTCCCACCTATTGAAAATATAGAACTTTTATGTCTGTTAAACCTAGTGCTCTATAAAGTGTCTGCTGATTTACTTTATTTCAGTTATCTTACTGTGTTTTCATGTGCATACTTAATCTCAACTTTAATCAAGGTCTCACAATGATAATTAATGTACGCTGCTTAGTCTCAAGGTATTTCATATTTAATCTATTGAATATTACTGACTCTACACTTTTCATTAAGTTCTATGCATAGAGACAGTAGAATGTCCCTGTTTCATACACAGACAATGAAAGCTGTGCAATGAGCCTTAGTATTAACACAGAATAAGTATTTGTACATACATTTAACTTATTTTTAGAACCTCATTGTTGCTGGTCTTCTTATCTATTTCCAATCAACCACCAAAATCACATATGCACATGAATATTCCGATAATATGTATACATATATCAATATTATATATTCACAGAAACATCAAATAATAATAACAGATGGATAAGATACATTCCAAAGTTTCCTGCCAAACCTATCTACCCAAATATTATATATTTCAAGATTCACCATATTGAAAATTATCTCAAAAGATAGATAACTGCCAAACAGCCCAAAGTTCTGATCTAATTTTTTTTTTCATTTGAATGAATACAGTGCTTCTGAAGGTGAAGTGGTATTTATGTGCTGAACAAAGTCTGTATGAATAGTACCATATAGAATTACCACTAGGTATCCAAAGCCTAAATATCCATTATTTAGCCATTGCATAAAACTGTAGTAACTAATTCTAGAAGTTAACATACAAGGTTTATAATGCATGAACTCCCCCGAAGTAGCTCCTTGTTTTCAACCCTAACCTCATAGAAAATGTGAAGTATCTTCTTCCTCAGCTGCATTTATTCTTCAATTAGAGTTCAAAATTATAATCTCCTCAGTGAGAAATTATTCTGTCTTCTACAAGAAACTAAATTTCTACACAAGACTAAAATCTTATTTTGTGTGACCTTCCATTTTAGCTGGCCATCCTTGTGCAAGTAAATTTTTATATCTTCAGAATGGGAGTTTTGTGAAAGCTTTATTAATAATTGAAGTACTTCGCATGCTATAGCCCCTACATTGTCTGCTAGAAAAGTCTAGGTTTGTAATCCCACTTCAGGCTACAACAATGTAAATGTGTTATTCACACAGCCAAGTGTAGGGAAGTACATTTTTTACTATATCAATATTGTGAAAATTCACTTTCATTTCCCTAATGCTTTTGTATTTCCTCCCAGAAACTTTCTTATTTTCAGCCATGATCCTTGTAAACGATGGATCTATCGACACTTTTGTAGAAAGTTGAAAGGGTCTACTATGCAGTAGAACACACTTTAACCTCTCACTTCACATTACAACTTAACATACCTGTTCAGACTTTTTGGAGTGCATCCCTCTGCATAAATTCAAGCCTATTTTCTCACTGTTGTAAAGCAAGTATGTCTTTCTAAAGTCTGAGTTTTCATATATTTGTATCAAAAACAGTTAAATAACTAATGACACCTTCTTGACCATTTATCCTGATTTTTGTTATTCTTTAACTAAACCCTCTGTGCTACAATAATAAAAATTTCCATGTAAACTATTTGGCTCGTGGTTTCAAAAGCTGGCTGTTGCTTAGCTTCCATAGGCTACCTAGAAAATCACAGTCCTAATAGTAAGTAAACACATGCAGACATACAAATAAGACACTTCTGTTTACACACTTATGACTAGCTTCTATCTTTTTAATCAACTTCTTATCATATAATTTTATCATATTGCCATCCTCTTGTTACAACAGACTTCTAGCAACTGGTATGAAACTTTATTAGCCTACATGTAAAGCATACCAACTTGTCAGTTATATTTTTCCTCCTTTGATTTAAATATATATTTTTATATATATATTCATCTCCGACCGCCTGAAACAGATTTTGAATTATAGCTACCTACAGTTTCAGGCAGAACCTACTCACTCTTAATAGATACATCATATTTCTTAATAGCTTATTGAAAAATTATAGCAGACATGAGCCTAGAAAATTAGTGGGATTACCTTTGAAAAAAGCAGGCGAACACACTTTTTTTCATAAAATAGAGAATTGACCAAAAAACATGTATAGAGAGCTAAATTCATCACTGGGATCTGATCAGAAAATATTTGAAACCCTGTACATTGCAATTTGCACTCAATTTGTTACATTATTGTAAATCAAAATACCTTAGCTATACCGTGGGATCAAGTTACATCCATGTGAATGATTACTGAACTGTCTTATTTCAAGTACTGTGATCCATGCTTTCCAGTCATTTTTATAATTATGTTCTGTTAAGGATGAATGGGAAAATATCACTGAGAGCAGAGAGCAGTGCAAAGCAAAAATTTTTAAAAGGAAGCACAGAAACAAACCCCTTTATTACAGTTCCATAAATACCTCTCAAGGTACTCCTTGGATAAATCAAGTTCATTAACTTCCTGTGATTACTAGGACATTAATGTTAGCAAAGAAGCAGCCATGGCCTAAAAGAGATTGTTTTGATGAAATAACAAGAGAATTTGCCATAATGTAATAAAATGTATTAATGTAGGAGTCTCGTTCTCAAACAGTTGAGTGAGATAGTTGAGCACAATCACCCACATGTTGCTGAAAGAACAGACCTTCACGGCACAATGAACACAGAGTTTCAGCAGAATACTGCACGTGTTATGAAAAAATCTGGAGCCATCTTTTTCTGTTACTAATAGGCACAAACCAGACATGCTGGGAGACATCCTTCAGGGCTTTTTTTCATATTTCACTTACAAATGGATAACAGGTTAAGTACCATTTCATATTTATCTAAAATCATGTTATAACATTCCTACTGAAATACCTTTAGAAAATATAAATATTTAGAAAAATCTATAGGAAATGAAGACTTCAAGTACTAGAGTAACATACATATGATCTTGTACCTATAGCATCCCAAAATAAGGTCAGATGATGCACAACTCCTCTATACATGTTGAGGTTAGATGGAGCAAGGAACTGAACAACGGTAACTGCCTAAGAGTATGAGTACATTTGCAACTGATACTTGTTCAGGGGTGTTCTATGCAATGTAGTAAGTGCACACTGGAAAGCAAAACCCATTTTTCAGATTTTGGATGCAACTTTTTCTATCCATCTGCAAAGATAGCACTGATATCCACAACCTTATTATATCTCCTTTATTCACCTAGAATGCTGCTGCAAAGAAAATTACCTAATCAATTTCTTCAACACCTCTGTCTCCCTTGGTGCATTCCCCTGCTGTCTTTTTCTCCTTTCTATAGCATCAAATACAAGCTGCTCCTTTCACCTTCAGGTTGTTCATTAGTTATCCCCACCTTACTTACATCTTATTTCCTCTATGACAACTCCCACTTCCAAATCAGTTCACAGTGCCAACCCTCAATTAGCACTTGTCAAATTTTCAAACAAGCTGAAAATGTTCTCTTCTTATTGCTAGAGAGAAATGCACCAGAAAGTGGTTTGCAAAACTAAACCATCACTCTCTTTTAAACTCCATTGGAGTGGCTGCTTTCCCATGATATTTGGAAAAATATTGATAATATTCTCTACATGAACATGACTTAAAGTTATCAAGCCTGACCAGTCAAACAGTTCAGCATGGGATCAATTACTGTAGATTTAATTGCAAACCATACATCCTGCCATACATTAAGTGTATTCAGATGACAGGTAATACCCAGTGGTAGCATCTCACATAAAATTATCCTTCAGTATCAAAAGTAACAGCCGACATTTTATGATGAAAAAAAAGAAACAGAAAAAATATTAAAGTATTTTAAAACAAAAAACAGCACATGCGAATATCACTGGTGTTAAATTTTAATATTTTCCCAAAGGTCCATTAAGTTCCTTCTAAGTAATGGAAAAAAAAGGCGATTTTATCTGACTCCACCACCTTCCTTCCAATTAGATGCCCTTCTGCCTGCCCCAAGAGAGAGAAGTGCTGACAGATCATACAGAAATAAATAAAACTCAGAAGCATTTACAAAATCTGTGGAAGGAGAAATGGAAGTTCATATAATTTAAAAGCTGCATAGTGCAGGTACAGTGCTTAAGGAATAACTTGGAAATATGCTTCCCTTCTGAGAATGAACATAATCAGAAGGTGCTGTTTTTTCAGCATCAACACTTATTAGTGTTTTACAACTACACTGCCTTATGTAAATGCTAAAACACTGGTTTCTTGTGCTGATCCAATATTCCAAGATACTCCAGCTGAGATGCTTGTCTCCACAGTTTTAAGTGAGCAAGAAGCTTCTGATATGGAAGGAAATCTTTTTAGGACACTTCAGAATTCTGATCTAGGTTAATCTGCCCATAACTACTGTCTCTTTTCCTTGCATCTGCAATCTCCTATCATATACCTAAATTTTAGGATCTTTTGAATTATTGCTGGATGGTTTGATCTTTGGAATGAGTCATCAGGTTATCAGGCCCAGTCAGCATGGGTTTATGAAAGGCAAGTCTGGCTTAACAATCTGATCTCCTTCTATGACCAGGTGACCCACTAGGTGGATGAGGGAAAGGCTGTGGATGTTGTCTACCTGGACTTCAGTAAAACCTTTAATACCATTTCCCACAGCATTCTCCTGGAGAACCTGGCTGCTCATGACTTGGACGGGTGTGCTCTTTGCTGGGTATAAACTGACTGTGTGGCCAGGCCCAAAGAGAGGTGGTGAATGGCGTTAAATCCAGTTGGTGGCTGGTCGCAAGTGGTGTTCCCAAGGGCCCAATATTGAGGCCAGTTCTGTTTAATATCCTTATCAGTGATCTGGATGAGGGGATCAAGTGTCGCCTCAGTTAAGTTTGCAGACAACACCAAGTTGGGCAGGAGGGTTGAACTGCTCGAGGGTAGGAAGGCTCTACAGAGGGATCTGGACAGGCTGGATCGATGGACCAAGGTCAGTTGTATGAAGTTCAACAAGGCCAAGTGCCGGGTCCTGCACTTGGGTCACAACAACCCCATGCAGCGCCACAGGCTTGGGGAAGAGTGGCTGGAAAGCTGCCCGGCAGAGAAAGACCTGGGGGTGCTGGTCGACAGCCGGCTGAATATGAGCCAGCAGTGTGCCCAGGTGGGCAAGAAGGCCAACGGCATCCTGGCCTGTATCAGAAATGGTGTGGCCAGCAGGAGCAGGGAGGTGACTGTTCCCCTGTACTGGGCACTGGTGAGGCCGCACCTTGAGTCCTGTGTTCAGTTTTGGGCCCCTCACTGCAGGAAAGACATGGAGGTGCTGGAGCATGTCCAGAGAAGAGCAACAAAGCTGGTGAAGGGTCTAGAGAACAAGTCTTATGAGGAGCAGCTGAGGGAGCTGGGGTTGTTTAGCCTGGAGAAAAGGAGGCTGAGGGGAGACCTTATCGCTCTCTACAACTACCTGAAAAGAGGTTGTAGTGAGGTGGGTGCTGGTCTCTTCTATCAAGTAACAAGCGATAGAACAAGAGGAAATAGCCTCAAGTTACGCCAGGGGAGGTTTAGACTGGATATCAGGAAAAATTTCTTCACTGAAAGGGTTGTCAAGCATTGGACCAGGCTACCCAAGGAAGTGGTGGAGTCACCATCCCTGGAGGTATTTGAAAGACATGTAGATGTGGCATTTAGGGATGTGGTTTAGTGGTGGACTTGGCAGTGTTACGTTAATGGTTGGACTCGATGATCTTAAAGGTGTTTTCCAACCTAAATGATTCTATGGTTCTATAATAAAAACACAACACTATAAATTCTCTGGATTTGATTCAGTTCCCTCCAAAACCACCAAAATAACTTTACCACTGCATTGGATTTTTATGTGGATTTCAGCAATTACTCAGAAAGCAGTTATTTTACCTAGTTTTCAGAAAACTTTTTTTTTTTTTCAGTTTAGAACAGCATTATAAATATGGAATTAACTTCTTAAAAATAAATAACATAAAATAACATTTAGGAAGCTTAATGTTGAAGAATCAAATTTAATAATATATAAATGACAAAAAGACACGTTGAGTATGTTGAGCGTGGTATAATCACAAGTGAAATTAAACCTCAAAGATCCAGCTGGAAATTAAGTATTGTGAAAGTAACATATTCTTTTTCTCTGCTAACATCCTTAATGTTAATATGATCCATGTCATAAACTAAAATAGCTATGTAAGTCCCAGAACAAAGTCATTTCTTAGAAGCAAGGAAACTGGTGTACATTTAATACATGATCAGTAAATCATCATTATTACCTAGAATGATAGATAGGAAAGCAGAATTTAACACTTCCAAACTATTCAAGATCCATCAGCTGCATTTTATAAAGTCTGCTCAAATGGTGTACTTTTACATGTACATCATGATAAGAACCTTGAAAACAAAAGAGTAACACTACTTTAGTCTGTCTTTAAACATCTTTTTTCATGCTGAGGAATACATATTCACATACATATTTGATATTCTTACTGGGTTTTCATGTATGGCGTAAGAATTGGTACAGCTGGATATATCCTCCCGAATGGCCAAGAGACTATAAAAGTGGGAATCAGACACTGAGGAACAGAGCTCCCTTCTACTGAACTCTTTGGTTCACTTAGGAAGTCAATAGAAAAATGCCTTGGCATCTTTATTTTTTTTCTGCTGAAAATGGGACTGCAGAAGGGTGGTCTACCCTTGAAAAGACTGTGCACTTTAAGCTTATCTTGGCAAATGAGAGATTTTGATCCAGGGTATTTAAAATAAGCACTTGCTAAGTTCATAATACTTCCAGTTCTTGGGAACATGAGGAAGTTTGTCTTGAGATATTAATTACCGATTTTCACAAATAATTTTAATTTAAAGTTTTGGGTGGGTTTTTTCCATCTAAAATAATAATGATCTGCATTTCTTTTAAGCTGCATTTTAGGGTAAAACTAGAGCATCAAAAATTTTGAATACTTAAATAAAAATTCAGACTTCAGTACATTTGAGTTATAGCAAGTATGGGGGCAAAATAGTATTAAAATTCGATATCCTACATATCAAACATGTTCAGTTCATCATATCACATTGTTAATGACTGTCAAAGCAGCATCTTGAAAAAGCATTCAGCTTCTTATCTGAATAAACCTATACAGCTGAAAAATGTTAGGACTGTTTGAATCGCATATTGCATACCTCTCTTTTGTTTCTCTTTCTCTTTACGAGAAGGGCAAACAAGTCATAAAGTTGAATTTGAGCAATATCAAGGCTTGCATTAAGCCAAAGGCCTTTTTAGTACTAACAGAAGAGTTTTTCTCCTAATAAATAAGTCTTTAAAGACAGCAATGCTCTGGGACCTCTCAGCCTTATCACCTTCCTATTGCAAAGTCTAAGAAGGCAAAGTTCAATGAAATTCAGACATCAATTAGATTATTACACAGCTCCTGGAAGGGGAGGCAGAGGCAGAAGCAGAAGAGTTTCTCTTTCACTATTCTGTGCATGGTAATAATGCATAATCTTAAACTACAGGTGACGTATCTAAAGCAAGAATCAAAGTGATTAAGCTCTCTGAATTGAAGTTAATTGACACCTATCTACGTGTAATTTCTCAGCTAATTTTCTGCTTCTGCACCAGTGAAAATATTACATGGTTGGAAGGGCAGAAAATGTACATATGGGTTTCAGTCTGCTCATGTCTGAAGGTTTTTGTACCAGTTTAATTTCTTTGTTCTTTCAGTTTTGTTACTGCCAACTCAAACCAATTTTTTTTATTCTGACCTGTTTTTCAAATTAAACTTTAAGATTCCTTACCTTTACTAAGTGCAGGTATGCTTTGATAAAAGAAGGGTTCTTCAACTAGAGGTAGAATAAAATATTAGAATTCACATTTTGGGCATCAAGGTTTTCTAAAACAATATAAAAAATATTTGCCAGATCTGATAATTTTCTTTTTCTATTCTTCCTGGATCCAGTCATTAATTTTTCAATGACATTTATAGACATTAAAAGTTAAACAGGTCAGAAATGATTTAATGTACATTTTGGACAAGTGTATAGAAAAAGTTTACAATAGAAACTTTGCTGATATAGTTTTGCTTCTGAGTGTGATCCAGGTAAGGATTAGCCAGTTGTTTCCTTTCATGTGGATTATGCTATACTGATGCATTATTTAACAGGCATAAGAATTTCACAATGAATAATTTAATTATTTGCTGCATACTTCACCCCAAGAAAAGAGGCACTTTAAGTTACTTCCTTACCTTGTTTTCTTTGAGTATGCATCTGTCACTAAAAACAACCCCACTCTGTATTTTACTTTTACACTACACTACCCTTTATATTACACTAAGACTTCTATTACTATGGCATCCATGTTTGCTTGTTATTTCAATGGGACTATCAAGGCACAAGCTTTTCTCCTAGCTGTTTACAGAACACTAAATGTTGCATCAGAAGTTTTAGAAATCTAACAGAGCTTCCTGCTTACCCTATACTACAAGTTACATTATAAAAATAAAGATGTATTGATTATAGTCATTTTTCATGCTTCATGAGTTCAAGGAAGTACTTGATCTCTATTTATTATTATAGGATTTGCAGGAACATAAAACTGGGGGAAATTGCTCAACTGCAAGATAATGATTAGATAGCAGTTCCATTGAAAAGCATTTGGGGTTACTGTGCATTAGAAGCCGATTATGATACAACATTGCCATGCTGTTGGAAAAAAGTCAATCATCAAACTAGGATAAATAAATAGAGGCATAAGTTGCAGAACACTTAAGCTATGCTTCTGCACTACCCACTCCTAGCATTTCCTTAGCTGAAGGCTTTGATCAGTTTGGGGCTTGTTATGTAATGAAAGTTACGGATCCAAACTGGAAAGAGTTTAGAAGAAAGGAGCAACTAGATTAAAACCCTAAAAATATGGAGTAAAAAAAATTAAGGAAAAAAGAAAAGATCTGGCACAGGTGTAGCTGATTCTGATATGAGGTCTCTCCCAGCTTCATGATTCTAAGACAATAAACAGAAAACAAGATATTTTTTGCCATACAGTTTTAAAATGTGTATGTAAAAGATCTGCTATGCCTTTCACAGAAAGTAACTTGTAGTTTTTTAAATATTGCAGAACTTTTCCAGAAGAAAAATACACTGCAAACATGAAATACTCCTTAATCCAAGGAGCTCTGCTAGTCTTCAAAAGATCAATACAGGAAACCAGCTTATTTGTATTTTCACAATGGCACATGTCAGTATGAGGTGGGCGGAAAACTACTTTGTTCAGAACAATCTCCTGCCATACACCTACTTTGTTGGCTACCCTATTAAAATCTACATTTTCCAGGTGACCACCTTTCCTGTTACTAGCTTCTAGTCAGTAAGCATGAGTGTAAATTTGTTTAGTTCCTAAGGAAATCCAATGAATCACTGTTGAGATAGACTGATGGAAGCTAGTCAGAAAAGTGGTCAAAAGATAGTGAGACTTGCCAGACAATTTGAGTGAATATTTAGTGAAGGGCTTTGTTTGCTCAAATCAATTTCTCTCTCTCTCATGCAAAATCTTTGTTTGTTAGTGTCCTCAGAGTGTTATTATTTGTTAAAATTATCAGTTTCTTTTGTATTTTTGTAACTCACACTAATGGAAAACAGAAAGTCAGGTGACTACCTCAGTAATTTTTTTTATGGTCTTCAGTATTTACTCCTTGTTAACTGAGGAAAATAAGTGAAATTTCTGTAATGTTAAATAACACGGAGGCATTCTTCTGCTCATATATGGGACAGTCTATAAAAATGTTGATATTTCAAAACACCTGTCTTAAGAGTAAGTTGTTTTTATTCTCACAGCCAAGCACAGATTATGCCTAAGAATTCCTAGAACATTGGTGCATAGAGAAATGCGAATTGCTGATAATGTAATGTTTATTATTGGACAGAGGGAAATGAAATGAACATCAGTTCCTGAAGCACATGTATACATGCAGCAATTCTTTATATCATTATTCTATCATTAGATGGGATTTTACTACTGTTTTATTTAATGATGTCTCAAGTGTCTGAGAGACAGAGAGAGCACACACAAGTGCATCTGCAAAAAAAAAGCATCTCAGTCTTAAATTTCTGATATTTTTTATTTGATATTATAAAAACAAGTAGAACAGTTCAGCAGAATATTTATCCTCCTTCCATTTACTACCACGCTTTCTTACTAGTAGCACCTCTACTCAATTCCATAAAAAGTCCCTTCACTTGGTGCTATTTCATTTTCTAAGTGGAGAGAAAAATAAGTAAATACATAAAAGAAGTTCATGAGTTTAACGTAAAGTTATAGTTTAGAGCTAATAACTGAAAACAATGATGAATGTGTCCAAAACAGGAAAAGTTATTTTAATAGAAGCTGCTCTAACTCTGATCACTCTTTACAATCAGCTTCTGTAAACAAGTGAACATGACCACATCCCAAAACATAGGTGTGATAACCTACGGTGATAACTGAGTGATGTCTATCCAGTGATTTCTCAGTTTCAAAATTTGACAGGAAATTTTCATCCCTCTATTATAACATATCCTAGGGGGTTGTAAAATGCACTTTTGCCTCATGAACTTGCAGATCCCTTGAGCACAGCTTTGCAGTACTTTATATTCTCCTGAAACCCTGCTCTCTATATTTAGTACAAATGTATACTATTAACTGACCCCCCTAACTCTAAATTCAAGAGCTAGACTTACTTCCCTATGACTGAATGTGTTTTGGTTGGCTTGCATGTGTGTGTTTAAATACACATCCAAATACCTGTTTACACATAGATATTTAATGTGTCAGTTTTGATTAGCCCCCCTTATGTATGACCAAGCGCTCATTTTACACATTTATTTCCCTGTGGGGATGAAGCTCTAAGACTTCGGTTCAGGAGGAATAGCAAAACTAAGCTAAGTTATTATTCCAAATATATCAGTTTCTAGTGATTTTTAAGACCTCAAAGATGGTAGATTTTTGCTTTTCTTTCCTTTATAACTTTCTGCTCTTGTTTAACATGAGCTTCTCAGCAGTTTTTCTGCACTGTATGGTCCAGAAGAAATGGGCCTATTTTCCAGGGAGGCCAAATTTGGGAACATCTTTTGGAAAAGGATATAATGACAGCAGCAAAAGGAAAGAAAATAATTCCGTTTCAAGGCACATTTTACAGTGTCCAGTCTTCATGGCATTGCATCATGTGATGCTCTCCTCTGAAACCTTTGAATAGTAGAAGTAACAGAAAGTTAAGCTCAACAGTCAGAGGCA
Source organism: Buteo buteo (assembly GCF_964188355.1). NCBI lineage: Eukaryota > Metazoa > Chordata > Aves > Accipitriformes > Accipitridae > Buteo > Buteo buteo. The sequence continues at coordinate 21,822,281 of NC_134204.1, forward strand.
TAGACTCAAGTATTGCACTAGTGAATTATGTATGATTTTTGTTCTGAAGTGTTTTAATTTCTGGAATTGGAGGGAGAGCTGGCTGTTCCTGGAGTAAACCATTCCAGTCATGGCTATTTTTCCTATGTGGAGCTGGATGGCCTTAGATCAGCTTGGGCCGAGGTAAGAGGCGCAACAGTGGGAATGTTGATAACATCTCTGAGAGATACTAAATTCCCCAACAAACTATTTGATAGAAAGGCACAGTTCTTTTTTTCCCTTCCCCCCCACCCCCGACTACTTTTGCATGTGAACTCTGTCCCTGAAATCTGAGAGAAAAGAAGCTACAGTTGCCTCACAAGGAGAAACAGAGTGAAGGGATAATCTATGCAAACTAATCTACCTAAGCATCCAGTCATTCCTAAAATAGTGTATCATCTAATAAATAGAGTGGAAAACAATGCTTCCAGCACTAGACTTTCCACTAGACCTGTGGAATTGCTATTCAGCACTTGTGAGACTGCACCTGGAGAGCGATGCTGCCTCCCTGATCAGAGAGAGGATACAAAGAAGATGGAGCCAGGCTCTTGGAAGTGCACAGTGATATGATGTGAAACAAAGGACCCAGGTCAGAACATAGGAAATTCTGATTAGATATTGGAAAAATGTTTTACCATGAAGTGGTCAAATACTGGAACAGTTTGTCCAGAGAGGCTGTGGAGACTCCATCCTTGGGAGTGTTCAAGACTGAACTGGACACAGCCCTGAGCAACCTGTCCTGAATAGACCTGCTTTGAGCAGTGGTTGGATGAGATCACCTCCAGAGGCTCCTTCTAACCTAAATCATGCTGTGATTCCATGATTCTATAATGCTATATGTCTCTATTTTCTCTCTCGTGGTGTCTCTCACCACAACAGGCCCTTTCACATTTATATGCACATACTAAGTTAACCGAGCATCTGAACTTGTCTTATATCTCATCAGTCTGTAGTTATTTTTCTTTAATGTACTATAAGATAGTCAGAAACTATAGTGCAAATACTATAGTGTAATACTGTAATACAGACCTATTTAAAGTAACTGGAACTAGGCAGGTGCTTACCTGCAACAGCAGCTACATTATTAAGCTAAATGGTTAATCTGAAGTCTTCACAGCAGGACACATTAAGTCATTGGGAAGACATGGGAGAGGGAACAGATACAACTGAAAAGAATTTGGGGAATGAACAACAGGGGGGCATCTCCTAGCTATCAATAACTGACAGATACTGCCTCCCTGCTGTAACCCTTGCTACACATAACTTAAGACCTTAATACTACCATGGAAGAGATGTAGGTAACAGGATTGTTGCATTCAGAATAAACATCAACAGAATTTAATATCTTACCTATACATTTTTGTTCCTATTAGCAAATGTTATAATCACTTTTAAATATGCAGTCTAAACAAGCATCACTACATGTAGTTTCTCTAGATTACCAGAAGAACATTGGATTTGATCCAGACATGGTGGTGATCCACTATATTACCAAAAAAAGAACCCATGCTCTCAGAAATAAGCTACATTCTTGTTTCCAAGAAAAAACACTTCTAGCAATGCTGTTCTTTTCTAGAGCTGCAATATACCTCATACCAGTTAAACTGGCAAAGGAAAGTTGACATTCCCCATGTTGGCACATACCAACCTTCTTTCAAACCATTCTATCAAGTGTTAGGCTTTGTCTAACACCCTTTCTTCATTAAACTCTTGCCTTCCACTAGCAAAAAATTCAGTCTTGCAACTTGTCCACCAAGATGACCTATTTAGCAGTCAAATGGTTCTGCCTTGCTTTTGGACCTATGTGTTCCCAGCTTCCCCTCCTATTCACAGTTTTAACACATCAACATAATCTCACAGATTCTCCAAACATCTGCTAGCTCCAAAGTCTTCCCTAACAGAGGAGCACTGTTAGTTAGCTAAAATTATTTAATTCCATTTAAGATAACTTTTATAAGAATTTCACTAAGGTTCTTTTAGTGTTTTACACAAAATTCCCATCTAAATTTCTCCTCAGCTGTGCACGTGGTGTCCCAAGGAGAGATGTTTAGAGCATCAGCTGAGTGCCACAAAGCTGACACCATGAGTCTGTGTGTTCCTTTACATAACCACTTCTTGGACAGACATTAATAAATGCTGTCAAATTCTTATTTTAAAATTTGTCTTGCAGCACTATTTAATACTTAAGTAATGTTGCTATATTAAAACCTATTTTAAAAATATTAAAATAAAAACTGCATTATATAGTTCCCATTGAGAAATATATTAAACAGTTATGTTAATAATTTTAAGGTAGAACTTTACATGGCTATGTCTTTAACAAACAGTGTTTAAGTCCTGATTAATCTCATTTGATTATGATGGGCTTGTCCTGCTAAATTACCAGGTTTCTATACTCACTAAATTAGGAAATTGGCACCATTCATTTACAGCAACATTTTTAAAGCTATTATTTTTAGAAATTCCAACAGCATGAAAATTAATGCTATTTGCATTGTTCAGGTCACACAACTCTAACCATCCAAAAACGTAAGCCTTTTGAAACAAACATGAAAATAAGGCCCTTATAGTCACTTAGTTAAAACATTTGACAATATGAGTTTCTTATCTGGTTTATCTTCATGGACAATTCATAAAGAACATTAATCTAACAATGTTTACTAAGTTGTAAAAATTATTTTTATCTTTGAGGGAGGGCTAGCATATGCCAATTACTGTAACATCTTGGGTGCCAGTACCACTTAGTAGTAAACAAAGCAATAAAACACTGCCAGACACGTAAACAACAAAATTCTTAATTAGAGACTGCTACTAAATTCTGAGAGCATTTTCTATTGGCCTGTAAGTTGGAAAACATGCATCTTCCTTTTCCTTAGGTTGTGTGGAATTAGTTAGGACATAATAGATAAAAAGCAGATTTTCAAACCAAGCAGGAGAACATAATGGGTCTTAGAATGGAAAGAAGGGTGGATTTTATTGGAGTACACAACAGACTTTTGTCAAGATTTGCAAAGGCAGTGTTATTTTTCCAGGTGCTCTATTTGTAGCTACAGAAACCAAGGTCTTATCTAGCTAAATGATTACAGTGTCATACAGTATCCCAGACCTCTGAAAGTTGAGAAACTAACACATAAAACTCATTTCTTCTCCTAACAGAGAATAAAGACTCCGGGCCACTGAAATACTACACTGCATTCAATCTTGGATGTTAATTTGGTTTCTTAACCCTTAATTGAGTGGTACAAGGACAAGATTGACACTTCAAGAAAAAAATGGTACTTCAGAACAATCTCCACATGTAAGCAAAGCAGTGGTGGATGCTACCTGGTTAGACCCAGTCCCATACAAGGAATGGAAAGGGAGAGGAAGTAGATTTTTTTTATAGCAACTAATTTTAATGACCACTCATCAAAGTATAGTTTTAAATAGACAACATTAGGGAACAAGCATCAGGATTACTGGAATGTGAAAGGCTAATGTTGCCTCGCCTTTATGCAGTTGCTTATGTATAAATACAGATGAAAAGTTGATTTCATGAAGAAGCCTAGACCTGTAAATCACCTGAGATAAAATTTACAGGAGAACTACTGTAAAAAAAATGATGGTCTGGGAAACTTGATAAAAAGAAGTCTAAAGTCTAAGAGATTAGGATGTATCTTAAGGTTACAACATCTTGGGAAATTCCATGACTAGTGGAATTAGGACCAACGGTATTTATTTTTTCCAGTCTGAAATTTCAGTATTGAAAAATAGAACATAGAAAGATGATATGGCAAGATGATTTAATTGACATATGACTAATGGCCTTTAAAAATACTAAGGGTTTTTTTTTTAAACAACTAAACTGTGAATATAGAGCATGCAATAGTGATAGTTACATAAGAAGCAAATAGAGGTACCTGAAATTTTTGAAGATAACCAGAACATCACCTCCATTTATTACTCTGAATGTTTTTGCACTAATGACTGGACAATTATTTGAGTTGAAGTATTTATTTCCCAGTTCCACTACTGCTATTTATTATTACATAGTAACTTTTATTCTATGATCTAAAAAAATCACTTTAACTTAAACCTGTAATGACTGTATTTCTGGTTTTGTTTTACACATGAGAAAACAGTGCCAGAGAGAGATTAATTGACTTGCCTGAGACCACACAGTAAACAAATGGCAAAAAAAATTATCACAGACAGTCCCAGCTATCTTCTTGACTCCTCTGGCTTTTTTATAGCTCTTGTGTATATGAATTCAAAGCACGCACTTACCTTCTCATTTGAAAATGTAGGAATAATCTTGACTTTTAAGAAAAAGACATCAGTCAATGGTTCTGATGCATTGTTCTGTGTAATGAAATGCTATTGTATTCCTTGAAGGAAATACAGCACTGCACTAAATAAATTGCATACAAAGTTACTGGTAATCATATGGAGCCACAGTAAACATTGAAATGGTTATAAACAAGACTTCATATTCAGAACTACAAGTGCATTGTGTTTTTCAACTAATTCAGTTTAGAATTTTTGCTGGTTGATTTTGCCTTTTAAATGTTAACTGTCTTCAGTCTCAATAGTAAAGAGGTACTAGTCTGTTCTAACTGTGATTTTAACATATGTAATTCCTTCTCATTTCTTTTGAAAAATATAACTGTTACATATTTTTAAGTTTTCTACAAAACTTAAAATAGAAGAAACTTCAAAGTTGTGTATTTGGCTTTTTAAGTGTTCCTTTATGGATTTCATTGAGGTTTTAAGAATTAGGATATCTTCAGAGGAAAGCAAAACAAATTCTGGAAAAACAATGCTATGGGTATAATTTTTGCACATTTGGGCCATTAATGTTTAATACTATCCCTAATACATGATGTGTTTTCTGTACAGTTCTATACACAATTATTCCCACCCTCTCATATTCAGAGTAATTTGGGGTTTTCTGAAAGATAAGCTTATCAACCTAGACCATAACAAATCCATGGTAATCCTTTGAGGAATGTTCTTCTGACAAACAGGTTAAATAAGTGAGAAATATTAAAAAGTCTTAATCTGAAAAGGGAACTGAAATACTTCAAAAAGGACTGGTGTCTTTTTCAAAGGTATTGGGGTTTTTTGCAAGTTACTGGTTTTACAAGAATACTAAGGAGAGATTTTGCTTTGCTTTCCATGAAAAAAGAAGCAGTTGACCCAGAACTTGAAAGTTGTATAAAGACCAGCCTTTTCTGATATCTCTTGAACATATTTGTAAAGTAATTTGTTACAGTTCACTTTGTGTTTCCACACTATAGCTGGTTGTTTCATTCAAAATGTTTAACTGTGAGAATTTATTTTTGCTAAGAATGTCATGGAATCGTCAATTTTATTGAGCTTCTTTACTCCACTTTGCTTCAGTACTTCTAAAAAGGAGGCACATCTGAGGCATTTTTACCAATCCCATAAAATGAAAATAAAAACCACTGACCTCCCCACCCGGTATTTTAAAGCAGCATGTCTTATCTAAACAACATTGTTGCACTTATAAAAAGAAAGGAGGTTTAAAAAAAACCAAAAATAATGCTCATAGAGAATTTTAAATTCCTATTTAAATACGCAACATAAGAATTGTAATTTAAAATCTTAAAATGGCCCCAAAATCCTAACAAAAAAATAATAGGTGTACTTTCCCTTCCCACCTTGACTTGTCATCCCCTCAATAACTAATCACTTATGGGATAATGCTGAATATGCTCAAACCAACCATTACAACTTACAAAAATTAAACTTCTTTGCCTTCAGAAAACAGAAATACATTCAGTCCTAAAGATTAAAAACCCTGGGTACCTAGTGTTTTTTCTACAAAAGAAACAGGAATGTATTGAAAAGAGCATTAAATTGAACATTTGTTCATTTTTGAAGCATATGATTTGTTCTTTCAAATCTTACACAGTGAAATATTTACCATCCTTAACTTCAGACAAGCATGAGTTCACACAAGTGATACAAAGGTGTAGAAGCAGAATGGCTGCGTGAAAACCAAAGATACTAAAAGTCAGATTTTAAAGATTACTGATGTGAAAGTGTAGTTCTAATCTAGAACTGCTGAACCTGTCTTTATTTCTCAATTATATACGAAGTGGAAATGAAACCAACGTCAGGTAGAAATAGGGCAAACACTGCCAGAGACTATTCAAGTATGTCTTGCTCAGATTTATGGCCAAGGCTCCATAATAAAGAACACAGGGTGTACCACAGAAACACACAAAGCAGTCTTCGTTCAGAAAGGATTCTATTATTTATTCATCAAGCGTATCATGCTATAAAAATCTGGTAAGCCAGGAGATCAAAAATCTACAGAGCAACTGAGTATTAAGTATTGTCCCTCTGCCCACCATTCTCTCCATAAATCCTTTATTCACAATGTCTGCTTAATATTCAAATACAAGCGTGTGGCTTTCCGCTAAAAGGAAGTGGTTCCAGCTACCGAAAATGAAGACCGAGTAATAAATTGCTCGATCAAATAAAATATCCTACTGATTTTGACAGAGAATTTGGCTTTAAAACAGATGCCCGTGATAGCCATCAAGGGCAAAACAGGCATTGGTAAGCTACGCACCGCAAAAGAAATCTACAGCTCATTTAACAGGGAACAATAGACGAGTAGATGACGGACTCCTCCCTCTGGCTAAGAAACCATTAGCCTATTTTCTCATCTAAACCCACTCAAACTCGCCGGGCCCTGCCCCTGGGTTTGCCGGACTGTCCCCGTCCCCTTCCCCGTCCCAGACATCTCATTATTTTAACTTTGTGCAGACACCACGCGAATTGCCTCCTTCCCACCCGGCACCAGCGCTGCAGGCTCCCGGGGTGGGCGGGCGGGGAGGGCAGCTCCCGCCAGGAGGGGCAGCCGGGAAGGCCCCGGAGCGGAGCGGGGCGGCGGCGGGAAGCGGGAAGGGGGCCAAAGGCCCCCTTCCCGCTTCCCGCTTCCCGCTTCCCGCCGCCGCCCCGCTGGCGGCTCCGTGCCGGCACAGCCGCGGTCCCGCTCCCACCCACGTGTTTCGCGATCGCTTTTCCACCCACAGGCGGGCGGGCAGGGGACGACGTGCCGCCGACCGTGCCCCGGTCACGCCGGCCCCAGGAGAGCCCCGCCCGGGGCGCCAGGAGAGCCCCGCCCGGGGCGCCAGGAGAGCCCCGCCCGGGGCGGGGGGGACCCGGGGAGGCGAGCTGCCTCCCGCCGCGGGCTCCCCCAGCCCGGCGCCGCCTCCCCCTCGGAGCCTCCGCAGCCGCGCGGCGCCCCTTTCTTCTCCTTCCCGCCGCGGGGAGCGGGGTCGGTCGGACGGGGGTCCCGCCGTGCCCCCGCCTCGGCGGCCCCCGCCGGCTCCCCTCCCCGCGGCGGGCAGCAGCCATGGCGGGCGGGAGAGCGGCACCCCCGCCGCCGCGCCCCCACGCGCACAGGGCCGGAGCTGTGGGCCAAGCCCTCTCCTACCGTCTGAGTCCCTGGAAAGAGGAGGGCCAGGACATCCGCGATTTCTTCAAGCCGGGCCGGTGGCCGGTCTCCACGGCGTAGGAGCCGCGGTCCACGGCTCGGCAGTAGAGGTACCGCTCCGTGTCGGAGTAGCCGCGGTGCCTGACGCGAGCCCCGGCCAGGCAGCGGCCCCGCGAGGCGGGCTGCTGCGGCGGCGGCGGCGGCGGCGGCGGCGGCGGCGGCGTCGGGCCGGGGGGCGGCTGGTGCTGGAGGAACTGGTGCTGCCGCAGCTGCGGCGGGTAGTGCTGCTCGTGCCGCCACAGATGCTTGGGGGCTTTGAGGCTCCCGCCGCCCCCGGCGCCGTCGCTGCCGCCGGCCCCGTCGCTGCTGCCGGGCGGCGCGGACAAGCCGCTGCCGCCGCCGCGCTCTGCCTCCATGCCGCCGGCGGGCGGGGGGCCGGGCCGGGCCGGGTCGGGTCGGCGGCCCCCGCCTTCCTCCGCGCAGCGGCGGGGAAACTGTGCTGAAAAGTTGGACAGCTCCTGCCGCACCGCCCCTCGGCCGGCTCTGGGGCCGCCGCGCCGCCGAGTCCTCCTGGACACTCGGGAGGGGAGGCGGGGAGAGGGGGAGGAGGAGGAGGAGGAGGAGGAGGAGGAGAGGGGCTGGCTTCCCGCTCGGAAATATTTATCGCCGGGCTGGAGCCAGGGCGGGGAAGAGCGCAGCCTGCGGCGGGCTGTGCGGGAGGCGGGGGGCCCGGCCCGGCACGGCCCGGCCCGGGGGAGCACCGGGAGGGACCAGGAGGGAGCGCGGGGGGCTCCCCCTGCCGCCGCTCCGGCCCGCCTCCTCCCCGGGCTGGCCTGACGCCGGGGGAGCCGGCGGCACCGCACCGGCGGGTCGCTGCTGGCCAGACGCGACCCCTCTCCCGGAGGGACTCGCACCGCAAAGCCACGGCCGGTGGCAAAGTTGCTCACGCCCCACTCGGCCGAGAACTTTGCGTGGGCTAAGAATGGGTTCTTACTCCCTAAACTCCTCCCCCCGCCACCCCTCATTCCCGTATCACACTGTCCCGGCTTCGGCGGGGACAGAGTTAATGTTCTTCCTAGCAGCTGCTGGTACAGTGCTGCATTTTGGACTTAGTGTGAGAATAACGTTGGTAACGCACTGGTGCTTCGGTTGGTGTTAAGTAGTGCTTGTCCTGCGTTAAGGATTCTCCAGTTTCCCGTGCTCTGCCGACTGAGCAGGTGCGCAAGAAGCTGGGAGGGAGCATGGCCGGGACAGCTGACCCCAACTAGCCAAAGGGATATTCCATACCATAGGATGCCTTGTCCAGTATATAAACTGGGGGGAGTTGGCCGGGAGGGGCCGATCGCTGCTCGGGGACTGGCTGGGCATCCGTCAGCGGGTGGTGAGCAATCGCGTTGTGCATCACTTGTCTTTCTTGGGGTTTGTTTCTCTCTCTTTTTGTTATCCTCCTTTTCCTGATATTATTGTTGTAGTTGTTGTTATTATGTTTCAGTTATTAAACTGTTCTTGCCTCAACCCACGAGTTTTACTTCCCGCCCCCCCCCCCCGATTCTCCTCCCCATCCCACTGCGGGAGGCGGGGGAGGAGTGAGCGAGCAGCTGCATGGTGCTTAGTTGCCGGCTGGGGCTAAACCACGACACATACTTTCAATCTTTGCCACATCAGGTTCAGAAATCGTCTGTTTGCCAACCTGAAACCTTCCCCTGGTCTCCCAACTTCACCGATGAGTAAGCTCTCTCCCCCCTGCGAGTAAGATTGGCTGTAAATCAGTGCGAGGAAGGTTTAATTATAGCGATGCTGAGCCTACTGCTACAGAGAAGCTTTTATATTATAAACCACTGGTTTCAGGAGTTTGTAACTGCTGCAGAAAAAATAATTTAAAGTTAAAATTTACACAACAGGAACTTCATCCTAAAAAGAATTTTTTAAATTAGTTTTACATTTCAGATTCTTTTGTGCTCATGTACAACCAATAATCCAGAACTGAAAGAAGTTGCATTTTTTAAGTTCCCACTTTTTTTTTTTGCCTTTTTTTTTTTTTTTTTTAAGAGTAGAATTCCTATTTGCCCTGTGTGGTGATATTCTAAAATCTAACACTACTTCTTATTCATGACAAAATTATTATCGCTACACTCCTGACCAAATACAAAAAAGACACATGCAGGTGTTCATTTGAAAACTATTAATATGTATTTCTCTGGTCCTTCTATTCTCTTTGCCAGGGTATCCGTACTAAGCAAGAATGCATTGCAAAAATGTCTCTCCTATAGTACCTTTACAAAAACATATATTTTCTTCCAATCAGTGTTCATCTACTCATCACACCCTTCTGATTATCTTCATGCACAACTTCTACTTCCTCAATCACAAAATTGGTCTTGCCATCCTTCTTCCCTTTCCATCACAGATCTACAATCATTTTAAACCTTGTAAATTTCTTTCTAATTGTCTTAATTTCTTATTAATGGAAATGTACACCTATGTCAACACTTTAATGTGTTGATGCATTTTTCCCCATTCTCCATCTTGAAATTCAGCCTTCCTTCCCAGACATACAGTGCTCCTAAAATCAAGATTCACCCTTTAACCATGTACATCCAAGCTTCTGTTGGGCAAAAGTCCCAGTCCATGTGTTTTCCAAGCCAACAGTACTTTCCTAGATAATCCTGATAATCATCCCTTCATTTCTTCTTTCCTTCCCTAATAACTTTTGTGTTCACCAACCAATTTCAGACAAAATAATAAGTTGTGATAAATATTGTAAATAATGGGAAAGAGCTGAAGTATTACTTCCATTGAAGGAAACTTGAGCTTGAACTCATACATTTATCAAGTTCTGATTCTCCTGCTATTTATCCAGACATACAAGACTATTTCCAAACCAGATATCTTAGATGCTACCACTTGCACAGACATAGCAGGCTGTGACAGTTTTGACAGGAAGTATAGGACACAGAAATTGGAAGAAGATGGAAGGAGAAAGACTGAAGTGAGACAAGAGGAGAGAATGATATCCAAAATGAAATAAACAATGGAGATAATTGCAATGCGGGTTATAGGCACATAGGATGCAATTCCATTAAAAACACAGAGAAAATTTCTCCCCCCTCTTTACCTCCATTCCCATATTGCAGTGGGACTGTATTTCACAATCGCTAGTTCCCTCTACATTCTTAAAATTAGACACCGCTTCTGTAAACAATCTCACTACAATTTCACAGAATCACAGAGCTGCTGTTTCGAAGGGCCCTCATGAGGTTGTCCAGTCCAGCCTCCCAGTGGACAACCTCAGAAGATTTTCCTGATGTTCAATCTGAACCTCCCAATCAGGGGGCCTTGCCCCTGCTTAAACAGCATGCCGCCACTGAGAAGAGCTTAAATTTGTTGTCTTTTGCAACTACCCTTCAGGTAGCCGCAGGCTGCGGGTAGATGGCCTTTCATCTCCTCCACAGCAGACTCAGTAAGCTCAGCCCCCTCAGGCGCTTATCACCCATCATGTGCTCTAGGCCCCCATCATCCTGATTGCCCTCTCCTGGGCTCCCAGCGTTCCCCCCCCCCCCCCCCCCGATCCACTAGGTAACAGTCACTTTGGCATGTAGTTTGTTTTATTTATGATGAAGGGTGCACTGTGTGGCTGCTACCCACCCTGCAGCCCGCTGAAGCCCCCAGGTCCTTTCCAGCCGGGCTGTGACCCAGTCAGTCACTTGCCGGCCTGTGCCGGTGCTTCAGGTTATCCTGTCTGGCTGCTGAACTCTGCACTTCAACATGGGCTCTACTATCAACCCCTCACGGTGATGTGCTCATTACCAGCTGCCAGCCAGATGTTGAGCCATCAGTCTCTACACTTTGATCCCACCTAACAGTCTGTTCATTCAGTCCAGACTTCCTCAGTTTCTAAATGAGAACGTTTGGGGGGATTGTTTCAAAAGCCTTACTAAACTGAAGGTATGTTACACCCACTGTTCTCTCTTCCACACAGTCTTTTCATCACGGAAGGCAGTCAGGTCAATCAAACATTATTTGCTCTTGGTAAATCTCTATGTTGAGTAGTCTGGACTATCTTCATGTCCTTTACAGGTCTGGAAATAGATTCAGAGATGAGCTTGGATCTTTCCAGCAACTGAGGTGAGGCTGATCAGTCTACAGTACTTTCATCTTTCTCTTTGCCTTTCTTAAGGATGGTTTTAACATTAACCTTTTCCCAGCTGATAGGGATTTCCCTTAACCATCAGGACTTTCCACAAATGAAAAACAGCAGCCTCGCAGTCACACTGGCATTGCCGTTCGGATCAGTCTGATCTGATGTATTTGAATTTATAAGGACACTTCTGATATTCCCCATTCAATCCAATATTTTTCAGAGTACACCTAACGTTTTGGACACCAAGTACAATTTGACAGATAATCAAAGCATATTAGCATTTAAAATAAGAATCATTAGCTCCGAGAAACACAGAAAAGGCAGCGGAAGTACAGGCTTATCTATAGTACACTGCCAATACTTTTGCAAGTAGAATGGAAAGTACTGCATCAGAATCCATCCAGACAACTACAAGAAGTCAGACAATTTTTTTTAATTTTTTTTTTTTATTGGCAGGGGGAGGGGGTGAATCGTGTGTGTGTGTGTGTCTGTCTGTCTGTCTGTCTGTTTTTTTCCTTCTACAGAAACCTTACTGTAGCTTCACGCCAATAAGACTTGCATACAAGTAGATAAATTTTCACTAGGCTACCTTGTTTGAATTCAGGTCAGTAGTGTAAACTGCATTAGTGTATATATTGATGTAAACTGAGATAGATTTACTGACAGCCATTTTTGGTAAAAGCCCATCCCTGCTAGCGTTTTTGGCTTTTCTTCTGAGATTGGGAAGAAGGAAACCAATTAGACACATGGATAGGGATGGCGTATTATAAATGGACAGCTTTTAATTCAGAATTAATGGAGTTTTCCCGTCCTTCACACAGGCCACATGGGACAACTTTTAGTCATTATGAACAAAGACTTATTAAAAATAGCTATACCAGTAACTTTCTAGTTCATAATCAGTTTCCTGACTTTTTTTATTTCAGTCTACCCCATATTTCTTTTACCTTTTCACCTCCTCTAGGTTTAAGAAACAGATATGCTGTCAATCTTAAAGGATATTTCGATACAAAAAAATATATTTTGCAATGTCATAACTGTATCAGTGTTTCAAACTGTAATCTTAATCCATAATCACAGGTAATACTTGTAAAATGCAATTTAAGGTGTAATTATACCTAGGCTTAATAGACTAGCAATTTAAAATGAACAGAGTATTAGAAAGTCCAGCTCTAATCTTTTAAAATCTTATGATGACAGTGACCAATTTAGTGGATTGTTTTAAGAATGAATAAGCCTATTATGTGCTTTGAAAAAAAATTTACATTTTTTTCTGTAGTAATGCTACAGAAAGACATATGAGTGAAATAATGGCAATCGTCATATACTTGAAATAAAGATAAGATATAAAGGCAAGGTTGTTGGAGAGATGACTGGCATCAGCAGCCAAGACAGTCTGAGATCCTTCCTCTTCCATCTGTAATTCTTACCATGCAGCAATTCCTTAGCTCCTCAGGTGTGGCAGAACAATAGCATGCAGAAGCTTGCTGTAGAACCACATCACTAATGGGATTGTTTCACAGGTTGCTGAACTGATATAGCCCAAGTCAGTGATCTGGTTTACAGGGCAGCATGACATGATGGTGTTCAAGCACCAGAAAGTTTTGCCTGACCACTGAAACAAGTGTCACAGACTAAAGCCTTGGTTTTACATTGTCATGTAGCATTTGTGATCAGCTTCAGTTGCTGACTAAATTAATACTTGTCTGTAGTGATTATAATTGCCAGTACAGAAAATAATCACCAAGTTTCTGGAAGTGGAATAAACATACTAGTTCATCAATACTTGTGTAAAATAACAGAGGTGTAAAACCAGACCATCTTAACTTCTACAGTATTATTAACTTTTATTTTGTTGTTTAACCTAGCAATTCTATGACTTTCAAAATTGTCCAGACATAAAGAAGCCAGCAGCTCCCAGTTTGCTAACAAGCTACGATGGAAGGCTTGATTTTTTAAGATATATTTTGTTTCTATCCTCTTTCGGATAGGAATTTTTATTGACTGATATAACAAATCTTTGAATTTATGGTACCATACAAACAAGACGAATAAAACTACACACACGTATCCTATGGCTCTAAACCCTTTCTTTTGCATGAACTCTTAACAATCCTACCAAAATCTAGGATACAAAGAGAAGTTATTTTAGATTTATATTGGACTGAGACAACTCATGACTCCATACAGAAAGCAACTAGGTTGAGTGTTTTTTCCATTTTTTGAAATGTTTTTAAATATTTTGAGCAAGGAGTATTGATTACTGAAGTGGCTTTTGGAGTATGGATAATAATTTCTAGCAGATTTAAGATGAAACACAGACAGACATATGTCTGGGTTTGGAGCCTGAGACCTATGCCAGAAATTAGCTCACAGTTTGATACCTGCTTTCCCTGGAGAACATGGGCCTAAATTGTTTTTTAAAATTTTACTGGAATGTCAGGTTTCAAGAATGAAACTAACCACATATGAATATGTTTTTTCCTGCATTGTAAGCTCTTAAGGGCAAAATCTTTAGTTTTATTTTTTTAAAGCTAGCATACAGCAAGCATTAATACAAGTAAATTAAAAAAAAAAAAGAGAGAGAATGTTAATCCTGTCATGCTAACATTCCCATCTTTGAAGATCAGTATAAAACTGAAATTTTTCCAGTTAAAGAGAGAAAGGGTGAAAGAACAGTGGCCAAAATAAACTGTCCTTTTGCAAAACTTCTGGAACAAAAGCCTATACCACACAGACACCTAAAACCAGATGTTTTGCTTTCCAGTCAGTTATTAAAGAACACAATTTCTGTATAACTACATTTGGGAGATTCATGTTTGCTCTCAGAGGCTGAAAGGACCACAGTATAGAGAAAGGTTAGATCTGGTTAAAATTTGCCTATCTAAGCTTAGCTCAGAACCTCTGGAGGAATGATTTCATCTTTTTAGAAGTATTATCTGCTTCTCCACTTGGAAGCTCCAAAATTTCTCTGAGCCTCCACCTACAAAAAGAGGGTTCCTAAGAGTAATTGGATTAATTACTCTAGATGAAGTACATTCACATTAACTGGCCCAGACCATCTTTCTGTCCTCACAATCTGGAGATCATCTCTTCCTTGGTTCTGCTGGTTAAACAGTTCTGACCACTCTATCACTCAGTTTTGTGAAATGATACACCCCCCAAAAATTCACACCAAGTTAGAGACCAGTCAAGCCAACAGTTTGACAGACCATAGAGATGGTAGCCTCCAATCAAAAGGAGGTGATAAGACTTGGATCTCACAAAGCCAGACCAGTCCCTGTGGCCATGCCCCTATGCAATACAGGCTGTGGTGGGTTGACCCTGGCTGGACCAAAGGCCCTCTATCCCTCCCCTCCTCAGCTGGACAGGGGAGAGAAAATATAACGAAAGGCTCGTGAGTTGTGATAAGGACAGGGAGAGATCACTCACCAGTTACCGTCGTGGGCAAAACAGACTTGAGTTGGGGAAACTAGCTTAATTTATTACCAATCAAATCAGAGTAGGGTAATGAGAAATAAAACCAAATCTTAAAACACCTTCTCCCCACTCCTCCCTTCTTCCCATGCACAGCTTCGCTCCCAAATTTTCTACCTTGTCCCTCCCAGCAGCGCAGGGAGATGGGGAAAGGGGGTTGTGGTCAGTTGATCAGACATTTTTTCTGCCGCTCCTTCCTCCTCAGGCAGAGGACTCCACACTCTTCCCCTGCTCCATCATGGAGTCCCTTCCACGGGTGACAGTCCTCCACAAACTTCTCCAGCATGGGTCCTTCCCACAGGCTGCAGTTCTTCATGAACTGCTCCAGCGTGGATGCCTTCCATGGGCTGCAGTCCTTCAGGCACAGACTGCTCCAGCGTGGTTCCCCTGCGGGGTCACAAGTCCTGCCAGGAGCCTGCTCCAGCGTGGGCTTCCCACGGGGTCACAGACTCCTTCGGGCATCTACCCACTCTGGCGTGGTGTCCTCCATGGGCTGCAGGTGGAGATCAGCTCCACCGTGGACCTCCCTGGGCTGCAGGGGGACAGCCTGCCTCACCATGGTCTTCCCTACCAGGGGCTGCAGGGGAATCTCTGATCTGGCACCTGGAGCATCTCCTGCCCCTCCTTCTTCACTGACCTGGGTGTCTGCAGGGTTGTTCCTCTCACATATTCGCACTCCTCTCTCCAGCTGCAATTGCACAGGGTTTTTCTTCCCCTTCGTAAATATGTCATCCCAGAGGCACTACCACCGTCCCTGATGGGCTCGGCCTTGGCCAGCAGTGGGTCCATCTTGGAGCCGGCTGGCATTGACTCTGTCGGACATGGGGGAAGCTTCTAGCAGCTTCTCACAGAAGCCACCCCTGTAGCCCCCAGCTACCAAAACCTTGCCACTCAAACCCAATACACAGGCTTACCTAGATTTGATTTTACAAATGCTTTATTATAAGGAAGAGTAAAGCACATATATTTTAATAGCTATATGTTAATTATAGCATTGTGTGTTCCATTTGTATACCTATTTTATAATTAGTAAATAAGTATTAAGGCAGACATTCAATTACAGTTAAATATCTGACTTTCATTCCAGTCACCTACTAATATTCATATTTAAATTTTAAAAATCAACAGGTATATGACCAGTTCTTTATTACACCAGTGTGCTAAGACACTGCCAGAACGTTTTGTTCCTAAAGTACAGAATATTTACACTTCCCTGTAAAGTATGCTATAAATGGGACCTGGCAACTTTAGCTAAAAAAAAACCCAAAAAAAACCCCAAACAAACCCTATATCATACCTTTTTGTCAATATTTTCTATACGAAGTCAAGCCAAATTATTTTTTTTTTCTTACTTGCCTAGCTTATTTCACCACAGAATCCTCAAAAGCACTAAGACTGCTGAAGACTCAATAGCAACAGAACATTTTACATTTGAGATTTGTAGCTGAAAATGATTTAGAAAAGTGCATTTCTTTTCATTTTCCTGGAACTTGCCTGAGCCTCCTCACAGGAGACTGAACCTCCCTAGTGAGTTGAGGCTTTAATACGAGAACTACTGCTCCAGCTGTACCCACGTATTAGCCTTGTATTAGCATCTCAGAGCTCTCTGTGTACATCACACTAAAATGCCCAGAGATTCATACCTCATAAGAGAATGCCATTTTAACTTAGCTAGGATTCTTAACCTTTCACATCTCTTTTTAAAAGCATGTCATTGCTTTCAAGAAATACCTAGAAAAATAGAAAGAATAGTGTTCAAAAAATAACATTTTTGTTTGCTTTTGTGTCTTTGTTTAGAAAGATTTTGACAATATTTTCAAGGCTCTGTTCAGCTGATGGTAGTTGCATTAACAGTGTACTAGATAAACTGTTTTATTTCTTACTCCTTCAGAATGGCACTGCAG
This sequence comes from Buteo buteo, assembly GCF_964188355.1. Taxonomy (NCBI): domain Eukaryota; kingdom Metazoa; phylum Chordata; class Aves; order Accipitriformes; family Accipitridae; genus Buteo; species Buteo buteo. Next base: position 21,839,274 of record NC_134204.1, read on the forward strand.
TTCTTAACAGAGATCTGTGATGATACTGCAGTGAAGATAATTAATTCTGACATACAGATGATAATGGGGAGCATCTTATTTTGTCCCTTCATTTCCGGGACTAATAATGACATGCAGTCCTTACAAACCACTGTATTTTATTTTTGGCCTGGATATAAGGGAAGTATTTTGTCTAAGTATGATAGAAACCATTCAAATTTGAGATAAAAACATAACATTGAAGGGCAATATGTTAAGGAAATAACAAGTATAACTGGATTAGAAAAGAAAACACACAGCAATTTAATTCGGAAACTAATAATGTCCACCTACTTCATGTCAGAGAAGATACTTCTGTAATAGTTTACATACCTTGTAAACAGTGCTAAAGGGAGAGAAAATCACTTGCGTTGTCTATACAAGAAGTGAACTAATCCTAAAACATGCATGTTAGATAATGATAAATTTTGTTCAGTAGTATTCACCACTGACTACAGCATTCATAGTAATCCTGTTATAATTCAACACAATGGCCCTTAAGAAACTGCACTATATTTTACATATAACCACAAAGTTTCACTGAGTTCTTTTAAGTCCAATAAGGTTGAATTTGAGATACAGTGGACAATCACTAGCTGTTCATATAAATTTTTTTATCATGTCTGACTCATGAAGCAGAAACACATTCCTGCTGCTAGCAATGGAAAGGGAATTCAACAGATCATCATTCTACAAATGAACTGAAAACATGAATTATTAAAGAGGAAAAAATTGAGTGCTTTAAAAAGTAGAGGTCTGATTAAATGTAGAATATGGTGTTAGATGTAGAACTACAAATCTTAGAAAAAGAAAATATTACAAGAACATACCCATATAAGTCCCACATAATCTACTTGTAGAAGGTATTCACATTAATCATGAACTTGTTTACCATTGCAAACAAAGGGACAGTTACAGTAAGAGCACTGTATCTGTTTCAATATATATGCTGAAATCCTATTGCAGAGACAAAGTAACAATCAATAGCCTTTTTTGTTGAATGCCTTTTGTAAATTATGGAATGACTCCATAATTTAATTTTACTAAAATTACTATTAACATGATAAAAGGGAGTTTAATCTAGTACTGTATAATTATTCAGGTTTGATGCTTATCTCCTATTAGGAAAGCTGCTTTTCCAGTTTGCAGAAAAATATTCCTGCAGGTAGCTCCATGGGGTCTTATTTTTTATATAGTTTTTTTAGTGAGGCGTAACACTTTTCAGTTTTGGAAAAATGTCAACACTGTAATCTAATCAGCTATCTAATCTCATGCCTTCTATACATAAGTGTAATTAAAATGGTTAATTTATTACCCTACAGATGATATTTTTGAGTGTTCTTTAACTTTCCCTGTGTTCAGTTACAATTGATTCAAAGGTCTACTTTTCTTAGAATAGGTATGGTATAAATACCATTTTAATTTATAGTATAAAGTAAAATAGAAGTCATATTGATTTAAGTATTTACTACAATACAGACTACTACATGATTTTCAAAATCTGAATACAAACCCAAAATTAGCAGTTCCTTGTAAGCACACAGTTTCTGTTTCTTACAGAAAGGATGTATGCTAGAAGGATGTTTCTTTGAACTTACTAAAATTTCAGTTACAAAAGCATAGTCTTTCTTTATAGATTGTATTCTTGCTCTGTATTTTAAAGCACTAAGTTCAGTCCTGTGGAATACATTCATCACAACCTAACCACAAAGAGAAAAATCCTGACACACAAAGCCAGCCCTCTCCTTTTACCCAGGTAATTTAAAATCTGTCAAGTATGTAAGAACCATGTGTTTGATACTGCAGGTACATGGACAGACACAGCTAAAGCCTGGGCTTTGACACCCCCAGGCTGATGCAGAGCTTTACTGATGAAAAGCTGAGCTGACTGAGGTGAAAGGGTTTTGCACCCACTAAGATCACAATGTCATGTAACCTCCCACTTGGCGCAACGAGCAAAGGTTCAGTCTATTTCAGAAGCACACTAAAAATCACAAGCTAGATTCTCATTAGTTCTATATAATTACCAAATGTAAAAGGAGACAGATCTTAAAAACATTTCCTTGACTGCCTTGATTTGCAGCTGGAGGAGGAAACAACAGCAACAGTTATTACTTTCCCAGTTGGATAGAACAGGACAAAGAGAGGGGGGATTTAGCACAGTTAGTGCTCTTCCCACTACCTTCTCTTCTCCACTGTTGCCACAGCAGCAGATTAAATGAAGCATAAGCCCCGAGAGAGGCTTTGTGGAGTTTCTTCCTTTTGTAGCAATAGGGGATGGTGCTACCTTGATTCAAACTTTCTTTCCAGAATAATAGAACTACACATCATCCATTGGTCTGGAAAAATCACAAAGTGAGAATCTAGCCCTTTTTGAACAAGGTTGAAGGATAAAGGTACTTCTCCAGTTTCTTTCCCACTCTATCAGTTGAATTACTGATCTGCTCACTTCAAGCAGAGGAACGTGGTTGGCATCCAAGATATTTTATTAAGGGTACACTTGTGTGAAACATAATGACTTCAGTTTGCAGGGGTTTAGGAGCATTTTATTCCTATAAGACTTGCACAGCATTAAACCTTCTTAATTTTACTCTGACTTCTACAAACAACAAAGCCTACAAGTTAAAAGCAAACTTCACTCAAATCTAGTTTCACTCAGTTCTCAGTGAAAATGCGTAAGACCATACTGTATTAACAAACACTAGGAAAAAATTCCAAAGGGGAAAAAAAAAAAAAAGAGCTGGAGTGCTTAATCAAACTCCAAGGCAGGTGAGTTTTGCATGATTTCAAATTTCAACCAATGTCTTGAAAAAGGTGTTGGAAAATTCAAGATCATTCAAATTCTAATTGGTAAAGACTGTGCTTTTGGATAAAGCTGGGTAAGATGTTTATTCAGAACTAGGCAATATAATTCTTTGGTTCCTTCATACTACTCAAACCATATATGAAACTTGCTACTCATTGTCTTAATTATGTTCATAATTTCTAATGAGCATTTGGATTACTGAACCACCCTCACATCTGAAATATTTCTGCTATTTAAGTTCTCTTAAAGAGACAAAAAGGGCTGCTAGGTATTCCACTAATTCAACTGAACCCATATTTTTGGTAGGGCTAACCTTGAAATAACTCTTTTTTCAGTAGATATTTTTCTGTCTACATTCCCTTAATTCCTTCAAGCTCTCACATAAGCTTTAACAACTTTCTCCAACTTTATCAAGCAAGATAGAGAGTAAAAGTGAAAATGTTTTTAAAACAAGCTTTGAAATAGTCACTTTGCAGGAAGAGCAATATTGGTATTTCAGTTGACTGTTCCCAGGTAGTAAGAAGGGCAAATGAATGGAAAGGTTCATGGCAATAGATTTCAGTTAATTACTCTCAAAGCCTTCTAAAAATATGTCTGGAATTTTAAATTTTTTTTTAAGTAAAGCAGTAGATCTATCCACCATTGTTCAAATGAGTAATAGAATTTATTTCCTTCTTGGAAACAGCATTCAAAAGAAAATTACTTTCTCCTGTATAATATATTTCAGTTACTGGACAGCTTAATTAACATGTACCTAATCTTAACTTTGTCAGACACAGACCAAAATTTAAAAATATAATGCATTGAAACTAATTAAAGTGTCAAAATTTCTAACATAGCAGAAACTATATATTTTTTAATTAGAAAGTTAGGAATCAGTATTAGTCATTTTTTTCAATAAATGATTTTTAAACAAATAAATCATATAGATCTAAATTATCTTAAATTATTTTTTTAGTAAAAAGTTTCTTAATTACTTGATTTTGGTGAATTAAAAATATTAACAGTTTGAATAGTAAAATTTAATTTTACTTGTCAGTGGATTACTTATTTTTTAAATGAAGGATAGAGGGGAAAGTAGCATTCATTAATGCAGGTAAGTGAGTGAATATTGCCAATTGAATTTCCCATCTGTAACTCTGCAAAATAAAGGCCTTTATTGAAGGATATTAACTTGAGATACAAAAAAAGTTTTAAAGTGTTATTTATCAAAATTGTCATTTGTTACTTGTGCATCTCATACTTGCTGAAAATATTCTGGTGATATTAATGGCTTTATTTATTAAGCTTAGCTCATTTTGGTTTGATAGTCCTCCAGCTAGAACCACTACGAGGTTTTTCTGCTGTCTTCATTGAAACTTGGATTGTTCAGCTCACATTTGAGCTATGAGTGAACACTATTTGAATTGCAATATTTGCCTGAAGCCTGTATAATATATCAGTTTTAGTTATGCTCTGAAAATATGAAATTCATTGGCTGAAAATTCTTTCACATTTGTCAAATGAATCACTTGCATAAGAAGAGTACTGCCCTCCAGAGACAAATGTGAAAGATCTCATAGACAACTGTTTGCACAGTAAAATACCATGTTTTTCAAGTTACTTATTTTACAAAAATGGTGGAATGCTTTGATCCTATCTTATCCCTTCAGCTAGCACCCACATAGTTCTCTTCAACTCTCTCTTTCCTCTCACCAGTATTTTCAAGTAGAGAGAAATAGAGAAAGATTAAATGATTAAAAACTACTTTTCAGTCCTTTAAAAAAAACCACCAAAAAAAACCCAAAAAAGAAGCTGAGCTTCTCCTTGATATTTTCAGGGTTTATAAACCCTATAGGGTTGCTAGTCAGATTGTGACTACCCAAGGCAGCAATCACAAAGAGGAGAAGCTCTGAAACCATTCCCAGCTGTGTCTCTCTCCGGTCAGTGTTCACTGAAGCACTGTTGCCCTGCTCCCCCTCTAACTCATCAACGGAGCCTTACAGAGGCAAGAATAGTAGACTTAGACTTAGAAATTAGGACCTCTTTTAGAGGAGTGTGAGTGCATGCTGCTTGTACTAACGTGGTCCAGTGCAATCATGACATATTAAATTTGTACTCGAAAAAGGGTTAAGATGGGGGCAGAGATACTGGAAAATGTCAGTGCCTAGCCACTATAGTTAGAATGTGATTAACATCTCAGGATTAATAGGGAATACTTGTAAGATTATATCTTTGCATTTTTGTTACTGGTGGTTTGGAGGTTGTGAGTCTCGATGTTTTTTTGATAGTGAACCTTCAAAGGAAGAAGTGTTCATATATTCAGTATCATGAGGGTGTTCAGGAACAATGCAGCAGCTTTCCATACACATAAAAAGTTGGTCATGAATAGTTTCCCAAAAACTTGTGTAATCTACATCCTTGTAGGAAGAAATGAATATTGCAGTATCTACCTAGAGAATAAATGAAATACAGGTTTATTTTCTTACAGTCTGCTAGGTATCATAAAATATGGAGCACTATGTCCTCAGTTTCTGCAAAGGAGCAAACAGCTCATACTTCAGGGAATCAGGACTTCGAGTGCCACTGATCACTCAGGCAATGAAATAATCTGGTTTAGATCTTATTCATGACAGATAGCTAATATTCACTTAATGCTGAATAAAACCCCACCACCAGTAGTTCAATACTTAGGTATTCTCTGACTGACATACAGTACTGGGTAAGAAATCATAATCCACTTACCGCTTTAATTACTGAAATAATGGCTGACAGTAAATGCTGTCATAAATAGAAAGTGTTGGGCAGTTTCAGATGAAATCATCAAGAGAAAAAAAATCCAAGTATATCCTCTAAGTGGAGTTCATATTCTTAGTTCATACTCTTACACCACTCTACTGGCCGCAACAATATACCTGCTTTGTTTTCTTTTATCCATGCTACCTTTTCCACAGCTTTTTGCATTCTTCAGTAGGTTGTGATATGCCCTCTTAATTCTTAGTTAAGTGCATCAAATAATAGATATGTTTAAGTAACTGTGTAGCTATTAAGCATCGTACAGGTCTTGACATTTCCTATGAAAATGCTATCCAGGACAGGAATGATGGTAATTTAAAAAATTTCAACAGCATAATTTACTTATTCTCATCACAGTTCCTTGGTACTCTGTGTTACTTCAGTAATACTTTGTGCACATTTTGTTAGCCTTGACACAATGTGGAAAACTGGTGGCATAGCTTTTTGATGAGATTTCTTTGCTTGTCTTTACAGTGCTCCTTGGCAAAACGCTTACCACAATTAATCTTGGCTTATAAATTTAACTTTCTGTGTTTTGCAGAGTGACATTTTTCCAAATATCTTTGAAATTTTTTATGGAATATAGGGGATTTTTCTAATAACCTAAGCTATCTGTATTATTTAAAGTTATTTTAATTTATAATTAAACAAATCAGATAACACTTACTGAATTCCCTGTGTTAAAGCTGCCAGTCCTACCTTCTGGAATCACACTGATGATCAACAAAAAATTTTTTATTATTGGATTTCTAAATAGGATTCGAAGCCAAAAGAGAGCATGCAAAACAATTCCTCTCATTGTGATGCTAATAGCATCTCATGAATTGGTGCAAAAGAGAGTAGCAATTGCTATTGCTGTATTACAGGACTACCATGAGTATAACTTCTATTATTCCACACTATTATCAGGGGTCATTAGAAGCATTCTAGAAAGGCTTTGCAAATTTTTTTGCTGACTATGCTGGCACTCTGAGATTGAAAAAAAGATGTTGTATTGTCAATTGCAGTGCAGCTTTTCAAAGGTCTAAATTCAAATTAAAAAGTTTTAAGCTTGGATCTCTCTGACTTCAATCATTCTTAGCTACCTAGCTGCCAGTGGAACATATTCAAGCAAAAAAAGCGGAAACCTCAAACGTTCTTAGAAAATTCCAACATCTACAACTGTATTTCAGTTATCTTTGAAATCCATGTTTTCTGACCTTTCTATCCTGATTATCTTGGGTTACCCCACTCAATCCTCTTAAAATATCTTGAAAAGGTTAGTGTTTACTTTTCTGGATTTTTTTTATCACAGGTCAAGAAGGTCTGTTGTTCACCTTTACTTGGTCTGTGGTAGACCTCCACTAATATTTTTAACAGCTGCTTGGGTTTTTTTCCAAAATCAAGTTGTATCAAAGATAGACAAAATAACCCAATATTGAAGTGACTGTCCTCAAATCTAGGGAAAACTCTTACATCTAACAAGTCCTAGCAATTTCTCACCTTTCTCAGAAATTGTAGATTTCACATCTGTCAGCAAGTATTGTGTAAGGGCAAGCATGTATTTCCAAGAGCATCAATGGCATAATGGATCTTAAACTCGGCCTGTAATTGAAATGCCACTTTTGAACTGGGATTCAAGATGCTCAGGTTCTACTCACAACGGTAACGGAGATCCCAAAAAGTGTAACAGCCATCATTATATTACTCAGTAAGACATTTGGCAAGAAGAAAAATCCTGAGAGGTGACATCATCAGAACCACAGAAAAGCTTCTAATATAAATTCAGTACTAACCAGTGTTGAAAGAAATCTAACTCTAGAGTATATTCATCTGCAATGATGCAGCTGCTTTTCACGTCAGCAACTTCTACTTTATTTTGTGTAACTCTTCTCTAAAACACTACGACAGAGTACATCTAGCCTCTGCTTTATCCAGCAAATCAATGACAATCATCTGAAATACAAGCATATTAAGGAAGAGCGTAAAGATTTCTAAACTACCAGAGTAATCAACACTGCTTATTTTATGTTATTATCTTAATGCTGGGATTTTAAATACTTTTTCTACACCTCCTTCTTTTTCTTTTTTTTTTTGTGATCACCTCCTCTGCTACAATAAAAATATCATAATTCTATAAGTTTTTAAGTAATTGTTGTTTACTTTAAGCTAGCATGTCATTTATACTTAACAGAGAAAATCTAAAGATCTTTGTTTTCTCTGTTTTCAGTTAAGGCTAAATTTACAGAATGGTATCCAGAGGAAACCCCAGACTACTGATGACTTTACATTAATTTCTCACACAGCTTTTAGTACCTCTGTGTAGGACGCATCCTGCCGCCATTTAATTAAGTAGGATTTTGCCACCATCTCTACATGCAGAACAATCAGGCTTTGCAAATATATTCTACATCAAGAAATTTTAGTATCAAACATAAAGATGACAAAAGCATAGTTATTGTCCAAATTTATATCAATTGATCTGTGAATCAAAAAGCAATTTGATGAAGAGAAGCAATTGCTAGTGATTCATGCATACATAATAAATGAAGCATCTCTAAAGAAACATCTAGGGCTAAGGATTATTTCATACATTTTACTTTTGTAACTATAAAATCAGATTAGACCTTTGACTGAGGAAAATTACTGGGATGACATCAAGTTTTATGACTGATTATTGAATATCTTGATGTAGTTCTCTTCATATATACAAAAAAAATGCTATTCATACCTGTATTTATGTTACCCAAGAAAAATCTGACAATTCTTTCTCCAGAGTTGCACAAAAGTTTCTGTAATTTCATTGTCATAAAATGGCTTGGAAACCACGCTGCTGAATGTGGTATAAGTTACTCGATACAGTCTACTCAATATTCTCAAAACACATTGAATTCAGGTCTTCCGCGAAAGATGAGGAATAGTTACAAAAATTATACAGAACATGAAAGTGAACTTACTTACATTGTGGCAGACAAAGAAAAGCAGAATATGTATGATTAACAGATGTTTTAGAGATAGAGATTATAATAAACACCTATAAGCATCAAAAAGGTATAAACATCTGGAGGAGGAAGGAGATATGACCCAAAACAGAGTAAGAGAAGGAAAATAAGGAAGGAAATGTTACAGCAAGGTTGCAGTCAGAGAAAGACACAACTCCCTCAAACTTTCCGAAGTCATAAAAATCCAATTGCTCAAGTATAAAACTAGATAACAGGAGCTGAAAATACACACTACAGAATTGTCTTCATCGAAAAGTCTCAATTTCTGCATGTTCAAGGGATTTCAGATCATACATAGCTATCAAAAATTATCTTATCAGTATACATTTATTTTGTGTTAGGAACATGCAGATATGTCTAACATGTTAGATCTGATAAAGCCATAGACTGTCATAATGAAACTTTTAATTGCAGTCTGTGAGATTCTGCAGCCACCTATTCACACATTTCTCATCCTCAAATTGTTGCATTTACTCACCCTATCACCTATACCAGAAGAAAGACCAGAGTTTTGAATTAAAGAAAATTATAGTTGAGAAGGGATGTTGCAAGAGAGAACAGAACGAGACCATTACACAGCCATTATGTGAGATTGCACAGAAATTTATTTTGTTGAAAGTAATAGCAGTCAACCAGATCTTACTCCATCACAAGGAGTAGATCCTCTGATAAGGCCCACTTTTTTACTCTGTACTCAGAAGTTCAAGCAACAGACCTATGAAAAACATCTCATAGAATTGGTTCACTGCTGGGAAAGAGGTAAAACCAGAGTTACACCCTTTCATGGCTTGTATCGTCTATTTTCTTTGCTGTAACAAGAACTAAAAATTATCCGCCCGTATATTTTTGCAAGATAATTTTGAAGCCCTTTCTCTTCATCTCCATTTTATAGATATCTCTTTTAAAGAAAACCATTTTAAGGAAAGCAAAAATTATGGTATATTTAAGTCCCAAGATGATCTGATCTGTTTACTTTTCAGAGAACTAATGTCAAGCCTTCAACTGAAGTGAAAGGGAAAATTATAACTAGGATGTTTCAAAGAATCAGAAGAAAGTTTGGAGCCTTAGACTAGAAACAGAAAGTCAGTAGATGACAGAACTTATAATTGATGAGCACTTAACCAGCTGTTCTCAGAGAGTACACCTAATGTAAAATATGTATGTGGAAATCGCTTTCTATAGTTGATAATTTCAAAGTATCATTTTGATTACAACTGTGGAGAAATCAACTTCCTCCTGTTTCCAGAAAAACCCATTTATTCCCCTGTGTTCCAATCTGGAATATTATTCATTGTCTGTTCTATGAATTTTCCTCTTAATTTTTTTAATGGGACTCAAAGCATCACCTCAATAAATTCACATCTTACTTTCTGCATTTAAGCTTTCTATTTAATAAGAGACTATTTTTTTCTTTAATTTTTCAAATTAAAAAAATTGCTCCAGAGTGAAAAAATAAGTTCCATTTGTAAGAGTACCAAATGATTTTTTCTCTAAATATTCAACAAAAAATTATATCATATAATGAAACACCATTTTGATAGAAGTGTTGCATTATAAAATGTTCTTTCTATTCCAATAGTGTGTAATCCTGCAAGTGAAAATGCCTTATCACCACTATCTAAAATACTCTCTATATATTTGGATGTGATATTGTAAGCTATTTCAACAGCAACCCTTAAAGGTGTTAAATGTTCAAATTCTAAAGTGAGATTTGGAATCTGCATTAACTGCATCATTTGCTAGTCATGTGAAATGTTGCTGGAAATCTGTTCAAAAGATATAAATTAAATTTGCAATTTTAAATCTGTACTCACCCAATCATACTATGCATATGCTTATGTACAAATGTAACTTTATTAGTAAAGTTATGGTTATTAATGAGCTGAACATTGATAAAAATTCTGCAGAATCAAGTTGAAGGAATGCATTTTATGAACAGATTGCCATGGTCTAGAAAAGAGGAACTATTACAACCAATTTTATGAGAGAATGGCCATGCATAGCCAGAATAAGAGTCTTTCTAGCCAACATCCTGGTACTGGCCATAAGTAGGTACCTGACAAAAGAAAGAATGGGATGGGCATAGCTGATATGCTTACCAAAGCAGACCTTCCCAAGTAACATCCTAAAATCCTTCAATTTTCTTCTCAGAGGATTTCCTTAGCCAGGTATGTTTTAAGTTACAAATAGCATAAGGTTATAAAGTAGCATCCAATTTATTATTAATTGTGTGTACTAATTGTCAGGTTATGTAATCAGATGTTTGTCTCCACACAAGATTGTATGGAAGTAAGAGAGGTAAGGAATGTTGACAACAGCTTGATTCACTACCTAGCCCAGATCCTTTGCCTGTGTACCATGTTGTTGCTTCTGCTGTTTAGAGAAAGGAATGCATAAGAAAAAAATAGAGCCTGTAATCATCAGAGATGATACAACAGTGACTGTGCACACAGACCTGTAGAAAGATGGGTCACATAAATGCTCAGAATTAATATGTTTCTACTTCGATTATCTCTCCCAGGTATGCATTGGCTGCTCAAATTTTAGGCACGATTCTGCACACAACTACATGAGGTACCTTTGAGCTGCTCTGTGCTCTCCTTCATGGTTCACCATGTCCTTCCAAGCCAAGACAGCTTGGATGGAATTGTCCTAAGGGCTGGATTCACGCACAGCTTTATGTGCCTGTGACAGTCCAGTAAGTTTCTTGTTTGTATTTATAAGCTGCTGGTGTAGGGATGATTGAAATGCAAATCAGAAAGAGCCTAAGACATCTTCAATAGTGAAGCTAATCTAAAGTGACAATTTCCGGCATGAAAAATTCCTCGCAAGGAAGACACTATGTATTCATCTAATTGGATAAGCTTTTTGATTTCTTTTGTCATCTTTAAATTGACATGAATATGACTTAGTGAAAAAGTATATATTAAGAGATTATTTTGTTATGCATTTCTTTTCACACTGCATTTTCAATAGTGAATCACCATTTTCAATTTCACAAAATTTTCAGTAGTGCATGGTCTTGTGTTTGGCTGATTGCCCAGAGAAATATTTAACAAAATAACTGTTTTACTGGTTAACTGCTCAAAAAAAGAAAATACCTGAAAAGCATAAACCTTTTAAAAACTATTAACATAATACCTACTCCACTTATGGTACAGAAAGTAATGCTGATCTTAATGAATTCCCAGCCTTCCTCTACCTCACTGTAACTTTAAACAATTATAATTATAAGCAGTCTTTTACTTTTTGAGCTTTCCCTTGCAGGATGAGCCATTTTAGCTGTAGATCTTGGCACCAATAATCATCTAAGCAGAAAACTGAGCCACAGACTATGAAGAATCGCCCAGAGGAATAATTTAAAGAGATCACTTAGCAAATGACCAGTATCTTTATACCTACAATCAAATTAGCTATGAAGCAAGAAAACAGTCTCTCCTACTCTGTTTAAAACAGCAGCACCAAATTACATGAATACAAAACCAGAGAACAGAGTGTAATCACATTAAGAAATCCCTGCTTTTTACAGAATGCATACAGGAATGTAATAATAATTGAAAATTAAAATAATATTTTATCATAAAAATCCTACATAATCAGCCAGTGACTCATTTTCCTGTAGTAGACTGGATAAACTGTGACTAAGGGCTTAGTAATAATAGTAGGACACTAAATTGGATAACGGGCAACTTCCATTAGAGATGAAATGCAAAAAGCAGAAGTACAGGAGGTGGAACAAGAAACACATTCCCAAGGAGGAATACGGAAGTATCACCTTGCTTCCCAGGAATGGCATCAGTAAAGTCAAAGCTCAGCTTGAGATGAACCTGGCAATAGAGATGAAGGGCAACAAAAAGGTGCATCAGAGGCAAAAAGAACAAAAAGGAAAATGTGGGCCTGACGCTGAATGGAGTAAGCAACCAAGTGATGAAGGACATGGAAAAGGATGAAGTACTCAAACCCTTCTCTGCCCTATTTTACTGCCAATGTCTGTTCTCAGGCCTCCTAGGTCATCTTGTCCAGAAGGAAATTTTGGGGGAGTAGGAGGTACCACCCACTGTAGGGAAAGATCAAGTTAGGTTCTGCTTAAGTAAATCAGTCATGTTCAAGTTCCTGCGACAATGTGGGATGCATCTAACAGAGCTGACAAAGCTGGTCAATGTCATCGTGAGGCCATGTTCTGTTTATCATGTTTGAAAAGTTGTGGTGATCAGCAGAGCTGCCCAATGGCCTGGTAAGAACACCTTTAAAAGGGAGGGGGAGAAGACCTGGGGAACTACAGCCTGCTCCAGCCTCATCTAAGATCCTGGGAAGGTTATTGAGCAAGGTCTCTTGGAAGTCATTTGTAAGCACATGAATGTCAAGAAGAGTTTGGGAACACTCAGCATAAATTTAGCAAGGGCAAATTATATGTGATGAACCCAATTCCCTTTCATGAAGAAATTCCCAGCTCTGTGAAAGACAAGAGCATCAGCAGCAAGGTTTTTGACAGACTTTCACTGAAACCTTGTAGCCAAGCAGGAAAGATAGGCATTAGCTGATTGGACTACAAGGCAGACAATAAACTGGTTGGACCATCAGGCTCAAAAGGTAGGGGGAAGTGGTTCCAAATCTAAGCAGCAGCTAGATAAGAATGGAGTTCCTCAGGAGTTAATACTGGAGCCAAGACTGATTAACACCTTCAACAGTAAGATGTAATTAATGCACCCTCAGCAAGCTTGCAGATGACACCATAATGGTGGGAGCACCTGATACACCGGAGGGCTGCCATTCACAGGGCCTTGGCAAGCTGGAGGAATGGCATGACAGGAGTCATACAATGTTCAGCAAAGGCAAAAAATAACCCCAGCTCAGACTGCTATCTGCTGTTACCTGACTTTTAAAGTTTATCTCAAACTTTACGTGCTAATTATATACACCTGCAGTCAGAGAGGGTTATATCACATTTTAGATTTTTCAGATATATCTGTTGATTAAAAGTAACTATTTCAAGATGCCTGTTTTAAATAGTAGTTGTACATTTTTTTCTTAAACTAGAAAATACATGCACACATACACTATTCATCCACAATTTACAGTAATGTCTGTTTCCAGTCTATGCTATATAAATAATAATTTAAAAGGGCAAAAAGGTCATTTTTATTATTCAAAAGTTAGAAATTTTGCCACTGCTGAATAAAATGGTAGCATTTAATCAAAATTCTGATATTTAAAAAGGATTTCAGAATGGCTAATGCTGGACTGGACACAGTACCTGCTGTCCTTCATTGTCTACCTATGTATCAGTTCTAAATCATCCACTTAATGCTAGGCATAAGTTAAAATAATCCTTTTCTTCGGAGATAAGTGTGAGATCTGAAGTCTTCCACAGGTATTAAGAATTACTGTTATGCAAGTATTCAGATATGGGACCTGCCACTTTCACAGCTTCCTTACCTCTCTTCAGCACCTAGTCAATGTAGGTCTTGACCAACAGAATTATTTTTAAGTTGTTCTTCAAAAATATTCCAGAATACGTATAGCAACACATAAATTGTTGACACTGGTCACCAGAACAGAAGACCCTTAAAAGCCAAGGCTTGGATGCCACAAAACATTAAGGCCTCTAATGTCCTCTTAACCTCACAAATTCCCACTGATTTTTCTGACTGATAGATCTGAGCTTAAATGCTGACTCAGTTTTGGTTTCCACACTAATTAAAATATGCTTTTCTTTGTAATAGATACTGCTGTCAGATATTGTTTGATGAGACTGAGTCAGTATTATAGAAATATAGGTTCAATGTGAGTGAGTCTAGATGCATAACAATCGTTACGTGTTTAACTGCTACTAATAACAGTTAAAATCCTTCTCAGACCCGGTCAGTAAAATTCTCTTTGACATACTAAGTTTATTTTTAAAGGTTGACATAAACTTGAGGCATCTTTTTTTCCCCCAAGTTCCTTCTTCAGCTTTCTGACAGGTAGTATAGGATAGACACAAAACTAGGAGCCAAAACCTCTTGAATTTTCTGCATAGTTTGATTACTGGTTTGTTCTGTAGCCTTGGCCAGTTACACTACCCCTTTCCATGGAAGTTTTCTTATGCACAAAATGAAAATAACACTACTCGCTCACTAACTGGTCTCCCAAAGGTAACACGAGAATTTGCTCATGTTTACAATGCTTTCAAAATAAAGAAATGTGCAATAAAAGTGCTAAGAATTATTGTGCAGTTCATTATTCTTAACTGGTGGGTGAGTTGAGGAGCACAGCTGCTGTTGAAAACAGCCTAGAACTGTGAGAAGCTTCCTGAGAAGAGTTACAACTTGGCAGGCCCAGGGTCACAATTCTGACTTAAAAAAGAAATGAAATAGCAAATTTTCTTTTTCTTTTCTCTTTCAGTACTATGTAAAGCACAGTTCCCACTTATTTTCACTATATACATGACCCTACTGAGTTGCAAATAAATAAATCCAAAAAGCAGCTTTTCCCCAGCCTTTATTTTTAGTACATGTTACTCTGCTGAGGTCCAATCTCCTTGCTTTCATCATTTCTCTCTAACATTCGGTTCCTTAAAACAATAACCAAAATTTAGAATTCTAGCTGTTGTTTTAAAAATACTTTGCTGGTACACTAAGTAAATAACTGCAAAAATATGGCTCAGGAGTCACACATTTCAGTTGTTTAACATTTAAAAAAGCTTTTCTTGCCCTGACTACAGAAGGCAAAATCTAGTCTTTGAGGTATTACTCTGACAGGGGGAAGACAATGAGCGAGGAAGTGGTAGACATTAGGACACATTTAATTTGAAATTAGGACTCTCAGTCTGTATTGCCATAGCATCAAACTTACATTAGAGATGCTAATAACAATTTTCTAATATTTCCTTTCAAAACCAGATATTAAAGGATAGAAAGAAAAACTGGGGATAATTTTAAATCAAGGTTTTATCTGATTTCCAATAGAGAGTTTTGATTGCTTCCTTAATGGATAATAAAACACAGAAGTTTTTAAGAAGTACAGTGCCTATCTAATCCACAGAACTTTTAACTTAAGGAAAAACTGATAAATTAGGACAGAAGCAACATTGCAAAAAAGATACTTCAGAAATTAACTACCATGTAAGTCATTCCTGTAGCTCCCTAGAGTTTCATAAACACACTAATATACACACTTTCAGTTGTACATAAGCAACATGAAAGCAATTTAAAATACATCTTATGTTGTACAATTACAATAATCTCTCCCAAATGATGTTTGAGCAAAGAATAGGCTAAATAGTAAGAAGAGACACTATATGTACTGAATTACAGATAACAAAATAAAACACAAAAAATTATTTTATATATTTTTGTACTGAAAGCCTTTCTAACCACATCTCAAGTCCAAAATAGCTTTCAAGTCCAAAATAGCAAAAGCTTTCAAATAACCCTTTTAATGAAGTCTTCAGGTACATGTTGTACTCCTACATTTCTGGAGCTTACATCCAATGAACATGACATTTCCCATCACATTATGTCAGTCACATGTATTAAGAAGACAGAAGAGTCACAGCAATAGCTGGGATAGTTTGCTCCTTTGCCACTGAAAAAGCTATCCTTTAACAGAAAAGTAAATGACTACACCAGCCTCTGACACCTTGGATCCCTACCACTGAGAGTGGGGTATGTATATGTGCCATTCCACTTCATAGTGTCCAACAAATGCTGGTCTAGCCAGTTCAAGAATGTCTATATCCTATCCTACCTTCTTCTATCCCATCTCTCCTGAGTTAAACAATGCAAAGAGATAGTTTCCATAACAAAGGTGACTGAAGAGACTTCCATATTTCATGAATCTTTGGACAAATCAATACCATCAGTACATACAGATTTGACCACCTGTCCTAAATCACATCCAAATGTTTGAAGGAAGAAGGGAAATTTACGATACCACACTTACTATCATGATAAAAATATTTGCTCAAGTACTGAATCAGGGTGGGAGCTGCGGCTATTGTGCAAAACAAATATAGAGGAGAGTAAACCTTCTTTGAAATAGTTATTATAAAGGCGGTAAGACGAAATACTTTAAGTCTCCTTAAACAAATAAGTTCCCATGTACAATAGTCTGCCACCTTTTTAATACCAGCTGCTTTGGCAAAAGCAAAAGTATTCTGCTGTCCATCCCTTCCTATCTATGCTTCCCATCTTAAATGTCATCACAGCTGTTACCTGCACCAAAACTGTCGGTAAACTTAGTTACAGTTATTTGAGGAAAACTGGCAAAATTTAAAGCATGTGGTCACATGCACACTCCAAATATCCTATCTATCCTAGCTTACAGTAAAATATCACATTTAATATTCTGTATATACTGGTGAAATATATTGTTTATTAAAAAAAAAAATATAAAGGAAGAACTGAAATATCAAAAGCAATTGCCTGCTTGTTTCTAACCCTCCCCATAGAAAGTCTGGCAATTGTTACATTTCATAAATGTAACTGTTGTTACCAGCTGCAGGCTCGGTCTATCAATTTGCAAGCACTTGTTTTTATAGCTCATGTTAGCAATTTTACATGTGAAACTTCAAAATAAGACGTAAATCCTTCATCTTAACAATGTTCATTGTTATTGTCTCAGTTTAACCTTGGTGAAAAAAAAATTAGACTTTGGCTCTCTGTATGCAAAGAAAAAAATCAGGATGAAAGGAATGACAAGACACTGTGATGTCTCCTTAGAGTCAGAAGAGTAAGAGTTTACAAAGTGTGAAAGATTTAGAAAAACATTCCTGAATATTTACTTTCTCATTTTTTTAAAAAAAGGAGAAGCTTTGTATGAAGTAGTGTAGCTCATTTCTTTACAAAGCTAACATAAACCCAGAAACAATTCTGAGACATCATAAAGATAAAAAGAGAGAGGAAAAGGGAGTGAAAAAGGGAGTGTGGGTGTGTGTGCATGTGTGCATGTGAATGTTTAGGAATAGAATGCATATTTTATTTTAAAAACTACATTCACTGTCACTCTTTTTAGTTTTGCACATTCCAGGTATTTAAATCACAAGATAAGATGCTTGTAATTGAAGGTGTTTTCAGTGGTGGAATTCTTCTGCCTTGTAATGAGTTTCTATGACCCAAATGCTCTTCTACCTTCATCTACCCACTGAAGACAGAAAATCCCCCTGTCTCCCACCCACACTTTAGTTTCCTTTTCTCAGCTGCCCATTTCCATACATTCAAAGGCAATGGATGTAAGCTGTATTTCCACAGACATAATAGGTCCCCTAAGGAATTGACTGGATGGTCACACCCAAAGAGTTGCAGTCAATGTCTCGATGTCCAAGTGGAGACCAGTGACCCTCAAGGGTCAGTATTGGGACTGGCGCTGTTTAACATCTTTGTCGGCAAAATGGGCAGTGGAATTGAGCGCACCCTCAGCAAGTTTGCGAATGACACCAAGCTGTGTGGTGTAGTTGACACACTGTGGGGAAAGGATGCCATCCAGAGGGACCTTGAAAGGCTTGAAAGGTGGGCCTGTGTGAACATCATGGTCCTGCACAGGGGTTAGGGAAATCCCAAATAGAGGCTGGACAATGAGTGGATTGAGAGCAGCCCTGCGGAGAAGGACTTGGGGGTGTTGGTTGACGAGAACCTCAACATGACCCAGCAATGTGCGTTTGCAGCCCAGAAAGCCAACTGTATCCTGGGCTGCATCAAAAGAAGCATGACCAGCAAGTTGACAGAGGTGATTCTGATCTCATGAGACCCCACCTGGAGTACTGTGCTCAGCTCTGGGGCCCCCAACGTAAGAAGGACATGGACCTGTTGGAGCGAGTCCAAAGGAGGGCCATGAAGATGATCAGGGGGCTGGAACCCCTGTCCTATGAGGAAAGGCTGAGAGAGTTGGGGTTGTTCAGCCTGGAGAAGAGAAGGCTCTGGGGTGAACTTCCAGTACCTAAACAAGAAAGCCAGAGGGACTTTTTACAAGGGCATGTAGTGATAGGACAAGGGGCAATGGCTTTAAACCGGAAGAGGGTAGATTTAGACTAGACGTAAGGAAGAAGTTCTTCACTGTGAGGGTGGTGAGGCACTTGAACAGGTTGCCCAGAAAGGCTGTGGATGCCTGTCCTGGTTTCAGCTGGGATAGAGTTAACTGTCTTCCTAGTAGCTGGTACGGTGCTGTTTTGAGTTCAGTATGCGAAGAATGTTGATAACACTGATGTTTTCAGTTGTTGCTAAGTAGTGTTTAGACTAAAGTCAAGGATTTTTCAGCTTCTCATGCCCAGCCAGTGAGAAAGCTGGAGGGGCACAAGAAGTTGGCACAGGACACAGCCAGGGCACCTGACCCAAACTGGGCAACGGGGTATTCCATACCATGGGACGTCACATCTAGTATAGGAACTGGGGGGAGTGGGGACAGGGCATTGCCGCTCGGGGACTAGCTGGGTGTCAGTCGGCGGGCGGTGAGCAATTGCGCTGCGCATCATTTGTACATTCCTATCCTTTTATTATTGCTGTTGTCATTTTATTAGTGTCATCATTATCATTATTAGTTTCTTCTTTTCTGTTCTATTAAACCGTTCTTATCTCAACCCACGAGTTTTACTTCTTTTTCCTGATTTTCTCCCCCATCCCACTGGATGGGGGGGAGTGAGTGAGCAGCTGCATGGTGCTTAGCTGCTGGCTGGGGTTAAACCATGACAATGCCCCATCCCTGGAAGTGTCCAAGGCCAGGTTGGATGGGTCTTTGAGCGGCCTGGTCTAGTGGAAGGTGTCCCTGCCCATGGCAGGGGGGTTGGAACTAGATGATCTTTAAGGATCCTTCCAACCCAAACCATTCTATGATTCTATGAAGTTTCTGCACTTGCATGCAGACAAGAAGCTGGATAAAAGGATAGATTTCTCCAGCTGTTAGGCTGGCATTGCAAGCACATAAATGGGAAATGCATCACTGCTTGAGAGAGCTAACAACTGAAAAATGGCACTAAACATCTAGAGAAATTTAATTTCCTGAACAATATTCTTCCTGTAGCAGCATAATTGCTCTTTAGCTAAGAAAGAATCATAAAGGCTTAAGATTCTATATTACAAAGAAACATCAAAATTATAATTGCTTCTGCTCCTGTGTTCAGTTTTGGTTTGCTTGTTTGTTTGTTTGTTTGTTTGTTTAAACAGCCTGGCAGGTCCATTCAACAATCTGTAGATCTGCTCTTTCCCTGCCACTCTCAGAAATAAACTTACTTGTAGATAAATCTTGTTTTGTCCAGTTTCAAAACATACTCTACCAACCACAGCAATGAGTGGCTTAGGCAGGATACAAAGTTATCTCTCTATGCCCAGGACAGATTCTTAGCCACAGAGTAGCCTCTCACAGAAGGAATCATTCTCTGAGTACAGCGGATAGCTATCCATAATAACCAATATATTTGAGGTTTGTTATTTATTTGAATACCCTTCAAAAGCTCTTGTTCTTGCATATTTGAATCCAGCCTAGAAAATAATGCAGTCTCCAGAAAACTGTAATCACTTAGACTTTTTCATAGGACAGAAGTAATGTTTTTCATTCTTCTTTCTGTCCTTCTACCGCATCAGGAGCATACTTTTTTTTCAGTCAGTGTTACTAAAGCTAACAAAACACAAAGTACCTCCTGTGTATTACACAGTTTACAAGGGACATACCAAATACTATTGAAGTTTCAAAGCCAAATACTCTGAAATCTAGAAAGCCCAGGAATGTGAACTGTAATCATGCCACATATATTTAGCTTTCCTTCTGTATCTCAGACCAATCTTCTCTCTAGCCTCGATGGTGTGATAGTGTGTTCCACCCCTCCCCCGGCAACACAATGTGTATTTCCCGTAACCCTGGTCTAGTGATAACCATGAGTGGATAACAATAATGAATGTCTTCTGGTCGTGTCGATTTGGGGGCAACAGATAACAACACAATGGCCAAGGGTTAATTTGAGCAACATGCCCATCTAACCACAGTGCTGGTCAATGTCCAACTCAAGCCAAATTTGGAAGAAATTAACATCTATAGTCAGTATGTAAATATGACTATGAGTCAATTAACTTACTCCATTAATAGTGGACAGCCCAGGGTCCCCTGAGCTCTCCTGCACAGCAGCGGGCTTCATGCCAGGGTTTCTCCTTGAATAGGGATGCTTCTCAAGGTTATTCCTCGACGTTGAGAGATTCCTTATCATGTCAGATACTTGGAAAGTGAATTAGGAATAAGCACACTGAAACTTTGAAATCTTAGCTGTATTCGCTTTGTGTGGCAAGGTTTTGGTAGCAGGGGGGTTACAGGGGTGGCTTCTGTGAGATGCTGCTAGAAACTTCCCCCATGTCCAACAGAGTCAATGCCAGCTGGTTCTAAGACAGACCTGCCACCAGCCAAGACCGAGCCCATCAGCGATAGTGGTAACGCCTCTGTGATAACATATTTAAGGGAAAAAAAAGTTGCTGCACCACAGCAATGGCAGCCGGAGAGAGCAGTGAGAACATGTGAGAGAAACAACCCTGCAGACCCCCAGGTCAGTGAAGAAGGAGGGGGAGGAGATGCTCCAGGTGCTGGAGCAGAGATCCCCCTGCAGCCCCTGGTGAAGACCATGGTGAGGCAGGCTGTCCCCCTGCAGCCCAGGGAGGTGCACGGTGAGGCAGGTATCCACCTGCAGGCTGTGGAGGACCCCACATTGGAGCAGGTGGATGCCCAAAGGAGGCTGTGACCCCGTGGGAAGCCTGTGCTGGAGCAGGGTCCTGGCAGGACTTGTGACCCCGTGGGGGACCCACGCTGGAGCAGTCTGTGCCTGAAGGACTGCAGCCCATGGAAGGGACCCACGCTGGAGCAGTTCATGAAGAACTGCAGCCCGTGGGAATGGCCCATGTTGGAGAAGTTCATGGAGGACTGTCTCCTGTGGGAGGGACGCCATGCTGGAGCAGGGGGAGAGTGTGATGAGTCCTCCCCCTGAGGAGGATGAAGTGGCAGAGACAACGTGTGATGAACTGATCGTAACCCCCAGTCCCCATCACCCTGCACTGCTGGGGGGGCTTAGGTAGAGAATCCGGGACTGAAGCTGTGCCTGGGAAGAAGGGAGGGGTCGAGGGCAGGTGTTCTGAGATTTGGGTTTATTTCTCATTACCCTACTCAGGTTGATTGGTAATAAATTGAGTTAATTTTCCCCAAGTTGAGTCTGTTTTGCCCATGACAGTAACTGGTGAGTGATCTCTCCTGTCCTTATCTCGACCCGTGAGCCCTTTGTTATATTTTCTCTCCCCTGTCCAGTTTAGGAGGGGGAAGTGATAGAAAGGCTTTGGTGGTGATAGAACTCACCACACTAAGTGATATAAAGGGTTGATTGTGCACATATAATACTTTAAACATAAACCATAGACAAAGTCTGGGACTAAGTCTGGATCCAGCTGCACCTGAACTCCCCTCTGAAAAGGCGTTTAGAATGCAAAGGGATCCTTTCTGAACCTCATGACTCAATAGGAGGGTCTCCCTGGCAGTTTTGTCTGACCCTGTCCTCTATGCAGTAAATATCAGATGAACCTTGCCATTGAATCTTGTTAAATCACTGTTGCATTTACTATCAAACTTTCTTGAACCGCTGTTTTATATCAGCAAACATATTGCTACTTCTCTCTTATGAGTGAAGTGAGTGAATTCATCCACAACAAATTGGCATAGTCAGCAGGATGTCAGGTAGTATCACTGATTATTTAAGGAGGCATGGAGCGAATCTGAGTCCCAACTTCTCAGAAGAATGGGCTCGTGACAACTGGCATAGGAAAGCAGTTGTCCTAGGCATTCCCAGAGATGCAAGATCAACTGTTGCATTTACTATCAAAGTTTGTTAAGTCACTACTTTATATCAAAAACCATATTGCTACTTCTTTCTTATGAGTGAAGTGTGTGACTCTGTCCATGACACGTGGATACAAAACAAAAAAATCAAGACACCAATCTATCTTCAAAACTTTACCAAATGACATTATACTTATATCTCCAAATAATATTTACATTTGTAAACAACCGAAATGTTTATATGCTCTTATGGATATAGTCAGCATTTTTATGAACATGTTTCAAGAACTGGTCTCACTTATTCCAAAAATAAAGATATCCACATGGAAATAAGATATGGGAGGTGATTGATACTAAATTTAAACTTAGTATTAGATGGGTTTTTGCCATAGCACCCTAATGAATACTTATGGTTTTTCCCATGTACTATAAATCCTACATTCTTTTCACAGCTACATTGTTCCAAATACAGTATTCTCTCTGAAGATATGTCCAAAAGTTCTTAAGTTGTGCATTTCAGTTCTCAGTGTGTTCATCTTTTTTTTTCCTTATATATTCTCAGGTTACCAAATGGCTGCATTGCTGTCACCATTGTAAGGAACAATTTCATGTCAAGCAATTCACATTTTAGAAAATAGCAACAGAAAATAGGATGGTATCAGAAACATTTAAGAAGAGGAAAGGTAACTCTAGAAAATGTGCATGATAAAGAAGTCACAAAGGTAATATGAAGAAACTATAATACAAATCACTAGAATCAAATATGTTCAACTATTTACATTACAAATAACATAGATATACAGGAGCAGGCAAAATCTTGTCATGATTCGTTGAAACTTGTTTTGCAACTGTATCATGTAAAAAATGTTCTGTGTATAAAAAAGGTTCCTATCTTTATTATAATAAGAAAAAAATGGTTATTCAAGCCTCCAGAAGTCTTTCTGAATATAAAATATTAGTAATGTTCAGAGAAAATGTTGTTTAGTGTTTGTATTTGGACATGACCAAAAGGTTTACAAGCAGTATTATCAAGTGTCAGCCACAAATGTACATATTAATATTTTATTCTTCTTTTTCACTTATTTAGAGGATTTAGAAAAGAAATAAACTTCTGTCCTAGAAGCAGCATCTGCTGTCTTCCACCTGCCACTGAAAATGTCAAATCAAGAAGGAATCGCTGGATCTTACCTACTGGACTCGGCAGATGTAATGGCAATCAGAGGAGGAATCCTCAGTGGAAGAGTTGTGGGCCTTGGGATAGTTTCGGTATCATTCTTTTTATCCCACTCTGCCTGTTCTAACTGCCTGAAAGCCAGGGGCGGAAGCTGGATGTTACGGGAGGATAATCTCCGCACAAGATAGGGCTCCATTCCCTGGAAAGACTCTTCATCCTCAGTGCTGTGATGCAGACCTTCTTCTGAAACCTGTGATCAAGGTAAAAAAATACCCATCATATAAGAAAATACCTATAATGTTAATTTGATAACTCTTTTATTATTTATATTTCACTATCGTTATTGAGAAAATGAAAAAGAATGACAAATGCAGTAAAAATTTTCTAGGGTTTAGAAAATTTGGGATTTTAAAAGCAAACAGAAAGCTATTTTACGACAAGATTAACACACTGCTGTCTAAAATATGGACTCATACCTGTATAGGGGACGGAAGTGCTCTGTATTAGACAAATTTCTTTCCCACAATATGCCTGCTTCCCTACAAGTTATCTACCTTTTGGAAGAAGTAAGAGGCCAAATACCAATAATAAAATACAATAAAATACAATAAAATACAATAAAATACAATAAAATACAATAAAATAAAAGCAGTGGTCAGAGATTTACAACTATACACCTCTCGACTGAAGACAGGATAAAATTCACCGTAAATTCTCTCAGCTGTCCCAACTCCGTCTTTCTCTTGCTCACAGTGATTTCATGCTAATAGTAAGTGATGAGTACTTAAAACAGCCACTGTAGTGCTTAGAAACAGTCAATAATTAGAACCTCTGAAGGTCGGGCCCTAATGAAATCTTAAGTGTAAACATTATTTTTAATTTAATCATCTAAACCACTAGTAGTATTGTCTGGGTCATGAAAGAATGGCATACAATCCAGGAAAGAAATCTCTGACTGATACTGATTTAAAGGGGAAAAAATTTCTTCAGAAAGTTTTCAGAACTTTTAATAAACAGCTCACTCTTGAGAGAAACTTCTCAAAGAATTACTTTTCTGAGAGCACTGTTATTCTCAGAAGCCTGCTGTAATAACAAGAAGAAATTGGCTTTTTTCTCCATGTCTTACACAAAGTCTTTTACCATTACTTGATAATTTCCCCAGCACGGATACCACTGTCTGCACCGTTTGCCTTGATTACTTTCCAGTGAAGAAACCCAAGTTCTGAGAAAGTATATTTTCTACATCTAAAGTAAGAATTAGGAATACAGCATATATAGCTATATATTATTCCACCTAGGTCAGGTATCAATAGTTTCATAGTCCCAATACAATACTTGAGACTAGTACACCAAGTATTTACCTCTGCCAAACTAGAGTTGACATGTATATTATGGTATATATGGTGTACAAAATAAAGCAAGCTAGGTTATGCCCACAATTTACAGTCACACCTCCACTTAACAGTAAAGTCATTGCCTTCAGTTTGACATGTCTCATGAGTACTGATGCACACCTGCAAGAAAAACTTGCATGGCAATGTATTTATTCTGTGTGCACAGGGGGAGCCATTAATGCAACAACTTTCCTGATAAGTAGTTGTATTTTATTTACACGGCCAGGTTTTGCTAGCAGGGGGGGTTACAGGAATGGCTTCTGAGAGTAGCTGCTAGAAGCTTCCCCCATGTCCGACAGAGCCAACACCAGCTGGCTACAAATTGGACCAGCCACTGGCAAAGGCCAAGACAATTAGCAACAGTGATAGTGCCTCTGTGATAACATATTTAAGGGAAAAAAAAGTTGCTGCACCACAGCAACGGCAGCCGGAGAGAGCAGTGAGAACATGTGAGAGAAACAACCCTGCAGACCCCCAGGTCAGTGAAGAAGGAGGGGGAGGAGATGCTCCAGGTGCTGGAGCAGAGATCCCCCTGCAGCCCCTGGTGAAGACCATGGTGAGGCAGGCTGTCCCCCTGCAGCCCAGGGCGGTGCACGGTGAGGCAGGTATCCACCTGCAGGCTGTGGAGGACCCCACATTGGAGCAGGTGGATGCCCAAAGGAGGCTGTGACCCCGTGGGAAGCCTGTGCTGGAGCAGGGTCCTGGCAGGACCTGCAGTCCCATGGAGAGAGGAGCCCACGCTGGAGCAGGTTTTCTGGCAGGACTTGTGACCCCGTGCGGGACCCACGCTGGAGCAGTCTGTGCCTGAAGGACTGCAGCCCATGGAAGGGACCCATGCTGGAGCAGTTCGTGAAGAACTGTAGCCCATGGGAAGGACTTACGTTAGAGAAGTTCATGGAGGACTGTCTCCTGTGGGAGGGACCCCACACTGGAGCAGGGGGAGAGTGAGGAGTCCTCCCCCTGAGGAGGAAGGAGCAGCAGAGACAACGTGTGATGAACTGACCCCAACCCCCAGTCCCCCTCCCCTGTGCTGCTGGGGGTAGAAGGCAGAGAAAACTGGGAGTGTAGTGAAGCCTGGGAAGAAAGGAGGGGTGGGAGGAAGGTGTTTTAAGATTTAGTTTTTACTCCTCACTACCCTCCTCTGATTTGATTGGTAATAAATTAAACTAATTTCCCCAAGTCGAATCTGTTTACCTGTGACAGTAATTGCTGGATGAACTCACCCTGACATTATCTTGACCCATGATCCTTTCATTTTCTTTTCTCTCCACTGTCCAGCTGAGAAGGGGAGCAATAGAATGGCTTTGGTGTGCACCTGGCATCCAGCCAGGGTCAACCCACCACAGTATTATTAATAAGTTCCATTTATACTTGGAGCTTGATCATTTGCTGTGAGCAAACTATTTCTAATTAAGTTTTTAATCACAAAATCTAAATTAATACTTTAGCTATTTTTCTTAATCTAGCTGTAATGTAGTAATGCATTCCCCCGATCCACTAGCTAACAGTCACTTTGGCACGTAGTTTGTTTTATTTATGATGAAGGGTGCACTGTGTGGCTGCTACCCACCCTGCAGCCCGCTGAAGCCCCCAGGTCCTTTCCAGCCGGGCTGTGACCCAGTCAGTCACTTGCCGGCCTGTGCCGGTGCTTCAGGTTATCCTGTCTGGCTGCTGAACTCTGCACTTCAACATGGGCTCTACTATCAACCCCTCACGGTGATGTGCTCATTACCAGCTGCCAGCCAGATGTTGAGCCATCAGTCTCTACACTTTGATCGCAGCAGTGGAACTAGTTTTCTGCCCACCTAGCAGTCTTTTCATCCAGCCCGGGTCTCCTGATTGGAATTCAAACCAGTGTTTTTTAAGGTTGTGGTCTGTTAAGACAGATTTGCCACAATAAAGTGGGGAAGGGGGGAATGGGGAGAGGGATCAAACAAATTGCAATCTATCTATCTCAGACAGAATGACTGAGAAATCCAGAATATAAGTAAATAAATAAGATTACTTTTGAAGCTCTGAGAGCTTTAAAAGTTATTAGGGGAAACAGTGACACAGAGTAAGAGACATTTGATGATGCAAAGGGCTTCAAAGAGAGATCCAAAAGAGACTACATAAACATATGTATATACAAGGATAAGGAAGAGCATGCTGAGGACAAAGGACATTTTTCTTTGGATCCAGACTCTGTCTTATTATGAGGACTATTAGAAATTTAAATAGAGGCCCAGAAGCTCATATTTGTGTAGCTCTGTGGAGAATATGGAACAGGTCATGCATCTGAATGTAGATATACTTAAAATGGTATCACTATATGAAAGACAAGAAAACTACTCACCAGTTTGATAGAAACAAAGATAGAAAACTTAAATTGCACAGCATGAAGTTACATGAGGGTAAAGATGACACTTTTATGAGCTCCTAATTACCAGATGGATAAAGGTAAACAGCAAACAATGGGACATCAAAATCAGTTGTAAAAGCTCTGAATTTTCAGAAATGCAAGAAATATATGAAAAGCAAAAGACCTGGTGTTGGCCATTTTCCTGCTGCCTCTAAAGCATTTACTGAAGTATAGAAATCAAGCTACACAGCATCAGCACATAAAAGACCTTTCAGTTCCAATAGCCACAGCAGTAACACATGAATGTGAGCTAGATATGTTGTGCATATATAGAAAATATATATTAAGGTAGTGTATCATAATTTGTCATAATACCACCTTTGTGATAAAAAGAAAGAATGTGGAATGCCTAATAATTTTATTAGGGCAGTATATACATTGAACTGTCAACATAAGTAGGAACAAAGATCCTTGGTTTATTTGGTATTTATAGGTTTTCCTCTTTCTTTAACATGGATATGGAAATAATATAATAATTTCAAAATTCTTAGGAATCAGTAAATTTACATAATTTATATATTTATAATCTACTGAAAAATTATGGTTTCTGAACTAAAGTCAGAAAGAAATATAAAAGCATGATGGTGGGTATACAGATGCAGGACAGACCAGTTAAGAGTTTCTTGCAAAGCCATTTTATCTGTATGTGATCTTATGACTAATCAAGCAAAATACAGACTCATAACACCGAGGAAGAGAGCAAAAGTTTCTCCATGTCAATAACCCATAAGAAGCCTGCCTTTGAAAAAGGAAAGAGATGAAGGCAAACTGTGACACAAACCAATGATCAAATTTAGGAAATAAAAATTTTATGGTAAAAGATTAATTGAAACAACCAGTGAAAGTTTTTATATTGTCCTTGACTGCCAGTCACTCACAGAACCCAATTCTAAAGTCAGCTTCTAAGGTACACATCACAGTCACTACATGATCACCTTGGCAAGTCGTTGATGAAAAAGCATAGAAAAAACCCACGATTTTCTAATAAAATATGGCAAAATCTAGTTAAAGAAGTCCTGCCACCACTTGAGATGCTGCCAGGGAATTACTTTACCATCATATTTCAACTTTTCTAAACTGTATGCAAAATATCTTCGTTCATTCAAAAGGCATACATGATGCTGTCTACATATCAGTTCACAGAAGCAACAGGTGATAACTCATATTTGCTTACATGAACTTGCACTGCCCACTTTTTTTTTTATTTATTTTTTTCATATTGTCCTTCTGACTGCTGGAATGTTGATCTCAGCTTAGGATTATATCCTTTGAAATGTTTCAATTGAATGGCTTCTTAATGTATATCAAATAGAAAAGAAATCTCTTTCAAGACCAGAAAAGCAGCCTTTATGTTTGGTTACAAGAACTAAAGTGTGCTAATTAGAGGATTATTTACATCACATTGTGCCTATTAACTAGGTTAGACTCTGGTTTTTTCATCTGTGAGGTGATAGGTTTTATGCTTACTTACAAGTAAAGCCTCATTGCCCTTCAACCTTAGTGTCCTCAAAGCCCAAATTTTGGTTATCTTTTATTAGGAGCACAAGGTGACCTTATAATTCACCCCCCAAAATCCCAACACCAACATAATCCATTTCCCTGAACTCAGTAATTTTTTTCTTCCTTTTTATTTATAAATCTTTCTTTTCACCTATTTCTCTATATAATCAAGACCTCTTCCTTGGCTTTCTCACAGATTTATACTGAAGGTACTTCCCTGGCTGCCTCTGCTTGTCACCGGTTCTTATTGTGACTTCCCATTATATTCCAACCTAGATTTTAGTCAATGGCCACAAAATCTTCTTACTTTCACCATGTTAGTACTTTCATAGGTTTTCCCACAATATCACTACCTTGATTAGTCTCTTCTGTTAGTAGCTGATAGATGCTCTACACAGCACTTTTAATTGCTTCTTTCACTGAGTAAAAGATAGCTACGATGTTCAATAAGTTCTGCACTTACAAAACAACAGATCAAAAGTACAGCTGTCAGCAGCTATGACCACTGTAGCCTTTTTCATAAGTAAGGCTTTTTCAAGTAGTTAAGACAGAGCACAAGAATGACTTAATTTTGGACAGAACTGAATGTCATACAGCAACAGAGAGGAAAATCTGTCTGCACTATAATTAAAACTGTAGTACTAATAATAACTATTTCCTCCTTTTAGAATAGAGTACACAATTATATTATTATGTAAAAATACTTTAAATTACAGCCAAAAGTTTAAATTTAAAACTTTAAAAAAATAAATAAGGGCACAAATGAGCCCTTATGAACACTGTTTAAGACCAAAAAACTCAAAGGAAAAAAATAATTACTCTCATATGGCATGCTTATGCAACATAAACCCAAATCTACAAAAACAACACTAAGAAGTTCACAGAGTAATACACCTAAATATTAGAAAATGGTAGATTTTTAACAGCCATGTGTGTTACCTCAATCCAATGTACTTATATTCACACATTACAAAACAGTTGTTGATCACATGATCAATATAGCCATATTTCAAGAAGATCCTTGCCTTATTTATTGCACAAAATTGACAATTCTCAACTAATGAGTAGCCATTTAATGTTCTGCAGCAGAGCAGTCAGGAACAGGAGGAGGAAAGGACTGTAATCATAGATGAAACAGAAAACACCTGATGCCTATCCCTAAGTGAGCTAGGATATATGTGAAAAGATTTCAGCCATCAACCAGGTGAGCAAATTCTCAGCTGGTTGCTACGATGCTGGGATACAGGGGCCAGTAGTCAGGAATTAGACAGTAAGGAAGCCCAGCAGTTGCGAGCCTTTGCTAGGGATAAGGCCCTTAAAAAAGGGATTGTAAAAGGGGCAGGAGTCCTCAGTCTTCGGAGGTGATTCCCAAGCACAAATACAGGCTGGGCAATGAGTGGATTGAGAGCAGCCCTGCGGAGAAGGACTTGGGGGTGTTGGTTGACGAGAACCTCAACATGACCCAGCAATGTGCGTTTGCAGCCCAGAAAGCCAACTGTATCCTGGGCTGCATCAAAAGAAGCATGACCAGCAAGTTGACAGAGGTGATTCTGATCTCATGAGACCCCACCTGGAGTACTGTGCTCAGCTCTGGGGCCCCCAACGTAAGAAGGACATGGACCTGTTGGAGCGAGTCCAAAGGAGGGCCATGAAGATGATCAGGGGGCTGGAACTCCTGTCCTATGAGGAAAGGCTGAGAGAGTTGGGGTTGTTCAGCCTGGAGAAGAGAAGGCTCTGGGGTGAACTTAGAGCATCCTTCCAGTACCTAAACAAGAAAGCCAGAGGGACTTTTTACAAGGGCATGTAGTGATAGGACAAGGGGCAATGGCTTTAAACCGGAAGAGGGTAGATTTAGACAAGACGTAAGGAAGAAGTTCTTCACTGTGAGGGTGGTGAGGCACTTGAACAGGTTGCCCAGAAAGGCTGTGTACACCCCATCCCTGGAAGGCCAGGTTGGATGGGGCTTTGAGCAGCCTGGTCTAGAGGAAGGTGTCCCTGCCCATGGCAAGGGGCTTGGAACTAGATGACCTTTAAGGTCCCTTCTAACCCAAAACATTCTATGATTCTATGATTCCTGTTGAGTGTGAAGGACAGGTATCCCTTTAAAGAAGATTGTCCAAATTCCCAAAGAAAATGGACCACCATTGTGGGAGCTATCCAGTATCTGGGGCAATCAGCTGTGGTGGAGGTTATCTATAGCAACCTGGTATCCAAAAACTCGGATGAAAACCAGTACACACAGTCCATGTGGTGAAAGTTTGTATGAGGTGTGCCAACATCATATGCAAACATCCTGGAGGTAATGAGCTAGACAGACATGGAGGTGTCATCTGCAGACAGACTGGCAGAGAATCTCACTTCCTCCCTATGGGCCTGCATCTCAGTTGTGGAGAAACTGACCCAGTATTGTCCCAGCAATCCAAGAAGATAGGTCTTCCTTACCCACACTGACCAATGTCTCAGATATTAAGAGTCAGCCTCTTTCTGTTCAAGGTAGAGAGTATCAGTGGTTCACACTGTGTGCCACCCTGTGCTTCTATCTGCATGACCAGGGAAGAAGACTTAAGGAAGTGGGATGGTGAACACACCTGGAGACTAGAAGCTCAGGTACAGGAACTGCAAGAAAAATCAGCAGCCAGAAGGCATCCATCCAGGAAAATTACTGCCCCAGTGTCTGCTGGGCAGAGCAGAAGGGCTGATTGTACTTTTGACCTTGATGAAGAGACTTCTCATTTGCAGTCACAAAAATCAAGTAATGAAGACTCTGACCAGGAAAAGAGGGGCCCTGCCTTTGGTCAGGCAGAAAAAAAGGACTACCAGGTTTACTGGACTATGTGGGTTCAAAGACATGGCACATCAGACCCATAGGAGTATAAAGCTCTGGTGGACATTGGTGCATGGTGTACTCTAACACCATCAGTTTACAAAGGGTCAGAATCCATCTGTACAGGAGTGACAGGATACCAAGAACTGTCTCTGTTGGGAGCTGAGGTAAACCTAACAGAAAGAGTGCAAAAGCATCCTACTATGACTGGTCTGGAGGGTCCATGTATCCTTGGCATAGACTACCTCAGGAAAGGGTACTTCAAACACCCAAAAGGGTACCAGTGGGCTTTTGGTACAGCTGCCTTGAGTAAGGAGAAGATTAAACAGCTGTCTAGCTTGCCTGGTCTCTCAGAGGATCCTTCTGTTGTGGGCTTGCTGCAGGTTAAAGAACAGCAGGTACCAATTGCTACCATGACAGTGCACTGGCGATGATATCGCACCAATCAAGACTCCCTCATTCCCATCCACAAGCTGATCCAGTGACTGGAGAGTCAAGGAGTGATCACTAAAACTCATTCACCCTTTAATAGTCCCATACAGCCAGTGCAAAAATCTAACCGAGAATGGAGGCTAACTCTAGAGTACTTTGGCCTGAATGAAGTCATGCTGCCGCTGAGTGCTGCCATACCAGACATGCTAGAACTCCAGTATGAACTGAAGTCAAAGGCAACCAAATGGTATAGAACAGCTGATACCACCAATGCATTTTTCTCAATCCCTTTGGCAGCAGAGTGCAGGCCACAGTTTGTTTTAACTTGGAGGGGTATCCAATACACCTGGAAGCAACTGCCCCGGGAGTGGAAACACAGCCCTACCATTTGCCATGGACTGATCCAGACTGCAATGGAACAGGGTGAAGCTCCCAAACACCCCCATTATATTGATGACATCATCGTGTGGGGCAACACAGGGAGGAAGTGTTTGAGAAGGGAAGAAGAGTAATAAAGATTCTTTTGAAAGCTGGTTTTGCCATAAAACAAAGGTCAAGGGACCTGCACAGGAAATCCAGGTTTTAGGAATAAAATGGCAAGATGGGCATCATCATATTCCAATAGATGTGATCAATAAAATAACAGCTATGTCTCTACCAACTAAAAAAATAAACACAAGCTTTCTTAGGTTTTGTGGGCTTTTGGAGAATACATATTCCATGTTGCAGTCTGATTGTAAGTCCCTTCTATTGAGTAACCCAGAAGAAGAATGATTTTGAATGGGGCCCTGAGCAGCAGTAGCAAGCCTTTGAACAATTTAAACAGGATACAGTTCATGCAGTAGCCCTTGGGCCAGTCTGACCAGGACAAGATGTGCAAACCAGGCTTTACACTTCAGCCAGGGACCATGGTCGTACCTGGAGCCTCCAGCAGAAAGTACCTGGAGAGACCTCCAGGGTTTTGAGCTGGGGATATACAGGATCTGAAGCCCATCACGCTCCAACTGAAAAAGATATATTAGCAGCATATGAAGGACTTTGAGCCACTTCAGAAGTAGTTGGTACTGAAGCACAGCTCCCTTTGGCACGTCAACTGCATGTGCTGAATGTTCAAATGGAGGGTCCCTTCTACACATCATGCAGCTGATGCTACATGGAGTAAGTGGGTCACACTGATAACACAACAGGCCTGAATGGGAAACCCTGACCACCCAGGAATTCTGGAAGTGATCATGGACTGGTCAGAGGGCCAAAACTTCAGAGTGTCACCAGAGGAGTTGACATGTGCTGAAGAGGCCCCACTGTATAATAACTTACCAGAAAATCAAAAGCAATATGTGCTGTTTACAGATGTGCTGTCATGTTGTGAGGAAACATTGAGGGTGGAAAGCTGCTGTGTGGAGTCCTACATGACAAGTTGCAGAAACTGCTGAAGGAAAAGGTGAATCAAGTCAGTCAGCAGAATGTAAAGCCATCCAGCTGGCTTTAGATATTGCTGAACGAGAAAAATGGCCAGTACTTTATTTCTATACTGACTCATGGATAGTGGCAAATGCCCTGTGGGGGTGGTTACAGCAATGAAAGCAGATCAACGGGCAGCACAGAGGTAAACCCATCTAGGCTGCCCCACTGTGGCAAGATATTGCTGCCCAGGTGAAGCACCTGGTTGTAAAAGTATGTCATGTAGATGCTCACATACCCAAGAGCAGTGCCACTGAAGGACATTGAAACAATGAGCAGGTGGACCAGGCTGCTAGAATTGAAGTGGCTTAGGTGGGTCTGGACTGGGAACATAAGAGTGAGCTATCTTTAGCTCAATGGGCCTATGAAACATCAGGACATCTAGGAAGGGATACAATATACAAATGGGCTCATGATCGAGGGGTGGACTTCACCATTGATGCCCTTGCACAGGTTGTCCATGAATGCAAAACATGTGCTATAATCAAATAAGCCAAGCAGCTGAAGCCTTTTTGGTATAGAGGACAATGGTTGAAATATCAGTATGGGAAAGCCTGGCAGAATGATTATATCACACTACCACAAACCTGCCATAGCAAGCACCATGTGCTTACAATGGTAGAAGCAACTACTGGAATGTTGGAAACATAGCCCATGACCCATGCCACTGCCAGGAATACTATCTTGAGCCTTGAAAAGCAAGTTTTATGGCAACACAGCATCCCTGAAAGAACTGAATCAGACAACAAGACTCAGGAGGAGTTGGAAGTCATTGTGCAGCTGGAAAACTGTGATTTATTTGCAATCACAGAAACATGGTGAGAGGACACACAACTGGAGTGCTGCAATGGCTGGCTATAAACTCTTCATAAGGGATAGGCAAGGAATGAGAGGCTGTGGGGTAGCCGTGTATGTTAGGGAGTGTTTTGACTGTCTAGAGCTTGACGATGATAATGAAAGGGTTGAGTGTTTATTGGTAAGAATCAGGGGAAAGACCAACAAGGCAGATATCATGGGAGGAGTCTGTCATAGTACACCCAATCAGGATGAAGAGGCAGATGAAATATTCTACAAACAGATGGGAGAGGTCTCACCGTCACCATCCCCTCTTCTCATGCTGGACTTCAACTTACCAGATGTCTGCTGGAAATACAATACAGTGGAGAGGACAGTCTAGGAGGTTCCTGGAGTGTGTGGAAGATAACTTCCTGACAGTTGGTGAGTAAGGCAGCTAAGGAAGGTGCCCCACCGGATGTGTTGTTTGCAAACAGAGAAGGACTCATGGGCAATGTGATGGTCAGAGGCCGTCTTGGGCACATCAGTCATGAAATGATAGAGTTTTCACTTCATGGAGAATTAAGGAATGTGATTAACAGAACTGCTACCTTAAACTTCTGGAGGGCAGCCTTCAGCCTATTTAGAAGCCTAGTTGACAGAGTCCCTTGGGAGGCAGTTCTGAAGGGCAAAGTAGTCCAGGAAGGCTGGACATTCTTCAAGAAGGAAGTCTTAAATGGTCAGGAGCAGGCCGTTCCTATGTGCAGAAAGATGAGCCAGCAGGGAGGAAGACTAGTCTGGCTGAACAGAGAGCTTTGGCTGCAACTCAGGAAAAAAATAAAGTTTATGACGTTTGGAAGAAAGGGCAGGCAACACAGGAGGACTACAAAGATGTCATGAGGTTATCCAGGGAGAAAATTAGAAGGGCCAAAGCCCAACCAGAATTTACAGGGTCCTGCACTTCGCTCACAACAACCCCATGCAATGCTACAGGCTTGGGGAAGAGTGGCTGGAAAGCTGCCCGGCAGAAAAGGACTTGAGGGTACTGGTCAACAGCCGGCTGAATATGAGCCAGCAGTGTGCCCAGGTGGCCAAGAAGGCCAACGGCATCCTGGCCTGTATCAGAAATGGTGTGGCCAGCAGGAGCAGGGAGGTGGCTGTTCCCCTGTACTGGGCACTGGTGAGGTCGCACCTTGAATCCTGTGTTCAGTTTTGGGCCCCTCACTACAGGAAAGACATTGAGGAGCTGGATCGCATCCAAAGAAGAGCAACGGAGCTGGTGAATGGTCTAGACAACAAGTCTTATGAGGAGTGGCTGAGGGAACTAGGGTTGTTTAGCATGGAGAAAAGGAGGCTGAGGGGAGACCTTAATGGCTCTCTACAACTGCCTGAAAGGAGGTTGTAGTGAGGTGGGTGCTGGTCTCTTCTCCCAAGTAACAAGTGATAGAACAAGAGGAAATAGACTCAAGTTGCACCAGGGGAGTTTTAGATTGGAAATTAGGAAAAATTTCTTCACTGAAAGTGTTATCAAGCATTGGACCAGGCTGCCCAGGGAAGTGTTTGAGTCACCATCCCTGGAGTTATTTGAAAGACATGTAGATGCGGCACTTAGGGAAGTGGTTTAGTGGTGGACTTGGCAGTGTTATGTTAAAGGTTGGACTCAATGATCTTAAGGGTCTTTTCTAACCTAAATGATTCTATGATTTCCAAAACAGCCTCATAAACACCTGGGCCAAGAAGCATGGCATTGACTGGGTGTATTACACCCCCTGTCATACAACAGTATCCAGGAAAGTTGAATGATACAATGGACTGTTAAAAACTACACTGAGAGCAGTGGGTGCTGGGACATTCAAGCATTGCGATACAAATTTAGCAGAAGCCACTTAGCTAGTTAACACCAGAAGGTTTGCCAGTCACCCTGGCCCTGCCCAGCCATAACCACCATGCACTTTGGAAGGAGATAAGTTCCCTGTAGTACATATAAGGAAATGGCTGGGAAAAACAGTCTGGGTTATTTGTCTCTCAGGAAAGGGCAAACCTATTTGTGTGACTGTTTTTGCTCAAGAACCTGGGTGCACTTGGTGGGTAATGCAGTAAGGATGGGGAGGTCCAATGTGTAATTCGAGGTGATTTAATCCTGGGTGAAAATAATTCATGATTTAGGGTGTATGATGGCAGTGTTACATGATGCTGTATGTCACCACTGCTGTGGCTGCCACATATCTAAGGTATTATGGCAGGAACTTCTTCCTGACAGCCAGGCTAGAGGCAAGAGGAGAAATTCATTGCGATATTAAACCTTATGGCCTAGCCCACAGGGGACGGGGGTAGAGACTGTAATGGATATACCTTTAAATGGTTGTAACCCGTAACTTGAGTTGTGTGTTATAGGAAATACTACAGTAGAAACCACCTGAATCAATGAAGGACAAACCTCACAAGAAGCAGTGCAAGTGCAGCAGTGACCTGACTTGAGCTGGTTTTGGTGCCCATTAAGTCCATGAGACATACCACCTCTGCTGTCCTGAGTGACCACCGTAACAGATGGAGCCCAAAGTCATACACAAAGTTAACTTAGTGGACATTTTATGGATATTTATGCACATTTTACAGACATTTTAGGGGAAAAGGGGTAGTTAATGAGGATATGTTGCAATAGTGTGGGACCTGAGCATGATGCAAATGGTATGGAAAAAGGGGTGAAGAATATACTGGTTTTGGCTGGGACAGAGTTACATTTCTTTACAGCAGCTTATATGGGGTTGCTTTGGATTTGTGCTGAAAGTAGTGTTGATAACACATTGATGTCTTAGTTACTGTTGAGCAGTGCTTACACAGTGTCAAGGCCTTTTCTGCTCTTCACACTGCCCTGCCAGCAAGTAGGCTAGGTGTGCACAAGAAGTTGGGAGGGGATACAGCTGGGACAGCTGACACCAACTGACCAAAGGATTATTTCATACCCTATGACCCTATGACATGCTTAACAATAAAACTGGGGGGGAAGTTGGTGGAGGGGCCACAGCTTGGGGACTGGCTGGGCAGCAGTCAATTAGTGCTGAGCAATTGTTTTCATTTGCATCACTTGTTTTTCTTGGGTTTCCTTTTCCTCTCTTTTTGTGTTTGTTTTTTTTTTTGTTTTTGTTTGTTTGTTTGTTTTTCTTTTCCTTACAATTGCTTTTAAGCTTCTTTTTAATTATTAAACTGTTTTTATCTCAACCCATGAGTTTCTTTCTCGCTTTTACCCTTCTGATTCTCCCCCCCATCCCAAGAGGCAGGGGCAGGGAGCAAGTGACAGTGACTGTGTGATGTTTAGTTGCTGCCTGCTGCCTGACATTCCACATAGGTTTTTCTTAGGTGCTTATCATCTCACTAGCTATGAGCTTCTCAGGCATTAACTTAACTCTGTAAAATCTACTGAAGATACAAGGATGGCATTATCTCATCTTTATAGCCAAGAGTCAGAGACACAATGAGATAAACTAAAAAACAGCCTCTAATTTTGCTTGACCAATTTGGGAAATACAAGTTTCAGAATACTTCACATTAGCTTCCTGTAACATCACCAAGCGTATTTTCTTCTGCCTTTAATTTGCAAGAGTTTAGCTCAACATGTTTGCAACACTACTAGTTCATACTGGACATTCAGAAAATAAAGAAAACAGCAACTGGACAAAAAGCCTTCTTTAAGCAGTTTGTTTAATGTTATATAGTAGCTCTATGTCCTGTGACCCAGTTTTATAGAAGTAAGTTTTCTTTAAGGTAAGAGTCTATTATGTTAATTTTCAGACCATTGTTTCACTCCAAATCTTCCAAAGCACTTGTTAAATATCTTTCAAGTTCTGCAAGAAATGGGAAGAAGACTATAGTAACCATTGCTACACAGTCCTTACTGATCCTACAAGCAGCTTTAACCTACAAGGTCATGTCTAAGAGAATATGTGATCATCACATTAAAGTTTATCCTACTATATATATTACATATCATAGTACAAGCATAAGGACACACAGAAAAAAAATCTGGCACTGGCTGATTTTTGAGTGCTTTACTTTCTACCATAGTGTTTTTTAAGACAAATTTGGCATGCACCACTTAATTTTCTTTCAGAAAATAGATGGCACATTTCCATCATGGGGAGTGACATTGACACACACTTCATTCCTCAGCTAAGCAGAAACTTTAGATTGACTACAAAAAACAATGACATGCAAACAAATATTTAAATAGAAGCAGTAAGTTGTTAGCTAGTGATCTATTTAGATCTGTAGTCAATGCAAAATAAGCACTTTTCCAGTGAATTCTCCAGATATTCAGTACATAGGAAAACATGAGATTTAGGAATTATTGGTTTTGTTTCTGTCAGAGTCCTGGATTCTGTTTCAGGCTAAATATTTTAGGCAACACAGGTTATTCTTTCTCCCTTACTCCAAGACTGTCCCTTCTCCCCCAGACCCTGAAACATGTTGCCATACATTGTCGATGTTACATTTTGCAAGGGATAACACAGCTTTACATAGCAGAAATGCCCATTCTAAAGGTTGCAGGGAATGCACAGAATGTAGTTTCTTCTTTGTGAGAAAGTTTACATGCCATGTCCTGTGTACCCCACTCTCCACAGAGAAGTAGCCAGAGAGGCTCAGAAGCATCTTGCTGGGGTAGTGTTGCTGATCACATCTGCAGTAATAAAGGTGGTACATGGTCCTAAATGTTTCACTACCATGTGTTTTCCGCACAAACACATTACTTTTCAAACCTGAACTCAGTTTTTCCTTTAATTCCTCAAAATCTATCAAAATTCTCTTCCCTATTCAATTTTCTTCTCTTGTCCTCCCTTTTGCTTCTGTCAATTTCTTGAATTAGATAGTTATTTTCATTTTATTTTCTTAACATCAGCAGAAGGCCTCCAAGAGCCATGGGAGGGCAGGGGAAGAAGGCAGACAACTGATTTCTGTAATTTGCTTTGGCATCTGTACTGGGTCTGGCTGGGATGGAGTTAATTTCCTTCATAGCAGCCTACACGGTGTGATGTTTAGGATTTGTGACCAAAACAGTGTTGATAATACACCCATGTTTTAGCTGTTGCTGAGCAGTGCACAGCATCCAGGCCTTCTCTGTTTCTCGCGCTGCACTCCCAGGTGGTAGGCTGGGCATGCAGAAGTTGTGACGGGACACAACCAGAACAGCTGACCCTAACTGACCAAAGGGGTATTCATTACCATAGGATGTTATGCTCAGCAATAAAAACTCAGGAAAAGGAGGAGGAAGATTGAGGGCATTCGGGGTTATGGCAATTGTCTTCCCAATTAACCATGACACATGCTGAGGGCCTGCTTTCCAGTACAAAACAGAATTGAAGAGTATAACTTTTCTCTGTTTGTGTGTGCAAAGTTTTATATTCTGACTGTCCCTGTGCAAATTTTCACAAAGATGGCAACAAATGTATCTGCAGTCTGAAGTATGAGAGTGCGAAGTTATTTGAAAGTCTACTATCATCGTTTAACCAGTGAAAAAGCCTCATTCTTGTTAACAGCTGAAGCATCTTGAGTTAGAGTTGTGAAAATAATTATCCTAAGAGAGACAACCAGTATAGATAATGTTATCCAAGGTCACAGTTAAGGCTTTCCTCAATCATAAACAATTTATACCAGTATACCATGATGAAATTGTTGGGCAAGCATAACAAAAGCCAGTGCTGTCATTACCACAAAACCACCAAGAATGACAACCAAGCTTTGAAACAGCAGGTATCTCATTTGCTACATAAAGTGACCCAACATCATAATTGCTAATTAAAAAAAAGTAACTCCAAGAAATAATTCTGCTCCTGACATTTCTGATCTCTGAGAATGTACACAAGAGGAAGGAAGTTCCTGTTAGGTGTCTGTTAATGAAATCAGTTAAATAGAACATTTCAGGCTTTCTTTTTTACGTTAGAGGTCTGGAAGACTGTTAGTCCCTGCCCTGTAACCAATTAATTGAATTTTAGAACACAATATCCTTTTAGATACCAATTAACCTACTTCAGCTCTTTTTGTATAAAGCAGACTCCAGGCTAGGTCATTTAAAGTGTCTGCCTTCTTATTCCATTTCTTCCTTAAATCCCTCTGCTAATATGATGAATCATTTGCTGGCTAACTTAATGCTCATGAGATCTTTTACTAGCCCTCTAATTAGCAGGTATGTTTCTTAGTTCTTATCAGTAATTGCTCATTAGTAGGCATAGATTTTTGTGCAACAATAAATGATTGTAATCTAAGGAACAAAAGTCAGCCACCTATCACAAGCTTGCTAGAAAATAAAAGAAGAAAAAAAGAAGTCAGAAAGTAAAGAGTCTTGACACAGAAATACAGATTGTTTTTTGTTGCCATTTCTTTGCAGGCCTCTTAACAGACTTAACAAGATTATCTATTTCTTACCTTCCTTAGAGTTTCTTTGAAAAACATTTTTTAGAAGTATTGCAGTAAGCATCTCTAACAAAGTAGTTGTGCAGTGCCAGTTCTTGAATCATCCATAACCAACCCACCCTGACACACCCTCCCATCCCCTCCATCTGCTGCTCAATCTTGTGACGTGGATCAAATGACTACTGACATCCTAAAGTTTATCCATTCTCTTCCAAGAACAAATAGGGAGACTTCCAAGTGCTTAAAAAAACCCAACACTGCAGTCATTCTTTTAACAACTTTGACATGCCAGCACAGTGCTCTTTAAAAGAATACTAATTGGGGAAAAAAGGTACAGCTCCTGAACCTCTGTGTGTGTTCTTGCATTACCATGTAACAATATACATTATGCCCACACAATGAATTAAACTAGAAGGTAGCTGAAAAATAGGTAAAAATAATCACCCCGGTTTGTTTATTTGCAGCCCAGAGGCATACTGAGTACCAAAGAGCCAGAAAAAACAATGAAAATTCATTTTTGATGTTTGACATGGAGCAAACAATTTCTCCTAATGAATGATGGGGTTGTTTCTAGCCCACCTACAGAACGACTTCTTGACTCAGCTTTGTGGTTCATTTGAGTCAGAAAATAATAATCTCTAATAATTTTACTTTCTTCCCTACAAAATAATTCTCCCATTTGCACCAAAATATTTTGAGTAAACTGCCCAAATATTTGTTTTATACTTCTACTTAGAATAATTATTATTTTATGCTTTACTAGAAGCTGACATAGTAGTATTTATGATAACTTAAAGTGTTCAAACAGTTCACCTAAACAGACAGTGAGTGGGTACTGACTGTTTTAAATGCCAGTAATACATTTACAGGACACAAAAAATAGGTGCTGGCTTGAGAGTACTAATATCTGGACTTTCTTCTCCGCTTCACTATGGTTGTTCATTGTTACACTGGAAATAATTTCACCATCACCATGCCTTAGCTTCTGTACCTGAAGAACTGATATAATTATTCCCATCTAGCTATTATGTGTTTGAGATCCACTAGCACTGTTTATTAGCATAGCTGTTTTAGATCTAGACTAAATACACTCTCCTTCTTTCAGGCAATTCTCTACTTTCCATTCCTACATATTCTCCACTCCTTCCTCACCAATAACCGTTTTAATACTTTGAAAGTATAACCCAAGGAAACTATCAAACCAGTAAAATGTTCTTGCTTTTGGATTCTTTAATTTTTGTAAAAAAGTAAATGAGCCTATATTATTCACAGACCATTTCAATGTTGCATTTCACTATAACTAGATTCATTGTTCCTCATTATTTGCACTACAGAAAAAGAGAAAACAATGATGATCCATACTCTTAATCTCATAGTTAAATAAAATGAACTTTTATACAGTCAGGCAATTCTTACCTTCTTTTGTCTACAACGCAAATATTTTTAGTGGAAAAATAATTCTAAAATATGTCCAGAATAAATTTTTTGCTATATCATTCTTCAAGCGTTTTAAAATAATTACACCATTTAAAATGTGATTATGTATCTCAGCACAATTTAAGAAGTATTAATGTACATAAGAAAATGAACAATTCTTAGTAATAGTATAGTTAATTAGATGGAGATGGTGGAATTGTTAATGGTGCAAGAAATAGCCATGTTTATTTCTGTTCTGCATTTAGAAGGATGAAAATAATTTATTCAAAGCAAATGAAAAGGAAATACTTTCCAGGCCATTAATATGGAAAGTTTTCTAAGAAAAAAAGTTTTCATTCAACAGATCAAATTATTTCCACAGAAAAACCCTAAAAAGTTGGCAGAGAGTCCTTTAGCTCTTCTAACAATAACAAATTCTGGAAAACAAGGGAAGTCTGAAAAGACAAAGAGGGCAAATTAGATGACCCAAATTCCAATAGAAGAGTGAGCCTACCAACATCGCAAAAAGAAATCAATCCTATTACTATAAAGATGTAAG
Source organism: Buteo buteo (assembly GCF_964188355.1). Taxonomy (NCBI): domain Eukaryota; kingdom Metazoa; phylum Chordata; class Aves; order Accipitriformes; family Accipitridae; genus Buteo; species Buteo buteo. The sequence continues at coordinate 21,881,967 of NC_134204.1, forward strand.
AATAATCCAGTGAATCTGACTTTACAGGAAACAGATCTTCTCAAACAAACCATTGGCATTTTGGTTGTACATACAACAGAGTTTTGTAAAGCACTGACATGAAACTGATGGCAAAAATAATGCTATACGAATATGATTGTCTCTGAGGCAGATACCCTGGGAACTTGCTACAGGATTTTCAGGTTCTCAGCCCCATTTCCATGAGGTTTTAGGATTTTTAATTTAGCAGACAACTGAGCTCTAGCTCAGTAAGCACTTCCTGGTCCTGAGCTTTATTCTTAGAATCATGGAATCATAGAATAATTTCAGTTGGAAAAGACCCTTAAGATCATTGAGTCCAACCTTTAACACTGCCAAGTCCACAACTAAACCATGTCCTTAAGCACTCCATCTACATATCTACATCTTTTAAACACCTCCAGGGATGGTGATTCAACCAATTCCCTTGACAGCCTGTTCCAATGCTTGATAACCCTTTTGGTGAAGAAATTTTTCCTAATATTCAATCTAAACCTCCCCTGGCACAACTTGAGGCCATTTCCTCTTGTCCTATCACTTGTTATTGGGAAAAGCTAGGGTAGGTCTATCCCAGAGGTACAAAATCCAAGGCTCCAGCCTCAGGACTGTGTGTGCATTTCCAAAATCTCATCCCAGGTGTTTGATGTATTAGACAGCTTTCCTGGGCCTGCACTTCTTCAATCAGATTTTTTCCTACAAGCTCCTCTTTTTTATCTCTAGAGACTATTTGTCTGACAGTACAAGTTTTTTGAAAGGATGCCTGCGGTTAGGCAGATGCTCAGCAATGAAAAAAAAAAATCATGCCAAAAGCAAGGGGAAAAAAATAACCGAAGCAAGTTATTCAAAGTCATGGTGATGATATAAACAGTTTTGAATTTCAGATCAGTTCATATAGAAGATTATGCCAGGAGTACTGCATTCACTGTTGCACATATAATGAAAAACTCTAGGTATACAGACTTAGGTTTTGTGGGCTTCAGTAAGGCAGAAGTACACTGACTTCAGCTTCATGATGCATTGTCAGTTGCGTAGGAGGTCCTCCTTCAGTAATAATCTGAAATCCTATGGAATTCAGTAACTAAGCTAAGAACATGTGTCAGGCAGCTGCTGACATACTTGTCCAAATGTTCCAAAAATGGTAGTACAAGACTTAGCCTCTCAATGGCAGTTGAAAAATCAAGAAACAAAGGCTCACCCATACTAGCCCTAATTGTTTGGTATCTGTTGTTGGAAAAAAAAAAAAAAATCAGCTTGTTTACTGTTACCTGGAGTTCTCCAGCTAACGGAACTCAGGTAGACTGCCCTCAGCATGGGAAGAAAGCTGAGATGGACACCATGCAAAAAGTAGAGTTCCTAAAATGGAAAAATGCTTCCTCCATTCCTTTTCATAGTGGAAAAAGTTAGGTGGCACTACAGATGACAAAACTTTCAGGATAAATGAAAGCTTTGAAATAGATACTTTAGTTACTGCTGTAAATGCACCCTTCTGACAGGGGCATACAAGAGGAAGCTGACAAAGAAATCATGTCAATATTTTTCTTTTAGCTTCTGAAACCCTCTTTGGACATTTCAACAAGTAACTTGATTACCAGAAGTCCTGGAATGAAGTCCTGTTATTAATCTTGTCCAACTTCTGGAAATAAGACTATTCATTACTAAGTTTTTTCCAATATATGTCCTGAAATAAGGCCATGACGTTCCAAGCACATTACAAAATGTTCGGAACCCTGATAGTGGAGCCTGATTGTATCACATGGACATAGAAAATTAGTGGACAGAAGTCCTTCTATGCCATTAGTTTCCCAAAAGGGAAATTCATCTTTTTTTAATTCTATGCCAGATACAACTCTGAGAATAGAGCTTTTCCCACAAGTCTTTACCTCCTACTTTTCAACTCCAAAAATCATAGTTATTTAGCAGCTCATATGATCACTCAGGTACACGCACTAAAATACAGATTTGGCCTCTCTATATTTCCATTATATATTTTGACATTTTTCAGGCTTAGATATTACCAAGTTTGCAAAATCAAATCCATTTTGGTTGAACACTGAGCAGGTATCAGACATTAATCACTGAGCAAGATTAATATCAGAGAAAATCTGATCATTCTCTAGTAAACTTCAGGCTCCAGGACCCAACAGAGTCTTCCATTCCAGATTCTTTAACTTCACAGATGTGTAACTGTAAAAAGGTATTTACATTGTGCTTACACACTCTTATCCCAGAATTTAAAGACGTCTTTAGTACATTTCCAAGGAGCCAGTTTACAAAGTCTGGTAAACTATAGGACTGAGTCTTCCTTTCCACCTTGGAGAAGGTAAAGGTTTTTGTCTTTCTTACACAACCTCTCTTAGAAAAAAGTTTTGGACACTTTAATTTTTCATGTCAATATTTCTGGATTATAGTCTTCCAACCATGCAGCTATTACATTGGTGTCATATAGAAGAAGTATGCCAAGTTGATTTGTTTCAAATGGCCAGTATAATTCCTTTTCCTTTAGCTCTACATATCTTTGGGTTTGAATAAAGAAGAGATTAAAAAAATGAAGATTTCTTAAGAACTGGTAGATTCATTGACCAGCAATATGTTCTACAGACCTAATAACTAGACAAAAATACAGAAGAGGATATTTACAGATCAAGACTAATAAATACAAAATAGCCAAACGATCATTACTAAAAGTTAACACTAGATCCTACAAATTTGCCCGTGCATATGTGTCACATACCTCACATGTTATCTCTGATGTTCCTGTACATAACAGACAGAAATACAGAACTTTTGCACAAACTAGAAGTAAACTTATAGAACACTAGTCTTCTGCAGAAACATAAGTAGCTATAGAAATGAGTGAGCATGTTCAACAAATTAATTCCCTATATGTGCATTCTGCAGATCATCACAGACTCTGCTGAAGAAGTATTTTACATCAAGCTGGTGAAAATTTTCTATGCTTTTATGTTTCTGTAGATCTACAGAAGATAGACACAAAGGAGACACAGAGTTAAAAGTTACAAATACACTATCTCCATCAGGGACTTTACAGCAATTACTACATTTTTCTCTTTTGTTTTTACAATAAAGAGATAAACATACAAAAGGCAGAAAAGGTGTCAGGAAAGAAGAGAAGGTAGGCACATTGTAACATTGTTACTATGATTCAACAAAGTACTGTTCATCAAATGGTTACATATGTACTCTTATGTTCTCACAAATACAAAGTAAAACATGTTACCCTCAATGTCAGTGAAGTAAGTTTTGTCTTTTTTTGACTACAGACACCACCTTTGTTCGTTTCTTTCACCCTTGCTACCATGCAAAAATTGCATGATGGAGTTTTTCAGCACATTCACAGATCTGAATCTCTCCTCAAAATTTCCTCAAAGATGCTGTTTCTGTTGACCCAGCTGTTCTGTTGCCACAACTGATAATCTTTGCGAAGATTTCCATCACCAGGACAAGAAACCAGCATGTTCTGTGGCAGTCTGGCTGAAGAAAAAATGTGTAAAAGGAACTTTCACTCCAGCAAGAAAGGATAAATGAAGCTAGTTCCATGGTTATCTGTTACATGCAGCACAAGCTTAGAAACGTAGCTCCCTGGACAAAAGGAACATTTCATGTAGAAAAGCTACAGGTTCTTTTCTGGAAGTGAGTTTTACTGGAATATGTTTTGTGACTTACCTAAGCAAAACTTCGCTGAGTTGAAGAAAATAATTCTGTTAATCCTCTTTGTACACAGATGACATATAACCCACTACTTGTAAAAAGTCTGTAGAAAGCAGTATCACTCTTCCAAAATGCTCTTTTTTAGTGTTGTGAGACTATAGGTTGTTCATAGGCTGGTTTCTGGATTAACCTGTTTTTTTATCCTCTCTCTGTGAATGGAGCTGAGTAACATAATAAGCTGCCTAACTTGTAGGGAAAATAAATTTTAGTCAGATAGGAGTGAAATGAAATAACATATCCTATCATTCAACAGAAAAATTATAGAAAAAAGTAATACTGAAAAACTGTGCAACAGAATGAATTACCACCTTGAATAGAGACCTCTGGTTGCACCAACAGGAAGAAACAATAGATTCTGATCTAGATATACTCCATCTCAGCTACACCTACCCTTGCTATTATGCTGCTTTAGGAACTTGCAAATTAAAAATTACTTTTATAAAATTTTGGAATTTTATAAATTTTAGCAGACTGTAAAAAACAAGAAACAACAAAGTTTAGATAAGCCGATGATATCTAGAATTAGCTTCCTTGAAATTTTTCATTTCCTTAGGGAAAAACCTACCAGAGGTAGTGGAACTAAATAAAATAACACAAAACAAAATAAAAGAAAATAATCTTCTATAATAACACAACTAGACATTATTCCATGCTGTACTTTAACAAGTATTCCTGAAAGATGCTAAACTATAAGTAAAGAAATTTGAGCACGAAGCTTCTATATATCAAACCTGATTTTTTCAAGTGCTGTTTTCTAAGGTATTGTTTTACTACAACCTTTTCATGATCGGGGACCAGAGCTGCCTTGAAGGAATCCATCTATTGTTTAAAAGGGAAAACCACTTCATCCTACTTGCTGGGACATACGTCTTGCATTTCAAGTTGTTTCTAAGAAACTTCATAAGCAGGACAATACTAAACTTGACTATACACAGTTCTGAGGTGTGACTCTACCTTTAAGTGTATGTTATTACACAGTTCACTTTATCAAGAAAAATTAGAAGAGAAAGATGTTTCTGCATTTCACACTAACAAGAATTACATTAAGGAAACTTCTGATTTCTTCATAATGCCCTTTGAAATTGCATCCCAAGGTACAGAATCCATATCCTTTTTGTTCACTAAGGTCGAACTACTGCATGAACCAGGCTTTGAAATATTACTTTTTTTACTAGACATGGCTTCAATTTTATTAAGGTGTTCTGTTTACCACCAATAGTAAGCAATCCACACCAGGAAGTCTCTATTCAGAATAAGTAAGTATTTGAGAGCACTGTTATACATCCAGTTTAAGTTCCACAGTAAAACAAATAAATTTGCTATCACAACAGTGTCTTTATCCTGTTTGACCCAGGGAGAGATGGCCATACAAGTTCATATTAATACCACACCTAGCCCAGTATCCTCTCTGATGGCAGTTTGAAGGAGATGCTTAGGGAAACTGTGTTAGAAAAAGGTCAAGAGTAAAAGCAATCCACCTTGCACTTTGATAGCTTCTATTTTCTTTCAGTCAGCAGCTTTAAGGTTTCCTGAGGCAGGGGTTTCTTTTGGACTGTTGCACAATAGGCATCAATAGAAATTCATGGTTAATTCCATTAATCTATGTGCCTTATTTTGAACCTATTTTTATAATTTCCTTTTACATTTTGTAGTTTTTAGCTCTACAATTTAAGTATATTTTCTGTCAAAACCCCCTCACTTTTGCTTTTAAACAGATGCCTGGTAGTTACATTGTTCTCTATGCCTTTCTGGATAATCCCTAATATTCTATTTGACTTGTTGACTGCTGCTGATTATTGAGTTGATTTTTGCAGAGAAATACCCACAATAATGTCCAAGATCTCTATCCTGAGTTTAAATAGATCACTAAAAAGCCCTTGCATATAATTAATGTATAATTATTTTATATTTCCCATGTGCATCTGTCAGTACTTGTCAAACTGCTAGGCAAAGCATAGAATCTTAAGACCAATTCAGTGGAATTATTACCTTTATGCAGGTTAAATATTTTTTTTTTTTTTTTTTTCCCAGCAAATGAAGAAATATCTTTTATTTTTCAGCGCATTGTCTTGCAAACGGGTATCTCTAAAGTCACCAGTTAAAGATGTTTGAGAACAGTCCCTGACAAAGAATCTTTGTTTGCACCTATAGGTTCACACTAATCTCTTAAAGGAGAGGCACTGCAAAGTCAAGAAGTTCTATTTCTTATCCTAATGTCAACAGGGAAATAGAATGTCTGCAATTGTATTTAGGGAAGACTTTGAATAACGCTGGTGTAGGAAGACAGACAGGGAAATAATTTACAATTTATTTCCTACAGAATTATCAGCAATCTGACAGGAAGAAACAGGTTGGGAATTCGCTGAAACGCTAGCTAGTAAGACCATTCGGCTCGAGTTAGATGTTTATATTCTATTAAGTGATAAAGAAGAAAAATATTTTATTGTGTATAATTGTAAAAAGATAGCTTGATGAAGGTAAGTAAAACAAAGAGTACACACAACACAATGAAATCAGATTTTCAGGATGGTCCTACTATAAATGTTAGTAAGCCGTGATTTACTCAAAAAAGACCCCCAAACTCACAAACCAAAAACCACAGGGATTATTAACCAAATCCTAACAGCTGATCAAAAAGTCTTACAGAACCTACCGTCAGTAGAAGTATATGGAGAGTTCTGCTAAAGACATATTTGATAATTAAAAAGGCACTGTCATACCTAAATACTCAAAACAGAGAAGACAGAAAAATGAAAAACGAAAGGAGGAGAAAGAATGAAAGTCTAAAGCCAATTGCACTGTGGAGTAGAAATCCAAATATCCATGCAAATACATGCCTCTGAATAAACCCAGGAGTATAAATTTATTTCTATAACCATCTTCTCTCCACAAATGCTTGTCTTCTTTGCAATCAAGGTGCAGTTTAAATCCAGTTTAATTCTGGCACTCCCACCTACCCATAAAAATGTCCAACCTGAGTTGAATAATGATTTAAACTCAGTTCAGCTGAGCTGCCAGGGTATGGACAGAAATCCAAGTGATAACAACATTCAAGATTGTAATTTTACAGAGGAGACAGATAGGGCTGCTACATCTCTCTGTTCATGCTTCACCATGTGATTATTATTGCTCAACTTAATTCAATTATAACTCAAGCTAAAAACTCAGTAAAAAACAGTTCCATAACAAGGACTTCATATTGACATTTGACGTAACGTTGCACAAGTGCACTTTCTTCCAAGAAAAATGTATGTCAGCAGAGTTGAGTAGGAAATTGTTTTTCTACCCTGCCAAACTGTTCAACTTCAGAGATGTTCCTATTCTGTGTCATATAGAAACAAAGTTCTTTCAACATTTTCATAAAAAGCAGAGTTTGTGATACATGTTGTCTCCCACGTTTCTCCTCATAGTCAAGTAGTTCAGGACACAGCACAACCTCCTGGAAAGCAAATGAACCAAGCTCTCTTAGGTTCACATCAGAGAATCACCTAATCACTGAGCTTGGAAGACATCTCCGGAGATCATCTAGTTCAGACCCCCTGTTCAAGCAAGTTCAGATAGTAGGTTGCCCAGGAGAGTATCCTGTCAGGTTCTGGATATATCAACAGAAGGAGACTGCACAGGCTCCCTGGGCAACTTGGTCGACTGTCTGACCACTCTCTTAGTAAAAAAAAAAAAAAGGTATTTTATTGTCTTCAGACGAAATTTCTTGTCTTTTAATATGCACCCGTTGCTTCTTGTCATGTCACTGGGCACTACTGAGAAGAATCTGGTTCCATTATACTGCCGTCTCCAAGAGGTTTTTATACACTTGATAACATCACCCTTGAGCCTTCTCCAGGCTAAACAATGCCAGCTCTCAGCCTCCCCCTGTATGTCACATGCTCCATTTCCTTAATCATTTTCATGAATCTTCACTGCGCTCATTCAAGAATGGCAATGACTTGACACAGAACTCCAGGTGTGCTTTCACTGGGGACGAGTAGAAGGAAAGGATCACTTCCTTGACAAACTGACAGCGCACTTGTTAATGCTGCCCAGCGTGGTCTTGGCCTGATCCTCCTCCACTGAGGGTAAGTCCTGTTTGTTCCTCTGTTCTGACGGTCCTGGGTTTCCTGAAGGCCAGTCTCACCAGTAAAGAGCAAGGCAAAGAAACATTGAGTAGTTTGGTGCTTTCCCTGTCCTTTGTCATCAGGTCTCCTGACCCATACAGCAGACAGACCCCCATTTTCCCTAGCCTTCCTTTCACTGCTGATGTACCTGTAGAAGCTTTTCCTGTTGCCCTACACATCCCTCACCAGATTCAACTGCAGATGGGCTTTGCTCTCCTAACGCCAGCCCTGCATGCTCAGACAGTATCTCTATACTTTACCTGGGTCACTTGCCCCTGCCTTCTCCTCTTGTATGCTTCCTCTTAATATTTGAGCTTCATCAGGAGTTCTTTCTTCATCCATGCAGGCCTCCTGCAACATCTACTTGATTTCCCCTTTGTTGGTATGCACTGTTCCTGAGCTTGGAGAAGGTGACCCTTGGAAATCAACCGGCTCTCCTGGACCCCTCTTCTCACCAGGGCTGTATCCCATTCCTAGCAGATCCCTTAACAGGCCAAAGCGTGCTCTCTGGAAGTCCAGGACCATGATCCTGCTATCTGTCTTTTCCCTCACCTCATGATCCTGAACTCCACCCACCTCATAGTCGTTGCAGCTATGGCTGTTGCCAACATTCAATTCCTCTACAGGTCTTCCTTTTTGGTTAACTATCAGGTCCAGCTGAGAGCCTCTCCTTGTTGGTGCCTCGATCGCCTGTGTCGGGAGTTGTCATCAAAGCACTCCAGAAACCTTCTAGGTTGCATGTGCCTTGCTGTGGTATCTTTCCAGCAGATATCAAGATGGCTGAAGTCCCCCATGAGGACTAGGACCTGCAAACGTGAGGCTTCTTCCAGTTTATCTACTTGTCTACCACCTCTTCCTGATCAGGACGTCTGAAGCAGGCCCCTACCACAGCACTGCTGATGTTGGTCTGCCCGCTAACCCCAACACATAAGCTGGCTCATCACCTTACCCTACACAGAGCTCTGTGCTATTCTAATTGCTTTTCAGCCACCTTTGAGAGGGAAAGTAAGTTGAAAAGAATTTCTGTGTCACTGTTATAAAGACCTACTTAATGAAAGATTTTTGGTGAAAGGTAAACATAGAATCATAGAGTCATAGAATAGTTTGGGCTGGAAGTGACCTCCAAAGATCATCTAGTCCAACCCACCTTCAATGAGCAGGGACATCTATGATTCTATTCTGATTCTACGATCCTGTAATCTTCAACTAGATGAGGTTGCTCAGAGCCCCGTCCAACCTGACCCTGAGTTTTTCCAGGGATGGGGCATCTACCACTTCTCTGGGCATCCTGTTGCAGTGTTTCACCACCCTCATCATAAAAAAATTTCTTCCTTGTCTGAATCTACCCTCTTTCAGTTTAAAACCATTACCCTTCACCCTGTCACAACATGCCCTACTAAAAAGTCTGTCCCCATCATTCTTGTAAGCCCTCTTTAATTACTGAAAGGCTGCTGTAAGGTCTCCCCCAAGCCTTCTCTTCTCCAGGCTGAACAACCCCAACTCTCTCAGCCTTTCCTCATAGGAGGGGTGTTCCAGGCCTCTGATCGTTTTTGTGGCCGTCCTCTGGACCGGCTCCATCACTCCCAAGCTGCGGACGCAGTACTGAAGGTGGTGTCTCACCAGAGCAGAGTAGTGGGGCAGAATCACCTCCCTTGAGCTGCTGGCCATGCTTCTTTTAATGCTGCCCAGAACATGGTTGGGTTTCCTGGCTCACATTGCTGTGTCATGTCCAGCTTTTCAACCACCAATATCCCCAAGTCCTCCTCCACAGGGCTGCTCTCAATCCCTTCATTGCCAGCCTGTACTGGCACTGGGGGTTGTCCAGACCCAGGTGCAGGACCTTGCACTTGGCCTTGTTGAACCTCATGAGGGTCACGTGGACCCACTTCTCGAGCTTGTCCAGGTCCCTCTGGATGGCAACCTGTCCCTCAGGCATGTCAACCGCACAACTCAGCTTGGTGTCATCTGCAAACATTGTTTAGGTCTTTCTCAGTTTATTCTGTTGAAACAGATCATTACTTACAACTAATTTTTGCAGGGTGGGTGGGAAGAGACTCTCTTCATCTATGAAGACAAGTTGCTGGCTAGTATTTGTTCAAATTGAATATAAAACCGAACAGCACAACGCATTTGGAGAGGAGACAAGAGTAAGGGATTGAATTATTTTAACCAGAAATCCAGTTCTGTATCCAGGGTAGTCCTCAGTGAATGACTCACTAGATCTCCCCTACATTTGTATGGAAAGTTTCATTCTTCACAAATTGTTTTCTTTTCTAATGGTAAAAGTAAACTAAAAACCTCACGATGTACATTTTACAGGACCTTGAACACACAAACTGATAAAGTCGGCATCTACAACAATGAAAAGGATGTGTTACAATGCAGGACATGATCTGCTGCAGAGTATGTTAACCAGTTTTGAACTTGTATGCAAAAGACCCAAGAAGGGAGGGGTAGTCTCTTATTGTCTACAAAATGAATACAGCAACAGCAACTACAGTAAGACTCACTAGAGATGATGATTCAGCAACTACTCCCCGCAGTAGTAGTTTGTACCAGAAAAAAAGACAACAAACAAACCAAAAAAGATTACTTTTTTTTTTTTTAGTAGAATTCCATAAGGAAGAATGAGCTATACTGCTCATTAGAATCAATCTTCTAAGAGAGGCAAGCAAATCTGATCATTTTCATTTTCTTAATTTGTCATACAGTGGTCCAAAAAGCATACTGCTTTATAGTTCTAACATATTGAGTTTGGCATTAAAAACCATAGAGATTTGTTCATACTATAATGCACTGTAGGAGCTGATCATCCAGAATGTTTGTAAGTGGGAATGAAACAATGACGCAGTGAGTGCTTCACTAGATGTCAGTATGGTTGGTAAATCCAGCCACTTCTACTATGGCAGCAGACAGAACATTGCACAGTCTCAGCAAAACTGCAACTGTCATCACTATCCAGATGGAACAAGCTGCACCAGCACATGTATTTGCAGGCCCTGATAAGCTCAGTCTCTACCTTGCCATGCTGCAGTTGTTATAGGCCAAAACAGGGATAGGAAAGAAAGAAAAAGTAGCAAATATGACACATCAGTGCTTGAGTTTTCTGCAGCATGGGGATGGCAGCATTTTATCAGGGCAGTCTGACTAGTGGTGGGGAGTCCCTCCCTTCTGGTGTCTCTTCAGTGCCTTTGAACTTTGCCTGGTTACTCAGGCCTGGCAAAGGCATGAGATAGAAGAGCAGGGATTTCTCCATGTGTAATAGAGAGGTACCCTCTGTGGAAACTGTTATGCTACTGATATATAAGCATGAAGGGCAGTATCAGAGCAGAGCCCCATGAATCCTCTAGTTAAAAACAGGTTCAGCTTTTATATATAACACGAAGTGACTCGGCTTAATATGACTCCATATAATACTGCTGCTCTGATACATCAAGGTAATAAAATTTATCATCATTTTAGGTTATAATACTTTAATATTTTACACTAGACTGCAAAAATGCTTTAATAGCTCTCAGCATCCACTGGCAAAAGTACTGTGCTTTTTAAAGATAATTTATAGTTACTTTCTGAATAACCTCATTCAGTTCTTTGGGGTTGCATAAAAATTCTAATAACCCATCTTCTTAGGCACCCATGCGTATGTCACACTTCTTTTTGTTTCTAATTTGTATTTTGCTTCTGAGGTCCCCTCAACCTAAAATGTATCAGCTGACCCCTGCTGGAAATCTGTACAATTTCTCTCTATTACAAATCTCTTTCTCCACATTATGCACTGTCTTGATATTCTGAACTCCAGAGCAACATAACAGAAGACTCACCTTCAGCTATCAGTCATTCTCATTTATTTACTTTTTTTTAATATTGAGGTTCTTTATTAGAAATTTACCCTTGACATCCAATTTCATCTTAATTCATATTTTTCATTATTTCTAATTGATTTTTTTCTATTTTCATGATTAAACTACCAATGTTTTATTAGAGTTTTTAGCTAGCCTGTGACATTCAAGGTATTACTTAAAATAACTAATGTCAAAAGTTATTGTTGTTTATTCATAAAATCCAAATCATGCACCAGCATTCATATTTTGAATGCATTTAGGATGCAGGAGTACTCACAACATACCCTTACCACTAGGAGATCCTGCTGTTTCTTCTGTATAAACATTCATCTTTTGACTTTTTCATGGAGAACAGGTTGTTCTGTTCTAAAACTGCTAGAGTGTGCAAGCACCTTTCATTCTCCTTTTGTCTACTTGTTGAACACTGCTCTTTATATGCAAAACAAAAAAACAAAACCAAAAACCCCATAAACTTGCATTTCCTGAGCCAGGTTAAATAACATATAAGAGAATATACACATATATTCCATTTTTGTGCCCTGTGCCCTGTCTCCTGTAAAAATCAATCACATTCCTTCTCCATCTGCATAGTTTTGAAGACATGCTAGGTTTTTTTCCCCAGTTCCAACAGTAAGTATTCTTGTGGGAGTAAAACTTATACACCCAAAATTATTTTGTCACATATCAGTGAATCCTTAAAATTAGCAAAATTACAGCTTCCTGACAGTGTTTGAAATTTCTGACATTTCAGGCAATATTTTCACTCTTATCTTTTGTGAAAAGTTTCTCTCTTCACCATTTGACTCTTTTGGGATTATACAATCTATGACTTTATTTATGATTTTATCCAAATTCTTCACACTTGCTCTTTCCTTGCTTTCAAACTGACTAGTGCAACACTGTTTCTAGGAAGAGGATGAGTCATAATAACCTTTATTTTCTTTCCTGCACAACAGTTAATTCCTTATACTCTGAATCTTTCCTTCACCTTCTCTACATATGGAAAATATTTTTAAATTATAACTGAATTTGTTTAGGGTGGTCTTCTTGTTAATTTTGTTCAAATACTTCAGTGTATTTCATACTGCTTCCATCTAAATTATAGCAATATAGGACTCCCAGAAGTATCTCTAAGTGTTGTATTGATAATTTCACATTATCATAAACATTCATTGTTTTAGATACATCAGCATATTTATGTTATTGGTGGCAGTTTTTTGAAGAAGAGGTTAAAATATGATGAATTTTCATTTTTAGACTTTCTTGAGAATAAAAACCAGTAATGGTTACTGATTTTTAAGTTAAAACAATTATTTCCTATAAATATAAGACTCAAACAAAAGCTGATTGTCCCATTGTGAGTAAGAACCTACATCTAACATTCTTCTTTATATACAATTTTTTTCCATTTATTCTTGAAAGTATAAATTTGCTACATCACCATGCAATTTCAATTCTTTAATTTCACATCCCTTTATTCTCTTTCAAACCCTTCCTTTTCTTAGCATTTGTCTAACTATATGTACTTTCATCACTTATGATATACTCTATAAACCTAGCAGCAATACCTTACTACAGGAAAAATCTTTAGAACTAAATCAGAGTTATTCCTGTAACAGCTGTTGCTGGCTTTTCTGTAATGCCTGTGACCAACAGGAGAAAAAAGTTTAAAGTTTCAAATGTACTAGGAAAAGAGTATCTACCTTTAACAAGTCTAAGTGCTGGGTCCTGCACTTCGCTCACAACAACCCCATGCAGCGCTACAGGCTTGGGGAAGAGTGGCTGGAAAGCTGCCCGGCAGAGAAAGACCTGGGGGTGTTGGTCGACAGCCGGCTGAATATGAGCCAGCAGTGTGCCCAGGTGGCCAAGAAGGCCAACGGCATCCTGGCCTGTATCAGAAATAGTGTGGCCAGCAGGAGCAGGGAGGTGGTTGTTCCCCTGTACTGGGCACTGGTGAGGCCAGACCTCGAGTCCTGTGTTCAGTTTTGGGCCCCTCACTACAGGAAAGACATGGAGGTGCTGGAGCGTGTCCAGAGAAGGGCAACCAAGTTGGTGAGGGGCCTGGAGCACAAGTCTTATGAGGAGCAGCTGATGGAACTGGGGCTGTTTAGTCTGGGGAAAAGAAGGCTGAGGGGAGACCTTATTGCTCTCTACAACTGCCTGAAAGGGGGTTGTAGTGAGGTGGGTGCTGGTCTCTTCTCCCAAGTAAGAAGCGATAGAACAAGAGGAAATAGCCTCAAGTTGCACCAGGGAAGGTTTAGATTGGATATTAGGAAAAATTTCTTCATCGAAAGTGTTATCAAACATTGGACCAGGCTGCCCAGGGAAGTGGTTGAGTCAACGTCTGTTGTGGGTTTGTGTGGCAGGGTTTGGGGCGGGGGGGGGCGGAGCCTACAGAGCTGGCTCCTGTGAGAAGCTGCTAGAATCTTCCCTGGCTCCAAGTCAGACCAGCCTCTGGCCGAGGCCAAGCCCATCAGCAACAGTGGTAGCGCCTCTAGGAGAATGTATTTAAGAGGGGAAACCTGAAGTGGGGGGAGATACTGGAAAGTGAGACACCCCTCTGCAGACAGTGAGGTCGGTGAGGAAGGAGGGGAGGAGAAGCGGGGGAGGAGGGGATGCCCCTGCAGCCCGTGGTGAGACGTCAGGCTGTCCCCCCCCAGCCCATGGAGGGGAGCGGGGGAGCAGATGCCCACCTGCAGCCCAGGGAGGACCCCACGCCGGAGCAGGGGGATGCCCCCAAAGATGGCCGTGACTCTGTGGGAAAGCCCGCGCTGGAGCAGTCTGTGCCTGAAGGAATGCAGCCCATGGAAAGGACCCACGCTGGAGCAGTTTGTGAAGAACTGTCTCCCGTGGGAAGGACTCACGTTGGAGAAATCTGTGGACTGTCTCCTGTGGGAGGAACCCCATGCTGGAGCAGGGGAGGAGTGAGGAGTCCTCCCTCTGAGGAGGAAGGAGCAGCAGAGACAATGTGTGATGGACTGACCACAACCCTCATTTCTTGTCCCCCTGCACTGCTGGAGGAGAGGAGGTACAGAATTCAGGAGTGGAGTTGAGCCTGGGAAGAATGGAGGAGTGGAGGGAGAGTGTTTTAAGATTTGGGTTTAGTTCTCATTATCCTCTTCTGATTTGATTGGTAACAAATTAAATGTATTTATTTTTTTTCCCCAAGTTGAGCCTGTTTTTTGCCCCTGACCATAAGTAGTGAGTGATCCCTCCCTTTCCTTGTCTCGATCCATGAGTCTTTTGTTATATTTTCTCCTCCCCATCCCACCGGGGAGGAGGAATGAGAGAGTGGCCTCATGGTGCTTAGTTGCCAGCTGGGCCTAAACCATGACACCATCCCTGGAAGCATTTAAAAGACATGTAGGTGTGGCACTTAGGGACATGGTATAGTGGTGGACTTGGCAGTGTTAGGTTTATGGTTGGACTCCATGATCTTAAATGTCTTTTCCAACCTAAATGATCTATGATTCTGTGATTCTGCCTTCTTTAAACATAGTTTGAAGCATAAATCCTGTAGCCCTGTCATAGCTTAGGTCTTCACAGTACCAGCAGTACAGCAAAAGCCATTTCAGTTACTAGCTAAACCAAGAGGAAGTATGTGTTCAAATAATAGCAAGGTATTTTTTCTAGGCTCATCTGAGACTTAAAGGTGAGAGGATTATTTAAATTAAAAATTAATTGAAAAACATTGTGACATCATCATATAATTTTCCCATTGCATAGCCTTAAGAGTTTAACTACAGCTGCTCATATATTTGTAAACTCTCCCTCACTGGTGATTCTGATTGTCTGTAATTCACACATCTACATAGACACACAGAGGAAAAATGGAAAACAAAACCAGAAGAAAACATATGTGGCAAATGTCATCTTCTTTAAGATAAGCTACACTACTTTTGCCAAAGAAGTGACTTGGTGTAATTTCCATACTAGACCAGCTTTATTGCAGTCTCAGGCAGTGGGCAGCAAAATATGTATCAGAAGCAGGTAGACAAAAACCCTTGTAATTATCAGATTGGAAGAAATCTGATCCTTATCAAGTTTTACCTAATCCCAATCAAAAAATATCTTAAACCCAGAAACACAAAGTTTTGTATCCTTCTCAAATTTTCTTCCACCCTGTTTTTTCATCATGAACTGTTGTTTATTTAATTATTTAATACCAAACTCCTGACTTTTTCTTTTTTCCTGACTGAGTCTCTGTTCATTATCCTTTTCTAATTCAGCCCCAACTCTTTGATATGATGTAGGAGATGAGGTAATCAGTATTTCACATGATAGCTCATACTCAAAATCCCAGCAAATCTCTCCATTTTGAATCACTGATTTACATAATCTTAATCTCAATAGTTTTAAGTAGGTCTGTGTGGCCACAGTTACCAGCCCATGATAAATTTTGTGTTTCTAATTGCTTTTAAATTTAGACTGCTTTTTTAAAAGGTAAGAATTTCCATAGAACATAATTTTTCAAATATTCTATCTTCACAGGAATCCTAAACAGTGTTAAAATTGTAGACCGGCTCACTGTATTACACTACCATGGAACCCAGGCAGGAAACAGTCCTGGAGAGTCCACTGGCTTGCCAGACTTCCAGCAGAAGTTTTGACAGAGTTAACGTGTTCTTTGCATGATTTTACTGCAATCTTGCTACCATTTGCCAAACTATTTCACTAAAAAATTTTTACCTCAGTCCACTCTGAGCATTCATTTCCTGGTGTTGGCCACAATAAGAGGGAAAAATGTTAATTAAGTTATTCTCAGCAATGCCCCAATCCCTTTTCTTAGATGATCATGTTATCATTTAGAATCCTCTAAGCTCCCTAAGTACTTCAGTAAACTTAAACTAATGAATTATTGAAGGAAAATATACTTTAAAAGTAACCATCACTTCAGATGTACTAAAGTGCCTTAGGAAAATATCAGATAGTTCTATCTAAGGAGTCTCCTGTTGTGAAGATAGGTCCACAGGAGTTTATAAATGTATATGAAATCCTTTGACACTAACTGCATCATTTAACAAGTATTCCAACATTAATGATCTGGAACAAAATGACATTTTATAGAATAACTTTGTCAGTCTACTGATTTATCACAGGTTTCCTATAAGTTCCCATGAAGCTCACAAAGAAATAATACAAATTCCCACAGAAAATAATAGCCTTGCTAAAACAATAATAAGAAACTGGATCAAACACAAAAGCCCCAGTGTGCTGAACATTTGCTTCATATCTGAGCATTAGAGTTTATTTGGCACGTTATTTCTTTCTCTGTTTTGACGACCCTCATAGAGAACTATATCATTAGCAATGCTAACACTGCAAGAAATAAGTTAGAGTCTATGTTTTCACTTTCACTCTCAAGACCTTGAAATTTAAGATTTGGGGTGGATACACAATATTTGACTAAAAATATTTGCTTTTCAAGTCTCTATGTAACCAGTTTTTCCTTCCCTCATGCACAAGATAATGAGGTTCCTATGCATTCTCAGTGTTAGGCTATTTCTAAATAAATAATCTGTAAATGTATTACTTGTTACATTTGTGACTGAAAAAGAACAAGCTTTACAGTGATAATTTACAACTTACACTTTTTGATAGAAACTAACCTCTGCAAATAAAAGGGCTTTGCTTGATGCAAAAACATCATGATGTATACAAAATACCTCCCTTAGCTCTGTAAGACAACATCTGCATTACATACACCATACAATTTTGGTCAAATTAATGTATATACATACGCTACAGAGCTTCATTTCTGTCCTATACACATTTTTCCTTCTTAGTTTTCAAGTTCCTTGTGCAAAGATCTTCACAGCACAGAGAAGGAAACAGAATTCCCCTCAATATCTGCCTACATAGTGCCTATATCATTTTCCATGTATCATAAGAAGTATTGGATTTATGTGTTGCAGTTTAGGCATAGGTCACAATAGACAGACACATTTTACACAGCAACCTCTTTTTCCTCTGTTCATGCATGGGATAATAGGTTCTCATATACTCTCAGTCACCCAATCACCCACCAGGATGCTCAAACCACCACTGGGTTATCTTAACCTGTACCACAACACCTTGTACTCTTATGCTGATGTTCAATGACCGTAATCCAAGAAAAAAATTATTTAAAAGTTCTTAGGGCCAGACAAAACATCTAAGGTGATGTATCAATATTTGTACTGTTAAAGACAAATTGGTCCTACAAGACTCTCTTCAGTTCTAGTGAATTGAAGCTCGTGAAAGGGCTGGAAGGAATGTCCTATGAGGAGCAGCTGAGGACTTTGGGCTTGTCTGGTTTGGAGAGAAGGAGGCTGAGAGGCACCTCATTGCTCCCTGCAGCTTCCTGAGGAGGGCAAGTGGAGAGGAAGGTGCTGAGCTCTTCTCCCTGCTACCCAGTCGCAGGACGCATGGGAATGGTTCAAAGCTGCGCCAGGGGAGGTTCAGACTGGACATTAGGAAGCATTTCTTTACCAAAAGGGTGGTCAAACACAGTCTTCCTAGAGAAGTGGTTGATGCCCCAAGACTGTCAGTGTCTAAAAGGCATTTAGGCAATGCCCTTAATCACATGCTTTAGCTTTTGGTCAACCCTGAAGTGGTCAGGCAGTTGGACAAGATGATCATTGTGGCTCTCTTCCAAGTAAACTATTCCATTCTGTTATATTTTAATTCAAGGAGCAGATGCAGGATTCTGCCTGTTCTATTTAAGTCCATGTACTGCAGGGACTTAGTCCAAAGGTAACCGTAAGTCTCCAGTGAAAAATTTGAAAATTTATTCCAATTTTTGCCTTTGAATCTCTTGGAGATTTCTTTGGAAGTGGCGAATAACAAAACCATTTACTAACCAACAAGACATGTAGTTTTTAACTAATTACCTACTTCAAAGGAAAAAAGTTTATATGAAAAGCCTAAGGTTGAGGGAATACCGGTCCAAAGCTGAGAGTGGGGTTCTATAACTTCACCATGTAACACTAAACCTTTTTCAATTTGAATGAACACAAAAACTGGGGGAAAAAAAAATCAGTGATTTCTACTGCCATAGCTTTTCTTTACACTTATTTAATCAAGAGTGCTTGTTAAACAAGCAGCAATTGCTGATGAAGGAAAGTGGTCTCTATCTCTACTTTCTAAGAGCTACTACAAGTTCAGAGAAAAGGTAGAATCAATGAAAAAACTGATGAAAAAAACCAAAGAATTTAGAATGGACATGTGAAAAAGCTATGCTTAGCTTCTGTGCAAAACAAAACCCTGTTCAAATACAAAACAGTAATGGTATTAATAATTAGTTACTACTATTTTATTGGTATTCTTGGCAAAACTAGCCCCTTGATTTTTAAGTGCTGCAACCCCTTTGGTATAGCATATAAAACCACAAAAAATCCACATGCTATTTCACAGCCAGAAACTACATTATTGTTTTGATGGACACTGTTTCATCATTAAATAAAATACTTATTTTAAGTGTATGCTTGCAGGGGAGAAGGAACTGCCTTTTGGTCTTTAACTGCAACATATGTGAATGTATAGTAATGAGTACTCCAAATAAAAGACAAGTATTCCACCCTGCCTGCTTTTCTATGTTGTTTTCCAGTAAAGCTACAGAATCTATGCAGCATTTGCTTTTATAAGTAATGGAGCTTGACTTTAAATAATGCAGTTTTCTTCTATCACCTGCCTTAGAGCTGGACTCTACTAAGTTTATAACATTGGTGTCTTTCTTACATACACAATTCTACCCTCTTCCCAAGATTCATGTGAATCTAATCTAAAAACAAAGTATAGTGTTCTCTTTTTTCCTTCTTTCTTTCTTTCTCTTTCTTTCTTTCTTTCTTTCTTTCCTTCCTTCCTTCCTTCCTTCCTTCCTTCCTTCCTTCCTTCCTTCCTTCCTTCCTTCCTTCTTTTCTCTTTTCTTTTTAAACATAGTTTCTAGTTTAGGGTAGCTATTTCCAGTGATACTTTTCAATCTTGCACTGACCACAAGAAGACCCACAAAGAAGAATAAGACCAAAGAGGAATAAGACGAAGAGGATCTACAGGTTTGGTGAAGGCCACAGCTGCTTGGAAGGGAATGTGAAAAGTGGTTTCTTGAGGCTGACATCATCTGGTAGAACAGAGGGACCGTGTTGCCCTCTTATTCCCTGAGGAACATAGAAACCACAGCCACATAGCTGGTCAGATGCAAAAGCAGTTTCTTGGTCTGGCTAATGATGTTGGAAGAACAATCTGTTATAGGAACCATAGGAACAAGAATGGAAGGTCCCTACATTGAATCCACTGAAGCACGGAGGTGAAACAATGAGGTTCTGTCAATGCTATTGCCTTACTTCTGATTTATATCACAAGTGCCCAGTTCTGGAGTCGTGTCAAGAAAAAAGTGTGTCCTTAGCGCTAACTTAGCTTGATTCTAATATTAAAAATGACACCCACTTGTGCATAATGAGTATGTAAATGTAAGACCACCTTAATACAATGAGTTAGGTAATTATCTAGACATGCGTTTAAGTACTTTTGTTATATAAATTGTTTGCAACAAATCATCTATTTTGTTACCACTTTTTCCTTGATCCTGATGTATGTGTGAAACCTGGTTTATATTTCAAG
This sequence comes from Buteo buteo, assembly GCF_964188355.1. Taxonomy (NCBI): domain Eukaryota; kingdom Metazoa; phylum Chordata; class Aves; order Accipitriformes; family Accipitridae; genus Buteo; species Buteo buteo. Next base: position 21,902,266 of record NC_134204.1, read on the forward strand.
TGTGTGCTAGCTTTGTGGAGTTACCACCTAGCACCCATCTCTATGCAGACATGAAATAAATAAGTATCTCAGCTCTGTGTGTTATTGGCTTTTTGCATACCAGATGAAGAACCCTGCTTTGGGACAACATTTTAGTGACCCAGATGGGACAGCCATAAGGCCTTGCCTGGATCATCTTGCCATCCTCAACAGTGGACTGGACCAGGCTGGACCAGCGTGCACCAACCTATTGACCTGGGACTCCTCTAGGTTGTCTCCAAAGTCAGGGCGACAAGCAACTCAAAGGTGCAATGCCAAAGAGTGGAAAGGGAGAAAATTCCAGGATTGGTGAGCATTAAAACTAATTTAAATTAGTTTAATTGCTTCCATGGAATGTTACAAAGTCACATGTAGATGCTTGGCAACAGGGGAAAGATTGCCTTTACTGACAAATCGGGGTTCGAGCCAAGTGATCACAAGGGGAAAAAGTTGCACGTAGATGCTCAGCAAAGGTTGCTTTAATTGACCAGTGGGGTCAGAGCTGGGTGTGCACAAGAGGAATTACTGACCAGGGGGATCAGAACTGTGGAAGGAATTACGGACCAGGGGGTTCAGAGCCAGCAAATAACTAATAATCTGGATACTTGGTGAAAATGGGATCAGACCAATCCACGATTCCTCTCTGTAGCCGTTTAGGTTATGTTTTGAAAAACTGGAATAAGTTTGGGGGAGATCCGATGACTAAAGATAAAATGAAAAGATATTGTAATCAATGGTGGCCAAATTATAAATTGGATAATGGGGAACGGTGGCCAGAAAATGGATCCTTACAATTTAATACAATATTGCAATTGATATTGTTTTGTCAACGATTGGGAAAATGGGATGAATTTCCACATGTTGATGCCCTCATGACTTTGTATAGAAACCGTGATATTCAGAAGAAGTATAAATTGGGGGGACGTATACTGATGCCATATATAAAGAAGAAAGAAAAAAAAAGGAGTTATATGTTGCAGGGAGAATGAAAAAGAAGATATACAGGTTTGGGTTCCACCTCCTCCACCTCCTTATAATACAGAAACCGATAAGGAAAAAGATAAGGATAATAAAGGAATGAGTAGAAAAAGGGGACAAATGGGGAATGAAAATTTTAGTCCTATTTCAAGCTGAACACAAGGACAAACTCAGCCAGTAATACAAGCACCTTAAAGGCAAGCAGTGGGGGCAAAGTGTTTACTAGTTTTTGTACTAGTTTTTGTTCCATTTACTACCTCTGATCTGTTAAATTGGAAACAGTCATGTGATCAGTGGGTTCATATCAAGAAAATCCTGAAGGGATGTAACAACTTTTAGAAACTATTGTATTACTCATAACCCTAACTGGGGAGACATGCAAGCTTTATTAAACATATTTATTTACTGCAGAGGAAAAAAGAATGGTGCTAGATAAGGCAAAAGAGGAAGAAGGAAAAAGAAATAGGCAGGAAGATCCTATCCATACTTACCTGTAAGGGAGGATCTGGGATGGGACCCAAATACTGGATTTGGAAAAACTAAACTGAAGCAGCATCAACAGTTGATATTATATGAAATACAACATAGGGTCCCTAAAGATAAAAATTTGTCCAAACTATATGAAGTGAGAAAAGAGCCTGATGAAAACCCCTCAGCCTTTTATGAAAGGCTGTGTAAGGTAGCTAAGAAGTGGATGGATTTCAATACGGAGAAAGAAGTCAATCAAAATCCATTTAATATGCTGTTTATGGGTCAGTCCTCCCACAACATAAGAAAAGAAGCTGCAAAAGGTGGACAGGGCAGAATGAATGTCTATTTCACAATTAATTGAAACTGCCTATAAAGTGTATAATAACAGAGAGGAGAAGAAAGAAAAGAGAGAACAAGTGAAAATGAAATTAAAAGCCTTTTTGTTAGCTGCAGCAATAGTAGATAGAGAAGAGGAGGGAAAGGAAGAAGGGGAGGAGGCTGAGGCCATGGCGATAAAGGCAAAAAGCTGGGGGCATGAAGGGTTCCTTCCTTAGGTCTGAAACAATGTGCCATTTACAAGCAAGAAGGGCATTGGAAGAATGAATGCCCCAACAAGGGGAAAAAGGAGCCAGACAAGGATGTTACTGTGATGGTATTAGAGAGCTCAGATAATGAATGAAGACCAAATGAAGAGGACCTGGGAGAACACTGAAGCATCCCTGGTGTATCCCTTAGTCCTAATAAAGCTGGGGAGTGAAACAATTGCTTTTTTTAACAAAGAGTGGAGCTACTCATTCAGTGGTAACAAGTTGTAAGGGACCTCTTAGTAAGACTGTGGTACTGATTACTGGGGCAATGGGAAAAAGAACCTTGAGGTCATTTTTACAACCTATGGAGTATGTGATTGGAGACATTAAATTAACTTGTGAGTTTCTATATATGCCTGAATGCTCCTTTCCACTCTTGGGAAGGAATTTGTTATGCAAGCTTAATGCTCAAATAACCTTCTCTGAGAATTCTGTACAGCTGCACATTCCTCAAGAAACAGCATGGAGGGCTCAACTCTGTTTACTGATGAATGAAATATCAGAAGAACCTGGAGATAACGTTCTGGACATGGTGTTGGATGCTATAATTCCTCTGGTATGGGACTCAAAGATGCCAGGTAAAGTCAAGAATGTGATCACGATCAAAATCAAGCTCAAAACAGGGCCAGGCCCAATAAAGGTAACTCAGTACCCTGTTAGGCTGGAAGCACGCAAAGGATTAGGGCCTTTGATAAAAGGCTTTATGCTGTATGGATTGCACAGAGAATGTCAATCAGAATTTAGTACTCCTATTTTACCTGTAAAGAAGCCCCATTGTCAGGAATACAGACTGGTACAGGATGTGAGAGCGATAAATCAAACATTTATTTTACTATCTTGGATCTAAAAGATGCCCTCTTTTATATCTCAGTAGACAAACCAAGCCAAACAGTTTTCACCTTTGAATGGGAGAGCCCCACAACAGGCAGAAAAGTGCAGCTGTGTTGGACTGTACTGCCACAAGGATTTAGAAACAGCCCTACCCTCTTTGGTAACATTGGCAAAAGAATTGGAAAAATAGCAAGGTAACAATAAATATGTGACCTTGTTACAATATGTTGATGACATACTAGTAGAAGCTAACACTGAGAAAAGTTGTTTGAAGGCAACATTCAGCTCGTTAAACTGTCTGGGATTGGCAAGATACAGAGTTTCCAAGAAAAAGGCACAGATAGCAAAGGAAAAAGTTCAATATCTGGGCTTTGAAGTATCAAAAGGACAAAGACAACCTGGAATAGAAAGAAAAGAGACTATGTGCAGGATTGCAGTACCAAAAATTAAAAAAAACAAAACCAAAAACAATTAAGGGGGGTTTTGAGGATGCCTGAATTTTGTCATATTTGGATCCTGAACTTTGGATTAATAACTAAGCCATTATATCATGCTATGAAGGGACCAGAAGAAATATTGAAATGGGCAAGAAATCTAGAAATTGTTACATGCAGTTTCAAAACCAAAAGAGGTAGCCATAATTCATTGCAGAGCCCACCAAAGAGGACAAGGAGAAACAATCCAGGGAAATAGAAAGGTCAATCTAACGGCCGAAAAAGAGGTACTGTATGATCAAGTAATTGGAGCTTTGGTACCTGATAAAAGAACTAACATAAAGCCCCTCAATATTCCGAGAAGAAAAATCAACTGGTAGAAAGGTTAAAATGCTCAAAAAGTGCTGAATGATGGTGGATGACTTCAGGTCAACAGGTTCTCATCACACTCAAAATGATGAAAGTTGTCCTTAAAAGATTACATGAAGAAACTCATACAGGAACAGATGCCATGATAAAGAGTATTAAAAGATACACCATAGGGAGCAAAAATGCTGGGAATTGCTAATAGAATAGTAAAAAGATATCAAATTTGCTGTGTCAATAATCCCAAAATACAAAGACAACCACCCACTGGTAAAGTGAAGAGGGGAATAACTACTGAGGAGCACTGGCAAATAGATTTCTCTGAGTTACCAAAGTATAGATGGTACAGGTATCTACTCGTTTTAGTTGATACCTTTTCAGGTTGGCCTGAGGCTTTCCCTTGTAATACCAATCAAGCTACAGAGGTCATTAAAATACTATTAAAAGAAATAATTCCTAGATTAGAGACCTCAGTCAAGTGGAAAAGAGGAATCAAACCCTTAGAAGGCAGATTTCAAAACTGTGCGAGGAAACTCAATTCAAATGGGTAGATGTCTTACCAATAGCCTTGATGAGCGTTAGAACCACTCTCCTAGTTAGGGAAGGGGTGAGTCCTTTTGAAATACTATCTGGGAAGCTGTATCCAGTCAATAGCATAGAAATTCAGAATGATCAAATGCATATTAAAGGGGAGGGAATGTTAAGAAAATATTTATTGCCTCTCTTGCACATTTTATCGTCTTTGCACAGGTACATCAATCAGCAAACAACTTTGCCCCTGGTTTCACTAGTATATAACTTTCAACCTGGAAACTCAGTTTACATTCATACTTGAAAAGATGAACCATTGAAAGAAAAGTGGAAAGGACCTTACATTGTCCTGTTGACTGTCTACACAGCAGTGAAGGTGGAGAAAATCAGCTTTTAGATCCACTACATGCAGGTCAAGACAGCTTCTCTGCCAGAAGCTAACAATGAGTGGTGAGCTATCTCATCAGGACCATTAAAGACTATATTGTCATGCAACTGTGTCATAAAATGAAGGGTTACATACTTTTTGGTTTTTTCCAGGTTATGAAGTCAACTATGCTTGTCCAGAAATGGTTCAAATTAGAAAAGCAAACCTGGAAAATAGGGCAGCAATTGACTATTTCCTTTTAAAGCCTAATCACAGATGCAAAGAATTTAAGGGAACATGTTGCTTCAATTTAACAAATAACTCCCAATTGACAGAGGAAAATGTTCAGAAATTTAAAAATATAGCATCCCAGTTCCATGAAAGAGAAGCTATAGATTTTTCCTGATTAAATTCTTGGTTACCCAAGCTAAATTGACTAAAACAACTCTTTGTGATAATCATCATGATAATAACAGTCCTGGTATTATGCCACTATATGATCCAATGTTTGCCTTTATGTACAGACTTGTATAAGCAAACAATGAAAATCAGAAAACCTCAGCAGATAATGATGACTACATTAGAGGATGATCTCTTTTTTAAAAAATATAGAAAAAAAGGAATGTGTTGTGGGTTTGTGTGGCATGGTTTTAGTAGTGGGCAAGGGGCTGCAAGGGTCACTCCTGTGAGAAGCTGCTAGAATCTTCCCTGGCTCCAAGTCGGACCCACCTCTGGCCAAGGCCAAGCCCATCAGCAAGAGTGGTAGTGCCTCTGCGAGAATGTATTTAAGAGGGGAAACCTGCAACAAGGAAGGAGATTGGAATGTGAGAGTAAACCCCTCTGCAGACAGCAAGGTCGGTGAAGAAGGAGGGGGAGGAGGAGCGGGGGAGGAGGGGATGCCCCTGCAGCCCGTGGTGAGACGTCAGGCTGTCCCCCCCCAGCCCATGGAGGGGAGCGGGGGAGCAGATGCCCACCTGCAGCCCAGGGAGGACCCCACGCCAGAGCAGGGGGATGCCCCCAAAGATGGCCATGACTCCATGGGAAAGCCCACACTAGAGCAGTCTGTGCCTGAAAGACTGCAGCCTGTGGGAAGGACTTACATTGGAGAAGTTCATGGAGGACTGTCTCCTGTGGGAGGGACCCCACACTGGAGCAGGGGAGGAGTGAGGAGTCCTCCCCGTGAGGAGGAAGAAGTGGCAGAGGCAACATGTGATGAACTGACCCCGACCCCCATTCCCCATCCCCCTGTGCTGCTGGGGGGAAGGAGGGAGAGGAAATCAGGAGTGGAGTTGAGCCTGGGAAGGAGGGAGGATTGTGGGGAAAATGTTTTAAGATTGGGATTTACTTCTCTTAATCCTTGTTTTGATTTAATTGTTAGTAAATAAATTGATTTTGTTTTTTTCCTCAAGTTGAGCCTGTCTTTTGCCTGTGACCATAAGTGGTGAGTGATCCCTCCCCATCCTTGTCTCAACCCATGAGCTTTTCCTTATATTTTCTCCTCCTCATCCCACCAAGGAGGGGAGGGGAGGAGTGAGCGAGCTGCTTTGTGGTGCTTTGTTGCCAGCTGGGCTGAAACCATGACAGAATCTAAAGGTGAGACATATGGGAAATGTGAAACATATCCATAATTCTTAAAGGGGGGAATTTGATGTCAGAAGGACAATCTGTTATTGAAACCACAGGAACAAGAATGGAAGGTCCCTACATTGAATCCACTGAAGCACGGAGGTGAAACAATGAGGTTCTGTCAATGCTATTGCCTTACTTCTGATTTATATCACAAGTGCCCAGTTCTGGAGTCGTGTCAAGAAAAAAGTGTGTCCTTAGCTAACTTAGCTTGATTCTAATATTAAAAATGACACCCACTTGTGCATAATGAGTATGTAAATGTAAGACCACCTTAATACAATGAGTTAGGTAATTATCTAGACATGCGTTTAAGTACTTTTGTTATATAAATTGTTTGCAACAAATCATCTATTTTGTTACCACTTTTTCCTTGATCCTGATGTATGTGTGAAACCTGGTTTATATTTCAAGTGTGTGCTAGCTTTGTGGAGTTACCACCTAGCACCCATCTCTATGCAGACATGAAATAAATAAGTATCTCAGCTCTGTGTGTTATTGGCTTTTTGCATACCAGATGAAGAACCCTGCTTTGGGACAACACTACCACCTTTTCCATAAAAGCAGCACATACAGCCTTCCACTCCAGACATTAGAAAGCCACAGGTAAAAATACCAAATGAAACCAAAAGAAACAAACAAAAAAAACTAACCCCAAAACATCAAAACCAAAACCAAGAAAACTCTTACCCAGTGCCAGGCCTGCCTTCTCTCACAGAAAGTTTACATACAGATGTCTTCAGTCCAGTTCTAAACTCAAGTTAATTTTTTCTCACAGTTAAGCACTCCCTCCCCATCCAAACACATATTAACCATGTGTTCCAATTTTACTTCCTACAACATTGGCATCTGCTGCACATGAGGCTATGCAGATCAGACTGACCACAAACCAGTTTGTTAATGATTTCTAGTATGAGGCCATCACATATCCTCCTTTGTACATTCTGAGAAAAAGCCTGCATTCAAGTAGGTTTTCTGCAATTGTCCTTATACTTTAAATGCTGCTAGATGGACAGTGTCAGCACACAATTTGATATCACCATTTATGGCACATTGGCATCACAGGGATCTAGAAAAGGTTCTACAAGAGAAAGTTTTGAAGTGCCTGAAAGCCCACCTCACAGCCATGCTTTTCTTATGAGTGATAACATATATTTTATCCTATACAAACAGTTTCTGGCTGACAATACAGGAATGGATTTTGACCAGTATATTATTGATCAGAACACAAAATCTGAGACACACTATGAAAAATAAGCTCCTTAGACAAATAAAAGTTGCGTATGTCTGGTTCTTTATGCAAATGGCATTTCAGTGTTTGGCAAGTTTTTTTCATGTGCTGCTTATTCAACTCCTATGTCTGCCCTATCATTGACTTGAGCTGAACTCTTAAAGAGATTTTTCTCTACACCTTCTTAACATAGAAGCATTAGAAAGCATACAATAATTGGTCAAAATGCTACACAGATAAAAGTTTCAAAATTTGGACCTGGTTGAACTATCTAGCATTAGCCACCATCGTCAAGGTGGAAAGTTTTCTCTGTAATTTCTTCCCCGTGGGACACCACAGTACATGAATCAATGAGAACCACTTGGGCCCCTCTTCTCTACAGGAGCTATACCTTGTATGAATTGTCTTCTCTGTACTATTGCATTGCTACTGAGTTTCATTACAAGATTGTTAAATATCTGATACATCCTACTGGGTAATAACTTAATTTAGGGACCACAAGTGAATCATTAGTAGCTGATTAAAACCATAGTCTTCCAGCTGGCCTCATATTCCTTGAGGGAACAGTTCAATCCACACCTAACCCCAGTTAAGTGTTGCTGACATGGTAAGAGAAGTGGCTGGTCATTCTCTTTCCCATCTAGCATTTAAGCACTGGGCTTTTTAAACCACTCCCTCTCTACTTCATATCTACTCAAGTTATAATAGGACATAGACCTGTTGGAGCAAATCCAGAGGAGGGCCATGAAGATGATCAGGGGCTGGAGCACCTCCCCTGTGAAGACAGGCTGAGACAGTTGGGGTTGTTTAGCCTGGAGAAGGGTCTGGGGAGACCTTATAGCAGGTCTTACAAGAAAGATGGAGACAGACTTTTAGTAGTGCCTGTTGCGACAGGATGAAGGGTAATGGTTTTAATCTGAAAGTGGGTAGATTTAGGTTAGATGCAAGGAAGAAGTTCTTCACTGTGAGGCTGGTGAGACACTGGAAGATGTTGCCCAGAGAGGCTGTGGATGTCCCATCCCTGGAAGTGTTCAAGGCCAGGCTGGATGGGGCTTTGAGCAGCCCTGACTAGTGGAAGGTGTCCCCGCCCATGGCAGGGGGGTTGGAACTAGATGATCTTTAAGGTCCCTTCTAACCTGAAGTGTTCTATGATTCCATGATTCCATAGTCACTGCAGCTAAGTCTATTGGCCATCCTTAGGTTTGTACACCTATAGGATATTGTTAAGATGGGAGTGTAAAGAATTCTTGAAAACAAGATTTCAGACAGGCTTGACATGGGTGCAATAGGCTAAGGATATGATTTCAGCATTTTTTGATATATAGCCCAGCACAAAGACTATGCATGGCTTAAGACTGGATCAGTCAAAATGCATTATATAATCACTGGTACTTAGTAATTCTTGTCAACCAATCCTTAAAGCTCTTTGTATGCATCTTTTAAAGCTTTCCCTCATCTCCCTTTTCTTGCTTCCTGAGTTTTTACTAATTATCACTTTTATAATTTTGGCTTTTTATCCTGAAGTCTTAACATCTGCAGCAAGTATGTACATGCAAGTTACATGCAAAAACTAAACGTCCTATTTATATTTTCCTAATCCAAATGGTTATTTTTCTTCTTGCAAGGCATCCATTAAAGCTGAAAATAGAACTCAAGTGTGGAAATCTTTGTGCAATTTTTATAATGCATGTTTATTCAAAATACTATTTTCAAGGTCATTCATAAAAAGGTACTGAATTTCATCTTCTTAATAAAATCTGTTTGAGCAGGTGCAGTGACAGATTGATTCAATTTTTGTTTAGTAGGTCCAGCACAATTGCTGTTAAACACAGCAAAAAAGCACAACACTTACAATTTTAATTAATTATTCATTATAGAATTAAAAATGTGATCAGATTTTCAATTAAAAATATGACTATGCTGACTAAAACATTACAAATAGCCACTTCTTGCAGAATTAGAAAGGTAAAGGCTATGATTATTTTTCTAACACAGGCAATTGCATAAATTAAAATAATATATCACACAGCAGGATTTGCATCTGTTTAAACAATTTAATAATCTAGCAAATGCAGCAGTAAAAAAATAATCTCAAAACTGTTTTCATGAAACAGTAAATAGAGACCTGATAATGTTTTCAGTAACCAGTAGTAAGGTACGTGCTCAGTATCTCTCCTCCTGGAAAATGAAAACTTGTAGAACTAGCATGTCAAGTAACCTATTAAACAGCAATTTACCTGTAAGGCATGAATACAGTGCTTTGATCAAGAATTATTCTGCTTTCTTCATTCTAACAAGACCTTCACCTTCCAGTTCAAAAGCAGAAGGCCCACACATCAGCCTGAAGGCCAGGGGAAATCAGGTTCTGCAAATGAGCATAAAGGGCACCCATCTCCGCCCCCACTCACAACTTTAAGCAAAGCTGCTGCTTAAATTTCTATCATGCTATGAGTCACGCATGAAAAAGAAACAGCAGACAGTTGCCACAAAGCACTGAATAGAGACTAAAGTAGAGAGATTACCTACTTTCATTTCCAGTGAGTACAGATTTTCTTTGCCAAATGTTAGTAGAAGACAAAGCAAGGTGTAGGTCCTTGGCTTCTATACAGCATGAACAGAAAAGAACTGTTGTATGTCTTCACAGTAAATGTCTTCATTTTCTGCTGCTTTGCCAAGATAGTAGGCATTTCTGTCAGTTTGTTTTCTAAGTATGTGTTTCCTGAGCCCTTTGGAATTGCACAACTTCAAGAATGGAAAATACTTACATAAAAGCCCATTGTCCCTTATGCAGGCAACCAAAAAACCGTGAATGTAATGCTTATCACGATGCCCTCAGACTCCACTATTGGGAAAAGATGTTTTTCCTCTCTGCACAAAGATCATGAACTCTGGCCCTCCCACAAAATAATACCAACTGCAGAATAATACATCTGAGCATACACACACAGGTCTTGCACGCTTAAAGTTGAATTCACACTGTTTTGAGATTTCTTTATTTTATTTGCTCCTCCTGTTATGGCTTGATGTTACAAAAGTGTATTTTTAACCCTTATCTTCCTATGCTTCCTGAGCATCAGAGGAGATCACACTGAAATTTCCTTCTCTTCAATTATGGAAGCTACAAAGATAATAGTTTTAAAATAAGCAACCATCTTTAAAAAAAACTTTTTTGAAAGTCAGTGCCCTTACAACAGGAAAAGTGCATAGTTGTACAAGCAGAAAATATACTTGTCTACCTCAAATATTTCAGAAGCAACATTTCCAGAATCTTAGCCTCTGTTCTAGACTAGCTTTTAGACCAGTATACTAAGGATTATGGATATGATCAAGGGTAACCCTGAATACTAAATACAGTACTGTGAAGAAAGGTGTCCAAAGCAGTTATAAAATGCAGTTCCGCTACATGGCACCAAATTCTGAAAGAACTGAGTGCAGTCCAAGGCAGCTAGGCTCTCAGTGGAAGAGAGCCAAGTGGATATTGGAAATAAAATTACTATAATGGATAAATCACATCCAAGGTAGCACTGAAATTTTATAAAGGCCCAATAAAGCATTAATTCAGATGGAGCACAAATTTCAGAGAAGGATAAAGTAATGAAATCAGAGGACCAAATTAATCTTTAGAGTTACTCCTCTGAAGTCAAATGAGCTAGGCAAAATCTTAGTTTATTTTGTTATTCTGAAGAGAATCAATACCAGCTGAAGCAGCACAACATATTTGATAAAATCAACAAATTTATGCTTCACTTTCCCAAGCACATCCATGGAGGAAGACCTCTCTCCAAAGCAGTACATCAGAGGACACCCATTCACAATTCCTATTTGATGAGAAAAGCAGAAAGATTTCACATTCCCCAGTCTTCACATTGATTCTGCAGACTTGGGGGCTCTTTTTTTAAATTATTTTCCCTGTTAAAACAGCTCCAAAGAAGCCATACTTTCTGCTTCTTCAGAAAATACATTCTATTCCAGCAGGAGGGTCCACAATATATATTTGGCCACATTCCCATGGCTATGACAACATCCGAATTTAGCTTCTGTTACTCTCTTCAAATGAGTGAGCGCTAGCAACTGATACAATTTAGACTCCAATCCATGTAGTACAGGTTGGTTATATGAATTGCTTTAATTTTACTTACTACAGAAAATTGGGGAGGGTTGTTAATCTGATTTTTAGCATTACTCATTTATTTCTCAGAGAAGTGGTGTGTGTGTGAGCTCATCATTCCTTGGCCCCCAACTAATGTGCATTGATGCAACATCATACAGTAATGTAATGAGTTGCAGAAGTTACTCTTCCTGTTTCCAAAGAAGCAGTGGTAAAACTGGACCACCAGTTTGCAGGTTTGGAAAAAAGAAGCTAACCAAAGTTCATACTCCTTGCCTTACATCCACTCTACCTGCTGAAGGTCTGCTGTGATATTATCTTGGCTTCATTCCAAGGATGTGAAAAGCACTCTGTTGGATTCATAGCTAGTAAATTTTCTTTAGCAACGTCCAAATTAAATAATGCAATCAAGTTTATGTTGTATTTGTACGTATATATGCAGGTGTGTAATAATTCTAGTGGGAATAGCATCTGGGCATAGAGGTAATTGAATGCAAAATTTAGCTCTTAATGATTACAGTTATTTAATCAGCTTCTGCACAGGAAATTCCTAGCAGAAAAATCTTCCTTTATATGATGAGCTGTACTTCATGTCTCTGGTGGTCAATCATAACTAGCCTCTTCAGTTGACAATTCATAAACATATGATTTTATAAAATGTTCCATTTTCACAAAAAATTTATTACTGAAAGATCACAGATAACATGCATGAACAGAATGTTCTTCACATACTTATTACAGTAAATGAGATAATTTGATTTGTAACACAATGTATATTAGCTTTTCATTCATGCTTCAACCAATGTATGTCCTATTTGAAGTCATTAATTTCTGCATTCTCTTTCCTTTTTCCTAGCTGTACAACCTAAGTAAACTACTTATATACTTTCCTGTTACTGTTGTGTCACAATTTCATACTTGAATATAATTATGTTCAAAATTCCATTGTGTTGTACGGATCTTTGATTGTCCCCATGTTAGAAGGAAGAGAGGGACAAAAATTGCAACTATACCCTTAAAAGACCATATGTGTGGCAAAGAATTCTGACATTCGTAGGGAGATTTAGTGGAGTAGAAGCACATATTTATGAACAATTGTAATATACAGATTCTTATTCCTGCCTATGTTGCAAAGAAAATATTTAGAAATGTGAAAGCTAGGGTCATATAATAATGAATGAAATAATGTTTTCATATATATACTTAATATATTTTTATTCTACTTTAACAACTAATTGCTGCTGAAAGAATTTTTCATGTTTTGGCAAAAAGAGACAACATTTGATCTTTTACTGTCTGAAAACATGACAAATTGAAGAATATTACCCAGAAATATTTAATAATAGTTTTAAAGGTAAACACAATGCACAACACACAGGTTCATTCCACTGGTATATTTCATGAGCCCCATCATCATTTCCCCCATTAATTACTGAAAATGTATCCATTAAAAACCATCCCCAGGTGAACAATCTTTCAGAAAAAGTTAACACCACAAAAGCTTTAGCATCATTGGTTAGGATCAGGGGCAGTCCCTGAGAAGCTCCTCTTTTTAAACAGCAAAGTTTACATCTATCTGAAGCAGAAAGGGGGAAAAAGGACATCCTAAAATCTGAAATACTTAAATGAACTTCTTACTAGAGAAATACTATGAAGACTTGCTATGAAACAAGGTTTACATTTGTTCAGCCTTCCTTCAGTTGCAGAATATATTGAGTTTATAGTAGTTGCTCTAAAAACCTCGAGGCTTAGGCTAAGGCAGGCAGTGCAGTGACAAATCAGAAGACAGAGCTGGCTACATATCTTCAACAAGTTTAAAAAACACTTGGGCAGGTATCCAAAGAAGAAATAGCTGCCAGCAGTCAAAAGTATTACTTCCCTTTCCATCCTGTTTGCTGAGGTTGCTACTCACAACACTGACATGTCAGCAGAAAGGAATTTGTGTTGGTGTGCAAACTGCTTCAATGCAAAATTTAGCAGTTTTAACCATGGTTCCTTATAAACTGTTAGTCCTTAGAACTAATAATTTAAATTTTTTAGAACTAATCATTGTGCTGGGTACACTGCAGCACACCTGAATTCTTACGGAGATGAGTCAAGGCCTCCTGAGGTAATAGGAGCCAACTGGGGAACACCAGTGAAATACCTCAAAGGAATTAAGGTGTGTTCCTCTAAAAAGGTGACACAGGTGACAGCCCAGCTGAAGTGCCTCTACAACAATGCATGCAGCAATAGGCAACAAACAGGAGGTGTTGGAAGCCACCGTGCTGCTAGAAAACTGTGACCTGGCTGCCACTACTGAAACCTGGTGGGATGAATCCCATGACTGGAGTGAGGCTATCGATGGCTACAGGCTGTTCAGAAGGGAAAAGTGAGGAAGGAGGGATGGAGGGTCTGCCCTCTATGTCAAGAAATGGATAGATTGTGAAGTGCTGTCTCTGAAGAATAGGCATGAGCAGGTTGAAAGCTTATGGGTAAGAATTAGAGACCGAGGCAACAAAGGCAACCTTGTGGTTGGTGTCTACCACAGGCCGCCTGATCAAGGGGAGCCTATTGACAAAGACTTCTTACTCCAGCTACAGAAGGCATCACGCTCGCAGGCTCTCATCCCGCTGGGGGACTTCAACCACCCTGACATCTACTGGAGAAGTAGCATGGTGAGCTGTAGGAAATCCAGGAGACTCCTGGAATGCATCAAGGATAACTTCTTAAGCCAGGCAATAGACAACCCTACCACAGGGGGTGCGATACTGAACCTGATGGTCACCAACACGAGTGAACTAATTGGTGACATCAAGACTGGAGGCAGCCTGGGCTGCAGTGATCATGAACTAGTGGGGTTTGCAGTCCTGAGGGATAGGGGACAGGTGAAGGGTAAAGTCAGGACCCTGAATTTTAGGAAAGCAAATTTCCAGCTGTTCAAGGACTTAGTCAATAAGACCCCTTGGGAAAATGCCCTCAAGGACAAGGGACCATAACATAGCTGGCAGATCTTAATGGACACCTTCCATAGACTACAAGAGCTCTCAGCCCCCACGTGTAAGAAATCAGGAAAGAAAGGCAAGAGACTGGCATGGATAAGTCAAGACTTGCCAGTCAAACTAAAGGGCAAGAAGGAAATGCACAGGCAGTGGAAGCAGGGACAGATATCCTGGGTAGAGTAGAGGGACACTACCAGCTTGTGTAGGGCTGGGGTCAGGTAGGCCAAGGTGCAAATGAAACTGAACTTGGCAAGGGACACAAAGAATAATAAGAAGAGCTTCTATAGGTATGTCAACCAGAAAAGGCGGGTCAAAGAAAGCATATGCCCCGTGATGAGTACAACTGGCAAATCGGTAACAACAGACAAGGTGAAGGCTGAGGTACTCAACAATTTTTTGGCTCAGTCTTCATTAGCAATCTCTCTTCCTACATCTCTTGAGTGGATGGACCACAAGACAGGGACTGGGGGAGCAAAGTCCCTCCCACAGTAAGAGAAGATCAGTTTCACGACCACCTGAGGAACCTGAACATACATAAGTCTATGGGACCTGACAAGATGCATCCCAGAGTCCCGAGGGAATTGGCTGATGTAGTTGCCCAGTCACTCTCCATGATATTTGAAAAGTCATGGCAGTCAGGTGAAGTGGAAAAATGTGAAAATTGCACCCATTTTTAAAGAGGGCAGAAAGGAGGACCCTGGGAACTACCAAACTGTCAGCTTCACCTCTGTGCCTGGGAAGATCATGGAACAGATCCTCCTAGAAGTTATGCTAATGCACATGGAGGACAGGGAGGTGATTCGAGGCAGCCACCAAGGACAATTCCTGCGTGACCAACCTAGTGGCATTCTGTGATGGTGTGACTACATCAGTGGACAAGGGAAGAGCTATGGATGTCATCTATCTGGACTTCTGTAAGGCCTTTGACACAGTCCACAACAACTTCCTTCTCTCTAAATTGGAAAGATATGATGGATGGACTGTTTGGTGGATGAGGAATTGGTTGGATGGTAGCATCCAGAGGGTAGCAGTCAACAGCTCAATGTCTAGATGGAAATCAGTGATGAGTGGTGTCCTTCAGGGATCTGTACTGGGACCAGGACTGTTTAATATCTTCATCAATGCCATAGACAGTAGGACTGAGTGCAGCCTCAGCAAGTTCACAGATGACACCAAGCTGAGTGGTGCGGTTGACGTGCCTGAGGGACAGGTTGCCATCCAGAGGGACCTGGACAAGCTCGAGAAGTGGGTCCACGTGACCCTCATGAGGTTCAACAAGGCCAAGTGCAAGGTCCTGCACCTGGGTCTGGACAACCCCCAGTGCCAGTACAGGCTGGCAATGAAGGGATTGAGAGCAGCCCTGTGGAGGAGGACTTGGGGATATTGGTGGTTGAAAAGCTGGACATGACACAGCAATGTGAGCCAGGAAACCCAACCATGTTCTGGGCAGCATTAAAAGAAGCATGGCCAGCAGCTCAAGGGAGGTGATTCTGCCCCACTACTCTGCTCTGGTGAGACACCACCTTCAGTACTGCGTCCACAGCTTGGGAGTGATGGAGCCGGTCCAGAGGACGGCCACAAAAACGATCAGAGGCCTGGAACACCCCTCCTATGAGGAAAGGCTGAGAGAGTTGGGGTTGTTCAGCCTGGAGAAGAGAAGGCTTGGGGGAGACCTTACAGCAGCCTTTCAGTAATTAAAGAGGGCTTACAAGAATGATGGGGACAGACTTTTTAGTAGGGCATGTTGTGACAGGGTGAAGGGTAATGGTTTTAAACTGAAAGAGGGTAGATTCAGACAAGGAAGAAATTTTTTTATGATGAGGGTGGTGAAACACTGCAACAGGATGCCCAGAGAAGTGGTAGATGCCCCATCCCTGGAAAAACTCAGGGTCAGGTTGGACGGGGCTCTGAGCAACCTCATCTAGTTGAAGATTACAGGATCGTAGAATCAGAATAGAATCATAGATGTCCCTGCTCATTGAAGGTGGGTTGGACTAGATGATCTTTGGAGGTCACTTCCAGCCCAAACTATTCTATGACTCTATGATTCTATGTTTACCTTTCACCAAAAATCTTTCATTAAGTAGGTCTTTATAACAGTGACACAGAAATTCTTTTCAACTTACTTTCCCTCTCAAAGGTGGCTGAAAAGCAATTAGAATAGCACAGAGCTCTGTGTAGGGTAAGGTGATGAGCCAGCTTATGTGTTGGGGTTAGCGGGCAGACCAACATCAGCAGTGCTGTGGTAGGGGCCTGCTTCAGACGTCCTGATCAGGAAGAGGTGGTAGACAAGTAGATAAACTGGAAGAAGCCTCACGTTTGCAGGTCCTAGTCCTCATGGGGGACTTCAGCCATCTTGATATCTGCTGGAAAGATACCACAGCAAGGCACATGCAACCTAGAAGGTTTCTGGAGTGCTTTGATGACAACTCCCGACACAGGCGATCGAGGCACCAACAAGGAGAGGCTCTCAGCTGGACCTGATAGTTAACCAAAAAGGAAGACCTGTAGAGGAATTGAATGTTGGCAACAGCCATAGCTGCAACGACTATGAGGTGGGTGGAGTTCAGGATCATGAGGTGAGGGAAAAGACAGATAGCAGGATCATGGTCCTGGACTTCCAGAGAGCACGCTTTGGCCTGTTAAGGGATCTGCTAGGAATGGGATACAGCCCTGGTGAGAAGAGGGGTCCAGGAGAGCCGGTTGATTTCCAAGGGTCACCTTCTCCAAGCTCAGGAACAGTGCATACCAACAAAGGGGAAATCAAGTAGATGTTGCAGGAGGCCTGCATGGATGAAGAAAGAACTCCTGATGAAGCTCAAATATTAAGAGGAAGCATACAAGAGGAGAAGGCAGGGGCAAGTGACCCAGGTAAAGTATAGAGATACTGTCTGAGCATGCAGGGCTGGCGTTAGGAGAGCAAAGCCCATCTGCAGTTGAATCTGGTGAGGGATGTGTAGGGCAACAGGAAAAGCTTCTACAGGTACATCAGCAGTGAAAGGAAGGCTAGGGAAAATGGGGGTCTGTCTGCTGTATGGGTCAGGAGACCTGATGACAAAGGACAGGGAAAGCACCAAACTACTCAATGTTTCTTTGCCTTGCTCTTTACTGGTGAGACTGGCCTTCAGGAAACCCAGGACCGTCAGAACAGAGGAACAAACAGGACTTACCCTCAGTGGAGGAGGATCAGGCCAAGACCACGCTGGGCAGCATTAACAAGTGCGCTGTCAGTTTGTCAAGGAAGTGATCCTTTCCTTCTACTCGTCCCCAGTGAAAGCACACCTGGAGTTCTGTGTCAAGTCATTGCCATTCTTGAATGAGCGCAGTGAAGATTCATGAAAATGATTAAGGAAATGGAGCATGTGACATACAGGGGGAGGCTGAGAGCTGGCATTGTTTAGCCTGGAGAAGGCTCAAGGGTGATGTTATCAAGTGTATAAAAACCTCTTGGAGACGGCAGTATAATGGAACCAGATTCTTCTCAGTAGTGCCCAGTGACATGACAAGAAGCAACGGGTGCATATTAAAAGACAAGAAATTTCGTCTGAAGACAATAAAATACCTTTTTTTTTTTTTTACTAAGAGAGTGGTCAGACAGTCGACCAAGTTGCCCAGGGAGCCTGTGCAGTCTCCTTCTGTTGATATATCCAGAACCTGACAGGATACTCTCCTGGGCAACCTACTATCTGAACTTGCTTGAACAGGGGGTCTGAACTAGATGATCTCCGGAGATGTCTTCCAAGCTCAGTGATTAGGTGATTCTCTGATGTGAACCTAAGAGAGCTTGGTTCATTTGCTTTCCAGGAGGTTGTGCTGTGTCCTGAACTACTTGACTATGAGGAGAAACGTGGGAGACAACATGTATCACAAACTCTGCTTTTTATGAAAATGTTGAAAGAACTTTGTTTCTATATGACACAGAATAGGAACATCTCTGAAGTTGAACAGTTTGGCAGGGTAGAAAAACAATTTCCTACTCAACTCTGCTGACATACATTTTTCTTGGAAGAAAGTGCACTTGTGCAACGTTACGTCAAATGTCAATATGAAGTCCTTGTTATGGAACTGTTTTTTACTGAGTTTTTAGCTTGAGTTATAATTGAATTAAGTTGAGCAATAATAATCACATGGTGAAGCATGAACAGAGAGATGTAGCAGCCCTATCTGTCTCCTCTGTAAAATTACAATCTTGAATGTTGTTATCACTTGGATTTCTGTCCATACCCTGGCAGCTCAGCTGAACTGAGTTTAAATCATTATTCAACTCAGGTTGGACATTTTTATGGGTAGGTGGGAGTGCCAGAATTAAACTGGATTTAAACTGCACCTTGATTGCAAAGAAGACAAGCATTTGTGGAGAGAAGATGGTTATAGAAATAAATTTATACTCCTGGGTTTATTCAGAGGCATGTATTTGCATGGATATTTGGATTTCTACTCCACAGTGCAATTGGCTTTAGACTTTCATTCTTTCTCCTCCTTTCGTTTTTCATTTTTCTGTCTTCTCTGTTTTGAGTATTTAGGTATGACAGTGCCTTTTTAATTATCAAATATGTCTTTAGCAGAACTCTCCATATACTTCTACTGACGGTAGGTTCTGTAAGACTTTTTGATCAGCTGTTAGGATTTGGTTAATAATCCCTGTGGTTTTTGGTTTGTGAGTTTGGGGGTCTTTTTTGAGTAAATCACGGCTTACTAACATTTATAGTAGGACCATCCTGAAAATCTGATTTCATTGTGTTGTGTGTACTCTTTGTTTTACTTACCTTCATCAAGCTATCTTTTTACAATTATACACAATAAAATATTTTTCTTCTTTATCACTTAATAGAATATAAACATCTAACTCGAGCCGAATGGTCTTACTAGCTAGTGTTTCAGCGAATTCCCAACCTGTTTCTTCCTGTCAGATTGCTGATAATTCTGTAGGAAATAAATTGTAAATTATTTCCCTGTCTGTCTTCCTACACCAGCGTTATTCAAAGTCTTCCCTAAATACAATTGCAGACATTCTATTTCCCTGTTGACATTAGGATAAGAAATAGAACTTCTTGACTTTGCAGTGCCTCTCCTTTAAGAGATTAGTGTGAACCTATAGGTGCAAACAAAGATTCTTTGTCAGGGACTGTTCTCAAACATCTTTAACTGGTGACTTTAGAGATACCCGTTTGCAAGACAATGCGCTGAAAAATAAAAGATATTTCTTCATTTGCTGGGAAAAAAAAAAAAAAAAAAAAAAAAGATTTAACCTGCATAAAGGTAATAATTCCACTGAATTGGTCTTAAGATTCTATGCTTTGCCTAGCAGTTTGACAAGTACTGACAGATGCACATGGGAAATATAAAATAATTATACATTAATTATATGCAAGGGCTTTTTAGTGATCTATTTAAACTCGGGATAGAGATCTTGGACATTATTGTGGGTATTTCTCTGCAAAAATCAACTCAATAATCAGCAGCAGTCAACAAGTCAAATAGAATATTAGGGATTATCCAGAAAGGCATAGAGAACAATGTAACTACCAGGCATCTGTTTAAAAGCAAAAGTGAGGGGGTTTTGACAGAAAATATACTTAAATTGTAGAGCTAAAAACTACAAAATGTAAAAGGAAATTATAAAAATAGGTTCAAAATAAGGCACATAGATTAATGGAATTAACCATGAATTTCTATTGATGCCTATTGTGCAACAGTCCAAAAGAAACCCCTGCCTCAGGAAACCTTAAAGCTGCTGACTGAAAGAAAATAGAAGCTATCAAAGTGCAAGGTGGATTGCTTTTACTCTTGACCTTTTTCTAACACAGTTTCCCTAAGCATCTCCTTCAAACTGCCATCAGAGAGGATACTGGGCTAGGTGTGGTATTAATATGAACTTGTATGGCCATCTCTCCCTGGGTCAAACAGGATAAAGACACTGTTGTGATAGCAAATTTATTTGTTTTACTGTGGAACTTAAACTGGATGTATAACAGTGCTCTCAAATACTTACTTATTCTGAATAGAGACTTCCTGGTGTGGATTGCTTACTATTGGTGGTAAACAGAACACCTTAATAAAATTGAAGCCATGTCTAGTAAAAAAAGTAATATTTCAAAGCCTGGTTCATGCAGTAGTTCGACCTTAGTGAACAAAAAGGATATGGATTCTGTACCTTGGGATGCAATTTCAAAGGACATTATGAAGAAATCAGAAGTTTCCTTAATGTAATTCTTGTTAGTGTGAAATGCAGAAACATCTTTCTCTTCTAATTTTTCTTGATAAAGTGAACTGTGTAATAACATACACTTAAAGGTAGAGTCACACCTCAGAACTGTGTATAGTCAAGTTTAGTATTGTCCTGCTTATGAAGTTTCTTAGAAACAACTTGAAATGCAAGACGTATGTCCCAGCAAGTAGGATGAAGTGGTTTTCCCTTTTAAACAATAGATGGATTCCTTCAAGGCAGCTCTGGTCCCCGATCATGAAAAGGTTGTAGTAAAACAATACCTTAGAAAACAGCACTTGAAAAAATCAGGTTTGATATATAGAAGCTTCGTGCTCAAATTTCTTTACTTATAGTTTAGCATCTTTCAGGAATACTTGTTAAAGTACAGCATGGAATAATGTCTAGTTGTGTTATTATAGAAGATTATTTTCTTTTATTTTGTTTTGTGTTATTTTCTTTAGTTCCACTACCTCTGGTAGGTTTTTCTCTAAGGAAATGAAAAATTTCAAGGAAGCTAATTCTAGATATCATCGGCTTATCTAAACTTTGTTGTTTCTTGTTTTTTACAGTCTGCTAAAATTTATAAAATTCCAAAATTTTATAAAAGTAATTTTTAATTTGCAAGTTCCTAAAGCAGCATAATAGCAAGGGTAGGTGTAGCTGAGATGGAGTATATCTAGATCAGAATCTATTGTTTCTTCCTGTTGGTGCAACCAGAGGTCTCTATTCAAGGTGGTAATTCATTCTGTTGCACAGTTTTTCAGTATTACTTTTTTCTATAATTTTTCTGTTGAATGATAGGATATGTTATTTCATTTCACTCCTATCTGACTAAAATTTATTTTCCCTACAAGTTAGGCAGCTTATTATGTTACTCAGCTCCATTCACAGAGAGAGGATAAAAAAACAGGTTAATCCAGAAACCAGCCTATGAACAACCTATAGTCTCACAACACTAAAAAAGAGCATTTTGGAAGAGTGATACTGCTTTCTACAGACTTTTTACAAGTAGTGGGTTATATGTCATCTGTGTACAAAGAGGATTAACAGAATTATTTTCTTCAACTCAGCGAAGTTTTGCTTAGGTAAGTCACAAAACATATTCCAGTAAAACTCACTTCCAGAAAAGAACCTGTAGCTTTTCTACATGAAATGTTCCTTTTGTCCAGGGAGCTACGTTTCTAAGCTTGTGCTGCATGTAACAGATAACCATGGAACTAGCTTCATTTATCCTTTCTTGCTGGAGTGAAAGTTCCTTTTACACATTTTTTCTTCAGCCAGACTGCCACAGAACATGCTGGTTTCTTGTCCTGGTGATGGAAATCTTCGCAAAGATTATCAGTTGTGGCAACAGAACAGCTGGGTCAACAGAAACAGCATCTTTGAGGAAATTTTGAGGAGAGATTCAGATCTGTGAATGTGCTGAAAAACTCCATCATGCAATTTTTGCATGGTAGCAAGGGTGAAAGAAACGAACAAAGGTGGTGTCTGTAGTCAAAAAAAGACAAAACTTACTTCACTGACATTGAGGGTAACATGTTTTACTTTGTATTTGTGAGAACATAAGAGTACATATGTAACCATTTGCTCTGTTTGATGAACAGTACTTTGTTGAATCATAGTAACAATGTTACAACGTGCCTACCTTCTCTTCTTTCCTGACACCTTTTCTGCCTTTTGTATGTTTATCTCTTTATTGTAAAAACAAAAGAGAAAAATGTAGTAATTGCTGTAAAGTCCCTGATGGAGATAGTGTATTTGTAACTTTTAACTCTGTGTCTCCTTTGTGTCTATCTTCTGTAGATCTACAGAAACATAAAAGCATAGAAAATTTTCACCAGCTTGATGTAAAATACTTCTTCAGCAGAGTCTGTGATGATCTGCAGAATGCACATATAGGGAATTAATTTGTTGAACATGCTCACTCATTTCTATAGCTACTTATGTTTCTGCAGAAGACTAGTGTTCTATAAGTTTACTTCTAGTTTGCGCAAAAGTTCTGTATTTCTGTCTGTTATGTACAGGAACATCAGAGATAACATGTGAGGTATGTGACACATATGCACGGGCAAATTTGTAGGATCTAGTGTTAACTTTTAGTAATGATCGTTTGGCTATTTTGTATTTATTAGTCTTGATCTGTAAATATCCTCTTCTGTATTTTTGTCTAGTTATTAGGTCTGTAGAACATATTGCTGGTCAATGAATCTACCAGTTCTTAAGAAATCTTCATTTTTTAATCTCTTCTTTATTCAAACCCAAAGATATGTAGAGCTAAAGGAAAAGGAATTATACTGGCCATTTGAAACAAATCAACTTGGCATACTTCTTCTATATGACACCAATGTAATAGCTGCATGGTTGGAAGACTATAATCCAGAAATATTGACATGAAAAATTAAAGTGTCCAAAACTTTTTTCTAAGAGAGGTTGTGTAAGAAAGACAAAAACCTTTACCTTCTCCAAGGTGGAAAGGAAGACTCAGTCCTATAGTTTACCAGACTTCGTAAACTGGCTCCTTGGAAATGTACTAAAGACGTCTTTAAATTCTGGGATAAGAGTGTGTAAGCACAATGTAAATACCTTTTTACAGTTACACATCTGTGAAGTTAAAGAATCTGGAATGGAAGACTCTCTTGGGTCCTGGAGCCTGAAGTTTACTAGAGAATGATCAGATTTTCTCTGATATTAATCTTGCTCAGTGACTTGACCACTCTGGGCAGCATTAACAAGTGCGCTGTCAGTTTGTCAAGGAAGTGACCCTTTCCTTCTACTCATCCCTAGTGAAAGCACATCTGCAGTGCTATGTCTTGTTCTGGGGTCCGCACTACAAGAAAGACATGGCCATTCTCAAATAAGTGCAGTAAAATCCTTCCACTGGGAGCATGTTGGCAACTGGCCTAACACAAATAATTTGGTTAAAAAGAAGGGAAAAAAGCAGTAACAAAAGTTAAATTAATTTCCATGCTTTTCCATCTTACAAATTCCCTTAAAATAGATTGCATTTTTCAAGTTATTCAGTATACAAAATTACACACTGAGTCATTTTTGTGAAAAAAACGTTGGACTGGTGTTCAATTCATGAGGAGTTCATAGTCAGCATTTGTATTCATAACTTGAACTGTGGGTATGGTGACTACAAAGCATGTTAGAGTTCCTTATGGTAAATGTTTAATCTTTAGTATCTTTTAAATTGTTATTTTCATTTTACTGTAAATAAATGTCCTAAGTATATCTTGTTTCCTACTCACACAGGCATGATCTGTCTCATTTTTGCACAAGCACGAAGTAATCATGTTCTTTAAGAACATGGGAAGATACTTTTCCAATACAGGGTAAGTTGTTTCAGTGTCTACTGAAACAAGGCTTCTGAAATGGAGGCAAGCCTTCTTTTTTAATTTTCTCCAGGAAGGGACTGAAAGAAATGAAAAATTAATTTGTACAGCATGATAAGGCGATTCAAATGTAAGAATTCCAGTCAGGCCTTGCAGACCAGATGGCTTTTAATTTTCTGGCAATGATGTTAATTGGAAGTCAGGATGTAAACTTCTTTTTTAATCAACTTTAGGCAATTGAGGTTTTTTTCCTAATCATATAAACAGCTGCACAACATCTCAGCATCTGTGTCCCATTGTACAGTACGCATTAGCCAGGACAAGTAAAACTATAAAAAACAATAACCTTAAGTAAAGTTGTAGGCCACTGCTAACTACTTTAAAGACTCTGAAAAGGAACCTTCAGTTTTTTCTGAATGTCTTACTTCTTCCCTCTCCATTTCTCCAATAAAATTTCTAAAAATCTTAAAAAAACCCCTTGACATGTATTTAGACACTAAAAAGTTAAACTCGTTGTTCAGCATAAAAAAAAAAATTAAAAGTCTCAGTTCCTTATTATAAAACAAGTAGGTTAGAATTTTATAACTTTCTCTTTTTGGTACACTCTTAACTGAGTATATACATAGAATCTTAATTGTATTAGCACATTAGTGATTTCACTGTTCTCCTTTTCAAACTGAAGAAAAACTGAAAGATCTGTCTTGCAGTAAAAATGATGTTACAATATCAAATTAGGAATTAATTATAGGACAAAGAAAAACTAGGAGTGCATTTCAAAAGCTAGAAATAGGTTTTCACAATTGCCATAATTGTCATAATTCCAGATGTTATTAACTGAAAGAAAGAAATTGAATAACTAATATCTAGCTTTGCTTTATCCCCCCTTTTTTTTTCTTACAAAGCCTAGAAAACAGAATAATATTCTAGACTGCCTATTTGGATTACCTTCTGTAACAAACTTTGCACATTACTATGGTAATTATCATAATATGGGACAAATATTTGTCATGCTTGCAAAAAGTGATCAGTATCATTTGAATATATACTCATTTTTTCCTTAGGTTATTTTGACAGAGGCCAAAGATGGTTTTGTCTCCTGTTTTATTATTTTATATATTGGTTACAATAGTACAAAGAACTCCACATTCTTGATGAGCCCTAAAATAAACAACAAATATACACAATATAAAGAAGCCAATGTTTTTGTAAGCATGAGCAAATAGATAACATATTTTCTCCACCTAGAGCATTTTCAATGCACATTATCTTATGGAAAACATGAAAAATATGCCAGAAGGAGCATTCAGAATAAAAAACCAAAAATGCATATATATATATATATTGTTTGTTGAAATTAGAAATATAAGGAAAAAGTACCATTAAACACTACATTAGCATCTTTTATTTTTCCCCTGCCACATTCCAGTATCTCCAGTTTACTTTTCTAGTGGGATTACCTACAATTTTGCCAGTAAATCATAGTGTTTAAAAAGAAAAAAAAGCTCAAAATAAGTATTATGCTGCCTGTATATACACATGTGTCTCTGGTTCTGCGCACACCCTTTCTTTCACCCCTTCTCTACCATACAATTTTAAAAATTCTTGACTAGTATCAACAAAAAATGACTAGAGTATAGGTACTTGAAATACATATTTTTAACATTTTTGTGAAAACATGTAAGTAGAGAGGAAAGGTTTGGCAAGTGTCCTAATTGCAAAAAAACTGCATAAAGAAACCATATTTTGTAAGACATACACAGACTCATCAAGCCTAAATAAGAATTAGAAAATCAAGCCCATAGGTCCTTTAAAGGCAAATCAATCATATAAGGAAAAGCAGAAATCCAGATTTCACAAGGGCCATTTCAACAGAATCCTCATGAAATTCAATAGGTATGGATCCGTCTTGGAATTAACTTCAAACACATAGCAGGCTGCAATAGCACAGCCAGCAGTAAGGGGAAGTGACTATCTCACTCTTCTCATGAGGCTGGATGTGAAATGTGCTGCATCCAGCCTTGAGCTTACCCAGTACAAGAGGGATGAGGACAAACTGGAGAGAGTTCAGCAGAGGAAGGGCCACCAGTGTGGTAAGGGACTGGAGCAAATGACATTCAAAGGCAAGGCTGAGGTAAATGGGCTGGTTTGGCCTGGAGAATAGACGGCTCAAGCACGGGGGGGAGCTAATTTCAGTCTTCCACAACCTACAGGGTGGTTGCAGAGAAGAAAGAGACAGATTCTTCTCAGAGGTGCACAGTGAAAGGTCAAGAGGCAGCCATCATAAATTGTACCAAGGGATAGCTCATTGAGCAAAAGGGACAAATTCTTCCTGTGAGGTTGGTCCAGCACTGGCAAGAGCTGTGCATGGAGCCTGGGCGATGTCTAACATTCTGAACTTCAGAACTCTTTGGGAAATCCAGTCAGGCTACAAATGCATATTATTTCTGATTTCAGCTTATACTGAAAATCTTAAACAAGCTCTTGCATAGATGTTCATATTTGAATTTCTAATCCCAGATGAAGCCGTAAAATGAAAGGATATTTTCATTTGGTGTAGGCAAGCTTTCCATGTCATCCTTATTTTATTTCAAATTATTCATTATTATTTATCAATGTATTGTGATAGCTCCTCCTCCAAGTCAGGCTTTGGAAGATAAGCCTGGTCTGAAGCTTAGACTTTAAAAGTGTTCCACATCCTGTGGAAACTGATTTCTGAGTCTTAAAACTGTGCTCCATTTCTCTTATTGTAGATAGAAAAACCTGAAGTCAGCTACGTTAATTATCAGAAAAGTTCGTATCTGCTTCTGGATCTGAACCCTGTGGGTCAGCTCCATCATTATTTAAATGCTACTCCTGAGAGGTCCTGTTGTGGACCTGCTTTAGAATAAAATGTTTCAGTGAAGTTTTTCTTTAATAAGTCATTAACACTAGAAGAGAATTACGCCTTATTAGTCTAGAAAATAACTTTTATGACTACATAATTAATTGGCAGTTATCATTTCTTTCATTTCACTGAAAATTCAAAAACTTGGGGTCAATAAATTGAATAATAGTAGAGCTTCTAGCTAGGTTTCTGGAAAAGTCATTATCACAGTTGTCAGCCATTTCCCTCTGATTCTTGGCCAAACTGTTGAAAAATAATGTTAATAGCACACTGTAGCAGCTAGCAGTGGTCTGTATCTATAACTGTATCTCTTTGAACCAACAGTTATTCAGAAGGGCTGCACTGAAATCTGTTTGATAATCATCCATGATGGTTTCAGCATAACAGACAAGAGCTAGGATCGTGTCCATAAACTTCACATTAACATATTTCTACTTTAATAGGTCTCTGTTCCATGACATCTTAACTATCTTAATTGCCATTTTTCCTTTACCCACTTACTATTTTTCTGACATTGGCTTAAGTTCCTTATTCTTGGAAAATCAAAAGCATGACAATAGGATATTGAAGTTTTGTCCATATTAATGTCTAGAGTCAATTTAATTTCTGAGTAGATGCTTCAGTTACTGGCCCTGTCATCACTCCTTACTGTAATTATTTGCAATTCACTTCATATTGTCCTTCTTCACAATGGGATTAAAAAAAAAATAACTTGAATTCAGATATTTGTTAGCAATGTTGCCGTCAGTGTTCATAAGGCAACTACCTTACTAGATTACATCAAATTTCCTTCTTTTTGTCAGCAAATATCAGGTCTTCTGTGGTGTGATCCTACATAACCCTGTATTATGACTAGAATATTATTCAAGCCAAGGAACTACACCAAAGACATTGACTGAACCTTGTAAATTGAGGTCTGTGACAACAGCAGAATTATATTTTATAACATCACCTATTTGTGTATACAGAACTCTTTCATAATAATGCTTAATATCAATAGTTAAAAATTGTAGTATGCATTGGTGACTTCTTTCCTATATCAAGTTTTTATTTACCTCTTGAATTCTCATGTAAAGGGAGCAACAGAAGGATTAGCAGTCCACTGAAGTGCTAATCTATTTGATTCTTAGTATCGGTGAAGTAAGCAGTGATGTATTCACTCTCTATGTAAGCTGCATGAGCAAGCAAAAGAACCAATAGAAGAGCAAAATTTCTAAACACTTCAGGTAGTTTATTTTTCTCTGCTGGACTAGAGAAATCTCTATTTGGCTTGCATGATGTTCTTTTGCATTAGGAATGTTCCTCTGGGATTTTGGCTACCTTTCTTCATTGTCTGGGTTTCCCAGCTACACGTTTCTAGTCATGGCTTTCCTTCTATTGGCTGAAAGGCTTTCCCATAGAGGTGGAACTGCCAACAATACCTCTTACTGATCCGTATCCTCCACAGCTCCCAAACCTTTGTTTCTTTTGCTCTTGCTTTTCTTCTTTCAGCTTAGCCTTTCAAAAATTTTCTTATTAAATCAGCCACTCATCTTCCATTCTAGATATCCCACTAAACAGTATTATTATAGGACAGCTGATGATCCAGGTCAAAGTCAACTTTGCAGGCACAGTGTACATATCTCTTTTCCCCTGCTTGTAAGAACAGAGTTCTCCTAGGTAAACTGTGGTGCTCAGACTGTGGTGACAACTTTGATTTCATTTGATTCTCCTCTAGGGAAAGCTCCATGTTGGACTGTATCAGGACACAAGTCCTTAGTAGGACATTACTCACCATAAGTATGCCCCCAAAAGACTCCCCTCAAAAGTGGTCATATGGGAACTGTGTTAAAAGACAAGTTCCAGGAAACAAAAAGACCTCACAGCCTCATTTCAGGCTAAGCCAGAAGAAATTATGAAAATAAAGTCAGCTATGTTAATCTACTGTTTTAATGATATTGTACATATGCAAGAAAGACAGATTTAACAGTCATGTATAGAAATGCAATCTCCCCATCCATGGCTATTAGCACCACTTCAAGAAAACAAGTACTCTTGTTCCCAAAAGGCAGTCATCATTCTTAAAAGCAGAGAGCAACCACTAGTGACTCATCAGCCTTTGGATAACAACAGGATTCCTCTATAAGTACTGTACAGGTTATTTCAGCTTTGCCTACATAATATTAACAGCAGTATCCTACTTCTATTCCTTTAGCAATAACCAATGTAGTAATTTTTCATTTATACACTTCTATGATAACTAATCCAGGGAAAGACACTAGGCATACTTGCAATATTCAGTATGCATTTCGTGATGTATACTGTGTTGTATACTGTGTGCATTCCTTTAACTTGAGGATCTAAATAATATTAAAAAGGCTACATGCATACACACACCTATGACAAACATAAATGTAATAACCACAAAAATTACTTTTAAAAATCTATTAACCACTAGAAGCAAAATTCCATTATTGTACAGTATAAATTGTCCTTCATTTATGTTTTGCCTTTTTAAGGACCGTTGTGCTGCTATTCAAGGACACTATGATTCCATTCAGGATTTGGCAACTCCACACTTCCTAGTTTTATTTTTTTTCATTATACTTCCCCAAGTATAGATGGTTTCAATTTGCAAGGAAACAAAGAAACCACAAAACAAAAATCAAAACACCCAAGTTATGTTTCCCATTACCACTAGTGCTCTAGGGAAAGAAGTAACATATCACCACTGCTGGAGGAACTTTTGTAAAACCTGCTACTATTTATACAGATTTGGGGTCTTTATGTGCAAGGAAGGCAAACTGATCTAGATAGCTGTTATGGGTTTGTGTGGCATGGTTTTTTTGGTAGCTGGGGAGGGGCCACAGGGGTGGCTCCTGTGAGAAGCTGCTAGAAGCTTCCCTGGCTCCAAGTTGGACCTGCCTCTGTCCGAGGCCAACCCGATCAGTGACAGTGGTAGCGCCTCTGGGAGAACAGATTTTAGAGGGGAAATCTTTAGTGAGTAGTGGGATTGGAATGTGAAAGGAATACCTATGCAGATACTGAGATCAGTGAAGAAGGAGGAGGAGGGGATGCCCTTGCAACCCATGGTGAGATGTCAGGCTCTCCCCCTGCAGCCCATGGAGGGGAGCGGGGGAGCAGATGCCCACCTGCAGCCTCTGGAGAAGCTCATGCTGGAGCAGTCAGATGCCCCCAAAGATGGCCATGACTCCATGGGAAAGCCTGCACTGGAGCAGTCTGTGGCTGAAGATCAGCCCATGGAAAGGACCCACGCCAGGAAAGTTCAGGAAGAACTGAAGCCCGCAGAAAGGACCCACCCCAGGGAAGTTTGTGAGGAGCTGCAGCCTGTGGAAAGGACTCATGTTGGAGAATTTCATGGAGGACTGTCTCCTGGGGAGGGACCCCACACTGGAGCAGGGGAAGATTGAGGGGTCGTCCCCCTGAGGAGGAAGGAGCAGCAGACACAATGTGTGGTAAGCTAACCCCAACCCCCGTCCCCTGTTCCCCTGTGCCACGGGGGGGAGGAGGGAGAGAGAACCAGGAGTGGAGTTGAGGCAGGAAGGAAGGAGGTGTTCTAAGGTTTGGGTTTACTTCCCATTATCCTTATTTTGATTTGATTTGTAGTAAATTAAATTTATTTTGTCTCTTCCCGAGGTTAGGCCTGTTTTTTGCCAGTGACCGTAATCGGTGAGTGATCCCTCCCAGTCCTTATCTTGACCCATGAGCTTTTCTTTATAGTTTCTCCTCATCCCACCATGGCCAGGGAGGGGAGGAGTGAGTGAGCAGCTGCGTGGTGCTCTGTTACCAGCTGGCCTTAAACCACGACAATAGTGTAATACATTTCAAATAGAACCTGGATTCTGCTTCCAAGATGGCAACTGAATCTCCAAGCAATTGATTACCCTCCCGCTTCTTTGTCTGTAAAGTAGAAGCAACATTCTCTTTCCAACATAGTTTCAAGTGTTGTTACACAGAAATTGTGCACTAGACACTAATCCGCAATGATCAGTTCAGCTCAGTTTGAAAATTTACATTTGTCAGAAGGCAACAACTTTCACACTGGAACTCTGCCTTGACTGGATACATGCTAGTGAATTGGAGCTGAAAGTCTCTTTATCAGATAGTCCTCCAAGAATATCAGGTGTTATTAGACCTATCTTAACAATCTTCAGTCACACAGAATGTGTTAGTAAAAGAAATAAATTGCTGAATTGCAAAAACATTAGAGATTTAGTGGTGATAAGGGAGAAAGAGAAAGTTCTTTCCCTCATCTCCTCACTCTCTCCCAGGTATTAAGGGCTATGTTGAACTGCCTTCCAGGACTAGACAGAAAAGCTTAAGTCCTTGAGGCTTCACCAAACATGAAAACAGCATTCCAGCACAAGCCCTGCCATTTTGGGCTACCATTGAATAACTTAAAATAATCCTGAAATCTCTTCAAAATGTTGCTAAGAAATAGATTGGAAACTAACAACTGTTGAAATGCAACTTTATTAAAAGAAAGATTCTTCCATAATTTGTTCAATTTTATAAGATTGCAAATTTATTGTATTCTTTCTAATGGCATATATTGAAAATAATTTCTTATCTTGTCCTTGAGAGTTCTGATACAAGAACCATCCTGTACCCCTCAAGATTGAGAATTTCCCAAGGGCTTGATCACTGCAGCCCAGGCTACCTCCAGTCTTGACCTGTCCAATAAATTCTTCTGCATTAGTGAGCAACATGTCTAGCAGTGCCTCTCCTCTGGTTGGTCTCTCCATCACCTGTACCAAGAAGTTGTCCTCAATGCACTCCAGTAGTTTCCTGGACTGCTTGGATTTCACTGCGCCACTTTTCCAGCAGATGTCGGGGTGTTTGAAGTCTGTGCAATCGATCCCATTTTTGGCATGGAGAGCAACTCCCCCCACCTCTCCTTCCTTGCCTGTCCTTCTGAATACTTTATAGCCAACAGTCACAGCACTCCAATCATGCAATTCATCCCACAAGTTTCTGTGATAGCAACCAGGTCATAGTTTTCCATCTGGGCAGAGGTTACCAGCTCCTTCTATTTGTTTCCCATGCTGTGTGCATTGGTACAGAAGCACTTCAGCTGGGCTGTCGGCCACTTCCCCATTTTAGAGGAGCTCACCCTAATTCCCTTTTAGGGAAGCCAACAGGGCCCCCAACAGGGCTTTCCCTGTTGCTTCCCAATACTTCAGCAACCCTTATTCAGTGCTTAGAACAGCATCCCTTTCTCCCACTATATCTAGTTTAAAGCTTTGTTTATAAATCCAGCCAGCTTATTGCCCGGGACACTCTTGCTCACAATTGGTCAGCTGAGCCTCATCACCTGTCAACAGGCCCAGTTTCTCAAAGATATGTCCAAGGTCGTAGAAGCCGAGACCTTGAGCATGGCAGCAGCCCTGCAGCCAGCCATTCACCTGTTCAATTCATCTCCTTTTTCTCGAACCGCCTTCTCTGACTTGGAGGATAGGGGAGAACACCACCTGTACTCCCAATCCCTTAAAGTCTCTTTTGATATTTCTGTGTTGCCTCATTGCAGCATCATTCGATCCTACTTGGAATAGTAGAAATGGGTGATAATCCACAGGCTTTACCAGGCTCAGCAGCCCATCCATGACATCACGGATGCGAGCTCCTGGCAGGCAACCAACTTCTCTAGAGATACTGTCTGGGCAATAAATGGGCACTTTGGTGTCTCTCAGCAAGGAGTCTCCAATTACAAATACCCTACACA
Source organism: Buteo buteo (assembly GCF_964188355.1). Taxonomy (NCBI): domain Eukaryota; kingdom Metazoa; phylum Chordata; class Aves; order Accipitriformes; family Accipitridae; genus Buteo; species Buteo buteo. Next base: position 21,934,944 of record NC_134204.1, read on the forward strand.
CTTTTCTGGTGGCACTGGTTCTAATGTGGGTAGGTGGTTGGACCAACTTTGCAGTTGGCCTTTCTTGGGTCTTGCCCGTTACTCACTCTCTCTTCATTCTCCAGCCTGAAGGCATAGTATCTCTTATGTAGTGGCACTTCAGGGGAATGGGGAAGATTCCTCCTCTTTTAGCCAGAAAAGGGCTTCATGCTGACATTAAAGAATTTTTAGCTGAATTCTGGCGATATTTACCACCAGGGGTAAATCATATCTCCAAAACTGAACTGTAGGACCTGATAAATCATCTACCAGTTTGCAGTGAATAACTGAAGAGTAAGCCCAGTAAGCTAATTAATTATTTCCCAAATCTCTGCCCTGGGTAATGAATCTAAGATCCAGAACTCCAACATGTACTATGGAACAGTACAGAATGATACACATCATTTAATGTCGTCCCATTGAAACCAGTGGCAAAAGTTCCATTTCCTTTCAACCTAGTCAGAACTTTATTCAAATACTAATTGTAAAATAACTGTTTCTGTAAAACAGAAATGAATTGAACTCATCTGATGTGTTGAAGGCAGAAGGGGAAAGACAAGAGAAACAAATTACTAGCAGAAATTTCTCAGTCCCTGTATCTATTTGTCAGGAAGAACAGTATACATGAAAGATTAGACTGGCAAGTCCTTTTAAAACGTTGCTGCAATTATTTATCTACATGAGGGAAATGCCAGCATACAGAGTCAGTGTTCATGCACACTTCAGAAATTGTTTTAAGAAAATGTTTGGTTTATAGTCATGCACTGCAGTATCAATGACATTGGTATAAGACTTATTTTGAATCATTTAGAGGATTTCCTGCCAATATTGGGAAGGGGCCATTGCTTCTCTGCATGTGACGTACCACATTCAGAAGAGGATTTCCCAGCCAAAAAGGTATGACAAATAATCTATGCTTATTTATGATTTCATCTTATGAATTAATTCTGCTTGTTCATGGCTACACTGACTTACTGGAATAATTTAAAAATTGGGGGGATTTTCACTATAATATTCCATATTATGGGGATTTACAGTATAACAGATTCCAGGCACAGGCTTTGGCCTGCTGCAAACATTTCAGCAAGGAGTTTAATTTGCTTTTTTATTTCATAATGTTCAAGACAGACAGTTCTGCTTCATGAGGAAGGAATCCATGTTCAGTTAGCACACATCTTTTAAATAGTCTATAATTTGATTTTGTTACTTAGTATTCTTACCACTGGAGAAATGCTCTTTAGTCAAAAGAAAAAGTCCTGTGTCTTTAGCACACTGTGGACAATGCATATTGTGTTAACAATTCTAAACTTAATTTAGCACAACAATTGTCTACAAATGCATTCCATTGTTGTGTTCTGTATAATAGCATTATCTTAGGAATTAGCACTTAATGGTAAACAAAGGTGTTTATTCCTACGAGCAGGAGCCTGCCAGGTGACTGGAATTTAGTTTTATGTTATGCTCTATATAGTCAAATACTAGAGCTACACTTATAATAAGAAAATAAAAATTAGAAAGTTATTTTAAAAGAACAGTTAAAGAAACTTCTGCTCATCCAGATCATGCTGTTCTTATTACTTTCATAAACTCCTATTTTTCCATGACTGTATTCAAATTCTGTGCCTCAGAAAATCATTCTTGGTGAAAAGTTCCTAATCCAGTCACAATCAACATTAAGAATAATAAAAAGAAAGCATCTATAAATCAGCAGCTGGGAGTTGTACTAAGGAAAGGCTTGCAGCTAAGATCAGAGTGAGGTTCAATACACGGACATTGAAGACATGCGTTCAAGTATCTGCTCACTAGAATACACAGAGCTATCTATTGAAATTGCCAGGAGAAAGTGTCTGAAAAAGTTTTAAATCTGAATCGAAGTTTTGATTTTAGAAATAAACAGGAATTAAATAAAAAGGGTGTTCCTCCAAGGCAGTGTTATCATACTAATATGTGTATAGGTTTCATTCTTAATGTATTACTAACGCTGAGCAAAGAATTTATTCATTGGACTTCTTACAGCACATCCCACAGAGTTTCATATGTCTATCTGCTCTAAGCACAAAGAGCCCTTCTGCATCACTGAACTCTTCATAGACTGGGGACTTAATTTTGAAATATTCATCTCCTTTTACTCCTTGCTTGTTTGTCAGATTGCAAGAAATACAAGTAGATGGAAATCAATGGAAAATGTAACATCAGTCAGTCAAATGTGAAAAGTCATGTTAATTAAGTCTACATATACAATATAAAGTGAAATTAAAATAAAAAGCTGGTATCTCAAGAAATTTGTTCTTGAAAACAGCTACTTAAGCTTTTCTAAAGGGAAACCATGCCACACAAATCTAATTAAATTCTTTGAAGGAGATCACACAGTTCTTATTTATCTAATAACCTGCTTGGGCTTGGAGAAGGTTTTCTGCCATATAGGAAGATAATGAAATATGGAAAGGTATTTTCATAATTAAGTAATTAGTTAAAACAAAAGAAACAAAAGATAGAAACAAATGGTCAGGCTCTGCCTTGGAAGAAGATTATCATTGGAGTTCCATGGGAATGTGCATTGAGGTCCTTGCTATTCAATGAAGTCCTAAACAACTTATAAAAAGAAGACTGAGCAATGAGATGACAAAGTTTGATGATGATACTAGGTCACAGTAGTAAAAGTAACAGCTAACTGTGAAGAAGAGCAGAACACAAGCACAGGACTGAGTGATCAGACAATAAAACAGCAGGTGAAATTTAATATAGAAAAATGTAATGTAATGCCCATGAAAAAAAAATTTCTAACTTCACATATAAAACAAGAGCTCTGAACTTATCATTACCACTCAGGAGACTGTGAAGTTAAGACTCCATGGAAACATAACCTCACTGCTCAGTCGTTAAAAAAAAAGCAGATTTTTGACATTATTAGGAAAGGAATAGGACACGAAACAAAGCACAGCATGATACCACTGTATAAATAAGTGTTCAGGCACATCTTGAAACACTGCATGTAGTTCTGGCCTATCGACATTTCAAAAAGAACTTTATATACTTCAGAGAGGTTCAGAGGTCAGTAACAAGAGTGACTAAATGTATGGAAAAGCTTCTTTGCAAAGAGTTGCTAAATAACAATAATAACCACATTAAGAAGCAGCATGAAGAGATAGATCAGACTGATCCAAGAGTGATTAGAGATTGGGAGAAACCTTTGGTTATGTCTATTCCAGCTTCCTGTTCAAAGTGTAATCAATACTGAATTCAGACTAACATGCTCTAGAGGTTTGTCCAGTTAGGTCTTGCTGGGTCATCCTCCAAAGATGGAGACTGAACAACCTCTCTGTGCAACTTGCCAATGCTAAGTTGGTCTTCAATGAAAAATGTTTTCTTCATATCCAGTCAAAACCTCCACTCTTTCCACCAAGAACCACTGAATTCACTCGTCTTTATCAATATCTGTAGTCTCCAAAATAAACACAAAAATTACAGGGACAAGTCATCAAATGAAGATGGCAGGAGCAAGGTTCAAAACAGACAAAGGAACAGGAACACAGCTGGCTGAATTGTGGAACTCTTGCTGAGACTTTTGCAGATAATGAAATTTTATGTGGGTTCAAGGAGACTTGGCATATCCATCCACAGAAGAGTAATCCACTGAAGCTTCCTCATGAATGCTTAGGAGATGTGATATTTGCGTAAGTGAACCCTTGTTCTCACCTGACACAGCTGTTACATTAATGCTTTTTAAACTAACAGTTTCTGGTAACACTTACCCACCATTGATGGGAAGCATAGATTCCAATTTTTCAGATCAGTTTTTCTCCTTATTAGTTCTATATAATGATAGCCCATCTCTCCATCCAGAGCTTGTTTACACAATGTGTATCAAACAAAGTTCTTCACAGCTTTAAACACCATGATTTTATAATCTGCCTCTGATAAACCCACCTATGCTGTCCGCAGACCCAAAGCATCAGCTCTGCAGGCAAGTGAGGATTTGTCAAAAATATGATTAAGGCTCATGAGGCATTACAAATACTGGTTCTGATGGGCAAGAAACCTCCTTCATGAGTTAGGAAAGCTGACTTTAGTAGTCTTGAACGCTAGGAATTAATGTTACTTGCTACATTCAAAGTGCTCCTAAAATGTCCCCAAAGCCCCTCCACTAGTGCTCTCCCTGACTATCTGCAGCAGTACGTCACTCATTTGGTACTTAACTTCTCCTGCGTACACTTTGCTGATCATTAAAAATAGTTCCAAATGTCCTGTCTCATACTTTGCATCAGCTGACTCCAGAATCTACATTCATGTATTTAAGCCATTTCAATTGGGAAGGGGGAGGAAACAAAGATAAGTCACCCTGACAAACACAAACAGAACAAAATCAAAAAATTTAAGACCATAATTCTCCATCTCAGAGAAATTTTGCTGTTTGTATGGCCTACTAACAAGAAACAGACCTTGAAGCTAACAGCTGCAAGTTAAAGTATTTTAATATCAAAAGTCAAGAGCCAAAATACGAATGTATTATAACTGTTTTACAACTGACATGTCTGTATTTATGATGGATGCCATTAATTCTGTTATTTTATTTTAGATAATAAATCCTGAAGACCTAATGAAATGTGAAAAATGAAGCAAGAAAATAGTACAGACACAAGGAAAGACAAATCTGGAGGAACATTTGTAGGTAGGGAGAAATCACTATATTTTGTAGTGTCCATGAATGATATGTAACTGCCACAGTGGTTATATTTACTGAGCTGGCCATTGACATTTTGAATTTTAGGAGCATAAAAAGGTACCTGAATTCATTTCAAATTAGGATGTGATTATTCTTCCTGTAATATGCTTTATTTTTATCAACTGAAAGCAATTCTAAAAGTTGCTGGCTCAAGATTTAGTTCAAATATGGGAATATACTGAACTTCAGTGGAAAAGGGAGGTTCAAAGATGAAGTGGAAAAAAAGGAAAAAAATTACTCAGGCCAGAGCCAAAAGCTATAAAGTATCTGCATAACCTGGGGGGTGTGTGTGTGTGTGTGTTTTGATTTGGGTTTGAGGAGGTGGGGCTTTTGATTTTATTTTTGTCCTGAGTGGTGAAAAAAGTTGAATAACTCAGTAGACAGAAACATGAGAAATCTGCCAGAGGTAAAACACACTAGAAAATAAATCTTTTACCCTGAAGAGAAAGATTTTATTACATCACCCTGTTTTCACTTGATTGAAAGGTATGTCAAAATATCTCTTTTGAAATAGGGAAGAGCCATAACTTCATATTTTACCAAAGATGTTGTCCAAACTACCTTTGAATACTACAGACAATGCAGTCTTAAGAGCTCCACAAAATCTTCTGTTGCATCAGTCATTGCATGATTTCAGGCCAAACAATACTGAAAGGAGTTGCTATGTAAAACAAAATACAAATTCCAGCAGAGGAAGTAAATCATATACTAGGAGTCAAGTCCAGATTTCCAAAGGTGAATCAATCAACAAATTTCATTACAGGCAGACCTGAATATCCTAAAAAACCAAAGCATATGCACATATGTGTTTACTCCCCTCATAAACTGTATTCTTAGTTTAAATTCATTGGGTTAAGAAGTGTTGGTTTTTTTCCAGAATGAAGACACAATCTCACACTGTTTTTCTAGTTTCAAGATACTGACTCCTCAAAGGGTTGACAGTGTAAGAAGAGCTGCACAGAATGATATAAAAGCAGATATATTTGGCCAATGCAGTTTTCTCCACAGCATTTAAAATCTAAGTGTGCAGACTTTTCTGGAAAATTAAGTGTTCAAGTAGGCAGAAAAATGATCCAATACTACCCTAACATCATTTATTTTCCTCTTCTTCCCTTTTCCTAGTAGCTTCACAACCACTTGGAAGTAAAGCCCCATGTGGAAACAATCTACGTCAGGAAGTAGACAGGTAAGAGGAGCACAATTTTCTAACACAGAAGTGAGGAACAAGTAATGCATTTTCATTGTCTGAATGTAAGAATGTGACTTAAGTCAGGAACATAGATTCCTTACCTGTTCAGCAGAGAAAAGGGCACACTCCCATCTTAGGTACCCTGAATTGCCCTGGAGATTGCTTAGTCAGTGGGAAACACAAGCTCCCAACCTGGGCATCTGAAGAGTACCTCTGGTATGACTGCCAATGGCACCCTTCGCTTCCCAAAAGGAACCGTTTCCCAAGCAACTCTGCTTTGATACTTAAAATTTCTGCCTTCATTACTTCTTCATCTGTTCATGGGAGCCATAAAGAAAATTCCATCATTTAGGTAAATTACTTCAACAGAAATAGCAGGTAGCTTGTCGTGTTGTCAAATGAAACTATATTAAGAAGCTTATAAATTACATACCTGGTGTGTCCGAAGGCCTAACCGTGAAACCAGTAACAGAACCATAAACTAGAAAAGGCTCCTTAATTTTATCCTACTGTTAAGGATTCTGTTAATCTTGCTCCGTGATCAAATTAAGCCTTCTACTACCACTACAGCCATACAATTCCTTTCACAAAGTAAACAAAATCAATTGTTGCAACACACCTAGTTGAAAGTCTGCTGTGAAATCTCACTTCCCTGACAGTTATCTTATATTCAGCCTAAATTTCTTCCTGGCCACTCCATTCTTTTTAGTTTTGTACTGATACTTCCTTCAGTTTAAGCAAGATCTTAATCCTTCCTGGTTCCCAGACCATATATCTTCATTGCTATTACATTTTATTTCCTCTTTAAGAGGATTCAGCAGCATGGCACCATATTACTGGTCCACATCATACTTGTCCCATTATGGATAAACCCTTCTCAAACTTGAGTAATAAGAAATGTATGCTATATTCCAGCTGGATGGTTTTCCATTATACAAGCCAACAGTATTCATTTCACTAGTGGAAAAAGTTTGCTTTATGCATTCTAGAATCCCATTTTTCTTTTTCACAGCAACCTCACATTGTTAACTATAGGTAAGTCTGTGATCTACTAAGAGACTGAGGTCTGTCTTGTCTTCTGTACTTTGAAGTCGATAAGCCTCCAATTTATAGCAGAAATATTTGTTATTAAGTCCCCTATATGCGTGACTTTTTGTTTCAAGTTATTATTAAGTTTCTTCCCATTTCAGGTAGTCCACTAGATCACTAACATCTTCACAGGAAATAATCATAGTCTTCCATTTATCGATGATGCCTCATGAGTTGAAATAAATCAGGTCAACAAAACCACAGATTAAATCTTTGTGTAACTTCCCACCAAACTTATAGATATCACTCCATTAGAACCTGCTGCCTGTCCTTTAGATAATTCTTTGTCCAACTTGTAGTTCTTAAACTGATCACTGCCTTCTTGACACTAACTATGGGACATCATATCAAATGTTTCAGTAAAGTCTGGCTAGATTAAATCGATTGTATTTTCTTATCTAGAAAATGAATTAGGGAATAAAGAGAGCAGCTTAGAGCATTCTATTGCAAAACAGTGATGCATTTTAATATTATATTCTTTTTAACTCTTTTTTTTTTCTCCTTTAAAACATGTTCGGTAAACTGTCAGACACCATACTGCCCCCACCCTAAATGGCAGGAAGCCGGTAATAATGCTTTTAAAACAGCAATAATTGGGGACAAACTTTCAGGCACAACAAGCAAAGCTATCTTTTTTTTTTTTTTTAAGAACAAATAATACACATTGGACAGGTCTATTTGGCAGACATGACAAGGAAACAGAATATGATAGGGAAGTAGGGGTATGATTCTGCCTTTTTATACACTTTGACATTTCTTAATTTATTCTAGGAATTTTATTCTAAAATAATTTTTTCTTTCAGTGTTTAAAATACAGTATTATGGGTTTTTTTCTACTCAACACTATTCTTCATAATTGAAAATTTTCTGATTCAGCTAAAACCTTAAACTTTTCTTGCATAAAAGCATTAATAAGAGGGCATCTTCCTGATTCAGACGTTTTATGGCCTATACACAAAGTTTAGATTCAACTTACTTAAAAAATGTGTATGTATGTCTTTTCAATGTTTTTCATATGGATGCCAGTACATCATAGCACTTTTTGCATGCTACTACTATGTACTACCCTATTTCAACATGTTTGAATACAACATTAACTTGAAAATTCCAAGGCTTATCTCAAACCCAAGAATTTGTAATTACATCTCCTTAGGAATTCAGTTCACCTCAAATTAGTAAAACATGCATTCCACATAAACTCAGTTTAGATATTTCTTTGTAGGAAGTTTTATATTATCTGTGTATTTTGACAATTGTACATCTCTACAACAGCCAATTTCTACTCTGATATGAATAGGCTGTTTTTGAAATATAATTTACTTTCAAGTTGCAGTATAAATTTACCAATGACAATATGTATAGTAAATATATTACACACATGTGTTTTCCTTTTTTGTCACTCACTGGTGTTCCTAATCCCTTGTAAGCTCTTGATTGCTCTTTGGAGAAGGCAGTCCAAGAGAACAGATTACATTACCCCACAAATTTTAACTGGTCAGGTTTTAAACCAAGTCTTTCTCAGATTTCAGGTGGACAAAAAGTCCTCAGCTATCTGACAGCTGTAAATGAAACATTTAACTGAATACTACTGGCCAGTCTTAAGCCTTATACTGAGTTAAAGAATAATGCACAGTTTTAACTGGAGTATGGCCACTTCTCCAAAGTGATCTTTTGATTGAAACATATGTCAGCGGACTTTTAAATCCAAAATGTGACCCACATTAACAGATTTCCTAGGGAAGCCTTTTTTAGACCTATACAGATTCATATTTATGAGGCAAAAGAGTAAGACTCAAGAGTTAACTAAAGCGTATTTATATTAAATTAAGCTGCCTCATAACAGTATTTGTATAATAAAACTTTATAGCAAAAGTATATAATCAACTGCAGAACATGCAGTGCATGCAGCAGGAGTAAATGCATGCTGTTTAATGGGTGATTTAGCATCAATGAATAAATTGTCAGAGTCAAACTACAAATTAAACTTATCTCTTTAGTAAGGTTTGCAAATCAAATGAGATTCAGGAGTTACAGACTGTCCATTTCTTACACAAGCAATAACATCCTTATGCTTTTCATCCCAGAAGTGAAAGGGGAGAGATTCATAGTCCCATCTATTCAGCCTAGCGTAGGGTTTATAAAAATCTAACCATTGCTGCAGTTTCTCATAGACAACTGTAATTGTACCATTCAACTGATGAATATTCTTTTCTATCAAGACTTCTATAAGCACAGATACTACCACTTCTCAATTCAATATCTTCTTTTCTAAAAGTAGTTTACCATTTCCAGATCATTTTCCAGTTATTTTACATGTCCAGGGCTTAATGAAAAGAAAAAGGAGAAAAACTGAAATTTCTTTTTCACCATATGTCACAGTAAGAATAGGAACTTTTTCGTCCACTTCCAAAGTTCACATTAATTAAATAATGAAACAAAGAAAACACAGCTAAATGTCAACAGCTTTAATTTGCATGACAGCTGAAGTGCCCTCCTGTGTCAATTTAAGGCCTCGATTATTTTCAGTCTGCATTACCTGTCACCTTTAATAAAAGCTGGTCAAGCAGGGAGAGTTGCAGCATGTTCTCAATTTGGCAATGGCATATCAGCAATTTATCCTAAGACCTGCAGAATTACAGGACACAAGGAAGGCCTGCTCCAAAACCAAATTTCCAAATAATTTCCGCAATAGATTCCTTTCTGCAAATATTAAAAAATTTAAAAATTGAAACTCACTCCAAAGAGGACAGAATTGGGACATACTGTTGCCACTTTCATCCTAGATTCTTCTTCTGTTTAAAAAAAGACAATAAAATGAGACCTGAATTATGGGATCATAACTGCCCATTTTGTACATATTTAAATTCAGTATCCCTTTTTTTCAATGCAGCAAATAGAATTTACTCTAAGCATCTTCAGTAAAACTTCCATAAGGCATTTCCTTTCAAAAAAATCAAAATGAGTGATTTAATTCGTTTTCCCCTAAAATAATCTGTATAAAAATGGTGTTATGATGCCAAAAGATAAGCCTCTTCATCTAAATTGTGGATTCACTTAAAATGCTAGACATTCCCCTCACTGCTTTCCATTCTTCATTATGCCACAAATCTCATTGGTCATGCACAGATCTTTTAACACAGAAGTATTATATTTTTAAATTATAAGCTTCTATGGCTGGAATTGTGAAATTGCAACGGCATGAAAAAAAGATTGTGACGGTAGGGATATGTACAGAGGTGCCTGCTGTTGAACTTCAACAGAGTCCATACTTGTGTCCACTTATAAAATTTTCTGCAGCTCTCAAAACATAAATTTAGTGCTTGAGCTCTGAGTCTCCAGAAGCACTGAATGAGCACAGAGGAGCAGATTTCTGGCACTACATAGAGTGCTGTATAGACATAACAAGTGCCTGAGAATCAGGCAATCAACTGCTAACATGCCTTTTCTCACAGCCAATAAATGAAAGTGCTTACAAATATAATCCATTTTACATCCATTGAACCCATTTCATACAATAACATCACAAATTTATTTTTTCTAGAGATTTGCCATTATAAAACACATGTTAAAAAAAAAAAAAGTACTGTGGAGAGATGAGGGAGAAGAGGTCATTGTTAACCATTTGGATAGGTTTGAGAGATATAAATGTGCAAGATCTGGACACAAATTTGTAATGCCTTATTGCAAAGCTCAGAATAAATTGCTTACCTCTGTCCACACAAGCATTCCCTATATTGACAACATTTTCACCTACTGTGAAACTGGCACTATACAAACTCAGTCCTGTAACTAAAAATATTGCCCTTTTCCAAAATTTAAGACTTCTTTAACAATAGTATGTAAGCTTCCAGAAATTAAAATCTTAGAAAATCTCATGTATCCATTTATGCACAGTTAAAAATGTTGAGGCAAAGTTCCCTGAAAATATTACACAGCAAGAGGAAAAATTCCAGTTCTTTACTCCAGCAGAGGAATGTCAACAAACAGCCTCAACTCCAGGTGTCCTGTGCTTATAAAGGAATTTTTTGTTATTTAGATTGTTGTTTTCATGTAATAAACTTTGTGGCAGTTTATTTTATATTTATGTTCCAATAAGAAGTCCCAACTTTAAACACATTTTTCCCCACTCTTCTGTTTCTCAAATACTATATAAAACCATATATCTTACCTTTACTGGCTTTGCTGAAGAGACAGCTTCCTAGATTCTGTTCTGGTACTTTGAAAAACTTGCACTTTTTAGTGCTTCATGAATGAAAGAAATGGTTAGAAATACAGTTTGTTGTTTGAGTCTTGTCATTCCCTGCTCCTGTATACTAACCAGCCAATAAATCATTCTATATGGCAGCCTTGTAACCTCTGACTACCAACTAAACAACATGCATCTTCAAACACATCTGGCACTGATACTGTCCAGTCCATAATCTTGGAGTTTCTCACACCCCTAAAGAAAGGATGCTTACAATGTTATTTCTGTGTTGCCTTGGTGATGTCATGAATGTACTTTTGTTTCTATAGCACTCAGAAAGGAATTCTTACATCAGAAGTAGATTTTGTTTCTTAATAAAGCTGGACATCCGTGATAGACTGCTGTATAGAGAAGAACAAAAACATTGTTTTGCTGAGATTTGTGTAAGCAAGTTTTTATTAGCTATTCCTCTGAGTTGTAACCCCAAACTTTTCACCTGAGTTGTTACACCCAAACTTTTCCTCTCCAACCTAACTAGGACAAACTGCACACTTCCTTCCCCTGGTCATTTCCTCTCCAAAAACACTTTTGTGACATGACTGAGTATTTTAAAGCTCCAGAAGAATTGGGGGGGTGGGCAGGAAGGTGGTGGGTCATGGACAGATGTCGTGGTTTAACCCCAGCCGGCAACTAAGCACCACGCAGCCGCTCACTCACACCTCCCTCAGAGGGGTGGGGGAGAAAATTGGGAAAAGAAGTAAAACTCGTGGGTTGAGATAAGAATGGTTTAATAGAACAGAAAAGAAGAAACTAATAATGATAATGATAACACTAATAAAATGACAACAGCAATAATAAAAGGATAGGAATGTACAAATCATGTACAGTGCAATTGCTCACCACCTGCCAATCGACACCCAGCTAGTCCCCTGAGCGGCGATGTCCCGGCCCCACTCCCCCCAGTTCATATATTAGATGTGACGTCACATAGTATGGAATACACCGTTGGCCACTTTGGTTCAGGTGCCCTGGCTGTGTCCTGTGCCAGCTTCTTGTGCCCCTCCAGCTTTCTGGCTGGCTAAGGATGAGAAGCTGAAAAATCCTTGACTTTAGACTAAACACTACTTAGCAACTACTGGGGTTGGGCCTTGGGAGTCCCCAGGTGCTTTCTGCCAGAGGCTCCAGGTAGGGCCATTCTCTCCAGCTGCAGTATAGAGCACATTCTTAACATCTTGTCCTGCCCGGACTGGCCCAAGGGCTACTGCTTGAACAATCTCCCATTTAATTTGTTCAAAGGCTTGTTGTTGTTTAGGGCCCCATTTAAAACCATTCTTCTTCTGGGTCACTTGATAGAGAGGGCTTACAGTCATACTGTAATTTGGAATGTGCATTCTCCAAAACCCCACGACACCTAAGAAGGCCTGTGTTTCCTTTCAATTAGTTTGTGGAGACATAGCTGCTATTTTGTTAATCACGTCCATTAGGATCTGATGATGTCCATCTTGCCATTTTATTCCTAAAAACCGGATCTCCTGCGCAGGTCCCTTGACCTTACTTTTTTATGGCACAACTGGCTTTCAGAAGGATTTGGATTATTTTCTTCCCTTTCTCAAAGACTTCTTCTGCCATGTTGCCCCATATGATGATGTCATCAATGTATTGCAGGTGTTCCGGAGCTTCACCTTTTTTCCATTGCAGTCTGGATTACTCCATGGCAAATGGTGGGGCTGTGTTTCCACCCCTGGGGCAATCGATTCCAAGTGTACTGGACACCCCTCCAAGTAAAGGCAAATTGTGGACAACAGTCTGCTGCCAGAGGGATTGAGCAAAATGCATTAGCAATGTCAGTTGTGGCATACCATTTGGTTGCCTTTGTCTCTAGTTTGTATTGAAGTTCTAGCATATCTGCAATGGCAGCGCTCAGCAGTGGTGTAACTTCATTCAGGCCATGATAGTCAACTGTTAGTCTCCACTCCCCATTAGACTTTCCCACTGGCCGTATGGGACTATTAAAGGGTGAGTGAGTTTTGCTGATCACTCCTTGGCTCTCCAGTTGGTGAATCAACTTGTGGATGGGAATCAGAGAGTCTCGGTTGGTGTGATATTGCCGCCGGTGCACCGTCGTGGTAGCAATTGGCACTTGTTGTTCTTCAACCTTCAGCAGCCCCACAATCAAAGGGTCTTGAGAGAGACCAGGCAGGGTAGACAGCTGTTCAGTGCCCTCCGTCTCCAAGGCAGCTATACCAAAAGCCCATCAATACCCCTTTGGGTCCTTAAAATACCCTCTCCTGAGATAGTCTATGCCAAGGATACACGGAGCCTCTGGACCAGTCACAATGGGGTGTTTCTGCCATTCATTCCCAGTTAGGGTTACTTCAGCTTCCAATACAGTTAACTCTTGGGATCCCCCTGTCACACCAGAAATACAAATGGGTTCTGCCCCTTTATAACTTGGTGGCATTAGAGTACACCATGTGCCGGTGTCTACTAGAGCCTTATAGTCCTGTAAGTCTAACCTTCCAGGCCATCGAATCCACACAGTCCAATAGACCCAGTTATCCCTTTCCTCCACGTGGCCAGAGGCAGGGCCCCTCTAATTCTGGTCAGAGTATCCAGTACTCACTTCTCATAAAATTGGCTCAGAAGTCCCTTCAAGAGGATCAGAAATAAGATCATCCCTTCTACTCTGTTTGGAAACTGGAGCAGCATTTTTCCTGGTAGAATCCCCTTTTGTGGTGGTTTTTCCTTGCAGCTCATGTACCCTTGCATCTAGGACCTAGGTAGGTTTTCCATCCCACTTCGTCATGTCCTCTCCATGATCACATAGGTAAAACCACGGGGCACCTCATGGTGTGTACCTCCTATATTCTCTCTCTTGGGCAGAGAAGCCCTCCTAATAGCTGAGACATTGGTCCTTACAGGTGGGGAATAGGACATATCCTCTTTGAATTGCTGGAAATCCTCAGACAGCTTCTCCACAGCCAAAATGCAGGCTTGTAGGGAGGAGGGGAGATTTTCTTCGTATTGATGGAGTTGGTGAGCATCTTCATCCACTGTCGGTGCCTCTTCGTCTTTCCAGGTCATTATTGCCAGTCAGTTGGCATAGGACGATGGAGTGCTGCGTACAAACTTCCGCCACATGGGTCATGTGCATTGGACTTCGTCTGGATCTTTGGGTAATTGTGGGTTGTCCGGGTCTTAATGAATTGTCTCTAGCACAGCTAATTCCCTCAGATATTGGATACCTCTTTCCACTTGCTTGATTGACATATAACATCTTCCTTAAAGGGGTACCTTTCCTTCACACTTGACAGGAGTCGCCTCCAGAGGCTGATGGCTTGTGTCCCTTTTCCAATTGCCTTGTCAATGCCACCTTCCCTGGCAAGTGATCCCAGCTGCTTGGCTTCCCTACCTTCTAATTCCAAGCTATTAGCCCCATTGTCCCAGCATCAGACGAGCCAGGTGATAATATGCTCACCTATACGGCGGCCAAAATCTTTTCACATATCCCACAGCTCACTCAAGGATAGTGACCGGGTTATTACCTCTGGTTCTGCCTCTTCCTCCTGTTCCATGATGACCCTGGTTCACCTTCATCCTTTGCTAAGCAAACTGATTTTTTTGTATATTTCTTTTTCTGTATGGGGGCAACTGATACTGGTGCAGGTTGGTCTGCTGGTTCAGTTGCAGTACCAGTCGCCGTGTTTTGGATAACCATAGTGTCTGTCACCAAGGTTTAGGTAGCAGCAGTGCTCATCGCCGGGGCTGGAGGGGTCACGGTGCCTGTTGCCAAGGTCTGGGTGCCTGCAATGCTTGTCACCAGGGCTGGAGGGGCTGCAGTGCCCGTTGCCGAGGTTTGGGTGACCGCAGTGTTCATCATTTTGTTGTTAGGTCCAGAGACCTTCTCTTCCCCTTGAGGGCACTGAGTGGTGTTGAACAGGGCTCGATAGGCATGGGCCAGGCCCCAGCACGTTGCAGTGATTTGTATCTCTCTGGAGCTGCCGGGGTGACAGCATACCTTTTCCAAATATTTTACTAGTTCTTCTGGATTCTGCACTTGTTCAGGGGTGAATTTCCAAAACATTGGAGGTGCCCACTTTTCTAGGTACTTGCCCATACTACCCCACACACCCTGCCACTCATAATTATCCAGCCTCAGGGCAGATCTCGGTGATCTTCTTAAATAGCTACTTAGCCTTAAACAAGAGCTGAACCACATTCAGGAGCATGCTAATTCCTAGCAGTAGGGCTAGGACTGTGGTGGTCTCAACATCCCAAGAGTATTCTAATTTTTCAAAATTCTCAAACACCATTGTAACTGGACTGAAGGAGAAAGGAGAGGGGAAGAAAGGTACCCCACCCATAGACTGGTTTTCCAAGGAGGAAAGGTAAATGGTGTAATTATTAATAGTTTCCCACAGATGGCTCCCGGAGTATAAAGGTGACAATGCTGAGTGCAAATACCAGATTAATCCCACAGCTGATGACTTTATCATACCATAAACCAGTGTTATACAACACATCAAAGCGAAAACCTTAATCTACCTCCCACGGATGATAAGCAGTAGAAGAGGGACTACATACAGCAAGAGAGATGGTACATAACAACTTTAAAAACCAGAGCAACAACTCTAAGAACACACAAATCAACCTAATGACCAGTCACTATTAGACCAATATAATGAATGCTTATAACAGATTTGTTTTAACAAGTTCTGGTCAGGTTTGTCGTTATCTCAACCCTTCGTGCCCCACGTCGGGTGTCAAAATGGACTGTCATGGTTTAACCACAGTCAGCAACTAAGCACCACGCAGCCGCTCACTCCCCTCCCCCCCCGCCCAGTGGGGTGGGGGAGAAAATTGGGAAAAGAAGTAAAACTCGTGGGTTGAGATAAGAATGGTTTAATAGAACAGAAAAGAAGAAACTAATAATGATAATGATAACACTAATAAAATGACAACAGCAATAATAAAAGGATAGGAATGTACAAATCATGTACAGTGCAATTGCTCACCACCCGCCGATCGACACCCAGCTAGTCCCCCGAGTGGTGATGTCCCGTCCCCACTCCCCCCAGTTCCTATACTAGATGTGACGTCCCATGATATGGAATACCCCGTTGGCCACTTTGGGTCAGCTGCCCTGGCTCTGTCCTGTGCCAATGTCTTGTGCCCCTCCAGCTTTCTTGCTGGCTGGGGATGAGAAGCTGAAAAATCCTTGACTTTAGACTAAACACTACTTAGCAACAGCTGAAAACATCAGTGTTATCAACATTCTTCACATACTGAACTCAAAACATAGCACTGTACCAGCTACTAGGAAGACAATTAACTCTATCCCAGCCGAAACTGGGAAACTGAAACAGAAAAAGGCAGAATGGAGTGCCAATGCTTGAAGTAGTTGCCAGTATCCTTGATGCACAGCCTTGACTACACACCAATATATTGGAATTAAGAGCGTGTTAGCAAATTGTTGTTTACTCTAGGATGCTTCAGGAGTCGCTATACCAGCATTTTTTCCTTTTCCTTCCCCACTCCTGTTGTTGGAAGTAAGGAGAGGATATTGAGTACACTGAAACAACCCCAGCAACTTGTCTAGCTTTCATGTCTCCTTCAGGCTTTTCAGACTGAACAAGATTCTAACATTGTGATGCTTATTCTCCTTGTAATGCAGCTGTTTTCTTTTTGGTCTATCAACTGTCTTCAAAATATTGACAGCATGTCATTAACAAGTCTGCAGTCCCTGGCTGAAGAGACAGTTTTGCTTATATATCAGCTCTCAAAAAGCCCAGAAGACATCCCACAACAGTTTTAAAATTTAACTTGCACCATGATTCTCCCCTTCTTACTGACTCATACATAAGGCTGGTAGGGGAAAAGATAAGACTGTGTGGACAGTATTATCATTGGTTTAGGCATGGTAGTCTGTTCTACATCTTTCCTTTAGTAGCTGCACGTTGTCCCATCACGTCAACTTCTTTGGCTGAGACTGCATTTGACTGAAAGCCAGCATGCAGGAACTCATTTTAGGTAGAACACAGCAATTAAAAAAGCTAAACAACCAAAGGTAAGTGTAGAAGTGAGACCATCCTTTTTGCATCAAGTTTATATCCACACTATCAAAGTAAGTTGGGCATTCAATTCTATGTCTTCTGCTAACCCCAACCAGGCAGCAACAATTAGGAAAATGGTATTTTTGGCCTTTTAGAATGAAGATTCTGGGTTTCTAAAACTTCATCAGTCCCAGCAAAGACACCAGTGCAAAGCTGCATAGGGGTTTTCAAGGCCACGTAAAGGGTACCTTTTCCTGTCACAAATTGCTCCCTTTCTCTTCTGTAAAATGCCAACTAAGGTACCTTACCAGACCCTTGGCAAAAGCAAAAAAATCAATTTTAAACACATTTTAACTTGTGGTCTACCAAAGCCTGAGGTCTTTCTTTTGCCAGATCTTCAAAGCACATTGTAAAGCCAATAGATACTTTTCCTGAGGGAGTAGTTGTTTCAGGGGAAAGAATATCATTCAGCTCTGTGAAAGCAGTATTTTGATATTCTCAACCATATGATATTTACTTTACTGCACTATTTTTTTTTTTGTTTTTCCTCAGTGATACTCTGATGGATGAATTGTATCATATTTATTCTTTCAGTTTATGAATCACAGATAGTTTTCAATGTTCTTGGAGTCAAAATAATGTTCTTTCTCCCAGACTCACTACTTTTACTGTGGCTTCTCTATTACATCTCTATTCATTGATTCAATCTTAGAATAATATAGTGAACTTTTTTTTTTAATTACTTTGCACTTACCATTTAGAGGGAATGCTCATGGAGAAACAACCAGAGGAGAGGTTAAACTTCAAATAGAGCCACAAACAGAAACTTGAGCAGTAGAAGGAATTGTTATGCAGTGAGAAACAGAATAAGAACATATGGTTAACTAAAGGAAAAAAGAACAGAAACTTAGTACTTGTGAACACGGGGGAGAGGGAGGGGAAGGCATGATTAGGGAAGAAATATCAAATAAATTTATTCCCTAATTTGCATCCCATTTTATTTTGACTATTCTGCTGACTGATAAAGTCCATTAGACAGCAACTCAGCAAGTGACATTATGGTCAACACAAGCTAATTAATTGGCATATATTTAATTCTAACTAGGGGAAAAATTTATAGGGGAAAAAAATTTCTCAGTTTCTTTCCTTTTCCGCATGCACACACTTTTCTACAAATATAAAATCCTATAGCTGAAGAAAACAGGTGAAGATTTAAGACATACTCAGCCACAGTTAGTTTCTTGTAATTGAAACAATCAAAACATGGCAGTTCGCTTTCCAAGGGAATTATGCAAGTCACACTTCATTCCCTCTGCAGCACATTTGAGATTGATGAGCTTGCCATGACAATATATAAGCTTTACAGGTTCCAGTCTCTACCTCTGCTGCTGACAACTCATCCAAGAGCATAGCATTGTGGATTATTTAATGGAACAAAACAGGAATGAAAGAAACAGTAGAGAACATTGTCAGTAGGGAATTAGAAAAAGGCAGGAATTTCACATCTCCAAAATAACTTTTGCAAATGCTGTAGGTAACTGTTAAGAATTTCCATGTTATAAGCTATTGAAAAGGTGCTAGACAACAGTGATTAACTAAACTTGGTACACAAAGTAATTGAAATAAATTACAGAAACACAATTCTTTTAATTGCTCTTCATCCACAGAGGAATCTCAAAGTGCTGACTTGTAGTTGAGCAGATCACATCTGTTGTTGGTTATTTTAACTACTTTAATTAAATCTTTGTACCAAAGTGCAGATGAAAAGTAGGAAGCAATCATGAAAATAGCAGATATTTGTAAAATAGCAACAGTTTTGATCAGACTTCTGATCCGGTGCCTGATTAAGGAAATATAAATGGTTAGCTGAGACTGCATCATTACACAAGGTACTGCACCACCAATGAAACCAGAGAACAGTTTTGAAAATATGAAGAAACACTTTCAATGGAAGTATTTATCAAAGATGTTATAACCTATTCAAAAGTTGTCAAAGTGTTCCAATTATTTTCTATATGCTTCTATTACCCAGCAATCTAGATAGTGATTTTTTTAAAAATTTTGCAGTCTTGATAGTAACATAGTAACTTTTGATTCCATCAAGAAAAAAACACAAAAAGGAAATTCAAGACAGTTATTTTTATATAATTTTATGACCTGAGATCTTTCAGTCTGAAGTGATCCCAAAAGGCATAGGATGGAACTATAAGAGTAATTAAATGGATAAGTAACAGGTATCATTGTTGTCTTTCCTTTACTCCAGTTTAGTTTTGCTTAAAGGTAGGTAAGACACAGTACTGTATGATGATGCAGAGGAGAAAAAAAACTAGGAGTAATAAAAGTTTACATGAGACAGCAGTTGTCTGATGCTTATAGCTCAATAGTTTATGGCAAACAGTAGTGCCTCTCCTTCAGGAGAACCCTGCTAATCTCCATGACAGCGTGGGTACTCATTTGATATAAAAGTAATTTTCAGCCTTGCAACATAGAATTTAAAGTATTAAAAGTATCATATTTTGCCCTGAGGAGAATGTAGTTTGAAGAAAAATAGGCAAACATTCAGAGTGTGGAAGGGAAATGGAACAGCGTAGACACCAGAAGAAAACTGTAGCTGTCTCCAGACTCCAGTTTAGGGTGGTATTTGGTGTTTTAAACTGATTCTGTATGCAAAAGGAGTGAATTGCTAGATAACATGTAGAGTCAGATGCCAGAACAGCCTGCGAAGAAACTTGGAGAAAGATCCAAGTACAGCCACAACATCATGCTGGTTTTGTGATGGTCCCCTCCACAGCCCCTCATACAGGTCTTATTAGAAAACCACACATTCTCTAAAAAACTTTATTATTCACTGCTTTATCTCATCTCATTTTCCAATGTAGTTTCTCTTTTTTTCTTTCCTAAAACAACCTCTTCCAGGGACAGAGGAGCTGCCATTTCAAGAGATGAACACAGAAAGCCTAATTTGCTCTATCAAGAGAGGATCATTAAGTAAGAGTATTTGAACTGAGATGATTGCTGTATTTTGAAAACTGCATAGTGAAACCCTTGAGACTTGAGCATTTACTGTCTAGATTGTGCCATTAAGCTGGTTTCTTATGAAGATACTAACAGCCAAAAATTGTTTCCAGAAGGACATTTTTAAAGGTACCACGAACACTTCTAGCATTTTATTTCCTGAAGCAAAGCAACCAAATAAGAGGCCAGAAGTAGAGGCTTGTAGATATATAAAAATTTGATTACAATTTTTCCTCACTATCCATGTACAAAGTCTTCTCCTCTCACGCTAGTTCATTTGTTCTTACATTGCCATTCAGACTATTGTTACTTAGTAAGATTAAGGTCTCCGCATGTGTCATGTAATGTAGATATAGATTCCTGCTGGGAAATCAAGATCTGCAATGTTCTGCCCCAGTAAGAGATGGAATTTGGCTATTAAGTGACATTATTTATAAAGCACATGCAGTGAAAAGTATGTAGACTGAAGTGTGATAGCCTTTGTCTAAGTTTCAAACTTCATATGTAGAAAACTCAATTATTTATATACCTAATGGAGAAATTGGGCAGTATTGCCTCTAAGTATTTTCCACAGTTCACTTATGTTTTGAAGTCAGTTTTCTCAAAACATGGTAATTCAAAATTTATCAGAAGAAACATGGCATATACAATGAAAAAAGTATCACCCATCTCATTAAAAAATTGATGTTTTTCTCAATCCCTTAGACAAAAATATTGAGTATGTTAGTTCATTTTTAAAAATCATGTTACAATCAGTTGTAGTTTGCATTTATTTAAGAGCATGCAAGCTACCTAAGTGTCACTTTAATATTGCGGCATTGGCTTTTTCAGGTGAGTCCTAATTTTTTTATTTATTTTATTTTTATTTTTATTATTACATTTTACAGCAAAATGCCTTGATTAAGATGATGTTATACGATCTGGTAAGACAGCTAACAGACACTGGCTCAGTTTACACATTGTAACAGTTTATTTTGGATATTGCATAATTACTTTCATTACCTTTCTGGATCTCACATAGGAAAGGAAGATGACTGGTCTAACATCCTATGAGAGATCCAAATAATGTTCTAAACCAGTAGGTTGGACCATGAAATAACTATAAGCAAGTCTGAAAAGCATAGGTGCAAGCTAACAGCTAGGAACCTAGAGCAACTGCAAAGCTCGAAAGTTGTAGCAAAGAAAGCCTGGTATTCAGGAGGGCCACATATCGTAGTGAAATTCCATCAACTTTAAAAACTTCCATTATTTTCTGTTCTGAAAAAGAAAAGGCGAAGTCACTAGTAATTGAGCCTGTTGGTAGAGTATCCTGAATTTAAAAATAAAGGGGAAATAAGAATAGAAGCAGAGTACAGAGCAGTAAGAAAAGCAGATAGGTCTGAAAAACAAATGGCTGTCTAGAATGCAGGATCTGAGATAGGAGTGCTAACCCTAGACCAAGTTTAGGCCAATTCTATTCTTCCAGCTGTGGAATGACAAGGCAGAGGCAGGTAACCCACAAACAGTCTTTTGGAGGCATCAAAATAATAAGCTATTTTTGTTAGGACTTACTGAAAGCAGGGTGGGCTGGGACAATTTTAATTGGTTCTATGAAGAGACAAAGGGAGGAGCTGGAAAATTTCTGGTTCTTCTGTGTATTTAAATGTGAAAAGTACAAATAACAGAAGTGGAATATAGAAGGACAAACTGCACAATTTTGTTCCCTCTGATCTCTCTCTGTACAGGGACATGGAACAAACACCTCACAGGGTCTCATTTGGGTTTGGGGAATATTATTAAAGATCCATCTCGAAAGCATGAGCTACAACCAACCCAAAAGTTTAATCAAAAAACTTGGTAATGGTTTGTCTCCTAGATCCACTTTGAAAATCAAAACATTTACATCAACCCAGCCCGAGCTCTGAAGGAAGAGACCAGCACCTTAAGAGGTCTTTTGCAGCACAGGCTTGGCTAAAGATAATGCTGCTTGTCTCTTTCTGTTAGCTGTGTTCTCACACTGTATTAAAGATCTATCAAAAGACATGTTCTCTGAAACCTGATGAAAACCCTTTTTCACTGAGACCAAAAATAAGAGAATGATATTGTCAAGTGCTTTAAAATCCACAGGTAGCTTGATTTAGCTCTAAAGAATTGTTACTGGGTAAATTAGTATTTATTCAATACAGGTAAGATAGAAAGATTCCAGTAAACAGTTTGCAAATTATAATTGTTAAAGGAATTTAATGAAAAGCAGAACTTCCCCAGAACTTGGACATTTTCTTCCTTTTTTGAAGCTGGATTTTTGTCCAAATCATATCAAAGTTAAAAAGGAGAGAGAGAAAAAAAAAAAATAATGGACAAACAAGATTTTCCCGGATGCTGCAATGCTGAAGGAAATAGGCAAGAACTTGAAGACTTAACCAGCACTTTGATGGATATTACTATATTTCCCAACCTCAAGCCACCAGAAGCATCTGCCCAGGGACTACAGATCATGCAGCTTCCCCTGTTCATAGGCTGGCAGGAGGAATGTTTGCATTGTTCCATGTGAGATGCTATGTAAGGTAACCAGACTCAAGTTACTCTGAATACATTATTTTCTAGAAAAACAAGTTTGCTACTAGCTGTTTTCAGGACTATATTTGAAATTTTTCTGAATGGAATTATGTATTCATTTAAGGAAAGCTGATCATTGATTTTTTTCATTAAAGCTGCCTAATGTACATTAACAGTATATGCTTTCTGCATTTCTAGGCTGTTTATTTGTGTGTGCAGACATATATCTATACACAGGTAGAAGGTGACATATATAGCAAGTGTCATAAGGAAAAAAAGTGCATAGCATACATGAAAAAAAAGCTCATTTTCCACATACAGTCACAGCTGTTTCTGAAAGCCACTGCTAAAGGAACACAATATAAATTGTAAAACTCCAATAACAAGAGCACAATCTAGGAGTTCAGGGGCAGTCTTAATTCTGAAATTTAGTGCTCTTGTCAGTCTACTCAAACTTTAATAGTACTCAACTGTTATGCACATTCTGTTTCAAATTATTCATGTCTCCTGTTGCTGTCAGTGGCCAAATGCCCTTGGTTCAGTTGGAATAAAGTTAATTTTCACAGGAAGCTGGGAGGGGGCACAGCCAGGACAGCTGACCCAAACTAGCCAAGGGGGTATTCCATACCATGTGACGTCATGCTCTATATATAACTGGGGAGCAGGCTGCGGGGTGGAGGTGGTATCACAGCAGGGGAAGTGGCAGAGTGACAGGTTGCAGGTGGTGAGCAATTGCACTGTGCATCACTTGATTTACATATTCTTTTATTAGTATTATTATTGTAACTTCTCTCCTTGTGTTGTCCCAGTAAACTGTCCTTATCTCAACCCACAAGGTTCTACTTTCTTTTTTTTTGTTTGTTTTTCTTTCTCCTTTCTGATTCTCCTCCCCATCCCACTGGGGGTTGGGGGGAGGAGTGAGCAAGTGGTCTCATGGTGCTTTGCTGTCAGCTGGGCTTAAACCACAACAGTCCTTTTTGGCTCCCAACGTGGGGCAAGAAGGGTTGAGATAATGACAAATCTGGCCAGAGCATGTTAAAACAAATTCGTTATACAGATTTTTTATATTAGTTAAATAGTCACTGGTCGCAATGTTTGTTCACTTGTTCACATGGTGGTATTATGTAAATTCTTATATGCACTGCAGTGATGTTTATCACCTCTGGGAGAGGGATCGGGATTTTTTGCTATACTGGGTAATGCCGACTTATGAAATTACTACATCAGTGGTCATGAGATTGAGTCAGTAGTTGTATGTGGCAGTTGTCATTCCCGTACCTCGGGCTCCTTCTATCGGAATTTGTTGGTAATCGCACCAAATCTAGGGGGAAGTCGTGGGGGGATACCTTCTCCGATTCATTCACCTCCCCTTTCTCCTTCAGGCTTATTACAATAGCTTTAAGAATTTTTAATATCCTTGGGTTGCGCAAGCCAGCATGTTGCTGTTGCTATGCCTCCTGAATGTGTTTCAGGTCTTGTTTAGGGCTATAAAAACGTTTCTTAAGAATACCACTCAGAGATCTGCCCCAAGGCTGGATTGTCATGGGTGGCATGGCATGTGGGAGAATATGGGCAGGTATCTAGAGAACTTTTCACCTCCGGTGTTTGGAGCTTCAATCCCAAACAACTACAGGACCCCGATAAAGTGATAGCATATTTAAAAGGAAAATGCTGTGGCTGTTCCAAGGAGGCACAATTTACTGTACTGTGATGGGCCTTGGCCAATATGTACCAAACACTGCTTGATATTATGCAGCACCCTCAGGTGGAAAGGAGGGAAAACAGACCAACAGGCACTGTGGCTGTCCCAGCCCTGGCCACAGGCACTGTGGCTACCCCAAACCAGGAAATAGGCACTGCGGCTACTCAAATCCCAGTGACAGGCACTGTGGCCACTCAAACCCCCGCAACAGGCACTGCAGATGCTCAAACCCCAGAGACAGGCACTGCAGCTAAACCAGCAAACCAACCTGTGCCTGTATCAGTCACCCCTATACAGAAGAAGAAATGCAAAAAGAAATCAGTTCGCTTAGTGAGGGATGGAGGGGAACCTGGATCATCAGAAGAACAGGAAGAAGAGGCAGAACCTGAGATAATCACCTGATCCCTATCCCTGAGTTGAGCGATATGCAAAAGGATTTTGGTCACCATCCAGGCAAGCACATTGTTACTTGGCTGCTCCAATGTTGGGATAATGGTGCTAATAGTTCGGAACTAGATGGTAGGGAAGCCAGGCAGCTAGGATCCCTGCCTAGGGAAGGGGGCATTGACAAGGTGATTGGGAAAAAGACTTAAGTCTTCAGCCCCTGAAGGCAACTTCTGTCAGGTGTGAAGGAAAGATACCCCTTCAAGGAAGATGTTACATGTCACCTAGGCAAGTGGACCACCATGGGGAGAGATATCCAGTACCTGAGGGAATTAGCCGTGCTAGAGGTGATTTATAAATAATCTAGAAAATGCGTAGTCACCCACAGATCCGGAGGAAGTCCAATGCATACAACCCATGTGGCAGAAGTTTCTACAAAGTGCACCACCATCATATGCCAACTCACTGGCACTAATGTCCTGGAAAGAAGGCAATGGACAAACGGTGGATGAAGTGGCTGTCCAACTCCAGCAATATGAAGGAAGTTTCTCTTCCTCCCTACAGGCCTGTGTCTCAGCTGTAGAGGAGCTGTCCCAGGAGTTCCAGCAATTCAAAGTGGATATATCCTTCTCCTCACCTGTGCAGGCCCGGATCTCAGCTATTCGGAGTAAGTGTTCCTCTCTGCTCAGGAGAGAGGAGATAGAATGTACACATGATGGGGTACCCTGTGGTTTTCCCTGCGTGACCATGGAAACCACAACAGGAAGTGGGATGGAGAACCTACCTCGACCCTAGATGCACGGGTACATGAGTTGTGAGAAAAAGCAATCAGAAAAGAGGATTCCTCCTGGAAAAATGCTGCTCCAGTTAAGAGCAGGCAGTTCCCCAGACAGAGTAGAAGCGCTGATCTGATTTCTGATCCTCTTGAAGGGACTTTCGATTCATGTTTACAAAAAGTGGGTAACAAATACTATGGCCAGGATTACAGGGGTGCTGCCTCCAGCCAAGTGGAGGAGAGGGACAACTGGGTCTACTGGACGCTGTGGATTCGATAGCCTGGCACATCAGACCCACAGGAGTATACGGCTCTAGTGGACATTGGTGCACAATGTACCCTAAAGCCATCAAGCTATAAAGGGGCAGAACCCATCTCTATTTCTGGAGTGACAGGGGGATCCCAGCAGGTAACTGTATGGGAAGCTGAAGTGAGTCTAACTGGGAATGAGTGGCATAAACACCTCATAGTGACTGGAGCAGAGGCCCTATGCATCCTCGGCATAGGCTACCTCAAGAGAGGGTATTTCAAGGACCCAAAAGGGTACCGGCGGGCCTATGGTATAGCTGCATCAGAGACGGAGGAAACTGAACAACTGTCCATCTTGCCCAGTCTCTCTGAAGACCCTCAGACCCTTTGGTTGCGGGGCTGCTCAGGGTTGAAGAACAACAGGCGCCAATTGCTACCACAACAGTGCACCAGCGGCAATACTGCATGAACCAAGACTCCCTGATTGCCACCCATAAGCCAATTTGTTGACTGGAGAGCCAAGGAGTGATCAGCAAACCTCACTCACCCTTTAGTAGTCCAAGTGTGGGACTTTAATACGGCCAGTGTGGAAATCTAATGGAGAGTGGAGACTAACAGCTGACTATCGTGGCCTGAATGAAGTCACACCACTGCCGAGCATGCCAGATATGTTAGAACTTCAATACGAACTGGAATCAAAGGCAGCCAAGTGGTACACCACAGTTGACACTGCTAATGTGTTTTTCTCAATCCCTTCGGCAGCAGAGTGAAGGCCACAGTTTGCTTTCACTTGGAGGGGCATCCAGTACACTTGGAATTGACTGCCCCGGGGGTGGAAACACGGCCCCAGCATTTGCCATGGAGTGATCCAGGCTGCACTGGAGAAGGGTGAAGCTTCAGAACACCTGCAGTACATTGATGACATCATCGTATGGGGCAACACAGAAGAAGAAGTTTTTGAGAAATGGAAGAAAATAATCCAAATCCTTCTGAGGGCCAGTTTTGCCATAAAACAAAGGGCCTTGCACAGGAGACCCAGTTTTTAGGAATAAAATGACAAGATGGACATTGTCAGATCCAGATGGATGTGATCAACAAAATAGCAGCTGTGTCTCCAGCGACTAATAAAAAGGAAACACAGGCCTTCTTAGGTATTTTGGGGGTCTGGAGAATGCATATTCCAAATTACAGTCTGATTGTAAGCCGTCCCTGTCAAGTGACCTGGAAGAAAAATAATTTCAAATGGGGCCCCTGTCCTGGTTTCAGCTGGGATAGAGTTAATTGTCTTCCTAATAGCTGGCACAGTGCTACGTTTTGAGTTCAGTATGTGAAGAATGTTGATAACACTGATGTTTTCAGTTGTTGCTAAGTAGTGTTTAGACTAAAGTCAAGGATTTTTCAGCTTCTCATCCCCAGCCAGCGAGAAAGCTGGAGGGGCACAAGACATTGGCACAGGACAGAGCCAGGGCAGCTGACCCAAAGTGGCAAACGGGGTATTCAATACCATGGGACATCACATCTAATATATGAACTGGGGGCGAGTGGGGACAGGGCATCACCACTCAGGGACTAATTGAGCGTCAGTGGGAGGTGAGCAATTGCACTATGCATCATTTGTATATTCCAATCCTTTTATTATTACTGTTGTCATTTTATTAGTGTTATCATTATCATTATTAATTTCTTCTTTTCTGTTCTATTAAACCATTCTTATCTCAACCCATGAATTTTACTTCTTTTCCCCGTTTTTCTCCCCCATCCTACTTGGGGGGGGGGGGGGGGAAGTGAATAAGCAGCTGCGTGGTGCTTAGTTGCTGACTGGGGTTAAACCACAACAGTCCCAAACAATGACAAGCCTTGAAACAAATTAAGCAGGAGATTGTTCCTGCAGTAGCCCTTGGGCCAGTTTGGGCAGGAGAAGATGTTAAAAATGTGCTCTATACCACAGCCAGGGAGAATGGCCCAACCTGGAGACTCTGGCAGAAGCAGCTGGGGAGACCCAAGGCCCACCGCTGGGGTTTTGGAGTCAAGAATATCAAGGATCTGAGGCTCGCTATACTCCAACTGAAAAAGAGATATTGGCAGCACATGAAGGAGTTTGAGCTGCCTCAGAAGTGGTTGGTACTGAGACACAGCTCCTCTTAGCACCCCGACTGCCAGTGCTGGGCTGGATGTTTAAAGGGAGGGTCTCCTCTATACATCACGCAACTGATGCCACAGGGAGTAAATGGGTTGCACTGATCACACAACGAGCTCACACAGGAATTTTAGAAGTGATCATGGACTGGCCAGAAGGCAAAGATTTCTGAATATCACCAGAGGAGGAGGTGGCATGTGCTGAAGAGACCCCGCTGTATAATAAACTGTCAGAAAATGAGAGGCGATATGCCCTTTTTAGTGATGGGTCCTGTCGCACTGTGGGAAAGCATCAGAGGTGGAAGGCTGCTGTATGAGGTCCTATATGACAAGTCACAGAAACCACTGAAAGAGAGGTGAATTGAGTCAATCTGCGGAAGTGAAAGCTATCTAGCTGGCTTTAGATATTGCTGCAAGAGAAAAGTGGCCAGTGCTCTGTTTCTATACTGACTCATGGATGGTGGCAAATGATTCCCTGTGGGGGTGGTTACAGCAATGGAAGCAGAGCAACTGGCAGTGTAGAGGCAAACCCATCTGGGCTGCTCCATTGTGGCAAGATACTGCTGCCTGGCTAGAGAATCTGATTGTAAAAGTACATCACGTAGATACTTACATACCTGAGTCGGGCCACTGAAAAACATCAAAACAACCAGCAGGTGGATCAGGCTGCTAAGATTGAAGTGGCTCAGTGGACCTGGACTGGCAATATAAGGGTGAATTATTTATAGCTCAGTGGGCCCGTGATACTTCAGGCCATTAAGGAAGAGATGCAACATATAGATGGGCTCGTGATCAAGGGGTGGACTTGACCATGGACACCATTGCACAGGTTATCCATGAATGTGAAACGTGCTGCAATTAAGCAAGCCAAGCGGTTAAAGCCCCTGTGGTATTGAGGGTGATGGCTGAAATATAAATATTGGGAGGCCTGGCAGATTGACTATATCACACTCCCACAAACCCACCAAGGCAAGTTGCATGTGCTTACAATGGTGGAAAAAACCACTGGATGTCTGGAAACATATCTCATGCCCCATGCCACTGCCCAGAACACTATCCTGGGCCATGAAAAGCAAGTCTTATGGCAACACGGCACCCCAGAAAGAACTGAGTCAGACAATGGGACTAATTTCTGAAAGAACTTCATAGACACCTGGGCCAAAGAGCAGCAGGCATTGAGTGGGTGTATCACATCCCCTATCATGCACCAGCTTCTAAAATCAAACAATACAATGGACTGCTAAAAAATATACCAAGAGCAATAGGGGTGGAACTGTCAAACATTGGGACACACATTTAGCAAAAACCACCTGGTTAGTTAATACTAGAGGATCTGCCAATCGGCTGACCCTGCCCAAACAAAATTTCCACATACTGTAGAAGGAGATAAAGTCCCTGTAGTACACATGAAGAATATGTAAGGGAAGACAGTCTGGGTTAGTCCTGCCTTGGGCAAACACAAACCCATCTGTGGGATTGCTTTTGCTCAAGGACCTGGGTGCACTTGGTGGGTGATGTGGAAGGAAGGGAAGTCCAAATTGTACCTCAAGGAGATTTGATTTTGGGAGAGAAAAGCCACTGAATTAGACTGTATGATGTTAATTGCTAAATAACCCTGCCACGGTATGTCATTACATCTACAGTGGTTATATGCCGTATAACAGTATTACAGTAAGAATTACCCAAATGACTGAAGGATGGGCTTCGAAACCAAGAGAAGTGCAGCAGTGATGGAACATGAACTGGTGCCCAGAGACTTCCTCAAGATCGACATCTTCAACCCACAAACCGTGGGTATGGTTTGCGCCAAATACACCAGCCGCAGGTTCTGGAGGCAGCATGCAACAATCCAACACCACACACCACCTCTCCTACCCTAAAGGACTGTTATGACAGATGGAGCCCCAAAGTCATGGATTAAATAAAATGAACAGACACATTAGAGAGATAGCCCATAGACTATGGGAATGATATTTGTGTGTGTGGGTGTATATATACATATATATGTCAAAGACAAGGAAAGTGGTGGTGATTAATTGGAAAGTGTAGGATCTGGGCATGATGTAGATGGTATAGAATAAGGGGTGGATAATGTCCTGGGTTCAGTTGGGATAAAGTTAATTTTCACAGGAAGCTGGGAGGGGGCACAGCCAGGACAGCTGACCCAAACTAGCCAAGGGGGTATTCTATACCATGTGACATCATGCTCAGTGTATAACTGGGGAGCAGGCTGCGGGGTGGAGGTGGTATCACAGCAGGGGAAGCGGCAGAGTGGCAGGTTGCAGGTGGTGAGCAATTGCACTGTGCATCACTCAGTTTATATATTCTTTTATTAGTATTATTATTGTAACTTCTCTCCTTGTGTTGTCCCAGTAAACTGTCCTTTTCTCAACCCACAAGGTTCTGCTTTCTTTTTTTTTGTTTGTTTTTCTTTCTCCTTTCTGATTCTCCTCCCCATCCCACTGGGGGTTGGGGGGAGGAGTGAGCAAGTGGTCTTACGGTGCTTTGTTGCCAGCTGGGCTTAAACCACAACACCAAAGAAGAGTAATCCTTGCCAGGGAATTATCTGTGTTTTTCTATAACAATATGTTTGAAACCATTTCCATTTTCCACAAAAATATCTAGCAAATTATTTTGTAAGTGACTACAATATTTGTTTTGCTACAAACATCCTCCATGTAACTGCTTCTTACTACTCTTCAGTACTCTTAGCATTTATATCTATTGTACTTCCAAATGGTTGACATTTGTATATTTCTATTAAAACTGTTTGATATTTATATTGCAAGTATGCCAAGAACCTTATCATGCTGGAGAACTAGTTGGTTTAGCCATTGCAGGCACTCTGACAGACACAGAGATATTGTAATGTGACGGAAAAGGACTTAACTGCAAGGTACAAGCAAGTGACTTGAACTTCACTCACAGACTTAACTGCAAGGTTCAAGCAAACAACTTGAACTTCACTCACAGACTTAACTGCAAGGTTCAAGAAAATGATTTATTTGAACTTCACTTACAGACTTAACACGCCACTACCGCAGGTTTTACAGATATAATGGAGGAATGCACTATTACAATTTTTTAAGGCAAGAGTAGTACATTATTAAAACCACAAGTGATGCACAGAAGTGATGCACAACAACAAGCACACAAGTGTTTACAAACTTAAAGCATAAACAATATTCACCTACCCCTCCAGGTAAGGGCTTTCAATCCCAGGGAAGTTACCCCGACCAGCATCCCAATCAAGGGGGGGAAGGGTTTCCTTGACAAGCCAACTGTATATTTGGAGAAGTGACTCCCCCATTTCCAACCTGAATCTTAGTGGTTTTATCCCCTGACTTGCGGAATAGTGTGTATGACTATGTCTGAGTGGATTATGATATATGCCTAAATGGTTTATATATATCTGAATGGAGTTTCCCCTTATCTTTCCTTTGTTGGTCTGTGATTGTTTGAATGCACAAGGTTGTCATTTGAAACTGAAGCTGAAACCCTTTTTTTTACCTTGCTTGCTCAGGCAACTGAATAGTGGTTGGATTGAGAGTCAGGGCATACTACTTGTTAAGGGATTTCAAGGGTCAGTTCTGGTTTTGTTTCTTTGAATGGCACAGCCACCACCCTGTTTAGTTTAGGGTTTATCAGACAACCCAGGGCTAAGCTGTCTACACAGCTCCCCATGAGTTGTCTCTGCAGAGAGACAGGGCCTCAAGGCAATCCAAGGCTGGGTCACTTTTGTAACCCCCCATGAGTCGCCTGTGTGCACTTAGACATGGTGAAACTCGTTTGTGAACTATGAGCTGGACAATCCACACCTATTGACCATAACAACCTGCAATTTAAAATGACAAGTGAAAGATAAGTAGGAAAAGAATGTACTTTAGGAAAGGAATTACACAATATTGCATTTCCCTCAATATACACTGTACATCAGTCTCATGCTCATTCCCCTTATGTGTCCCTCACTTTATCAGCATCAGTCAGCCTTCTCCTAGGCACCATTTCAAAATTTGGTCTGAAAGAAGGAATCAAAAGATGCAATAGTCAACTGAAGAGCCTGAAAGACAACCTTCATATTTAAAAAAGAGAAAACAGTGTGGAGAAACTGAGTCATGCATAAGAAATATACAGTAATAAATAAGTGGGAAAGAAAAATAGGGAGAGACCATGTTGTCTGAATCTCTAATGTTACTATGCTTTAATTACATTATCCACCACCTTCATGCTTTTTTTCATGCCCTGACCACCAGCCTTCTTCAGTGTGAAGTGCAATGTGTAAAGTCCTGATCTTTCTAATTTTTCTTCCTAATTCATCGATTCCAGGCCCTCAGTTGTTGCAGTTATCTATTTACTGTTTCCTGTCCTTTCCTAACCCTTTCATCTGTTTTTTTGATTAAGTTTACACTCTTAAAGGTAAGTATATTCTCTTACAGTCATTAAGTGGGACCTTCAGGTTCATTTAATTTTATTTTCACCACTGCAGTAAATGATTACAAAGGTGCGAGCAGTTTCCCTCAAACAGAAAAAACAGAGAGGCAGAGCTGGTTTCAGAGAACAAGAACTGGTTTGGGGCAATTAGTAAGCAGTAAAACAGAGAAGTAGGTGTAATTCTGATACAAATAGCTGAGACATCCCAGACCTTCCCATGAAACAGGGCCTGAATGATCCACACTGCCCCTCAAAAATGGCCTGAATTCCAGCACTGGGTGGAAAGATTCAGAAGTATAAAAGTAATCTGTATTGCTAGGAAGATACAGCCTCACGTGTAGACAATTATCCCTGGAGATAGGAAGAACTGGAACAGAGGATGCCAGTGACACAAATGTGCAAGAACTCCGAAACATAAACACTCAGCTACACTTCAAGGGTTTGCCAGTGTAGCTGAGCTGTATAATTCTCTGTCAGACCCATTCAAACCATGAAAAGAATTCTCCTGTTGATGTAATTTAAACTAAATAAATATTATTGGCCCACAGATTATTTTTAAATCTGCATAATTATGGATGACATTTGAATTACAGGTTATGTTCGTTATGTCTGTTAGCATACAGGTAAGAGTATTTTCATGTTCCAAAATGGTGCAGTTATAAGTCGCAAACTTTTAAGTACTGGCCAAGTCTGAGATAAGGAGGTAAGACTTGCTTCAAAAAGGCTGGAACTTAGTTAAGAAGGTAGGCAGGAGCTGAACCAGGAGATGAGTCATGAAAAAAAGAGAATGATGACAAAAGCATGTGCATTAATGTCAGAAACATCAGAGGCAGGATGAAGAAAAACATGGAGAACAGATTTTGAGATCTGATCAGAATAGGATGGCTGGAAACATCAGTCGGAACATCCATGAAAGGCTGGACAGGGTCGAAGACAGAAAGGAAGAAATCCAGAATGAGTGGGAGGAAAGGAACACATTTGCAATTGCTTTGTCAGTAATACACCAGTATCTTCCTGCTATATGACCCTTTCTCTCTCTCCAAAAGATAATTCCACAGTTAAAATTGGATAGTCAAACGTACACATGTGAATACAGTAAATTAATCCAAAACAATTTAATCAATAGTAATTGACTATTAAAAGAATTAATTTATTAGAGGTCAAATCCAGCTATTCTTTATCAGATTGGACTCTCACCATAGACATAAGTTACTAACCTCTGTAGAAAGAATGTTAGAAAACATGCAGTAAGGGTTAAAGTTGCTCCACACATTACTTACTCTCTCTTCAGGCATTTCCTATGCATCAGCTGCTGCTTTGCTTAAGGGAACTTGCTGCTTAAAATGTCTGTTCTGCCAGGCAACAACAGTAACTGACATTAAGGGAAAAGTAGCACTGCTGAATGGGCTTCAATTTTCCCTTCAGCAATGTCCCACCTCTGCCTTTTCTCTCCCTTGTTTCCTTTGCAAAGGCTGTATTACAGATGGAGGGGTGGAAGAAGGCAAAGAATACATAATGTAACTGCTTCCCTTTAATAAAGAATGGTTAGTCCAGGCAATCTCACTCTAAATATCCTTCTATAAGCTAACAAATGGTCCTAACCACTGGCAATGAAAGAAAAATCAATTTATTTGGAAGCAATGCAAATTTATTATGAAAAATGCTTCTGGAACACTGCAAGCTTCTCCCATTTCTGTTGATGTATTGGTTACTTAGAACTACTGACCTGAAGCAAGGACTGCTGTCTGACAGAACTGCACTGTGACAGAAAAGGACCTGGAACTGAACTTACTTGCAATTCCTTCACACTTTCTGTGGAGAACTACATCACTCTACTCTTTGATGTAGAGTATCTTCCCCTATTGCTGAATAGCTATTCTAGCTGGTGAGCAGAGAAGTGTACTGGGTTTGGCTGGGACAGACACATTGATGTTCCCTCTCCCTGACCATTTGCTTACAGAAGGAGTGGTGGACAAAGAGCCCCTGGCTCTTGTCGTCTTTGTGAGTCATAAGCTAAGCAGAAATGAGCATAGCAATAAAGGAAGTCTTTAACTTCCTCTTCACTCCCCCCCATCATAAGCAAAGGTTATGACAATCTAGGCTTAAGTACTTTGGATGAAAACATCTGAGTGAGTCAGCTGTTTGCAAATAGCTCTCCACCTTCCTCTGCATTTCATCTCTATGGGTGCTCCATGTCTGCTTTGCATTCGCATGAGTTCCACTCCCCCACCCCTCACTCCCCCCGCAACTTCTTCATGCAGCTAAGCTCTCAGAAGCTTTACTCCAATCTCTCTGAGCATTCCCTTTTGAGGTCCAGCATCATCTGATCCCATCAGTAGTCACAACTTTGCTTTTAAAGTTTTGATTCATAGAATGAGACAGCCATTTTGTCTCCTACTAGTGATCTGTTGTTTATCCAGAAATTACAGTTGTTGAAAATATACCTTTTACATGTAATACATTTATGAATTCAAAAGAGTCTCACACTTCTAGGATTTTACAGATATTCTTAAGCTAAAAGGCTGACCAAATACTGTTGAAGCCCTAATTTTGTTTCCTGCCCCCTGTTCCTTTTTTTTGTTGCTGTTGAAGCTGTTGAAATTACACAGTTTAAGCAGGCCCAGTTGCTAAACATATCCTCTTGGTTGGTTCATTTTCTTGCAATATAACTGCTTTCTGATTTCACAAGAGTTGGCTCACTTCTGACACAATGTTCCAAGATGAACACCCACACAGTATAACGTTCAGACTTCATTCTTTTCCCCACATATACTAGCACTCTCATCACCTGAAAGTAGAATCTTCCTTTAGCTGACCAAATATGCCTCCAATATAGTCCCATAGAAATCTAGTTATTATAATATTCTATTGAAAAGTTATTTACTATTGATGGTGTATTAATCACCAGTAAAGCTGTGCTAATTTAACTAAAGATAGGCTGAAAGTTTGATTTTAAAAATACCGATTACTAATGTATTTCATCATGGGTTTTGATAAAGAACAAATTAGGTTGAAATTTGTAAAGCTGTGTGTAGAAATACATTGGCTTGTTCATCCAGTTACGAAAATAATATGAAGCCCTTCTAAAACACAAATAATAAAGTTCAGTGTTTTATTATAAAAATATTTTTTAAAGTCTCTTTTCATAGCAGATCAGTACTAACTAAAACCCCTATACCATCCTAGAAGTAACTTTGTAAGCAGTGGGGGGAGAACCAAATTAGAGGGAAGGAGGGAGGGAAAGAACAACATTTAGCTGTATTTTCAGAAGTACCAGATGGTAACTCATGGAAGTTAAAGCAATAAATCACCTAGAATATTCTAAGCAGTTCAAGACACCAGAAAAATAGTCATTTCAGGAAAGGAGGAATTTGTTTATGAGGAAACCGTTTAAACAAACAAAAAGCTACCTAAGAAAACTGACAAAGAGGGGCTAGACAAATAGTACACATAGACAGAAAGGACAAAAATGCAGACATCCTCACTGAATACTGTGAGCAAGAGTGAAAGAAATAGCAGACTATTATATAAACCCTTATTACAAAACACACTTAAATGCAACTCCATAGACTACCAACACAAGAATGAATAGCAATACTGTGCAAACCAGCCAGGGAGAGGGTGGAGGACTAGCAGGATTATACATATTGTGCTGTCGGAGGACAAGTACAAGCAATGGAATAAAAATCTATTAGAGGAAGAATAAAAATAAATATTAACAACATATTTTCAATTATAAGATCACTTGCAAATGATTTTTTTAAAACACTACTAGACGTCGTATTGTCAGAAAAAATGGAAAATTAAAAATGTCTTTTCTATCTGAAGTTTCTATTATTCTACACCGTTAAGGTAAGCTTCAACTAGTTCATGATACACAGTTGGATATACATTTGGTGAAAAAACCAAATGTTTGCACATATCTGCAGGTTCATCTTCTATATTAGATAAATTACGTTCAGTGACATTTGAAACCACTGAATCAAGACTCCATTTGCCATGCTTCCTAGAAACATAAAAACCTCTTTGAAAGCTATGTGACAACATCCCATGAAATAAAAATAAAAGCCATATTCCACTTTTCTTTTTAAGATTATTCAGTTCACTGGTGACATTTTTACATATTGATTAGTTGGTCTTTTGATTAAATGCCTGGTCTGGCAGACCATGGATAACTTTGACAATGCAAATTCAAATTGACAGACATGTAGGAAGATGGAAGATTTGATGTCACCATCATATGATATGAAATGTTTGGCTGTACTCAACAAGTGTAATGAGACATTTCTCCAAAGTCACTTTTATTCAAGTAGTGCCATTATTCCCCTACACGCAGTAGTCAGGGAATTATTTAAAGAGCATACTACCACATGGCTTAAAATAATTTCTAGGGATTACATATTTTGCAACTTGAAAACAGCAAACAAACAGTAGGAAATATTTTATATACCCAGTTTAAAGAAAAATAGCTGCAGGTGGTTATGATTAAGTTCACACAGCAAGATGTCTTAGGACTTAACAGTAAAAATAATGAAGTTTATTTCATTGGTTAAAGAATTCTCATTCAGGGCCCAACATGTTCAACATGTTTATTGAACTTTTAGAACTTAATTTCACAAAATATATACTAGGATGTTTGTCTAAAATATGAAGATACTTTGAATTAATAAAGATGAATAGATTTGACAAAAAATCATTCAGTTAACTTAAACTGAAACAATGCTGATCTCTCCCCCCAGACTGGCCAAATCTCATTAGATCATCTAACATTAAAATTTTATGCTTTGTAGTCTTTTCAAAATTCTACGGGCAGCCTCATGCTTCACATAATTCCTCAGCAGGTCAGACAACAGCAACAGTGAAGCTTCATTAAGCACTCTGAATACCTGTCTTCAGTTTGTTGAGACATTATCAGGCTGTGTATTTGATCCATACATCAAACCGTGGCACCATGATGAATTTAGCATACTTCTGTCCCTTTCCCCCTATGGCTCTACATACATATGCTGATAGCATGTACAGCAAAATTACAAGAAAGAAAATGTTATCTACATAGAGAGAACTTTTTTTAGAAAAAGAAATTCTTAAGAATAAGCCAAAAAGAGCAAGAGCTCCCAACACCCAGGAGCTCAAGTAGATACAGCCTGCCAGATTCAGGAAGCTCCACACCAGGCCTGGTCAGACATGTCTGTACTGCCTTTCCACACCTAAGACAACAGGAAGAAACTTGAATAATTCGGGATAAAGTCAACTAAGCTCATCCTCTTGGTCCAACAACCGACTGTGTTGGATTAGAAAACTGAAGCAGCAAAGGGGAGAAGGAAGCAGACACATCAAGGCATTATTGGCAACAAAGCAGAGACAGCAGTCCCAGTATCATTACAGGGCAAGGTGGAAGATATTCATGGAAAGTTAAAATAATCTGGATCCAGACTGATTTGGAATATTTCTTAAGTGAACTCTGTTTACATACAAGCTGGGAGCCCCTCAGAAAACAAGGAAATATAACTGTATCATCTGTCCTTGTAGATGCAGTGTCCTTGTAGATCACACTAGAACTTTTCTTTTCTCACCACTTATCAAAGAACTTAAATAAAGTGTCCTTTTCTATTAGAAGAGGCATATTCAAAAGCTTAAACATAGCAGTAGCATTTTAGAAAGGAACATTCAGTTCTTATCTGTGCCTGTAAGGCAGAGCCATTGGTATCTAATACCACACATTAATGTTGTTCCATGAGAATCTGGAAGACAGAAAAGGCTACAGCAGCATCCAAACCTTTCTGTTTCAGTAATACTCTTGCATACTGGGAAACATATACACATAGGACAAAAAAACACCACAAAGACCAGAAAACAAATAAAATTAAGCCTCACCCAAATCTATGCATATATTTTCACACTGGTTTCCTGAAACATTACACAGCCAACATTTCAACAATGCATTATGCAGGGGCATACATTCATGACTAAATACATTGTAGATAATAAGTAACGTTACATTTCAATGAATTCTCAAGAAAAAACTCATTTTTAGTAACTGTGTAAAATACACACTGAAAAATGAATGTCTCAATTACAAAAAATCACTCAAAAACCTAGTACTATTCAATAATCTTATCTCGGTGTGTGCAACTCACACATACATATTCATTTATGTTACAGTTACAATAGGGTACAAGTAACAAAGATTTTAACACAGTTGCTATTGTACTCAGAAAGTGGTATTTGAAAGGCTACTACAACACATAAGTAGTATGGAAGAATACTGATAATAAAAATAGAAGCAAGGAAAAGAAAACCTTCTACTCACACTTTTGCTCGTCCCATGTAGACTACAGGTATTCCTGTTCATGGTGACTCTATGACTAAATCAGAAGAGTTCTGCAAGATTCCAAGGAGAGGTTTTATCCCTTGACCATCCAAATACCAGCTGTTATACTGAAAGGAAATTAATTTATCTCATTAGCATCAAGGTCTTGCAAGTTGTACAACAGCCAGGCATAAGCCATTGCTTCAGTGTATAAAAATTGCAAACATTCTAAGATCCAGTAGAGCAGATGTTTCATGTATCACTAAATCATTCAACACATACAGTACCCTGAACCACACAACAAGCATATCCATGAACAGTGAATTCTTTCCAGTCAATAAAAAATGCATGCCAACACAAACAATTAAGGAAGGTTACAGACTTCTGAGGCAGGGCTTTTTGCTGCAGTTATTTAACTAGGTATCTGCATTATTGTTTGCAGTAATGAAATAAGCCTTATTGGGTATTTTTAGCCAGTTTCTCAACCTGAGGGAATCTTTTAACTTATATACTATTCAGACCAGCAGACTTATGCTGAATTTAGGGGAAGAAGGTCAGCTAGAGCAATTTTCAAGTCCAGGTGCCAAGGATGCTTAAACCAGCAGTTGGGTACTTTCATACAGTTGTCAGAGTTTGACAAATTGGTCTTTGTATTAAAATAATAACTAAGCAAAAGCGCTAGCAACTGATGATGGCACAGCATGGCAGCTTTGAAAAGCAGCATTCATCAGCCTCTGGGTAAGTGCATAGCAGTAATCAAGGAAGAGCAGAGTTAGAGGGAAGTTCATATGCTCCAGAATCAGGCAGCTGAAAGATTTATATTCTCATTTGGGCCACCTACATCTCTGCACACATTTTTTTTCCTTAGCTCTGTCAGCCAAAGGTAAGGTAAAGTGCAGTTTCTGACCAACAGAGCTGTTCTAGTAAAATCTCCTAGTATATAATTAATCATAACAGGAAAAATCACAGATATGGCTTATTTCCCCCATGGGCAGACACATCACTGATACAACTTGTATGGGTACAAGAAATATTTTCCTAGGTTAAGCATCATTCACACAAGCATAGTTTTGCTAGCAAAAAATACAGTTTTAAAATGACTAAGTTTTTGAGACCCTCCAAAGCCCGCCTCTGCCAAACCAGAAAATGAACTCTTAAACATCAGTTTGATACTAAGAGCCACATATATTCACACACTTATACACGTGTACAGGTGTAGTTTCCTGCACCACAGGAGAACATCATGACCTGTGACAGAGCTAAAAGTCTAATTTTCCCTCCTAAGAACCCTACTCATATCAATGCATGAGCAAGTCTTCAGCACACTACTTGATCTTTTGATTTGTTTAAAACTTTGCCACATTGTTCAGATAAATAATAAATATGTGTTGATTATTTATGTGTTTAATTATTTATAGGCAACATCCAGTAACAGAGAAGCAAAGCCAACTGTTGAGAAAACAGCTAATTTTTTTCATATTTTGATATCTTATATACTAATATTGTTGTTGACAGTTTTACAACGATGAAACAGAGGATCTAATTTGCAATCAGAGCTGCAGAGGCTACACCATCTCATGGTCCTGTTGGATGCCCTTCAGGGTAACCAAGTTACCCTCTGCCCCAGTGTGATGGAGTTATAGTTGCTTCCTCCCTAATCAAGTGGCTTTGCTGACCAGTCAATAGTTATTTACAAAGGTGAAACAAATTCTGGCATTGATTTTGTACATTTGCCCAGAGCCTGTGCCCACAGGTATGTAGTTGGGCCTGGTCTGGAAGTTCTTGAGGGTAGTGCTGTCTGGCTTACGTATACCCTCATATTGTATTTGACCATATGGGTCTGCCGTTGTGGATTACATTTGTCTTGGTGGCCACACAAACAAGTCCATTGGACTTGCGAGATGAAGTGGTCGTCAGAAACATCAGAGACCACAAGAGACTGGTGGAAGAGGAAACTGATTTGAGTGGACTGGAGTTTACTGACTCAGAGACTGATGGATTGGAATGGTGTCATCCTTCCACCCAGAATGACAGTTTGGCCTGGCTGCCAGAGATGTATGAGGTGCCTACCTCTCTGGGTCACATGGACATTACCATCAGCCCATGCTCAATGGAGGCAGAGAGTGAGGAGGGGGAGGAATCCTCACTCCCAGGAGCCATGGCTCAATTTCCTCCATTGCCATCAACACCTATCCTGGCTACCGGTGGAGATTTGCCAACCGAGGGTACACCGGTTGTGAAGGCCCTGGACAGAAATTCATCATGTCCATGCTGTGGAAACTGGATAGAAAAAATGTTGGGACTGATTGAATATCTAAAGAGAGCGCATGGAAAGATAAAGATCTTATTCCAGTGTGCCCTGGAATCCACTAAAAGAAGCAAAGGCAATATGCATATTTTTCTGCACATAGGTGATAGAGTCTTCATGTAAGAAACCTAAGAATCACATCACTACATTTAGGAGCACATAGGAGGCGAGTAGTGGAGACTGCATTGAAAAAAAAACACAAGATCTTAATCAATTTCTGGCATATTGTTATAGGCTTTTCCTAAGAGAATTCGCATTCCTAGTAAACCATCTTATTATAAATTATTCATATAATACTCATACTCTATATCTAACATTTTTGAAAATATATATAGGTATACATAAAAGCCATATCTATCCAAGTTTTGTGGAAATTAAAAAGAATTTTCAGTGACAAATCTTTTACTTGTCATCTCTACATAGAAATCAGTATCCACAAAGGAGTACCTTCACATTACTTTTTCTATTTAAAACAGCTACAGGATGAAATGGACACAAAAGTACATAAATCATTGCTCAATCCATTCCAGCAATGCTCAAAATACACACAAGAGAAAAATATACTTAGCTAATTAAACTAGTTAATGCATTTCAACAAAATTCACAGAAGTCACATAAAATATCTGGGACTATGTATGAAACCAAGGTATAAGTTTATGGCTTTAACTTAGGAAAGCAGCAGTAGCACATTAAAGGGGGGTCAATTCTTTCTTTCACATATTAAGAGACTTTCTGTCTTAAACACTTTCAGTCATGTTTGTACCAACATCCGTAATGTACAAGTCCACACCATGGCCAGAAAGCAGGATAGCAGAGCTCTTAAAATCATAGAATAGAAGAGAAAAACAAAGGCTAGTCATTGCCAGGATGAAGTTTGAAAATACTACTTCTTGCCCAATATACGTTTGATCAAAAAGACTGAAGAACATTTCCTGATCACTACTTTTCTGTGGATGTAATACCTAGAATCATTACATGATATCACAAGAGGAGACCTCATTGACCTAGCCCAGACGTGCTTCCAGCAGCCGGACTGGTGCAGTTTATTATAACATGGGACAAGAGTCATTCAGACAGATGCCCTACTTTCAAACCTTTAAAGCTTCCCAAGTTTTCATTCAAAGCACTATGAACCTTATTCCTGTTGAACATGACAGATATGACCAAAGTATTAGCCAAAGAAATAGTGCAAACAGAAGGTATGCGTTGTGGACTTCAAGCAGAGCCATTTATATACACTTTTATTTCACCACCTTAGTCATTAAGCCTTAGTAATTACTATTCATATAGAAACTGTCAAACATAGCAAAGATGGACAAAAAAGCTAGTTACTTTAAATTGAAGATTTTTCTGATATTGCTTAGCTTTTAAACAATAGAGGACAATTAAAATGCAAATGCTCTTACTAAGTTGATAGCTCAATTACAAAACATTCTTATTTTTCTGAATAGGAGATTAAGAGATGACAAAATAAATAAAAACAACTTCCCATTTGTGTTCTGT
Source organism: Buteo buteo (assembly GCF_964188355.1). Classification (NCBI taxonomy): domain Eukaryota; kingdom Metazoa; phylum Chordata; class Aves; order Accipitriformes; family Accipitridae; genus Buteo; species Buteo buteo. The sequence continues at coordinate 21,977,550 of NC_134204.1, forward strand.
TTCTAGCTGTATGTTTCCACTACTCTTTCAAGATATTTGCATGGAGTGGAGGTCCATTGAGTAAAACAGCATATTCAACACAAAGCAAACACTATCATTCACTTCAGGATATTCTAAGAAGCTTAGGAAAAAATAAAAAAAACCCAGAGCAATATTCAAAGAGGAGAAATTAAAAACAACAAAAAATTTGGCCAGACTGCTTGAGCAGATTCTAGGGTAGATCAGAAGATTTTAAAAGAGAAGTTCTTATAACATCTAGGATATTTTTGTTGTTTGTTTGTATATATGTCTGCCTTTTCACAGAAGAAGCATGTTTTCCTTAAAAAGAGCTATAGAACACTGCAAAATAATCCTTGCTGCACAAATTGATAGGCTTGCACTCTTTCTGCTTGCCAGATAGCCTTAAATTCTTTAATTCTATTTATTTTTCAAGAACATTCACTAAAATTTGCTCAGGCATACATTGAAGTAGTGAAGAAATTCCTATGTTGTTTTAATATTTATGACTTGGCCATCAAAAACCTGGAGTGTTTAATGCTTGGGTACAACAGCTGCCCATCCACCCTCTACCAGGCATTTAACAAACAGAAAGTAAGGTGAACACATTGTCTTCCATGAGGAGTTAACCCTCTGCATACCTACATATTGTGCTTGCTTACTCTTACATACATAGTTTAAGTTTGTTTACCTTAGGTACTTATCTAAAGCCTGAGCAAAGGGGTTTCAATATATGAATTCAGAATAAAGTGATTTTGGGGAGCAGACTGCTGGCAGCTAGCAAGATTATGGTACTACTTATTATTTTACTAAATCTAACTCTAAAGGCACCTGTGTCTGCATCAGAGCTGTGTTTAATAAAATATAGCTCTAAGCTTAAGTTTTTTCTCCTTTCTGATTGACAACGATACAAATGTTACACTTTATCATTTGGAAACATGAATGATCTAGAAAGATTTTGAACAGTAATTTAGGTTGCCAATCACTGCATAAAAACTTTCTGTAGAAGGTGTAACAAGGACTTAAGATATGGCTTACTCCCTGTTGCCACCCAACATCCATATGTGTGAGTGAGATGAAGAACTCATACTGTTTATCTCTGACATGTCTCTATTTCTGAGCAGTTCTGGGCTGATAAGGTAGCCAAAATTCTTTCAATTAAAAAGATAGGGAAAAAAGCACATCATCATACAGGATTAGAGATCTCTTGAATGATCTGCCTGTCTCTCTGATCTGCTGGAAGAAACCTGGCACTGCTCTGAAAAACTATGTTGTTTACAGATTGTAATCTCAGAGACAAGCAAAGCACAGTCCTTTTACAATTGAGGATAAAAATCCAAAAGGCCTGAGCTTCTCTCTGCAGTGTATGACTCATTCAGTGGCCAGGACTGATTCTGGAACGCTTTAATGTCAGCTTGTTTAATTTCAGTTGGAACTGCTGTTTAGGGACATTGTTCTTCCCCAGCACAAGAGCATACAAAAGAAAAAAAGCTGAAACAAAAAAGCAAAGCCACTCCAATGAATCTGTTAAGCCACACTGATGAAATTTTCAAAAGCAACAGGCTGTGAAAGACCTAGACAACTGGAACAGATATGAAAGAAAGGCAAGAGCATAAGGAAGAAAGACGTCCCAGAATAAGAATGCATTTAGATCCATCTTCTTCAAGAGTACATGCTCAACTTTTATTCATCCCTCCTATGCTAAGCAAGACACTGTATTTCTTTAATTATGATTGAGTAGGAAAAACCAGCTTGTACATATAGGCTATTACTGAGATATGAGAAATCTATAATTAAGAGAGATCTGTGCAAATAAATACCTGAATATTCAAGGCCAAATGTATTCCTATTATCATGCTACTGGCCATTTAGTTCCTTAACCATCTGGTAAAGCATAAACCAGAAATCAGTCAAACTTGCCTAGCTAGACTAGCTTTTGCCTCCTTTCATTCAATATGACTTACTTTCTTTATAGTCTGCTTCACATTGTAGGCATTTTTCAAAACCATGGATTTCTTCAGAACAGAGAGAAACCAATTTAAATAATAAAGTGCAAGGTAATGTCTAAAGCAAATAAGTTCCATCATTCTACAGAAAACAAATAACCAGAAACTGATGCTGAAAACTGAAGGACTTTGCCAAAATCTGAGGTATTTTAATTTATTTTAGAACAGTGGAACTTACATGAAATACCATAATATCAAACAGAACGTATATAACATCTCTGTTTATATACATTTACACTGCTTTAAAAAAAGCATAACTAGCATGAGTGTGAACATTCCACATTCTTTACGTTTGGCTAAATGCAGAGCAAACAGCAATATGAATGTTGTACCAAAAAAATTTCAATGCTACATCATTCAAAAAAAAAAAAAAAAAACAGAGAGAGAGAAACTTGCTTATATTATTAAACTGAAAAACAGAAAAGCTAATCATTTTTACTTTCCTTATATTTTCCAAAGTTTAAAAACGATACTATAAAAGCGAAGTGGTGTGGAACTACAAGGGAGTTCCCTGTAGAAATGTATTGTATAAAATATTAACATCTCTGAAGACTGCATAAAAATAGCATTTAAACATGGTAAATAGACCAAGTTAATTCATAAATGTTTTGTATTTTACTGCTTTTTTGGAATTTTCTGTTCCTACAATAACCTTTTCTGTTAGCAGAAATGATATGTAAACAATCTCTCCAGTGGAGAAAATGGGAATTTTGTCATTAATCCAGGTAACGTCAAAATTTAATTTCAGTAGAATAGACACAAATTCTTGTTACACTTGCAGAAAACTATATTTTCAGCCATTTTGCTTTAATTTTTCCAAGAGAAATTATTCTCTTTAACAATAATGACTCTGCAAGCATTAATCACAAATCCAGCTAACACGAATATTTTTACTCTCAACCTTTGATTAAGTACTGTACGCTTTTCCTGGGGGAGATGCAAATTCCTAAGATGCTAGCAAACAAAATTAAGCAATATTGGAGAATTACTTTTCTATATACTTTCTCCAACAATTTGAAATGCGTGAAATGCAGGTTATAAGAACAACTTTTCAGGAAACTTTTGCAGCCTATGCAAGAAGGAGAAACCTTCTATTTTCAGAATTTCTTTGAGAAGGCATATTACTGTATTGATACAATGCAAGTATTGAAGTCACAATTTTGAGGAGTAGCTACTAGAAATGTCATTAATCACAGCTATGTATTGGATAATATTGGCCAGCAGGATGCTGGGTTTTTAACAAAAAAAATTGGAGTAAAATTACTGTAGCAGGTTATAAAACACAGAGGAATGCAAAGATATTCCTACTGCTAGATTATATATTTCTTTCTTTGGATAAAGTTATCAAGCCTGATTTTCTGGAGACAAAGAATGTGATTTTAGCAGAATACAGCATGACCTCTAGGGGGACACTGGATTCCACTCAGTGCCTTTTTGCTTTGTCTTTTTTTTTTTAAATAACATCCATCCTCCCAGAAGTAAGCGTCCAGTGCTTACCCCAGAAAAATGCTTTAGAACAGAAAGACAGGGATGTGGAAGCTGGGGAACTCAGTCAGGCACTGAGTCAGGGGAGGGGGCATGAAAAGGCAATTTTGGGTAAGAATATTTCCACTAAATATACTTCCCTTATGACTATATATTTGATAACCAGACTTATAAACTTAGAGACGAATTGCTAGTATTTTATTTGTCACTTTTATGCGTTAGCACTGAGGACTCACAGCCACAGACATGGGCTGACTCAGTCCCACCAGGCACTGTATCAAGACATGAAATACATGTTTGATACTGGGTTGCATCCGTCTATGTCTGGCTTGACAAACTAGACATACCTGGGAGTGTTGTCTGGCACCAAGGCCTGCTAGCGGGCATCCAAAACATTAAATTTATCCTCAAAACCAGTATGGCAGCATGTGTACCATGCACAAGGGGGAGAACACTCTGCCTGCCCTGGCTCCCAAACTACCAGAGCTGTCCAGGAGTGCACCAGTGGGCCGGAGCCAAACCAGGCTGGGAGCTACCCTGTGAACAGAACAGCAGAGGCCATTGCAGTTCCCCGCCACCACTCACTCCCCCACCCCGTCACCGCTCACCTACCGTTTTTATGTAGGCTATTGGGCGTAAACAGCAGGGCTGAAGAGGCCGGAGCAGCAGCAGTGCCTCGTGTGGGAGGCAGCCATGTGCTTGCCTGAAGCAGTGGCAGCCGGCTCCGGCCGGTTCTGTGACTGCCGCCAGCAGCCCTGCAGGCCCCAGGGCCCAGCCGTTCAGAGGCGAGGCGGCCGCCGTGCCAGCCCCGAGGGTGGATGGAGGTGCTGCAGGAGACGTGGCTGGAGAAAGGAGACACTTCGCCCCCAAAGGGTGCTTCTCTGTGGGGACGGTGGCCCATGGGAAATCTGCACCGGAGCAGGGACACTTTCACGAGGGCACTGCACCCACCATGTGTCGGGAACACCCCTGAGGGACAGCCATCATTCTCCCTCAGACGCCTCTTTCATAGCCTAACCTCTCCTGGTCAGTCTAATGATTTCCCATCCTGAATCGTCCCTGTCATTCTTCTGAACCTGCTCCATCCCACCGTACCTGGAGAGGCTTCCATCTTTCACAAACTCTTTGAATAGTTCACGCGCAAGAGAATACTGTGCGTGTCCTGATGCTACGCACAACAGTGAGTAGCACTGAGGTCAGGCACTGCTAGCCCCAGGTTTCTGCCTGTTGGATAATGACTGTTCTAAGGATGCTTTCTTTTTAATGATGATGCAGTCTTTTTAACTGACTTAAAATAGCTGTAATACACTGCAAGTTCTCAAGCATGTGCATATCCTCCTAGCACTGAATGGATACTACAGTTATTTAACAAAAATGGGTACACTTCAAGATGTCTGACCAGAACCTCCCAGACTGTTCAACATGCAGGTGGTCCTAGCCCGTACACACCAGCATAATGACAGTCTTTCCTTCGTTTTCTGCTGTTTTCCACACATTTCCTAACATTTCAGCTTCCTCCTAGACCTCTGAGCATCAAGCTAACATATTCATATAACTGTTTACTTTTGCCCAAAGACCTCATTTCTACACAGCAATATTCAGAGCCCATCATGCAAGTTTAAGCTTGCCCCCCTCCCACTGCGTGCATCACTTTGCATTTCATTTTAGATTTCATCTGCTATTTTGTCACATTCTGCAGTTTTGAAATTTTACATAGTTGTCTTTAATGCCATGAATAGCTTAGTATCACCTTTTTTTTTTTTTTTCCCCCAAATCATTTTTAGCATATAGAACAGCACAAAGCTCTGTTTCCTGGTAAGCTCACATTTCAGAGTAATTCTTCTATTCAATTCCTGGGCTCCTTTAGAACTGTTCTGTCTATTGTCCTTGTCCCCTTTACCTGTTTATTTAATAAGGTCTTCTACTACTACCTAAATCTGGGGCAGATCATTTGATGTCTCTTCCAAGAAAAAAGTCTGTCATAAGAGGCTTCACAAAATCTCCTGTACTAAGCCTTTGCTAAATATTCTTTTGATCCTAGTTATGTCCCTTCAATCTTTCTAGATGACTTCATGATGTGGAATAGGTTTCTCAGTAGATTTTTATACCTTCATACCATTGTTCCTATTGCCCTTTTTTGGTCTTCCTCATTGCAATTTTATTTGTAACTTCTCAGATTTTATAATGTTTTCTATTTTCCTCATTTGGGCAAAATTTTAACATTTTGAAGGATGTTTTTTCAAGGACTGTCTTTATCCTACTGTTTTACTGTGTCAGCTTTCTTTTACTTTCTAAAAAACTTCAAACTATATATTCATATACTCCTGATTGTTTTTTCTTTGGCTTCAACTACTTGTACAAAAAAAAAAAATTATAGAAGCATGTCCTTTTTCTTTACTGTGTCTAATAATAAAGGCACTGTTTGTTCTGTCCTTTCAAATTTCCTATTTGATAAAAATTTTCTAGCTCTACTTTTCCTTGGAGATACAAAAATATCCTAAGGGAATGCATCATTTTGAAACATGCTCTTTCAGAACTACCTGACTTCCTTCACTCTTGAATTTAAAACCTCAGATATAACTCAATGTCAGAGGGTTTAAAACCTTAGTACAACCTCTTGATTTGATACCTGCTTCCTTTGAGGTTCAAATTAAGTCTATCTCCCTGAAAAGAATTCTTCTATTCTAGAAGCATAAATTCTTCATTCTTGTACTATTTTCTCATCCACATGATGAAACTTTGGCCCTCTGCTTCTTCTTGCAGTTCTGCATGCAATATGGGAAGCACTTGAGAGAATACCACAGCAGAGATGGAGTATTACTTATACAACTTTTGAAATCTTTTTCTGGAAGTGTTCACACTTTCCCCATCTCATCATCTACTCATTTGAATAAAGGATAGCAATAACAGCATTTCAGAATACACAACCACCTTTTCTTTTCTTTCTATAACTACATCTGTTAGAATTTACTGATACAGTTCTAGCACACAAAACTCGTATTTGATACCTTAATTTAAAAATAGCATATTGTCTGTATGAAAATCAGCATATACTATCCCCTTTATAGTGTTTCAACTACTATAATGCATCAGTAATTGTTTGCTTTCCGTCTTCCACCCATGCCATGGGTTTACATTATGACTTTACGGAGCCACTCAGTGTCCCCTTCTGTATGCTGTTTTTTGTTTCTTTTACAGGCAGCACTAACATTCACCTGTACCTCACAGTACTAAAATTTCTTCACATTCTATGCTTTTCTAAAATCCATCACAATCTCCCTCCCTTTGCTAGTGCATATATTAGTTATTCTTTATAGTTCCAAGTTTATTAAAAATTAATCCCTGCACCCCAAGCTACTCAAATGTATGCTATTCACTTCAGGGCATTTCCAGAGGAACAGGTCCAGACTGAAGTGGTAGCGAGGCACTCGAACTTAGAATTTGGCTCCATGTCAAAACATATAACACAATGCATACAAATGACTGTTTAAAGAGAGCTGTGTGATCCAAGTGACAAACCCTTAAAACTTGCTATGCAAGGCTAACAGTTGTACCACTTAAGGCAGATGTTTGCAAGTATGAATTCTTCATACAGGTGAGACCTGGGAACAGATTAAGAGATTTGTAAAACACTAGAAATAAAACCTTTAAGTGTGATAATTTTCAACCCCATATGTGTGTAGGACTTTGCCACAGAAGCGATGGAGTAAAATCAAAGCTGACAAATCTAAAAATAAATTGAGACAACAACCTTGTTGGCTATGATTTTAATACTATTTTGTCTAATAGCAAAATAAATAGTTAGGGGACCTTGTACACTAGACAGATTCTTGGACATGTTTGGTCCAGAGAAATCTCCTGTTTTATATTCCTGTCATATGCCAATGACTGTCAAGGTCAAATAGCTAATCCCTAGTTTGTGAACTTGAAACATAAAAATAGTAGTGACAAGGATCTTGGCTTTCATAAAATAAGATACACATGTATCTTCTGATGATCTTACATAATTTATTTAAATTATACCAAAAATGAGAAGCAAGTTACTCTGAAATTACTTGATGTGACTGATAAGAGCTGTGCTCAGGCTTCACAAACCTGAATTTGGAAGGTTATTATTCTACAAGATTAGACTGAGAAGGTGTACAAAATACAGGTTTGTGTTTTTCTTCCTCTTGCTGAATTTAATTGAAGGAGATTGGAGTTAAAAATCAATTTGTTTAAACTGCTGTTCAATATTTCAAAAATATACATCATTTTTTACAGAAATACTAGATTTTTATTACATAACAAATTTAATTTACTTTTTATTGTGTTTACAGTCTGTCAATGGAAGACAACTTCCTTATGGAAGAGGAGTTAATATGACCTAAAAGAGAAACAGAAGAATCTTCACAGTGTAGCTAAAATACAGTTTGCTGAATACACAGTAATCCATTTGCTACAGCAAAAAAAACCTATTTGGATGAAGTGCAAAAGAAAAAGGAAAAAAAACCAACCCAAACTCACAAATGAGAAATCCAAAAAGAAATTTATATTAAATAAATACTAGTCTAGTATTTTGGATTTTCCTACCTTTTTATAACCAGCTGGACAGCAGCTTTCACAGATACAGCTACACAGATACAGCACTGGCTTCATGATATCTTAACTTTTATGATCACCACTACTGCAGATAAGATTTCTCTTAGCTCAGGACAAACTCCAGGACAAGTATTTGATTTTGGATACAGAAAATACACATCTAAAGCTTTATCTCTGCAAGCCCAGGAAAAGATAAAACACCTTTTATTTGACTGGGTTTGTCTCCCTCTTCTTTTCTGATAGATGAAAGAGAGCAATTGAGAAACATAGAGGACTCAGTTTTGCTGTGTTTCTTAGTTAAAAGTCCTGACTGCTTCTTTTGGAGTTTTGATTCTGGGAACGGAAGACAATTCCATGTACAAGGTATACCAAAATAATCACAGAAGCCATGAGAAATCAAAGCCATCACCAAAATTAAAGCAAAAAGAGGCCCACAAGTTGCTTACTTGTTATCAAAGAAGGAAGGAGTATCAAGAAAATGCATGCTGTGTTAATTTGCAAGAGGATTTCCAGGTCCTTAATTTCAGCATTGAAAAATCCTTCTTAACCACAAGTTGTATACCCAGACTTCCTATACAGTGCATGTTAAGAAAATTAAAAATATGATCTGCAACTAAGTAGCCAACCAAGTTACCCAAGAAAAAAAAGTCACGCTAGAGTTAAATTTGAAAGACAATGCATCTCCCAGACAAAAAAACCTTTCCAGAACTTCGGATTAACATGGAGGATGATACTTCCTCTCAAATGGAAGACCCCATGGTCTTTTCTAGTTATCTTCATTATTTAAAAAGTCTAAGTGCTCCCAGAGCTCTGGGAGATGCTCTGGGCTGAGCTTTACCCCCTGCCCACTTTGGGAGAGGGCCTTCAATATACATCTTCCAGTTCAAAGGGGAGTGCTCTACATAACGTGTGATGCACGTTGCATGGATTCTGAGGTGGATCTCTCTTCAGGAGCTGCAGAAATTACTATAATCAAGTGTCTAAAGGAGCAGAAAATTGGTGCTCTGTCCTTAGAGTCCCCCATTACTTTCTGCTTATGTTTTAGATTAGACCAAATTCGGTAGCAATATCATCAGGGGATAGCAAAGAATAGCAGTTAAGCAAATGTTTCAAATAGCAGGATATTATGTACTCTAGATAAATTCTGAGTCTGGATTAACTTAGACTTATCCTGTTGAACCTTCAGTGAGAGAAAGAAATTCCCTTAATTCCTCTGCAACGTAAGAATACACATTGTAATTTTTAGAAAGAAACTGACATTCAGCATGTGTACACACACTAGCTTACTGCACAAGAACTTCTTCACCAGTCCATAATCATAGAACGATTATTAGATTAATGCCCATAGGCAAGATACCAGAGAAATGCTTCATGTGAAAATCTGGCCATGAAGAGCATTAACAGCCCAACTCTTCAGTGATGCCTGTTTATGGTACAATGCAGCAGTAGCAGTTTTACAGACAATGACACTTTTGAAATTTAGATAACTCCATAGATACCAGCAGAGAACAGAAGGTTTGAGGATCTGCATTTTAGGCCTAGGCATCTGTATAGAGACCCTGTTACAAGAGTAACAAGACCTGGCACCTACATCTTGAGGGCTTAAACTTCTTCCCCAGATTTGACAGAAGAGATACCGTTAAATTGTTTCTGTGCAAAGTTCAAAAAATTGTTAGGAAAAATTAAATAATGCAAGGAACATGAGAGAAATGCAAATAGCAGAATGCAGTCACAACAAAATTAGTACAATTACTATTAAATATTTATATGATGGTGCCGGTATTTTTTTCTACTTTTGAACTGATTTTGTTCACATCTGAGCTTTGGCTACAGCAATAACCAGGATGATCACACACAGACTTCATGGCCTGGCCAACTGAGCCAGGACTTTTACCACTGGTTAAGCCTGCTGCACTGCATGGCTGGCAAAGAACTTGCTATTCAGCGTGTCCTTGGCATTTCAGAAGTGTGCATTTGTCTCAGGTGAGAGAAATGGCATGAGTATATCTTAGTAGGTTCTTTAGAATCATAGAATGGTTTGGGTTGACAAGGACCTTAAAGATCATCTAGTTCCAACCCCCCTGCCATTGGCAGGGACACCTTCCACTAGACCAGGTTGCTCAAAGCCCCATCCAACCTGGCCTTGAACACTTCCAGGGATGGGGCAGCCACAACCTCTGTGGGCAACCTCTTCCAGTGCGTCACCACCCTCATCATAAAACACTTCTTTCTTATTTCTAATCTAAACCTACCCCCTTTCAGTTTAAAGCCATTACTTTAGGATTATGATGAATTTGAAATACTGCAGAACTGTACATAAGAAATACAAGCGTATTTGTGGGTAAAGTCTCCAAAACTATCATTTGATAGCTGGATAATGAAATAATAGGAAATAATGACAACAAATCTACACCAGGCACAGACCTACATTTATTTTCTAGTTCTAGTAACCTAAGTACATACAGTGTCAATAAGTGGATCTTTAGAAAGTAAACAAGCTTAATTGCACATCTTTAACATTATTCATTAGATGTCTGTTGCTCAGTACTGGATGAAATCATCCTGGTACAATTGCAAAACTGAACTTTAAATCTGTAAGTCTAGGATTTCATATTAATTTCTAGGTTACTTTTTTCTTCAAGGAATAATCCTTTTTTTTTTTTTTGTTCTTCCACCATTCACAATAATAAGATTTTTTCTTTCTTTAAATTTCTCTTTAAACATCAAGCTCTGTCTCAGACTGTGTTGCAAACCAGTGTTACAGTAATCGTTACATGAGCAGTGCACTAAAAAACCTGCTTTTCTAAGCAGCCTTCATGTCAGGCAATAAATCATCATCTTACAAAACCAATTCTGCATGCCTATTTTTCCCACTATCTAGCATTAAATTGTTAGCCCAGGCAGTGTAACAAAGATCTACAGCTTTTTTTTTTAAATTGGATTGCCAAGTTAACCACTAGAATCCACAGATTTAACCAAAACCTAGTTTTGAATCCTACTGCTTTCTTTTTTGAGAGCTCAGTCTAGAAAGAGATCTGAGAGGCATGTCATATTTTTACATGTTTTCATATATAGACATACACACATACATTCGCCTGTGCAAAAATACACACATTTTGCTATATTTATCATGAGTGGGAGACAGAATTCTAAAATGCAAACACAGATCTCACACTATTTAATTAGAATGTGACTAAGATAATTTGTGTGACTATGACTTCATGAAGTACTTAAAAAGAGGCCATAAAAATCAGCACTACTTACATCCAGAAGGGATTTAATTCACAGCTCAAGCAAAACACATGAAGGTGAGAAAGCATCTGATGCCATATAACCCAGAAGAAAATCTTTTCCCAACTAAATAAGAGAATCTGCATTGATCAGAACTTCTGAATGGATAATTATGTATATTTATATATAAAAGCCTGGGAACCAAGGTTTGCTTTAAATCCTTTCAGTATGCTACTTCTGTCACAAAACACACAGTTTATGTGGCATATGCACCCTAACAATCCAGACAAAAATATTCATATATCTATTTCTTCCTAGGCCATAAAGTCACCATGTTAATAAGTTAAAAGCAAAAGGAATAAAAATTATCAAATTGGCACTTCTGCAGTATATGAAATGTTAAACATGAACCCCTACATACTAGATAGGAAAAGGTTTTTCTGTTTCTTTTTCTCCTCAGAATTTACATACCCATGCTCCAACCGGTTATTATAAACAAGATGTTTGTTATATTATAGAAACCAGAAATCTAATACTGTCCCATTAACTTGCTAACTTAAAATAAAGTTAGAAATTTTGGGCTTTTTTGTCCACTTTCTTCACAAGTCCTCAACATTTCAAGAAATTACTTAAGTGGTAAATTTGAATTCAACTCTATTATGTACAATAAAAGAAAAAAAAAAAACAAAACAAAGGTATACAAAGGAGAGATTGCATCCAAAGGGAAACATTCTCTAACTGCTTTAATATATGGACAGATTTCAAATTATATGCATACTTAAATCCCAGAAAAGCATTATAAATATTTCTGACCTTTAAATTCAAAGTATATGAATATGTATATCTTGGTACAGAACCAACCAAATTATATGGAAAAGCTCACAGTAAAGTGGCTTCAACATTGTCAAGTACTTTTAAAAGACAGAGAATTATTTTTCCCAAATGTAAATACCATGTGTCCATCACTTCCTAAAGCTCTGCCATCCTTTCCTATGCAACATCAGGTTACACTGCAGCATCCTTATGTGATGTTTGACATCTGGGCGACAGCATAGATAGCTCCGTTTATTTTCATGTTGCCATTCACTAAACCTAATATTAGTTTGTATCTTTGCTGCTGTTCCCATTTGTTTGTTAAACTGCCATAGCTTAATTTTTTCTAAGCTTGCTTTTCAAGAAATTTAATCTACCAACTTGCTTACTGCACTGAAGTCTGGAGACTGGCTTCTTGATGTTCATTGGTTTGGTTTTGTTGTTCTCTGACTTTCCCTTCTTTTCATCAGCTTCAAGAATTTGCCCTCCGTTTTCACATCCTCAGGGAAATCCCACTACTTAGACAGTATCCATCTGAGCTGTATTTTACCTTTCTATACCAAGAAGCTGTAAAAAAATCATCAGGAATCTGATAGACAGTTAATATCTTGTATTCCTTCCCCAAAAGATTTCTGGGAAATCCTTCCCACTGCAGTATCCAATGCTTTGATTTAGTCTGTAGTTCCTCACAGAAAGCATTGTCTACCTGTCCTTCTAAGTTTGGTGGCATGCCATGCAGCATCAACACAATAGTGCCTATGATTTTTCTCCTTTAAATATCATCTATGGACTTTCAGCAGACCCCATTCCTTCTGTATTCTGAATTCCAGACTGAGTATACACATCTTTGATTTATAGACCAACATACATCTTCCCTCTTTTCTGTCCCTCCTTTTATAGTAATATTACAGTCAGGTAAGTTATTCCACAATTCTCTGTTACTTCAATTAAGTTGTAATGTCAATTGTGCGTTAAGACTTTCGGCTTCTCTTGCTTGTTTGTCATTCTTTCTGTATTAACATCCAGGCTGACTAAAAGGAAAAAAGTAATAGCCAAAGACAGACAAGACTATAACAAGTGGACAATGGCCTTAATGGTAAAGATTTCACAGATTGTCCTTTAAACCCTGAAGAATTTTTTTAAGTGGATTCCAAAAATAATTTTTATCCCCCAACTTGTTCAGTTTCCCTTTGCTCTATAGTAAACTTCTGTCTGGGACCTATCAAAGCACCCTTTCCACATCTGGCTTACAGCTGTGTAACAGGATAAGCTCCTAGAACTGCTAAATTTTAATGACAGCTAGCAGCTGTCATTCAAAGTCAAGTTTCTTCAAAGGGGCTGTTCTCATATCTGCAGAATTGAATGACAGTAGAAACATCTACACTTGCACCTATGTTCAACCTATGCTATGAAGAACAGGGTAGCTGAATTAATGATTTTTGAGAAATCAGAAGCAAATAGAGAAAAGTTCTTTGCACCTTCTCTTCGACCCACAGGTTGGAGTCAGTTAACCATGTCAATTCTCTGCTGAGATTAAACAAGCTGAAAGTATATAAGCAAGTCAAAGACATAGCTCTACTATGTACCGTGCATGATAAACAAAGAAAATGCAAGAGAAACTTATTTCTTTGCCAATGTCATCTCTTAGTGGATCTTCAGGGATTCTGTAGCATAAGAGTAAGAAATCTGATCAGATACAAAGTACAGCAGGTGCTACTGCAGGTACAACACAAGATGGTTGAAAAACTAGAAAAATAGCTTATGAATTAACACATCAGGGAAAAGTGGAAAAAAAATGTATTTCTTTCCTCCTTCTCTCACAAAAACTATTGCAACTTCTTGAATATGTACTGAAATGCTTATCTAAAATGCCACTTCTCAGAAATGGTAAGAGTGTTAATAAGTGCTTTGATGGTACATTTAATGACAAAAATGTTGCAAACCATTTTATATGTTTTCTATTTGCAAACTATGATTACCACGTTTGCACAGATGAGGTAGCCAAAAATTCACAGATTATATCAATGAAGAAAAAGAAAACTTACAACAGCATCAGGTTTCTTTCTCTGATGCAGTCCCAGCTATTCCTGAGGGAGGGAAAGGTGAGAGATCCCCTTCTTTTAGCTCATCAGAAATAAGTAAAACTCATTACTTTTCCTTAGACATCTAACTCCCCACTACAAAAAAAAGGCCTGGAAACCTTTTTCCACCCCTTATTTAGCACTCTGTGCTTAATCTGGGACCACATTACAAATGCTACTTTGCTATGTCCATATCCTTTCTAACCCTGTGCTCTGCTGTTCTCTCCTGCCTTTCCTCAAAGGCACAGGCCCCTTTACTTCTTTGGCAGTCAACGTAATTTCTCAGCTTCCACAACCCATCTTTTACTTAATCCATTCTGCAGGCAGATATATAAGGCAGTGGCCTCCACTGATTAAGTGCCTATAGGACAAAGAGGTGGTTCTCTGTCCCCTCACTGAGTGTAAAGGTAGCTGCTATACCCAGGACACTAACCAGTTACTGCTGAGGACAGAAATCCTGCTGGAGATGACTAAGACATTCATTCCCCTTGTGTTTTCAGGCATCTTTTAAAAAATATTTTTCTCATGCTTTTGTTTCAAAAAAAACCCCACCCCACACCCTGCAGATGCTCCATCAAAAGTAAAAAGCAACTCAAATCCTATTCCATTTAGACTTTCTGCATGACTTCCCTTTTTTTTAGCCCTTGTGTTATACTACTTTTGGTTTATATCACAAAAGATATTTGAGTTTGAAATCAAGATCTTTGTCACCATACAGTTTGTCTAATCAGGCCAGCTTCCCCACTGCATACCAAAAACTTCTTTCAGGCATCACTAACTGGTCTGGAAACAGTAATATATCACAGTCAAAGGAAAGAGTAATAGTATCACAGTATGGCCAAAGTTCAGGCAAGGAGCAAGACCAGAAATTATTCACAGATGGACACTTACAAATGCAAATCTCATTCAAAAAAACGCTCAAACCATGAAAATGCAGATGCATATCTTCCTAAAGTACTTTATAGCTCATTCTATAGCACAGCCTGACCACTACTATTGTGTCTCTATCTTAATTGGGAAAAATGTGGGTCACATCCAATCCACAGCCAGCTTCGGTTCTCACATTGACTGGTAAAAGAAGTTTCAAGTAGTTAATTTAAATAAATGTATTTAAATTCAGGTAATTCATCTATTTTCACATGTTTAATAATGACTAACCGTTTAAATGGAGATTTACTGAAGTCAGCTAGAAATAGAGTTTAGCTAAGCTAAGGAATCAGGAGCATCTATACAGAAGTTGCTCAAATTGTCTGAGCTGCTTTAACTAAATTAATTTACATCTGTCTGTACACAAGGCCTTCATCTAGCAGCCTATCTATCACCAGCCAAAAGAAATGCCAGCCAATATTACTTTCTCATGGACATGCGCAGACAGAGGTTATATCGATTGTTCCCATCATGAGGCTGGGCAGCCAACCATTCCACCATGCATACAAGGTGGCGTTAAAGGTTCTGACAATGACAAGAGAAAGCCAAGCTACTGGGAATGTTGTTTATGGCAGAGGTAGACACACACTTGTGGAGTGAATGGAAACGCTTTTGCAGCCTAGAGCTTTTAGTTGGGTTCACAAAACCCTACGACAGGTAAGTAGTGGCCATCTACACATTCCTAATCTGGAGCAAAGTAAAACAAATGGCAGCGAGTTAGCACTGAAAGCTGTGCCAGTTGTTGTTTTACTTTGACCTGAAAGGAGAAGGAGCTGTTACTGTGTTACTATTTACACCAGTTAGTGGTGTAGTTACCATAAGAAAGGGTGGTAATATCTCATGCTGCCTCCCTAAAATCCAGATTCTGACATTTAACTGTATCCTGCATCTTAGGGTAATGCATGGAAGAGGTGACGAATGCCCATTATAAATAGGGTTAGCATGAAAACTTTTGCATAAGGTTGTTTATCCACAATTTTTGGTTTTTTGGTGAAGCATGCCTATAACTAAACAAACTGATACAGAAGTCAAAATTCAAAAGTACAATGACCATAACATCATCAGATTAAAAGTCCATGTAATGCAATCTTTTTGTTTTTCACAGTGGCAAACACCAGATACCCATGGAAGAGCAGAAGAACACGGCAAGAGAACAGATGATGTTTTTCTTGCATGATCTCCCAGACTCCAACGACTTCCAGTTCAGGGATGCAATGAACCAAAGTAATGTCCTTGTCACCTGAAACCTGTATAAACTGCATCAGCTAGAAAACTACTTTCAGGTATATTCATGCTTTTCATATAAATACATTTTAACTTCAAAGAAACAATAAGCACAGGTACTAGAATAGGGCCCTTTTTACATTCCAAGTTATAAGTGTTTATTTTCCTACAATGTATATCATTTTACAGCACACAGATGAATAAAACACGTCATCCATTTCAATTTATAGATTATAAAAATAACTGCTAAATTTCAATTGGAAAGACTTTGACCCTGCTGAAGAAAAAAGAAAAAATTACCCTGGCTTTATTTTAACATACTGTTGTATTGCCTATACTTATAGTATATTTCCCAGTTATGTCAAAAACTGGCTAGAAAAAAATGGAATGATAAACACACAAATCTATATCATGATTACAAAAAAGTTATTTCTTGGAGTAGAACTGAAGTAAGTTATTTTTACTTCTTCTTAGGGATGAGCTAATAGGAGATAGAACAAGAAGAGTAACTGAATATTTTGATAAAAAGGAAAAAATGTGTGGTAAAGTAAATGTTTCATGAACATTTTCCTACAGTCAGCCAAAGATTCAGATAATCACTATTCTCTTCTATACAATTCGGACTGATAAATAAATGTCATGCTGTATTGTAGGCTATTGGAATGTAAAGAGACTACACTGTAAAAATGTTCTCTCTAAATCTATTGGTAGGAGTAATATAGCAGAGGGAGTAAGAGAGGTAGAAAATACTGGTAATGGCAAGTCATTAAATTTGTTTGGCTGAAAGGCTTTTGGAATACAACATGTCTTTTACTCCCTAGAAAAAAAGGTCTACTTGCTTGATGAAGAGTAAAGAAAAGTAAAATGCACTGACTATTTGATATTTGCCTTTGAAGAAACTTTTAATATTTTTCATGACACTGCATCTATCTTTGATCTTCTCTCTTTATAAGAATTTTCGCATTATTGAAATGAAGAGATAAAATCAGCAATGTACCACCTTAAGAATGGCAAGTGACACACACACACTCATTGTAAGTGTTAATCTGATGGAGTCCATCAAAAGCAAATAGGAAAGCCTACCTGTTTCTCTCAGCTTGGTAAATTTCAAGGGGTGGTGACAAAAATAAGCCAACAATTCAGAAACTAATACTGAAGTGTTAAACATTTCCTTGTAGCTGTAAGAGCAGACAGATCAAAACCAGAAAATAAAAGAACAATACCAAGTTAATGAGTGGAAATGGAACTCTTATGCTGATAGAAATAGGTGAAACACACCTGCAAGATCACACACACACACAAAAAAAAAAACCTTTATGGTTGTATGCATTCTTAGAAGATCAACATAGCAGTGCAGGCCTATAAAATATTGAGTACCTTGTGAACCAATTAAGACAGCAGACAAAAGAAAAACCCCGAGCCACACAATATATTGTGACTGAAGAATTACAAAAGATGAAGTTGTCAAACTGAGTCTTCATTCTGCTCTGTTTGGTTTGCTGATAAATTTGAGCATAAAGCAGTATGAGAAATTCTAACTTTGGATAAATGCCAAAATCACACTTTTATTTTGAAAAACAGTTGTTGAGTGTTAATACATGACCACATGAACACTCATGTCCCACAGTAGAGGTCAGCTAATATGGGTGACATATATTGCTCAATATGTTTTTAGATTAATTGCTCACAGCCTTACTAAATGTCAGCAAGCAAGCAAGAACTTCTGAAGAAAACTGCTTTTCATTTACCTCCAAAGAGCAGAAAATACTGCACTATCTTAAACCTGTGCACTCAAAACCCCTTGCAAACCTTAGAGGTTCTTTTATTAAAAGAATATTTGGTGCAATGTAACAAAAATTTCAAAATGGTTTCAGCATCAACCCTATGCACTTAATTGGAAAGTCTATCCAAGACTATAAAAAAATTTTATACACATGAAATCTTCTAACAGCACTCCAGTATATTCCCCCTTTCTCTACTTCTAATTTAAAATGGCTTACATCAATTGCAAAATTTGAAATAATCACTGTGATCAGATTGATTGCCTGCATAAACCAGACTAAATGATTGCCCAGATTTAATTATCATTTGAATGAGAAGTTTTATTCTTGAAACATCCAAGGTTGATTAAAAATGTTGCTACAATGAAGACTCCATGGCAATCTTAACTACTAGTTCTGTGATTGACTACACTCAAATTTTAAAAAAGAAATAATGCTCCTCAATCATCTGAATTTGTCTTGCTTCAATGTTCAGCCATTTAATCCTGTCTGACTTTCAGACCTCTCTAATCAGTTTGATTGAAATCCTTGAGTCCTTTCATTACAAGTCATATTGCCTGAGCATTTTCTAATTTTTCATCATTCTTGAACTTCAGTCTCCATAACTCAACACAGCACTCCAGTAACAGTTTGCACGACTCGCAAATTGAAAGATCAATTGAGTAGGAAGGTTATTCTAGCATTGGCCTTTTTATAAATCCAATCCTAGAGGCTATTTTGAAAAAATAAGTTCATATGGCTGCTGATTTTCTATCAGAGCTCATAACTGTTTTAAAAGTGCAGCAATTTTGTTATGCCATTGGAATCTACCTAAATAGTGGCATAAAAAAGGTATACCTCTCCTTTGTGAAAATCCATTTATATTCAAATAATCAATAGGATAATACAACTGCTTATTATCTATTTGAATTTTATTCTATAGCACCAAGTTCAAAGTTTATATTCCTTTATGTTTTTTCCCCATTTTATTTTTGGGACATGACCTTCAAGCTTAAATCATTGGCCCTCCTTTTTGAGCTGTGTAAGATAGTCGGTTATAGCAAGAGTCCAAACGCTGCAAATAAATAAATAAAGGATCAGACCTGAGTTGTTTTAGTAAGAAAATCTTACACAGCTCAGAAATTACTTTATAGGCAGAATTGTCTTATATTGAACTTATCAAAGACATCTCACAGTGCATGAATGTAATATGTCCTGTATCTAGAGCATTCTCCAAGTACTTCTACACAAAGCAGCCACAAGTTACATGAGCCAAGGCCTGAAAAGCAAGAATTTTTCATTCTAAGAGTAGAGATAAATGCAAAACACCTAAACAGAGAGTTTATGTCTCTCAGTTTCACACTTTTGTCATCTAAAAATAATACTTTTATTGATGCAGTAAAAGCTCTGAATTCTTCTGTAACTTTGTATTAGGACACTACTAAAGGCACTACTTGAAAAGCAGTTAGATTTCCTGCACAAGTCAGTAACTTCTTAAAAATGAATAATTGTCAGAAATGTGTATCATGGATCTTGGGCTAAGCACAAAAACCTTAGTCTTCTATTTTCTTCTCCTGTTTTGCCCATTACCTAGCTGCAGAGCAAGTTTGTGTTACCTGATTGATACTGTAAGTAGGGAAACCTGCTTGTGCAGCAGGTTAAGTATACAGAAAGTCTCCTACCAGCAAAAAAGTTGAACAGTGATGGTGAGATTTCTCATCTGTACACGCAGCTGAAGAGATATAGAAGCTCGAGAACTGGAAGGAAACAGCACAGGTTGGAGAGAGATTCTGAGAAATCGGTCAAGTCAGAAAAAGGACAAAGTGACAGAGACTTCCTCACATCAGTACTCCAGAATAGGTGGCCTTTGACTGCAGAGTTTCCATTACAGACAGAGCAAAATGAACCCTTGGAGTCCATGACCCAAACATGGGAGCAGTCATTCTCCATGCTGCTAGTGCTGCTTCTTCTCCTTTCATTAGTAGGGTTTCCAACTAAAACACACACAAGCCAGGTTTGCAGATGATCTACAGGACAACTATAGGAAAAATGTATTTCAGCAACTCTGCGATTAAATTTAGCTTTGACAGGCTTAAACTGAAAGACTCAAATCATACAACAATATGACCTCCCAAGAAAAAACAAAAATTGACTGACTCATCTCTAGCATGATAAGTGTCATTTATTAGAAAGTTTTAAGCAGCAAGATTTTATATCAGGCATAAATCATTCTATTTTTTAAAGGGCAACACTCAGTTTAAGGGTTACATCATTTTTGGAAGGTGCCATGCTCAAGCAAAATCTATTATATTTTTCTGATTTTTCTTCAATATGCTGTCACAATACACAGGAAAAAAGCAAGCAGTTGTCTGATTAAAGAAAGTATAAAACTGAAGACCTCTGACTTGACATGTAATCACAGAGCAGTTTAAAACATGTTTAATAAAAATCAAAAGGACTATTTAAAAAATAACAGTGAAGCACAGTATATTTATTGCAAGCCTGACAGGTTTCTGTTCACCTCCTTCCTCCCCCAAAATGCAATATATTTGGCAGAAGATAAAGAGAAAGGGAAGGGTCACAGGAGCTACCATCCTTCCCTTTTCTTTGTTCCCATCCCTCTGTGCAGTCCCACAACGAGGGGTTCACTGCACTGCTCCCCACATCCCTTCCTGACACTTTTAGGGCCTCTTTCAGCAATAAAAAACACTGCACACAACTGTGCATATAGAAACAAACCACAAATTGTCACTTGGTAAACCAGCAAGACATATGTCAGGGTATCTCACAAACAGTCTCACTGGGGATCTCAGAGTACAGTGATGTGGTCACAAGGTGATTAGTCACAGGTTATTTTTGAAGGTCCAGACTGCTGCACGGACTGCAGTTGCAACCATTAAAGCATGAAATGTTTGCACTCATTTTCATTCCTGTGCTTCATGGAACACTTAATGCCAACTATAAAATCATTTAAAAGGCAATTGAGTTTTCAGCTGAGAAAAATAAGATGACTCCCAAACAGTATCAGTGTATTGACAAAGCATCAAGTAAAGTGCAGCTTAAACTCAAGCAGAATGTGAATTCTTAAGGCACTGACAGATTTTAAAAAGTATTTTCGGAAATAAACATGTAATAGCAGCTGTGTAGGTGTTCATTCTCTGCCTCCCATTTAAGTCTTGCTCCTGAAAGGATGACACTATAAAGGCCTGCAACATTTTCCAGTTTAAAACTGTTCCTAAAATGATAGGGTTACCACTTGCCACACAACATTAAAACCCTTTGTAGGCAGCCAGCCAGACATAGCCAAATTGCTTAGATACCACCTAGAATGGTTACAAAACTAGTTAAGATAGCAGACCTTTCCTTTATACAAGCTACATCTCATAGTTATAAAATGTTGTGCCTATTATTCTTCCTTAGAAGAAATTAAATAAATAACTAAATTGAGAATATTCACTACACAGCTAAAATAAACTCTCACATAATCCAAATAAATTGGAAATTCTACCTGAAATCACAGAGGTCCCCATAAAAAAGAGAAATCAGCAAGCTAATTATTAATAGAACTCCATTGTCATTTACCATGGATTCTTGAGACTAGAAGGACACCGCTTGTATTATTTCCATGAAAATCTGGGAAAGAAATATTATTTGAGAAAGTCTGCATAAAAAAACCCCAGTGGCCTCAATCAGTAACCTTAGTATACTCACAGATAAGCACAGACAAAATGTGGTCTTCATTCTACATTGGGCACTACCACCTATAGATGAGAAGCGTACACAGCTACAGTTTTATTAGTGTTTAAGAATATCATTCAAAGAAATCCCTTGGTGTCACTAACACCTCATTTTATCCATTTTCAATCTCTAGTCTGCTCCCAGGTCTTTACTCATTATCATAATATAAGTGTTAGCATTGATAGTATGGTTAATTGATAAAGAAGCCAACTGGGTTGTT
Organism: Buteo buteo; assembly: GCF_964188355.1. Taxonomy (NCBI): domain Eukaryota; kingdom Metazoa; phylum Chordata; class Aves; order Accipitriformes; family Accipitridae; genus Buteo; species Buteo buteo. The sequence goes on from NC_134204.1 coordinate 21,999,613, forward strand.
CAATATTGCAAAATAGATGGTAGCTTCAACTCAGAGTAATGACTATTCAAAAGCACAACAGGAATCCATGTATCATACTGGATTTTAAGTTCATGGAATGATCAAATGACCCAGATACTAACACAGTGAACCCATACCTTTTCAGGGAAACACTGGGAAAAAATGAAAAGCTGGGACTGTGGGAAATGAGGTAGAATCTACAACCAAGAAAAACTGAGAGGTTTCTGCCTTATCATTTGTGCTGTCTTCTCTTCATTTACAGAAATGTCTCATTTTAAACCAAGAGCCTTAAATGGCCTGGCATCCTGAAAGGGAGGGTTAGTCAAATAGCCTATAAAGATATAAAAAGACATTCATTTTTTGTAGAAAAATAGCTTTACTCCTAATGCCTTTGCTATTTGAGTAAAACTTTTTCCGACAAAAATAAGTACTTGAAGGAACTGAGAAGAATACCTGAAACAGCAAAAGGCAAAAGAAGAAGGTGGAGAACAGACAGCCTTCCAGTTAATAATTTAACTAAGAGGGTAGTGTTTCGAATTAGAGCACTGTTCCCAGGCAGTCTTGTAAAAGCAAAAATTATTGTGCCCCAAGGTAAAGTAACAAGCCTTTCCCTTTGAAAAGCCTTCATCCATGATTACCCATGCTTTGCAGGCAGCTAAATTTCAAGAGAAAAATGCTATATGAACTATTTAACTTGTATTTATGGATTGGGAATATCTGAACACCTCCCTGTTTTTCTAGTGAAGCATATTTGTATCAGGCTGGACCAGTTACCACAGAAGTACCACCAGCTGTAACAGCTAGGCAAGGTGGTAAAAACAAAACAAAACAAAACAACTGCACATATGAAACAAGAAAGGAAATGATTGTTGAGGCTTCCTCTGCCTTTTTTCCTGAAGCTCAGTCTCCACTTTTTAATTGGTATAAGCATTATTTATTGAAGTTTTTTAAACTTTCCCTCATTTATTAATGCCTATTTAGAACCACTTTCATAGAATCATAGCATCATAGAATAGTTTGGGTTGGAAAGGACCTTTAAAGGTCATCTCGTCCAACCCCCCTGCAATGAGCAGGGGCATCTTCAACTAGATGAGGTTGCTCAGAGCCCCATCCAACCTGACCTTGAATGTTTCCAGGGATGGGGCATCCAAACCTCTCTGGGCAACCTGTTCCAGTGTTTCACCACCCTCATTGTAAAAAATTTCTTCCTTTTGTCTAAAGAAAACATTTGTACAGTTGCTGACCTTGTACTTTGGAGTGAGAGCCTCAGAACAATAGTAAATGCCTTATTATTTGTGGTGTGCTACACAAGCTGGCAAATGCATCATGCTTAAATGTGAGTTAGTAAACTGTGTTCCAAAGGCTAATAGTCAAGATTCTTCAGAGTAGGTAATGGAAAAGTCACCAGGTGTTTGGAAAGGCAAATGAGATCACTTAACCCAATCACTAATTAACATTTGTGCATTTCAGAAAACCACCACACAATTTAGCACAATTTGTACTTTCTGTTCAAGAAAGCCCTGGACTGGACCAGCAGGAATACTACAGATTGTAACAGAGGAGTTTCAGTACTGTCTTGTATAGAAGTTTGCACAAACATGCATACTCAATGATTTCCAAGTGCACTAGCTGGAGGCACTCACCATCTTGACTATCAACTTCAGCCCCAGAAAATGTGCAAAGGAGGTTTATTCAGATCAGCTATGCATAGACTATATGATTTAACTGTACACTCAATATTCCAAACTAAATTTGCATTCCACCGTTGTGTATATGTTGGAAGACGTAAGTGGTACTCAAAGCAATCTTCTCATATTAGGGAGAACTGGGAAGAAGTGACTCCCTGAATCAAAATAGATACTCTTTAGCAAGACAGCACCCTTTTTAAAGCAGGAAAAAGTGTTTAAATTTAAGCAGACCACTTAAGCACAAAGTACTGCTGTGATGCAGTGTGCCTGAGCTGACTACCAGCTGACTCCTTTGTTCCTTACTTATATTTTAACCCTACTCCCATCTTCTCATCATGCTTAACATAAGGGTGTTGCTACTGGATCTATGTTTAGAGATGTGTTAGGGAACCTAACCAGTTGAAGGATACAACTGACATTAGATAAATACAAAATACAAGTAATAACTACAAGAAGGTTAAGTAACCATTAGAATATTTAAGTGACACATTTGATTTTATGTTAGTTGAAGTTTTTATTCCAGGCTGGATGATTTTCGGTATGTTCTGGGTCCAGTGCAAGACTTATCATGGACTACTAGAGTTTGTGTTATGAGGGCCCAATTATATGACCCTAATGGTCCCTTCTAGCATTTAAAAGTATGTTGTTCATACACAATGCATATTGCAAATATATAATGCTCATGTCTTTACCTTTTAGTACTGCTGCTATTTAGTTATGGCTACAAGCTTCTACTCATTGTACAGCTGCAACTTTTAATCAATAAATGTAAATATTTTATAAACTCCAGAGCAAACTTCACAATAACCCTTTTATTCTGTAGAATCATTAGCCCAGTAAATGTGCTTTAAAAGGCAGTAAGATTTGTTGGTTATTAACAGCAGACCTGAAATCCACTCTCTAAGAGCTCTTAGCAAAACTTGCATCTCTAAAAACTCTTAAGTTTTTGCCAGGAGACCCAGAGGAACAAACTAAAATGTTCTTCTGGAAAGCAACTCATACCGCCAAGGACAATTACTTAACTTCACATGTTCCCATGTGCAGAACAGTAGGATTAGAGGAACCAGCTGCCACCTAACAGCTGAGGAGCTTGTCTTGGCCCGGGCAGAAGGATATGGCTTGCATGAGGTAAAATTCTAAGACAGTAGAAGGCAGCGACTGGGAGATGCAGCTTTAAGAACAGATTGGAGAGACATCTCATATAGAACATCTCTTTGCCAGGAATAGTACAACCAAGAAGCTCACTAGGATATCATCACTTTTATTTATGCCTCCAGGTTCACTTCTTCACTAAAGCATATATTTTTCCTTTCAGCACATTATCTAGGTATTGAGTGAGATCTGATTTAGATCGTGAAAACAGATAACATCTGTGCAAGATAGTTAGCTGAGCTGGAAAGGAACACAGTAACACAGTGAAAGAAAATATATGTCTTAATTTTATCTTTCTAATGCAGTTATGTTGCTTTAGAAGATTAATGAGTGAGGAAATTACAAAATGCTGATCACATTGCTGCTGATTTTTCTTATATTTTCTATTATAAGCAGCATCTCATTAAAACAACAGAACTGAATCAGACTCTGCCCGTGTGTTTAGGATGGCTTAGCAAGTACTCTAACTGTAAAATTAGAAAGCAGTTTGGTTTGTCACTGTAGTCAAAACTGGGTTTTAGGAAACTGAATTAATCCCTGGCGTTTCTCTGTATTAGAGAGAGTACAAAAGAAAGTCAGATTTTTCTCTGTACTTCAATTTATAAATGTGTAGCACAAGAATAAATTTGCTATCTTGGTAAGTCTGTAAACTGCCTCAGTTAAAACACTGAAACTATAATGATGCAAACTTCTTTAGTTTCCCATTTCAGAACTACTGGTCCTTCACTAAAGTATAAAAATACAAAATATTTTACAAAAATTATTTATATATATTCTGTGCTTAAATAGCATTCATAGGACTGTTACCATCAGGTGAGCTTATTTTCCAAAATGGCATTAAAACTTCAGTCTTCTCTTTTGTTTGGAAGGAATAAACTAGACAGTTCCAGAAATTGCAGTGAAAAAGTTACAGTAGGATGACATACTTAAGTATACAAGAGATACATTGCAGGGGATTACACTTATAAGGAATAAAATCAACCAATTAACCAATCTATCAATCAATCTTATCTTTCCTACCTCCCCTCTCCACCCCTTAACATATCACTAGTAAATCACAAATAAAGTTTTATCTATTAAATAGGCAGGCAAAACTATAACTGATTTCAAAAGGTCTTTGAATTATTTCTGACTTCACTCTCTATGCTGAAATAATTTTACCTTCAAATTTATCGAATCCCACACCATACACAGCATGATGATTCAAAAGGATTAGATCACCACCTTAAAAAAATTCAAATACAATGCCTAAAAGAAGGTGACAAAAGAATTCAGTGAAATTATGGGAATAGTAGCTTTAAAGCATGAGAGAAAGTAGGCCCTAGAATATTACAGAGTTCTATTTTAAGTATTACATTTTCCTTTAGGCTTTTCATTCATTTGGAATTTTTAAACTTTCTAAAGTGTATCAAGCACTTTTTTAACCTTAATGGTACAAGATCACATTTGTCTGGTTCATATTTGACTAGATAAAGCGGCAGATACTTGAAATGAGAACATTGTCAGAATGAGAATATTGTCAGAATGAGAATAGAGGTTCTTCACCTACAAATGCATTCAGCATTCATATACTGAGTCATGAATTCTAGGAAAACAAAATACATCTTCTCTTCTAAAGAATATTGCTTGATGTTAATTCCTTTTTACCTAAGTACAAAACCATTAGTCAGTTACCAAAAAGGAACAAATACAAACTGGTTACCAGCAGAAACAGAATAATCAAAGATTTCATTATGTTCTTCCCATACTCTCCCCATAAAAGAAACACCTGTAGAGCTATGAAGTGAACATTAAAACTTCTGTTTTCAGTTGCCTAGCAGAGTGCCATGAAGAAAAGAGAGGAAAAATTTCTCTTTTAGGTAGCTTAAACGTTGCTATTTTGTATCTATGGCAGTTATGACACTAAAATTTCAGAAAGAATAACGTAAGTGAAATTTTAATTTTAAAAGGAAGTTTAAATACTCAGACTACCTTTCCATTTGCAGTTCAGCTGACTTTGGAATAAGTATGTCCTGTAGCTATAGAGCTGGTACTAGTGCTTGGATTTCTAATGCTGGCAGTTATGGGAAATACCACTTTTACCATCTGGCTCCTGTGATTCTTCTGGTATAGTCTGTTTCACGTCAAAATACTATCAAAGTTTAGCTTCTGTTCTATTGGCAACATATTTTTCCTTATGGCTGAATGTCCCATATTAAAAAAAAATTACAAAAATTGGTTTTATCTCCATTAGTGAAATGGTTGCACAATCTCTTGGTACATCATCATCTGTTAAGAAGGTTTAAAACTCAATTAAAATGTAAATTGAGCCTAGACAATGCAGCAACAGTTGCTACAGATGAACAAAAGGCAAAGACACAATCAGCCATAGATGAAAATGTTTGAGTTGGAATTGAATTTGCAATTATTTTCATTGTAATGCCTTCACAAATAGCATAGTAAACCAGTAGTGAATAAAGCCACATGTAAATGAACCTGCTAAGGTGTCAGAGCCAGTTCAATGTTTAAGTGGAAAATTGTGGGATCAGACAAAACCAGCAATATATTCACAATTCCTTTTATTCCCTATTACATATCTAGAGTGGCTAAAGAGGAATCCCTTAATAAACAATTATGAAGGAAGACAGAAATCTAAATCTGTTTGTGCTAGCAAGAGAAGAGAGATTTCTATCACCATGTATTACAATGACACTTGAAAAGAACCACAGGGCTTCTCTATTACTGAAGGTTTATCTCCAGTTTTCTTTCTTTTTTACAGAACCTCAGCAATTTAATACTTTGTTCAAAGTTTGTGAGAAAACTGCTATGTAACAATGCCCTAACCTTTTTATTTCCCTCTTAGAAAAACGGGGATAATTTAAATATAAAGACAGATATCATATTGGTTTTTCATGAAAATCAATGCTATCATTCCAGAAGCCTTCCATTTAATTCTTTATTCATTCTTCTCTGCAAGGATAGGAATCTGAGCAGAATAGGTTTAGCATAATCATGTCTAAGATTTGTCTTATTCCTTGGGTGAATTGAAAAACATGAGCAGAGTTAGGCTGAGGTAAGCAGTGGAGCAGCTGATGAAAGAGCAAGTCTTCCCTTGGCAAAATTACTCCCTTTTATTAATATCTTTCCCAACTTATTTTGTGTTGAAAGTATGTGTAACACCTCATTTTAGGTTTTCAAAATATCTAGCTTTTTCAAAACCTTTCATTTTATCATATAACAATTACACAAAAATAGGCATGAAAGGAAAAACTTTATGTTGTCTAAACTGGAGAAAAGCAAAAATACGTATGTATTGGGGTTTTGTGGTGGGGTTTTGGTAGCTGGGGATGGGCTGCAGGGGTGGCTCCTGTGAGAAGCTGCTAGAAGCTTCCCCAGCTCCAAGACAGACCCACCACTGGCCAAGGCCGAGCCCAGCAGGGACTGTGGTAGTGCCTCTGGGATGAAATATTTAAGAAGGGGAAAAAAACCTGTGTAATTGCAGCTGGAGAGAGGAGTGCGAATATGTGAGAGGAACAACCTTGCTGACACCCAAGTCGGTGAAGAAGGAGGGGGAGGAGATGCTCCAGGCACCGGAGCAGAGATTCACCTGCAACCCCATGGGGAAGACCACAGTGAGGCAGGCTGTCCCCCTGCAGCCCAGGAATGTCCACAGTGAGGCAGGTATCCACCTGCAGCCCGTGGGGGACCCCACACCAGAGCAGGTGGATGCCCGAAGGAGGCTGTAATCCCATGGGAAGCCCGTGCTGGAGCAGGCTCCTGGCAGGACCTGCAGTCCCATGGAGAGAGGAGCCCACGCTGGAGCAGGTTTCCTGGCAGGACTTGTGGCCCCATGGGGGACCCACACTGGAGCAGTCTGTGCCTGAAGGACTGCAGCCCGTGGAAGGGACCCCACGCTGGAGCAGTTCATGACGAACTGCAGCCCGTGGGAAGGACTCACTTTGGAGAAGTTCATGGAGGACAGTCTCCTGTGGGAGGGACCCCATGCTGGAGCAGGGGATGAGTGAGGAGTCCTGCCCCTGTGGAGGAAGGAGCAGCAGAGACAACGTGTGATGGACTGACCACAACCCCCATTCCCTGTTCCTCTGCACTGCTGAGGGGTAGGAGGTAGGGAAAATCAGGAGTGGAGTTGAGCCCGGGAAGGAGGGAAGGGTACGGAGAAGGTGCTTTTAAGATTTAGTTTTACTTCCCATTATACTTGTTTTGATTTCAGTGGAAGCAAATTAAATCGATTTTTTTTTTTCCTCAAGTTGAGTCTGTCTTTTGCCCGTGACCATAACTGGTGAGTGATGCCATCCTGTCCTTGTCTTAACCCACAAGCTTTTCTTTTTATTTTCTCCTCCCCATCCCAGCAGGGCAGAGGAGTGAGCGAGCGGCCTTGTGGTGCTTAGTTGGTGGCTGGGCTTAAACCATGAAAACATATTGCCATTATGTCTATCTAATAAATTCTTTGAGTTTTAAGGTGTTCTATAATATCCTCACAAAGACTAGGAATTAATGGGCAATAAGTTTTGCATTACAAATTCCTCATTTCTTGTGTTATTGTGTATAGCTTATTCTTGTAATTAAAAAACAGTAGCGCAGAGAGTATTCATACTGTTTTATTTCATTTGTCTAACTGAGGGATATAACTGAGCAATGTAAGGTACCAATATAGCCACTGGCTTATTCAGTGACCAATACAGAGTGTCAGAGGGTGGACATACCAGACACTTTGGCTTTCACAGGAAAGGAGTTTTAAAGGTCTCCTATCTCCACCTTTCCAGCTGTGTGTCACTGGGGTTTCTCTCCACACAGCTATGCTAACACAGCATAACCAGCATGACAACAATTCAAACCAGATTGCTGAAATGATTAAAGATTCCTCTCCCCCCCTCCCCCCCCCCGCCATGTTTTTGTAGAGGGCTGCTTTAACCCAGATCATTGCAGTGCTTTGGTTTGCAGCCTTATCTCTTGATGCATCTGACAGGCCAGTAAAATTGCTGCACAGGGAAAAGGTGGCTAAGGTGGGATGGGGCAGATGAACTCTCAGCAGGCTTTATTACTACTGCCAGCATCAGGTACCTACCTGTGAGGTTAGCATCTTACCTTTCTGCAGCTGTGTAGGAAGGTTGGATGTCTAACCTGGGCTTCAGCATCAGACATACTTAAAATGGGGTGTGGTGGTTTTCAGTACCCAATGGGTTATGTTTACACACAGGAAGCTTGTGTTATATTTAGACACAGGGAAACCAACCTCCCCCCAGTAACACTGGTCCCTTACAACTTTGAATATTGCTAACCAGAGCTTTTGATGGGTTTCCATTAAAACAGAATGCATTAAAATTTTTCTCTATTTTCATATGCATTTGTTTGATCTGTTAAAAACAAAACTTCTGCAGAAATACTCCCCCCACCATGTTGTCTGCCCCATAAGATTAGTATCATACACTATTCCCTTTTGGTCAGTGTGCAGTTTGTTTTCTAGTAAAAAAAAAAAGATGAGAGGTTATTTCTTCTGACAATTTAAAAAGTGAAGCACATTTCAGGTATTCATTCATCCAGAAATAAGAACCATATCTTACCACCTACCTCCATTTATATAAACAAAGTCTTTTTTCACACACCATTACTCAAGATGCTATGAATCATGACATCACACTCGGAAGTGACTGCAGTGACCTTAAAGAACGCTGACATTTTATAAAGTAATTTTAAACAGCTAAGTAATAAGCATTTGCAAAAAAACAAAGGCATACTTATTTCTCTGGTGGCTTTGTTAAACGTCCAGCAGTACCACAATCTTAATACTATCTAATTTTATTACATCTCTTAAATAAGTTCCCCTTTAAAAAAAAAAAAGTTACCTTGAATTTCTAATTTGTCTGTCTGTTATTACGTACACAGCAAGTAAAGAGACTGAAACTTTAACATCAAAGATATTCAAAGACTTGCCAGTTGCAAAAATTACCTAGTGAGAGCTTTGAAAATTTCAAGGCATCTGTCTTCCATTGATTTCCATAGGTTTTACAGGAATAAGCACTTTTTGAAGTTTCAGGAATTGCCCGGCTCAGTCTGTAGGTGTCTGTGGGACTCTATTGATAAAAAAACTTGTCTCCTGGGATACTAGTTACTTCCGAAAAATAGGCATGGCATATTTTCAGAATTTTTAACCAGATGTCCAGCTGAGATTCAGACTTTTTTGGTATAACTCAATATTCCTAGGATATCATAAATCATTTATTGAGCTACTTATTGCTTGAACTTTTCTATGCATCAAATGCAAGAACAGTTCTGGCAATGACATTAGCACTCAAAAATACTGCACCACTTCTTCCATTTGACAAATGGACCAGAAAGACAGATGTGGGGAACATTTTCTTTTAAACCTAGATTTGTACCTTACTAAAAACAGACCATACTGAAAAATAGAACGTACAGGTGAGATTACTTGAACTACATTGTAAAAAACCCCAGAGTTTTCAAAGTAGCACTTGTACAACAATTTTGTAGACCACACCTGGGGAAACAGAACTAGTTGTGCTTTTTGAAGTTTCTTTTGTTTCCCCTGTCAGGTGTACTTGAAGAAAGATCCAATTGCTTGCATGCAATAACCACAGTGAAGCAGAACACATTTGATAAAATGTAATATAAAGTGGACAGGAATCTAGAAAACACATTTGGGTTTTACTTTTACTTTGTTTTCTTATTTACTTGAGTTAAATAAGTAGTTTTCTTTTAAATGTTAATATGATATGCTACAGACATGACAGCACTAATTTCATGATCTGACTTTTTATCTGCTGACAGACTTAAAGTGATAGTTTTAAATAGTCTGGTTTACACAGTCTAATAAAAGCAACATTTGCTGTTCATGAGTCGTTTTGCTATGTAAAATATAATGAAACGCAGAGCTACCAGAGCAATGATGTCCCTGCTGGAGCTTTCATCTACAAGTTATTAGTATGAAGAGCAGCAGATACATATACCTTTAAGACGGGGTATCATTAAGAGTGGAAACAAAAGTGAAAAATCACACATCAAAAGTAATGATTCCATGTGAGAAAACAAGCAATGCTGAAAATGCCAGTAACTTACTCACATTGTTAAATTTATACATTAATTTTGTGCTGTGTACCTGCCTCAGAGGCAAAAGTACCTACCCACTTATGCTTAAAATACCATGGGGGTGGAAAGGAAGGATGATATAATACAACCGTAATGTAATACATTAAAGGATATGAGCCTACTTTCATGGAAAATGCACAATTAACCAATAAAAAAAGACTGAAAAGAACCAAATGCAAAAACGGTGTAGGGACCTAGCAGTGAAAAACTGAGACAAATATTTCCACTATTGCTGGCATGCATATTCCTTTTTCAACAGTTTCTCTTACAAACTCGCAGATCAAAAATCTCAAAAGTTTTGGTTCATAATCCTATCAAGTTAATTACTAAGTAAGTCAAAAATCTCAACAGGTTTTGGTAGTAATTCACATCCTGAATCTCTGGCACTGTCAAATTGTAAATCCATTTAGCTCAATTTAAAAAAAAAAAAAAAGAGAGAGAGAGATTTGAGGACTTTGCACAGTTCTTGACAGTTCTTGAAGACAATTGCTGGTAAAATACTATTTTGTCTGCATAATTGTGGCTCCTAAATGAATTCAGAATACATCAATTCAAATTAATTTTCAGTTGAATTAGTGAATTGATTCACAAGTAACATATTAGAAAGAGAATGGAAAGAAGGAAAATGGTTTCCACAACAACCATTTCCACTGACATTACCATGATCATCTAAACAGCAGAACAATAACTAGGACACTTATCGCTACTCAACACCTCTGTGCAGCAGGAATAACAAGAGTGCCTTTTGTACCCATGTATTTTCTTTTGGCTTATCTGGACCCTAAATTCCAGTTACAAAAGGCCAAACTCCCAAACACTGATTTATGGATTAAAAAAAAAAATCCATCAAAATTTGATAGAGATAAGCAAAAAAACCTTTTGTAGTTTTGTATAATTCAAACTTGCTAAGGAAATCACCAATCACAACAGTGAATGATTCACAAGTAACTTCAAGACTCTTCTCTCAATATTTAACACAAACAATGTTTAAAATAAATGGAATTTGAATAGTTGAATGTCTTCTTTGCAAGACTATGACCATTTTTGGAGCACTGAATTGAATGCATTTATTTCAGTAAGAAAGATAAAGATCTGATACTAGGGCAACTTAGTTAAGCACAGAAGGCAATGTAGTGAGATACAGTGCTTGGAAACACCATGGCATCCTTCTTTGGAGGGCTCCTAAAAAAAATCTCTCTTGAATGGAAATATAGGTATATTTAACTGTGCCATGGGACAGCAGCACAAGCCAACAAATTCTCTTCCAGCCCAGTGACTCCACCATAATGTTGTGGAGCTAGTAAAATCCTGGGCAGGTGACTGCCCAGTGCAACCTCCGGTACATAAAGTTCCCTACATGTTAAGTAAAGCCCAACAGATTCAGAGAGAGAAATGAACCATATTCAACCTTAACACACAAGGCATTTGTTTCTATTCACTTCCCAATCACATACAATTGCAGAGTCTCTCAAGAAAGTAGTTGAAAAGCAAGGACAATATATTGAAATTTATTCTGTCTTCCCCTGGTCCACAACATAACTGTGCAAAGCTCAACCTGCAAGCCAAAATGACTGTTCTTAGCAGCTACAAGCTAACGAGGTGTCCTTTAACCTGTCTCTAAAGGAAGGGGACAGGAGGATGGGGGGACACGACCCCAACCAAAAAAGCCAACCACACTGTGTCACTTCCAGGTGACTCCATTCCTACCACTCTGCTAAGCCCATGCATCCTTGCTGCACTCTGTCCTCTGAAGTAAGTGGTAATAGATTCCTTGCTCCTGAGACTGCTAAGGGTTATTTTGACACTCAAGGCTGGTCCTCTGCTCCTACACTGGTTATAGCAACAGTCCTTAAACCTTGCATTATAATCATGTGTATATTGAATATGCCCTTTGAGCCTCCTCAAGTGTAGATAGAAGTTAAAGTCCATATTTTGCTGTTATACAAGCTGCAAATGATCCATTTTTCAGTGAAGAGGCAGCTAAGTATGTTAGCTGAGTGAAGATGCAATTGAGTTGCACTGAGGTAATGGGCTGGTACCATCCCATAATTCCTGAGTGTTGCATATTCCACTGCTTCAGTTCACTCACTTCTCACTCTACTGCCTACACCTGAAGACTCTTTCTAGTTCATACGCAGTCAGCATTTAACCCTTAATTCCATGCGGCATCCCTTCATTTTTCAAACATCTCACTGCAATTCACTCAGCTAAGGCCTGCCAAGAGGCTGCCAGCTGAGCAGAGCCTCACAGGAACAGGCTGGGTTTGCACGCTTAATTAGAACCTCCTTGTTACAGTCCAAGCATTAGCCATAACTCACAGACTGTTCAAACAGCCTTGGCTTTCAATCCAGCCTTCTGATGAGCAGGGCATCAGAAGTGAGTCAGCTGTCCTTGGGGAGGCTGAATTGCCTATATATGCTGTTCTCTGGATGGTGATTCACATCATCTGACATTTAATCACCCACACCAATCTCTGTCCACCTGAGTGCTTCTCTTCCATTTCAGTGCAATATCCAGGAGACTAACCTGTCTGACCATGCAGTGGAAGAGAGCAGAGCAGTGTAAGCACAAGAGGGAGCAGTTATAACTAAAATACCTGAAATACCTTCTAGTCTAAAACTGCCTCAGAAAAGAGTGAAAGTGGAGATGAAGCAGAGTACCTAACAGCTTAAATAGCACCTACCACAAATTTAAAGGTGGCAGCCAAAACTCCATGTTTACCTGCCACTGTACTAAAAGGTTTGACCTTTCATTTCACCATTACTTTCCCAGTAGGAACTTTGTGTTTTTATGCTTTGAAACACTCAGGACTAAAACAGCAACAGAAAAGATAAACAAATTAAATATAGATCACAGTGTACATAGTACCCCAGACTTTAGTGTCCTGGATGGATAGGCTAACAGGAATCTTGCATTCACAGTCCAAAAATCTATTCAAGGCTAAACCTGGAGAATCACTTATACACTAGGCTGCTCCAGTGTTGCCGGAGATACAGTTAAGTAGGAGCTACCATCTTCAATCTCTGTTACAGGAAAACTTACAAGAAGTATGGGAGAAGTTTCCTGGTTTTAATCAACAAAAATTACTATTCTGGAGGGTGTTGCGTGAAATGGATTTATCTTTCACTACGAGGATTAAAAAAAAATAAATAAATATTTGCAATGAAGTACCTAGGCCAGCACAATCTGCCACTCTGCAGAGTCTTTGCAACTCTGCTGCACCAATCAACTGCAGTTTCTACCACTGAAGTTTTGCTCCTGGCAACCTGTGTTATGTAGTACTAATGCCGTACCTTTTTGAAAAACAGGAAGTTTTTTAGTGATGTATGTGCTTGGCTGCTCTGGATTTATCTGTGGTGTAACACTGGGGAAACAGACACAGTTCAGCTATTAGCAGCTTTCTGCAACATTCCCCACACTGTACCCATTGATGATACATGCTACTAAATTTGACTGCAGATAAACCTGAGATGCTTAAAGAGACTTTTCAGTGAGGGAAAGGCTCCATAGATTCAAGCAGAGGGTGAATGGAGCTGCTAGCATCTCCATTAGTATTTATTTCATCTGAAGAAAAGCTGGCCTCCTTTACTGAGGCAGGTAAACACCAGATGTCTTTGTCAAAAATGGTATCCTACATTTTTCCAGAGTATGCTGTGTTGTTATTCATTTACGTGCCTTTGTGGTTGGTTGAGGTCTATCCAGAAGCTCTTGTGCCAAAAAAACATTACAAATTTAGCTTTTTTGTTCTCTGAATGCCAACTATACTTAAGAGATGTTCATCCTGTCAAGAGTCCTATTCACAGTCCATGTAAAACATGCCATTAAAGGTTCAGATCCACTGCAGTGTTGCCATATATCCAAAGTCATTGAAAAGAAAACCTGTATTTTTGTACACATGGGACTACAGACTGATACTTCCATAATCACTCCTTAGTCTTTCATTAAATAGTTAGCAAAGGTAACAGCTGGAAGACTGCTGCTTTCAGTACAGAGACCTGCAAAGCAGAAATGTAAAACTGTTCACTCATTTCAACTTGGCCTGCAAGTACTTTTAAGATGGCAATGATTTTCTGTAGCTATTGAATCAGGTTGTATTAAAGTAACTGATGTTTTTATACAACAGTATATTGCATGATCTTTTGCTGAGCCATTTCTGCCCTGATTACAAGTTCCTTTGAAATTTCTGTAATCACTTTTTATTTCCTACACAACAGGAAGATATGTAGAAAATAAGGTATACAGTTGTGGTGAATAGAAAAGACATGTCTTTAAACAGAGCAAAAAGGAACACAGACACTTCAGTTATGAAACACAACTGGTAGATTTTTGGTGCTTTGTCCTGGACTTTGAGCACTCACATACGTGCTTCTATGGTCTGATACGATTCTTCATAAGAATAGAATTTTAATCACACATCCTCAATATGATGCAGATCATACCAACTTCATTACATCTCTGGTATGAGAATTAGCTGATTATCTGATAACAAGTCTTCTTTCACACTTGAAAAAACACAATATGTTAATATAAGCCACATTTGCTTTCTGGACATTTTAGGTGTCTGGTGTGAGGGAAAGCCCTGGAAGAAGAGAGTCTGAATATCTCAAGAGACTCTACTTACATGAGTTTTTTTTCATATAAGTCTATTTTAGTAAAGTACATTGCTCATTATGGTGTTTCCAGATGTTCCTTTCTTCCTTGCCCTTGTACCAAATATTCTGTATTCTTTTTGGATTAGGACACATCAGGATGTGTGTTCAGGGGCACAGGCCACTTCTGACATAACGAAGGCCACACAGCTGATTAGCGCACTTGCTGCTGTACACCCACACTCTGCCAGAATCTGTCTGCTACACAACAGCCTGGAGTGCCTTGAAGCAGCAGGGAGCTGCCAGAGAGAAACCACCAGAGGCCTCGTGGGTGGTCAAAAGAAAAAGATAACTTGAAATAGACAACCGAGAAATACAGAGCAGTTCAAGCTCAGACTAAATTCCAATTTCCACCTAGTAGAAATGAAGGGTTATATGTAAAAGCACACACACCCTGTGGAGATCATTTCTGAAGTGTGTTAAATCTCCCTGGCAAACGTAGACACTGAAATTTGCAATCTTTTGTTCTGTCACTACAGGCTCAGTAGAGTGCAGATGGAGAACACAACAGACTACACACTTTTGCTGTTGCTAAATGGAGTTAAAGTGAATATGCTAAAAACCATCCACAGACTTACAAACGCCCTTGAAGTTCACATGGTATGAGCCACCTTTTCTGTCACATGTGCATATTATTGATCTGACTCACTGTGAGAGACTGAAAGAGTTAATGTCTCAAACATTGCGGTGGGGCAAGTTCTGCTTAAAGACAAACCTGCACAGCAAGGAGCCCAGGTGAAAACCCCATCAGCTCAGACAGCAGCAACAGGAGGGGGGGGGCGTGCTGGAGGGTGCGCAGCTCCCTGTTATGATGAGCTCTTCTGATACAAAGATCAAACAATGGCCACGTCTGCAGGGAAGGAGAAGTTACTCCACAAACGACCCCAAGCACAAAGGCTCTGAAACTGCTCATTAACCTGGTGAGTTCGGGTGCCTACTCGAAGGAGGGGCAAGGATGATAAAAGGACACAAAGTGAAGCCCTGGGTGCGCAACCCCACCGGGACTGGACCCCTTGGCTGACTGGACCCCTTGGCTGACCGAACCAACGCTGGACCCAGGACTGGTGAAATCTTTCTCTCTTCCTTTTTCTCTCTCTGTCTTCTTGTCTCTTCCCTTTTCCTTTTCCACAATCCATACACCTCAGCTGTTTCAAGATATAAACTGTTGACCAAGTCTGAGTCTAAGAGTGGATCCAGCCGCCCCTGGGCCCTTCTCTGAGGAGGAGTCTGGAAAGCAAGGGGGTCTGCTCTGTACCTCGGGACTCAACGGGAGGGATCTCCTTATTCCCTGAACTGATGTATATGGTTACACAGTTTACAGAAGCAGTCTTATGCCAATTCCTGTTGTCAGAAACCCTGCCACCTACTACCACACCTCCCCAGTTCTGTTTTCTTCTGTCATAAATAAAATCTTTAACTGATTGTTTGGTGTCATTTCACCTTAATTTAGCCCAAGGAAATTTCGAACTAAACATGACTCCCTGGTCTGTCCAGTCTGGGTCATGACACTCACCTTCATAGTAAAGGTTTTATATCCCATTCTACCAAGTTAAAAGGTTGAAAGGCTCAAGTAAGAAGATTTTGTCGCTGACTGCTCCCATAGCCACAGTAATAAGTGAGCGAAAATACACTGAATGTTGTAGACTCCAGTGAAAAATCTAAAACTTATTCAGGAAATGGATTGTTCGTTAATACTTTCATAGCAAAGCTTTTGTTGATTTTGAATCAAATAAATAAAGAGCTACTATCCCCTAAACGGTGCACCAAGTTCAATAGCTCTACTATGGAACAAGTGTATTAAAAATGACTTGATAAGGCAAGGTACATAGACACAACCTGAAAGCATTTATAACAATGTCTCCTTTCTATTCATCCAGCTAATACAATTCTATCTACCAGACATTGACAAATACATAAGCACTCAACATAGATAACTATAGACAATGTGAGAGTCTTGCCCTTAAAACAGGTCTCTACTTCTAGCTCTTTCTTGAATCTATCAGTTGAGGAGTAGTGAAGAGATACCTACACCATAACAAAACCCAAGACCAATGTATGTCACAGTTTTGCAGCTATAAATGGAAAGCAGGAAAATGTACCATCTTTCCAGAAATCCATGGATATTTGGAAGAATTGGTTGACCTCTAAAGAAATGTCAGTGCAAGGTAGAAACCACTTCCAACTGGTGTCTAAGGCTCCTTCTGAATTTGAATGTTTTCAAATCTGAGTAACACAGTGATAGCCAAAGGGAACAAATCCAGGCAAAAGAGAACTAGAAAGAACAAACAAATCCATTTATAGCAGGATTTCCAATCTACAAGGCTCTGACATTAAGATTTATGACCTTCACCACCACAGCTAAGAGAAATCTTTCAGTGAATAGCAAGTTTCAGTGAACAGCAAAACCTTCAGTATCATCAATATTATCTGTGAATTCATATCAAATTCAGTCATCAGTTTCAGGTTAAAGAAATGGGGGATAGCCTTTTATACTAGCAGAGACATGGATTTTAGTGGTATGATTCACTTACATGAAGATCTCATAGCATTTAAATAGGTTACACCCAATTGTTAAAATGAAAAAATTTTATCACTGCTGTTGCTTCAGTTCCTCAGTTAAGGAGTTTTTCAGGGACTAGATAGGAATCATTACATGTAATGGATTTCCATGATGCAGAAGGCTTAGTGACCTGCTAAGACAGAGGGACCCTAGTGCTAGCCACCTCTCCTCTCCATGCCCAGAAAGCCACATAGAGGAAGAAGCAGGTCTTGTTGCCAGCTGCCTGTTTCCTCAGATATTTGCCGCTGCCTCAGTCACTTTCACCTGGGAATACACTCAATAAAACATGATTTCTGGCAGTCTGACAAAATTAAACTGAATCATGATCTAGGCACACTGAGATGGCAGAAAATTAAATCCAAACTTTGGCCTAGGACATTAAAATCACTTCAGATAGCAGCTTTTTACATTATTATTTTTGCCATAGTCCAGCTACCCTGTTAATTGTCATAAAAACAATAGTATTTACAATCTTAAAGTTAAGTGGTTTGCAAAAAATAATAGTTTCAGAGTCATACCAACCTTAGTTACACACACCAAATGAGACCCTGCATAGAGATTATTTGGGCTTGAGCCAGGAAAAATGAAGTTTGTCACCTTAACTAGAAGTGTAACCTCTTCCTCCAGCTTCTTGGAGACACACAGAAACAGAGCTAGTTTTCCTATCTGAAGACAGAAAACTGAGTTCATAACAGGAATTCTGTGTCTTCATGACAGGAGATAACAGATGCAGCACTATTATAATGCTTTGTCACTTCAGCCACCAGTTTCAGATTGCAAGGCCATTCCCCTCTACCCTGCAGAATAGCTGTTTACTTCCACCCCCACTTTGCACTAAAAGCACAGAGAATGACAGCCAGAGCTTTCTAAATTTCTTTTCCTTAAAGGAGAGGAAGGTGGAGGAGAAAAGTGATTCCTCCTCTTCCCACCACTAAAATAAAGTCTGAACTAGCTTTGATTATTTTTTTTTCAAGTTATAGCGATATCATTTAAAACAATTTAGAGGGAAAACTTTTTTTTTAAATACCGCCACTCCTGTACCAAGCAAATGGCTGTTACACATGATAGAGCATTTCCAAAGGGCTGCCTGAGTGCATCAGACAAGCTGGCACCTGCCTTGAGGCCTGCAGGACAGGAGTTCTGGTTACTCCTTCATTCACCTATAGACACATGGGGTTGCATAACGGCAGCTCCATCTGGTGTTAAGAGACTGACTCATTGGTGGCAGTGATTGTCAGAAATGGGTCCCCTCAAGCAGTATCTTTTTTCCTTGTCACTTCAGAAAGAAAGAAACGTGGTTTAACTAGTAATTTAAGCAGCATTAAGTGCTTGTTGCTTGCAAATGCATGTTGAAAACCTTGTAAAAATTGTTACAGTTGCTAGTATTTTCAGACTGTGCCAGAAAATCCTTGCTAATTATGTAAGGCATTTGCAAACAAAACATATACCCAAAACAGTCCAGTGAATGACACTATATTGAGGGGTACATTTTATACATTAAAAGCCTTTTTAAAGAGTATTTCCCCTCCTCACCTCCTTTATTCCACAACTCTCCATCACATTTCTAAGAGAAAGAGGAAACGGTCACGGAAAAGCAGCTGCTTGACTGAGTTTGAAAGACGCTATGCTGAACAGCAACAGCCATCATTGCATCCCAGAGTCCTGAGGGAATTGGCTGATGTAGTTGCCAAGCCACTCTCCATGATATTTGAAAAGTCTTGGCAGTCAGGTGAAGTCCCCAGTGACTGAAAAAAGGTGAACATTGCACTCATTTTTAAAAAGGGCAGAAAGGAGGACCCTGGGAACAACCAACCTGTCAGCTTCACCATTGTGCCTGGCAAGACCATGGAATAGACCCTCCTAGAAGTTATGCTAAGGCACATGGAGGACAGGGAGGTGATTTGAGACAGCCAGCATGGCTTCACCAAGGGCAAGTCTTTCCTGACCAACCTAGAAGCATTCTGTGATGGAGTCACTATATCGGTGGACAAGGCAACAGCTACAAATGTCATCTATCTGGACTTCTGTAAGGCCTTTGACATGGTCACCCACAACATCCTTCTCTTTAAATTGGAGAGATAGGGATCTGATGGATGAACTGTTTGGTGGATGAGGAATTGGCTGGATGGTTGCATCCAGAGTGTAGCAGTCAACAGCTCAATGTCTGGGTGGAGATCAGTGATGAGTGGTGTCCCTCAGGGGTCCATATTGGGACCAGGACTATTTAATATCTTCATCGATGCCATAGACAGTGGGATCGAGTGCACCCTCAGCAAGTTTGCAGATGACACCAAGCTGAGTCGTGTGGTTGACATGCCTGAGGGACAGGATGCCATCCAGAGGGACCTGGACAAGCTTGAGAAGTGGGCCCATGTGAACTTCATGAGGTTCAACAAGGCCAAGTGCAAGGTCCTGCACCTGGGTCAGGGCAACCCCCAGTACCAGTGCAGGCTGGGGGATGAAGGATTTGAGAGCAGCTCTGACGAGAAGGACTTGGGGGTACTAGTGGATGAAAAGCTGGACATGAGTCATCAATGTTGCAACCACAGCTGTCCTGGTTTCAGCTGGGACAGAGTTAATTTTCTTTCTAGTAGCTGACATAGTGTTATGTTTTGGGTTTAGTATGAGAATAATGTTGATAAAACATTGGTGTCTTTAGTTGTCAAGTGGTGTTTGTACTAAGTCAAGGATTTTTCAGCTTCTCATGCCTAGCCAGCAAGAAGGCTGGAGCGGCACAAGAATCTGGGAGGGGACGCAGCCAGGATAGCTGACCCAAACTGGTCAAAGGTCTATTCCATACCATTTGCCATCATGTCTAGTATATAAAATGGGGGCAGTTGGCCAGACATGGCAGATCGCTGCTCAGGAACTAACTGGGCATCTTTTGGCGAGTGGTGAACAATTGCATTGTGCTTCACTTGTTTATATATTCCAATTCTTTTATTATTATTGTATTATTATCATCATTATTATTTTCTTCCTTTCTGTCCTATTAAACTGTCTTTACCTCAACCCATGAGTTTTACTTTTTTCCAATCCTCTCCCCTATCCCACTGGGTGAGGGGGGGGAATAAGTGAGCAGCTGTGTGGTACTTAGTTGCTGGCTGGGGTTAAACTACAACAGCAGCCCAGAAAGCCAACCATATCCTAGTCTGCATCAAAAGAAGTGTGGCCAGCAGGTCAAGGGAGGTGATTCTGCCCCTCTGCTCTGCTCTGCTCTGGTAAGACCCCACCTGCAGTATTGTGTCCAGCTCTGGGGTCCTCAGTACAGGAAAGACATGGACCTGTTGGAGCAGGTCCAGAGGAGGGCCACAAAAATGATCAGAGGGCTGGAACACCTCTCCTATGAGGAAAGGCTGAGAGAGTTGGGGTTGTTCAGCCTGGAGAAGGGAAGGCTCAGGGGAGACTTTATTGTGGCCTTTCAGTACATAAAGGGGGCTTACAAGAAAGATGGGTACAGACTTTTTAGTAGAGCCTGTTGCGATAGGACAATGGGTAATGGTTTTAAACTGAAAGAGGGTTGATTCAGGTTAGATAGAAGGAGGAAATATTTTGTGATGTGCATGGTGAAACACTGGAACAGGTTGCCCAGAATTGTGGTAGATGCCCCATGCCTCAAAACATTCAAGGTCAGGTTGGACAGGGCTCTGAGCAACCTGATCTAGTTGAAGATGTCCCTGCTCATTGCAGGGGGATTGGACGAGATGACCTTTAAAGGTCTCTTCCAACCGAAACCATTCAATGATTCTATGATCACAAGCAGTGGGCCAGTCTCCTAAACAAGGCTGGTGTGTCAAAAACCTAACATAGTAAGAGCTGCATGAAATTGGGATGGATGCTCATGTTTCAGAGATACATGGACATAACTGCGTTCAAAGACAGAACTCTTTGAAAGTATGAATATCCTAGTGATATAGTTTAAGAATCAGAATAGGATCAATACAGTAGCAGCAAAAAAAAACCAGAAAACAGAATTGGGTGGAGAATTGACAAGCAAGAATGCATGGTGAAATTTGTGCAAGGCAATGTTGTAGAAATTAAGGACTGCTTCCTATTATTGCCTATTGTCTCAACTTGGTGTTTTGGGTTTGGTTTTGGTGGTTTGTTTTTTTTTTTGGGGGGGGGGGGGGGTGTGCAATTTAAAATGGACCTTGAAGCAGATCCCAAAAATGGCACTTGTAAGGATAAATTACACATTATACCCTCCAGATGTGAACACAGCACAGGTTGAAAATGCTATAAACCTAAAGAAACATTAAATGTTTCCTAATGAATCAGCATCCAGCTTAGCAAATATCTGTGCTAACTGAAGGTATTACCTGTCCCTCAGCTGTTTTTTACCATCCATCTAACACAACATCCCAATGGCTTTGTCAGTGCAAGGGGTGAGTTCTGGGGCACTTGCACACTCCAGGCCAACTAAGATAACTTAAACTACTTTCATCAAGTGTTTAATCTTGCTCAGCTGACTTTGCCTGAAGGAATATAAGCAGCAGTTTTACAATCCCTTCATTCAGCAGCAGACTTGTAGGTCAGTACAGTAGACAGATGATGAGCAACACAGAAGGGATGTCTTCAGCTGGCATAACTGGATCCAAGGGAGTGCATTTGCAGTCTACAAACCTCTCAGCCTACAGACGGAAAAGCTTACTAGAAGCTTAACTTTGATAGTACATGGGGTTGCACAGGGAGCTTTTAATTTTCTTGGTGGTTTCTGCCATACTACACCACAGAAAATAAATCAGCAATATCAGAGCCATGGTCTGTTCTGTCTTAGTATGTCATCTCATCCAGAGCATACCCTCTGCCTCACCTTAAGTTAGATGCCAGGAAAGGCTGCTGTAAAGGCAGCTGAGCACTTCTGCAAGTTCTTAGTTTTTCTTCAAAAAAATATATGGACAATTGGTATTAAATCCCCTATAAGAGTATATTCCTAAATGCATACCTATTTTGGGACTACAGATGAACAGATCACTGCTCTTTATAAAGATATTCCAACAAAACAGTTCTCATTATAGGCAGACACAACACTGTCCCCCTTTATTTTGGTTATTTACTCTCATTCCTTGGAGTAAATTTCTTTTCCCCTTAATAACAGATGAGTTTATATGCAAAAAGGTGTTTATTAGGGTTTTGAGTGGACTTATATAGAAAGATGTAGGGTCTGTAAGCAAATATGCTTCCAGAGATGAATACTGAGTACTGAGGGAGCTGGCGGAGGAGCTTGCCAAGCCACCCTCCATCATTTATGAGCCATCTTGGTCAATGGAGGAGGTTCCAGATGACTGGAGGCTTGCCAATGTGACACCCATTTACAAGAAGGATCGGAGGGATGATCTGGGGAACTACAGGCCTATCAGCCTGACCTCAGTACCTGGGAACATTATGGAACAGTTCATCTTGAGTGCGCTCACATGGCATGTGCAGGACAACCAGGGGATAAGGCCCAGCCAGTGTGGGTTCATGAAAGGCTGGTCCTGCTTGACCAACCTGATCTCCTTCTATGACCAGGTGACCCGCCTAGTGGATGAGGGAAAGGCTGTGGATGTTGTCTACCTGGACTTCAGCAAGGCCTTTGACACTGTCTCTCATGGCATACTCCTTGAGAAACGGGTGTCTCATGGCTTGGACAAATGTACTCTTGGCTGGGTGAAAAACTGGATGGATGGACAAGCCCAAAGGGTTGTGGTGCATGGAGTTAAACCCAGGTGGCAGCAGGTCACAAGTGGTGTTCCCCAGGGCTTAATTTTGGAGCCAGTTCTCTTTAATATCTTTATCAATGATCTGGACGAGGGTATCGAGTGCACCCTCAGCAAGTTTGCTGATGACACCAGGTTGGGAGGGAGGGTCGATCTGCTTGAGGGTAGGAAGGCTCTACAGAGGGATCTGGACAGGCTGGATCGATGGGCCGAGGCCAACTGCGTGAGGTTCAACAAGGCCAAGTGCCGGGTCCTGAACTTGGGTCACAACAACCCCATGCAGCGCTACAGGCTTGGGGAAGAGTGGCTGGAAAGCTGCCCGGCAGAGAAAGACCTGGGGGTGCTGGTTGACAGCCGGCTGAATATGAGCCAGCAGTGTGCCCAGGTGGGCAAGAAGGCCAACGGCATCCTGGCCTCTATCAGAAATAGTGTGGCCAGCAGGAGCAGGGAGGTGGTTGTTCCCCTGTACTGGGCACTGGTGAGGCCGCCCCTCGAGTCCTGTGTTCAGTTTTGGGCCCCTCACTACAGGAAAGACATGGAGGTGCTGGAGTGTGTCCAGAGAAGGGCAACCAAGTTGGTGAGGGGCCTGGAGCACAAGTCTTGTGAGGAGCGGCTGAGGGAACTGGGGTTTAGTCTGCAGAAAAAGAGGCTGATGGGAGACCTTATCGCTCTCTGCAACTACCTGAAAGGAGGTTGTAGTGAGGTGGGTGCTGGTCTCTTCTATCAAGTAACAAGCGATAGGATGAGAGGAAATGGCTTCAAGTTGCAGCAAGGGAGATTTAGGTTGGATATTAGGAAAAATTTCTTTACTGAAAGGGTTGTCAGGTATTGGAACAGGCTGCCCAGGGCAGTGGTAGACTCACCATCCCTGGAGATATTAAAAAAGCACATAGACAAGGAAGACGCTTCAGGACATGGTTTAGTGGGCATGGTTGACAGTTGGACTCAGTGATCTTGAAGGTCTTTTCCAACATAAATGATGCTATGATTCTATGAACGTATGAATATTACTATAAACAATGCGTGTTATTTCACCTTTGTATAACAAAGGAAAAAATAAATCAGAGGCTCAAAAAAAAAAAAAATAAAAGACAAAGGAGAGATAAAACAACATTAAATTAATAAAAATCCAGGCCCCAACAGTGACATTAGCGAAGAGTCATCCTAACCACTGGTCAAACACTATGTTTTATATAGAAAACATAGGATCTGCTGTATTTCTATTTTTGACCTGACTAAGTCTCTTTCTATCTACAGAATAATAACCAAGCCAGCCAGGCACAGAGAATTATCCCTGTGCAACAATTAACTAATCAGACATTCACCAATCTGCTAGCTAATTATCAGAAAGGCCAAGCAAGAAAGTGAGTCTATTTCAATCGCATGCACTTCTTAGATGC
Source organism: Buteo buteo (assembly GCF_964188355.1). Taxonomy (NCBI): domain Eukaryota; kingdom Metazoa; phylum Chordata; class Aves; order Accipitriformes; family Accipitridae; genus Buteo; species Buteo buteo. The sequence goes on from NC_134204.1 coordinate 22,023,865, forward strand.
ATACAACATTAGGTATACTTAGAATTTTTTTCCCCAAAATTTGAGCTCCTCCATACCCATACACACAAAAATTTGATCAGAATGGGCATTTATTAACAAAAAGGAGAAGAATAAAGAATCCGTGAGGTCTCAAAGGAGCAAGACCGGAATGAAAGCAAGAAAGCACACAGCTCCTTCCAAATCTTCACCACCAGGCCTACAGCTGCTCAGCCTGGGTTGCTGCATTAGACCAGTTATGGGTCTTTTCACTCTTTCAAAGGTTGGAAATAATCCAGGAAATTGGATTGTCTACTTCTGTTTTTCCTGCTTCTCTCTCTTTCTCCACTTATATTTTTGTTTTATCTTGGCATGGAAAAACACAATAGATAAATAAGCAGGAGGAAAAAGAATGAGTAGAAAATAACAAATTTCCAGTTTCAAAAATTCAAGATTAAGGTTTGCATTTCTCTGTACCCAGCCAAAAAAAGAACGTAAAAAGAAGCTATTGAAATATCTTCTAAGAAGAAGCCATTTTAAAGTGTTCAGTGAAAAACTTCCAGCTTTATCTGGGCAACTCTTGCTATTCAGAAATACCAGGAAGGCTACTTTCATATTTATCAGATGGGCAGTTGATAAATCTGTGGCATTTTTAAAGATTTTCCTTCAATTTCCAGCACTTCTTGTCTGAAAATACATGCTTGCTCATGAAACAGCTCATTTCTTCTTATTTTAATAAGTTTGTGTCTATTCACAGCTCTTTTGTCAACTGTTACAACAAGTCAAGTTATCAAAACTTAGCATATTGCAATCATTAAGAGACATATTTCAGCCCAAATCTGCCAGAGAAGGCAGCCAAGAAGCAGCAAGTCTTCTCCCTGAGCACATAAAAAGAGAAATCACAAATAACTTGCTGTCTGCTTCAGTAGGGCAGAGGACCATGAATGTGCTTTATTCCACTTAAGACTCTCCTTGAAGGAATCATTTAAGAAGAGCTAACATTTGTTTCACCAAAGACGAGAAATTCATATGCTAGGCACCTGCTGCAAGAGATTCATACTAACTATTTTCCACATAAGATGCTAAGCTGTCACCATTAAAAGTGATCAAAGGTTACAAGTATCCATGTTTTCAACAGTTTATTGTGGCTGCCATGTGATAGTTTACCATCTTCAATCTTTTAGAAATCCATTACTCATGTCCATGCCTGAATGGCTTTAAAACTATAAGGACAAGTTACTCATAAATATGTGACAAGAATTAAAGCACTGTGGCAAAATGCAGCTGTGAGGTTCCTTCTCATTTTCAACTTATTTTGCATTATTTAATATTGTTTGTCTCAAAATACAGTTTTGTCTCAATTACTATGACCAGGAGAATCCACAGAAATATTCTCCTTGGCATCTTGGTCAGGAGGTAGACAGCAAATCTCATTTTATTGTCAATTCCAAAACTTACCATTCTTTTGCAAGCTGTTTTCTAACAGAGGAGCCAGACACTGGCAGAAAGAGCTCACTCTGCAACCAGTCAATGTGAAAATAACTTGGAAATAGTGTAGGACAACAGGTAACAAGAAGGAATGCTCTTTAATAGTTAGCTATACAACTGTAGCTGCATTTTCTGGATCAATAGCATTTCTTTTCAAAGTTGCAGCCTTTTCTGATTTCAGAGACCTTAGTGCTTTCTCCATTTTCTCAGCAAAGATTGGCTGAAAGATGACTTCTTCACATTGAGGAGAAGCGAGTTTGAATTGGTGCAATTCTCTTCTTCACTGGCTTTTCCAAAAAGTGAAATACTTCACACGGACTTACTTAAACCATCTCACAAGAAAGCTAAGGTGTTACCAATAACTTTCTAAAGTCTATATGATAGACTACACTTCTACTCCCCCAAAATTAATGTTTATTCCACAGACTTTGTCACTTCTTTGAATGTTAGCTGCCTGGAAACTAACATGTTCCCCCCACCCCATCCCCCGAGTTCCCTGCTTCCCTCACATCATTACCTTTAAAACTAGCCACGCTTTTTCTGGTAAAAGTAAATACTGCCATTTCCAGAAAGCACAACAATGTCCAGCCATGACTTTTGCAAGTTCCAACAACGAGCCAAAAATCCCTTGGGGTTCTTTAGTCTTTTTCACCAAGTAGTTACTTATTTTAAAGAGTGTCAAGATTTTGGAGACATTTTCCAATACAAATGTAGGAAGTTCGCCACAGAGACTGAATAAAGAAGATGTAATGACATACTGAAACATTCTGGACATATACTATGGTTAACAAAAAGTCACTTTCACTCTTTCTATTGACCTGTCATGTAATTTTTTTTAAAAGGAATACACTCTTTATGGGTTTTATATACTTATTTAATAACAATTCAAAATAATTGTAGCCAAAATGAGGCTGCACTGCAGTTAAGTTACCAAAAAGTCTCATCTCACTTTTTAATTTTGTAAATTCCCCAACAATACATTTTTCCACATACTGTGGAAATACACAGCCTGGGTAATGATATCAATACAGAACACTTTCTTTAAAAGTAGCAAAATATACATGCTAATCAAAGGCAAAAAGCTGAAGAAAACAGCGACTGGTATATTTATCACAGTGAATATTCAGGAACAGTAGCACAGATTTTGTAAAAGTCAAGAGGGCACTTGACACTGCATATTTCCAATCAGTATTCATAGGCAATATTTAATACTCTTGATCTAATGGGTACAGAAACACTACAGTGCTTCAGACATCAAACACTGAGCAAGCAAACAAGGAGTGCAATCAACAAGCTAACAAGCCCACATTTAAAGCATGAAGATACTAATGAAAAGACAGGAAAAAAAGGATGAAAGAAGAGATAGGAGCATAGATTTTAAACAAGTGCTGAAAGTCATTTCAATGACATTAAACATACTGAAGAACTGTGCCAGCCAGACAACTCCTGGATATGCTGAATCAGCTTAGTTTAACTGAGTTATTTTATATTACAGCAGAATAGTCACAGATTACATAAAATCATTGGTAACACATGTAAACTCTAAAATCGAGATACAGAAGAAATTTTCATATGAGTTATAATGTCTTTTAGGAATAAAAGGGACATTTACCTGCTTCTGTTATCTCACGTTAGCAAGGCTAACTTTGCTACAGCAGAGATCTCTTAATGAAGTGGGAAATGCCTGCACTTTCTTCCATCCTCACCCAAGTGACTGTAACTGCAGACAATTATGCATTTCTCATTCAATCAAATATAAAGCAATCCTACCAACACTTTGCTACCTTACCTACAGTTGTTTTCACTTTGGTGCTTATTATGCTACATTTTGTAGAAGTACAACAGCTGCTATTTCAGCACTCTGTAACATTCAATTGCTTGTATCTGTTACAGGTTGGTTGTTAAAGGAGCATGCAACAGCTTGTGGTAGGCTGACAGCAGGCTGAAGGCCCTACTGCGTGAACTTTGATTATGTTATTCAGGTAGTATCCTTCACTGTTTTCAGCAGAAGTATAGACTACCAGGATTTCCTTCTCAGCACTTTTTTAGAGCATTTAGTTAAATACATTCAACATTGAAAGTACATGAGGAGATGCCCTGAGTTCTGTGTTCTCCCCTGTTGCTAAGCACGCTTGCCTTCTCTACAAGAAAAGAAAACGATGAAACCTCAGGTGGTAGAAACCATTTGGAGAACTTCTTAATCCTCCACTGTCAACAGCTGTGGAAAAATAAAAGTATGGTCTTGACAGCACTTCCTCAGGCAAGTATTAACAGCACAAAACTACCCAATCCCAGCTTGTCCACAAAATCACAGAAATGTGGACTTACTGTAAAGCGATAAGAAAGTAGATCCACTTCAGCAGCCTCTCAACAGCAAAGCAAAGATACAATGATAAAATAGAGTGAGGAAACAGCAGAGTTATTGCTGCCACTGAAGTTCTGTGGAGGAGAAAGGGATTTGATGCCACCCACTGAGTATTGCTCTTAAAGTACAGAAATACTACTTCTGGAGCACTTACTTCAGCTTAGAAATAGGCACTTAAGATTTATCTTCCTCTCTTTGAATAGTTCTCACACAAATAGGCTTGCCACTCATTTGGGAGGTTTCCTGTTGGTTTCAGCAATTACTGAGCCACACCTGCTGTCACAGAGAAACCCTCATGCCAGCCAGTAGCAAACTGGGACAGACCCTGTGTCTGTGGCAGAAAACCATCATCACAAACCACAGCCACATGCAAGTTTCTTATTCCACATTCATCTCCCCCAGGAAAACTATGTCCTACAGCTTACTTTTTTGTGTGGCAAATGTCAGGTTAGATAAACAAGAGGAACATCAGTAGACTTGAATCTCCAATGCTGAGGCTTTCATTAAAATTCAGGGCTGCTTTACCATGACATTAGCTATCAGCTTCCTGAGGAAGGTTACCATATTCACATGCAGCAGTAATTAAACGAGGAGTCTCAGAAAACAAACCATGATTTTAATTTAGCTTAACCCTTCTTCAAAAATAGAAGACTAAATATTTGCTTTAAATTACAATTTAGTAAAAGTATGTAAATATAAATACTAAAACAGCTTGGACATATAAAGTGATAGCAAGACAGCTAAAAGCTAATCAATATTAAATGCTAGTATGTGTGAACATACTAGTTGCAGTCCTACCTCTTTTTTCCTTGTGCAACTATATTGCCATTCTTTTTTGGGAACAAGGAGGGAGTTGTTTGTTTTTAGTGCAGAACTAGATGGATAAATGATTGGTCACATAATAAGACAATTTTGTTATATATCACTTGGCTTTAGGGTCTAATTCTGCATAGTTTTTCACATCCTTTACACTATCAAATAAAAGCTGTTTGGTGGTCTCTGAGAAATGTGTAGAGTACCTTAATCCAGTTTCTCACCCTCTGGTTTTACAGTTGACACAAATTAGCTAAAAGGCACAAAGACAAACTGGTTTTCATTCAAGAGCAGTGAAGACGAAGGACTGAACTCCAATCAAATTACAAACCCCTTTAAAATCTGTTTCTTTGCCAAAGACTTAGGGGTGGACCAGAGACTTAGAAGTTATATAAAAAAAAAGAATTAGGCACTGAAGTTTACAATTCTTTATGAGGTTAGCCATCTGAATGCTTTGTTAAAGTTGATCACCAAAATTCCCGATTTAAATATCAGGTTTATACAAAGGGCAGGCAAGCTTATCATGAAGCTTAGATAATCCACGCTACTTGTCCAGACAAACCAAGCTGTTACAGAGATACAGAAAAGTATATAAAAAATGAGAACATGTACATTTATACTACATACATGGATTTCAGGTCCAATTTTTAAGCCAACTACCTAACAAGCCCATAAGGAAAAAACCAGACCTGTGGGTATTCACTGCAAGGACTCCTGCCCTTAGCAAGAATTTTGTTGATTTTCAAGTAAATATGCCCACAAAGATGACATTAAAAGAACTATTTTAGGACACATGTAAAACAATTACACTGCATTCCATTGACGAGATGCCACAGGCATACTACTACGGCAGCATATCTCAGCAATTGCTGTTATCGTACCTGTTTGGAACACAGATTATTTCATCAAACTGTAAATCCAGAGTCCATCTTAGTTGTTTTCTTGTAAGTCTTGTGAAGAAATATGTATACTAAAGCTCAAACCTGTATATGTTTAACTGTATTCTAAATATAAGTGCTGAAAAAGTAGCATGAGCTCAGATACCACCTAATAAGCAGCATGAAATTCCATATTTTAATAGGTATAGTATAACAAATAACTTTATTTTCACCCAGCAGAAATAAAGACCTCATTGTTCATACTGCATTCCAAACTTTAATCACATGAAACACCTAGGAAGTTATTCTGCAACCCACGAAACACTAACGTAACTCACATTTTACTATTAAAAAAAAAAAAGATTTACAATTGTTGTTCATTTTTATTGCAAAATCCTGTGTTCACTTGAGGATAATACCTTACTGAACCAAACTATTAAGTGAAAGGATATTGGCAACATTTAAAGGACTTCCTCGTAGTGCCTGCAAAGCAGCAATACTTTACTTATCAAGAGGTGGAGACTGTTTTCATATTTAGAATCAGAAAAAATCTACTTATTTTCCTTGTTTGGGCATTCTGGAATTAACCCAAAACAAAGCAGATATTTGGAATTCAAACCACTAGTTTAATTTGCAATGCATATCACCATGCCAGAAGCTGTGAGGCTATGTCAGAGAAAGCATTGTTCCATACATGCCCTCTTATACTCTTCTGTAAGCATCCACTTCAGGCCATCATCAAATGGCAAAAACAGCACTCAGTGTAGCTTTAGGGTGACCAAGATATTTATGGTTAACAGGTAGCACCACTGACACAGGAGAGAAAAGAGAAAGCACAAATGGTTAAAAAGTAATTTTAAAAGGGAACAGCAGAAAAAAGTAATATTGATTACTTTTGTCCCTGGAGTTCTTAATAGATTCCACAAAAGCACCTTTCACAATCAGTTGGACTAATCTGATTTTTTGCAGTGAGCTCAAAACTGAACATGTATAAGGAGCAGTGACCCATACACTTGCACCACTAAAACTCGAGAACATATAAGGAAGATTTTTTCTCCCTCAGAAGTTGACAGTATCATTAAAGAGGTGACACCTCATAAAATGTTTCAAGTTTAAAGCTGAAGTTTTTCCACTTCTGTCATAAATAAATTCTACACAAACTGAGAGGCTGAACAGGGACAGTTTCAAAATATAACTTCACTATCCCTAATTGGATTAGCTTCCACTTCATTACATTCATTCATCAATGAACAAAGTACCTTAAATGAAACCATATTTGCTTTTTTGCTCACTCCTTCATAAACCGTGGAATTAAACTATCAAATTTAATAGCACAAGCAGCAATTCTTCATCAAGCAGCAGAATAATGAAAGAGAAGCCCAAATAATGCATGCTCAGGAAGGAATACACATTACAGATACATCTAAAAATCATTTCAATTTGCCTGTACTACGCCTGCTGTGTTTGTATCCATCTGTGTGTGCCTCATGGCTCTTTTATTTAAGCTCTTGATCCCTCACAACCATTCGCACTAGAATAGAAACATTTAATGTAATCTTTAGTGACTAAGAAGCACCCCATAGAGAATTTTTGCACGTCCTAGATACCCATGTTCCCCTGACCATCGATCCTCAGGAGTATGCCAAGAGGACTGTGAACCACAGGTGCATTTAACCAAGGCAGACAAGTAGAAGAAAAGCAATCACCTGTCAAGTAGTCCAAGAGCCATCCAGTATTGCACTATGCTTAGGCCAAGTCTGAAGTCATGAAAATAGAAGAAGGTGGTCACCCCACCTGAGCAAGTCCTTGTCCTACGTGCCTTGTATTCAACATAAGCTTCTTCTGCAACCTGAATGTGCATGTTGATTAACAAATTTTTTGTTCATTTTCCCTCTTTTCTTAAGCAGAGTTGCCTGAACTTCATTTGTTCCTGCTGTTTTGCCCTCTTACCATCCTAATGATCCAAAGCAAAACAGTATTTCTTTTAGAGGAATAAGTAGCAGTAAGAAGCTGTTTCATTAAAACATGAATGGGATGTACACAAAAGAGAGTAGTCAAAAAATTACCTCCAAACAGAATTGCTTGAAGGTTTCTATATCCAGCTGTTGAATTGTAAAATTACACAAATTACATAAATTCTGCATCAGAAAAAAACTTCCATGCTGCTCTAGTAATCTTGAGAGTAATAATTCCTTGTTATATATCATTTTCAGAGAGTTCAGTGTGATGCACGTAGCAGAGTGTTGGGCTGACAGATGCTGTTTAGTAACTTCAGTGTAACACAGAGGTGGCAGCTGGGAAGCCAACACCAGGAGGAAAAAGCTGTTCTATTAGAAAAATTTACTTATTCATTAAACTTGTTACTCTGATGGCTCTGAAGCTGTATCTGGTTCTGTCAAGTTGAGCAGCTGAAGATAACCAATCTGGGACAAGGACTTTCCCCAGACTATCTTCCATGTTATTCTTTCAAAATCCAATACACACCTGCATCTTAGCAACTCAAATGTTTAATGAAATCTGAGCTGAGACTTAAGTTAAAAAAAAAAAAATCAGGAATTAAATAAATTCATTTTCTCTGGCAGTTTATAGGCTTTTATTTTCTCTCAAAGAAAATGCACACACCTTCCCTACACACATAATCTGGTTAATGCATCCCTTGTGCACCTACTTTTCAGTGAGAACTGATAATGAAATCCATTGCTATGAAGTGCGTAATGAAAGTAATACAATTTAAAATCATCCATCCAATTAAAACATTTTTAATAAAATATTTAGAGATTAATAAATCTATCTTCCCAACTAAAATGTTCAGCAGTATTTGTATTTAAGCGACTGTCCAATTTTAGACAGGCATCAGAATAGCTTTACTTTGTAGATAAAAAAAAATAAATTCCCAGAAATAGGCAATGGGGAGAAGTACTTGGAGTTTGTCAGCTCTGATTCAACTTTTACATTAATTCTCCCTCAAACTGGCTGACTTACAGAACAAGCACACAGACAGCACACATTTTCAAAAATAACTATTTTGTACAAATGTGCTCAATTCAGAGAAGAAAATCATAAACAAAAACACAGCATAAGTAAGTATAAAACCTTGAAATAAGTTAGCATAATAAGTGGGTAATTTAGGGCTTTCCCAAAAATCATGAAAAATAAGAGGAAAAATTGAGCAGTTGTGGGAAAATAAAAAGTTGTTTCACAACTTAATGTACCATGAAAACTATGATACAGGGAGAAGCTGCTATTCTACGTGGTAAAAATAGTTTGCATATTGAAATCAAAACAGCATTATCAATGCTAAGGACTTTATATTAGTGATAACACACATATAAATGCCTATGAGTTATCCCTTTATCACCTCTTAGGTGATAAAACTCTTAATGTGATAAGATCTTAGGCGATAAAACTTCTTAATGAAAGACAGCAACTAAAAATGGCTCATGAAACACAGTAAAAATCCATTAATACAAGTATTGGCATATTTCATGTTGCATTTCAGACAGCTCCTGTGTTTTGATCTATAGAGCATACATATTGGTCTACTGGATGAAAACAAAAACCAGAGATGAAGTACAAAATACAGTCCTTACCAAGCTAAATTCAAAAGCAAACAGGATCCTGTACATTTTCTGAAATGTATATATCAGAGCCATTGCACATCAAACAGTGGAACTGAGTACAACTTTACTTCTATGCTACTTTCACTGTTCTAGGATTTCTTTTTTTCCTTTTAAACCAAATTAATCTGGTGATCATTGACCCTTGCAATTTAACAACCTTGCAAAACAAAGTTTTCAATTTATAAATTAAATTATTTAAGTTTCAGATCTCTAATGAGGTTGCACTCTGAAGTGTCCTTCTGGCCTCTTATTGCAAAGAGTTGTACCACAAGAGAACGTTGCCTTGGAAAGAAATATCACAAACTTTTACCCTTCCCACATTTGCACTGAACTGAAGAAAAATTTCTGTACGCATGAATGGTCATAACAAACTGTTGGTATTTAATATCCAAGCAATCAGCACAGGGTATTGATACACAACCCAAATGTGTAGAACTGGTTGAAAAATGGGAACTTCCCCAAAGTTTTTAATGTAGCAAAATAATTTTTATTTAAATGAAGTATAAGCCTTTTTTCCCCCTTCCAAAGTAAAAGGGGAAAATGGTACGAAAGATACAGCAAGGGAACAAGGGCACACTGTCATACATGCACACACTATTTGGGGGGAGGGGGGTGGGGAAGGAGTATTTTCTTTAACATTACTTAATTATACTCCCAACAGCAAGTCCAACTTTGTCCTCTTCAGCAGGCAAGTCTCAACACTAACCTTTACTGCTGCCAGTGCTGTGCCAGCTTTGTAAAGGATGAGGGTCATGATGGATTGCTGCGCTACCACAGGCAGTGTACCGAGAGGTTAGATCAAAATCACTTTAAGACAACTTGTCAGGCACAGAAAAGAGTACAGTTATCCAAGAAAATGGGTCAGGTACAAAAGTCATAAACAAGTTTTTAACAGTAAAAAAAAAAAGAATTGCAACTCAGATTTGAGACTGGTTTTCAATTGCATTCACACTACATAGCCACAGATTTCTGTCCAGGAATTCTCACTGAGAGCAATCCTAGCCCTGCATTATGGAAGTTGTCATACTAATTTACTGTCAGCATGACCCCATAAAGGAAGCTTTCAATACATGGAAGCAGAAGTCAGGACACAGCAAGCATTTAAGAAAAAATGGGATGAATCATACGGTCTAAGAACTGACATGAAAGCCAGGGTCTTTTTCTTGTGATCCCCAGAGTGATTGTGCAATTTATCTCACAAAAGCTTATTAAATCTTGTTGATTTAAGGAAATTATTGCAATACTGAATGTCAATAGCATGACATATACAATTTTGCTACCTGGTACCAGAGACTGCAAATTTTTACGAGATGCAGAGAAGGGAGAGTCAGTCCTAATGGTTACCATTGGGATGGCCACAACACAGGAAAACAGAAAACCTGCAGTCTATGAAACCAGGTTTGTTCTGCCTTGTCTGTAAAGACAGGAAGGAGCAGAGGGAGGAGAGAAGTAGAATTTTCCTGGAAGAGTTGAAGTCTATATATTTAGGAAATAGAAGGGGGACCCAGAAAAATGGAGGCTAAAAATAGGAACTTCCAGGGACTGAGGATGTCAAAGAAGAATTACATGATTTAGAGATGCTTAGCACACCAAGGGAGACCTGAAAATTTGAAAGGATCCTGATTCAAAGTCCAAAGGGCACAGAGAAGTAAGAACTAACAAGCTACCAGGAATGGCAGACATGTATGTGGCTGCTTTACCCAATCTAAAACAAATCTAGAGTGTTTAAAACGAATCACTGTTCTTCAGTCCAAAGTCCGGATTTGATTTAACAATCTTCTGTTCTTGAAACCACACACCAGAACAACCTTAGTGGGACCACCTATCCTCATAGAGATATCTTTCAGGAATAGCACGGCAGTCACTGCCACTGAATCAGAAGGTCCCAATTCAGGAAGGGATGTGACAGACTCTACTCGCAGAAGACAAGGGGACAGTGGCCACTGTAGGTTCGATAGCTATGGGCCTGATCCAAAAACCAGAGGGAGTTTAAAAACCCAGGCATGCAGCACACAGTCCAAACAGCAGCCTGTTGAAGTACCATTGGGAGATTTTGAGCAGAGCAGCAAGAGAGCACAAATCCTGGTTTGATTTGGATGTAGTCTAACTGATAGCACATGGGCCAAACCACCTTGCTTAAAAAAATACCATTCAGCTGAGTCTTTCCCCTCACCAGTAAGGAAGAGCTGATGTTCAGGAACATGTGTTACCACCATCTAAATAACCACTCCCAAACCTACACATGGCTACCTGCTCAGACCCCAAACAGCCTGATAAAGAATAGAGGAGGGGGAAGGTTAAAGATTCTCCATATGACTGTGGCAGACAATATATGGGAACCAGAGAGTACAAAACTCATAATTCAGTTGCTGCAACTTGTCTACCCTGCACAAGTCACTGGTAGGTTCAATTAATCCTTATAAAAGTCTTTGGAAATGGGAAGGGGTTTTTTTGCTTTGCTTTATTTTTTAAATTACTTAAGAAATAGTGCCAAGAATGCCAACTCTTACTCCTCCTTTTTGGAAAAAATTATCAAGTGGAAGATGAGAACTGATGAAATGCAAGGGAATCATGCAAATTCTGCATTGACAAATTAGACATCTGATGGCAAGGGCCGAGAAAACCACCATTACTTATCGAGCTGATATCAGGCTTGCCCTGGAACTTGCAATATTTCTGCTACAAAAAGAAAACTTGGATGAGAACTGGTTTAATGCTTCCTGAGCTCAAAACAAATTTCTCTACTGCTGAAAGCCCCTTGTAATACCTAGGAAATAGACTCTATTTGTCATATAGTCTGAGAACAAGCATACAGTAGTGAATGAACCATGCTAACATTCCCTTTCTGCCCAAAATGTAAAAGAAGATGACCTTGAGTCATAAAATATAGCTATGAAGATCACACATGTAAACCAATCTGGCTGAATTACCTGGGCCTCTGCTAATGCTGTTGCATGTTACCAAGGGCTTATCATGTGCAAAACATGTTTTGTATTAGATTTGGACCTTTCTGTAAGAAAGCCTCCATATGGGACAGAAAGTCTCAAAATAGACATCTGAAAGCTTTGAAAATGTGTTGTTATTATTATCCACCCACCAAGTTAAATTACTAACAAAAGAAAAAAAGATATAATACTCAGTAACATCCTAGACAGTTTCCATAATTTTACATATCATGGGATGAATCTGGCTTTGTGAATAACTGTTGTCATGGCAGCAGTGTCATGGTCCCAAAGGGAAATAAATCCTCCCAACAATTTGTGACAAACCAGCCTAGCAAACAACAAAATTACTTCAATTTTGCAAAAGGATTATTGATTTATTATTTGAAGCTTTGCATTGGCTATTGAAAAATCACTAACATCTCTTTTTTTAATGTGTTTCCAAGGACAGGATGGGAGATAGCTGAAGATTTTCCTTAAGGGAAATCTTCTTTCAGAATATGCAATTGCTGCAAAACCAGACTTTCTGTTCCAATCCAGCACAAAATTCAACTTTATTAAAAAAAAGGCGGGGGGGGGGGGAAAGCTGAAAATAGGTATTTAGTTCTGGTTGTCTTGAACTAACACAGCATGTTTTGAACAACTGGAAAGACACAAAAAATTTCTCTTTAAAACAGTCCAATATTAAACTGAATTTCTCATTAGTTGCCTGCAGAAGATGTGCTTTCAGTGAAGGAGGTGGATAAAACAAACCTTATGCCAAGGTGGATAAGACAAAGCTTATATTTTCATACAAATAATTGACCTGTATGACTCCTACCCACATGGAAACCACACCCAGTTCAGGAAATCCCACACCTATTTCAGCATAGGAACACCCTGGAGTCCATTGGACATTAGGAGAACATTATGGGGAGGCACTGTCTGTGCTTGCTCTGTTTCTACATCCTTCTCAGCCAAAATCATCCTATCCCACCAAAATTGAGATGGGATAACAGGGAAAGATGGGCCTTTGACCTTTGCCACTACAGGCATTTCAATGAGATTCAGGCATCTGAATTGCTTGCTGAAGTTATACTTCATTTTGCTAGATTAGCCTAGCTGGGACAAATCAGGCTTCTCTGCTGGATGGTGTCTTCTGTGGTACAACATAATCCTCTCTGACACTGACATGCTATATTAAAGAACGGCCATGTCAAGGTAGGGGTCATATAAAGATGCAGTCTAATAACTGGAAACCCAAACAATAACTCAAATAGCCAAGAAAATCTGGTTTAATATGGAATTGACCCAATATTAAAGTCTTGGATTGTTCTGAAGCTGTAACAGAGTATTCCCAAATAATAAACATGTTGAATACTGGAATTCTCTGTAAGGTGAAAAGCCTTCATTTTCCCAGTTTCACTTCCAATTTAAGTTACTCTGATGATCTCTCATTCTCCTCAAAAGCCATGTTGAGTACCCAAAATTTTAAACCTGTTTTGACAATTAAGAAATGTTAGTTTCATTGTAACTGGGGCTGATTAAAGTTTTTAAAAAGTTAAATGCCTATTAGTCTAAATTGAAAAATGAATTAGCAGCAACTAAATATCAGTATTATGCTTGCAAAGAAATCCAAGTAATTGTTTTTTTCTACTTCATTGATTCACAGCAACACAGGAACATTTTAATTCACTGTACTCTTGGATAATGTCTGATAATATTCAAAATAATGCTTGTAGCATCATGCCGCTTGTCTGGCTGGTGTTCAGTTTAAGGCTTAAGGAAACCATTTCCTCCCTTCCAATACAGAACTTCTGTGATGATCTCCTCCTAAACTGCTCAAGCCCCGCTCTGCCACAGCTCCCTCTTCCTTGGGTGACTCACTTGCCCTCAGGCTCTGAGCGCTGCTGGCTCAAAGCTGAAACCTAGCCCCAGCAACAATTCTGTGAGATATACCCACCCCAGTTAACAAATAGCTGATCTGCAAGACTAAATTAGAGAAAAAAAACTTAACTGATGTTTTAGGCCTCTACTCATTACTGCCAGAAAGGGACATTTCTCATAGTTTAGCTAGAAGACTCAGCAAACTGTGTGCCCAGCTGATGCTGAGTAGGACTTGGTCACATCCCTGTTTAAGGCTCCATTTCACTCAATTCCCTGTTCTGATGACATGGGGTTGACAACAGAGGAGGTGACTTCCTTCTTACTTGCCCAGCCCAAATACAGTAACTGAACAATCTCCCACTGAATCCCTCTAGGCTACAATAGACAGCAGGTCCCAATGCCTTTGCCTCCTAACTTCCTCACTGGCTCACTGGACTGCCCAAACCTCCATGCACCCTTCAAAACCTTACTAAGGGTCTCACACCCTCCAGATGAGATAGGTATGATGAAGCAAGCAGCACTTAAGAAGCAATCGTTTTGAGAGACTTCTTGGTTTTGCTCTCATTCATCCATGGCAGGGTGTTTTATTGATACCTAAGTCAGAGAACCAAATGTGCAACAGAGGAAGCAAACAGCTGTGAGCACATTTGGGGGAGGGAGGGAGCAGGGATGGTAAAGGATGGCAGAGACAGGAACCATCTCAGTTGCAGAATGAGCCGAAAAAGGATAGAAACTACCAAAAGCAGGACATTTCCCACAGCAGAGTGAGTATCATGGGGAAAAGAGACTGATGCCTTGTGAGCAAGTGATAGCAATGGACTGGGAGACAAGATTAAGCAAACAGGAGAGGATCTGTTGTGGGCAAGAAAAGTTGCAGATGCTAATTCTCAGCTAATATTTTACAGAAAGTTTTACATTCCTCATGTAGGGATGAGCATGCTTTTGCTCCACACAGGAACAAGGAAATTCACTCTAACAGAATTTTGTACGACCTTCATCCCTCAGCAGAGCTGAAGCTAGCTCGTGAATTCCTACTCCTATTGTTTTCCAAGTGCTTTATGAGCTGTCATATATTGAAATGCAACATTTTATCCCTAGGCAGACATTTTCAGTCCCATGCAACAGACCCCAGGTCTCACAGGAAGGATCTGAGGAGACTGGCAGCAGTGATGTGGCACAAGTCACTAGAAATTCAGGAAGTTGGGGCAGAGATTAGAGAAGGGCCTGAAAGATTTCCTCCCAGGAGAGAGAAGTAGGGGACAGAAAACAATGTAGTTAAAAAAAATTTAGACCTTGATAAAAGAATAAATGCATAAAGGAACTCAAGTAATGGGAAAGAATCAGCAGGAAGGGGAATGTCATGGTTTAAACCCAGCCGGCAGCCAAGCATCATGAGGCCGCTTGCTCACTCCTCAGGGGGAGGACTCCTCACACTCTTCCCCTGCTCCAGCGTGGGGTCCCTACCACAGGAGGCAGTCCTTCACAAACTTCTCTGGCATGGGTCCTTCCCACAGGCTGCAGTTCTTCACAAACTGCTCTAGCATGGGTCCTTTCCATGGGCTGCGGTCCTTCAGGCACAGACTGCTCCAGCGTGGGCTTTCCCATGGAGTCACGGCCATCTTTGGGGGCATATGAAGATGCTGCTCCAGCGTGGGCTCCTTCCCAAGCTGCAGGTGGGCACCTGCTCCCCCGCTCCCCTCCATGGGCTGGGGGGGGACAGCCTGACGTCTCACCACGGGCTGCAGGGGCATCCCCTCCTCCCCTCCTTCTTCACTGACCTCACTGTCTGCAGAGGGGTTTCTCTCACATTCCAATTTCCTCCCTCACTGCAGGCTTTCCTTCTTAAATCTGTTCTCCCAGAGGAGCTACCACCATCACTGATGGGCTCAGCCTTGGCAGAGGCAGATCCGACTTGTAGCTGGGGAAGCTTCTCGCAGCTTCTCACAGGAGCCACTCCTGCAGCCCCTCCCCCACTACCAAAACCCCACCACACAAACCCAAAACAGGGAAGAGTATTAAACTAACCAGTCCACACAAGTACAACTGATGTGTCAGTACTTTTCATTTGGTTTCCTATCCCTTTGTGACAAAGTTTAACTCTCAGCATCTTAAAATATGATAAGCCTAGACAATACATCAGCCTGACACCAAACATCCTGATGTTTGTTTTTATCTATATCATGTTTTGGCAACTCATTCTCTGGGGTACTATTCCTGATTGCCACCAAATTGTTGTCATCTGAAAAGGTTATTGAACTGTACCCTGCATGTAACAGCAGCAGCTATACTTCACTGCATATTGTGAAGCTTAATGAATGTTCTTAATGAGCTTTCAAGGATCATCAAAATAAAGTAACTATCTCATCAGCACATAGGAAAAGTGAAATTAAAATAGGGAATCGGTATGTGTGGGGGTGATTGTTCATATGCATTAATTTCATCTGCCATTTCTCTGTGTGTTCCTTTCAGTTCTATGATGAAGCAATTTCAAACCAGACATTTAAGGTTACATCTGCAGCTACATTTTAACACTACCAATTTAAAGTTCTAAAGAGCCATGTTCATAATTTCCAAATTCAATTAAATATGAGAAATATTTATAGATACAGTTATTACTTCTACTACTATACCATGGCAAATTGAATCATCTACTAGATATACTCCAGCTGATCAAAAGAATTAGAATCAATCACTCAGAAATAAGGGAATGAGAGACCTGCAGGCCTGGCAGTCCAGGCTAGCAATATTATGCTAAGATCACTATGTTTCTTTTGGAGTTTCTTCACCTCTTAACGTAATGACTATTAGAAAACATCCTGTCTAAAGGTCTTTTATTTTTTCTGGAATCTTCATATAATACTCTCAGTTCCATTTTTACTGTTCCTTTTTCACTGCATTTCCTGGTGTGTATTTCCACCAAGAGACTTCAATATTAAGAATCACAGTACTTTTCCAAACTGGATGCCCTCATGCCTCAGTTTCCTCACTTTTGCAGAATGAGCCTCAAATCCTCAGCTCAGATGGTGAATTTCACTACAAACCCTTCTTATAGGCAACCCATTTACAAATTAACCCTACGCTTTCCTCTTGTGCATGGGGCTAAGCCTTTTCCTTGCTTTGGCACCAGGCTTAACAATCATTCTTGGCTTTTCTTCCACACTTCATCAAAATGCCATAAGACCCCTGCCAACCTTGTTTCTCAACTTCTGGCTGTGTTTGCTGCTGTACAGAAAATTTCTTGGTTATCTATGCAGCCTGTGGTTGTGCTTGTCTGGCAGACATGCTTCGCTGTTTTGTGCAGAAGACACCCCACCTGGGGTCCTTGTAGGTCTCAGCCCAGACTGGATGAAACTGTTGGCAACACATCATACAACTGCATCAAAATCTGAACCTGAAGAAAAAGACATTTTTATTCTCATCACTGAAAGAACCAGGAGTACAAACCAGAGGAGAATGTGGGGACAGCTGAAAACAACTTTCACCCAGAGGCCCAAGAAGTATGAGCTACTACTGGGGCATTTCTCCAGGTACTAGCTAAAGACAGTTAAAAATTTTCCAATGAGGTATTTTATCAAGGAAAAATGGCTATGTGGAAATTTATTCATTTCAAAGTAAGTTTGCTTCAAAAAGACAGTTACAAAGATAAAAAACATTTTTATATAGCTGAAGAATTGCTTTGACCTTTTTAAAAAAGGAATATTTCTATCTGCCATTTCAACAGAATTCTTCATGTTTTAGTTTTAGAGAACACAGAATGACCGTCAAAATGGAAACAAAACATCTCATGTCAGCTGAAATGAGTTTCCAGAGTTTGTTTCACTGAGAACATTGAAATGTATTGTTTTCATTAGATCGTGGGACAGATACGATTTTTTTTCTAACTGTGGATTTGCAGATATAAACCAAGATCCCACCCAGTTCAAGTCCTTATTGTGCCAAAATACACTGCTGAGGGAAGCTGCAAATATGCCTGTACCAGTATAACAAGCATTAAGGATCTCCCCTTGCTCTCCAGAACAGGGGAAAGAGACATGCATCTAATGCTGCTTTAACAAGTAATGGCAGAAATTAGAAGAAAGGCTTCTAAACACTGCTACTCACTTGCATTCATTCCCAAAGCCACCTAAGGTTGGCCACAGGTCAAACTGAAGACAGCAGCATAATCCTTACCCAGAGCACCTAAACTAACTCTGGCTCATGTAAGCTGCTGAAGCAAAATGCCAAACTGTTTACTTACGCATATACAAGACAATTGTTTTACTTTCTCTTAGATTTCTTTACAGTGGCTCACTTTTGTGATATTTAAAGTTTCTGGAGAATACTGGTTTACTTGAATTTAACTCCTTGAACAGAAAAAGACGCAAAAGGCACGGGAGTATTTGAATTGAGTTTATGAAAAAGTGATGACTTCATGTAGCAATTCTGAGTAATTTCTACCTACTTGTTCTCAAGACTGTGTTTTCCCAGAAACATTCCTGGAATTTAGGAGACAAGGATGCTAGCCTATGCATATCTACTCCAAATCAGGCTACTGTTGAAGACCCTTAGCACACAAACATTCTTGGCCTAAAGTAAAATATAAGTCTAATCTTGGTGAAACTTGTTCTGCTCTGTTTTGTTGGTAAGAAGAAGAGACAGCATCAGAGGAATGGAAAATTCCCAAATGGAAAATAACCCAGCTAACACAAGTGGCTTTAAAGGCTAAAATACTAAGAAAATCAGGAAAGTATTGAGGTACATGATTCTTACTAAGCAGGAGCTTTGAATCCCAGTGAAGCTGGAAGGAAGCTAGCACACAGTAAGGAGCCAAAGGAGCAGCCAGGAAAAACCTTGGTAGAGAGAACTTGCAAAAAAAAACATGGAGGCGAATCCCCAGGAACACTCAAGCATACAGAGGAGACTGAGAGCAGAAATGGCAAAGAAGTGATTCACTGTGTTGCCCAGATCCTGTAGTCAAACTGAGCTTGTGTACACAGTGCTACAAGCCATACTCCAAACAGGCTTAGTAGTAAATGTGCTAATTACAGCAACACACAATGAACACATGCTGGACTTCTGTACTATACAGACCACTGCTTATTGGTATCCATTCCCCTTACTTCCTGAAGCAAAGAGCACTTGCTTTATAAATACATCAGGATAAACTATATGCTACTTGCTTCCTATGATTTGTCCTTGAAAGGATAAAAACAATACCGACGTGGGGTGGGAGAAATGGGAAATGAGGAATATGTGCTCAAATCACTAGACAGTTTGGGAGATGTTAAATATTTACGGCCAAACAGATCACAGTATCCTACTACATATTCCTTATGGGCTCCTGTAAACATCTCTGTGTTGGTTACACACTCCTTGTTTCTGAATGCTTTTTCACAACCAGTGCAGCTAGATAAGTACTTTTTTCCTACGTAAGACTCTGGAGGAATGATGGGCATCTGTGTACCATGAGGAGGTGCAAATCGCTCTATGTTAACTTGCCCTGCGCTCCCCATGACAGCAGCTTTGACAACAGGTACCTGCACATGCTCACAGGACAGTGCCCAAGCCAGTAAAACCCACTTGACACTTGCCAACAGGGGCATGCTAATGTGCTACAGCATCTCAAAGGCTCTCTAAGCGGGGTCAGCTTGTCTCCTGCTGGCCTGCAATATATTAACCACATGATGACATGTTGAAGAACTACAGCTTGCTTTCCATGTCCATCACGTGCCTGCTCTCATCATGGAAAAGGGAGGCAACTGCCTCTCTTGCCTGTTCTGAAGTAGGGCATCAGCTGATGTTTTTCCCCAGATAAGAAAGAAACAGTAAAAACTAACCCTTAGAAGAGAGGACTGGAGGTCAAGACGATACTGAAAACTGAAGTGTGGGAGTACAGCAATGGGAATACTGCACTCCCAGAGCTGCACAGTAAGGGGGGAGGAGGAAACTGAACAGCTGCTTTGTTTTAAGATATATATTTATATCATTTGTCAAACGCCACAGCTCCTTACTACCCAGTAGACACCGTGGGGGTGGATGGAAGAATGTCATGACCATCTTCATGAATCTCATAGCCTTCCAGAGAGTTGGATAATGATGTTCTGAGAAAAGGGCTGCAGTTCTGCCTGAACTCTGCCTAATGGGGCAAGAACTAATCAGCTCAGGCAGAGGGGTCAAATAATACAAGACCCAGGCAAAATTTACCCAGGAATTGTTTGACCACAGTGGAACAAAAGCCTTGGAAACTGACTGTGACAAAACCAAACTGCAATTCTGCATTGAGAAGGACAGCAAAAAGCCTTTTCTTCAGCCCCACTGGAAAGCCAAATTCAATGTCTGCAGCTTCCACTCCAGGACTCTGCACTGTGGCCATTCCAGGCCTAAAGAACACTGGACTTAGAAGTCAGAAAGCCAGAAACTCCCCAAAACCAGAATCGAATTGAAGCAGGAACTTTCGTTACTGCATTCCCACACATGTACATGGGCCATGCCACTTCACATAAATCAGTTCAAATTAAAACAGAATCCTGTTTTTACCCACCAACATCGGATGAGGTTTTATTGCTATCGAAGGTGTTCACAATGATATTTGTGACTACTAAACATTAGCTTCTGAAAAGATGCTGTTTAAAGCAAAAAAGTGAGTTTATACAAGTTTTTAAATTGGCAATGTGAGAGATCATAATTAAAAATTATGCTTCTATGTCTGTGTCTACATATGTATATTTTCAGGGTTTGTACTTTTCTTAAATGAGCTAATGTGTTTCCCTTTACAAATCTTGTTCCAACTAAACAACTTTCTTAGGGCATTTCCTTTTATGTACAGCTTCTAAATAAAGCAGTCTTCTATCCTGCATCTCCCTTGATTCTTATCAGATGCCAGCAAATGCCGTGTACAGTCTGCACTGGACTTACCAGACAGAAAAGTACAAAATCCCTAACCATGGCGTATTTTAAGTCATAAGGTTCAAAACTACTCTTAGGAGAGGTAGTAAAAGCAAATAAACACATTTGTAACATCAGACTGACAAAGTATCTGAAATCTTTTCCTGGCCTGCTTTACAGTGAATAAAGGACACTATTGACATAAGCAATGATGACATGAAAGAGAAAAACTTACTAGTATCTAACATTAGAAATGCAGATTTCTATTTTTCTACATTGCACCAGAAGATTGCATTTGCTCTTATTTCTTTATCATTTAAAAATGTCATGCTCCTATGTGCATCAAGTTTGTATCACAGATTTATCTCTACCACTGTATTTCAATATAACCAATCTCATTTAGTCCACCTTAACCTTTGGGTATTGTCACATTACTATATGACTCCCCTAGCACAGAAGGGAACTTTTTGGCTGCACTACCAGTTGCATGCCCAGCTATACCTGAGAGCAAAGAGAAGACCTGCACTCCTGGTATGGAGGAAGGGAGAGAAACCAGTCTGAACTCTAATGCCATATGGGTGTGCTTGCTTATTTTCCCAAGTATTGGCCTCAAATGACAATAAAAAGATACAAAGGGGCTCAAATATTGTTGTGCTAGATGACCTCAAGAAGCCTAAAATATACAACCAGTGACTATTGTATAAATCAAAGTTATTTTGTTAACTCAGTCAAATAATTTAACCATGGTGTACCTCAAATTACCTTGTTAACTTAGGACTAATAAAATAGATATATGGACAGGACGTTTAAAGAAGATTAGTTGCTTGCAAGTCACAAGGTAACCTTAAATGGAGCAAACCTTGTAAGTGAACAGTCTTATTTTTGTTGATTATCTCATAAATATAGATCTCTTCTGTTCAGAGAGATTTCATTTTTCTTTAATTAAATTTTTTTCATGTTATTTTTCCTCTTAATAGTGGTTTCCTTTTTAATTTTCTACTGACAGTGTAAGGTTATGCTTTGTTGTCTGGAAGGTACATTCTATCAATTTGTGAGATTGGTCATACTTGGTTATAAACAGCCTGAGGCAAGGCATAAGTGTAAATTTGCCAGCTACATGTTAGAAATTATTTTGTTATTGATATTTGCATGCCATATAAATACATGGCTAATGAATGTGAAGGATACCTCATGAAAGTAAATTTTTTTCAAATTTTCTCTGCAGATTACCAAGTTTAGTTAAACTGTTCTTATTCATGTCTGTTATACTAAAAAGTCAGTGAGCAATGCCAGGTAAGCCAGACACACTTAAAAATGCATTATTAATAAATTTCAGGGATTTTCCTGTGAAAGATGCATAACAGAAACCTTGAACTGTCAGGAAGATAAACATCTTCAATTTAAGTGCACCTTTCCTATCCAGTTTCTTGCATGTCTTTTCCCAACATACATAGCCATTATGTCTGTCATAATAAAAACACATTTAAAACTTAGCTAGGCACCTAACTGTGTAAATAGGCAACTAATAGGTTTTTCAAGGGAAACAGGAGCATAAATTCCCTGCATAATTTTCATCTTCAGGTAACTTAAAGTGTCCAAAAGATAGCCTAAAATTTTCTTATGTGGGTGCCCATGTTTAGGCACTTGAAGTCATCCTTTGGTACTTAGCTGAAGCCAACTTTATAAAACTTCCCCAGCTGAGAAAATAAATCAACATGAAACATTAGTGAACACAAACCCTTCTCCCTGAGCAGCTTTCTATACCAGGCTCACTTGTTTAACCCTACATGGCACCATCTTGGCAGGCATCCCCACTCATAATAAAATTTCCTGGATAAACTGTAGCTAAACTAAGAAATGCAAAGTCAGAGAACACAGACTGTACACAGTAACTCACAAGTTCCCACTGCTCAAAGTTCCTCATCCTCATTTTTGGTCAACAAAATCCACAGCTATGTTTTAGTGCAAATGTCATCCCTTCTTCAAAAGTGTTGAAACCAGCAACTGAATTGCCTCCATTAGCTTATGAGTCATCTTTGATTTCTAGCGTGCAATTAGTTTGAGACTATTTTTGTTTTCACTCTCTGCTTCCTCTAATTTTCTCACACTGACTTGGTCAAAAGAAGAAGAAAAACCCAAACAAGTAAGCAAACAAATAAAGGTTTTTTCACATCAGAGGTATATTTAAAGGAGTTATTTGCTCTCAACTTCATCATACTGTACCTCTAGGCATGCTACTTGAAGTCTGAATTGCATTTGCAGGGTCTTTTCTGCAGTCTGGAAAGTCATACTCAGTTTCTTGCTTACTGACTGTTTTCTGAAAGTTTTCTCTGTATCATTAACTTCTGCTTATAGGCTAAGCATCCTTACATTTCTTTATGCTGTGTCTTTCATCTTCACAGATACTCTCATCCAGTTTGAATGTATTGCATCGGATATTCTCTACTACCAGATTTACACTATTACTTGCAAGATTTATTTAGGTTATGACTGACATATCCTTGTGGATCTCTCTGCAGCACTTCCTTGAAGTGCTCACCTTTGGCAATTTATCACAATTACTTGTACACAGTCTTTAGGGACAGCATCAGAAGT
Source organism: Buteo buteo (assembly GCF_964188355.1). Classification (NCBI taxonomy): domain Eukaryota; kingdom Metazoa; phylum Chordata; class Aves; order Accipitriformes; family Accipitridae; genus Buteo; species Buteo buteo. Next base: position 22,047,272 of record NC_134204.1, read on the forward strand.
CCCCATACACATAGCTATAGCATGTGTACAGCATGTATACAACATATAGTGCTGCTGTGGGTACTCAGAGTAATCCTAGTCTTTTCTCAGAAATAGGCTATTGCTCTCCTTTCTGGACCTATTGCCATTTTAGTCGCATTTTACAGCCTGAAAACCACATTCAGTTCTCAGTCGACAGAAGAATCACCTCTTTATAATCACATTTGCATCATGCACTGTCAATTACACTTTATCCCTGCAATACAGGATTTCCAAACACTGCCTAGCATGTGGCCATCACAAAAAGGCTTCTTCATTTTGAGGAGCTGACCTCACCACAGAGTATATTTATTTAATTTTCCATCTTGTGGCATTAGCTCTTCACCCACTGGTAACACAAGTGGTCTCACATAAAACTCCTGCAAAACGTTCTGGCACAGACAGTACCAAGTATTTATGGATTAACTCACAGGCTTCAGAGGAGACTACCTGATGATATGAGGCATTCCTGCAGGACAGTGATTTGCTCCCAACAATTGAGTCCTTTTCATGACAAAGAAACATCTGGAAAGATCACGGTGCTTAGTAAAGTCCTTCATTTGATTTTCTATTTTACTCTACAGAAGATTCTAAATATCTGTAACTTTTAATGTAATCACATAAGGAATATTTTAATATATTTAGATTACCTGCTACTGTACAAGAGATTTATTCCACGCATCCCTACATTTAGATCCCCATTCTTTCGCGTAGTCAAATATCTAGACAAAGGGCGCATTGAGAATAATCTGAAAGTTAGAAATGCCAACATCTGTGCAATACACAAACATTCAATAAAGGAAGAAGAACACAAGTAAAGAACAAACTGGCGTAGGCAGTACTCACACTCCACCATAGGTAAATATCCAAGTATTTGCCACTGCATTCTTCTCAATACGGTAATGTGTATTTTTATGATAGAAATACATACGAAGATCTGCAGAGCTTTTGTCTTTTTGTTAACAAATAGCAAGTCTGCTCCTTCTACAGGTACGTGCCTTAATAAAAATAACCTTTAATCTGCAAACTGTTTGGGGATAAACTTGGATACGTATTCTTTTTCTTTCCTGTTTGCCCCAGTTTTTGCTGGCCTGAGTCAAGACCCCCTGTTATTTGTTGTAAATCACCTTGTTTATTTTGTAGGCATAATGCTGTTCTCAGGACAGTGTGTTTGTGATAATTGGGTAAGCCCTGAGGCACTTCTGGTTTTCAAATTTACTTTTAAAAGAATTTTCAAACTTGCCTGTTTCCATAGCCTGAGAGCTTTTTGTGTTCCTTATGTGAAAGAGGGACAAGTTTTTTAGGGAAAAATCATCTGGAAAAATATTTTTCCACCAAAGGGAGTCTATCCTAGGCAAACAGACTATGATAGGCACTTTCATATGTTGCTTGAGTTAAATGGCTAAAATGTGTTGATAATAGAAAAATAGTGAAAGAAATTAAATAAAGTATTCAGAAACATTACAGGAGCTACCCAACTGGACATGGTCCTGGGCAACCTGCTTGGGTTGACCGTGCTTTGAGCAAGGCATTGGGCTAAACAATCTCCAGAGGTGCCATCCAGCCTCAACTACTCTGTGATTCTCTCTATTGTAACTAAAAGGAAAAAGAGGATTGCTAGGTATAGAATATGATTTAAAATTTTTCCAATTTTAAGTTGCAGATACAACTTTATAGTGTCATAAGCATTGGTCAGTTATTCAACAAAACTGATGATCTCTTAAGCAGCTGAAAAAACCCTATGTACTTTAAAACATATCTTTCAGCAGCTCTGGCGCACATTTCAAGAGGGAGATTAATTTCTGACTTTTCTTTGGAAAGGAGAAGCTGGATCTAAGGAACTATCTTTGTCTTCATTTAACCAAACTATCTGTACAGTTTTCTTTCACTATCCACTCAGTATTGAAGCAGGAAGTAGAAAGTATTATCTTAGATTTTTCTTAGTGGTTTTTTAAAAAAACTAATTCAAGTATCAAACTAGTGGTACTTAACATAAAATGTACATAATTTATATAACAATCATTACAATAACATTTGCAAAACTGCCTTAAAAAATTTGCTGTGAGAAATTAAAGCCATAAACCTGAATTTAATATTTCCATTTCCTCTGAAAAGCTTGTGCAAAGCTTTTAAAAATGCTTTTCAATTTACATCTGAGTTGGGAAAACCATGTTTTTATTTGAGTTTGTCTAGCAAATCTTAAAAATAACATTTAGATTAAAAATAATATCAATTTGCTCCCTAAAATGGCTTTGTACAAAAGGTGAAAAATTTCCTGCTGTATAGAATCTGCCCTGTACCCTGTACGTATCAGCAACATATTTCCCAAGAAATGGAATTAAAACCAGATGAATATGGAGCAGAAGGGAATGCTAAGCCTGATTTGGAAAGAATCCTTTAGAAATTCAGGGTCCAGATGGTCAGCTGCATCTCAAGCCAGGCTAATGCTGGTACACAGATATGCTCTGTCAGACGACAACAAACACATGCCTGTTCTGGTTTAGGGGCAACTGTGTAAATCAGCTCTCAGCTACAGGATAAAGCAAGGCAGCAAATACTGACACAGCTGCCATGGCTCATCACTGTGAAGCTGGCCGCTACCTAGCCTAACCCCATCATGTTGCTGAGCAGCACCAGGAGCTCTTCTTCCCACCTGCCCTCTGAAGAGACCAATGCCTGTCTTATCATCCTTATGGATACAACTGCACAAGGCTCGTGGGATAAGGACAGTTAACCACCATCCAGCTACACCTCTCAGATAAAATTCCTTTACCCTTCTTCTCATATGAACCTATTTTCAGCTACTGATAAATTCTGCCAAACTTCATTTGCTCGGAGTGAAATTTCCCTTAACAGATGTTTACTTCCAACTGAATTTTTGGGACACAAGTTAGCCACAGAGTTCAGTGAATCTGGAGAAGGTAATGAAAGGCAAATTTGCATAAATGAAGCACACCAAGGATGTGCTTTCAGCCGTCCCTATAAATATTCCTAAATAATAAAACCTCTGAGAGGAAGAGGAAAAAAAAAATCATCTGACACATGCACTACAGGGCCAAGTTCTGCAGCTGAGTTTTCAGAAGACTTGGATCAACCAGTCCTATTCTGTCCTGTCTCATCTCTTGCAGGTATCACGTTATGGTGGAGTACATGGAGACTGAAAAGAATAAACAATTGACATGTCTACAGTCAGAGACTCATAATGGACTGACATCCCAAATACAAAGCAAGTACAGGTTTCCTTACGTGCCACAACTCTCCTCACTATTACAAGACTGATTCTGATTTTACATGAGTCTAGTACTAAGGCATAAGCAACCGTGGCAATATATCAGGGAGTGAAAGTATCTGAATAGAAAAGGGGAAGACAGAGACAGAGAGGTTAACAGGTTAGGAAAAACAGAGGAAAGTAAGTAGGAACAGGAATCAATATGGCTAGTTAGCTAGGAGAGAGGAAAAGCTACCATAGCTAGGCACAGAAAAATATAGGAGAGGCTGCCAAAGGTGAGGACTGGATTAGTGTACAGGAAGAGAAGAGATATGTGGAGACACAGAGACGGCTATAACTACCAGATTCTAATCATAGAATCTCAGAATGGTTTGGGTTGACAAGGACCTTAAATATCACCTAGTTCCAACCCTCCTGCCATGGGCAGGGACACCTTCCACTAGACCAGGTTGCTCAAAGCCCCATCCAACCTGGCCTTGAACACTTCCAGGGATGGGGCATCCACAACTTCTCTGGGCAACCTGTTCCAGTGCCTCACCACCCTCATGGTAAAGAATTTCTTCCTTATATCCAGTCTAAACCTACCCTCTTTCAGTTTAAAACCATTGCCCTGGTCCTGTCACTACAGGCCCTGGTAAAAAGTCTCTCCCTATCTTTCTTTTAAGCGACCTTTATATATTGAAAGGCAGCAATAAGGTCTCCCCCGAGCCTTCTTTTCTCCAGGCTGAAAAGTAATCCCCCAGAAAACCTGAAAATGAATCCAGAATTCTACTGTCCCTAAAAGGGACTGGCCCAAGGCAGCAAACGCAGCTGAAACCACTGTCCACATCCATTCCCTTTTCCTTGCTGAATCATCTGCACAGGAGTAACTGGCAGCAGTAGTCCTAAGATTTTGCTACAGTTACATGTTTTCTGTGACCTGCATTTTGATTTCAACAATTCAAAGTGAAATCAGTGGGACCAACTGCACAACATGTCACAATTCAATGATGGTTTATATTTCTGCTTTCTTCAAATCTAGTGCCATGTGAAGTCTTGCCATGGAATTGGCTTTGTTCAAATCTAGGGCTTTTAGAATTATCAAGTTAAAATGTAATTTCATGAATGGATTAATAGTATAAATGCATTTAGCACTATGCTGCTTTTAAAATAGGCTATTTGCAATTTGATGATTTATATGGTCTTATATAAGCTATTTCACTGAATTTTATTTAAAAAAGCATAATTGAATTCCAAAATTACTGTCTGACAGTTGATCACTTACTTACAAATCTGAATGATGAGAAAATGAGTTTAAGTAACAACTAGGGAAAAAAGAGGAATAACAATAAAACCAATAAATTACTATAAATTGTCATTCTATTGTAATTACACGATTTGCCTCTCAATTCAGCTGTCCTTTAATTCAGTCATTAATGCATAGCTGATCATCACAGAGTATAGGACACTTAAAAATATTTAGTATGTGTGTCAGCAAGACTTTACGCACAAAGTGGCACATGTAAATTTCAATTACTCAATCATAGCTTCAGGGTCAGATTTATTTCACCTGGTTATATATTGGGGCAGGGGGTCACGGTGTGTGTATGTGTGTGTAGGTGTGTGTGCATTTAAATTTTCACAGCCTGTCCATGGACTAACTCTCTCAAGCAACATAATTGTCTTATTTCAGATTACTAAGCAACCATCAATGCAGATTTTGGAATTTTGATTTTATGCACATATGAACCAATTCCCTGAAGCAGTATGATAATTTTTTTTTTCCCCACAGGAGAATTAAAGTACATGTGTAGTATTGGATAGTCAGATATATGATGGTGTAAAGTAAATCAATAAAAGACTAAGCAAATACAAAGTGCTTTAAAAAATCCCTGCACGCTGCACTGCCCATGGATTATCCCTGTGATGAACAGCAAAAACTACAGGCTTTAATATAAAAATAGCACAAGCTACCAAAGTGGAGAAAAGTTGCATTTTTTAAACTTTTCACTCTAGGTCTCTGAAATGCATCACTAACCAAAGACAGCAAGGGACTACATTAGTGTCTGGTTTCAAGCAGGTAATTCCACTGAAATCCATTAGCTTAACTTCTTGTATACTTTAAAATGGTTTGTGCTGCTTCTTTGTGCTATCTTGATATATCATAAACACCTCGATGAGCCCAGATACAGCTTCCCATGACAAAGCCTCAATTCAGTGTTTTTAACTCAAAGTTTTCTTAAGTCTTTCTGCACAAAACTCCCAGAACATTTGTAAGTAAGGCAACTGAAGCAGGAAAGGGTGTTGGTCCAGAGCCACGACCCTGGGATCACTCAGGTTGGTTGCAGACTGTGCCCAAAGCCACCACAGCCCACACATACAAGTCCCTGTGCAAAGTACATAGCAGGTGCCCCAGGCAGCCTACGGCCCGAGGGAGGTAAAGCACATGCAATCCCTGCTCTGCGGAAAGGAATTCCTCTCACCTGTAGGGTTTTCTTCAGGGAGCTGCCCTTCATTACACAACTGGAGGGCTGTTGGTTTAGGAGGACCTGCCCTCCCCAGCAAGCAAAGAGCTGACCAGCAAGCTGGTCAGCCAGTGTAGGAAGCAGGCTGAGATGTTATCCAGACAAAAGACAAAGCGGTAGCACGAGTAAGCACAGCGGATAGATCTGTACCCCTGAAAGCCAAACAAAGCGTGGCTGGGGTGCAAACTTGAACCCTGCACCGCTGTTCCCCCACGGGAGCTGCAAACATGTTTCTTGCCTGTGCCAGCTAGCGCAGGGGGACAACACGTGCTAGCAGGCACAGTCTTGAAGGGTAGCACATTGTAGTGGCTGCTCCCAGTAGGAAGAAGAGACAGAGTTTCACTAGGTTTGTCTCCCTCCACCCTTCAATGTCCCAAGCTAGCTTTCTACCCTTAAATACTGCCACCATGCCCGACTCTGAAGCATACTGGATGTATCATGTTTCGTACTACAAAAATTTCACCTGCAGGAAATTTTCTGCAAGAAAGCATAATTTCAAGATCATTTTGGATACTTTCCCCCAGGGAGGTGGATGTGGAGGTGGATGGATAGATAGATAGATAGATAGATAAATAAATAAAGTCTGAACTGCTTTAGGGCTGTGGGACCTAGAGCTACATAACATGGGTGGGTGCATACCCTCAAGTTCATAGTGAACTTCATCTCTGCATTATTAAGGATTCCAACACTGCATTCTTGCACACAACTACCAGCTTAAAAATAATAATTAAAAAAAAAAAAACCACAACAACACAGACTTTGCTTACCATCAGGAAAGTACAGTTACAACTTTTAGTGGTCAGCTTGTAGCAAATTGTGGTCTGGAAAGATCATGAAAGAGCAGATTCCGGGGAGAATAAGTACAGAAGAAAATAAATGTATTCTTTCCAGAACAGGCTATCTTAACACTAATACAACACACATGGTAAATTGCTTAATATCTCTGAAAGTGGAAACTGCAATGAGCCATGAAAACCTTCTGAGGATGAAAAGCATCCTCAATGAAGAGAGGAATTTTTGAAGTAATGTTCCATTTAGTTTAGACAGATCAAGAATATCTAAAACCAGGGATTATATTAAAAACCTTAGAATCTTAGCCAGGACTGGGAAGTATTTGTAATGATTTTATCACACATTATTAACAGACTTTGGAGGTGATATTTTCCTCTTAATCTGTGGTAAGACTTACTAAGAGATAGAATTAAGAGTCAGTAGCTGAAGCTAGAGGAAATGATATCCCAAAGTAAGCAATTCTGCTTTCCTTAAAACAGCACGTAAGTGTAGCATTTCAGAAAGAAGCTAGTGTAAGACCTGCAGAAAAATCAAGTCTTCAAGGCATAAAGCATCACCTTCAAATCTCTCAGTCCAATGCACTGCAAAAGTAGACATTTCCTGGCTTTTCAACTAAAGGCTCCTGAAAGGGTTACTTCATACCATATTTTTTTCCCACCTTACCAAGTACGCCAACAAATGTTGCTGAACGCCCCACAGAAAACTGTCCTTTTTTCCTTTCTACTATTGTTGTGTTTTCCAATTGCACTCCAAACCTAGACATAAAAGGCCATATAAACCTATTACACTGATGTAGCTCCTTTCTAGTGCTACATTTCTTGTGGATTTTAAATGCTATCTTTCATTATTCCTCTTTCACAGAAATATTACTACAAGACTGCCATTCGATGAGTCCATTTTGCACTTTTTGGGTAGCAGCAGCATTATGACTATCTCTTCCCATAGGTTATCCTATACATCAGTATTCCCACAGCTACAGACATGACAAAGCAATTCAATCTGAATGTTTGAATAAGGAGCCTTAGTGTTATTTCTGTAAGAAGGCTTCAGGAAATGGCTGTAATGACTGGGGTTTATGTTCTCAAACTTTGTTTTGTCATCAGGAGTAACTGTCTTCATCCAAAATAAACTTGAACAGATTATTCAGAGCAACAGATGTTTTTCAAACAGAAAGATTTATGTTTAAATAACACACGCCCCCCCATTGTTGATTAGTGGGGCATTAGGTAGATGGTTCTATACTTTTTAATTTTAATTAAATGCACAGCACATTGATAACCAGTTTTTTCAGGTCTCAGCTAATTGTTTCGTTTACTGTATACACACATGCTGTGCTATATCCACTATATGGGAATCTATTATAAAAAAGGTTAGTGATTAACAACTTCCCCTCTCTTCATAATTAAATATCTTGATAGGAAGCACCCATATGGAGATAACAGAAGCAAATAACAGATTTTATATCCCTGAAGTCCAAGGGCAGCACACTGCTAGAAATTTCATATACCCAAAGTCTGGAGCAAAGCCAATCTTTTTAATGGTCAAAGATAGGTGGATGTACAAACACATTTGTGCCAGACACCACATTGCACCGCAAATGCCTGGGACATCAGAGATCTTACCATCTGTTTAAATGGATGAGCCACAGATGTTCAAACCACCGTATGAGCTGAGTCCAGAAGCTGCATACAGTATTCAGATTCTGAAAAGTGCAAATATTAAAAATCCAGCACTGGATTTAATTTTTAAGAGTGGTTTCAAGTATAATTTGCATTTTATAGCTCTTCTCTGTGTAAATTATGGTTTGTACACATAAATATCTACTCACCACAGTAAATTTATGTTGGTATATTTGTTATTGAGAGTAAAGAAAGTAGAAAACATATTCTCATACAAATATATCTTCCCTTCTATATCACTTTACTCATGAGGCAGGAAAGAAGCGACAGAAAGATAGAAATCAATGCAGCCTCTTTTGCTGTAAATTAACGAAGCTACAATGCTTCATATCAATGCCCAGATCTGAAAGAGCTTATGGAAGATGAGATCCCTAGATAGTAAGATAAAGAATAGACAGACTACATTTCAACTTCTTAACTGTTAAGTGTTGATTTTAAAACAAAATTCAAAATGTTTTTATTCAGATGGAATGAAATCTTATATTTAAGATTTAAAAACAGGACAGAAAATCAGCATCACCAGAATTCAACTTTTAATTGTGCATGTAAATTTTTATATGTGTACAACAACACACTAACTCTGTTTTGGGGGTATATCATCATAAAAATCACATGTAAAACACCTTTTTTTTTTTTAATGCTATAAAAATAACTACATTAAGGAGCTTAATGTTAAGTAAAGGCCTACATTTTCAAAATTCTAAGATAGAATGAGCAAAATCTTTTTTTATTTTTAATTGTATTTGCAAAAATGTTGGACCCTAGGGGAAATACAGCTATCACTGAAAACACGTTGAGTCACATATTGAAGTTCAGCATTGCAAGATCATCTGTATTCCTCTCCCCTACTATGTCAGACATTCATGTACTGCAGTCAACTGCAATTTTTTTTAACAGTAACCAGAAACCTTAAGATATAGGGGAGCTGTTTGGGATAACTACAACCACAGACAAACATAGATTTGATTAATCACATTTCATGACATGTACATCCCTTATGTTCTCAAAATTCTGGTTTTCCAGTGAAACAGTATAAAACAGCTTTCAAGCTTTGCCAGCTTGGTTTACACAGCAAACAGAGTCCCTTTAGTCCATCTAGAGCCTTTTCTGTCACAGGCCATAAAGCCACCTTCCACCTTCTTCCACTTCAGCTCCTAACTTGCCCTCAGACCACTTCCAGACACATATCAAGCACAAAGAAAATATTTGTCATCCACACCTTACATCCACACAGATAATACACAATCAGCTGTTTCTCTCCCTTTATCATCTTTTCAAATCCATTACTGAATTGGAATAATTTCATTTTTTAGTTTGACAACCTACCAATTATATACTTGCAGTCCTTAATTGAGAGCCTCCGACCATGAAAATTCAAAAAGTTTTGGTCTGCATTTGTTTGGCAGAACTGGAGAGATAAATGATGTATCAAGAAAGCTAATAGACTATCCATGGGCTGTAATTCAGATTCCAGGCTATAATAAGGCTGAGCTTTGCTAGCTCTAAAAATCACTGTGACATGTAAAATTTGCCAGCAAATTATTTAATAGAAAAGACACCATCATTTCTCATACAGAGAACAGCAAGTTCCAGTGAGCCCCTGAAGGAAGAGCATGTTCTCTGTACACAAGCCAGGAGCTTTGCTACTTGGGGAGAATATTTGTGTAACTGCCTGAAAATGTAAATACATCTGTATTACACTTTGGGTAACTATACTTTCATTCAAGTAAAGCAAGCTGGAATGCGGGAACAGAATACTACTTTTTCAGATGCACAAAATTCAAATCCTGACACAACAAAACCAAAGCAATCCTGACCTTGATCCTGAGAATGCAAATACATGTTAACAACCAATCCCAGTTTTGCTTAAGGCCTTTTCCACATAAATACAAATATAAATGCTCATCTGCTATAAACATCTGCACATGCATCTCTGAAATACATTTTAGTATCAGTGCATTCATTGCACAACTATTTACAGAAAGCGACTGCAAGGGCAAAATTACACAAGCAATCCAAAAGCTGCTTCATTAGTAATATCACTTGGAGACTTTTTCTTTTCCCCTCTGGGCCAAATTGCATCACAGATTTTGTTTAAAATTATAAACCAACATTTTCAACATACTTTGAAGATACTAATTTGAACAGCTAATTTTAGCTTCAATATTCCCACTTACTCCCTTTGGTTTCCTCCTATCTCCAAATGTGATTGGAACTCACTTGTTTTTTCTTCTAGATTTCTTTCTTTTCTCTCTCTCTCTTTGCCCCCCCCACTCCACACCTTTCAATCTGCTGAGTGATTTACCAGAACACAAAGATATCACAGATACACGTTTATGCTGGTTTAAGAAGATAAAATACATTATTGTACTGATGTGATTATACTTTTTTTTTGCTTTTTTCCCAAGGCTGTTTTAAAGATCAAGCAGGAAGAAAGCAAAACTCCTCCTATTTAAAAAGAAAAAAAAAAAATTGTCGCTCTTAATCCAGTGATTTATTTTTCAAGCATCGGGATAATCTTTATAAAGTCCATAGTTAATACAGAAATTTAAACTGACCACTGTAAATGAGAGAAAAGAAAGTTCAGTATACCTTAAGCTAAGTGAAATTCTTTTTCTTTTCTTATAACCAGATATTTAAAGTTTACAAGTTCTATATTTTTTGTATGAAAAATTATAAAATAAAACCATAACAATGCAGTCACATTGATACATATTCTGTGAAGCCAAAGCATTTTAGATCTGTAAAACTGAGGCATATAGAAATATTTATTTCCAAGATAAGCAGTGCTACACTCAAAGTCACTTAATGTTATCATTCAAATAATATTACATAGCAACAGCAAGAGAAGGCCCTGTCAGGTCCTCTACTAATTTTGACCTGTACTTAATTCCCAGGGCTGCCATGAATTATTAGCAGAAGCAAAGGTATGGGCTACCGAGCAATGCTCATACCTGTTTGGGGTTTTGTAGGACCAGTCCTGTCTCTTGTCTGCATGAAGAACCCACCTCTTGTACAGGCTTAAGATGTGTCCAGCAGCTAAGGTGGGCACAATTTTTTGTGAGTGTTGCCCCCATTTTTTTTGGTTAGTGTTTTGGGATGGGGGTTCCTTCAGACAACTGGCACACAGAGACACCAATGGAAGAAATGCTTCTTACCAGCTGCAAATGGCTTACAATTAACTGCTCATCAGGAGACTATAACATGGGTACAAAGCAGGACACACCTGCAGCCAGTACTCTGGTGCTGTACTGAGCAGACATAGTTTCAATATTTGCAAGCAAAATGTTTACAAAAATATTTTCCAAAACATGTTGCAGTTTTTATATAAATTATGTTGCTGACATGGATACCTGAACTGACACTGAAAATTCACTAGCAAGCATCATACCTTCAAGTTTAAAGGGAAGTTTAGTTCTTTTTATAAGCTCTTCCAAATTATGTAAAGCATTTCTTCATATCAATCTTACATTTAAGCAGACAATCACACATTCATTTTATCTGCTTTGGCCAAACATCAATACATACAACTCAGCCAGCAGGACTCAAGGTAGGTGCTATATAAAATCTGTAACTTGGGCTGTCTTCCCTGCAAAGTTAAGCTCCCTTGCATTTTAGAGAAAAGCCTCTGGCATGTTTTAAACAAGGATGCAAATCTAAGAGTCTGCTAAACAATTGGAAAACCCTTTCCAAAGAGTTCTGAAAAAGACACCTATAGAGACTTCCTAACGTGGATGTAAAATAGTGAAATAGCTATTTAACATAATAGGAGACAAAAAGTTTCTTTCAAGTAGCATCAGCATAGCCAAGGAGGCACGGAACTATGAATTAGGTGAGCATCTGTACAAGAAGCAGTAAAATGCTCACTGCAATCTAATTCTGCCCTAATTAGCCTTGGCACAATGTACCTATACTGCTTCTGGCATCAAACAGGTATCCTAATGTGGACCTTCACTGCCACAGCTTTTTGCTACAGATATCTCTAATAAAATATTATATTAGAGATATATTCCAGGATTTCATTCCTTCTTTGGCTGCTGACCTGCTCTGACTTGCCCACTTTATGTTTAAATTGTGCATATTTCAATCCTGTGCCTACCATCCTGTTTAGTTTATAATCTCGTAAGGGCAGGGACTGCCTTTTACTACTTGTTTGAACAGCATCCAGCACAACAGGACTTTGATCCAGCCTGTAGGCACTCCTTGCGGTATGTTAGGTTCCAAATATCACCTATAGAATTCTGTATCAATACAGTTTCAGTTCCTGGCAACTTGGTATTAACAGTATTGAAACAGTGCATGTACTCAGCTGCAGCACAGGACCAATTTTCCACATTACTCCCCTTAGGATCATAGCAAACACAGTGCCAGAAGAAACTCACTTAAACTTGCAAGTTTTTTTCCATAGTCTCTCTTTTTTGTTTAGCACAGGAAAAGTAAAGTAGCAACATTCAGAGCTAAATAACCTGATTAGATTAAAAAAAATTATCAAAGCAGAGATAAATTTCATTCAAATAAGACATGACAAGTCACATGGCTGTTCAGACCACAATACCACGTTCTCCAAGTTTAATGTCTCACCAAGTTATTTCCTTGAGCTTCGCATATGTCAGAGAAACTATGCTGAAACCAGCTTTTCACATCAATGAGAACTACTTTGTATTTCTTATTTCAGAAATATCATAGAAACTAACAGTTTATACTATAATTCACTGCCTCACTTAATGCATAGCATCTCAGTCAAATTGATTTCATTGTGCTTTAGGTTTTCTATCAGATATATAATAGTGTACCTATTTACTATACCTGACCACTAAGGTAAAGCCAGCAAAAGTTATCTCAGGTATTACCTGTGTGAGCAAACCCCTTTTTTGTTTAACTTCATAAAGCCATTTAGAGGAATTAAACAGTTTACTTTGCTGACCCACATCTAACAAAAATATTTTAGACGGTATCACCATACTATTGACCTTCAGTTTGTGATGGTCACTTTAATTTTGCATGATTCTATGCATTACAACATAAGACGTGCAAGCAGCAATATTGCTAAAATTACATTTTTATTTTATATTACATGTTCAAAACATAATTTCTTTGCTAGTGAAAAAGGATTTTTAAACAAGTTTTACAAGGACATTTTATGTCCCCAGAATCTATAATATTCATTAGAAAGACCAAGTCGGCTGTCTGAAGAACATATTTTAAAATCATTTACTCACACAAATCCATCTGAAAAGATATGGCTTCAAGAAGGAAAGCTAATAAGAAACAGCACAGGCTTATATCCTGCTAGCAGAAAGTATGTACTTCTTAGTATAACCCAAGCTATTTACCCACAAATGCTAGCTTAATTACACCACACAATGAAACGATGTTTCCAGTGGAAAAACAAGCATTGTGGAAAGTTCTTTGCATGAACTAATGCATTTATAGCAACGAATATGACCTTGTAGCATTTACTAGAGAGGTGTAGAGCACTAGCTTAATAGCTTTCTAATTTCTGATTTCAATCGGCTGCTCTATTGTTTTAAACCAGAGTTGCGCAGAGGTAACACCTGACAATCTCAGGAAACCAACAAGGGAGTCACTGTGATAACTCCATCTGATTAAACCGCAGATCCTGAACAGCATTTCCCACTGGTTTCTAATTCACTGTAAGTAGAATTTGTTTTTAAACGTGTGAACTCTCACCTGCTGGCATTTTGCTTGCTATAAAACCAACCTCTACAAATCAAGGAAAGCATCGTAACACCATAAAAAAAGGGGGGCAGTGGGGAGAGGGTGTTAGTTAGGCTTTGCAGTTGTTTATAATACTAGTCGTTAACACTCTCCTGCATTTTACTGGTATGTCTGTTCTTATTTATAGAAGATGCAGGGGGACAGTGTGAAAGGAGTGAGGGTTCTTTATTATACTGCAAGCTGAGAATTGTGTGCATTTCTTCAATAGTTCTACCACAATTGCTAGCTAGTATGCAATATACAAATTGTATGAAAATGTAAGACATGCCACATGTCTTGATTAGTCACAAATGAGGTGTAATGCAGCATCACTATATTTTATTGTAGAAGAACAAAAAATATAGGGATCAAACACAGCCCATTTCAGAAATGAATGAACCCCAAATGCACTGACCACATGCAACATCATGAAGCTATTTTAACCCTAGTAAGATAAGAGCCACAAAGTTAAACGTACCGGATCTCACACAGCACAGAATCTCAAATGTTAGCTGCTAGTGAACTACTTCCTAAACACAAGCATTCTGGTTTATGGTATGTAATTAACAGAGCAGAAAAAGTCAAAATTACTCACAGAGTCCTGAAGATGCAATTGCAAACTATCTAAGACAGGAAATTCCAGTGCAGTACTAGAAAATAAGTAGGAATAAACATGCATAAAGTCAGGAAGTGACAGGCCTCTGGATTTCTGCAACTGTAGGAATCATGCTCGTGCATGCTGGGCTATAATTTATGAAACGGAGCCCAGGAAACAACCAATCGCTTAGCTCCTCCTAACAAGTCCAACTGGCTATGAAAAGCTGGAAGTGCTGCAGAGAACAATGAAGAGGAGCTATCCCACATATTAATCTGCTTATCTAGGATTGCTTTCTGTGTAAAGAGAGGGAAGCATGTAACAAGGAGAGAAAAGAAAAAGAAAGAAAAATCACAGATTTGCTGTTGAAACAACAGAACAAATTTCAATCAACAGGCAAATTTTCCATTGTAGTCCGACGGCTAGTACTATGCTGAAACATTGGTAGCATCAGCTAAAAGATTTCAGAAGACCACAATCCTCAGTAGTGGGGTTTTTTTCACATTATTGACAGAAAGCTACATGAACTGGATTTATATTTCCTATGCAATTGTTTCAGTGCTCTCCTACTCTTAATTTAAATATAATGTGTCTGCTTAATGTGAAACACCCTTCCATAAGATCTTACTAGAGTAAGATATATCTTTTTCAGATCACAGGTGGCTGTTCAGTGCATTAATGAGCAGCCCTTCTTGGAAAGCCATCTGCATGGTCCTAGGGTTTAAGATTTAACAGGCCATCACTTATCAGAGAGCTAAGAGGAGGAACAAGAAAGTGTGTCTTCAATTAATGACCAAAAAACCCACTCTAAACAATCTGGAGCAGACGAGGATTTACACGCTAGAGCATATGGAGCCAAAGTTGTCCTTCCTGGGAAATTCCATGGTTTTGAAATGTGGGTTTGACCAATTTGAAACTAACAGTGCTTTGATGTTTTCTGCTAAATAACGCTTCTGAAGTGCTTCAGATTAACAGAAAATACTTTATTCTTAATTCTGCTTTATTTTATAAAAATTTATAAAATAAAATTTATAGTTTCATCTAGTGAAAAATACATAGGAATATGGCAAGGTAAGAAATTTTGACCTTACAGATCTATCTTCCTACAAACATGTCCACTGAATTCTCCGTGTTGATAAATTTCTATTTACTCAAATAAGAAGTAAGAAACAAACTTTAATACATAAAAAAGCTACAGTTTTTGAAAAGACCTGTTAGCCTGTTTATACAGAAATCCTAGTAGTATTGAATGAAAACATAGATACTGTGCGGTGATTTAGCATGAATTTTACAAGGATGAAAATCACGTAGGTTTGGTTGCTTTATCTTTAAAACCTTTTTACATATGGTTATTCTTCACACACCTTCCTTTTTCTCCTTCCTCTTGTAATCCATGCCTTAATAATTTCTGCTATCCCCTTAGCAAAATGTATTTTATAAAACCTGCTTCAGTATTTGCTGTCATGACACCCATATTCAACAGCTTCTACAGATATTTTGCAGCTTTAGATATTTTCCCAGAAGACAGTTAGTAGCTGCAGATGACCATCTGGACCACCTTGTCCTGCTGGGTATCATTACTTGAATTAGAGAAACGGAAGCCTTTAATCTCACGAATTGGGGCTTTTTGCATACCTAAGCAGTCTCCTCCCCAGGTCTCCAGTCTGTCACTACATGTAGTAATCATGAGCTACTTCAGCATTGCAACCTTTTAAATGGCTCTTAATGAAAAATTACTATGCAAAAAGAAGAAAAAAAAAGTGCTGAAAATCAACAGTTTATAACAGATACTCAAAGTTATATTCAGTTACCTTGTTTCCATTAATTAAAAATGGAATTAGAAATTAGAAATTAGAAATTCTTAATGTCCCGACAATTTCTGAGCAACAAATAAAAGGAATAACTATTCAAAGATTCTTCAACTCTGCAATGACTGAAGAGCAGCCACCTCCAAAGAAGAGCATTTGCTAACCAAAGGGGCAAATAGAAGTGATAGCATACATAAAAATAAAATATAAAAATATGTTTTTAAAGGGGTAATATTATACAATTTAACTTAGAAATCTGAAAATACAAAAATCTTGAGTTACCTATATCCATTGGCAACCTTGTCACCAGCCCCTATTCTATTTGACAAATACTAGAAAGAAATACAATGACTTACACCTTTTGCTTCTTTTTATGACTTTCCCAATTAAAATGTGAAGGTGGTAGCTCTAATTCTTTCAACAAAGAAACCTACCACAACTCTCAGCTACACCCTCAAAGAATGGTAGTCTCTGGTTTTCCTTCTCAAGATAACAAAGAGCATTAATTCCTACCATTTCCACTAGTGCAGAAGATATACATAGCCTGATGCCCATATTCAGTGCTTGGAAACAAAATCCACTGCAGTACCATAATAAATTGGTACCATTCCTTTATTTGCTGTATAAGTCTGGACAATATCCCATTGCCAGTTTACTGTAGTTAAATTTAAAACCAAGTAATTCACTGAAACAAAATCAGCAGTTAAGAAAAGCCTTCACTGAATAACTAGAATGTCTGAAGTAAAGCAATACAATTAATCCTTCAGTACTGAAGATATCATATCCTTGACATTTAATTTTTCTTCTATCTTGTTAAATTATTCATCTCCATAATAGGAGTTTTCTGCATGTAATTTGTTCTTTCTGTACTAGGCTCTCTTTCAGAACTCCCTGATTTATTGTGTTTCTGTGTCTGCCACATTGCTATCAACTTCACATCTACTAATAAAGTCAGCAACCTTAAAAGTAATGCATTCCTCTGCCAGTCAGAGGGTTTTTTAAATGGTTCACCCACAGATGATTTCTCTTTGTCAATATTTGAAATACTTTTGTTAGTGGAAAGCTTTTTAAACACTATAGCATACAGCTTAAAAGGAGAACATATCAAGCAGGAACTTCAGCAGTTATCTGCCTGGAGGTTAGTCTTTCTGGCAGATTGAAGGGGAATCCCATTTTCATACATGAAAGTGTCTGGGCATAGTAGACTGTGAATGTTTAACCGACTGGAAGAGGCAGGCGCAGCGTACATATGAGGGAGACAACTAGGTAGTTGCAGCTGGCTCTATGGGAAAGTGCTAATGGGGGCGCTTCCTTCCTCATCTCTCCTTAGCTAAGTTGGGACCTGTGAAAAAAGGGCTAACTCTTGTCAGTGGCAATTAGGTTGTCCAAAAGAAGCATGCAAGATGAAGTTACATTCCAATATATTTCAATTTTCTCAACACACTTTCAACCCCATTGTGGATTATGCTGCTCATCCTTAAGGTTTCACATTCCTTTATTCCTGCAGTTCCAAGAGTGTCTTGTAGATGACCATACAGATATATGAACAGAAACATCTACAGATTTACTTGATCCTGCAGAACGTATTTGTGCTTAGCTTTCCTAGTATTACTTGCAATACATGAAGTTCATACAGAGGGGATTGTTACCAATTTCTCTGTATGGACTAACAGTATAAACAGCACTACAAAATCACCCCTTGCAACACACACACAAAATATATGGAAAGAAAGGCGTATTGCTATCAAATCCAGCTCTAAAAACAGCAGGGAAATTCTACACACTAGAACAGCATTGAAAATAGCAGATAAGAACAATGGAAGTAGAGATGTTCAGGCAGGCTACAAGAGAAATTCTGACTGTTTACTCCTCTGATTAATCAGCAGGTATAATCCGCTAGTGAACGTTACATGAAGAAGGAGGTTTCTCTGATAATATTAAGAAAGAAGCACTATGTGTTGAATGACTTGAGGTATAAACAAACATACAATAGTTTAATAAACAAGTGTTCATGTCTCCAGATGCTGATTTTATTTTATACAGCAGCAATGCCAACAAATACCAGATCGTAAAAGATAATTGTACTCTGTATGATAGTTTTGTGAAGGAAATCTTTTGAACAGTGCACAAAGAAACATGGAAAATATGCAAGGAATGGAACATGTGATTCATGAATACACATCCTACGTCAAAAGCAGAAGGACCTCATCCAGCATGTAGGTATATAATTCTTTAGCAAAACAATATGTAAAAGTATGTGAAACTCCTGTTTACAGTAAATAAAAACAACCCCTAGTTGAGGTTACATTATGTGGCTACAAAAACCAAGCTGAAGAAACACAATGTATGCATAGCAGATTTTTTGGGGGGGGGTGGTGGGGGGAGATAAAAAAGTCCTATAAACATATATTCATTTAGGAACCCGAGGATTCATCTGTTCTGCTGGTTCAGATGCACATGAACAAGCTCAGACAGTGCTAAACTCACTACTAGATGCACAGTTAACTGACAACTTCAATATAAAAACAATATAAGCTATTTTTGTAGCTAATCAGTTCTGCATGGAGGAAGAACAGTGTTGTACAGCCTGACTGTATTATTTGCACACCTTAGTACGTAAGCCCCCACAAAATTATGCTGTATTATATGCATGTGCTTGTATTGTGCTCAGGATGGAGATGCTTCAAGAGCGCAAAGAACTTCTAAGCCAACTTGATAATTTGGTAAATATTCTTATTTCAGTAGCTAGAAAACTACCTATTATTGATTTTGTTAATAGAACAGTTGCACTAAGTCAGACTGAAAATTAATTCAGCCCAGTATCCCAAATTTGAAAGTGAGCTATATGGGATGCTTAGTGGAAGACATGCCAACCACCATCAAAACAAAACAAAACAAAACATAACAAAACAGGAAAAAAAAAAAGAAAAAAAAAGAAAAGGAAAGAAAAAAGATAGGCTTTATTATTAGCATCCTTTGCCTTTTAATAAAGCCTGGAGGCTTTGACTGAGATCTAGAATGCATTTCACATACAGAGAAAGGAAAAACCCACACTCTCTACAGCACTTATTAAAAAATTTGAGAGTGTAGAATTCCTCTCAGTTTAACACATGCCAAGCAAGACACAATATTAATGAACTTTTCCCATGATCACTGACTCTGGAATGGAATCCAATCTTCCAAGCCTTACTCCAGGATTTAAGCCACAAGTTACCCATCTCCATAACTATTTACTGCAACGAGTTACAGTTTATAAACTACCTATCAGACAGTGAGGTTATATAAACTGCCACTGTATGACTGAGCATCCTGCATACATGGAATCAACTTTATGTTCTCAAAGTTGTATTACCTATATCCCAGACCAACAATGATGAAAGATTGTTAAATCTCACTGGTCCTCTGGAAAGCAGAGTTGCATTTAGACTAAGGAGAGGCTGAAGCCAAGGGAAATCAGTCCACCCACACTGGCTTGTCCATGAAGGAAGAAGGGTAATAGAATTATTCCAGAAACAGCAGAAGATATGGGGACATCATTATGAGTCTCAGTAACTAGAGAGCTATAGAAGAATTTATAGACTTTTGCAGATACACAGGAAGCTTGATCCAAGGGAGGGGATCACAAGAGACAAACATATAAAAAAATGCTTCCACTTGCACATATTCTCTGTCCCACAGAGGTAAGAAATTCACATGAAGAGATGGAAGAGAAACTCCATGAAGTAGAGGACTAATTTTCATAAGAAGGGGCTCCTTTTCTCCATAGTAGCTACTAACATCTGATCAGGTATGATGAAACTGTCTCCAAGAGCCTAAGACAGCATGTCTTTAAAAGAATAATAAATCTTATGCTCAGATACATGGCAGATCAGCTAAGAAAGCAGCCATCTGAAGTTCAGCAACTAGCAGACCCAATGTGTTTGCAGCCCTGTCAATAAACCTAGTAAGTATGGAGCTGGGGAAGCCCTACAATGCTTCCGTTTTCTTGCTCCCAGAAAAGTCTGATTGTATTAGAAGAACTTGCTTGCATTGAGAACCTAAGCACTAGAAAGTTTAAAAATGACAGCTCTACAGTTGCACACAAAAATTCATGTCCCAGCAGCAAGAAAGTTTGGAGTCCTTTGAGAATAGATAGCAACTGTGTGAGAAACTAGTTATAAAACTATACAACCTGGCATTTCCAACTTCTGAATACTAGATTTCAGAAACAGTGTAATATTTTGCACAGGATTTGCAGGGGAGGCTTTTCCTGAGGGGAAGAAAGGTGATATGTATGTAGCTTCCTAGGTTTATACTGAGAAAAACAGTATACATTATACCTGCCACTCTAAACCTTCAGTGGTGGCTGGGAGGAGCTGATAGTTGTCTGCCCACATAGCAGACTAAGCCCTGAAGCATACAGCTACCATCTAAAGACGTTACTGACAAGCCCAGGAACCTGGTAGCCTGCTGGCACAGATGCATCACTGGGACCAAGCACTGGCTCTCTAGGAGCGAGAATGAGTACTGAAGAATGAACCCTCCCATTATGTCCCTCCCTATCCTAGCCTGGGAGCATCAGGTTTTTCTTTCATTGCTCCCAGTTAGGAAAAGTAGAAATATATAAACTATTTGTTGCATCTTGGTCTCCTATAAATAGAATCAGGTATGCAGCATGTTTCCTGCCTAGTGCAATTCCCAGAGATTCCATGAGTCAGGAGATACATGCAGAGTGATATTAACACCAGAAAAACTCCAAGCACTTTGTGAGACCCCCACCAAGTCATTGGGAGAGGGAAGGTAAAAGTTCATATCTGTCAGGAAGAAATTAAAGTTACAATGTCAAGGAAGAAGAGGCAAAAAAACCCCACAGCGTACACTCTACCTTTTTTTGGAGCCCCACAAGTTCAATGGTAGCGATGGATCTGTGCAGGGCTGGACTCTTGCACTGATCTTCCCTCTCACCCTCTCTGGCAATCTCAGATGTTCTTAGTGAAGCAGCAGCTGTCACTCTGGCAGCAGCAGTGTGAGCCCAGCTGAGTTCACACATGCAATTATTTTAGCATATTGCCTTTTTCCTTCTTCTCAGAAAAAAATCTGCCAATTTAATAGTTTGGGTAGCTCAGCTAGACCTAGATAGGATTTGACTGCATAGAGAAAAAAAAATCCCTAAACATACCAGTTCTTTCAGTCCTGGTATTCTTTTTCTGAAACAACTGTTGTGAACAAGGGCACAAGAGATTTAAGAGGAAGAGTTTTCTTTCTGGTGGGAAATATTAAGCAATCAAGTTATAAGCAAGGCAGATCACATTTTTGGTTGCAAAATGCCAACTGAAATTGTTGAAGAACATGAAATATTTTTTTAAGAACTGTCAGTGTCATCTCTAGACCACAATCAAATTGTAAAGCCTGTGACAGGGTAAACCATGCTGGCTCTTGCTTTCACCCTCTCTTCTCTGTTGCTCATCTCATAGCAAGCAATAGCCTGGAAGCTGCGTTATGGTTTGAGCCATGTTTCTGCCCAATTCATCATTCTCTAAAGTCACAGTCTACCCAGTGTCAAGACACACATCATCCACAGACTTTTCTTCAGAGGTTTTCCACTCTATACAAAATACAAAATGTTTGGGGAGGACACTTGAACATCCTGTGTCCTCTTACTCTTGTTCCAAAGAGAGGCCATATCTTTCTATCTTCATAAACAAGTTCTAATAAATTCATAAATATCGTCACCTTGAATACTCTGTGTGCAGTTCTGGGCCCCATAATTTAAGAAGGATGTTAAGTCCTTGAATGCATCCAGAGAAGGGCAACAAAGCTGGTGAAAAGCCTGGAAGGCATGTTCTCTGAGGAGCAGCTGAGGACTTCGGGCTTGTCTGGTTTGGAGAGAAGAAGACTGAGCTGCTCCCTGCAGCTTCCCAAGGAGGGCAAGTGGAGAGGGAGGTGCTGAGCTCTTCTCCCTGCTACCCAGTCGCAGGACGCATGGAAATGGTTCAAAGCTGCGCCAGGGGAGGTTCAGACTGGACATGAGGAAGCATTTCTTTACCGAGAGGGTGGTTGAACACTGGAACAGTCTTCCTAGAGAGGTGGTCGATGCCTCATGCCTGCCTGTGTTTAAGTGGCGTTTGGCCAATGCCCTTAACAACATACTTTAGCTTTTGGCCAGCCCTGAATTGGTCAGGCAGTTGAACTAGATGATCATTGTAGCTCCCTTCCAACTGAAATAGCCTAGTCTATTCTACACTAGAGAAGGTAAGGGCTTTGAAATTGCATTGCACTGAAACATCACTAGCAACGGACAACCATGTGGTAAGAATGGCCACACATGTCAAACCTAAGGTTGATAGAGTCTGGGATCCTCTCTCACACTGGCAAGCAGACAATGCCAATGAGAGACTAAATATGTAAAAAACACCTCTCCAGAATGCACCTGCAAACCTCAGCAAGCTGTGGATCAGCAGTGCACTGAACCAAATTTGGCATCGTGGCTTATATTAACTCCCAATTAATCCTTCCATTAATTCATCCAGCCACATTTTCAACCCACATAAGCTTTCAGCATTTATAGGAATCTGCTAGAAAGAAGTCCACAGCTTAACTACAGCCTATAAAAACCACATCCTTTAGTTCCAAACATGATATCTCCCCTTAGGTTCATTTGACAATTCCAAGTTTTTGTATTTGAAAATGCAACAAATAATTGTTCCCTATTCTTCTCTCTCTCTCATTATAGTATAGACATCAATTTTACCACTCCATCATCTGTTCTCTGGGCTGAAGATTTCTGTTCTGTTTATTCATTTCTCATGTGGAAACCCTTCCAATATTCTCTGTATGGCTACACCACCAACTTCTACACCAGCATAATATTCTTTGATAGCAAATTGCTACATATCCTATACTGACAGCAAGTGTCCTACCTGTCACAAAACTGTCACCTCTCAGAGTTGGACTCTGTGCAGAACAGAAAGAGGTTCCTAGCATTGTCCATTCTCATTCTCTTCCCCTTATCTCAGAGGGGGACAGCTTCCACCTTCTCCTATAGTAATGAAATAACAGAAAAGCCTCCTACTGCACTGTATGTCTAAGAATTTTCTGTGTATACTAGAAGACCAGAAATATGAATCATGGACACAAGGACTTTTCTTTCCAGTTGAAGGTCACTTTCAGTAATTCCATTTATTTCCCTTTTTAAGCTTGGATTAAGTAATTTGAAAGCTACGTCATTATTGTTAATATTGTTGCTGAATCTGATCTTTTAGTAGTTATTAATTTTCAGTACTTTTATTATTTTTTCCTGTTAGCATAAGTTGCTTGGGTAGGCTTAATAATTGTCTTCCTCATGTTATCAGCTTTTCAACCATCCATGTGAACAGCTTCATTTTTAAAGTTTATTAAATTCATCAAAAAATATTAAATTCCTGGATTCAGTGTTGTTCATTTTTAGAGACAGTGCACTTGCTGAACTCTTGGAAAAGTGTTATATTCTCTGAGATTTACTTATGTCATTGTTAGAACTGAAATCTGTTCATCCCATTTGAGAGACAGAATAATGACTAGTTTTGTTTTATTGTCACATACAATGAGAACTTGACCTTTGCATTTGAGCACAGATTGAGTGGGAGAAATTATTCTTCAGGGCACCTGTGTAATCAGGCCCTAAATGAAATTTGAAGCTTTACCAGTAAGGGAAACTGTTGTCTAAGTCTGGTGCTAAACATTTAACCCCATTTCACATGCAAATGCATGATAAGCTATTTGGCAGCAGACACCAAAAGAGCAGGCACCAGTTTGACCTTTATATGGTGGGATGAGTGAAACAATTACTAGTTCAGACTCTGTTATTGAAAGTTAAAGAGTAAACAAGTTGAGACACATGATGAAACCCCTTTCATTTTCACATAATTAATGCAAGGCATTCAACTCGATTTAAGACCATAAATTCACACACATTCATTAAAAAAATCCAAGGTGTTTTTTAAGAATCAACTGCCACTTACAATAGTTCTTTGGTCTTTAAGACCATATATCCAGCTGACCTGTTTAAGATGGCATCTCCATTGCAAGTTCTTTCTTCTAGGTAAATATATGCAAATAGTTTTTCTTCCTCAATGTATTGGCTTTGTGTGGCAAGGTTTTGGTAGCAGGGGGGGGTTACAGGGGTGGCTTCTATAAGAAGCTGCTGGAAGATTCCGCTGTATTCGAGAGAGCCCATACCAGCTGGCTCTAAGACGGACCCGCCACCAGCCAAGGCTGAGTCAATTAGCGATAGTGGTAACGCCTCAGTGATAACATTTTTAAGAAGGAAAAAAAAAGTTGGGGCAGACAGAAAAGGCAGCTGGAGAGAGGAGTGAGAACATGTGAGAGAAACAACCCTGCAGACACCAAGGTCAGTGAAGAAGGAAGGGGAGGAGATGCTCCAGGCGCTGGAGCAGACATTCCCCTGCAGCCCATGGTGAAGACCACGGTGAGGCAGGCTGTCCCCCTGCAGTCCATGGAGGTCCATGGTGGAGCAGATCTCCACCTGCAGCTCAGAGAGGACCCCACGCCGGAGCAGGTGCATGCCCAAAGGAGGCTGTGACCCCGTGGGAAGCCTGCGCTGGAGCAGGGTCCTGGCAGGACCTGTGGCCCCATGAAGAGAGGAGCCCACGCTGGAGCAGGTTTGCTGGCAGGACTTGTGACCCCGTGGGGGACCCACGCTGAAGCAGCGTGCTCCTGAAGGACTGCACACCGTGGAAAGCACCCACGCTGGAGCAGTTCATGAAGAACTGCAGCCTGTGGGAAGGACTGACGCTGGAGAAGTTTGTGGAGGACTGTCTCCTGTGGGAGGGACGCCACGCTGGAGCAGGGGAAGAGTGTGATGAGTCCTCCCCCTGAGGAGGATAAAGCAGCAGAAAATAACGTGTGATGAACTGATCATAAACCCCATTCCCCGTCCCCCTGTGCTGCTGGGGGGGTTGGTAGAGAATCCGGGAGTGAAGTTGTGCCCAGGAAGAAGGGAGGGGTGGAGGGAAGGTGTTCTGAGATTTGGTTTTATTTCTCATTACCCTACTCTGGTTGATTTGTAATAAATTGAGTTAATTTTCCCCAAGCCGAGTCTGTTTTGCCTGTGTCGGTAATAGGTGAGTGATCTCTCCTGTCCTTATCTCGACCCACAAGCTCTTTGTTATATTTCCTCTCCCCTGTCCAGCTGAGGAGGGGGAGTGATAGAACAGCTTTGGTGGGCACCTGGCGTCCAGCCAGGGTCAACCCACCACACTCAAAAAAAAAAAAAAGAAAAAAAGACATGTTTGGAACTGTTACCATTTCCTTATGCACATCTCTTAGCTTCATGTGCTTGAGACAAATTCCTCTGAAATTGTTGCTTATTATGCTATGCCAGATCTCTGAAGCAAAGATCAAACATTCTAGAAGACAAAGTGTGCATTCTAATTTAATGATGTTATCTTTCCTTGCAGTATTGTAACAGCTGGAGAACAGGAAGAAATCTTTATTTTCATAAGTTATCACAATACTAATAAAATTTTGGATTTTTTTTTTAAATGATTCCATACTGAGACATTCATCTCAACCCACTACATATCTAAAGAATTGAGAATGATGTAGCCAATAAATTTTGTATTGGCAAAGTAAAATGACCTCATCTCCAAGCTGAAAATATATTTTGGAGTCAAACCAAGTGCCCAAAATTTAATAGCAGTTCAACAGAGTCCTGCAGCTGTCATTCACATACAGATATTTAGTCAGTGAATGGCGAGGAGCAACAGCCTAGAAATCAGACCCTATGTAAAATTGCAAACAAGCCAAAGCCCTAAAGCAGTCTTTTAGGTGACCTAAAATTTCTGGATGTATTGGGGTTTGGTAGCAAGGTTTTGGTAGCAGGGGGTAGCTACAGGTGTGGCTTCTGTGAGAAGCTGCTCTAAGCTTCCCCTATGATTGATAAAGCCATTGCCAGATGGCTCCAAGTCAGATCCACCGCTGGCCAAGGCCAAGGTCATCAGCGATGGTGGTAGAGCCTCTAGGATAATAGATTTAAGAAGGGGGAAAAAGACTGGGCAATTGTAGCCAGGAGAGAGGAGTGAGAATATATAAGAGAAACAACTCTGCAGACCCCAAGGTCAGTGAAGAAGGAGGGGGAGGAGATGCTCCAGGTGCTGTAGCAGAGATTCTACTGCAGCCTGTGGGGAAAGACCATGGTGAGGCAGGTTGTCCCCCTGAAGCCCAGGGAGGTCCACATCGGAGCAGGTGGATGCCTAAAGGAGGCTGTGTCCCCATGGGAAGCCCACTCTGGAGCAGGTTTTCTGGTAGGACTTGTGACTCCATGGGGGACGCACACTGGAGCGGTCTGTGCCTGAAGGACTGCAGCCCGTGGAAGGGACCCACGCTGGAGCAGTTCATGAAGAACTACAGCCTGTGGGAAGGACTTACCTTGGAGAAGTTCGTGAAGGCCTGTCTCCTGTGGGAGGGACCCCACACTGGAGCAGGGGAGGATTGAGGAGTCCTCCCCCTGAGAAGGAAGGAGCGGCAGAGACAACGTGTGATGAACTGACCCCAACCCCCAGTCCCCATCCCCTGTGCTGCTGGGGGGTAGGAGGTAGAGAAAACCAGGAGTAGAGTTGATCCTGGGAAGAAGGGAGAGGTGGGGGGGAGGTGTTTTAAGATTTGGTTTTATTTTTCTTTATGCTACTCTGATTTGATTGGTTAGAAAATAAATTAATTTCCCCAAGATGAGTGTTTTGCCCATGAGTGATCTCCCTGTCCTCACCTCAACCTATGAGCCTTTCATTATATTTTCTCTCCCCCAGTCCATTTGAGGAGGGTGAGTTGATAGAGCAGCTTGGTAGACACCTGGCATCTAGCCAAGGTCAACCCACCACACTGGAGAACTATATATAGCAACTGCGAGTAACATATCCTGAAGATTATGCACATAAGCTAAGCAGCAGCCATATGGTCTTGTTACCAAAAGACTGATTCCTTATCTTTTCTCCTAACAGAGGAAACATTGTGCTACATACACAGAGACACAGAAACAATATAGGTTACTGTAATTTCTACAGTCTTAATATGAGGAGAAATGTTCACACTATTCTATGAATGTTAATTATACTACCAAAACATCAATTTCAGTAATCACTGAAATGCTCAATGATCTTTCTGTGGCCTGTTTTGTACAGTAGCAGGAGAAAACAGAATATTACTATGGACTTCTTAAAAATAAATGGATACATTATGCAGAATGCCACTCAACTACCCTTAGGCAGTGACTCAAGCACTTCAGCTACAGTACCCACAGTATCTGTGGGACTAGGTAAAAAGACTCCTTACTAACATAACCAATTAAAGCGAACATTTCAATTAAGTGCAGAATTTATAATACTTTTTAATCCACTATCTGCCACAATGAAAGCTACTGACATTTGGAACACATGTTCAAAAGCCTAGCAATATATCCTTCCTGTCTTCAGGCATTTATATTTTTTGCTCTAAAACAAATAATCAAAGTGTTTCAAATCAATTCTGAGAAATGCCTTAATGTTCTGTCATCTACTAATTATTTCTTCAGTTTTCTTTCCATGAAGCTGCAAACATTAGTACAGAAACAGAACAGTACTTGCAAATAGCCAGATAATTATTTATGTTGACTAGACACATCAAGTTGCATATCGAAGAAGTCTGTAGCTTTTCAGTCATTATAGTTATGTCACTAACAAACCATTTCAAGATGCTGGTGATGAGAGGGCAGTGGGGAGGGATGGAGTAGAGGGGGTATAAAAGAAAGGTCAGGTTATAAAAAGCACATAGAAAAGAAATCTATAGAAATCACACAGAAAAACTGTATGATCTAGATTTTTTAAACAGATTCACGTCACATGGATTTGTTTGACTAGTCAAGAAGTGACAAATGAGTAGCCTTAGGCAACCAGTGTCCACCCCCTGAGCTAACAGGAACAAAGCCATATATTTAAAAAATGTAAATACTATGACCATTTTTGAAATATACAGTTTCCAAAAAAAGAATTTTAATTCACTGTTCTATGTTTCTAAGAAAGCTACATTTACAGAGCAAACTCTGATAAATACTGCTGAACCAGATTAAATTTTGTGGTAATTTGTGAAAAGTATCCAAATTATCAGATTAATTTAATATTAGATTTCAAAGTGGTTGATGGTTCACTGGGGACCGCATTGCCCATGCTGTATATTACAAGCCACAGGTAAGTGCTTGCAAAGAACCCACAAGGACCTCCCAGCATATTCTCCCTGCAAGGAAAGCAAGGAAATCATTTCATCCCAATGGAGAGTGGTATGTTACTGTGCCAGCTGCATTTTGTAGGTTCAGTCAGACATGAGCCAAAACCAGCTCAGGATCACATCTGTGTATCCTAAAAAGCTAACATTGTGACAACTTAATGGAATAATTGGCACAAAATGTATAAGCTGTAAGGGTCAGAAAGAATATTAAGTTGCTTTTGGGAAAGAACAGAGCAAGAACTGAAAGTTACAATACTACTTTATTTTCTCATCTCTTCAATTCTGGTCACTCAGTATCCAAGAGGATAGAACATAAATGGGAAATGGGAAAGGACTACTGAAGTGTTTAGGGGTGCTGAGAACACTACATATAAAAAGTGATTAAGAGAAACTGTAATATAAACTCTCTTTGGAAAACAGAAAACATATTTGTCTCAAAAAAAACAGAACCAATGGACATGTACAGAAATTAAAAGGCAACAAACTGATCACTGTTTTGTGATTTGCTATTACATATTCAAAGTAAGTACTTCAAGATATATAAATATCAATAAAGTTATTCTATGTCTAATGTAAAATTTTGCATGACTGTCCATTTTTCATATTCAAGAAAATGGCCCTTCAAGATATATCCAGATAAAGAAGAGATTGCCTTTACAGATATCTCACAATATAATGAATAGGATTGGAAGTCCCTTTGGAAATACCATTTCTGGTACAGAATAGTAGCTTTTTCATTGGCTTTACCTGGTCTTTAAAAAAAATCCCAAAACTATGCAAGATCAACAGTGTTAATATGCTTCTGCATATTTATATGAGATGAATAGTGTAACCTTTTTAGATGTTGCAACAGAACAGCACTGATTCTTTTCCTCCTTTAAAAAAAACATTGTTCAAGTCACTTGACAACAAAAATGTTAGACTGTATTCTAGCCAACTGACCTTTAAAATGTATCTGTTTGACTATTAAGGACTTTTTAATAAGTATGCATTTGGCACTAGATGTATTCTTGCATAATTCCTGTTTTCATAAAACACATGAGGGAGTTCAGGAGCTATTAAAGAAAAAAAAAACCCCTTACAATGTAGCCTTTGTCATTAGCTGAACCATAGCATTCCAGTTACTGAGTTTCCAGTGTTCCACCTTAATGCCAGCAAACATCAACACAAAGGAGTCCTTCATTCTCCCAGGCTAACAATGAACTGGAGAAGGTAGCACTTTTTTGAACCTACTGTCTTTTCCCTCTTGTCTTGCTCTGGTAAGCCAATGTGAGCATGTATTAGAGATAGAGATTGGAGATCAACAACATCTAAGTGATTAATATTGTAGGTGATCTAAATAAAGAGATACTTATTTATACTTATTTTTATTTATAAACAATTATTCTATAAAAATTATCTACAAACTTTATAGACAAACATCTAAATGCTTTTATGAAGTATATTTGTCAATATATTGATTGCTGCAGAATCTATAAAGATCCAATGTGAGAGACAGTTGGTACTGAATCATACTAATGAGCTATGCAATGGCGGGGGGGGGGGGGGGGGGGGGGGGAGAGACTTCTGCTTCATTACAGTAAGGAGCCTATCTAGTCCAGTATAGAAGGCAATACCTAACCTACATAAAACAAATCTTGTTTTAATTAAGGAGGCTGTCTGACTGTCTCCTGAACAGGAAAAAATAAGATGAGTTTCAGGAAGGAAAACAAAAACTTTATACACTTTTCAAATACTACTCCATACTGATTTTAAGATTCTGACTGAAAATCCACTACAATCCCTTTTTAAGTGGTTTTAATAGTTAACTATTCCTACTAGTATAATAAATAAGTGGCTTCTAATTTCTAATCCAGATTTGTCTGAATTCAGTTTCTAGTTGCTTTATTTTGTTATGTTTCATCTTGTAGACAACAAGGCCCCTATTACTAAAATTTCTCTCTTCATAATGATGAAGACATCTCTTAAAATACAAGACAACAATCAGGAAACAGTTATAAAGAAATACAGTCACTAAAGACAAATGTTTTCCACAGGAAAACAGGAAGAGTGAAATAATTCAAGAGATTACAGTCAGAGAAGCAAAGACGGTTTTGGCTTTTAAGACGGGGGAGGCAAAGAATCCATGGGATGGCAGGGGAACTGTAGACTTGTCTCGAGAGGTGGGGGTGGCACACTAAGGTTGATGCTGAATAGCTGTAGCTGATAACAAGTTTTGATGCCTGGACATTAGCCTGGAAGAAGTATGGATCTCACTGGTGTAAGGCTCTGGGGAAAAGCTTACCTATTAACTGAAAGAAATGCAGTCAGAAACAGAACCTGGAAATATGTTCTTGTGCTTTTCAAGAGGCATGGTGCAAGCTTGGCACATGCTGGAGCATTGGCAGCCCTGCAAAAGCAATTGCAGCATGCTGTGTGGTGCCAATTCAGTGAGATTCATGGGCAGCTGCTCCAAGCAAAGGAAAACCAATGTCTCAGTGAAAACCCAAAGGATGATTAAGTGAGGCATTTCGAGCATTACTAGCGTCTGTAAGATAAAAAACCATTATGCTTCTTTACCATCTAGGGCAATGCTTTTGAAAATCTTCCTGCAGCATCAGGACAGCCTGCAGTGCAGCAAAATTATTGTTTTCCCAGCCCTATATCCAAGTGCCAGGCCCAAAAGATACAGTGACCCTCTTGAAGGAGCACAGTATCTTCAAAGCTTCCCTAAAAGAAGACAAAACAAAACAGAATTTCAAACATAAGGTGTTTCAAGAGCATTGAACAGGCTGGAACTGCACTAAATATCAGAAGCTTTCTAGGATCCTCCCAAAGCACAGGCAATGAAATAGGCTTACTGAGAGAAGCATCATCAAGGTCTGAGACAGAAAGAGAATGTGCAATAGGGTGTGTAAAAAAAAAAAAAAAAAGGAAAAAAAATCCACAATACTAACAGATTGCACCAGCTTTAGTAATAATATAGCATACTTTAAAGGATGACTAAAGCACTAAAGCATATGGACAAATCCTGTGCAGTTTGCTCATACACAGATCATTCTAGTGATTTTTTTTTTTTCCTTCATTAAAAAGTGAGACAAAAAAATGCTGTTATGTCATTGTCCTGGGTTCAGCTGGGATAGAGTTAATTTTTACAGGAACATGGGAGGTGGGGGGGCATAGCCGGGGCAGCTGACCTGAACTAGCCCAGGAGCTATTCCATACCGTGTGACATCATGCCCAGTATATAACTGGGGAGCGGGCTGGGGGGTGCGCTCGACTTTCGGTGGGGGAAGTGGCGGAGTGTCGGGTTGCGGGTGGTGAGCAGTGGCACTGTGCATCACTCGTTTTGCATACTCTTTCATTTGTACCGTTGTTGTTGTTGTAACTTCTCTTTTTGTGTTGTCCCTGTAAATTGTCCTTATCTCAACCCACGAGGTTCCCTTTTTTTTTTTCTTTTCTCCTTTCTGATTCTCCTCCCCATCCCACCGGAGGGGGGCGGGAGGAGTGAGCGATAGGCTGCGCGGTCCTTTGTTACCGGCTGGGCTGAAACCACGACAGTCATATAGTTTGAACTTCTACCTGCAGTAAAACATCATCCTTGGCACATTCCCTGCAAAAGAATGGCAATTAGAAGCTGGATTGATTTTTGTTTGTTCACAAGCATTTGTAATCGCCAGTTACAATTTAAGGTCTCCAAACCTTTAAAGCTTTTTGAACAAAGAATGTAATGCCCTGGTCAAGATTCCAGGAACATGCCATGGATATCTACATGATAGCATATCTATTCTCCATACTTTTCGGGGGGCAGCTGTGGGATAACAGCAAAACACGTCCATGTGCTCCAAACAGACACCAACAGACAAGTATGAAAAATAAATGGTGACAAAGTTCCTAATTTAACTTACCAGTGTATACCTCCCAACAGTATAATCAAAAAAAAAAGATTTCATGAAACCAAGATTACAATTAGCACCTGTTAAGCTCTTAAGACAATCTGAGAAAATATCAGTCCTACTACTCTGAAGAGTCATAAAACGGACCCCAAAGTATCTCTGCTCATGGAGGCATCGCAGATGCAGAAGCTTACCCATAAGTCTCTTTCTTGAAACTTACAGCAGTTAACCACAATTTAAACTACAGCACAGTATTGTGAAGCAAGCATCCTTACAGAAGATGTTATCTGCAATATATAGAAAGGGAACTACTAACAAGACTAAAAGCATTCTTGATGACATCATATTATTTCAATTTCCCTTGCGTTCTTAAATAGCAAAATGCATGTGATACTGGAGAGACCATAGCAAAGTTGCAACAGTAGATATGCCTCTCATCCTAAAGGGTAATATAGAACCATTCACAGTTTCAGCTTTGCTCCTGAAGATGCGTAGTGGTTTTTCTATCTCTCTTCAAGTAAACTTGCAAGGGGTTTTCTGAATACAGAACGCTACATGGTTCTATTATCGTTTACTGCAAATTATCAATCCTTTAAAAAGCTGTCTGAAAGATCCTTTCCTGCCTCCTGAGCACACATTAGCTTTCAGCATTTCTTCACAGAGAACTGTTGGGACACCTTTTGCTTCCCACAGTTTTATATTTAATTTTGGCAAAGATAGAAACATGTCCTCAGTATTAAACAACTCGGCCAACTGCAAACCTTGAAAGCGATCTGTGGAAAGAAGTAGACAACGACAGACTTTCCTCCTCACTGGTAAACTCATAGCTACCTACAGGTAGCCATCTCTACTGTCCAAGTCTTCTCTTAGTTTAATTTTCATTAAGTAAAGAGAATGCCAGACTCAGCTAGTCTCATTACAGAATCTTTCTGATTGCCCTCCTGTGCATTATTTTAATTTCTGTTGTTCATACACATTCATGTATAAAGCTGTATGAAACCATATTAAGTACTAAAACAGTGCCAGACAATTCCCACATGGCTGTAACAGGCATCTTGACAGCCAGAAAAGATTCCACCTCTTTCTAATAACATTACTCCATTGATTTTGTCCAAACAATATCTAATCTCATGGCTCAACTTTCACCACACAGCTGGTTTTGTCCCATACTCTTTTTGTATTACCCTCAGCAATTGAACTTATTCTACCAAACTTGCATAATGGTCTTGTGCAGCATTTCAAGATAAGACTAAGAAGGTCTTGCTACTCTTGGAGGCAATCAAGTGCAATCATCATTGTACTTGGAGAACAGGCTTCATGAGAGTCAAGTCTGGAGCTAGAATTATAGAGGTCATATACAGAACCTGGTCCTTACTCTGGTAACAGATCATGTCTAAGTGTTTGACATATAAGCATCAGAAAAAATAGTGAGAAAAGATGAGTCTCTGCATATACTACATTTTGCCAATTTCCAACAAAGTGATAACCATGTTAGGGCAAGGAGGAAAAATATGGGAAGCTGAAGACATCATCTGACTTAATGCTTTCAGTGGCATAGAAATTTTTTTGGCAGAAGCTTGTGTTAATGGTGGCTGTTCTTCCCTGAGAAAAGGTAGTTACATATATAGAAAAACCTTTCCCACAAAAATCAAACACCTTGGAGAGTGTCCTGGTTTCAGCTGGGATAGAGTTAACTGTCTCCCTAGTAGCTGGTACAGTGCTATGTTTTGAGTTCAGTATGTAAAGAATGTTGATAACACTGATGTTTTCAGTTGTTGCTAAGTAGTGTTTAGACTATAGTCAAGGATTTTTCAGCTTCTCATCCCCACCCAGGGCACAAGAAGTTGGCACAGGACACAGCCAGGGCACCTGACCCAAACTGGCCAATGGGGTATTCCATACCATGGGACATCCCATCTAGTTTAGGAACTGGGAAGGGGGTGGCAGGGAATCGCTGCTCGGGGACTGGCTGGGTGTTGGTCGGCGGGTGGTCAGCAATTGCCCTGCGCATCATTTGTACATTCCAATCCTTTTATTACTACTGTTGTCATTTTATTAGTGTTATCATTATCATTACTAGTTTCTTCTTTTCTGTTCTATTAAACTGTTCTTATCTCAACCCACAAGTTTTACTTCTTTTTCCCGATTTTCTCCCCATCCCACTGGATGATGGGGAGTGAGTGAGCGGCTGCGTGGTACTTAGTTGCTGGCTGGGGTTAAACCACGACAGAGAGTAAGCGTTTTAAAAAAAAAACAACGCAAAAACACTTTTCATAAAGTGGGATGATTTATAGTTTGTGTCTTTCTCATCAATCTTTAGCATGTGGATAGCATTCAGCCTCATTTGTTCAACACTTACCTCAAGACAGCTTCTATGCTGTGATAAGCCTTTAGAATGGTGTCAGTAGTGTTGCTTAAGCATACTTCTATCCAGTCATTGAGACAACCTATCTGTACCAATAGCGGTGGCCACTCTTCCCTGCTATACCCATGACATGCTGCAGCATCATTATCAGGATACCTCACCTCCACAAGAATTAGGGCAATTCCTTTGTCCAG
Organism: Buteo buteo; assembly: GCF_964188355.1. NCBI lineage: Eukaryota > Metazoa > Chordata > Aves > Accipitriformes > Accipitridae > Buteo > Buteo buteo. The sequence continues at coordinate 22,082,283 of NC_134204.1, forward strand.
GCTGGATAGCAGCAGACAATATTCTTCTTTACTTTCTAAGTAAAAATAAAAATTTAAGTATGACCAAAATTCCTCAAGTAACCCACCAGAGGTATTGCAAAATAAAGAGGTCCACATGCTCTTTGTGTTTAGCAATCAATGACATCAGACACGTTTCTCCTATGCAAACACTAGGTAGAGTTCCTCAAGCAGCATCACACTACTCTTTGCTACTCTTAGACATGAATAAAGCACCCCATGAGCCAAAGTTTCAGGGCAAAATTTTAATTATATGCTGTGAACCATTATTTGTACAGTTTTCATTTTCTTATCGATTTTTTTGTCAATGCAGGGCAAGAAAATTAAAGTTCTTATCATGTCACTGTCCTGTCAGGATAATTTATCCCTGTCTCTACTTTGACCTTCAGTTTGTCAGGAATAATAAGCTAAAAAAAAAAAAAAAAAGAAAAAGAAAAAAAGAACTTTTTCCTCTGCATGTTAGATTTATCATTCAAAAACTTTTGAGGCCAATGTTGCTCCTGCCTCCTTGACTGCTTAATGTCTCCTATTTAAAGAGTTAGAGATTTTATACAAATATTTAGTAAATTATTTTTTTTTTACTTCCTTTGGGTTATTTCATGGCTGGGTATCCCTCTTATTGTGATTCCTGTGTCAATTTGTTTTTTCCCTATCCTGAAGAAAACCTCTTTATGCATTTATGTCACAGCACTTCTTTCATAGATAAATACTGAGAATCAGAGAAAATTTCAGAATACAAAATTTCTTTTCAAGCCTTTCATTTTCCCTAGGTATATTTCTAAGGTTATCACTCACCATAACACTCTTTAAGAGATGGCAGAATCTTTCTTCATTTACCCCATAAGTCATGTAGGATTATCAATTCCTTTCTTTAAAAATACGTTTAAAGTTCAGTTTTACTAACATTTTTGCAATTTAAATACACAAGCAAGCTCATCAAAATTGTATACAAAACAATACTCTGTAAACCTATATTTGGATTAATGTGTACTTCAAAAATTTCTTGTCAGATAGCCTCTCAAAAATCCTTTCTCCCAAATACATATTTCATATACCTGCAATAAGGAGACAGCCACAGCTTTGATTTAAGCTAGCACTAATAACCGTCCTAGCGAAGATCATGAGAACAAGGGCTTCTGAGTAGGCCAGAAACCTGAGTACATCTCCATGGCTCCTGACAGGCTTGTAAGCTGCATTGAAAGTTATGTTTCTTCACCATTATCACCCATGTTACCACATCAAATTAAATTTAGCATATTATAGAGTGCTGCAGTCTTGCCTACATTAGGCTTCATAAACATGAAGGCATATTTTTGGGGGATGATAACGTTCATCTACACTTTTCTTACATCAACAGAGCAATACAGCCACTTCCTGAAAACAATTCATCTCAGAAGACAGGAGATAAGTAGTCCCCTGAAAATGGCAATGAAAGGGGATTCATTTGGGGTTTAGATTTTTATGTGGCTGAAGTTACATATAATTATTCCCACCTTAAAAAAGAATAACAAGCCTGCCAAGCTTTCTCAATCATTCCACCTCTGAATTTAAATTTCATTTTCATGGTTTCAGGCAATAGTTTTCTTCGTTAACAAGAACCTAAAAAATTGACAAAATTGGGTGAAAAGTACAAAGAAGATTGCAATATTTGGTAGTGAATTTGTCCTGACAGTGCAAGCTTGACTTCCAACTGAATTTAAAGGGAGGTGGGGGAGATCATATTTTATGCCAACATTACAAAACTGATACTACATCTAAGAATATTTTATTCCAATCTGAATTCAAGTGTCTAAACAAAGGTCTTTTCTTCAATGTTGTGGGTTTTTTCCAAAATAAAATTAGAATAAATTTGAATTTGATTAAATAAGACTTTCTAGATTAGAAAGAAAATTTCTTCAGATATTATAAACCAAGTCTATTCTTTTCTTTATTTACACATTTGGCATTGAAATAGTCTAAAAGTTTCTTTTTTCTTTGATTCTATTTCCTGACACAATAGGAATAAAAAACTACCAAAAAATTTATTTATTCTTTTAGATACCTGTGAAACGAGCAAACAGGTTGTCTAGAATAAATCATTAGTTATTTTATGTCAGTTAATATTTTGCAAATATTTTGAGTATATTCAGACACAGTGCCAACCAAATATGCAGAATAATTTGGGAAATCAGGCACTAAAATAGGACGCCCAGCACAATCCTTGACTCACTCTTTTTTCTTTCCTAACTGTAAGAAAATCAGCACTATTATGATAAACACAAACATTACTATTCCACACTCAGATAATCTGCACATCTACACAGATTAGTAGGTGAACCTGGATACAGAAAAATGACGCCCATTATTGAAAACAAAGTCATGAGAGGAAGTCAACAAAGGAAAGTTTGAGCTTATTTCACTCTAAACAAGGACAAAAACCCTCTTAGTAGTCTGTCCTGTAACAAGACTAGCTTGAGTTAAAGAAATTCAGACAGGTGTTTCCCAGATAAGCCTAAACAAACACTTCACAGCTGATCCTGTAGCTTCAGGAAGTCAAACCTGATTTGTATAGTCCACTCCATATTCCTAGTCTGTTAAAAAAAATTAGAGCCTTTATAAAATTTAAAGTGCGCATTAAATACACATCATAGAACGTTCTCTTCTCCAAATCTGAGCTGTCTGAATATGTAGTGTTCCTTGCTTAGGTGCATGTGGTGCAACTTTTCCATGCAGATCTACACAATTACTCTCGTATTTTCTCAGGTTATGTAAGCCTCCTGTATTGGGTTTGCATGGCAAGGTTTTGGTAGGAGGGGGCTAGAGGGGTGGCTTCTGTAAGAAGCTGCTAGAAGCTTCCCCCACGTCCGATGGAGCCAATGCCAGATGGCTCCAAGATGGACCCACTGCTGGCCAAGGCCGAGCTCATCAGCGATGGTGGTAGCATCTCTGGGATAACAGATTTAAGATGGGGGAAAAAGCCTGAGCAACAGCAATTGCAGCTGGGAAAGAGGAGTGAGACTATGTGAGAGAAACAACCCTGCAGACACCCAGGTCAGTGAAGGAGGGGGAGGAGATGCTCCAGGAACCAGAGCAGAGATTCCCCTGCAGTCCAGGGCGAAGACCATGGTGAGGCAGGCTGTCCCCCTGCAGCCCATAGAGGACCACGGTGGAGCAGATATCCACCTGCAGCCCGTGGAGGACCCCATGCCAGAGCAGGTGGATGCCCAAAGGAGGCTGCAAACCCGTGGAAAGCCCACGCTGGAGCAGGCTCCTGGCAGGACCTGCAGACCCGTGGAGAGAGGAGCCCACGCTGGAGCAGGTTTTCTGGCAGGACTTGTGACCTCGCAGGGGACCCACGCTGGAGCAGTCTGTGCCTGAGGGACTGCAGCCCGTGGAAGGGACCCACTCTGGAGCAGTTCGTGGAGCAGGGGAAGAGTGAGGAGTCCTCCATCTGAGGAAGAAGGAGCAGCAGAGACAATGTGTGATGAACTGACCACAACCCCCATACCCCATCCCCCTGCACTCCTGGTGGGGAGGAGGTAGAGAAAATCAGGAGTGGAGTTGAGACTGGGAAGAAGGGAAGGGTGGGGAGAAGGTGTTTTAAGATTTGGTCTTATTTCTCATTATCCTACTCTGATTTGATTGGTAATAAATTAAATTAATTTCCCCAAGTTGAGTCTGTTTTGCCTATGATGGTAATTGGTGAGTGATCTCTCACCTACAAGCCTTTCATTATCTTTTCTCTCTCCTGTCCAGTTGAGGAGGGGAGTGATAGAGGGGCTTTGGTGGGCACCTGGTGTCCAGCCAGGGTCTACCCATCATACCTCTCCTTACCCCAAACTGGGAAAAAAGAAAGTAAGTTTTACCAGAACTTGTTGTTTTCTAATAGCCATGTTGTTTATCTGCCTCATAATCTACCATGCTCAGTTCAAAAGGACAGAAATGGGCTGTTGTTGTTTCTGTTTAATTAAGATGTGTAGAAATTCAGGAGTAACACACACTGGGTAAAAGCATCTAGATCTTTTGAAGGTTTAGGACAAACTTTGTAGACAGCATCCCAGAAGCAGTGCTCTCTATTTCCATTCACCTGAATTACTTGTCTGAGGTAAGTTTATGGATGAGGTAAGTTTATGCACCCTTTTTGGATGCAGATGTCTAAAGTCTGAAGAGGTTACTTGCTGAGGCTTACATACTCGATGTGACACCTTGAGAAGCAGGCTTCTCTGTCAAAACCAGACCAGGCATTTCTGCACTGCATTCTCAAAAGGAGGTGTGGTGGGGAACACAGTGCAAATGTCTCAGTGATTTTCTGCTTAGATAGTCTAAGTTCAGTTGGGTTAATTAGTTTCAGTACACCTGGGCCCAAGCTGATTCAATTCAGAGCACCTGTCTCTGTACCTACTTTTGTCTCTGTTAAAGGAAGGCTTATTAGATTGAAGAGTTGCTCACAAATCTGAGGTTTCTATATAACAACAAAAGTGCTGGCAAAAGCCATCGTGCTAAGGACAAAACACGCTTTTCAATGAGAGACTGTTAAGACAGCAGAGTCCAGGACTCAAGGGCTAGGAAGCACCGTTGAATGATAGTTACTCATGCAACATTAATTCACAGTATCTTTTCTTTTGCATGCCCATTAGGTTAGGGCCTAATTACATAAGCATATACTATTAAGTCCACAGGATGACCAAAGAATTCAACACTATTTTCATTTCAATAGAGTGAGCAAACAGGAACAGGAACAACATACACTGTTGCTGATTAACATTAAATAGGGTTCTTTGTCTTAATACCTTGGCTTTCCTATTCTCCAGCCAATAATAAACATTAAAGAGTCCTCAATAACATATTCAAAAAGAACATGTTACAGCATGCTAATAAAGGCTTCCATCTCGGGAAAGGCTTCAATTTGAACCAAGTTCTTATTTTCTGTCTCTAATTGGAGAACATTTCTGTAAGATAATGCTCTGTCTGGCAGGTTTTTGGGTGGTTTGTAACCATCTTTTACAAAAGATAAACACAGTAGCTGCTGTTGCTCCAAGCTGATATTGCCTCCTTGAAGGTAAATTAAAAAAGGAGAAAAACAGAAGAGGGTTTTAAAAGAAAAGCAAGCATTAGAAAGCACAGGCTCTATTCCTGAGGCTGATTTTCACTTGCAGCCTTGCTGCTGCGAAAAACACAGAATATGTTTTTATTAGCTACTCCAAAACTTCAGAATATTGTTCTCATCACACTGTGTTTTTAATGTCTGAAAAACAACTTCAGAGTATATAAAAAAATGCAGTAACAATAAAGGAGTAAAACATCTCTGCGAAGTTCAGAAAACAAACTGGCTGAAAAAGGCAACATGTTTTCCCAGTTCCCAATGTCATGTTCAAGTCACTTAAGCACGTTCTATTGCAGAAGACTCAGCTGCAGCCTTGACAATACTGTTATTGCATATTCAGTTCTCCTGTCTAACTGGATAAAACTACTTTGAAGCTAGCTCAAGGTACACAGAAGATTGTGTTCAAGCAGAGCAGAGCAATTACATCAGCCACTGTTGAGTTTGCCAATTGAAACTGAATTTATAAACCAGGTAGTCAGCTAATTTAAGACAGGACTGTTGCTATTCTTGATGAGGATTATAATCTGAATCATCAACTTTGTATACAATTAGACCCTTATTAGCATCAAACTACCACTGATCATTCTAGCATTGCAATAAAACACAGGAATAGCATTTTACATTGTGAACAAATAATTTGTACTGCTGAGCTAATGTAGGGGGCGAATATTGATTTCCCTCCACTCTCCAACTGTCATTCTTTTAAGCATCACAAAGGAAAAAAATGCATTTATGGAAAGGTGAGGACACCTTTTACTTTCATAGACTCTTAGAAAGAAGTGACAAATTACTTGCCTATCCTCCCCCACCCCCTTCCCACTTTTTCTTCCCCTGCCCCAGTCACTAATGTTATACAGACATGTTACTTCAAGACATCATTGTGAACCTGAAGCATGTAGCATTCAAACAACGGTTCCATGTGTTCCTTCTTGATATTGTTTCACTGAACTACAGAACCAACTCTGGAAATACAATACTCTCATCTAATCAAATCAGTAAGTAGGTATGTTAGTATACCAACGAGGCTAACATTTAAGACTATTTGTAACAATTTTACAAACCAATAAACGCTCCCATTATACAAAGAGAAGTTACACTGAGATATGTAAGCCACACACCTAGCTACAAAACAGTAATATCACACCAACTCTAATTTACAGGAATGTATTTTGTATAACAAAATTCTAAAGGCTTTTATAACAAGAACTTTGTCTCTAGTCCTTTTCTTTGAGCATGTTCTGAAAAATGTCACAAGGCTGACCTCTGCTGGGTCATAAATTACCAAGCATCTAGAGTGATACACAATACATTAAATAATTATCAAGGACAAGAAAAGAAGGAATTTTTCATAGGATCCCAAAATATTTTGCATAGATTTCAACATCAAAAGGACATATTATTCTTCACACTGTCTCTTGCAACAAGAAAGTGAATACACTGCAAGTCATTACAACAAACAAGAAACTAATGATCCCACTACTCGTTTTCTCACCAGAATTTGAATACAAAATTAGCTCCAGGACTCAGAACTACTGCTTTTTATGAATTAAATTTAAAAGCTAGCACTGCATATAAGCTTTGAAATCACATAGCAAATCTTAGTCATGCACAAGGCCAGATCCTCACATGAATAAGGACTCAGGTTAAACAAGGAAACAAAAGAAAGATTTGCAAACATGTAAATATATTACATTGTGCCTTTTATTCACCTTTAGAGTCTGTTTAGAAGTGCCAAGGTCAGTCCATCCTTTCTTCAGCAGGCACGCTCACGAATTATTGCCAACAGCTTCTCTCTCAGTCACTGCTTAAGTTTCAGAGAACCTTGCAGTGATTTCAAAACACAATTATAGAGAAAGTGTAAAAAGTTCACAGGAAGAAGTAGCTATAGACAGCCTGAAGTTAGTGCTAAGACAAGAGATACTTCAGGCTGCTTTAGATGTTCAAGAGTTGTCTTTCCTAGATATGATCAGTTCAGCACCACATAATCCCAGGTTAAAAAAAAACAAGACCAAGACACATATTTTAAAATACCTACTTAGATGATAAATCAGCAACAACTGTATTACTGTAATTCATACCAGCCACCAGATCACATTTCTATGTATCTTATGCTCTCTCTCAATCCCAGGCAAAGCAACTGCAGCACACCAGAGACATACCTCACCCTCCCTGACCAGAGTGCTGGGCAGAGCAGAGCTGATTTTCATTATTCCCAGAAGCAGCTGTGCCCTGGCAACTCAAAAGGTGACCCCTCTTTGCCTATATTCACTGGAGTTTGGCTGAAGAACAAAAGTAACAAATGCCATTTTCTTTAGTTGCCTCAAAAATCAACAGAGGAATGAAAATCAAATGTTTCACATCAGCTCCTGCCTATCAAGTCACTGACTGAAGCTAATGAATTTGAACAGATGTGTGACTCACATGTGAAAATCCATAGCATGTAAAGACAGAGGAGCCCTGAGATTTTGTCCAGTCTTCCACACATGATGAGTCATTACTCTTCCCCTCTGCTCACCCTGCCCAGAGCTCAATGACTTTGGTTTCAGTAAAAATCCACCAGAGAGATCTTCCTCTGAAGACACCAGGAAAAGTTAAAATTCATTACATTCCCGTCATTCAGTACCCTCATGTAAAAAAACACATATCCCGCTCCATCTTCCATCCACTAAGTATTACTCCCTTCTCAACTCAACTCTTTGCTGCTTACCAATATAAATACTTCTTTATGTGAATGTATGCCACAAGATAATCAAGTGACATCCTGTTCTTGCTTCTCATAAATGGGAAAGACTGAAGTAATGCAAGCTCTCAGTTTAAGGAAATAATTCCAAATACTCACCTTGCATCATCTACAGTTTTATAAAAGCTGCAAAACCTGCGATGTTTCACTGTCAGTCAGTCAGTACTGATTCTAGAGGTCACACGGCATGAGTCAGCTGATTTTACGTAACAACCTCCAATTTAGACCTTCAAGAACCACATTAGCCCTTTGCCTCAGCATAATGTCAGGAAACCTTCTTCACTGTGAGAGAAACCTGTCTTTCCTCCTCTTTTTTTTCCTTTTTTTACATGACCTATATATCTTGTTCTCAGACATATAACTTTGAAGTGACCACATTTGAAATCATTTTCAACCTGCGCTGTTCCATATTAATGCCTCTATTATTACTAAACACTCTGAAAACACTAATGAGATTAGCTAATGATGCTAACAGTGATTTTTATATTTATTTTCATGCCCTCAAGGAAAGCACTGGCTGATAGGAAAATCTAGTACTAATTTCCTGCAAAAACTCATAAAGGGTATCTCCATCATGATTCCCCTGTACCTACATTTACGCAGTTCTTAATCACTTAAACACTAACATTATCCAGGAATAATTTTATCAGATGCTACTAAATGAAATAGCATAAAAAGCCTATTGTATCCACAGTTTTCAGTCATATCCATGGCTCCATCAGTACTTCCAAGGAATGCATAAAAAACAAATAAGAGCTAAGTCTATTGTCAGTTTACCTAAATCTGCTATACAAATATCCCACCTTCACTGAAAAATTTTCAGCAGTGAAAAACTGACACACATTATAAAATAGACTTGTAATCTCCATCACTAAGAAAAGCAAGTTTGCCATGCAAGAGAGTATACTCTCTACAAAGAATTAAAACAACGCATTGACTAAGCTTTAGCTCTATTACTGCACTTTTTCCCCACTAAAATTCTGTTTCAGTTTTTCCATTGTTTTGTCCAGGTTTGCCATCAGACTCATTTGCTATTGGCCATTTAGATTATTCTCAATTATCCTCTTGAATAACGGTGTATTTAGCACTGTTCTGGTATTTTTCTGCTTTTGCTAGGACAAACAAGAGATCTTTTCAGGCAGCTTCAGACACCTTAAGTCCCAAAAAAGCAATAAAATTGAAAATTACTGCCCCTAACCAATACTGTTTAAATAGCCTGCCTCTTTCAATTACGTTTAGAAAGGACTTCACAAACATGTATCAGCTTCCTTCTTTTTAAACACAGATTTCAGCATCTCCTCTATGCTATTTAATTATCTTGGTAAAATTAAATGGGAGTTAGTCACCAAAACAGAAACTCATGAAGAGGGACTTACTTCACCTAATTTTCTATATTTATACTTAGTAAATTTGTCCAATCCTTTTACAGACAATAGAATGCAACACTCATTTCTCAAACATGATTCATATAGAAAGGAGAGAAATAGTGTCCTGGATACATAACTATTCTATAATCTAGATATCTGGAAAAAAAACCCAACAGCAACAGAACTGACATCTAAGACAGGAATAGATGTTGATAAACAAATACCATACAGCAGACGCTTGAAAACAGAGCTAAAAACTTGTATGAATTCTAATACCACTTTACAGGCTTTGTTTTCCTGAAAAGCTTGTCACCCCACACTTCTGCTTCAAGTCTAATGAACTGATGAAAATAGTAACATTAATGCATTACAGCTGGTATAAAGTACACCAGCTGTTCCAAATTAATAAAATTAATTCAAGTGCACTTATATACCTACAGAATGTTATCTGTGGGTTTGTGGATTTAAAATCTAAGAAGTATGAGCTTACCTAGAGCTACAATAACTAGAATCATAAGCTCTGAGGCAGTAGGAGACTTAAAAAATTGTGACTAAGAAATAAAGCAAGTCATTTGAGTTAGCACAGTCTCTGTGAAAGAGACTCTCTTACAATGTAAAACAACTTTTTAGAAAAGAGGGGAAAAAAGCTCTGGCATATCACAGCAATAACTTAAAAAGTGTGGTATGTTAACATACTACCTTCTTCACTTTAGTCCTTGTTTCCACTTAGTAGAATGAGAAGATGAGATCACCCAGATTTTGCCTAAGCTTCCTCTAATAGAAAGTAACATCTGAACAGAGTTTCAGAAAATAACTTTAGTCGCCAATCTTTCTCCGTAGTCATAGGTGTAAACAGCTGATACCGCAGCCCTGGTAAATTTGGTGAGTTAAACAGACTTCATACAAAATATGAGCAATTAAATAATTTTTATGTATTAGCAACTAACAATGGAAGCTATTACTCAAAGAACATCAGAGAACTAGTGCAGAAATAGACACATGTGAACCAAAAGGCTTTCCAGATGACTGATTGTTAATTTAGGAGCTGGAGTAAGCTGTGTTTGCGTAAGGAAAGAAAACAATGCAACAATCAGCAAGAGCAGTGTTAAGCAAAGACTCGGCTCCCTTCCCAAGAAAGGAAGATAAATACTGTTCTTCCTTCTTCCAGGAAATGCTGGAGCAAAGCTGTCACAGATGTGTCACTAGGAACCAGTAGGTCAGGAGAGAGGTTATGCTCCAAGTGGGTAGCAGGTGAGGGAAAAGGCATTGCTCTGCTTGGGGCAAAGAACTTAGCAAAGAGGGGGGAAAAAAAAAAAAAAACCAACACCCACAAACCAAACAACAAAACCCACCACAAAACCAAACAAAAACACCCACGCAATAGAAGTTTCTATTCAAAGATCTTGTCCAAAAAGCTTAACAGTACCATGACAGCTAATGGCATTATGCTAGAAGTTTCAGTACTGAGGAGTGTCGTGGTTTAACCCCAGCCGGCAACTAAGCGCCACGCAGCCACTCACTCACTCCCCCCCCCCCACTCAGTGGGATGGGGGAGAAAATTGGTAAAAGAAGTAAAACTCGTGGGTTGAGATAAGAATGGTTTAACAGAACAGAAAAGAAGAAACTAATAATGATAATGATAACACTAATAAAATGACAACAGCAATAATAAAAGGATAGGAACATACAAATCATGTGCAGTGCAATTCCTCACCACCCACGGATCGACACCCAGCTAGTCCCCTGAGCGGCGATCCCCCACTCCCCCCAGTTCATATATTAGATGTGACGTCACATGGTATGGAATACCCCACTGGCCACTTTGGGGTCAGCTGCCCTGGCTGTGTCCTGTGCCAGCTTCTTGTGCCCCTCCAGCTTTCTGGCTGGCTAAGGATGAGAAGCTGAAAAATCCTTGACTTTAGACTAAACACTACTTAGCAACAACTGAAAACATCAGTGTTATCAATATTCTCCTCATACTAAGCTCAAAACGCAGCACCATACCAGCTACTAGGAAGACAATTAACTCTATCCCAGCTGAAACCAGGACAAGATGTTAAAGAGCATTGTCCAAATTTAGCAAGAAATAACTCCTACTTACATACGAGCTTACAGGTGTATATTTCAGATGCTCCTCTTAGGGTACAAATGTCGGTCTAAGTAGACTGAAAAAGCAGCTGAAACATCTTCCACCTTTATTGAGTCTTCCTCCTGATGTACTTTAAAAGGTCAGCTAGTACTCCATTTAGTAAGCCTTTTCAGAAAATAGTCACTAGGTTAAAAAAAAGAATGTTTGGCTTATGGTCCTCACAGTTCAAGGGAAATAAACCCAATAGGGCCCATGTTATTCAGTCTTGGCAACATCAAGACACTGCAGGGCTTTAACACAGAAGGTTGAATTCCTGAGAAAGTATCAAAACTTAAGTTTCTATTGACTATAGTTTAGGGATACAGAACCTGTGTTTTTTCTAAGACACTTCATCAAGCCCACAGTCCTCTCTGAACTAGCTTTCAAGCTTTCACTTTCTAACCTCCATGCTGAAAGGAAGAGGTAAACTTACTTTTGTGTTTATACCATATTTGTCTTGCATATTTGCAGTTGGTTCAGCTATGACAAGGAAGAGCTGTAAGCAGTGGCCGTAGTCACATATCTTTTATTATTGAGATAAGCTTTCCTAAGTGTCTCCCAAGATAGGGTAAGTTAAAAGTCAGTCTGTGAGATTATGATCTCAAACGAAGTTCCCTCCCTACAGTCCCTTTTAGAGGACATTTTGTGGTCATATTTTTCGCAGGCTTGTAAATTGTGAGCAAATGGACTTGCTTGGTTTGTCTTTACCACAGTCAAGGAAATAATTCTTTGAAAGAAAAGTACAACTGATCCATAGAAATATATGACAGATCTTCAACTTCTCATTGAAACTAATAAGTAAACTCTAATTACTGCTTAAAATAGGCTCAGAAAGGCTACAAATTTTTACAAAATAACAATGGGGAAAAAAACCTCAGCGTGACAGTAGAAGGCTTATTGGCAGACAGTGAGATTATTTCTAATGGCAAATAGATTCGCTTCTACTCTGCTATTTAGGAACTAATGTCAGATATGAATTAAGGTGGTTTTCCACCTTTATGCAAGAGATGTTTTCCAACTAGCCTTACTCATTACTATACTTCATGGATTAGTGCTGTAACCAAATTATTATATATGAGTAGTCTAGTCATAGTCAAAGTTTGACTGCATGTAAGCATACACAGAATACTATGACACATCTAAAAGGTTATCTCACCCTTGGAGAGCTAGTACAAAAGATAAGAAGTGGCCTTAGACTACTTCGAATATTAATTTTAATATTTCCTTATAATTTGAAAAGTGTACCCTTTTGTATCAATTTTGCTTAAAAAAAAATTACTGATATGAAGTCCAAGTATAACCGATGTGTGAAAACAGATCATGGAAGCATGTGCTGTTCAAAAGCACACTGCCCAGGAAATATTGCAATCTGTTAAACCCACAACCTTGGAATGTATGACTTAAAGCTTATTGACTGGTTAGGAGGTTAGCAAAGTGAAAATACTGTCAACGTTGCATTAGAGGATAGTCACCATGTTGCTTACTAAAATGTCAGGTAGAGATTTTTTGAGATGTCAGCTGTCTTCTCTCCTGCATAGACTGCTCTGACATTCAATAAGGTATGAAATGCTGCTCTTTAAACCTCTAATGGATAACATGAAATCACCACTCTAAGTAAACAGGGGGAAATGGTAATGCTTTAATAGCTCAAAAGTGCTGTCAGAATCAAGTATGTCATATGCACAGTCAAGTTACAGGTACAGTATTTCATAATGCAAAACAAATGAAATCATTAAAGGTATGTGGGCTTCAATGTCACTTCAATATTTGAATTCCATTTCCAGAGGAAATGCAAGGCTTCAGATTTTTCTGATAAAATATGTTCTATTGTCAAGCATAGAGTTTTGTATGGCAATGTTTAGTAAAAGCATATGGGAAAAGACTTAAAAGACCGACTTGCTTAAAAGAATGGGTCAGCACTACAGAGGTCAATGGAATTTCAACAGGAGTTGATTCAAACTGTAATGCATCATATGAATTGGCAATTAAGAATGAGTTTTTACAGTTTTCCAAAATAAATCTTACCTATCAAGAACACTAAGTTGTACAACAGCAAAAACAAAATCCAGTGTTTCATACTTATTCAAGCACGTACAGCAAATTAATTCCTCAAGCTCTATGTGAACAAACACAGCCTAGTTTATGAAAGAGACTTATTTTCAGGGGAAAAAAAAAAAGCTGTAGACTAGTTACCAACAATACATTACACATAAATATATTTAGACCTTGAAATGATGGTCAAATCAAACTACAGCAAGTGTAGTTTATCACCCATGTAGATTAATCAGCTTGAGTTTGTTGTTGGGGGGTTTTGGTGTGGGTTTTTTGTTGTTGTTGGGTTTGTTGGTTTTTTTAAGTAACAGACATTTAAAAAATAATGAATTACAAAAATACTGATAATGGCTTACATTTCTACCACCTCAATACTTTCTTCTTCTTCTGACCTTTTCTACCATCTCAGCAGTATCTCCAGTAGTTTTTTGGGTAAATACATTCTGCTCAGGTTCCTTTTGCATAAGATCCATTGATAATATTCTCTGACTCAGTTCGTTGATACATTTCAAACCATTTACATCCGAAAGCTTCTGGTTCTGTGAAATGGTTGAAAAGGCTTTTTTAAGGCCCACATCAGTATTGGTGGTTTCTGTTTATTTTTTTCTGGAAATAGCACCGCTTCAGTTTCAGGGGTAGGAAATCGTACTCTATACACTTCAGGGTAAGATTTCTGAAACTAGAAAAATACATCAATTTAAATGAAGAATTCACTCAAACTTGTAATATTAAAAAAAAAATACTAAAGTGCAACCTCCACCTCTGGAACAGGAAAGTGATTATTTCTCAAATTGACTTTCTATACCACTATATAGAAAATTAGGCAATATTTTCTAATATGGCTTGATTCATCACAGTACCCCTATTCCAAATGATTAAAAAGTTTGAAATCCCCAAGACTACCTACTGTTTTAAATCTCAGTATTTCTCTAGAGGACTAAAGGTCTAAGACTTGATAAAACTTTTTAAGTTAAAATTAAAGACTGTGGAAGAATTTTTATTTACTTGCTTGAGCTGCTTCTTCTTATCTTTCACAGATATTTCTTTATTCATTGCAATTTCTTCCAATAAAGCTGCCAGTGGCTCTTGAGAGCCAGTTGCCCTTTGGTACTCAAATTCATCTGTACTGATTTGGTGACAAAATGATGGAGGAGGAAAAGTTGCATCAGTATCAGCTCCAGCATATTTTATCTGAAAAAAAGAGTAAAAAAGCAGCTATTTTTTCTGCAATAAATTTGCAAAAACTGACTTAATCAAATTGGCCATCTGAAGTCATTAAGTAGAGAAGATATGGATTAAAGACCCTAAATTGTACGTCCTATCTCCTGCACTAATTGATTGAGTTCTAGTAAGTCAAAAAACATGACACAAAGGAAGCCTGTTTAACTCTTGGAATAAATTTAAAAGTTACTTTTTCAGTAGAAATTAAAGAAGGAAGAACTAAAAAGCAGCTTTGAACAAAACAAAATATGGTATCAGGAAACAGAAAAAGTTATGAAAAAGCTGAGCAAGTAAGGATGTCTCTGAAAGAAAAGCAGAGCATTAAAGGAAACACTTTTTAACCATTCACAGTTTTCCTCACTATCACAAATATAGTTTGCCCGTTCCATGGGGAAGACAGTGCTGACTAACAGGAAAACATATTTTAGAGTTCTTGTCTCTAAACCATTCAAGATCTGCTTAGTTTAATTTAAATACACAGTTATGGTTGAGTATCAGCAGTCAAAATTAATTAGCTCTTCATAAGCTAGCAGAGACAGAACAAAGTCTTTAAGAACCATCACACTTCATAGAAGAAAGGATAAATTTGATCTAGAAGCACAGAGACATAAGAGGCTTTTTTCACTAGATACCTACTTGGACTCTCTGGAGATGTACAATGTGTTCCTCTATAGAAGATTTTAAGGTGGAAGGAACACTTAAGATCTCTTGATAATTGTCCATGAGAAAAGATACTAGTTTAGCAGCAAGCAGTTCATCCAAGTCCATTTCATCCTTTGAGCAGAGAATACAACGGGAAAATGCCTGAACCATCTGAGAAAAAACAAATCATTATTATATATTTTTCTGTTTGGGGAGTGGGGAATCAGACTATGTTTAAAAAGTGATCTTCTAGAAAAAAGATTTTAACAGCGTAATACTTACCGTACTTCCAACACATCAATTAAAAAAAAAAAAGGGTAAAAAGGGTACTGTGTACAGTGACATTATCTGAGTGGACTGAAGATGGCTCTTGCCTCATATACATAATCTAACCC
Source organism: Buteo buteo (assembly GCF_964188355.1). NCBI lineage: Eukaryota > Metazoa > Chordata > Aves > Accipitriformes > Accipitridae > Buteo > Buteo buteo. The sequence continues at coordinate 22,097,929 of NC_134204.1, forward strand.
TGACTTTAGACTTAGAATGGCTGAATTACATTTTATTCTCAAGACTTTGTCAAATAGAAACGTCACATAGCTCTTCCAGTTACAGGGCACAAATATTTCAGAGATTTTAAAAATAACACAGGAATTTATTAGAAGTTAAGCACCAGAAGGAAAACTTAATACCATTATTTTGAAATCATCAAACCAAACTGTGGTCCAGCTCACTTTATGTAGTCTCATGATAGAGCATTCAGTTACAAGAGTTTCCTGTCTGTGCACCAGTCACTTGTAACATTAAAAGCACAGAAGGCAGTCAAGGTTTTCTGTCAGGTACCATAGACTACACTGCTGAATTAAAACTTAACACAAAATACTTGGACTGTAAATTATTCACTTCCAAAAATAACATTTACATCATAACATAATTATTTTAATCAAAGACCATTTACAGTTAATTAAATTATAACCTTAGCAGTCAAAAATTTAATTACTTTAATCAAATACTATTCATAGTTAATTAAAAACTTAATTGCTGTGGAACAAATTTAGGTTTATGCATGATACTATAGGATATTTATGGATTGGCTCTACAGCTAAGTCTTCTGTCGCCCTTCTTGCAAAAGACTTGAAAATTAACGAAAAGAAATACATGTTTATAGCCAGGCAGAATTGCTAAGTTATGCGTAATAACTTTGTAATAACTTGCTATTGCAAACATCAATGATAACTCTACAAGTAGTCCTACAGATAGAGCATTAGCAAAAACTAGGGCTTTGTCAAAATCTGGTTAAAATTACTTTCAGAGATTTCTGTAGTTGAGTGATGAAAAAAAATTAGTACTGAAATAAACTGGTAAGAATTTTTTTTTAAATGGCTGAAAACAGGTAAATCAAAACATTCAGTGACATATTTCTAAGTATGACTGAAACAGGCAGTCTGCTTCTTTCACACTGTCTGCAGTGATAAAGAACACGAGGCCTCACCTACTGTATTTTTTTTCCTACTCAATAGTGAAATCAGTGGTGATTTAACTTTGAAAGATAAGGAAACCTCCAAATTCTAAGCAAATTCTTCCATTTGCTCACAACTTATCAAGAAATCCTAATTTATTCAAATTCAGAGTATCTTTCCACATAGCTATAATAGACAAACTGTTCTTCAAACAAGCAAACTGTATTTTGCATACCCTCTCCAATAAGAAACTTGTATCTGTGCTACTCCAAAACCCTTGTCCAGAACTTTTGCCTTACACGATACGTACCAAGTTTCTGGTCCTCACTGATTCAGAAAGAGGCGGCAAATCATTGTTAAAACTAATTCTCACCATCATCCTCACCAACAGCTGCAGTCTTTTCCGATTTTCTGGTGGCAGCAGGAGACAAGATATCTGAAGAGCTTCTACAGCCTTGCTGTGTTTTTGCAGCAGACCTGGTTTATACAAGATCAGGAGATTGGGAAACATTTCTCAATTATATATTTCCATAACATTTAACATAACATTTCTAAATCTGTCTCCCCAAATTCCTTTCCTACTCATTCAAGACTGCCTTAGAACTCCACTCCCCAAAGAGTCTAGGAAGATATCCCTAGAACTGGCACCATGTTTAAGTATTTAAAAGACTTCCTTATGATGCATTGGGAGATAATAATAACCATAATAACAACTCTAGATATTAGCAGACATGAAAAACTACAATGTTTTGGTTCATCCTTTGCTCTTTTATAACCCTCAGCTCTAAACACAACTAAGATGTATGCACAGATGTAGCAACCACATAAAAAAGTTAAGTCTGGGGCAACAATCAGAGAATCTAAACAAAACTTATATTTGTGCATCTATGACAATATTGGCATATCCCTCACACCTCTAGAAGTTAAATCTATGACTAATTGTACTTACAAACTCTTGAGAAAACACAGAATGTGAGCATGGCAGAGATATTTGAAGACTGGACAGGTACAGTAGAATCTGGTAGTAGTTTAGGTACCTATAAAGAGGTCTCACCACCAAAACGTCGTCTTCTGTTGGGTTTCTAAGGTTCAATGAAGGAAGCACCTACTACACATCTGCCTAAATAGCACTAGTATCAGAACAAAACAGAATTCAGGAGCAAAATATCTGCATGGCTGAAGTCTAACAGTAATTTATCTCAAAAAAGGAACAAGGAAGACAACAAAGAAATACACTCCTTTTTTTTCCATAGGATTATAGAGGTTGGAAGGGATCTCTGGAGATTGTCTAGACCTCTTCCCCTGCTCAAAGCAGGGCCATCTACAGCAAGATGTTCAGGACTATGTCCAGTCAGGTTTTTAATATCTTCAAAGATAGAGATTCCACAGCTTCTCTGGACAACCTCTTCCAGTGTTTGATCACCTTCCAACTAAAAAAAGCTATTTTCCTATGTATAAACGAAGCTTCCTGTATTTCTGTTCATGCCCATTGCTTCTTGTCCTGTTATTGGATATCAATGACAGAAGTCTGGCGCTCTCTTCTTTAGTCCTCACACATCAGTCTTATATACACATGAGATCCTCCCTGAGCCTTCTCTCCAGGCTAAACAGTCCCTGCTTTCAACCTCCCCACATATGACAGATGCTCCAAGCCCTTAATAATTTTTGTGGTCCTCCACTGGACTCACTGACTAGTGTTGAGGAAAGATGTCCCTCAACCTGCTGGCGATGGTCTTAATGCAGCTAAGGATGCTGCTGGTCTTCTTTGCCACAATGACACACTGCTGGCTCATGGTCACATTCGTGCCCACCAGGACTGCCAAGTCCTTCTCAGTAAAGCTGCTTTGAAGTCAGTCACCCGCAGCATACACTGGTGCATGGTGTTATTCCTCCCCAAGAGAGGACTTGGCATTTGCCTTTGTTGAACATTATGAGATTCTTGTTTGCCCACTTCTCCAGCCTGTCAAGGTTCCTCTGCATGGCCCTACAACCCTCTGCTGCATTAACCACTCTTTCCCATTTTGTATTATCTGCATGCTTGTTTAGGGCACTCTGTCCTTGTTTAGGACAGTGTCCCACCATCCAGGTCATTAATGAAGTGTTAACCACTACTGGCCCATTATCAGCCCTGGGGCACTCCCTACAGATTGAGCCTAAACTGGACTTTGTGCCACTGAACACAACCCTCTGAGTCCAGCAATTCAGCCGATTTCTGGTCTACCTCACTGCCCACTTATCTAGCCTGTACTTCCTCAGTTCACCTGTAAGGTTGTGATGGGAGACAGTGTTGAAAGCTTTACCACAGTCAACACAAACAGCATGCACTGCTGTCCCCTCATCCACCATGCCAGGCAATTCCACACTGTATAAAAAGTGGAAGCTGTTTGTTATTAAAAAAAGAACAGAGGTGTGCAGTAGTTAGTAGGGCAGCCAAAATAGACAGTATTCCAAGAAAAGAAAAGCACTGTAGTTAATTTCTTTTTCAAAGTAAAGCTTTTTCTAATTTCAAAGGAAGATTTGGCAAGCACACCAGTGTATATGTTCAGAAGAGGCCCTGAGGAATAATAATTAACCTTCATAGATTTGTACATAAAGAATCATTATAACCTGTGCAAAGAGCAAGTTTAATCTTACCAAGTTAGTAAAATATCTGATGATCTCTGACACCTTAGTCCTATTTTCTCAGTTATTCTGAAAACTAATTTCTCTTGGAAGAGAAGTGCTGTAGACTTTATTCAAAAACAGAAGCAAGTGAGGCATCTTGACACGGTTACACAAGTCACCTATGATTTTTGCAAATATTTCTCAGGTTTTAAGATGGAGCTTTTAGACACGTACAAATCTCATCATGGCTGCCTCAAATGACTAAAAATATAATCTGATAACACTTTCTTTGCTGTTTCCTGAAGTCTTCCACTAAACAGAAAGCTTATCCACTGAAGGAAGAAAGACATCCTATAATCAACTGTGGAAAGCTTGTAATTGCCTGAGGTTAGCAATATAAAAAGTCAAAGACTCAATGACTGAAACCTTGGTTTATAAATGTCTTAAGACTGAGAATTATTGCCAATTTAGCAAGACATATTCCACTGGGGGGGGGGGGGGCGGGGAACACAGAAATGCAACTGCAGACATGGATCTGCTTTTCTGCACTTTGTAAATGCACAACTTGCAAAGCAATTACTGCTTCACAGGCAGCATTCAGTACTAGCATTGACACTTACTATGAAATAGTATTCTGTGGTGCGCATTATCATCTACGTTTACCTACAGCTTCATAATGATCTGTACATTAGCCTCATTGTTAAGACTTAATTACATATTGACCAGAGCCCAAAACTTTCCCATTTCTCTACCAGTTGAGCCCCCCCCACATGCCTTCCTCCTCCCTCCCTCCTCCCAACCCCAAGTATCACAGATCAAATCTCAGAAGAGAGCCTGAGTGGTTAGAGAAAACCTTGCTACTGAAAACACAGATTAGGCATCTCTGCCTTATATTTACTTGTTTATTTTCTTACTACTGGTTCCAAGTAGTTTGGAGTACAAAAAGGAGGGTTAGGCTTCGCCACAGGTATACTGAATTGTCGTCTTGAACTCCCTCCACTGGCTAAATAGGGAGCATAGTCTTGAATTATAAAAAAGTGGAAAAGACACCAAGGGATCATCTGGCCCAACCCATCCCCACTCAGTGAGAATGACTAACTCAGGTATCCCAAATCATCTCACTAAGGCCAAATGCAGCTTTTTACTCATTCAAATACCTGTGTTAGGTATCCGGAGGAAGCTGTTTAGGCAAGACTTCTAGAGAAATGTGACATTTTCAAACATATACAGCTAATACTTTAAAGTAAATTGTATAAGTATGTAGATGGAAAACAAACTAAGTAGTTCTTGAAAGCCTGTATTCCCATGATTTTTTTGTATAAATCTATTTTTGTTAGTAAGAAAGGATTCCATATTAACACCTCAATTTTTTGTGAATGAGACCACAAAATGATTTTTTGACTTCTTGAAAAACTGCACAATTTCCTTTCATTTCTACACAAACATTGGCATGAATTCTTTCTTTTCATTTTTACATCTGTGAAATACTGTGAAATAAAACTCTTAAAACCCAAAAGATGTGAAATGCAATGGAAAAACAAACAGAAAGAGAGAATGAAAGGAGAGGAAGAATTTTTAAAGATGTTATTATCAAGAATACCTGTGGTCTAAGAAAAAGAAGTCAGAAAAGGAACTGCATTCAGTTTGAAGAAGGACTGTCAACTAACAAAGCATAAAAACACTAAATTCCAGAAATAAAAGTGTTATTCTGAACTCATTTTTCATCTCAATAGTTTATTAAGAGCAATGCTGTTCCCACTTAAAGACACTCAGAAAAGTGGCATACTACAAAGCATAATTACTTTTCAACTCCATTGTTCTTTTCTGAAATGTAACTATAAAATGTAACCAAATATTTTCACATTTACTGCCTTTCAATGGGCCATTTATAGCTACAGGATAGGTGAATTTAATATAGTGTGAACCCTTACAAAGTTATAGTTAATAACTGAAACTATTGTTTCTTTAAAGCACTAGAGTAGTTAATGTGTATTGTAAGTTTAAGCAATGAAGGATTTCAATTTCCTTCAGGTGCCATGTTGCCAGTGTTAAAAACAGTCCTTATGGCCCTAACCCTTTTTAATCTAGACTTCAGTCAAGCAATTTCTAAAAGCCTATGTGAGTTTTTAACACTCTTAGGCATTTGTAAAAAAAGAAAAATCTGTCAAAATCCATCGGTTAGGTGTAGCAGTGCTGAGCAATGAACAAAGGCCTTTAAGGCAAGCAATGGAAGACTTTTGAACTAATGTGATTAAAAAGACACAAGAATAAAACCACCTTGTGATATGAAATAAATTTAAATATTAAACTGTTCTTTATGTAGACTGGACAGGACAGGTCCTAAAGAAATGAGCTGTGATACTATTTCAGTATGGTAAACTAACTCTGGGAAGTTAATTCAAAAGAATAATTTTTTTCATTACATCCCAAACTACTTACCTAAAACACTAACAAAAACATCAAAAAAATGAAATGTGAGAAGAGGTTCTTTCATCTGGCCAAAGTAGTCCACTATGGTTTTGAAGACATCTCTTTCAAATCCCGAGTATGTAGGCTGCTTCAAATCTGAATAGCTGGGCCCTACAAAAAAGATTAGGGGAAAAAAAAAAAAAGAGAGAGAGAAAATTAATTTGCAGACACCAACGAGATCACTATTTTCTATTCCAGCCAATAAGAATGCAACATCAAGTAGAAAAAGACCCCACACCTAAAACTTGGACTCAATCTTCAAAATATAAGTGAAATTGTATTGATCTATTGAATTGATCAATTTCCAATAGGTTTAGTGAAAACACATAGTAGAGGAAAAATATGAATATGTCCTGGTTTCAGCTGGGATAGAGTTAATTGTCTTCCTAGTACCTGGTACAGTGCTATGTTCTGAGTTCAGTATGTAAAGAATGTTGATAACACTGATGTTCTCAGTTGTTGCTAAGTAGTGTTTAGACTATAGTCAAGGATTTTTCAGCTTCTCATGCCCAGCCAGGGCACCTGACCCAAACTGGCCAACAGTGTATTCCATACCATGTGACGTCCCATCTAGTTTAGGAACTGGGAAGGGGGGGGCAGGGAATCGCTGCTCGGGGTCTGGCTGGGTGTCGGTCGGTGGGTGGTGAGCAATTGCCCTGCGCATCATTTGTACATTCCAATCTTTTTATTACTACTGTTGTCATTTTATTAGTGTTATCATTATCATTATTAGTTTCTTCTTTTCCGTTCTATTAAACCGTTCTTATCTCAACCCACGAGTTTTACTTCTTTTCCCGATTTTCTCCCCCATCCCACTGGATGGGGGGGGAAGTGAGTGAGCAGCTGCGTGATGCTTAGTTGCTGGCTGGGGTTAAACCACAACAGAAGAGTTAAACGTTTATATATTTCATTGAAATAAGCTGCACTGGCAGGAGAATATATACTGGTTGATCTTTTCCAACTTTGTTTAAGGCAATGATCAGAAAAAATACTGACTGTGAATATAAAAAGGATTTGATAAAGCAGTAAAGACACAGTCAGTTCAATTGATTTTTACAGGGGTGAGGTGGTTTGGGTTTTTATTTTTCCCTCCTGAATTTACTTACAATTTGCTAGACATTTCATTGCTGATAATATCCAGTGAGGTAGTTCCTCTGCATAGGGGAGAAACAGAAATTAAAAGGAGAAAAAACCTGAGAAAAATGTTAAACTCTAAGATAAAAGCAAAGCTGAAAATTCTTTAAGAAGTTCCTCCTATATAGTAGATCGACTGATTGCAAAGGCAGGCTATACCTCAATGTAGGATCTAGCTTGAATTACATCTATAATTCAGTACCTCCAGTACTCAATATCAACCAGTTATGCCCACTGCTACTCCAACTCAATCAGCAAAATAGATCATATGGCAAATCCCTAACCTGCCCTGCAAAAATCAGCCAAACTAGTTCAAGCTACACCTTCACTAGCGCATTACAGTGAAGTGTTTACTTTGCACTGAAGATGATGAAAAGTACTCAGACATTCAGTTGTCACGGCTGCAAGGAGGAAGCTAATATCTTGAGGCGCTCCAATTGCCTTTAAAATGAACATGTGTATGCTCTGGAGGAGGTTTCATTCACAAACCAAACCAGGTTCCAATCTCATATTTCACTTCTCTACAAAATTTGTGGAAAATATGGTGGCAATAATATTGTAAGTGATATATCATAGCAGCAAAGATGCTTCAGTTTCTCCCTGATGTGCAAAGCAGTTTAAACTTGGTACTAGTTTCAAAACACATTGACTGAAAACTCAAAACTGAGAAATTTTAAGCATCTCTTAGTGTACATTTTGATTCTTTCCCAAGTTTTAATACACATTTCCTTCATGTAAACATTTCAGGTCAGGCAGTTAAGGGCTGGGCTGACAAAGCCAGCTTGAAGTGAATGATATTGCTGTCTTTATAAATGAAAAGTTGCTGATTTTTCACCTTCACCTTTCAACCCTGCTAAAGCAAGAATATCTTTAAGAGAGTAAATATGGAATAAATACTGCTTCTTACTATTGAGATGTCAGAGGACAACAGTGGCATACTTTGTAAAAACTCTAGTATAGATGTGGTCATACAAGTATAAAGATGCTACATGTTAGTATAGATTAGAACTAATACTTTTTTTTATACTAGTAAGCTACAATATAAAAAATTTAAATGAAAACTTCTAAAATACTCACTTGATTTGTCTTCCAAAGTAACAATGCCTTGCTTATTCACATTGTATGCATTTTGGACTATGTGCTTTGAATTCACAAGTTTCGGGTCTAACACTTCGTCCAGAGAATCCAAACCCAAGACCTTTTGTAATCTGTAAAAATACACAAACACATAGTTCATAGATCACCTAATCCAAAAAAGGCAAACATGTAGTATTAGGAGAGATACGATTCTGAAAAACAGACCTCTTCATTTCATAGAAACATAGAATATCTCACATTGGAAGGGACCCATAAGGATCATCAAGTCCAACTCCCTGCTCCTCGCAGGACTACCGAAAACTAAACCATAGGACTAAGAGTGTCATCCAGATGCTCCTTGAACTCTGACGGGCTTGGTGCTGTGACAACTTCTCTGGGGAGCCTGTTCCAATGACCGACCACCCTCACGATGAAGAGCCTTTTCCTAATGTCCAGTCTGAACTTCCCCTGACACAGCTTCATTTCATTTCCTCGTGTCCTGTCGTTCGTCACCAGACAGAAGAGATAAGCACCTCCCCTGCCACTGCCTCCTTTGAGGAAGTTGTAGGCTGCGATGAGGTCACCCCTCAGCTTGCTTTCTCCAAGCTGAACAAACCAAGTGACGTCAGCCACTCCTCCTAAGTCTTGCCCTTGAGATGTTTCACCATCTTGGTCGCCCTCCTCTGCACACACTCTAATAGTTTGATGTCCTTATACTGAGGTGCCCAAAACTGCACACAGTACTTGAGGGGGGCCACACAAGTACAGAGTAGAGTGGGACAATCGCCTCCCTTGATCAGCTAGCTATGCTGCACCCCAGGACAGGGTTGGCCCTTTTGGCTGCCAGGGCACACTGTTGACTCATACTCAACTTGCCATCAACCTGAACCCCCAGACCTCTTTCTGTGGGGCTGCTCTCTAGCCTCTCATCCCCCAATTTGTACTTATAACCAGGGTTACCACACCCCAGGTGCAGAATTCACCACTTGCTCTTGTTAAATTTCACATGTTTGGTGATTGCCCAGCTCTCTAGTCTATCCAGATCTCTCTGTAAAGCCTTTCTACCCTCAAGGGAGTCCACAGCTTCTCCTAATTTACTATCGTGGGCAAACTTAATGTGCATTTGATTCCTGCATCCAGATCATTTTTAAAATATTAAAGAGCGCTGGCCCCAAAATTGAGCCTTGGGGAATGCCACTGGTGACCGGCCAACTGCCTGATGTAACCCCATTTACTATAACCCTCTGAGTCTGACCCATCAGCCAGCTGCCCACCCAATATGTTATGGACTTGTCTAGCTGTGTGCTGGACAGTTCATCTAGAAGGATACTGGGAGAGACAGTGTAAAATCTTTGCTAAAATCCCAAATCACCCCATCTACTGGCTTCTCAACTAGATGGGTGACCTTGTCATGAAAGGGAATTAAGTTGGTTGAGCAGGGTTTTCCCCTCTGAACCCTTGCTGGCTGTGACCAATGACTGCATTGCCTCTCAAGTGTTTTTCAATAACTCCCAGAATAACCTTCTCCATAATTTCACCAGGCAGTGAAGTGAGGCTGACAGACCTGTAGTTACCAGGGTCTTCCTTCTTACCCTTTCTGAAAACTGGGACATTTGCCAGCTTCCAGTCAACTGGGACCTCTCCAGACTCCCAAGACCATTGAAAAAATAATGGAGAGAGGTCCTGCAATGACATTAGTCAGCTTTTTCAGTACCCTGGGATGAATCCCATTGGGCCCCACAGATTTATGTACATCCAGCTGGAGCAGCAAGTCTTGAAGAAGTTTGGGTCAGCTGGGAGTTTATCATCCCCCCAGTCACAGTCTTCCAACACAGGGCTCCAGGGCCCATCATCAGTCTTGAAGACAGAAGCGAAGAAGGCATTAAACGTCTCCGCTTTGTCTAAGTCCCTATTTGTGAGGTGACTGACTTTGTCAAGCAATGGACCAATGTTATCACTGAGTCTCCTTTTGCTATTAACATATTTAAAAAAGCCCTTTTTGTTGTCCTTCACCGTGCTGGCCAGCTTGAACTCTAATTGAGCTTTGTTCACATGAATTTTCTCCCTATAGTGGCAAGCAGCATCTCTGTAGTCCTCCCATGTCATATGTCCTTGCTTCCAAGGTCTGTACACCTCCCTTTTCTGCCTAAGGTCTAGAAGATCTCCACCTAGCCAAGCCAGCCTTCTGCCCCACTTGCTTGACTTCCAACACTTTGGAATTGCCTGCTTCTGTGCTCTTAAGAGATGGCTCTTAAAAAATGACCAGCATTCATGGACCCCAATATCTTCAAAAGCAGATTCCCAGGGGACTTCACTAACTAGCTCCTTCAGCAGCCCAAAATCTGCACTCCCCATATCCAAGGTTGAAGTTTTGCTGGCTGTTTTTCTCTTATCACCAATGATTTGAAACTCAACTACATCATGGTCACTGTGACCAAGACAGCCACCCATCACTACTTCATCCACAAGTCCCTTTGTTTACAAACAAAAAAATCGGGGGGGGGGGGGCACTTTCCTAGTCAGCTCCCCTAGTCAGCTCCCCTAGTACCTGCACCATGAAATAATCTTCAACATGCTTCAGAAATTTCCTGGACCTCTTTGTGTCCACTGTATGATATTCCCAGCTGATGTCTGGGAAGTTAAAATCACCCATAAGGACAAGGGCATTTGGTCTAGAGACATCCCTTAATTCCTTGTAGAATAAGTAATTGGTTCCATCGTTCTGGCTGGGTGGTCAATAGTAGACTCCCACAACAACATCCACTTTATTTGCTTTCCCCTTCATCCTTACCCAGAGGCTCTGAACCATGTCATCAACAACTGTAGGTGCCATACAGTCCAGCTGCTCCCTTACATATAGTGGCACCCCGCCACCTTGCCTGCCCTGCTTATCCCTCCTGAAGAGCCTATAACTGTCCATCACGGCACCCCAGCCACAGGACTCGTCCCACCAGGTTTTGTTTGTGCCAATGATGTTGTAGCTCTGGGACTGGGCCAAAGCTTCTAGCTCCTCATGTTTATCCCTCATGCTGCAAACGTCAGTATAAAGATATTTCAAATGCATTCCAGTGTACTCAGCACATTGTGGAGCAGACTGAAGGGCCTTGCTAGCACACCGTCCCTCAAACATTGGTCTGTCTCCTCCAGGCTTATGTCTAGCAAGCCTGGTTTTATCCCTTTCCCCCTTCAAATCTAGTTTAAAATTCTTTCAATGAGCCTTGCTAACTCCTGTGCAAAGATCCTTTTCCCCCTTTGAGACAGGTGTGCCCCATCTGTCACCAGTAGGCCTGGTGTCTTGTAGACCAACTCATGATTAAAAAAAAAAAAAACCAAAATTCTGCCAGTGACACTAGTTTCAGAGCCAGGTACTGCTTTGCTGGCTGTTCTTGTTTCTTTCCACATGATTCCCTGCAACTGGAAAGATACAGGATAACACTACTTGTGCTCCTGATCCCTTAACCAGTCATCCCAAGGCCCTGAAGTCTCTCTTGATTGCTCTTGGATTTCCTACTGCGACTTCATTGCTGCCTACCTGAAAAAATCAATAATAGATAATAATCCAAGGGCCATACGAGGGTAGGAAGTTTTCTCTTCACATCTTTAACCTGGGCCCCAGGGAGGCAGCAGGCTTCCCTAAGAATTGGGTCTGGTCTGCATATTGGGCCTTCTGTTCCCTTTAGAAGAGAGTCTCCTATGACAATGATGAATCTTTTTTTCTTTATGGAAGTGTTTTTGATGCAGAGTGTAAGCCGACTTAACCTTGGTGACACTTCAGACCTAGATGAACCCTCGTCCTCGTATTTGTTTGCTTCAACTTGCAGAGCCTCGTACCTGTTATGCAAGGGGACCTGGGAAGGTGGGGTAGTCACAGAGGAGACATGCTTCCTGCACCAGACAGGAACTTGTCACCATTCCCTCCTATGCCTTAACTCACTGTGTTCAGCCAGGCGGAGAGAGGATAGGGAACCCTCCATGTCATATGAACTGTCTAGTTGACAGGTCTGTCCCAGGGAAGGTAGAGTGCGGATCCAGTAGTCTGTCTCTCTCTCACACTCCCTGATACTCCTCACATCCTCACGAAGCTCTGTCACTAAGCAGAGGAGTTCCTCTACCTGGGCACACCTCCCACAGGTGTGCTCACTGCTGCCATCTGGTAATGACAGAGTAGGGCACACCCTGCCGCCTGGCACCTGGGTGGCATCATGTTCCCACTGGAGCTCTGTCTGGGAAGCTGCATCAGTCATAGCAGGTGCAGAGCTTAGAGAGGCCACGGCTTTCTACTGGGTGGATACCATTGCTCCCTAGTCGAGCTAGCAGAGCTACAGTTCCCTCCCTGTACACCCATCCATTCAAACTGCCGTGCAAACTGCCCCACTGTGCCCTGTTTGCCCACCCTGTTCATGGTGCTCCTGGTCACCAGTACTCCCCAGGGGCTTCTCTCATAGCTGGGGGGGCTTTGGCCATCCTTGCTCCTGGCCCCGGCCAGGTCCCGTCAGCTGCTGTAGCACAAGCTGCGGGCTCCCAGCAGGTCTCTCGGCTCCCCTGAGGTTTCCCTGGCTGAGGAAACCCCCTGCGCACTGTGTTAGATTGCTGTGCTGCAAATCATGCCAGCACCAGAGCTGCTCGCCTCAGCATCAATTTTATTACATGGAGATGATGTGCTAGGTTTAGATTAAAGTAATCATTAGTAAGGCCTCAACTCTGCTGTAAAAATAGCTAAAATTTTTTTTTTTCTCCTGCGTAAATAGTCTAAACCAATGCCTTTAACTTTGCATAGGATATTCCTCCTGGAAATAGTAAAGAACATCTGATTCTCAAAGCCTTCAGCACTCAATTAGCTGCTCCACTTCTCATCTCATACAAAGTACTGTACTTGCCATTGAAAGGTTTCATGGTATCGTGCTTCTACAGCAGTGCTTCTATTTCATAGCAACAAGAAAAAAAGGGAAAAACTGAGGAAAAAAGTGATTAAACAAGACAAAGCCCACACAAAAGAACTTGTATAACACAACAGGAAAAAGTCAAAAGGTATTAAGCACAATAAAGTTTCTTTGCAAACTTTATTTGCTGAATTCATTAGACACATAAGCAGTATAGTTAGTCTAGCCACTATGGCTTTGATGGCAGTGATGAAAAGTGAGTGGGTGAAATTACAGGCATTATCAGAGAAGACAGACAAGACTATTACCTACTACACAGTTTTACTTTAACAGCAAATGACTCACAAGTATACTTACTGTGACAAAGTCATGGATTTCCATATCTCTTCTATATTTGTATGCGTTAGCTCTCTGCGGAACACAAGTTTGCATGCTGGTACTTCCCCTATAGCTATACTGTGTCGCTTGTACCACATCTCAGAGTTCTGAAATCAGAAAAAAAGACTCTTCATTAACTGGTGACTTTTCAAGTATTAAACATTATAATACATTCATAGTACAGCATGCTCCCTATTACAAGTATTTTAAATATTCCTAACTCCCAGTAAAGTCTCCAGGATGGAAGTGAGTGTTTAGGTTTCACAGACACGCAGCACCTTTTCTCAGTTACGTAACTTGTCCAAAGCTGAAAAATTATGTGTGTCAAAATAGCCATTGAAGTCAGGAGTCAACAGCCTCTAGTCCTGTGTTCAGATCCTCTCCAAGATTAAAATCAGTTCAGCTCACTTGTTTTCAACTGCTACTCCAAGATTAAACATCTGCTTATGGAAAAATTATTGGAGAATTATTAGATCAGATATCAAAGACTGATATTTGTCCTTGTTCAGCCTTTACTGATCACAGCTAAACATTAAGTTCATTAGCAGGTTCTATACATGAAGAAAGTAAAAGCAAATAGTTACAACTGAAGACACCCATCAGATCTAGGCCACCTTTATAACATAATAAAGCAGAGAATGCAAGAGACTACTATCCTTTACTCAACCTTCACATCCAAGCTCGATGCTTGAAGATTGTCATCAATGTGTCAATGGATGGACATACAATACAGTTCATGTCAGCAGTGTAAGTTTAAAGGCAAACCTCCCAATCATTCCCAGTTCTTTGAATTATATCACAGAGCTGCCCTAAAGCACGTTAACAGTAATCCTTGTGATCACAACCAAATGATGAAATGCACTCCAGGAATGCATTTTAATTACTCCAAGCACTAATCATCTGTCATGCTGTGACACTAGACTAGAGTAGTTTGAAACATGTAGCACCCTCTGAAATTAGTGTCTGGTCTTCCACATCAGTGTTTCACAACACAGACCCACGCCCATCAATCCACACACAGACAGTAAGTGGTCTGATTGATGCTGGAGCAATTTAAGGTGCCACCACTTCCAGCTACCTGTCTACTTCACCATTGCAGTGGAAGCTACACCTTTCCATAAAAGAGCCAGCAGAAAGCAGCTTATTCCTTTGCCTCAGTTACTTCAACTTATGGTACACTATACTAACCAAAACTACCAATGAAAGAGATTTTGAGCTATGCCAGACTGTTTGCTGTTGTATCAGATTCAGATGTATATAGGCAGTGTTTTGAAAACTCTTATCAGGCCAGGATGCTTGGATGGAAATTTAGAGCAGACAGTTGGAGGCTGTAACAAGTCAAAATTGCAGCAGATACTTGCTCGGGAACTAAAATACTCTATTCTCTTTACTTGTCTTTGGCATTATCTTTTCTTTTTTCCCTCTTAATCTTCTATCAACTATTGAAGTTCTAAGGACTATGTTTTTCCTCTTCAGAAGCCTGCTGTACATGAAAGGTGCACTTGATCTGCACATAAGTAATTGGATTACAAATACGGAATAACCATTCATTCAGGACCTCTAGATGTCCAGCAAAATGGTAGGAGCTACTTTTCCAGACTGTTGGTCACCAAGAAATCCAAGGTTAGTGTCCTCCACTGATAAGCATTAATGAAAAGGCCAAAATTATCAAAGAAGTCCCCAGAGCTCACAAAATACGAGAAAACTCAGAGAAGATACACTGGAGGAAGGGTTTAGAATATACACAACGACAGAAGCCTAGGCTTTTAAGATGCCCAGGTGGCAAGAGTTGATACAATTTTGCTTTACTAATAAAAGCAACAGTTTTTTCAACAACTTTACAAAGGCTGGATCAATCCAGGTAAGTATGTGGCAAGATTCTCCAAGCTCACAAAGGATAACAATGAAACCAAGACCGCTTCTCCTTAGCCACAATATATTCCTTATGAAAAAGGAAATTGAATCACTGACATCATCATAGCAGCTAGGAAGGCAGTAATACTGTATCTATTCTTCTACATGAAATGTCTGAATAAGAGTTACAGTGTAAGTGACAGTAAAGTAACTAATTTTTGTTTTGTAGTATAGTAAATGCCCTATTGGAATTTGAGCAAACTGGAACGCAAGCATACTGGCAAATACAGCCATGCTGAACTTAGGATGCTCAGGACTGAGCATCTGTAGCAGAAAGAACACTCAAAGCCAAAATCCAGCCAACAAATCATTAAGAACAACTTTACTTCACATAAGTTTAAAATAGAAGTATTTTGCATTTAATTTTGTAACCAAATATTTTGTGCCACTACAAAGAGATCATTAGTTCAGTTTTGCTTTCCAAATATGCTTATGGCTGGGGAAATGAAAACTGGATATCTTACCATTGTGACTGATTTCACTGGGATGTGTTCTTGGGAAGTGCCAGCCTTCGGTTCATTCCAGTCTGGAAATTTAATTACTTCCTTTCCACATGAAGGTTTCTTTGGATATGGCTTCAGCGGTGAAGAAGGAGGAAATCTACAATTAGAGAATACTTTTAATGCCTCTGAACTCCACCCTATTCCATAATCACCAGTGCAAAACCGTAGTAGGCCTTCACATGCAAAAATACAAAAAATGCCTTGGATGTTCACAGTGTGACTTAGTTGCCTGAAGACTGGTGTTGAGTGACACATAAAACATCCTAAAGTGTCTTGTTCGGCCTCCATCTGCTGCTCCAGAACAGTTCAGGTCCTTTGTACCTCCCATGACATAGCTGAGCCGTGGGTGACTGTCTGATATCCCAGAGCATCTCAAGTAACACCAGCTGTCTATGTACAGACAACTGACTCAGGTCTTCACCGGATGTTGATTCTGCTGAAAAAGCTGTGGGTAGAGTTTCCCCATGCTAAGTGCACTGCTAGCATGCATCTCCTAAAGCAAAGCTACATAACTAAGTCACATGACTAATGCTTGGATTTAGTGCGCACGCAAGTGTCCACAAGAAGTTTTGTCAACATTACCAAGTACTTCTGTGTTTACATGTTTTCTGTGCGAAGATCATATCCTGCAGTTCTTTTCTGGAGTTTTTTTCCAGCTTGTTGTGCAGGAAACTCGTTCACTTTTTAAGGCATTTCAAGAAGTGCTTTGAAGAAAATAGCAGAAATAAACCCTAAGCTAGACCTTGCAGAAAACAGGGAAAACAAACTATCCCAGATCACAGTCAGCTCATTCACATCTCCAGCTTGACCAGTATTAAACTACTGCCAAACCTAGGCCAGAGCATGTACAAAGGAGTTAATGGCAGCACATCAGAAAGACAAATCAGTTTGATGGCAACTTGTCATCAGACTGGCCCACATCAGATCTTGTTTACCTGCACTCCTAGGTTTTAGATGTGGAGATTCCTCATGCTTCAAGAAATTGCTTCAGTCTCACTTACTCTTTTAATCAGAATGTAAAAGACAGTTATGTCTGTGACCACGCAACAAGAGCTTGTACACTGCTGGGTAGCATGCGTTTATATCCTACCAAAATGATTCTCATGCTCAAGAAATCCTCAAGATTTCTCTAAAACTTCACCCCATACTCTCAAGGCAATTTCAGCATTTAATTAGTTTTCAAATTTGTTTTGTGTTGCAGACTTGTTAGTCCAGTAGTGTTACGCTGCATGGCTTAAACACATTGCAGTTTTGACCATACACACTGAGCCCATTTGGCATATTCTACAATGCTCTTCAACAGAATATCTGCAACACAGAGAGATATCACTTCCTTCAGACAAACCCTGATGAGAAGTAATAAGCACCTCACACTAATCCTGCAAGAGCTTTTAAAGTAACCCAGATTACACTGCAGATGTTCAGCTGTTGAATGTTCTCAACTATTTTTCAGCTATTCATTATTTCTTAGAGTTTATTGTTAAAACACCTGCAGCCTTTTTTTCCTTTGCCTTACAGTATTCTCAACAGTTCCCTGTTTCCCCTCCAGTTCATCACAATTTTTAGCTTTATGTCATTTGCTGCCCTGATTCTCAACAAACCAGTAAATGAATGAGTTCTTACAAGCAGAAAAAGGAGGGGCATTCCCCTTTTTCAGGTAGCATTACAGCAAGATTGAGATAGAGTCAAGTTTTTGGATTAACAACGAAAAGCCTCTGATTTTATGATGAACAGAATAATGTTACCTAAAGCTAACAACTGAGGAGGATTTCAAGACTGACATGTCAAGATGAGCATGGTTCACAGCCAGCAGCACTAGTTTTAGTTTATACAAGGAAGAAATAGAGATACCCGTTTGTGTCCAGGGCAATGGATAGACAACAGGGTCAATAAAATTGGTATCAATGGCCTAACAAGTACCACAGCTGAATTCCCAGAAACTTACTAGCAATGCAAGCGTACTAACACTTTTGCTTTTAATACAATTGCTTCAATTCCAAAAAACGTAAAGCCTGACAGTTTCCAAAACTGTAACTTCTCATTCATTATCATAGACTGTACTAAGCCAGTAAGTCCGGACACACAGGCAGTCTTTGCTATTTTTAGAAGCCACACTACTTCTCACTTTCACATTTCACATGTCTCTTTTGCATGCTCTGTGGAGTGAAAAAGAGCAGAAAACTACACTTACATGTGAAGTTAATGAATGACACAGCTGTGCATCACAGCGTACAGTAACAGTAAATTAAGACAGGAATTCATAGGAAAAGGTATGAAGCATATCAAGGTTTCTAGAGTAAGCACTGTAAGTGGAATTAAAAGCGACTTGTACTGCTACCTGTATCAACACGGTGAGAAACGTATTTACAACGTAATATTAGGAAAGTCCACCAGATGGAGCTGACAGGACACGAAATACGTGAATAAAGGCAGGCTGGAAAACCGATGTTTGGCTCCATATACAGGATAAAAGCATGTTTTAAAACTTAAAGCCCAAACACTAAAACCATGAGTAGCACACAGTCTATTTATGCACCAAGACCCGTGGGAAAAAGCTGGCTCCAATTCAAGATGCATGAAAATTATGCAGTTTTAGTAGAAAAACTGTTCAATTAGGAACTTAGAATGGAAGGTGAGGTCAGAAGATCATTAAGATAGCTGTAACAGAAGAGCTCTCTTGTCTGATAGCAGATCATTACGCAGAACACATAGAAAGTGAAAAGCACAGAAATATTTCACCCAACCAATTTCCACAGCCTGCAGCTCAGGAAAGTCATGGCTGAAAATACAGATGGGGAAAGAACAAAATAATTTGAATGTGTCACTATGACAATGCAAAATAAACAAACAAAAAAACCACCACCACACAAACACAACAAACCCAAACCAAAGAGATATAGCATACCAGTGGTTACCAAAACCCGTGTTTAATCTTTAAGTACTTAACACCTATGGCACCGGTGAAAAAAACCACAGGTAGTGCTGTACTAAAAAGAATAGACAGAGCAGGACTGGGCTAGGAACACACCAAACCAATAACACACCTACCACCTTATGCTGTACTAACACCTAACTGTTTTTCTAACTGTTTAAACAAGTAAAAAGCCCACTCCATACCACTCTTTTACATTTAACCTTCTCTAAGCCAAAGTCAAGACCTAAGATCCTCTGAAGCTATTCCTGTCTTCCATGACTGTTTTCCAATCTGAACTAGTCGATGACTAGGTAAACTTTCACAGTATCTTGCCCTTCTACAGCAGCCATAAGCAGACAGCCAGAGAAGAATTCAAGAACGGAACAAGCATACATGATACTTCCTCAGCATCCTTTCCCAGCCTTCAGTCATGTTCAGCTCACAGACTACAGAGACACATATTGTTTTGAGATAATTAGCAACAGACTTTCTTGGGTGAGCTTCTCAAAATATTTTCAGATACAAGTCCTTTGATACACTAAGTCCTCCGAATTTGAGTCCCAAATTCTAAAATTTAACATTTTCCTTGATTAATTGTTATATGGATTTTCCCTTTACAGAGCTAACTTTGGAGAGAACATTCATTTTTTTACTCACCTTAAATTCCTTAAAATTTGTTCCATTAAAGCTGATTGAAATTGGTTTAACTTTTTTGGCAGGGAAGCTGTAGCATTCAGTATCGTTTCCTTCAGAAGGCACACTAAAAAACAACTACTACTTTTACTGAAAGATATCATGCAGTATCATAAAGAACAAGTTGAATTGATGCTAATTTGTTGCTGGAATAAAGCACAAATCTGATCCAATGTGACTGCAAATTAACTGAACTGCAGTGAAACAAGTTTAACATAAGCCACGGTTCTTTTATAAGAAAGTATCTCGACACAAGTTTGTTTATGACAAAGTAAAAGAATTACATCATAAGTACCTCCTACTTTTAAAGTACTCCATATTAAAGAATAAAATTAGGAGAGTAACGAACAACTTCACTTACAGAATAGGTGTTCAGCCTGGGCAGCAAAAAAGCTTAGGCACACTCTAAAAACAAACCAGTTAAGATCATAGAGCAAAATGAAAAACTGACTTCATCCACATCAAGTGGAAATTCAGTATTACATACATTTTCCCAAAAATAATATTAAGAAATCATTACCAACAAATTAATACATAATCTTTATTTAAGTATATAATAATAGGTAGAGTAAGTAGAAACATATCATTATTGCTGACCTATTTTCTCTATTGGTCTGCATGAAGAGAGTTCCCATTTCCTCAGAAGACTGACCATGATATACGTTACATATCCATACTTAAGGCAATGGTCATTTTTACATTACTTTTTCACTGAACCAGACACTACAAGATGGTACAAATTCAGAACCTGCAACTTCTGGACACCCAAACCTTAACTGAGGCCACAAGAGCTCAAAGAACCATTAATGCTAAGCTTTCATTACAAGGAAAATTCTTTTCCTCTGTGAACAAGCCACCTTCTGAGAGGGTAAACCAGCATAAGTAAGCAAACATCCTTGAGGATGAGAGAATAAAACTTCATCTCTCTTAAGAAAATTTCAATCTACAACCCATAGAATATAGAAAAACGTTACATCATGAATGACTTAAATTCAGAAGGCCTTTCTCTTGTCTTAGAAGGAGTAGAAATAGCATCCGAAATAGTGAGGGGGTTGGGTGAGAGAGAGAACAACTGCAGCTGGATGCTCAAGGGTATCCTCACTTCCATCCATGTCTTCCTGATATACACTCTTCCAACACTGACAGACCTGATGTCTACCAACAGCAAACAGAACTTGCGACCTTGTAAAAGCTGCAAAAGCTTTTGCTAGTGTTCATAGAATGTAACTGAGTAAAAGTGCCCTTCAAAAATATTAAAAAAAAAACAAGCAAAAAAAAAAAACAACTCAAAGCAAGCTAAACATTAAATCATGACAGTTGCCTATCACTAAAGAAAATAAAGTCTTTAAAAGGAAGGGGGGGAAGACACATAAACACTTTTTCAAAAGCATTCTACAAAAACATTTGTAAGACCAATGCGCAAGAGTCATTACTCCCTGTTTCCAACACCCCAAATTTTTCAGTCACCGTATATAGTTTTACCTATATAAATGGCCATCATCTTGAAAGTCCTCTTTGCCCCATCTTCCTTTAATATCTTCAATAACGTGATTTTTCAGGAATTTTTTAAGCAGCTTAACTGTTTGGTTGCGAGTCACTTCTGGGCCAAAGTTTTGATTAGAGCCAAGCAGTTCGTGTAAACAGTCCACTGCCTCCGAGGCTTTGAAGCAACGCTCGTAGCTTTTGAAGTGACACCGATGCTTCCGTAAAGGCATCCCAGCACGAAAAAGTTCTATTATCTCGTTCCACTAGGGAAGAGGAACAAAGAAAACCGTTACGGGAGCTCTTCCCCTTGAAGCGTTTTAGTTGTACAAAGCGAGACCAGATTGCAGCCAGATCTTAATGCAGAACTACGTACTTTTTGGATCACTTGGCGTTTACGAGCACACCAAAACTGAAAACAATGATTTAAACAGTTGAGGTCTGAGAACGAACACCAGGTTTCAGAATCTGAAAGATCTAGAGCCCCATACTACCTACAGCTCTACAGATACAGCTTTCACCACCCCCACACCCCACACACCCCCCCCGGGCTTTTATCCTGACAAAAGGCTGGACTAACGCTCCGCTCCAGCCGCCCCGCACACGCTCAGCGTGGGGAGCACCAACACCCGGACGGCGTTGGGGGCCGCCCCGCCGGCTCCCGACGGGGGACGGGCTGCCGGGGACGAGCCCAGGGACCGCCCGGGGTGGCGGCGCTCGGCCGTCAGGCCGCAGAGGCCCGGAGAGCGGGGCAGGCCTGGGCGGCCAGGCCGCCTCAAGGCAGCCGGCCGGTACCCAGGAGAGCCGCCATCAGGCACGGAGGCCCCACCCGGAGCAGGTAAGGCTACCGAAGGGGCAAAGGCGGGGTCGGGGCACCCCAGTCCGGGGCACTCACCAGCCGGGTGGCGCGGTAGGGCCCGGGCCCGACGAGCCTCGGCTCCATGGACGCGGCCGGCCCTCGCCGTCTCCACGGAAACCGGCAGCCGCACGAGCCGCGCCGCGCCCGCCGACCGTTTGAATCCGAGCCCGAGAGGCGCTGCCTTCGCCTATTGGGCGGCGGCGGCCGCACGTGACGCGCCGCGCCGCCCTTGATTGGCGGGGTAGGGGGGCCCCCGCCGCCGCCACCGCCCCCCGCCGCCAGCCCTCCCCCTGGCCGGCCACGGCGGGGGGCGGGGAGGAGGCCCGCCTGCCCCCCAGCCGCACCCCCGGCCTCTCCGCCTCCGCGGGCTCGGGGGCCGCGCCGCTGACAGGCCTCCACGCGAGCCCACGCTCCTCGGCCGGAGGGCGGGCCGTGGGACGGCGGGCGGCAGGGAGGAACGCCGCGGGACGCGACTAGGCCCCGGAGGAGTACCGGCGGGGAGAGGGGACCCCGCCCGGGCAGGCAGAGCGAGAAGGTCCCGTCTCCGCCGGGGCGTTCTGTCTTCCCGGAAGACACCTGACGTAAGTTTTAAAAGAGAACACTGGCTACGTGCTGCTCTTCGTCCTTCCTCAGTCAGTAAAGCGGCTCAGGCTTAGGTTTGGAGAACCGTCAAACCACATCCGTGAAATATTGATGAAGAGAACACAACCTTTTCATTCATCTACTACCACCACCCCCCCAAAAAAAACCAAAAAAAAACCACAACCCCCCCCAAAAACAAAAAAGCAAAAAAAACCCACAAAACAAAAACAAACAAACAAAAAAATAACAAAAAAACAACAAAAAACAAAAACAAACCAAAAAAAACACAAAAAAAAAAACCAAACAAAAAAACACCAAAAAACCAAAACAACAACAACAAAAAAACCAACCCCCCCCAAAAACAAACAAAAAAAACAAAAAACCCAAAAAACCACCAAAACTACAAAAACAAAAACAAGAAAAACAAACCCCCCCAAAAACCCCCAAAACCCCCAAAAAACACAAAAAAAAACAAACAAAAAAAACCCACAACAAACCCAACCAAAACAACAACAAAAAACCCAAACCCACTCCAATTTTCAGGACTCAGTTTCTTAGGAGAGCAGTAGCTAGTAACACTAGTGCTTCTCCTCCACCAAATCCAAGGAACACAAAATTTCAACACCATTCCCCTCATTAACAGTAAGCATTCACTGTAACCTTAATGATTTTGCTGACTTGCACTCCCCTCTTTCTAGCATAACTCAAATGTATAATGCACTTCAGCACGTAAGATGCACAATTTTTAGGCAGGAAAAAAATGCAGCTGTCCAGATCAAGACAGTGTGATTCTCACAGCCTGCAACATTGTGCATACAAGGATGGGGTTTAATAACATTTTGTACTAATGTTATTAGGATAGTTACGCTATATGCAACCTCTTAGGATACATTCACACAACTCACTGAAAAAAATGCATTTTCTTTCTCCAAATGCTTCATAACTTGCAGAAAACTAAACCCGCATGCAAGAAATTACGTAGTAGGAATCTGAAATGGCACTTGCTGACAGCCCACTGAATGATAAGCATCTCCAGTTTCTGCTCCTGCTTATTAATTCTTAATCTCAAACAACTGACTCCAGAGGCAGTTGGCTACTGTACAACTGCTAGACTTGGAAGTTTTTCCTGGCTCCTTTCTGTTCAGCACCTGCCCATGCGCAGAGCTGCTTAGTTTTGACCATGTATACTCTGAGCTCCTACTTAAAAGCCCAAGGGAGTTCAAAGAATCAGTTGCAGACCTACATCCCAAGCCAACAAACAAGTACCTGACCCCTCACACACAGCTGCAGGATGCATTCCTCCATGCACATTTTTGGGGCGGAGGGGGGATAACTGCAAAATGGGAGGCCAGAATGACAACTTCCCCTACCAGCATAGGAGTCATCTGCAGGACTGGAGAATAATGCCTACTTTCCTCCAGAAGAAGCTGAGGGTAGCATCATCCAGCTTAAGCCACAGACTAGCTACAACAGTCTTTCGCCAAAAGGCCTGTGTTTCCCAAACACGTTTGAGCCCACAGGCTCAAGAAAGCCTAAATTAACCAAATTGTCCCACTTTCTTCATCAGTACTTAGTTAATAAATTATTATATAAAAAATAGGCACCATTCAAGCTTTAAAAATCAGAGGCAAATCTTTTCCAGCTGTTTGAAAAAACAGCAATAGGTCTCTGTCCTTAGGAAATGACCCCCTACTCTGGAAGCCAAGGACATACACACAAGCTGGAGGCTGGCAGGATTTGAAACTTAAGAGTCAGTGATTGCATTTCCCACTCAAAATGTGTGTGGCCCTGATCAGCACCCTGGCTGTCTTGGATTCTGTGCTAAAGCACCTCTCCACATGCACTGCCAGGGAGCCAAAACCCAGCACTGAGGATTCTAGGATGAAGCATTTAAAATTCAGGGGTTGCAATATGCATCTCAAGCCATCCAAATCCCTTCTGGGATTTAACTTCAATCTGCCATCACAGTTGATAGCTACAGGGATTAAATAGTGGAAAGATAAATTATTTTTTTTTATTTGTTTTATAAAGAAGACTTGTATGTAATCTCATAAAAAATAATTTGCAACTCATGTCCAAGATAAATTCTTTTAGCATTAACAATGCACCATAAATGTCAGTATTCCCATAAAAGTATTCAGGTAACAAAACTTACTTTCTTGGAATGGTACAACAGGGAGGCAATTAAACCTGCCCCAAAGTTTGGGGTATTTGAAATTCCCACAGATCAGATCAAGCACAAAACAAGTATCATGAGCTTCTTTTCCGTTAGTAGTAAACATAACAGAGAACAGTACTTTTAAAGGTAACATTAATTGAAACACCTTTAACTCCTCGTTTACAGGTCTGTTGCATGCACCAATTCCTTAATAAGCTCATACAGTACAAATGCAGCTTGCATACAAATAGCTAGGTCCTTCGATTTCCATACATGTGTGACCCTAACAACTGCCTAACCACGGAAAACAACATAGTGGTTAATTCTACATGGACTGGAGTCCTGCCCAGTCACCCCTGCCTGCCCCACACTCAGCAGCTCAGAGAACAGCACATATCCTTTTGCCTAGTTCTGGAGAAGGTAACTGGTGCTGTTAATGGAGAAACTTTAACCTTAAGTTGTTAAAGACAAACAAAAACAATCATGAAAAAAAAAAAAAACAAGAGAAAAACTTTCTAGGCATGTATTTCAATAGATAATGAAAATGGAAGAAAATAGAGCACAGTATCATCATGCTAGGTGACATTTTGGCTTCAATCAAAAAATATTTTTTTAAAACTTATTTGAGGACTAAGATTTTGACTATTGAATTACAAGATTCCCCCCCCCCTTCCTAAACAGCCTAGGCTACCAATATCAAAATATATCCATGGATACATTGAATAATAAGTATATTAGGCTACTTTGGTGAACAAATCAATAAGATGTTTTGATCATTACACTACAAGACAGTTTGGATAATCCTCAAATTAGTAGGTTTCCAACATTCAGAATAACGTTCAAGTGAGTAGAACATGGAATTAAGTTATCTTAGTAAAAGATAGCTTATCCAAAAATCTGTGATCTTCAAATGAAACACCATACCTTGACAGATTAGCATCCATTCCTTTCTTTAAAGTAATATAGTTTGTAAACACATGTAACAAAGTTTATGTATTAACTATATTAGTAATAAGCTTCAGATTCTATAAACAGTACTTATTGAAGATTCATTCTTTTAATAAAATACCACTGACAGTCTCAGCAATTTATAACATTTAAAGTGAAGTAATTTTTTCCCCCTTAGTGTTCGAAGTACTCAGTACTTGTCATACACATTTTAAATTTCCCAGTGAATATCTTTATTTCCATGCACCTTCTAGATAAGAGATCATCTATCCATTGATTTCTTACAGGATAGACATGAACAAGTTGTTGAAAAAATGCCTTTTTTTCTTTTAATCAGAGATCCATGCTGCTCCCCCCGCCCCCCAAATTCTGAATCCCAAATAACTTACGGTAAAAATACAAACTCTGTTTTGGAAGAAAACATATAAAATATACACCATGTAGTGTGTGCACCTAAATATCTTGATTGTCAAGTAGTGCAAGCTTCCACTTTGACATACACACTTTTTTGGTTTTAGAGACAAGAGTTTGTTTCACTGATCTTTGCTAATCCCATTTCTTGCCATCTTTGGTAGCCTTTGTCCCTTTGTGTAAGCGTGGTACCAGAAGTGGAGGAACAAGACTAAAAACATAGAGCCATACAGCCAAATAATAAACATGAAAATTGGGTACTGGTACGGACAATCA
Organism: Buteo buteo; assembly: GCF_964188355.1. Taxonomy (NCBI): domain Eukaryota; kingdom Metazoa; phylum Chordata; class Aves; order Accipitriformes; family Accipitridae; genus Buteo; species Buteo buteo. The sequence goes on from NC_134204.1 coordinate 22,124,141, forward strand.
TCCATGATGTAGATTTGTCCTATATGGGCTGTAATCATAATAAACTGGACCTGCAGGAAAAAGGTGAAGAAAAGAAATACTTTTAAAATAAATGACAAACTTACTACAGAAGTTTAAAAAGATTCAGCATAACTTGCATACAACAAGCAACAGAAAGCAGGGGTGGGGGGTGCCTTTTTAAAGTGACATAGATGCACCCTTAGAGCCCCTCTCCCAAAATGTTACTCCACTGAAAAACACTTTCAGAGTAAAGAAAGAGAAGTCCTGGGACAAACTGAATTACAAGCAGCACTGGGAAACCCATAGGAGGAGAATGGGAGTCTGCCCTGGACAGTTCAGAGAAGAAACGAGGCAGACAGTGTTTGACCAGTGACAAGTGGGAGACTCATTTAGAAAAATTAGCCAGAAAAAAAAAAGGCAACCATTATAGGATTGTTGAACATGAATTCCCACCTTCCCCCAACACTAGCATGTAACACAAACATCTGTAGGTCCCCAAAACCAATTTAATGGAGGATTCAAATAAATAAATACATAAATTTCCATGTGACCTCCAAGTTAATAATCCACTGGTAGTGCCTCTGAGACAAAAAGACTTTCAGTTAGTCATATATATTCAAGCTAAATTGTTCAGTTACATACAGTCACATGAACTATTAACACCAGACCTGGTGGAAGCAGCCAGCCATGGCTGCTTCTCCCTGCTCCTTTCCCTCCTCCATCAGCACCCTTGCTCAGGCCAAACTAATTGTTTAGCCAGAAGCTGAATTTCAAAAATTCAGCTATTAAAAAAGCTGGGCATGAAAAAGCACCCAGAGCAATAACATTTTGAAAGTGATCTAAGGCTAATAGAACACTTAATGTAATTACTGCAAGAGTGTTTTTTAATGCTCTGAGAGAGGGGTAAATTCTCTAAACATATGAAACTCAAAACTATACTCTAAACATTCTCTAAACTGTGAAATAACAGACATGAAATTCTAAGGAAATACTTCTTTTTCCCTTTCTGTACAATAATTATGTCTTCTTGGTGTAAACTTACATTCTTATCTTTTTACACAGGCAATGAGTTTGGCAAATGTATTTACGAAGTACTGCATAACTGAAAAGCTCATGTGTCTAGTTCTGTGATTACTGTGAACACTGAAGTCAGTGGATTTAAGTATATAACTGAGGGCAGCTCACAACTTTTGTTTTACTCAATTAAAACATGACTAAACCTTGTACCAACTGTCAGCTACACACATGAATGTAAACTAAAAGTACAAATGTATTGCATTAAGTCTGTGTTAGCCACAATCAGCTTTCTGAGAGGTGTTTATGTCAAACAAAGTTACTCACAAGTTGTATACTTGTCATGTATTTTTTCCACCACAAATATTTGTGATAGGCTGGTCCCAAAGAACAGATTCCATAATAAGTGTACATGACAACATGGACAATACAGTTCAGCAAAGCATGAAATGTTCCTAAACCACCTGCAGAAAAACAAAACATAGTAGTATTATTGCATCAGGTATTTAAAAAGCCACCTCATGTCCTAGTAGTTTGTTTTGACTCAGGGTAGAAAAAACATGTACCACAAAACCTACAGACTTTGATTAACCCTCAAGGTATTTAACCTGAATTGGGTTGACACCAATTCTGAGGAGTCATACCAGTTTCCTTTCTCAGAAAAGGCTTATCTAATCATTTCCAAAACAGCAATAAAACCTAGCTGATCTAATTACCTGTGAAAGGTTTTAGTGGAATTTTGTTCTTTGGGTTCATTTATTATTTTTTCATAAAATATATACGTGATAGAGATGCAGAGAATTTAGTAGAAACAGTGTTCCTCCTGTTTTATACCTCTTTTCTAGACTTCATGGTGAACTTTGCAAAGCTCTGGAAGATAAGGAATAATTCTCTCCCCAACACAGATTTCCAGATTCCCAGGGAAAGAATCACATTTTCAGATAGTAAGTTTTTGGAATCATGACCTAAGTGAGGGTCTCACAAATCCATCATCCATGTCAAAAGCATACTCACAGTGAAAAGGAAATTTAAGGCCAAGTAGCCCCATTTGGGGCAAACTCATGACTGAAACTGGTAAGATAGAAACATTTCACAAAGCAAGTAAGGAAATATTCCCTTTTCCATTGGATCAGCTATGGCATTAGATGATTCTGCTCAACGTAATTTTAATTTTAATGAACACAAGAAATTATAGGTAAAAATGATCCAAGAAGTGGCAGACAGCAAAGTATTAAGAGAAATATGAACATGACAATAGTGAGCATCAGGAAGAAAAGAAGATGACAAAAGCAGACATTTGGTGAGAAAAAGCCAATTTTCCATTAAGAATCATTCAAGTTAAAAATAAAACTTATTTTGTGATTTTAGTAGCTCACACTAATCTTCCAGCTTGATAGATCATAACTCCTGCAGCTGTGATTGCAAACTTTCTTTGAAACTTGGCTATTTGTATTTTTTAAAATAATTTGAGTGTTCTTACAGTTCAAACATACATACTTTTCTTGGCTTGCACAGTGAATATTCAGAAGAAAAAATAAATAGTTAAAGCAGAGAAAAAAGAAAAAACGACCTCATCAACAGTACAAAAATATGCTGCAAAAAGCAGGACCATACATAAGCACCATTTTACAATTCCCTGTTTATGTCAGATCAGAGAAGAATCAGCATCTCCATTCAAACCCGTTGGGTTTTTTACAGATTGAAAACTTGATCAGTGCCACTACTTAGAAGGATAGACAGTGATGAGCAGCAGGACTGAAATTCTTGGAAAAAAAATTTAAGTTTTCAAACAGAACAATATTTGGAAAGATTAGGGTAAAGATAAGCAATGGAGTTGTAGGGATAAACACAGTTCTTCATGAATATGAGGGACTATTATTAGCAGAGGACAAAACTGTTCTTACACACTTTGCTGGAAGTATTTGTCAAATTATCACATGGGAAATTTGAATCTGATGTAAAATCAGAAGCTTGTAGCCGGTATAATGATCCGATGTCCAGATAAGAGGCAGAAAGTTAATCATCTATAAATGTAAACTTTTCAAGGTTGAAGAGGAGGGACTGTTAGTTGCTGGGCTTGTTGGTTGGGGTTTTTTTTGCAATCTATGAACATACTGAACCGTATGCTGAGAAAACTATTCACAGTTTCATCATTAACAACATTTAAGAAATACATGGTCAAAACACCAGTTTCCTAATAACAGAAACTCAACAAATACAGCAGAAATATATCCTTTTATACACTAGGAAAATCTGCACACTGGACACGTTCAAAAGATCCCATCTACAAATTTTCTGGACTGCTTCCAGGTCTTATTTTTGTATTCATAAAACAGGCACTAACAAATCAGATTTAATAAGCAGTGGTTTTCTTCAGCAATTTGTCACTGATTTTCTGGGAGAAAAAAACATACCAGATAACATGAGTGAAGAAACATGTACAAAACATCCCCTACTTCTCAGTAGAAACTCCTAAAAAAACCCCACACCCTCCTAGAGATCGACTACTAAATGACAGTGCACTTCTCCACTCTGTGCTTATCAGGCTATTCTCATGGCCAACTATATTTATTAGTGGTTCACACTAATAATATAGCATAGGAAGACACATGCATAGACACAAATAGCAGGAAAAGAGAAAGTGAAGGTAAGCAAGAAGAGGACAAAGACTTTCAATTCAGTACAACTCAAGTAAGTTTCTGTAATAAGTAAGGTCCAGAAAAATATTCTGTAGTTTTGTGAAAGCCAAAGTATGAGATGTAAATAAACCCAATTATGCTACCTAAAGCCAGCAAAAATAACCGCAGCAAAGCCTGAAAGATTTCTTAAACAGGCAAAAAAAAAATGAGAACACAGTCCTCCCCTCCAACTCAGTTCTTACATTTCAGGGGGACAAATGGCTCGTCTGTCTCATACGTCTCCCCTAGCACTTCTGATTTTGCAGTCACATCTTTTTCACGTAATAATGCTCTTTGCTTATATACAGCGCTCTCCTCTCCACCTTCCCCCTCCGTGAGAAAACCAACACTGCACAAAACGCTGTCAAAAGGGAAAAATGAATACTCCCCCCCCAAAAAAATTATGGTGATCTCAGATGTTCCATGAAATACTGCAGACATCTAGATGTAAAAACATTGATGTTTGCAAAATTTTTAATTCTGTTCTTTAAATATTTTTGTCTAGTATAGTTAACTTTTACTACCAGAAGAAATGTACAACTTAAACTCTCTCTCCACTACCTGCAGCAAATTTGACTCCAAACCACCAGGTCCATGGCATGATGGAATGATGAAAGACATGCAGGAATGTAACTTGGTTGTTTTTCTTACGCAGCACGAAAAATATCTGAAACAGATTTTTAATGAACAGAATGTTACAGGAGATCATCAAGCTCAACATACAAAAAACTGTACACATCAGTGCTGGTTGCTCACAACTATACATTTAAAAATTCTTCACAATTGTAGTCTTGGGACAAGAAGGGAAACTGAGGCTCTGGATATGGAGATTAGTTTTTAAAAAAAATTAAACCAGTACATAAAATCCACCTGTGAAGTCTCAAAAGCCAGGGCAAGCTTTGAAAGCAAATGTCCAAGGCTGAGCCATCACCTCTGTGTGCAACAGACACCTTAAGACAGACTTGCTTGGGCTGAGAACTATCTAGAAGCATCAGATTTTAAGTCCCCTGAACTACTAACACAAGGCCATTTCAGAAAATTAACTGAAGGACTAGCAACAGATAGAGGCAATAGAAAATATTAAGTTAGAGAAATAGCTCTTTATTATGAACACTGACTTAGCTAACCTTGGAAAAAGGCAAAATTGGACAGAATATATGTAGGTATTCTTGTCAGGCCACATTTTAAAAAATAGACATCAAGGGAAGTGTTAAGGAAAAACAGAGCAAGAAAACTGTATAAGGAAAAGTCAGGTCACGCAAACGGTAGTATCAGATGGCAAGCAAATGAACACAGAAGAAAAGAAGTCTGGTGTGCCATGGAAAACATTTGGAAACAGCTGACTTAAATACAGCTAAGAAATTACTTTTGCAATAAAACCAAAAAGCTGCTGAGAAACACATACCTGGTCGGCTGGATTCAAACACAACAAATTTTTAAAAGAAGAATTTTTCGGGCCCAGGACTAATTAAAAAGGAGCAGTCTAACCAGCAGGTAGTAAAGGTAGAGGAGTAAACTTGTCAGGCTTTTCCAGTTTTAGCATTCCTGGCCCTTCCATTACCATTCCATTTGGCTCAGTCAGTAACATCTTCCAGTGTTGAATCATGAGTATTTGCAGATGAAAGTTAAATGGCTGACTTTGCTCGCTGGGTTTAGAACATCCTAACTGCTCATGAGTCAGCTCCTGAATCACCACTATCATGCCTATTCACACTATTGTGTGAATAGGGCAAATGAAATCAAAGCTGATTCCAACACTCAGAAGCTGGTTTGAAAATAGCTAAACCACTCCCACTAGGTGTTGGTCTCAGGAAGAGGTGATGGCAGATGGCTGCTGGTGGTGAGCAAGGTCTGCATTCTGCTTCAATGCATTGCTGCTCAGACTTTCTTTGAAACAGGTTAGAGTGCCAGCCTGATATGAAACACATCTATAGTCATGACCCCCAAGGCATACACAGGAATTTAGAGCAGGTAGATATGGCAATTTATGTTGCATTCAGAGCTGCTGATGCAAATATTCCAAACATGGAAGATAAAATCTGAAGATGACGTGGATAACAAATTCAGCATGATCAACACTGGTTTTTATCTACAGTGTTGAGACAAGCATTGCCATAGCACAACAGGTCAGTGTATTCAGCTGTTAAACAGACAAGTTATCAGGGCTTCCTAAATTTTTAAAGGTGTGTTCCCTCATTAACGTTTTTCCTGATAATCAAGGAATGACAGTGTAATGGGACAATAAGATGAGAGGCAATAATAAGGGTAAACACCTTGATGGTATTCCAATAACTGAAGATTGAAGGGCTAAATAAAAAGCAGTTTATGCCCCCAGCTTCCAACAGCAGTGTTTCCTCTTCTGTGAAAAGGAGACATCACTACTTCTTTTATTAGGCTACAAATACTTACAGTGTCTAATAATTCAATGAACTTGGAAAAGTAGTAAAGCCAACAAGTTCGTACCATCTGCAAGAGTAAAAAACAGAAATTGTCAAATCATAATAGTCATAAATAAAACTAAGCAGCTGCAGGAAAAGTAAGTAATTATATAAGGGAAAGTACTGGGATGGGTAAGTGGTGTCACAAGATTTACAGAAATATTTAAATGTATGGTTTGTTTAGTTTTTCTTTAAAAACACAAAACATATTTTAATCCTGGAGAAATTTTACAACCAAGAAGAACAAGCCAACAAATATGTTGCCTCTTTCTTTCTCCCAAACAATCACCCCCTCCAGTTAACTCACATGGTCTACATTATGCAAGCAGGTATTTCCATTTAGTGCATTCCACCCTACAGCCATGCATTTGGTTGTTCAAAAAGCATTTCTAAAAATAAAGTCAGTGTAACATAACAATTTGGCTTTCTGTTTGGCAACTTACTCTTAGAGCTGTAGGTGACCTCGAGTAGTCAACGATATCGCACCGGAATGAGTAACCTGTGGCCCAACCCGACATAAGAAACTGGAGCAAAAAAAAGGGAAAGGGCAAAGCTTTACTTTATGTCTTTTAAAAAATTGATTAATTTCGGATTACTTTCACAATCACTAAGCAGGAGGGGAAAACAATATTAAAAACTTGTTGAATCAGCAACCTTGTCAATCATCTACTTCTGTGTCGGCTAGCTACCACAAAATACTTTGCCGTTGCAGATTAATTAATTTCTAATTCCAGGACCACACCTATAGAAAAGAACTTTCTTCCTACACCCATTATTTCAGCATTAGTAACCAAAGAGGAGAAACAGCTGCATCTCAAAAATAATGTTAAAAAACCAACTTATTGGGTAAATCCAACCACAAAAACAAATCAAACATTTTGAAATTCAAAAATCACAGCCAACCATCTTAATACTAAAAAGAAACAACACAGCATCTTAATACTGAAAGAAAACCAGCACAACAGAAGAATATGGCTTAATTTCATTAAAGACAAGGAACAAATCAATAAATTTTATTTAGTTAAACTGCATGATTCAATTAGTCTTCAACCGATATGAGCAATGAGAAGCTAGGGTTTTACAATCGAGAGCACATGCATGACCAAAGGACTGTACATAACAAATACAATTTAATCTCTTCTCTTGGAATATATTAAAGCTTGGACAAGAGCAACATTGTTAATATTACACTTGGCCCATTCCCCTGCCAGCCACTAGGCCTACTGTATCTTATATCTGTTTATAAAGTGCTTCTCAACCATTCATCATCATCATCCACTCACACACAATAGGAGGTTCAGCTCTTTTAAATGGACTAAAACCCTTCCATCTGTTAACTTCCTAAAAGAATTGCTTAAATTCTTCTATTGCTTAAATAAAACAAGATTTGAAACACCACCAAGACTGCACAATACTAAAGCACCCACCAAATGGCTTGGTTCCAAAGAGGGAAAGAATCAACTTTTTGCTGAGCACTAGACAATAGCAGAAATTCAATCTGTTGCCCTCTACCCATGCATTCTTTCATGAAATTGTAACATGGAAGTCTTGACAGCAGATTAATTGAATACTGTGTTAGTGTCAGACACTAACAGAAGTTTAATTTTTTTTTTTTGTTTCCAGGGGTTATAACCAAAACCAAACTTGGCACCAAATCAGAAAAGGAAGTTTGGCGATTTTTCAAAACAAAGTCTAAATAGCAAATGCGTGCACCTTGCCCACTGCTTTCCACACAACAGTCATGACACAAAGTAGCTGCTGCTGCCGTGCCTTTAGAGTGCTGTTAAAAGAAATGTCAAGAAGTTCACTGTAACTCATGATGAAATTTATGCAAATTGAGCTAACACAAAGGTAAGCTGCCGGTTTGGCACAATAATCTGACAACTTTGCATTACCAGTTTGCCAAACCTGCAATAGCCACACAGCCAGATTTAACACAAACAGGGTCAGTACTACTATAGTGATGCTTCACCAAGTAAATGTATAAGGCTATCACTCAATACTACTATTAAATAGCTACACTTTAAAAAACAATCAACAAAAAAAAAACCAACAAAAAACCAACCAACCAACTAGGTTTAAGGTTCTAAATTAAAGCTTCTACATAGTCTATACCATTCATTTGTAAGGATTTTTAGATCATTCAAACCCTAACACTATACAACTCATCAGGCTTTCCAGACATAAAGGTTAACATTTGCTTGAGCTATGAACTACAGCAAAATCTCAACATTCCTTTTGAGAGAAAAAGCATTTGCTATTTTGGGGTTGAGGAGAAAAAAAAAATCAATGTTAGAGATTTTCATAGTTTGGGAGGGTGGTGTTTTTCTGTTTTGGCTTGGTTTTGTTGTTGTTGCTGGTTTGTTTTGGTTTTTTTTAAAGGATGAAAATCCACAAATTAGTTTTTGTTAACGTCTGTCTTTTAAAAGGCAGTTCGAACTGAAGATTACTCCATAGTAAACACACTCTATAGAGTGTTTGAAACATCAGTGTTGACTATCACGTAGTAGGACAGAAACAATTACAACAAACTACAAAAAACATGTAGTCTGCTTTACCTGTTACAGCCCAGGGAAATTTAACAAGTCATGAGAATTTTTAATTTTGTAAATTGTATATAATGACACATAAAATATTTTACAAGTTTTCTTTCTATCTATGACTTATTCCCTTTTTTCAATTATCAACTCAATTAGTTTAACATACTGCTTGGATGAATATAATTACAACAATCAGAATAATAGTTTTTTAAGAATTGCAGAGTGGGAATTACATTAATAAATTTATTAAAAGTTAGTAGAGACAAAAAATATAAATATTTTACAAATAAAAGTAATACTTACTTCATAAGTCATATATAAAGAAAGGGCTACCACACTAAAATTATAAAACACCATTATCTGCCTGAGTTCAAACGGTTTTTTATTTTCCATGAGTTTGGGTCCCAAGGAAGTGACAAAATAAATGTAGGTTCCGATGATAAAGGTTGTTGGAAAAGGTGAAGACATGAGTGGCCAGCCTTCCAGTCTTGGATCTAGAGGAGGGGGGAGAAAAAAAAATTTAATTGGATCTTTACGGTACTTACTAAATCCTAAAACAGCTACAGAAAGGCACTTAATTCGTAATGGATTAGGTTTTGCTGTCACTGGTTTCAGAGTCTATTCACCTCAAATCCATACCAACTGGATAACAAGATTTAGCACCTGTAGGACTCAAGGCTTTTTTCTGCATCAATTCTTCACACGAAATGAAGAGGAGAACACAGAATCATGAGTGACCTCATTTTCTGTCTAGAGCTCTCCATGAAAACTCTGCGTTTTCACACATGAACGGGGCTCAGAGGGTGGCAGAGGAAGGCAATGCACAAGCAGATCACTGAAGCTGCATTTCCACCTGAGACTTCGTTCTTCTGGAAAAGCATGAACCTTACTTCACAAGTTCAAGTCAGAGACAGGGAGTAGCCCCACTTTTCAAGATCCTTGAGCTTTATAAGCAGTACAACATTAACATAGTAAGTAGGGGATTTTAAAGTTAGAAGACCTTCTGTCCCATCAGCTGGTATTCATAGCTTAGCACTCAAGGCTTGTGCCTATTCAGTCGAGACATATCACTGCTTTCACAGTGCCACAAAACACACACTTTCACATTACAAGCCTCCAAATGGCAAAAGTATTGCATGTTCCTTTCCAGTTATCCCAGGCAGAAGTATTGCAGAGTCCTCCTCCTACACGTGCCCCGCTCCCTCTCCCTGCAGCTGAGGCTGGCAGGTGCTGCCTCTGAGCTTCACCATGATTCCACTGCACCCTTCTGTCATTCATCACAGAGCCCCAGCTCACCAAAGACTTCCACGTTTTTCCACAAGCAGTAGAACTGGTATGAACTTCATGTATTTTTTTTAATTTTTTTTATTTTTATTTTTATAAACTGACTTTTGAAGATTCCTTTCTGAATGACCCCAAACTTAACTATTGACTCAGTAAACTGCTGCTTTTATGGTGTGCTGCTGAATTTTGGGGGTGAAATTATACCACTGCAATTTTTGTTAAGTGTTTAATGCGTGGCTAGATGCCTTAAGTGAGTGATTTTCAACCCACAGCATTCAAGCAACGTATCACCCATGAGACTCTCTGATATTGTTTACAGCCACTGGAAGTTTTAAAACAGATTGAGGAGGAAAGTACGTTATAATGCTGCTCAGAGCCTGCAGTGTGCCCAGTGCTGCTGCCCACAGACCAACAAAGATTGTGAACCACAGCTCTAGCCATCTGTATGTGTTGCACTGCAAGAGAATCACCAGCTCTTCATAACTGACTGCTTTTTCTGCATCCACCCTTTGCACTGGTACTACCAAAGCTTTCCCACTGGTCTTGCCAGCTTGATCCTGAGTAAACCATGTCCTGCCACTAGTATGCTACAAGATGCCAAATGCAAGCACTGGTAGGCAGGGAGATGAGGAACTCAAATTCTGAAGTCCTGGACACTGCAGCAGAAATGCTCCATCACCCAGCTCCAACCCAATCCACGTTACCCCACGAGTCGTACTGATAAACTCCCTTCTCACTTGTATGCTGTGGTTCTACAGAACAACTGAAATGGTTCTCAGCTATACTGGAAAAGATAATTTAGTAATTTTATTGATCAAACCTTAACTGCTTCACAAATTTTCTCCAGGAATCAGCTAATCTCTGTCACTACATGCCTACCACAGTGAGGAACACTCAGGGATGCCACTGCGACAGAGGGTCTTAACCACAAACTTGAGATCTTCTCTGTCATTTTTTGGTAAGCATGCAGAACTACAGAACAACAATGTTAAAGCAAAGTGTGTTTAATATCCTCATACCAGCTGCAACAAGATTCTAACATTCTTTTTCAAAACAGAACTGTTTACTCTGAGGATTAATTTCAGATATTGTAATTTATCAGGGTTTTTATTTCTTTCACTTTGCAAAAGCAAAATACAGTAACACCATGCACCTAGCTCCATTAATTGATAAAATAGTGTTGTTCAGTAATGAAAAAGAGTTGAAGTTTTATGTTCAGCAGCACAGAAAAAATGTAAACTATATATTCAGGCAAACCAGAAACTCTTACACAAGAATCTCTGTCTGCACATTATTTAGTCTGAGGTTATACCCATAAACTAGCTGAGTTTTGCTTTTTTTACTGTTTCAAAATGCAGAAATTAGTCTGTTCTTTATAGCTAAAAATGTTCAGTAGGTAACCTGCAAGTCTTAGAAACATTTACAGGAAGACAAAGCTACATTAATTTGATAAACAGTACACCTAGAATAGCTACACATTGCTATTCAAAATTATTGAAAGTTAGTAAGTTTTAGATTTAAATGACTCACCAGCATCTTTAATCCATTCATCATACAGTAGTACAGCCTTTGATGTCAGGTTGCTAAAGGCCATTTTCACTTGATTAAGATATTATGATGCTGCCTGCAGGAAAACAAACCAAAACAGAAATATGGATTTTTATAATTAATAAAATAAAGGTCACTAAAGTGTTTTAGAAAAGATTTTCAGGAAACAAAATGGAAAAAATAGAGAGAGGGCTAACAGAGCACCACATGTGAAATACAGATCAGGGAGCATTAGCTGACCACATCACACTATGCTTGGGGCTGATTTATAGCTGAGCAGTTAAGCATAACCATATGATTTTGTAATCTCTACATACCAAACAAGGTGCTTCCATGCCATAAAGTGTTACCTCAAGAAACCATGCTGTGTTTAACCATTACAGTTAAGGGGAAAATATAAATAAAGAGCAGCTACTTAAATTCATTTTTATTACCATCTCCACTTAAAGTCCAAGTCACTGATATGTGAAGAAGTTCAGCTTGCAATACTTACTATTGAAAATTTTGATTTTCTAACTAAGAAGTATTTCTAAGGTAGGTTGGAAAGAGGAAAGGTGCTGATATGTCTCCTTTTAAATACAATAATTAGCTATGTTATAATTAGTATGCAAATCACACTCCGATGAATCAACCATTTCCACTCCAGGATCGTGAAGTGTCATAGTACCACTGGTAATACCATTAACTCAGAAAAATTACCCAGCACATCCAGTTTGCATGCAGCACCACCTACATATGTAAAACTTTTCAGAGAAGTATGCTTATATGAGTACTGATTTTTGCCCTTCCCTTGCCTCATTTCCCCTAGAAAATACTTTTTAAAAATCCCAACACATTTGAAGCGTATCTCTCCTATTCCCGCTCTGTGTCTCACTTCACCATACAATTTCTCTCCATACCCCTGTGCAGCCTTCACACTGTATTCACCTTTGTTAGTCCAGACTGCAGCACACCTTGATAACCAGCTCCTTTCCTCTGGCTGCCCCTTCTGCATCTCCTCAAGGCTAAGCCAGCTGCAGGTCTGGAAAGCCAGTTCTGCCCTCAGGATGGTAATGCATCTCTCTCCTCAGATCTCCTCACTATCGTCTTCTCATTTGTCCTCACCTTAACATGCCTGGAAAATAATTTCACCCTTATCTCCAATTCTACAAGTACCTTCTGTTCACTGCCATTTCACAGGAGTTTTTAGGCACCTCAAAGTACACTACACCCACCCTTCATCACAAGAGGCAACACAGACAAGCCTGCCTTCATTAGAGTTCATCTGATCTACCTCTTCCCAATTCTCCTTTTGCTACCCACTTGTTTTCCTGCTTGCACTTGTCCTGTGTGTCTGAACATCTGAAACCTCCATCAATTTCATGTTCAGAAATGATTCCTTCTGCAAGTCTCTTAAAGTTGACATTTTCCAGATATACCATCCTCCAGCACCAGCATTTCCCAACTCAGTGTCACTGCCTTTATGCTGATCAATTTCACATGCCCTATGTACATATTACTATATAGCTAAAAAGCTCTATATTTACACAGAGTTCTGGCAAAATCAGAAGTAGTAGGGGACATCCTCTTCCTTTTCTAATGGAAACTTGAGTGGCCTTCTTCCTTTTGGCACTAGCAATCTCACGAGAGAAAAGACTTCATGGTTAGAGACATATTATAAATATCCCTGCCATCTTGCTCCATAAGCTAAACTATGGATGGTATCAAACATATGTAAACCCAACCCTGTCTTGAACACCAGGTACTTCAGACTGCCTATGACAGCCAGGCAACTCAGCTGTAAGTAACTGGTGCTGGGGGGAAGTGTTAAAAATCTGTATTTTATAATTAATTATTTTATTAAAATAGTTAGATTGGTTACAAGAAGTTATCCTTAAAATACAGTATTCTTCCCATGTCAGTCTCATGAGAACAGTCTATCAAGAGACAAGACATGGTAAACAGAACGTACCTTGTTCAGCGGTTATAACAATATTCTACCAAAGCCTACAGATACCTTGTGCACAGTATGGCTCAATATTTCAGTAAATATATTCACTGAATACAAACAATCACATTATATTTAATCAGTTCTTCAGTAAGAAAAATAGTTTACTGATTTTACTGCCAGTCAGTTTTCCTGCTCTCATCCAGATAAAGATGTTACTGGAACTCAGACTGTCTAGCTCAACATGCTGACCAAAACCTAAGTTAAACAAGTAACCTGCTTCTAAAAAACATGCTTTCAAAAATCCAGAAAATTCTATATGGATGTTAGCTCAAAATGAATTCCCATTTTTTATGGGTTTGGGGGTGTTGATTGACTTTTTCTCCTCTTAGGGTGCAAACCTCTCATCCTGACAACTGCAACCTTACAAATACACAATTCTTTACATCTATCCAGTTGACTTGTCGACATGACTTTAATTTTGCACTGGGAGTCAGACAAATGTGCTTTCGGTGTTTAAATAGCAACTCTTATGCCTGCTAGGCACTGGGACCAAAAGCAAGCCTTTTATCTGGAACCAGACTATTTCCAGTGGGTTGCTCCTACTCGTAGTAGAAAGGCAGCAGATGAAAATTCCGAATGCTCACGTTTCCCAGCCCCTACCAAACTGATGCAGAGGCTTGTCCCACCTCTCCTGACCTCAGCACTCACTGCTCTTCTCCCATTAAAACATTTCATAAGAGCTAAGACAGCCAAGGCTCTTAGCCTTCAAGGTTTCTTTTCCGTTCATAACCAAGCAAGCAAGATACAACTCCACAGCAGCTGCTAAACTTTTTCTGAAAGTTTGCAGTTTAATTACTATCCTTGAGAGAAGGATGTACCAGCCAGAGAGCAGCCACAGCCTCACCACACAGACATACTAACAGATCAATTACTCTGATTCTGAAGGTAAGTTAGGTACAACAGGTTAAAACTAATTATTTTAAGAGTAGGAGTAATGCCTGCAAGACAATGGTGTTGAGAACTTTTCCACAGTTAAAAGGTTTCTTTAAAATCAACTTTCATACGTAACACTACTACTTCACTTCCGATGTGCTTTACAATTCTACTTATTTTCTTAACTAGCTACATAGTTTTCCTTTGTAAGTCCATTTCTTGGAACAATTGTTTGCATTAATGTTAAGTTTTCAGGATTTTTTGTTTGTTAGCTACCTACAAGTAGGGTTAATGGCAGCATGGAAGGTATTTTGTCTTATCCTGTTACACTTACTTCACACACAAATTCATATGTACTGGAAAATAATATGCTCAAGGCTTGTGGTTTGGTTTTTTTTTGTTTAAATAGAAGAGTAAAAAACCACCACGTACCCCCACAGAAGACAAACTAGCTTGTGTTTCAGCAAAAAAAACCAAAAAATTTTTGAAAGACTGCTTTTTTTACAGTACAACCATCTTGTTAAGAAGTAACCTGATAACACTTTGACCATAATACAATCTTCCATAATGTTTGGCAGTTTTGAATTCTACAGAACTTATCCTCTAAATGTGAAGCTGGAAAGATTTGGCCTGAAGGAACAAAGACTTGGGGACAGAGAAGGCCATGTGTTAAGAACTAACACAGCTTTAGTTCTTCATACTGTAAACTCATCTGCACATTAAGCATTTGTGTAGCCACAGTTCAGTCAGAAAAATACACGTTTAATTTACATACCTGCTAATGTACTTACAGAATCAGCACATCAGCACTTTTATTTCCAATGTTCCACTTTCTGCTTGTAACAAAATTTGAAAATGCAACTAAAATGCACTAACAGTAGGGAATTTTCTTTCTAAAATGGAGTGTCTAGATTGTAGTAAACTCTTTCAAAATTAGGGAAGTCACACTAGCAGACTAATTTTCAAAATTAGGTTATTTTAAATGACATATTGGAAGCAATTTACATAAACTTAGAAAAATGCAGTCATGTAAGTTCAGTCTGCCTAGCTTAAAAAGTTCTAAGGAACATAGAGGCAGTCCTCTCAAGCACATGCATTCAGAAAAGAAGAACTGAAATCACCACAAAAACATAGGCAAGGTACTCAGCTCTTAAAAAGAAATAAGAGCTATTTTTCTTTTTTTTTTTCATTTTTACTTAAAAATGTCAATGGAAGTAGTATCGTGCACCTAGGTTCAAGCCACCTGTACCAATGCAATTTCTGAAGACATCTTTAAACAAATGTGTCTTCACCATTATAAAAAAATGGGGTGTAAGTGAGGCTAAGGAGGGAAAGGGCTGGGTGAAAAGAGCAAAGTCATTTGCTGGCCTCTGGTCCCCTGCAGCTCAGCAGACAGCTGGAAGAGCTCTGGTCCCCTGCAGCTGAACGGCATACAGCTTGGCAGAACCAACTTCAAGTTGGACCATTATGTTTACTGGAGAGACAAGGGTAGATGATACGATCATTTACACCAGCCAATAATGCCACAAATACCACAGCAAACCATATGAGAATGCCTCACGATGACAAGTAGTAGGTAATAAGTTGTTGGAAGTGCTGAAGTTCGGTTAGCACACAAAACTGTTAGTGAATCTTGTAATGGGAATTACTGGTATGCCTCAAACATTCCTTGTTTTTAAATGAGAACAACAAGTTTCTTACATTCCTTTGCTTAACCCACGTGAAAGATATTTGCCATTCTTGATGCTCATTTATTCCCCCTACATAGTTTTTAAATATTAAAACAGATATCAAGATTTGCTTTTAAACAGTGATTTTACAAGTGTTTTATGTTGATGGCTACTGAACAAAACAAGCAAACAAAAGAACTTGACAGACAACCAAGCAAAATGAAACAATCTAATGTAAGCTCTGTCACTCCAGAAAACAAATTCTAAAATTCAGTGGGAACTTAAAACAGTTAAAGTTAAGGATTTGCATTGGAGAACACAGTTAATTATTAGAAAGACAGACAAGCTACTTTTACAGGGACCCCTTAGCAAAAGACTGGAGAATATGACAATACAGTACAGACTTCAAGGGGGTAATTTCCATCGAAGGCAGATCCCAAAAGCAAAGGTTCTGGACCATCCCCCCCTGGCCTGGCAAGCAGGTAATGACAGGGAGACCCTCCATGCCATAGAGACCACTGGAAGATGGGGAGAACCCACAGAAAGCATTGACCCACACCGGTCTGATTTCAAAATGACAGCTTAAGAAATGACAGTAACACTGGCTTACACATTCAGGCACAATTATGAAACTTTCCTGTTTCAGAATCACTTGGTATGCTGTTGTTAATTCTGCTCTTGAGGTTCAGAAGGTAATTAAATTGAGATGTTTCACAAATGGTATCTTAAGCTTTACCTGGGAAATACCAGCTCTGCCCTTCCTATTTCCCAAGGCTGTGTGCTTACATAATTGCAGTTATGTTAACTACGTTACTCCCTTATGCCACATGGCAAACAAATACAACTGCATATTACATTAGATGGATTACTCACCTGTATTCTGCAACAAAGTTTTAAACTTTAGCCAGGTGCTGCCTGTTGTTATGGACTTCCCTGTGAGAAGTTTCCATCACCTCCCTGATCCTTTATGCCTTCTCTCAGCCACCCAATCCATTTTTTGAAAGATTCATCTCACAGGCAGGTTGTCTACATCCTGTTTGGCATTATGTGGCCTTTCCTTTTTTTGATAATGTTGCTTGTAAACACTGTTCCTGTTAGATGACAGTTCTGCCCAAGTGAGTGACAGAAGGCAGGCAAGGCAGCTTTATGCAAGAGAGATACTTTAAGAAATTTCCAAGTTTTTATAGATGTATTAATTAGTTGTAACCTTGATTAAATTTCAAACTTTGTCTTTGAAGTGAGTTCATTTTAAAACACAAATCCTAACTCCTCAGAGCACATTAGAAATCTCTGCATGTACATTTTAGAGTAGACATTGGGGAGAGAATAGCAAATTTCAAAATAAATATAAATTCCTTTTTAAAAAAGTGGACATCTTAAAAACAGATGAAAGGTTTAGAAACTATATTAAAACATCTACTTGTAAAATTCCCCATTGGCAGTATTTAGTGAGAGATCTAATACCCTGTGTAGTCACCCTCACTGAATTATTTATATGGTACCTCTTTGTTTAATGTTTTGCTTTTTAAACTGGCATGAAATCTGTTGTTTACCTACGTGAATAAAGTAGTCTGTAAGCAGCAGAACTAGTGAAAACACATTTCACTTCCATGACACTTCAGATTGGGTTTCTGCCAGACTAAAAGATTTCCCATTCTGATGCTGTGTAAAATAAAGATCAGTTCGTATTTCCTTCCACACCTGCCTGTAAATTGTTAAAAGAACTGATACTGCAGACTTCACAGCAAGGCTGAACACTAGCAACAGGCACAGAAAAGCCCCTTCCTGTGGGAACTATTTCAGGGATACAGCCCTGTTTTGTGCCCAACTCCCAGCCAGAATCATATGGGCATTCTCCTGGTCCATATACATTGATCAATCACCAGCAACGGCTGAATGGCGAAGCCCCAGTGTGCACTCCCACAGCATCACTGCTGACGGGCCTGGTCCTCAGGCAGCTGCAGGGTAAGTCACAGCAGCTCACTGACCCAACTGAAAGCTTAGTCGTTCAAGAAAGAAGTTATTTTCTCAGTCAGCTCAGACCTAGAAGGCTGAACAGGCTCGTGCAAAGGAAACAGTGAGACACACGAACCGGGATGCTGCAGGCAAGGAGAAAGGTGGGAGCAGCAGCCCTGTCATAGATCCCTTTAAGCCGATAGTGAAATCATGTAGAGGGCACACAGTATCACCATGTCCAGTCCTGCATACTCATAGACAATCATGTACTAGATCTGTAGTCAATAAGTTCACACTGCACCTCAGCAAGTCATCACTGTCCATCACAAGCCACGAGAGACACTCTACAACATGAGAACCGAAGCCACGAAAATTACATAGTGCTACAGTAAGGCAGGAAAAGATCTGGCATCACCAATATCCTAAATATCTTAAATGCATCACCTAGGGTTGCAGTGATGCACATGAAAGTGATTCTAGGGACTAAAGTCCCACATCATGCAGAAAACACATCAAGTCCTAATAGTTTCTGCAATCATAGCCTGGAAGGAAGTTTCTTTACAAGTCTGAACCCAGTCATCATTTTGACTGAAGTATGAGAAAAAGTCTGGATGGGCTCCTGAAAAGATTCCCGGTTTCACTTGGGAAGTGAACACCATGGATATCATTGTATCTTCCCCAGTTTTCTTTCCTCGTATTCCCAATGTTTCAGCAAAAACATAAGCAGGGGGAAAAAGCTCCTAGAATTTTGACTCTTTACCTGAGCATTTGCATGTCAGCCATCCTGCAGCCAACTAGTCTCACCTGCCTATTCCTCTGCTGCAGTGAGTGGCTCCTGCACCCAGCTTGGGACAGAAGCTCTTCTCGTTGGTCCCTCAGTGCATGACTTGCACTTGGCTCCTTTACATCTGATTCCGGCTCAGTGATGCCAGCTCACAAAGTCACCTAGCCCTGCCTGCATGGTGAGCCCTGTGGCACATATCATATGACAACTTTCACCTAGAAATCAAAATAAGGCTCATCTATTAATGCAACCTCACTTCCATTAGGTAACAATATATCATTACTCTTAGCAAAGACCTCTGGCAAAATATTGATTTAGTAATGGGGCCATATCCAACTCCTGTTAATCTCATCCTTACCCAAAGGACTTAACAGATTCTCCTTTTCCTCCTTGCTTATTATGTAACTAGAAAACTTTCTGCAGCATTTCAATTTTTCTTTCAAGACCAGATTAACTAAGCTTTGGGTCACTTTAAACAGACCTTCACAAAACAAGAACCAGGGGCTAGACAGCAGTAACACAACCTAGTATTTTCAGCTGTGCTACACAATCACACTAACTCATACACCCAGTGATCCCCGTTCATTCCACCACAAGCCAACGTCTTCGTCGTATGCTGAGCTGTTACCCATTCTGTTTTTTTCCTCTACAGTAGGGACAGTTCTGATAAATGTATGTAAGAATTATTTACAGCTGTGATGTTTTTAAAGTGCACATGCATCGTTAGTAACCAAGCATATCCAGAATATAAAACTCTGTACTAAACTCTTTGCACTGCAAAGATAGCACAGTCTCGGCTTCTTAACCTGCATAGGAAGTATACTGTTTTTAAGACACGATATATAGGTAAGCTCTAAAAAGGTAGAGGGAGTGCAAGTCCTAATTTAATACTTCAAATGAAAGGGATCAAAGATGCCCGATGACATCAAAAGTTTGCATTTTATAAGACTAAAACAAAGGGGCTTTGTGGATGCATACACAGAATAGGACTAATGACATTTAATTTTGTTTCATTGTGGTGATGAAGATTACTCGTTTTGAGTACACACTGTAGTTATTTGAATGCTTTGGTAAGACTCTTCAGCCTTCTACCAGACACTCCTTTTAAGGTGAAGCATATGGAATGCAGGTAAGAGCATCCTCCTATCAGTTATCAATACCTTCCAAATATACCTGACAAAGGGCAGACAAGCAAAACAGACTCAGCTAAGGTTGCCAAGATGTGTGATGAGTCTAAAGCTCTCCCTCCTTCTCCACTGTGATACCACTGCCCCAGGTCTGTATCATTCTTGAACATCCAGGTAGGATGGCTTAGAATTGGCTCTGGTTATGAGTACTATTGCTTGTATCTACCTGCCTGATTACAGTTACTCATGTCAAAATATGAGAAGGGACATGAATGAGACCACCCCGTTCCTTCAGTGGCAAGCTGAGTCATTGAGTCAGCTCAATCATATCATCTATCCTCATTAACAGTTAAGAGTTAATGCATATGAGAATCTCATACATCCAATTAATTACAGTAGAAGCAGTTTGCTACCAAGGGGTAAAGAACTTAGTTTGTGTTTACCCCTCACTTAATAGAACAATGACGTAAACTGGCACTAAATAGTCACAGTGGGGAGCACTCCACGGAAGTGGAGAATAAAAAGAGAAATGCAGACCTAGACTTCAGCTTCCAAAGACTCCTTAAAAGAAATGGGAACAAGACTTGTTGCACAAGTAACTACTTGCTCATCTAGTCAATACCAATGGAAAAAAGCATGCAAGCCTTCTTATTTCCAAAGACATCTTGTAACCAAGTAATCAATGGCAATGTACCTGTAGCTATTCAGCACTAGAGAAAAATAAATACAGAAAAATTAGACCATAAATTTCCACCTGTGGTAGACAAAAACAGGAAGACAGTGCTGTCTTTTATAACATGAAAATACAGTGGAAAGGAGTTTCATAGGAAGGTGAGATAAAAAATATATATAATTACCTTAAGAACACAATATTCACCTTAAGAAAGAAAAAGTGAGCAAGTGAAAAATATTCATCATTACCAAAAGAAGAAGTATTTTTCTACAGTCACATCTTGCCTGTAGCATACACTCAACTCAGCTACTCTCAGTGTAGCTGCCGTGGCAAAATGACATTGCAAAGTCAATGTCATTTTATGGAGCTTTTATTGCACCAGCTGTAATCTTGCTGGGTTCAGAATATTAGTACATAGTAACACTGATAACACTGGTGTGATGTTGCAACATATTAATTTGTTCACTCTTTAATGCAGCGGTTTACAAAAGCTGAACTGCTCCCACACAACTCTCTAATGCTGACATGGGCTAATTTCCTTTACCATTGTTTCCCACTGCCTTGCACTTGCTCAACCTACCCACCCTCTGGGTCCTAGGCCGATATCCTAGGCAGCAAAATAATGCATTCCTTCTGCTCCAGTTTTGCTTGCATTGCATTAGGCAGGCATAAATTTTAAAGGCAGCTGACCTAGTACTGACACCCTCCCCTCCCTCCCCCCCTTTTTTTTTCTATGCTACCATGCAGCATAGCAGACATGCTGTTGAGCACTGTAAACATCAGCAACTGCACCCTCCCTAGGAGGCTCTTTCAAAAGAAAGCTGGAACCAGCTGTGCTGGCACCTTCTACAACGACCCACACAGTGCAACCCTGAACTTTGGGAAGTGCGGCACAGGCACAGCGAGAGTTGATGGCAGAGCTTTAGAGTGACAAAAGACATTTTAAAAACACTTGGCACAGAATTCCTTTAAACTAAAGTCTCAGAACGCTGTCCCCTACCCAAGGAAGTGTGCTGACATTATCAGAAAAAAAGCTGCTGCTCCCAAGTTCAGTCTTGGAACATCAACTGCTGCTGTGAATGTGCTTTTTGGAGTGCTCCAGGAAGGTACTACATTGCCACATCCTAAATCTTTCCAGTCCAGAGCTGGTAATTCGTACAGCTGCAGTTAGAGGTTCCAAATCACTGATGGATATGCAATGAGATATAAAGGCCTTAGGTTTGGGGATTTTTTTGTTGTTGTTTAAATCAACATTCTTCAGCATAATGAAAGATCTAGTTAATCACATACTCATGAGTATTAATGTCAGGCACCCATGAAGGTACATTTTACCATTGTTTGGAGACTCAGGCCTCTCAGCCAGAACAACTAAAGAGAGCAGTAAGAACATGAATAGACTTCTAATTTCTCCTGACACCCCTGCTTTTTCTCCTGCATCCCAAAGAAGATCTCTGCTTTAAAAAAGAGAAATATTTAGTTTATACTTGACCAGAGTTACTGCAGAAGTGAAATACAGTTTCAGAAATGGAGGTGAGGTGGAAAAGCCACGTTTCCCAGTAAGTGCCTGTTGTAGTCTGTACTGAAGGAAGGAATTGCAGAGGGATGGAGAACAGACAGCAAACTGATGTCTAAACTTAGGGACAGCTGGAGGAAATGACCCTGCAGACTCATCCTGTAGTCAAATCCACTTGTCAAGGTTGCATTACTCTTATAAAGTCCAGGGATGAATGCATGGAAATCAGTATATTATAAAATCCCATTTGATCCTGTTTGAAATTTGAGTAAGCTTTTGGGTACCACTCAAGCCATCTCAAATGCTGTTTACACTACCTCACAGCCAATAACTTTACACAACACCTTTGCCTTTTGATGTGACTGTGCCCCTTGGAGGGTGATCCAGTTTGGCAGAGGTTGGACACACAGTGTGAACACAAGAATGGGATCACCTTTGCTTTGACTCAGTACTAATGGCAGTTCCAGAAACACTCTTTCCCACTTGCTGTGCAGGTACCCTTCTAAGGACTGTAGAAGTGTTGGACTTCCAAAGGGTTCCCGTGTAAGCCCTGGGGGCTAGGTCTCAACAAACAGTATGGAATAGGATCATTCATAGCTGCCTACAAGCATTACAGAGAGGAAACATCCAGTCGTGACTCAGAGCAGTCAAAGGCCTATGGAGGCAAAAGAAAAAGGTTGCTACAAGGCCAAAGCAATGCTGCATGAGACAGTATTCAGATGACAACCTGACCTCAAAAGCTTACCTGAAAACAAAACTCTCCATCACCTAAAAACATTAACTGGCTTGATTAGCAAAAGTATCTTACAGCATTTTTTAAACCAGATCTTGTTATAAAAATCCAACTTTAAAAATATATCAGTTCTTTGTTCAACTTCTAAGCAATAAACATGCAGGAGTCTGCATAACACAAAATGCAAAGTAGAGGCTGATATGGGCAAAGTATATTAATGACATTTAACAGCTGTGAAGGTTTACTTCTGCTCCACATCTAGTTAGCTAGGCCTTAGTTCCTTTGCTAATAGGAATTTTTAAAAGTCTTCATTATTTTGCACTTTCGGGAAGCTCAGTAACAGTGTATAAAGTAGCACTATGCAGGCTGTGAATCTGTAACAGTAGAGCTTTCATAATCAGCTTAAAACACCAAATGATAACTTCAGAGAACAGAATGAAACACCACATTAATGCACAGGTTTAATCACAGGTATGTTGTAAGGATTTTCCATCTTCTATTGGCATTTTCCACTATTACAGTAGAATGTAGTTTCTAGCACCTTCCCAAGCATTCAGAGACCACCCAGGACCACAAAACATCTCTGCAGTTTAAAATAGATCAGCTCAGCCAGACAGCATGTAGGGATGAACCAGCTACATCTGGCCAACTCGACTGCACTTGTTTTTTTCCCTCTTTCCGATACTGAAAGATTGCCAAATACAAATAGCTCAAAAAAATGTATCCCATCAACAAAGTGCATTAGACAATGGATGTGCCACATCAGAATAACACAGGAGACAATACTACTTCCAGCGCAGAAACTTGGCAAGCAGCAGAGTACTCAGCCCAATACTAACGTTCCTGTAAAACACCAGTATACAAGAAACAGACAATTGTCTAATAGTCTACTCAGCATGCAACAGCAGTAAAAAACAGAAGAAAACTGGACTGCCTCCAGCACAAAGAAAGATTAGGCTTATATATAACTATGCATTTAAGTTATCAAAAAAAGTCTTAGATAGCACTTTTCACATACAGGTTTCAGCGCTTTGCCGAAGTCCGTGAGTTTGGTTCACTCTTTGTATGGAAGACTCAGTCACCAGAGAAAAAGGGGCATCTTTTCCACCAGTTAGCACAGGAAAGCTGTGAACAAAACTGAGGTGCTGGATGCCAGCTCAATATTCCAGTTGCTATGCAAAACTACCAAGCCACACACCACTTTCTGAACCTAAAGCAACACCACAGCCCTCATCACTCCAACAGGTTTCTAAGCACAGTGGTTTATCTCCACTATTCCTCTTCTATCTCACTTCGGGATGATTTTTTGTTCACATTCAAATCAACGAATTTGCTTTCGCCCACACTCACCGTCTTCCCCATACATTATATAACTGCAGGTTCATCTGGCTGACTATACCCAGAAAGCGTGATGCTTTCCCACTGACTGGAAAGGAGGACTGGACCTCTTCCCACTGCTGTCATCTCAACAAGCAAGCCAAGGTCATATAATTTCACCACCTGTAAAAGCAGCTCCCTTGCTTATCACAAAAGTCTGTATAGATTCAATTTTGTCCGATGCTCCAGCACCTTGGATGAAAGCAACTGATGGCATGCAATCACATTTCACAAGGATACATGTAAAGTCTCTACAGGATAAAAGCAAGAACACCAAACGGTACAATTTCCACAGCTCCAGAGGTAGTTTTCCATCCCATACTTTTGAATGTAGTTCAAATGGGGTATCTAAGCCGTTCAGTTTTAAAATACAGTAGCAGCCTCTTTTCAACAGATTGGGAAAAACTCCAGATCAAACCAGAACTTGGTGTGGTCCAGGCCATGCTCACGAACCTTTTTTTCCTGCAACTTTCAGATAAGCTTCCCTAATTATCAAGTGGACCACTTCAGTTTATGAGAAGCAGTTTCAGGATGATCTGAAGTCCAGCTGGGGGATTTTTTACCCCACAAGACTTCAAACACTCATTAAAGCACTTGCTGAAGGAAGGCACAGAGAGCTCTAACAGTGTTTCTATGTTTTGCACTCTGTCCTCCCAACCTTCTCCCTTCTCCAAAACGTAAGAGTCATGTCCATGGTTAGCGCTTAACATAAGTTAATTTCCTGAACATCAGAGCTATGCATAAAGCTATTTACAGCCTTGCCTTACAGTTTTATCACTTCCTCGTGTAAAAGCAAACTCAAGCAGACTCCTCTTTAATAACCTAACTTGGTACAGAACAAAAGGTGCTACAGAAACAATGTTGTCAGCACAACAGTGATAATGCAAGTGACCAAAGGAATTAATAGCTGTAACAGATTCTGAGGAATACAGCTCACAACTGGGTTTGTAAA
Organism: Buteo buteo; assembly: GCF_964188355.1. Taxonomy (NCBI): domain Eukaryota; kingdom Metazoa; phylum Chordata; class Aves; order Accipitriformes; family Accipitridae; genus Buteo; species Buteo buteo. Next base: position 22,149,291 of record NC_134204.1, read on the forward strand.
AGGTTTAATTTCAAAGCTGACAGTGAACACTGAGCTTACCCCATTAGCCTCCTGGCTTTTGTGCACACTGTCTTCTACACATCTCAGTCACAAGAGACAAGGGTGGACACAGCACTTCCAAAGTGCATTAAAATAATTTCATTAAGCATGTCAGACCCATTCTGTACAGTTAAAGTTTCAAAAGTTAATCTTTTATTTCAGTACTGAAAAGACAAGCCACAGAACTCTGACCACAAAAGGGATTAAAGAATGTATTTAATCCAGATATTTCCCACTGTACATCTAAAGAAACAAAAAAGGGCTTGTAGTGGATGTTACAAATGCAAATACTGTTAAAAACTCTAAAGTATTCACTTGCAGTATACCTGAATGCAAGTAATTTTCACCTGTACAGGAGAAGGCAACATTACCAGCTACTACTTCTCTGAACAGACTACAGATATTTCCATGCTGCCCATCCCCATCTATTCGTAATGTCACATCGTAAACAAACACAGCAGTATTTACTTAACAGAATAAATGAGCACATCTGACCAATAACCCTGATACTCTTGATGCTTCAGCCAACACCTTTTCATTAAATACAAAAAAAAAAAAACATTTTACCAAAAGAAAACACTTGAAAATATTGGCTGTAAAGTCTTTACCAAAAAAATTAGATATATTTAACAAATACTGTGTTTCAAAACTTAACTAAACAGAAACACTTCTTTCCCTCCTCAAAAAGGTCTTTTGTCCTCCACCAGCGACACCATTTCTAAACCAAGAAGTTTCTCCTTCCCAGTCGCCTTGCACTCTGCTCAGGTACGTATCAGAAAACATCAGCTTCAACTACTGGTAACAATTTCGAGGCACTTTACTTTTTAACAGATCAGGCAAAACCCATTTTAAACAAACAAACAAACAAACAAACTACTTGTAACCTCAAATGTCTTTCCTGAAAGAAGGGGCACAGTACGAAGGCAAACTGTACCCATACTCTAAAAGCATACAGAGAAGCATTGAATCAGGTTTTTGTGACTTTGTTTTAAGCCATTTCAGGACTGATGATACAATGCAAATTAGTTCCAAATCAACAAACTGATCTTTGTGTTTCAAACTCCAGCAAGAGTTGTCCCCTTCTTTTGTTAGAAAACAAAGAATGAAACAAATAGAGTTATTCTTAGTAAGCTATATTTTCATCTCAGACATACCCATAAACCCAGAATGCCATCCCTGGGATAGGAGCATTCTCTTGAATTCCAGTCCAGGAGATGCCTGTCAAAATTCAGCAACTTTTTGCACTGTGTATACTATTTCTTTGTACAGTTTTTTTGCAGCGCACCATACAAAGCTATGCTCATATTCACGCACATTTAGCAAGGTACTGTTTAAAAAAAAAAAAAAAAAGACTTTGACTAGAGGCTCCAGGCATGGGGCCCAATGTGCTAGGCACCATATCAATATAAAAGATAATTCAAACTAAAAAGAATTTGAAATACAATCAAACATACACAAGCAGCATGTAGGAATTAATAAAGCTGCTACAAGCAGCTTCTCTTGACCATAGCCTGCTCAAGCAGAGCAAGTCTGACTGTTTTCAGGGTAAGTTTGCAATCACAAGAGCACTTTTACTGGTAGCAATGTCATTTTAATCAACCTCTCCCCCCATTACTCATACCCGCTCCTATGTCACACTTGACTTGTGCTGGAACAACCATTTTTCTAGCCACATAATAAAATAGATTGGGAAACAGATCCAGGGCGGGGGAGACAGCCTCACAGAAAAGGAAAGGGTATTTTAAACCCAGACCAGTTCCTCACTGCTTTTCAATACCCTTCAGCAAGGGTTATACCGGCACAACAGAAAGGTGACACAAGGGCAAAAGCACCCAGGATGAAAGAAATGCTGGTGAAACCACAACATCAGCCTAAGCTGGTATCATGAGCAGAGTGGAGATAAGACTCAGTGTTCACTGCTTTTGCCGCGACGAGTAATACAGTCCTGACACAGTTGGGGGGGCAATCTGAATACCATTGCTCCTGGCAAATAAGATGATTCACAGAGTTTATTGACACCTATATTTGTCCTCCTTGTGACATCTGTGCCACTTTGCAGATGGAACCCAGAGCTTGCTTTGGGCTGGACAGGCTTTACAAGTAGTTTTTAAGAGACTAGTTTCATGTGCTAGCTCAGGATTTCAAAGTTAAAAATGCTACTGAAATGCAGTTCCTCAGATTCTCATCCAGAGGCAAGGTAACAACCAAGACACTTTTAAACGTGTGCTGATCTAAACTGTGTATTCTTCTCACACTACTCAATTTATGAGCTAATTATAGGTCTTTTCTAGTCAACTTCTTCACTGATAAAATATTTTTGTAACCATCATAAGCAGACAGCACATAAATAGCAAAATACATGCAGAAAAAAAATTAAATCAAGACATACATCAACAGACATATGAAAAGCATGTTAATACATGAATTTAGTACAAAGAGACAAAAAAACCCCCAAAACCTATTCAATATTTCCAGTTCAATGGTCAGCATTAAACACTGAAACCAAAAACAGGTAAAGAGACACCTGAGTTACTCTGGTGTGTCCCATTGGCATAAACTTAAATATTCAATTTCAGCTGAAACAATTTTTTACTTTTTGGATTTCAACTAAGTATCAGAAGGATAGAAAAAATTCTTAACTGCTACATCACTTGCAACTTTGCAAAACTTCTTACAAATTGAACATGTGACAACAGGCTACAGAAAATAAAACTATTGCATGACCCTCTGGCTTTCATTTTCTTGCCCTTTAAAGGAACTACATTTTAAAAAGTACAATCAGGCTTACAAAATAAATTATTCATTTTGTTAATGTTATGGTTTTGTTCCAATAATCTGGTATTTTCAAGGAGTAAAAGGTTTACTTTTCTCCATTTAGGTTGTATTTGCCCTCTAGACGTAGCACTGAGCCTGGGTACTGGAGGAAGGCCCCGGGACAAGTACATGGGACCTGCTGCCTAGCACTGCCCAACAATGCAAAGTAACTACCCAACTTTTAAATAACATGTAAAATAATTTTAAGTGAGCAGAAAGATCCTAAAATTAAACCTAAAACAACCATGAAGCTTTTGTGAGATGCTTTAAATATATTTTATGGCAACAATTATTCTTAGTGGCAGAATAGCCTCTGTTTGAGCTTCCCAGTGCTTCGCTCCCACCCCTTTCCGCCTCAGGGGCAGCTTCCAAGCACAGACCAGCTTCCTCCTAAGGAGTCAGAAAGGCCTACCAGAACTGCTGTTTGAAGCACCCATAAATTGCAATAGAGAAAAACATAATCAAACCTCTCAGTTCTCAGACTTAATATGTACTTGGGCAATGGGGAAACTGATAAAAACACCGCACATGTGTGTGTCACCTGCTGTGACTTCAGGAAAGAAAACCAGAACAGTGAAGAGCTGCAGCGAGGGACAAGAATAGTGAGAGGAATGGAGTATTTCTTCCTTTTCAGCTACCCAGGCTTTGGGAAGCAGTTTAAAGCTTCAGACAGCCACTAGCCTGAAGTTGATATGAGTGTTGGGCTATAAAATTATTTTTATAAAGTCATGCTGTGCCACTGAAGATGACACCACCCCATCTATTAATCCTCACCTAAGTGCCATATATTATACTACCCATATTTTATAAATGGTCCTTAATCCACTTCAGACAGCAATTCAGGCTAGTTTAACCCATAGTCAGGAGCTGAACTATCTCATTTCAACCAGGGCAGACCAGGGAGCTCACACCAGCCTTCACCATGGGAATTACAGGGTGGTGGCCTCCGACAGCCATGCTGAGCCCAGGAGGCATCAGGGAGGGAAGGATGCCACCCAAAGTCTGCCAAGTTAGATGCAGAATACGAGAAATATGATTTCACAAGCAGCTAACGAAGATCCAGGAAGGCATCCTGGTTCCCCTCCACCTCCTGCACCTGAACACGGCACAGAAGCAACGTCCTCCCGCTTCCCTCACCGCACACCCACTCCTGTACCCACCCCACGCACCGCTCACGCCTCTGCCTTGCTCCACATCTGCCCACACCTCCAGAAATCTGTGCATTAAGCAATCCGACAGGGGTGGGCCAAAGGAAAGGATAAGATAAGCATTAAACCAGAAGCACTAGGCCAAAGTAGATTCAAGAGGAAGAGCACGAGTCCAAGGTAGGGAAAAAAAAAAAAGTTTCCCGGTTTATTGCAGTGGAGTGAAACAAAGCCAGGAAGGGCACAGCACGGCAAGGGGAACACGCTCAGCAAAGGCCAAGTCATATCAGGATACAGAAACATACCTGATCAGTTCTTTTACTGGTATGTAATTAGTTGACAGGTATTTCATGGTATTCAGTGAGATTCATAACTAGTTAAATCCTATTTGGCATGTATTACTTGACTAATGCCATGGCATCTTTCCCAACACATTCCATGAATATTGCTTCCTGCACCATAACCTGCCTCACTCTACCGGTAAATAAATACTATTTAATAGAAAGTAGATTTACACATTATAATGAAATACCATAAAGTTGCATTATTCCCCGCACCTGCAACAGAGGTGCTGCCTAGGAAGACTTTAAGCCTATGTTTGGCTAGGTTTTCATATCCTAGGTCTTTGTACCTTTTCTTCAAGGAAACATGTAAGCACAAGCGCTCCCATTCCTCAGTGAAGCATTCTCAGGGTATGTCCACACTGCCTAATGCCGATAAACAACGACACTACCTCTACCCGAGGCAGGTCCAAGACAGCCTGAATGCTTCCCAGGCAGCACCCCAGATGCTAAGGAGCAGATTAAGTCAGGCTGCACGCAGTTCCCAGGCTGCTCCCAACAACCAGAAAAACTCGTTCAAACTTCTCCCACATGGCAATGTTCAGTACAGACCTACGCACAGGTCTGGGAAGGACTGAGTTACAGTGGAGTAAGGAAGAGGGTATCCATACACAGCTGTAAAGTTTCTGGTTTGTCTGAACAGCTTCAGCTAATTTACCTTGACTTCCTACACAAGCAAGCAAAGAAATCAGTAAGAGTTGGTCTGCAGCCTCACTACACCTTCTCAAGCACCATACAACTCTACCTTAGTGGCAGCGACGCCCAAAACCCAACCAAAACCCAAAACCAAAGTATCGACGTACCTAAAACATGTTTACAAATTAAGTACCAATGTACTCAAAACGCTCAAACACCACACACGACATCCACGGCTGCAAAGGGCAAGTCCAAGAGACTGGCCCAATCTAGCCTCATCAGCCATGCGAGCCAGCACCCACCTGCTTCCTCAAGCTCATGGCCTCGCTGCTGCTGCCGCCAGTCCTTAAGGGTGGACCCGCCACGCGTAGCAGCAGGGGAGACCTGTCTCCGAGGAGGGGGAGGAAGGTGGCAGCAAACCAGACGGCCGCCCTTTCGACTTGCCAGACAACCCCTGACTAGACATCATCCCTCCAGCCCTACATTTTAATATCGTCCTCTTAAGCAAGTGGGCCACACCTCTCCCCTGGCTGCCTCCAACCTTTGCCCCCCACCCCCCCGCCCAAGAAAGAAGCCTCCATTTCTTGACACCTGGGACCGCTCTTCTCTCTAGGGGGAAACGGCATTTTTCAGGAATAAGCAAATAAATAAATCAGGCATTCCCGATGCAGCCTCCTGCGCAAGGTGGAGGCCATCCCCATGCCCCATCCTCGGTGCGACTTGTTCTTCAAGGCATGAAGACGAGCTCAGCCCCCAGCCAGAGGGTTTGGGGGAAGAGGCACCGCGGGGTGCGGGGCAACAGCCAGAGGGTTTGGGGGAAGAGGCACCGCGGGGTGCGGGGCAACAGCCAGAGGGTTTAGGGGAAGAGACAGCGCGGGGGTAAGGCACAGCGGGGTGCAGGTGGGGACAGGGACGCGCGACGCGGCTGCAGCCAGAGGACGGCGGTGGGGAGGGAAGGGGCAGAGCCGGGGCTTTGCGGGAGAGGCACAGGGGGATGCGGGCGCAAGCAGGGAGTTCGGGGGGGCAGGAAGCACCCATCCCCACAGGGGCCCACGCCCATCCCGCCCACGCGCGGGAGAGACCCCGCGGAAGGACGCCGGCGGGTCCCCTTCCTAACGCCAGCCCGCCGCGGCGGCAGGCGGGCAGGGGGAGGAGGACGGAGGAAGGGAGGGACGCGTCGGGCCGCCGGTGCCTCCCGCGCTCCCGAGCCTCCCGAGTCTCCCGAGCCTCCCGAGTCTCCCGAGTCTCCCGAGCCTCCCGCCGCCGCCCCACCTGTCCCCGCAGCCGCCGGGCAGCAACTGCGCGCCGGGACGGCGCGGCCGACGGGAGGGAGGGAGGGAGGGAGGGGGGCGGGGCCGGGGCGGGGCCGGGCCCCGCCCCCACGGCAGGGCCGGGCGGACGGGGGGTCGGCGGCCCCGGCGCTGCCTCCCCCGCCCCCTCCCCAGGGGCGGAGCGGGGGGTCCGGAGCCCTTTTGACATCGCTGCCCGGGGGCGGGCGGGAGGAGGCCGGGCCCGGGGCGGGGTGCCGGGGCTCGGGGTAGGGGAAAGCCGTGGGGGTCCGCGCCTGCTGCGGCGTGCGGGGCTTTCTGCGGGCGCCCCGAGGTCTCCGTGGCGCTAGCGCTGTCTGCCGGCGCCGGGAAGCGCGAATTGCGGGCGGGGGGGGGGCGCTTCTGGACGCGGGTCCGGGGCCGGCGGCAGCCCAGAGTCACTCGGGGCAACGCTAGGACGGCGCAAAAATTCCTCGTTTTAAAAAGCGGGGCGCAACGCGTGGGCTTTAGCTCAGTGCTTTGGGGCCGGCACGCTCCCAGCGCCGAAAGACTGCCGCGCTCCTCCCTTAGACGCTCTCCAGGGGGAAGGCGGGGGGCCCCAGCGGCTCCCACCTGGAGAAGTACGGGGCGCACAGAAAGGTGGCGGGGGATCGCTAGCGTAAAGTAGGTGCTTCCCTTCAGTTTGTCGCTTGAGCGCACGGAAGGCTAGAAATGACCGCTTTTTGGAGCACGGAGATGATAGCTTGAGTCGGAAGAAGAGGCAAAAACAAGGAGCGGGGGTAGGAAGGCAAACTGAAGAAAAGAGGCAAACTCCTTTTTATCATGTGGGGAAAAGCACAGGGCGAAGGGACTGCGAGCTGATGCTGTGAAATCAATAACTAGTCAATGGGTAGGTGCAGAGGGGGCCTCTGACTCGGAGTACAGCAAGAAGCTCAAACCAGAAGTTCGAGACTGCAAGAGGCAGAACCAGCATAGAAAGCTTGTTACGAGGGTGGAAATGAGAGGCTGGGAAACAGGTGGTGGGATGGGAATGGAGAAACATAACTTGTCACAGAGATCCTGTAGAAACTCCCCATCGCCGAGCTATTGATTAGGCTGGAGATGAGGAGGAGGAGAAGGACCTCGACCTTCTGGATTTGCTTCATGCTCCTATTGGAATTTTTAGGATTATGACAGGTGAGGAAATCCTGGGGCTTTTGAAAAGACATCTTAATAAGATCACTGGGTTTGGCCAAAAGGGACATGTAGAAATATGATAATCCATTGAGCAATACTGTATGTCTCACCTAGGAGGGGAAAATCACTAAACAAAATTAAAACACCCCATTCCCCCACCCCCTTTATTTTCAGGAGTTGGAACCTTGTCTTTGATTTCTTGGTTCAAAACCATTTTTTCTAAGACATTAGCCAAGAAAAACTACAAACAGACCTTAGGAAAGATCACATCCCTGCTCAGACAGAGCCCTTGGGAGCCTTAAGACTAATAAGTCTTGACTTGTCCAGAGGGATGCGTCTCTGTGGCTCAGCAAGCAACTAATAGTCCTCATGTGTTGTAATACCTATTTTGCCATGCCTGATAGGGCTGCCTTGGCTGAGACAAAATGGGACACTGGGGTGCATAACAATAAAAAGTAAGTAGGTCAGCTGTAGACTTCAAAATGCAAGGCTGTTGTCATTAATGGAAAAAAATAACAACAATTACCAGATGCAAGCTAACAGCTCTAACACATATGATGCCAACTCTCTTAGCAACAACAGCCCTTCTCTCTTTGGAGCCCCATAAAGAGAGTAGGTGGCCTCACCTTCCATGCACTTCAGGAGCAAAGGTAATTTGAATCATTAAAGCAAGTCTGTGAGGGTTGGGAGAGGACAGAAATAATGGTTGACCTGCTCATGGCAGGTAAATGATTAACATGCAGCAAGGGAAAGGCAGCATGAAGGAGAGAGCTGTGCCCTGCACACACAAAGCAGAGACACACAGGAAGTTAGAGGCATTTAGATGGTAAAAGAGGGAGCTAGAAGCAACTAGGTTTTCTCAGTGCTTAGCCCGTGAAAGCTGCACATGAGATTTACTGTAAATTTAAGTAATCTTTTAAGTTCCCTGCATTCACCATCAAAGAACAGGGCAAGAGGGAAATGAATGTCGACACTGGAGACAGCTCTCTGGATTTTACAAGGCACTGAAGACTTAACTCCTGGTCTACGCTGCATGAAGAACTGTGCTTGCCATGAATACTGCCAACCAATGCTTTTCCTTGTTTTGTTGCCTTACCAGAATCCGGGTAGCTCAGATGCTGCTCTTCCACTGACTAAAGGATGTTTAGACTGTCATTCTGTTGACGAGATTGTGTTTTAAGAGTCTTTTAAGGCGAGTACTCTCTAGGACTGTATTTGAGGGCTGATCAGCCTCAAATCAGCAGGAGAATCGCAGGAGCCACTTCCTAGTGCACCAACAGCGTTGGGAGCTTTCACTGTAATAGTAAGAGCTGTAACCAAGCAAGGTAGTCATCCAAAGAACACCAACAGGTATCTGCATACCAATCTTGAAGAGATGTAAACAGAACCCAAATCTTGTTTGCAAGCTTTGGTTTCCTGGAGAACATCTGGTTTGCCTGTGCACCTGCACTGGTGTTCTGAGTCACAACTGCCAAACCTGTCCCAGGCAGACTCTGTTGCAAGTGGCCTGCATCCCACAGCTGTAGCAGCACAGCATGTTGCTGTGTTAGGCAGCTGGACTGGAGACAAAAGGGCCTTCCGTGGCCCTTCTCATTTTCCAGCTGGAGTTACTTTCAGGCTTTGCTTACTGCTTATTGCAGAAAAAAATTGCTTTTTCTACCTAATCCTCTGAGCCAGAACAGTGTCCTTTGAGTAGCTGGGGCATTTCTGAACATTTCTCTGCCTACATCTGTTTCGGAGAGCCATGCATGGGTCCTTGTGTAATGCTGGCAGTGACCTTCCAAAAGCAGTTTCCAAATGGCAGAGAGATTCCTCCTCAGACATGTATCATCAATTTTGCTGTGGCACAAGGTTAGAAGATGACACAGTCCTGCTCATCCATCTATGGATGAGCTGTGTTGTGCGAGGAGGTTTCTCCCTCTCTCTGTGGAAATACACTGCAGGTAACTGTACAGAAGTGAGTAGCTGTTACTGGTTTTGCATGGTTTCTTGACACCACAAACCCACCGCAAGCTACTGCAGCATTGTCAAGTCAGCTCCGTTTCAACAGTTACACATTTACCTGTCACAAGTTGAGCTCCAGTTTTGCCATTTGAACAATACTGAATTTGATAAATTCTTGCAAATGTGACAAAGCTATTCAGATAGAGAACTTTCCATATAAACCCACCTATCTCAAGTAACAGTATTAAAATCATTAGGTCCTTACCATAAAAAATTGTTTTACTATTACACAGCTGAGACTGGTGATGCTAGGCAGGAGTGAAGGAAGGTGCTCCAAAAGTAGAAGAAATGGCTATTGCAAAAGTAGAAGCAATAATTGTAAGTGTATGAATAATGTCTTTCAAGGGTGTGTTTAACAGAGGTAGTGTCGTGGTGTCATATATATATGACATACATATGTGATATATATACATTCTATTATATATGTGTGTATATATTTTTATTATTATGTATTATATTTTATTATAATTATTATAGTACATACACATTATATACACTTACATAACATACTGTAGATATAAATGTACTTATAGTGCATACACACAGACACACATTATATAATACAGTTCATTACATACACGCTGTGCTTCTCAAATGAAACCTGGTAGTGACACACCTCTTCAGAGTGTACTGCTTAAATGCAGGCTGCAACTCAATCTATACCAGGAAGGAGAAGTAAATCACCTGCAGAAAATACATTGCAGTCAGGCAAAGAAGCCTTACTGAACGTAATGAGAAAACCAAAGCCAACATACTTGGCCAGCCTATTCCCAAAACCCATAACCTTGTGTCACCAGATTTTTCATTTTAATCTCTCCCGTCTTCGAAAACAATATGTGAAAAAAAGAGCCAACCTCACTAACACTGTGAATATAATCTCCAGTTGAAAAATATATAAATGCGAAGATTTAAATGCTTGTTGTGCATTGTGGATAACCGGTGAATGAACACTCAAAGCACATTCCATGATACTGCAGACAGTGGCTGTTCTGGAGCCCACAACATCATACAGCTTTTCACAGCTGAGAACTTTAATTCAGATGGTATCTACCAACTGTTTTCTTGTACAAAATTTATCACTAAATCATTCATAAGTCAAATTTTACCTGTATATGTTATTGACAGTGATGTGAGCAAATGTTTTCTGTAGGAGCTCACACAGACGAAGCTAAAGAAAGCAGTAATCTTCTCAGGATGCTGGAGGGTTGTGTGGTCTGTTTCTTGTGCCTGGACCACAACATTATGCCATAATCACACATGAGCTGGGTTCATAAACATGTCTGGAAAAATAAGTTCCCTTTAGAGAACATTGCTCCACGACTGCAAAAGCATCCTAACATGTATCATAAAAAAAAACCCAACCAAACAAAAGCAACAAAGAAGTGAATGCTAGCTCTGCAGAATACTTGCACTGTGTTTGATCGGCTTTAGCTGGCCAAATTGGCAGGTGCAGGTACGTCATGGTGAAATACACCAGAAGGATGCAGAGCTCTGGGAAGATCAATAACAATAAGCTGTTAGTACAAACTACATCGCCTCTAAATCAGAGTAATCAGTGAGGATTATTATCTGATCTAAAGTTTGTTTTGTGCTGTTAGAAGCAAGTGAGTTAATTAGGCAAGCTGAAGATGAACCAGTATAGCCTAGGGAAACTCTTTGGTGCTAGTGAAGACTTAGCTGTGCATGCCACCACAGCATGCCATGTCCTGCACAACATCTGCAAGGATAAGAGCAAGATCTTTCTCAGGTGTGAGCTAGAGTAGCTGCTGATGGCATTTTGTCTGAACACAAAAGGGACAGCTGCTTTATCCAAGCAGCATGTGATCACACAGAGATGGGCAAACAGCTGTATCTCTCACATAATTTCCTATTCCTCACTAGTGAAAAGACCATGCTCTGGGAGTTCGTGGGCTGCCGTGTTCCTGGAACAGAAGCGACAGGGATGCCTGTCAAAGAGTGTTCTCTTTGCTATGTTCAGTGTCCATGCAAGAGCTCCAACTAATTTTGCCAGTTTCCAGACATTTTTACTGTGATAATGCATTGCAAAGGTGGTACACCTGTGTTAAGGAGTGAGAACAGACCCTCAGTCCAGAGCCCTTCAGTTGTTTCATTTGTTTCATACTCAGACAGCCAAGGCTCAGGCAACTATCACAGTGAGAAATGGAGATCTACAAAACTTTTGAGGAAGCCACTGAAAACCCACCTCCCTCTCTTCAGAAACCAACCATCTATTTTTTTCTCCTGTTCCTTCTCATATTTCTCATGCCAATGTCCACAAGAATTCCCATGAATGCTACTAAATTGCAGAGCTTTGCTAACAGCAATGCAGCTTCTCTTTCCTTTCTCTATCGATCTCCGAGATGTGAACAAAAACAAAGGACCAGAAAAGGGAGCTTTACCATTAATTACAACAAATCTACAGTCCATTCTGCCTTGACAGATATGCCAGTACTCATAGGATGCAAAACTACAATAAAACTGTACCAAGAAATGACTTTCCAAAATTGATTTTTGGTCACACTACATGTACTTAACAGTGCATTGTGGAAACCAAAGTCTTTCATGGATTTTTTTCTTTTCTTTTCTTTTCTTTTCTTTTCTTTTTTTTTTTTTTTTTTAATTTTTATAAAACTTTCTGCAGATGGGATTGGGAAGAAGAGCAGGAAAATAAAAAGAAAGAATAGATTAGCAAAAGGGAAAGAGGTATGCCACACCATTTCTGTGAATACTTTACAGCTTTCCCTGGTTGGGATTCCCATCTGATTTCAGACGAATCAGGCTATCTTTGTCCCTGTTCTCCCTGTGACAGTAATGTTACCTGTGCTTGATACACTGGCCACAGATTAATAAATTACTCTGAAACTGAAGATACCCAGTCATGCTCAAGGAAATGTAAACCATGGAAAAGTAGACTTGCAGCAGACATGCTTTTCAAAACACTCAGAAAAGGAGCTATAGGCAAGATATGTTTCAAATGGGTTAAAATAAGTACTGCCACTTTCCTAATAAGGGCTCCAATAAATTCAGATGAAACCAATTGATTAAGTGTAAGAACTTGCTAATTTAGATTAATTTTTAGATAAGATGCTAAGAAGAATAGGCTGGGAATTTCAACAAATTTTGAATCTTGCAGCATGATGGAGGAGCCTTTGTACTGTGTTGTCATAGCTAGGTTACACACAATAACAGGTTGGTTTTGAAACTGAGCCTCTTTGCTGGCAATATAAGACCTGTGAGACAATGATTCCTGGAAAAGAAATCTCCTAAGTGAATTACCAAACAATCAAACAGAAATCTACATTACATTCAATAATGATCTCTCATGCCCATAGTACTACCACAGATCAGGTATTTTAAATTAGGCTTTTGAAATTAAGCAAAAAGAACAAATGACAAAACCTAGAAAACAAACAAAAAACCCCACCCAAATCAACAGCAAAAAAATTCTTCACTTTTTTTTTTCTCGAAATATTTGCAAAACCTATTAATGACATCGTCCATTATCATGCTTCTATATATAGAATGTGGACACCCAATGTCTTTCCTTTATGAAAGGATGTACTGTGCAGGTCTGCATTACGTCCATAACCTATTAGAGTCACAAAAGCCCATCTCACTTGCAGCCTCACAGTGCATGTTCAGATGCTGCAGGTGTGCTGCAAAGTAGTGGTGGCAGTCACAAGGAAAATGCTGGAGAGTCACAGATCTGTTTTAATTGGAAGCACTGTCTGCCACTCTCAGTAGGAAGGCCATTTATGCTTCTCTTTGGAGTGAGGTAGACACTGATCAAAGCAGTTAAATCGAAGAGCTGCACGGTAAGATTTTGCAAAGACTACCCTGCAGCATCTTAAAGATATTTTTTCCTAGGACAGGTTACAATCTTCCAGTACCTAGAAATAATGATCTGAAACTGTGCAAGAGAGATAGGAAATAAGGGAAATGTGTACAAACGCAACTTTCAGAGTAAGCTAGGAAACAATTTCTTATAGAGACACTATCCTTACAGAAATCAGGCTTGCATTTCTGAAGAAGGAGGCTGTCAGCTTGGTCTTTTCCCCCTATTATTTGCGGGAAACATTGTTTTTAAGGAAACAGCATTCTACCACAGAATATATCCAGTTGTCTCAAGAGTTTCCTTCTGAAGAAAACCAAAACCATCAAGACCCAAAATGCTGGCTATATGCTGCACCCTGAAGAAGAAGAATGCTGAGAGAGTAAAGCAGCTAAACAAGCCTTAGTTTTCTGCTTATTGACAGCTTTCCCTGCATGGTGGATCCCCGTCTTAGTTGTGTCAGTGAGAATTTGGAGCAAGTTCATTGATTCAGACAATTTTCATAAACTCTGTAATAATTATCAGCAAAAATTTGCCAAGAGTTGGAGTTATTGTATATTTTGATCCAGAAGAATGGCTGAAAGTAATGTTAAGTGATAAACGATCATCCTGCATAGGCATAAGAAAGAGCAGTAAGAGTTGAATGAATAACTAGTTCTGGTATTTCTTAATTTAAACACCTAACCCTGAAGCTGCAGCAAATCACAGTTTCCCAGTAAGAAGTGCAGCAGTCGATGCACTGAGCCTCTCTGTTCAGCTATCTATCTGCCCAGTGCAAAAGCCTGGAAGAGCACAGCTCTGTTACACTAGGCTGGTCCTTTCAGTGCTCTGCCTGGAGTGTATGATGCAGATTGCAACTCACAGTGTTGTTACACAAACAACTTTACCCTCAAACCCTTTCTTGATAGGTTCTGCCCATGGCCTTCCTCTTCCTCTCAGCAGAAAAGTTCATGCCATGAAAGTAGGCATCAAGAATATACTCCTTTCTTCCATCTTCTCTCTTTGGTACCTTTCACTCTCTCCAACAGGTAGCAGAGAGCCCACAATCTTAAGTTTTAAGGTTTCAACAAAACAAAGTGAAAATAAAATCCATGCGCAAATAGCTAAGCTGTGCTCAGCAGTTCTCATTCACTTACATGAGTCTATCCCTAGCCCTCTCCAAACAAAAAATTCTGATCCTTTTTCCACGCTCCTGACCAGCTAGCACAGACATGCATACACATCTTTTCCTCCATGATGAAGGCAGCAGTGTTAGAATATAACAGAAACTTTTATTCAAAGCATTACTTGTTGTATCCCTCTTTTCTTTAACCTTTACAAACAAGTCTGACATTTTCACAGGAAGTACCTGAGCCAGCATCATGCACCAGCAAGACAACACATGCCTTCCCATTGTGATTAATGTTCTCGCTTAAAGGACACACACATTACTATCACAACAGTTCACATAAACATACCTGAACTCCTTTTATTCTTTCCAGCTCAAGTGTCTGTAGTAGCATAACCACAGGAACAGCAAACTCAGAGCCAGTAACTAAAGATTCCTTGAGGGCTGAGTAAACACTCTTCAGACTGCTGAGCCTGGCAAAGCTGAGCTGTACTTAACTGGCACCATGGCAGGAGTGAGGGAGAGAGGAGAGAAGCTGACCCCATGAGGTTATTGAACAGTTGCTTGGGCTGTTATTGGGCTAGGCATTGCCTCCTTTTGGGGGATTTTACTGGCCTGGCTTTATTAGTGTCTCATGGAAAAACCCCTGTGCACCCCTTTGCAGGCCAACACAGATGCATTTTCATTGCCATACTTCCCTTGATCTTCCAGGCAGCCATGAGAGTGTCTTTTGGGTAGACACTACTAACAAGCAGCACTACTGCTGATACAGATGTGATATGCTTACAGTGATGTGCTGAGTAGTCTGATTTTTTTATGAAGTGCTTGAAATTCCTTTAGTACTACTCACCATAAATGTCACTTGCAACAGTTCAGAACAATGAGGTTTTGCAGATAAAAATGCCTTCTTTACATTTTTAAAGGAGGGCAGCAGAGCTATCAGTGAGTCTCAAGGCAAGGATTAAAGATATGAATAGTAGTAATGTGACTGGAAAAACACATTCTGTCTTGGAGAATCTGCCATAAAACCTGAAATGTTCTGTGAAGGAGTCTAAGGCCAGTATGGAAGGAAGGTGGGGAAAGACCCACCAAACAAAACTAGTGAAACTTTTAGTCTGAACTCAGTGAACTGAATGGTTTCTTGCAAAAAAGATCACTGTCGCTATCTTCCTATTCTAGCTGAGAAATTAGACTTGCCAGTGAGAGACTTTAAATGCAACAGGGTACGTTGTTGCTACAGGGTATATCCGGAGCCTGTAGTCCCACTGAGGACACCCTCCCAGGCAGACTCCTGTCATCTTCAACAACTGCATCTGGGAACATATTAGGCAACTGCATGAAACAGCATTGTCTTAACAGCACACTTCGTAGTAGGTGCTGTCATTCTTTCACTCCTATTTCTTTACTGTTGGGGCTGAGAATTTAAATAGGTCAAGAGTAAAAGGTGGAAGTGGGAATGTGGCTTCCTATCAGATGGTAGAGCATTATTTGAATCTTAGGTGGGAGCTGAGAAAAAAATCCTTTTAAGTGTACTTGTTTTCCTATCTCCACCCATTTTGACATGCCTTTATACTTACTCTAGAGTAGCCACAGGCAAAGTAATGAGTTATAAGAACAGCTCAAACAGAGACTGGCTGAGATTAATGCAACTCTTTACAGCGTGTTGAATCTTATTTAAAGATCCCAGTGTTTCAAAAAAAAGCTTACACTTCCTTGGTTGTTACTCTTCCATGAATTGTTACTTCTGCATTAGTTTACAGCATGTTACAATGCAATAACACATAGTCTGATGTTCTTCAGCTGAAGAAATTTTGGGGGCTAAATCTTTAGTGAAGTTTGCAAGACCTACATTCATAGACCAGTTTTGCACCTGAGGTACTGTTTTCTCTGTGCCTGTGACACCCACAAACACATAAAATGATGATTTTTAGACAGAGCATAGGAAGAATTCTGTATTCTTAGAAGCCAATAGTTTCTCTTCAAAGCTTAACCGCTGAATAGTAGAAAACTATTAACTGAGCCTGCCGGTCTTTTATTCTGATTCTAACATGGCTTCTCAAGTATTTCTAAAGAATACTCTGAAACTTTCTCTCCACTCTTTTTCCTTCCTGACAACTACTGTCTTCTCCAGAGACTTACTGTGGTTGAGGTAAACCGCTATTATATTTATTGTGCTTGCCTTTTCTACTGAGAGATGCAGTAAGGGGACAGAATGGAAATTTAAACTTATGTCAAGGTTTTCAGAGACATTTCAGGCTCTTGTCTTCCAGGCTGCTCTTGGCTTGATCTTGGTCTTTATTGTTTATAATGAGTTCTACATACATAAAAAAATCTCAAAGGCTACACAAGCTCATACGTATGAATGCAGCTGCAATCTCTCTCAGCAGATATAATGTCATTGTGACACAAAGAAAGCACTGAATTAATTACTATGGCTTAATATTCTCTCTTACCATTTTTAAAGCAGCTTGTCTCTTTGTCATATATTGAAGATGAGTACGTCCAAGCATATTTGTTTCTTCTGGTGGCAGTATTTTCATATACGAAGACATATAGGAATTAGTGCTCTTTGTCAGGACATGCCCCCTAATCTTTCTGGTCTACAATTCTGCAAATTGCAGAGGATACTGAAGTAAATCATCCTACATACTACCAGTTAATGTAATAACAACAACAACAACAACAAAAACCCAATAAAAAATAAATAATTGAGAAAAGCCAACATCATTCCCTTTCTCTCACTCTCTTTTTGGTTGGCTGTTGCATTAGTTCTTGTCCTAGGATGTTCAGTCTTTGATTCTGCTAGAGGATCTAGATGTTTCCAAATCACAAATGAATTTATAATAAAGCTAATTACTTTTATTTTTAAGGTAGAAATTGAAAAGCTATTTGAAATTTCACTGAGATTCCTAAAACCAAACAAATTTCAGAGTCTAGTCTGCCTTACAGTCTTTCTTTAAAAAGAGTTTAGCTAATTCAGTCTAAATGGTGAAATGGCTTCTACCATGATTTTATGGTGAGGTAGAAACAAATATTTCAATATCACTAAAAAGAGACTATGCACAATGCTGTGTAGGAAACATCTCACTGACAACTGGAAACTGCTTTTGATCACTTTGTTTAAAGGGAAGATCCAAACATCGGTTAATCTTGTAGGGAAATCCAAGTGAAGTTGTGGAGTTTTGAGCATTTAGACCATGTTTGGCCCCCAAATTCAACACGAGTGTAGATACCTTTTGGAAAACTCCTACCAGTGCCATAGCAGTGAGTTTTCTTATCTGAAGCATGTTGTGTGCTCTGAAACAGTAAATTCAGAGCTTTGCTTTTCCAGCTGCACATGCACATCATCCCCTCTAAAAAGCCCTTTTTTTGATGTCCCCCACCTGGGCCTGATTTGCTGCATTCATCCTTCTTCCTCTGTGCACCGGCACATGTGCAGCCCTCCTCGCTCCAACTCTGAAAGTGCCCGAGCCACTCTCAGAATCAAAATCTCCCCAAAATTGTGCCACTGAAAGACAGGTTCTTACGCTTGCTTGCTCTCAGTTAGAGGCATTTGTGGCCCCCAACCCAGGCATACGATATTAACCTGCATTTGAGTATTTTCCACATAAGATCTGAGCTTGTCTTCCTATCAACCTGTTAAGCGTGAACAAGCTGTTGAAGCATTACCAATAGCTGAGTTTCAGAATGCTGCAGGCTGGAGTCAAGTGTCAGGGAAATGTGTGCTTTTCCACAGATGCTTTAAAGGTTAATCTTTAACAGTTAAAAGGCTTTTAGATTAGAGTTCCTAAGAAAACACCCTGTTTTTCCAAACAGGCTACAAAGAAAGGTGGGGAGGATGAGAATGGTCTAAGTTATATAAAAGGGAGATGGATGAGACAGAAAACCAGGAGAGAAATAACCTGAGGAGACAAAGCAGGGGAGTTTCCCTACAAACTCCTTCCATTATGCTGGATTTGTTGTTAAGATTTTGCCAAAACATAGCAGGATTTTCATGCATGGAAAGTAAAAAAGCAATCCAGTTCTGTGGCAGGGCTTTCCTTCTTGCCACCTGAGGAGAGGTGAGGCAAAGTTAATTTTAACCATTTTGAACTCTCTCACCCAATTGCCAAGGACATCCCTGTGCCAGTTTGGCTTGTCTTTAACGGAACAGCCCTGAGGGACTCAAACGCTGCAGACTCTGGTGGCTGCTGTGGTGTAGACCAGGCAGGCAGAGGTGGTGGAGACACAAACAGGCCACTTTCTGCTGATTGTCCCTGACTTTGTCATCTCTGGTAACGCCTCTGTCTTCTCAAATAGGTGATAGCTCTGAGCGGGATAACATTGGGAATAATGCAGAATATCTACTTACTTGCAGATTTCTGCAGAGTCCAGTCAAGCAAATCTTCTCTGTTTTGTGCAGCATGAGCTCAGATTTTATAAGATTTGGGAGAACTGTTATTTTCCTCAAAGCAGTTGTGAGAACAGCTTTTAACAAAGTTAAGCATCTCTGCCAAGGCACTGCAATGCAATGTACCTTAGATATCCCCTGTATTTCTTAGTTAATTACCTTGTAATAACTTAGCATACACCTACAGATGTAATAAACACTGTTTGGTTTTTCTGCTAATGTTAGATGAAGGTTTACCTCCTATATTAAATCATTCATATGTTTAATATACCTGTGTTATAGTATCGAGTGATGTGAGTACTGACACAAAAAAGGGGTTAAAGCTTTAGGACATGAGAAAGGAAGAGGAGTGAATGATGTGATCCTGCAAAAGAAGCAAGATCTAATGTTTGTCAGCTATGGCAGTTGTCCATTGTTTGGGTTAATGATGGCCTGAACACCCATGACAATGGGACAGCATGGGATGCAGCTGAAAGCACAATGCAGAAACATCTCATGAATATTTAAGAGGTAACCATAAATAAACATCTGACTCATTTTCTAAACTTGAAATCAGCTAAGAGTGAAAAGTTACAACCTGGGTAGACCAGCTTGGGGTAAGGTCGTAAAAAGGGTGGAGATAGTTGCTGGAAGAGTAAATGAACAAAGCTTATGGAGACAGGCTAGGTAAGAATTATGAAATTTATTGAAGAGAAAGAAAAGTGATTTATTGAAGAGAAGAAAAAGTGAAAAGAGCTGTGTGTGGGCGTGGCTGTGTGCAGCAGAGAAAGGAGAAGCAAATTAACAGCAATGATTACGAACAGCCTGCTGGGGAGAGAGGAGGCAGGAGTTGGGAACCATGAAAGATGTGTATTTAATTGACCCTAGGTAAAGCAATGAAGATGGAGGGAAGACGGAGTGGTGTGAAAACCACTGCTTTCATGGCTCCCACGCACTGGCCCACGAGGAACAGGACCTTGAGCTCAGGGTTTGGGAGATCAGGGCGCCACAGAATTGAGCACTGGCCTTGGCAATGCACCACTGCAGCATAGAGGATTGTCAAACGTGCACACCCTGTGCGTCTTGGGGCACAAGCAGGGCTCTACCTTTCCTTCTATAAACTTGAACGGCTCCTTTGTTTCCTTTCTCTATGTGCTGGGTTTGGTTGGTGTAGAGTTAATTTCCTTCGTAGTAGCTAGTATGGGGCTATGTTTTAGATTTGTGCTGGAGACCGTGTTGATAATTCAGGGAGGTTTTAGTTACTGCTGAGCAGTGCTTGCACAGAGCCATGGCCTTTTCTGCTTCTCACACCACCCCACCAGCGAGGAGGCTGGGGATACACAAGAGGTTGGGAGGGGACACAGCTGGGACAGCTGAACTGACCACAGGGATATTCCAGACTGTATGACATCATGCTCAGCAAATAAAACTGGGGGAAGGTTGGTGGGGCGGCCGCTGCTCGGGGACTGGCTGAGCATGTCAGATGGTGGTGAGCAATTGTTTTCATTTGCATCACTTGTCTTTCTTGGATTTTAGTTTTGTTTGTTATTTTCCTTTTCAATACATTTATTATTATAATTATTATAAAAATATTTTATTTCAATCATTAAACTGTCCTTATCTCAATCCAAGAGTTTTCCCATTTCTACTCTTCCCCTTCTCATCTCCCCATCCTGCTGAGGCAGGGAGAGTAAGCGAGCAGCTGTGTGGTACTTAGTTGCCAGCTGGGGTTAAACCACAACACTCTATCTTCATTTTTCTTGTGTCTGTCAAGCTTGATGCTTGAGCAGTCTTCTGAAATCCTGGACCACTTTCCACCCTTTGACTTGCATCACTTTTCATCTAGCTGGCAGGGAAAAATCTTTGCTGGCACAGTCTTCAAAGCCACTGGAATATATAATAAGCCTTCCTCCTGATACAAGATGTACCAGTGAGACCTTACACATGTTTAGGGCACACAGACCAAGCCTCCTGAAGTACTGAAACCTATAATCATACACAAGGGAATTCTGCTAAGCAGCCACATAATTCTTATAACCCAGAGTTCTGCATGTCTCACAGGTATCTACATTTAATAGAATAGCCCATAACTGAGTGTTATTTAAATTACTTTGATATACTTAATTAGTCAACCTAAACTTTAATAGTTATCCATAGTGGCAGAACAGGATGAAGCAGCTGTTTCAAACATTCATTTAGACCCTCAGGTACATTAGCTGTCTGCAAAATGATTAAATGTTCTGGAAACTTTCTTTATAAACAATGATGAACAGCATTCACACGGCAAAGTTTCATGCAACTCTAGAGATGTATTTTTTTTCCTTGGGAAACAATTTATGTACTACCCTGAGAATGTGCAATACACTCCAAGTAAGTGCCAAATGTCACCATTTCCCACAGATGATGTGCAGAAGAAATGCTCAGTATAAGGCTCTTGTTGCACTAGTGGCAGTGCAAAACGACAGAACAGCATCAGATACTTAAGATACTTAGCTTCAACTCACATAGGCCTCACAAGATATGATTCAGGTACAAAAATATATTCTCTGGGCCATATACTCCATGTGGAAGAACTAGTGATGGGCAAAAGAGCTTCATTCAAATCTACTATTTTATAAAGTCCCCAAACGTTTTTTTCATGTTTGCTAGCATGAGAATCATAATCAGCTGTTTTCCTGAGGTGTTACAGAACAGTGTAGGAGGTGATAGCAACAGTAATTAACTGTTGAGCAACACGAGACACTCCCTACTCACTGCCACAAAACATGAGAACTTGATATTCTTACCATACACCTACTATTTGGTATATCTTCTATCACAACAAATACGAGCTCCCCAAAATGCTGCATTCATTGTGCCCTGTTGACACAACATATCTACAGAAATTAGGAAAGAAGCATATTAACGCAGTAACAAAGTAGTCTAGCCATGATGGTATTAGGCTCTATACAGACGAACTGATGCAGCATCCCAGCAAAGTACCTTAGCCTGTGTTGGAGTTGCTCACATAAGCTGCAGTTAACATCTCTGTATTACATTGCTGACTGCAGAACAGACATACCCCTAAGTTAGAGGAAAGGATTATCTTTTTTTCTCTTTCTTTTTCCTAGGCTACCCCCCTTTCTAAAATGGTACTAACAGATTAAAGATCCACCATACAGACCAAGATATACTTGTGTGGATGAAAGTAAAACATTGCATGCAGACATTAATATCTGCAGTTCCTTCAGGCGCCATCCTGAACTACCTAAAGAGAGGATCAAGAATGAACTTTAAATTTTAAATGGAACTGGCCAGCTACCAAATATAAGTTTATTCTTGCCAATTATCTCCAGCAACAGCATAATATATTTCTTCATTTATTATGAATATGTTTTTTGAACTAACTTTTCTAAAAATATGGTACCAAATTTTCTTAGAATGTTTTAATAATTCTGTTGGAGGCTAAGACCAGTAACTAATATAAAGCAAGTATCATGTTAAACAAATGCTTTGCAGTCAATAGAAAAGGAAAATGCCCAGTATCTTTCAAATGTGGCTGCTGAGAAGAGCAAAAAAAATGTTTTCATACCCCCCCTTTCTCTGCCCCCCACATTAATCTATTCTGTATTAAACAAAGGCATATTATTTTTGTTGCTGAATAAATTAGCCCATTCTTGTTTAAACATGTTACTCTAGATTACAAACATATGGCTGTAAAAATAATTGGTTGGACTCATTTAAACTGCTGATTTTAATCTCCAATTTGGCATGAGGAAATTTCCTATAAAACCTGTTTAGGATTGCAGATGCATCTCGGTCCCATAGCTGTAAGAAAAGGGTGCATTGGTAATCTTCCAAGTGTAGAGACCTCAGTGACTGAAAGTCACTAAGTTAAGCTAAAATGCTTAACTAAAAATATCCTGGTTTCTTCCTACCTTAATTTGAAAGCAAATGGTGATAAAATGAAAATTAAGACAAAGCTGTATGCCTATGCAATTAAAAAGTTCTTTTATATGTAAATAGAAAACTGCCTTAATAGTCCCAAATATTTTTTTCCAGTCTCTTGGGATTGATGGAATTTGGCAGGATTGGGCGTGGTTAAGGGTTGCCAGGATGGAGGATGACATTGGTTAGCTATCACCTGGGCAGAAGGTGTGGGCTGGTGGATAAGGCTGACTACACAGCACACAGATATGATTAGAAGGGTGAAGTTGTGTGGAATAGTTATGCACCTGCCTGAATTCCTGGCCACTCAGTCATCCCATTATATTCTCCATTCCCACTGTTTTTATAAAACAGACTAAAAGAAAACAAAAACAAGGGGAGGATGGAAGAAGGCATGCCCATTTCATAACTCAGCTTTAACCACACCAAAGGACTTTACTGATATCGTTCACATACTTTCGTTTAGTTGGGTATTATAAGCATTAACTGCTGTCCACTAAAACCAATATACTGCTTTCAAGAACATCTCTGAGGTGTCAAAACCTCAGAAGATATCTTCGTGACTAAGCACATGGCCAATACTCAAGCTCTCGTTCTTTATGGACTACTTTAACCATGTCAGTTCCTATGTTTTATGTGCCAAAAATACATGTCTGGACAGTTCCCGTGGTTTAACTGATATGCCCATAACTGGAGTATGTATCGCAAACTTTACTTGTACTAAGCTAACAGTAGGTTTACCCATTCATTGTGGCAGATCCTAGGCCAATGTGCACTGAAGAGCTTACCATTCTCAACTGTATGCATTAGACTTTTACCTGCATTAAAAAATAAGGTAGGAAGAAAACCAAGAACTATCCTCCAATGGTGCCAAAGCAGTAGTATTTAAAATATATTTATATCTTGTGTGCATATATATGTGTGTGTGTGTGTATACATATATATCTCTGTATCTCCATTCAAGGTAGGATAAGGACTGTAACACAAAGGTAAACATAAGGGGAAAAAAAAATAACCATCAATTCTATTGATGTCAAATCTAAGAGGTTTTCAGCTTTACAATGAGAGGGGTCTTAAATTCTGGGCCCTAAGCTAACTTGGTGACACACTGGAGGGAAGGGATGCCATCCAGAGGGTCCTTGACAGACTTGAGGGGTGGATTCATGCGAACCTCATGAAGTTCAACAAGGCCAAGTGCAAGGTCCTGCACATGGGTTGGGGCAATCCCAAGCACAAATACAGGCTGGGAAGAGAATGGATTGAGAGCAGCCCTGAAGAGAAGGACTTGGGGGTGTTGGTTGATGAGAAGCTCAACATGACCCAGCAATGTGCATTTGCAGCCCAGAAAGCCAACCATATCCCGGGCTGCATCAAAAGAAGTGTGAACAGCAGGTTGACAGAGGTGATTCTCCCCTTCTACTCTGCTCTTGTGAGACCCCACCTGGAGTACTGCAACTGCAACTGAGCATATCAGGAACTCATTCTTGATGAAAAAGACAAACAAAAAACCCCACAGATGTCTTGTACAGTGAGAAGCCTGGCCTGACTACAAATTCAAACAATGAAAAAAAAAAAAAAGCAGCAAACAAATCCCTACATTTTCAGTCTTGTCAGCCTGCGTGTAAAAGTACGTATACTGGGGACACAGAAAAGGGCAAAGGGAGTTAACCACATGGTGTTAACTTGTTCTTCCCAATACTTGGGAATTAACCATATTTAAATTCTCATGTGCTAATGCTTTCTTCTAGGTCTGTGTACAGGAAGGAAAAAAGAACCAGGTTTTTGCTTGGATGTCTCAATACCAGATTCTTTCTGAGCATCATAACCTATACATAAATAATCAGAGTCCTATCCTACTGTCTCTACAGAACTCAACTTTCACTCAAGTTGAAGGAGGCTTGTCTTATGCTCTCTGGATTTCTTCACCTAGGCTGGTTCAGACTAACTCCCACCTCCACTGTTTCCTTAGGCTAGAAGGGAAAGGAAATCCTTTGATCTCTTGCAAGAACAAATAAATTATTTTCCCTCTTTTGGTACCTGCTGTATCAAGCTCAAATAAAAATCTCTGCCTTGGCAGGCAAAGCAAGTCTTCTAAGCAACAGTCAATACCCAGAATGGCCCGAAACGATGAAAGCACTTCTCTACATATTCTGATGCAGAGTATGACTACTAAATCCCAGTACCACTATTGTGATAAGGGTGCAGTCCATTCCAGTTAAAGCTCTCTTTAAACTCTTAACTTTCTTACTGTTTTTAACAGGAACTTAGAATTCAGCTATCAGCTAGCTGCCTCTCAAGTGCATAACTTTATTTCAACATGAATACAGCACCCCTTTTGACACATGATGGGATTTTCAAGTGTGGTTTCTTCCTGACTGACATTAAGGATGGGAAGTGCAAATAAGTCTATACCACCCCACTTGCTGGATTTCTGGTTCTGAAAAAGCTCTGATACTATAAAAAACACATGGTATAAGCACAGAAACAGAATAGGCATAAATTAAGGGGAAGACTCAGATTTAATTGTCACATTTAACTTACACACAAGCAAGAAATGCACAGTTGCAACTGACACTGTTGGCTTAGTACTTGTAGTAGTACTTCTTTCCAGTGAAAAGTAATACAATATACCATCCTTTAAAATTTTTTGTTTTGAAGTTACCAAAACTCTAATTAGTAATTAAGTATAGCCACCATAAGAATGCAGTAGAAAATAATCTTTTTTTCTAGAAAAAAAAATTTACCACATCTACAGAAAACTAGAAGTACTGAAGGAAATTGTAACATATATGCCACTATTCAAAGTAGAATTTCCACAGAAATTGGTGTTTGAGATACTGGCTAGTACCAAGAGGTTTCAAACCTCACAAACTGAACACCACCTACCAGCTACTGCCATTATATGGAAGGCTTGGAGGTGCTGGATTGTACAATGTCCTGGATTCTTGCCCAGATGAGACACAGATGTTTTTAATTTCCCTCACCAGAAACACCTGTCCTTCCAGCAGAGAACAACAGTCAAGAGGGATAATAATGACATCATCAACCAGAAGAGAATTTGGAAAGATTCTTGTGTAGAAGATACTAGCTGTTAGTAGGAGCAATAAGCCCCCAAGGCAACTAATTTCTATTTTCAACTGTTTGGGACAGCTTCAGACACTCAACCAAAAGGTGTCTGGGTGGACAGATACTTGGGCAAATAATCCCCAGCCCACCTCTTCCTGAGCTAAATCCCACATTGTGTATTCATGGTGCAACTTAGAAAAAAGTTATCCAGCAACAGTATGAAAATGAGCCCCATAGAGGAAAGTTTCTGCATTTCCAGATGGATCCTTATTCAGGGGTCTGTCTGGAAGAATTCCATGGGATATGGCCCTGATGAGAAGGAGGGTCAAGGAAAGATGGTTGAGTTTCAAGGACAGTCCATCCCCACATGCAGGAAATAGAGCAAAGGTGGAGGGATGTCTGCATGCATGAAAAAGGAGCTCCTGACAAAATTATAGATGCAAAAAGGAAGCATATCAGAGGTGGAAGCAGGGAAGAATACGGAGAAACTGTCTTAGCATGCACAGATAATGGTTAGGAAAGCCAAAACCCATCTGGAGTTAAATCTGGTGAGGAATATGAAAAGCAAAACTAAAATCTACAGGTATATCAGTAGCAAAAGGAAGATTAGGGAAAATGTGGGCCCAGTGCTAAATAGGGCAGGGGAACTGGGGACAAAGGACACAGAAAAGGTTGAGGTACTCAATGCTGATTCACCACGGTCTTTAGTGGTAAAACTGGACTTTAGCAACCCCACATCCCTGAGAACACTAGAAAGTCTGGAGCAAAGAAGGCATACCACCGGTGAAGGAGGATCAGTTAGGGAACACTTACACAAGCTGGACACACACAAATCCATGGTATTTGACTGGATGCACCCACAACTGGCTGATGTCACTGCAAGACCACACTCAATTGTCTTGGAAAGGTCATGGTGAGCAGGAGAGGTTTATGAGGATTAGAAGAAAGCCAAGGTCACCCATGCCTTCAAGAAGGAAGATCCAGAAAATACAGGTCAGCCAACCTCACCTCCATCTCTGGGAAGGTGATGGAGCAAGTATCCTGGAAACCACTTCCAGACACATAAAGGACAAGAAGGTAGCAGTCAGCATAGATTTATGAAGGAAAGATCATGCCTGACCAACCCAATAGTCTTCTGCAACATGGTATCTTGCTTGGTGGATGAGTGGAGAACAGCGGTTGATGTCTATCTTTACTTTAGCAAGGCTCCTAACACATCTTCCAAAACACTCTTATAGATAAGCTGATAAATTACAGACTAGATAAGTGGACAGTGAGGTCAAAAACTGGCTGAAGGGCCATGCCCAGAGGGTTGCAATCAGTGGCACAAAGTCCAGTTGGAGCCCAGCCACTAGTGGTGTAGCCCAGGGGTCAATACTGGATCCAGTCCCATAGAACATCTTCATTAATGACCCTGATGATAGAACAGAATGCGCCTTCAGCAAGTTTGCAGATGATACAAGACCAGGAGAAGTGCCTGATACACCAGATGGTTGTGCTGCCAGCATTCAAAGGGACCTCAACAGACTGGAGAAATAGGCAAACAGGAATCTCATGATGTTCCATAAAGGCAAATGCCAAATGCTCCACCCAGGGAAGAAAAAGCCCAGGGATCAGAAGAGGCCAGGGACTAACCTGCTGGAAAGCAGCTTTGTGGAAAAGGACCCAGGTGGACACTAAAGTGACAACAAGCCAGCAATGTGCCCTTGCAGCAAAGGTGGCCAACAGCATCCTGGGTTGCATTAGGAAGAGTGCTGTCAGCAGGCTGAGGGAGGTGATTCTTCCTATGAGGAGAGGCTGAAAGAGCTCGGACTGTTCTGCCTGGAGAAGAAAAGGCTCACCAATGCACAGACATACCTGATGGAGCCAGAGAAAGGGACAGGAAAGAAGAGGAAGTCAGACTCTTCTCAGCAGTATTCAACAACAGGGCAAGATGCAATGGGTGCAAACTGAAATGCAGAAACTTCCATTTAATTCTAAGAAGAAACTTTAAGAATGTTCAAACACTGGAACAGGTTTGTAGGCTGTAGAGATACTCAAAGCCTGACTGGACAAAAGCCTGAGCAACCTGCTTTAGGTGACTGTGTTTTAACCAGGGAGGTTGGACTAGATTATCTCCAGTGGTCCCTTCCAATGTCAATGATTGTGTACTCAAAGCACAGGAAAAAAAACCTCATGAGAAAGGCCATTCCAAAAACCAGGATAATTAATACAACATTCTTATTGATGGGTTTAATTGTTATGATTTCCTACCTTTTTTAATAAATGTAATTTTTCTACCTCTCCCATTTTATATAACGTTCCCAGAGCACCATAGGGCTGGTGGCTTTTTGATTGTTTTAAAATCAACACCATTTATAGTCACATTACAGATAACTGAAAACTGATTGAAAAAAAAATAATGCATTTACTCTTGGATAACTAGCTCTATGATCTACTGAGCACATTTTTAGAAATTCAAATACCAAATACATGCACTGTAGTTGGCATATAGAAATGATACGCACAATTATAACATGCAAAAAAGTCATCCTCTTCAAGACAAAAAATCAAAATGTGTAATCTTTCTTCAAATTTGTTCCCCAGTTTTTCCAATTCTAGAAGGAATAGCCACCATTGGTAAAGAAAACTATCATTTCAGAGAAAAAAAAAAAAAAGAAAAAGAAAAATCTCTTCTGTATTCCTGTGAAGTAAGAGTGTCAGGCTGGTCCTTAACTTCAGCTGAAACTTCTGGAAGTCTTCCATCCTGCAGCTATCCACTTAATAGTGGGTCTCTCCCCACTATATGCACTACATATGAAGCTTATTTAATCACAACATTCCCTTGATATGCCCACTCCTTGCTTTGTATCATTTTACAATACTAGACTCTAGACTGATATAGAAACAGACAGCCTGTATCTTGTATAAATACTAAAATACAGAAGCACAGTGAATTAATTCTAAAATGCATACTAATCATAGAAATAATACACACTATACAAAGATTAAATTATCATCTTTCATTTATTTGTACAATATTTTTTCATTTTGTCTGAATTTGTGGTCTTAATATCTACTCTGCTTTGGAAGGAATTTTTCCTTTATGGAGCTGCATTTAAATCTGATGGGAACCTCTAATCTGGCTTTCAGCTTGGTGACTACACTATGTCTGAAGCACAAACTAGTGATTGAGATGACACAATAAACCCACAAAGCTCCTTCCTTTCGAAACACAGCAAGCATTAGGACTACAAATTCAGATGAAAACAGTTTTGAAGCACTACATTAATATTTCTAACTTGAAATGTGATCCAGTCTCCGCCTTGTACTGTACCTCATGCCTGTTTCTGTCCAGGAGTTCTTCACACTGGCTAGTGAAGTGTGAGAGATTCATATGTAGAAGATTGAGCTTAAAAACCTGCTAACAGGAGCAACAAAACCTCTCATTAAACTTGTTTCTACTCCTAACTTTCTGGGAGAGATTCAGATACTAGTTGATGAGGTCACCATATAAATGCTTGAATGGAAGATCGCAGCTATACCTCTTTCTGAACCAAAGACTGCATTTATGGAGAAACTTATGCAAAACTGAAAATGCAAAAGAACAGGCACAAAATCCTGTTGACTCCCATGGCACATAAGCCCTTGAAAATGGACACAGTCTGCACCATCTAGACATTGATAAAAATAAGCTGGAAGTATTCCTGAGCTCGTCCTCCTTCAGGCAAAATCCTCTGTATTGTGTCTCTTGGAAACGAAAGGATTATCTCCTTATGTATTAGTGATACCAGAAACAATGCAGTATTAACTGGTCCCAAGAGCTTTTGTTTTTCCTTTATGAACTGTTCAACACTGAATAAAGTATACCAATGCATAAGGATAAGTATAGAAGTCAGTTAGTATGAAAAAGTAATCCTTTAGATTTAACTGTAACAGTGAAGAAAGAACACAGAGAACAGTGGAAACTTATTTCTGAAAGACCTTGCTCTAACAGAACCGTACGAAAAATCCAGTTGTAATACATCCGACAATATCCAATTCTGTAGATAAATTCTGTGAATGCAGTGCCTAAACATCAATTTTATATCAGCACATAATTGAAATTCAGCCTTCATCATCACTGCTGCTCCATGCGTCTTCATATGCTGGATTTAAATGCTGTTGAGGCAGAGACTAAAGAAAATAAAAATTCTCTCAGCGGTTTGCTTAAT
The DNA here is from genome assembly GCF_964188355.1 of Buteo buteo. Lineage (NCBI taxonomy): Eukaryota > Metazoa > Chordata > Aves > Accipitriformes > Accipitridae > Buteo > Buteo buteo. The sequence continues at coordinate 22,179,209 of NC_134204.1, forward strand.
TGAAAATATTAAAATCAAATAAGGGCAATGCTAAAGGCATTTCTTAAATTACTATATGTAGACAAACTATTGTGTCTCTCACGGGTACTGCATTTTTTTAAACCAGTTCTTTGGCCATTCTGCTGATTAGAGACAGAAGATAAATTATGAAAAGAAATAGTACTCTATTTAATTCCAGTTTCAACAAAAAATACCTGGAGCACTAATGGGAAGTTTCATAAATATCTGGTATAAAATATAACAGATAGATATTACTGTCTTTCGTTTGTGTCATTGGTTTTAAGTCGTAATTTCCTGAGCACTACTGTCTCAAGAAGTAGTCCTGGCCTCTATCCACATCCAACAACTATTCCTCGCCTCAGCCCTGCTACGGTCAAGCTAAAGGGTTTGTGCAGCTATGCAGTGGAGTGAATCACAGTGACTCAGGATAAAATTCTTTTCTTGTTTACTTCTATCCTGGGTTCAGATTCTGGTCATAAAGGCACTCAAATGGCTGTTCTAGCACGTCAGAGGTAGCGGGAACTAGTGGCCTGTGGAGAGCAGAACTGCTTCTTTCAGAGGCAGTGCTAATCTACAACATTTGCAAACAGCAGATGCAGCTTAACAGATTTCAAAACAATGACACATATTACATACCTCCACCATATCAAATTTAAAGCGGGAGTTCTAATCAGAGCTGGGTAAATAATCTTGTTACTGTGGGCTTGCTTTTGTTTTTCAGACTAAGAAAATACAATTCACACATATCAAAATTCTCAGTTACAGCTAAAATTTTAATTTCAGGTCAACTGAACACATTTTGGGTTTAGGGTATCTAACCTTTGAAACTACTTTTTTCTTCTTTGCTTAAGTGTAGGATAGTTTTGAAATAAGTTGTCCTACAAAGCAAAGCAAATGTTACAAAAATTTTATGCTTCTTATTTCCTCATCCAAAATGGAACATTTCAAAAATCTAAAAAAGTGGAATTTTTGTATGCTATGAGCCAAAACATTAGTATAACCTGAATTTTTAACATTAGTACAGTTAGCCAGACTCTGATTCTGTGAATGGTTTCAGTTCCTTAAAATCTAGAATTTTTCATGCTCAAACTCATTACTGAAATTTTGATGGCCCAGCTTTAATACTAAGAGAAAGAAAATACTCTCCTGGAAAACAATCTTACATATGATCTTCCCTGTAACAGCCTGAACGTCTTGCCTCAGATGCTAAAATAAGTTTATTTAGAATTTTATTATATTTCTGCATCAAAAATATATGAGTATGAACTGTGGCATTCCTAATCAGTACATTCTTAAGCAATTTAAAACACAATATTTGGCACCTTTCCAATTCCAAAATAGCATAAACTACAGAAAACTGTTTGGAAATCAAGGAAGCTAAAGTAGAAATTGAAAGACTGATAGCCAAATAACAAGTACTACTTTTAATTAAGTGAGAAGCTAGAAGTCTGCAAAAGATTTTACTAGACTAGGAAAGAAAACGTCCTCTCGAAACCCCACAACAATCAAAAATTGCACAGAAACAGCAGGTGATTCTCCTCTTAATTAGGAATTGTTACAACTTTTGATGGTGAAAAACATACTTCATATTTAATTTCCACACCATCTCCCCAAGTATAAAAAGTCCCCTGCCATAAAAAGTATAGTTCAAACTCACAAACTTATTACCTTTTCAGAAACGTCATCAGGAACTGGCTCTCGAAGAGCTGGTATCCATGCAAGGATATTGCAATCTTTGCTACCACTATAAAGTTCCTTTAAGAAAACAAGCAAAAATTACTTTTAGACAAATTTATTGAACAGTGACATGATATAATGTTGGGAAAAAAGTGTATGAAATATTTATTTTAAAATAGAGATATAAAATTTCTGACTTGTACTATAATCTTGATAAACAGTATTTTAAATATGCCAAAACAAAATGAGTAAGTTTTTATATTTTTCCCAGATTGCTCACCAAAACAGCACTACCCAGATTTAAATGAACTTTATTGCTTAAATGCACTTTTCTTCTCCCCTCTCTGTCTCCTGAAAAGACACCTATTTTAAAGTTAGGAAGCTTAAGAGATGATTTATATTCAATGGAGAAGCAAGATGAAAAAAAGGGAAAGATTTTTTTATTGTAATTAAAAAATATGAATCGAATCAAAAGCATCTAGTAATACATGCTAGAAGAGTGCATATGTATGGAACAAAGAAGTATTAAGTAAATGTAGTTTCAGTATGCCTAGGGAAGGAAAAGAACAAATAAAGAACAATTTGAAGCCTGTATCCTGTTGGGAAGGCAGAGATCAGAAAGACCAATTTATTATTTTTAATATAAATAACTCTATTTATTATGGTAATGACTAAGGACTGAGATCCCATTGTGCAAGGCACCCTGGAAACACATGGAAGCAAACAGTCTCTACACCAAACAGCTAACAGTCAAATATAGCTTAGTTTTTTGCACTAATAATGCTTCTATTTTCCAAAGTGCTACTTAAATACTCATGAAGATATTCTCATATCCCTTCAATGTTGAATCATACTCCTGCATATTATATGCAATGTCTGACAACACTTGGGTATTGCCGTGTGTTTAAACTGCCTGAGTGAAACATAAATTTCTTCTGTATTCAGGCTGACAGTATGAAAGCTTTGCTTTAAGCATGTTGGCTTTTACGCTTAAACTAGCAACTCTGTGCATATTTGCACATTATTAATATGTTGATTCAACATAAGTTCAATAAATTATTACAGTTCTGTCTTTGGAGAAAGTCTCCCATATTATGTATATTTAATTCTAGAATTATGCATGAATTACTTTGACAGTTGATGCAGGAACTTAATGCCCAATTCCTATAAATACTCATTTATGTGGGTAATATTATTCAAGAGAGCTGACATACTCACTTTTGTAAAACTGGTTCCATGCACGAAGTTGTTCATGCATAAAACACATACAAGAATAAAGTTTATAATTTTATGAGAAAGAAACATCCAACTTATCTTGCTTAAAAGCGGACAAGTCAGTTACACCAAGGTATAGGTCAAATCCCACTTTATCCTGTCAGCAGTACCCTACTCAAACCTCCTGTCTTTGACAGGATACAGAATATCACTAGAACTTTAAAATCTCTTTCCATGCCAAAAATCTGACCTTGTGAGCAATGTCACAGTGACATCAGCATACTTCCATTTAATCTTTACTACCACTTGTCTCACTTTCGGATCCTGGCACTGCAAGATCTTCAGGTAATATGCACTGCATTGAGTAATACTTACAATTAATTATTACAACCTGAAATGGTGACTCATACCTTAAGCCAGTCAAAAGAAGAGCCAGTGAGGTCCACACATGTTTATGGTACAGTATAGAACATATACATACATTGTACTACAAACATGCTCCATGCATATTTATGGTACAATATATGGAAATATTATGCTTTAAGACTCTGAGGAAAGATTGCAAATAAAACCTAGTTTAACGTTCAGTTAGCTTTACTTATTAGTCTACCACTGGATTTGCCAAATACCTTTGCAGATGTCACTGGCATTTCTTGAATGATAGAAGTAGCTATAATTTAAAGCTAAATTGTTTCCTGATGCATACCTAGTATTTTATGACATGTTATTTGTGCATGGTGCTTTACTGCATTTGTTTTTCTGAAAGGGAAACAGAGGTCTTGTTTGTTTACTTAAATTATTTTAGGCAGCTAATATAGTACAATGGTATCTAGCATATTAGATCGAACAGTAAACATCATCTAAGAGATTGCACAATGAAGATTTCCTCTTCCACACCACCCTTGAAATTACCAGCCTCCTATTAAATTAATGGCTCTTATCAAAGGGACAAATTCTGCAGTTCTTATTACTCAAGCAGACTAACATCTTATTAACTTTACAGAGATATTCACATAAGAACAATTTAGGCCAACAATAATACAGTAGATTTTATGGCTCTATTCCCAGGATCTCAAAAGGCATGTATATACACATTAACTAAATCTCACATCACTCTGTGGGGACAGCTCCACGCAGTATCTCAAACACAAAAGGTATTCCACACAAACCTGGTAATTAATTTGGACCTCATAGGAACAGATAAAGACTAGTATCATTGGATTGCAAATAGCTAGCTGCTTAGGTATCAGTGATCATATTTGATTACATGGTTCTGAGCAAACAGAAGAGACTTCTCACCTCAAACACATAATTGGTAGCAAGTTAAAGTTCCTTTTAGAGCCTATTCCAGCTACAAGGTGAAACAAAGATAGTGATTAAAATACAGGTAACGAATAGAAAGAACGTGAGGGACGGGCAGCAACCAGTACTTCAATTAGAAGTTTTGAACACAGAAAAAAGAAACAGAAAGAAAATCTAAGGGCCAGATTTGATGGTGGGCAGGACAAAAATCACTTAGCAGGGTTAAAGACAGGAGAAAAAGTTTAGAAGACTTAATATGAAGAAAACTCTTAACAACAACAAAGACTCACTACTAGATGGAAATGGTAGAAACTATGTAGAAAAGATGTAGATATGAAGATAGTGTACCAATTTCAAATGTGTTAATAAGTAAGAAAAATGTTAGAAAGCCATCTGCTACACATTTCACCAGAAGATGCATAACATATCAGAGAGCCTTAGAAGAGTTGTCTAAGAAAACTTCTGGCTTAAGTTAATCATGTTTTAATACTCACTGAAATACTACAGAGCTGAAAGTGAGCTAATATGCCATTCAGAAGAAAAGAAAAAAGTAGAATGGTATAGATACAAACGAGCTAACTGACATTTCTTTAATCCTAAACAAGACAATGAAAAAGGTGATTAAACGGTTCAGCTACTGTAGAGTTAAGATATAGGAATATAAACAACATCAGTCAACACAGTTTGCAACAAAGCAGGTTTTGTCCAGCAAAACTAATTTTATTTGCAACTACTGACTGAAAACAGAAATGCACAGCTGTGAAAAACTTTGTAACATTTATTTAATATTGCTTGCAGGAGTAAAATAAAACAGGTAACTATAAATTTTACAGATAACTGCGTTCTCAGAAAAGGAGTTTTAACTGGGAAATCATAATTTCTATTGGAATTATATGAAGACTGATGAATGTACTTAATTGTCTCGAGACAGAATGAGCTATTTGGAAGTATAGGTATGAACACAGTCAAAATAACACTACCACTACTTTTGGTGTTGACACACTGACTGTAGTAATGTTATTCCATTAGAGTAACAATTTAATGCAACTAAAAGCAGAACATTTAAAGAAAAATAAAATCCAGTCACAATTCTCGAATATAGAACTGAACTCTGGAGAAGGGCAATTCTGAAAGAAAATCAGGAGTCACAACAGGTAACAAATGAAGTTGTTGCCGACAAACCTATGGCTACAGTGACTGGTGCAGTTCTTGCGTGCGTGCTCACACATGAGTGATCCTTTTCTGAGGATCTTAAAAGCCAAGATAGAGACTCTTTATAGAGATTTGCATTTCTAGGGCTGGAAAACAGTGAGATTCAATGAGCCTCACCCCTTCAGCCTATTAAAAAGAACAACAAAGATGACTTAATATAAACACATGAGCACTTTTGTTGGGAAACTATTCTTAAAAACATAAAGGGCTTTTTAAGATAGTTAGGAACAGTCTAGAAAAGATGTGCCACAGTTATACTGTAAATATTCCACCTTTCGGTGAATCTAGTACCTCACTGCCTATTCATGCCAGAACTGCTTTCCAGGTCTAGCAAGACTGATTAGCTTGGGCTCTACTGCCTCGTCTGTAATGTGCCCAAAACTTCCAGTGAAGTCCACCTCAGTGATAGGGAAACATTGTTTGAGTCAAAGTCACTGGACTCAAAGCAAGAGCTTCCAGATTAATTTCTATGATGCATTATATGAAAGGTCATGAAAACATACCCACGTGCCCTTTCTGCCTCAGTATTTTGGGTTTGTGTGGTGGGGTTTTGGTAGTGGGGGAGGGGCTGCAGGGGTGGCCTCTGTGAGAAGCTGCTGGAAGCTTCCCTGGATCCAAGTCAGACCCAACTCTGGCCAAGGCTGAGCCCATCAGCGATGGTGGTAGCACCTCTGGGAGAACAGATTTAAGAGGGGGAAAACTGCAGTGAGTGAGGGGAGTGGGATGCAAGAGAAACCCCTCTGCAGACGGCGAGGTCAGTGAGGAATGAGGGGGAGGAGGAGCAGGGGAGGAGGGGATGCCCCTGCAGCCCATGGTGAGACGTCAGGCTGTCCCCCCAGCCCATGGAGGGGAGCGGGGGAGCAGATGCCCACCTGCAGCCCGGTGAGCCCATGACGGAGCAGGGGGATGTCCCCGAAGATGGCCGTGACTCCATGGGAAAGCCCGTGCTGGAGCAGTCTGTGCCTGAAGGACTGCAGCCCACAGAAAGGACCCACGCTGGAGCAATTAATGAAGAACTGCAGCCTGTGGGAAGGACTGACGCTGGAGAAGTTTGTGGAGGACTGTCTCCTGTGGGAGGGACCCCAAGCTGGAGCAGGGGAAGAGTGAAGAGTCCTCCACCTGAGAAGGAAGGAGTGGCAGAGACACTGTGTGACAAACTGACTACAACCCCCATTCCCCATCCCCCTGTGCCACTGTGGGGGAGGAGGTAGACAAAATTGGGAGTGGAGTTGAGCCTGGGAAGGAGGGAGGGGTAGGGGGAAGGTTTTTTAAGGTTTGGTGCTATTTCTCATTATCCTGCTCTGATTTAATTTATAACAAATTGATCTTGTTTTTCTTCCTCAAGTTGAGTCTGTTTTGCCTGTGACCATAATGGATGAGTAATCCCTCCCTGTTCTCGCCTCGACCCATGAGCTTTTCTTTATATTTTCTCCTCATCCCACCAAGGGGGGAGGAGCAAGCAAGCAACCGCCTGGTGCTTTGTTGCCAGCTGGGCTTAAACCATGACAGTCAAATATTTCTGCCCAACATTTCAGAAACAAAATACAAGAAAGGAGAAGCTGGAACATGAAGTACAATCCTCAACACCTGACAGCAAATATGTAACAACCTTAAAATCCATACTAACATCCATTCTGCTCTTGCTACACCACAAGCTGTAAAAACAATCTGTTGTAAACTATCTCATAATAAATTAAGCTTTGTTATCCTTAAGTCTTTTATTACAAGAGAAAAATATACCCTAGGGGAAGAGGAAAAGAAAAGGCAGGGGAAAAGAAAAAAAAGGCTGTCAGCACCACGAGTCCCTGTAATGCTATGGTATTTCTTAGGTGAAATGTTCTCAGATTAATTTAAGAAGATCATCAAGTTCTCAACACTTCATCCAAACTGTTCATAGGTCCAGTGATTGGTATAACTAGAAGCATTTGAGCAAGATCACCTTAGCAAAGTACTTGAGATGTTTCTCAGTACTGATAGCAATACTAATGCACTTCAACTAAATGCACTTCACATTCATTCTTACTGTGATTGGTCTTAGGTATCTCAGAGAAAGACAAATGCCTTGTCTTCAGTCTTACAGGAAACAGGCAAAAGCCTTAATGTATATAATTTATTACTGACAATATAAGAAAAAAAAATTACTATAGGTATATTGAAAAGTTACCTATGTGAGATGAAATGAATAGTGGAAGGAACCCTATGTAGAAAGGGCCATCCCAAGAACTTGACCAAACTTTTCTTGCATGACACATAGGCCACAGAACTCCCTCTTATGTCAAGATATTCGATTAAAGCACAAACCTGAAAAGTTAACACTTTTTGTGCAAATGGTTTGGCAATTCGCATAAATACTCCAGGTTGTCTGGAATACTTTTTGTACTCTACTTACCTGAAAATTAGGTTGAAATACACAGCAGTCGACAGTACTGTAATGCCCTCTAAGCATCGTTATCAGTTCTCCTGTGAAAACTGTATAAACAGCAATGGTACTACCATACGGAACAAAGGCAAACTCTGGACTACAGCCACAAGAGACGGAGAATTTGAGTCCTTTTCTACTTTCATTACAGACTTTCCCGTAATTCACCTGTAAAATGAAGGATTATGCAGTGAGCTATTAGCTAAAAATACAGGAAATAGCTTACAAGAAAAGGTCAATTTCCTTTTCTGTTTAACACCCAATAAAATTAATTTTAAGCTTCCCAATGTTAATACAACTCTTGAGAGTTCCAATTACAGTTGTCTATCAAGAGAATCATTTTTCTGTTCATTAAAGTTCACTCTCCTTAATATCAACTTCAAGAAAGGGAAAGAAAGATACGCCTAAAATTTAGCAGTTCCAAACTAGAAATAGAATTTGCACAAGCTGTTGCATGCCAGATCTAGACTAAGTACGTAAACTACCACTGAAATTAGAACTGGTTGAGGAATTACTGCCTTAAACATTTTCCTAGATTTTCCAACATAATAATTTTCTCTCAGATATTCAAACTATCCGAGAGTATATATACTATATATATACTATACTTCTTATGCACAACAGTATACAGTTATAAATCATAGAATCATGGAATAGTTTGGGTTGGAAGGGACCTTTAAAGGTCATCTAGTCCAACCCTGCTGCAATGAGCAGGGACATCTTCAACTAGATCAGGTTGCTCAGAGCCCTGTCCAACCTGACCTTGAATGTTTCCAGGGATGGGGCATCTATGCCTCTCTGGGCAACCCGTTCCAGTGTTTCACCACCCTCACTGTAAAAAATTTTTTCCTCCTATCTGCTCTGAATCTAACATCTTTTAGTTTCAAATCATTACCCGTTGTCCTGTCGCAACAGGCTCTACTAAAAAGTCTGTTCCCATCCTTCTTATAAGCCCCCTTTAAGTACTGGAAGGCCGCAACAAGGTCTCCCCCAAGTCTTCTCTTCTCCACGCTGAACAACCCCAACTCTCTCAGCCTTTCCTTACAGGAGAGGTGTTCCAGCCCTCTGATCATTTCTGTGGCCCTCCTCTGGACCTATTCCAGCAGGTCCATGTCTTTCCTGTACTGAGGACTCCAGAGCTGGACACAGTACTGCAGGTGGAGTCTCACCAGAGGGGAGTAGAGGGGCAGAATCACCTCCCTTGACCTGCTGGCCACGCTTCTTTTGATGCAGCCCAGGATACAGTTGACTTTCTGGGCTGCGAGCACACACTGCCATGTCCAGCTTTTCATCCATCAGTACCGAGTCTTTCTCGTCAGGGCTGCTCTCAATCCCTTCATCCCCCAGCCTGTACTGGTACTGGGGGTTGCCCTGACCCATGTGCAGGACCTTGCACTTGGCCTTGTTGAACCTCATGAGGTTCACATGGGCCCACTTCTCGAGCTTGTCCAGGTTCCTCTGAATGGCATCCTGTCCCTCAGGCATGTCAGCCACACCACATGGCTTGGTGTCACCTGCAAACTTGCTGAGGGTGCACTTGATCCCACTGTCTGTCATTGACGAAGATATTAAACATTAGATCCCAATATTACAAGACTTCAGTCCACAGATTGAACAAAAATTGATCTACACTACCTTCTACCTTGTAAGTGCCCTTTGTTTATCAGAGTTGACTGATGTTCCAGAAAACTACATTTCTGAAGTGTATGTCAGTAGGATGGCAAAGAACAGAAGCATCAGACTAGACAACACAACAACTACCCTGAAGTATTTCTCAGCAAGTCATCCCTTGCTCAGCAAAGAAGGAACAGAGGAAAAATGTCTGCAATGTAGGGAAAGATTCTGCATCACTCCCTCATGTGTTACCAGGAAACAGTAGGAGATGACTAGGCAGTATGAAAACAGCTGTAGGGCAAGCAGAAGGATGGTATAAGTAAAGGACAAAGTAAATGGATTAGAAGAAAGAGACTCATGAAGTAGAAGCAAATAAAGAATAATTCGCTAAATTATTACGGAGTAGATAAGAGTGATAAAAAAGCCTATTTTCTAACCAAAGCTAAATCACCACTGAGAAATTCCATACTGTTCCCTATAAGGGCAGCTGGGATAGGAGCAAATGCTACATTTCTAAGACCTGGCTTGTGAGGTGTGTGGGAAGCCTTGCAAATAAAAGTAGCGTAATAAGTATAGCTTACTAGCGTCTGTATGTTTCAAGATCTCGACAAGTCCTATACAGATAAAAATCTCACTAAAAGTTTAAAGTGCAAAGTTTCCAAACATGCTAGGAAATATTCCAGTTGGATGTATCAGTCTAATTAGGTCCTATGAGACATCAGAAGTGTATTCACGAGAAAAATGCGGAAACATATTCATTAGAACAGTACAGCTTACCTCTAAACAAACTTAATTAAAACAAAGCATTAGAATTTTGACAAATAAAACATACACATATAAATTTTTTTTCATTGAGGTCCACAACGAACACCTGAAATTCATACATTATTTTACGATTTAAAAGAAGTATTTTTTCTAATAAAAATAACGGTATTTTTAATTTAAATTCATTAATACTACAGCGCATGATATATAAAATACTTTGTTTTCAAGTAGTATTGCCCTACAATGCTCTTAATTTCTGCTGAAAAACAGAGATTCAATTATATATACAACGTTAGCAAAGCTCTCTGTGTTAATTTTAAAGCTCCCTACCTAAACATCATGCCCTACAGTTAAAAAAAAAAATAATTCCTAATTGTGAAATCTTTTGACTATAAGCTAACAGATTTGTAAAGTTTATGAAGTAAATATTCCAATACAAATGTCTTGCTTTGTCAGGTTCTTGATTCATACTATATCAATTGCCTGAGTCCAAAGTTTGAGGCAAATGTAAGCTCAATCAGCATGAGCCAGGCAAGGAAGAAGACTACTTGTTGCTCTATTCTTAAAGTATGCTCTTTCATAGCAAAGAGCACTTATGTAAGAAAAGTATAGTAAAAAGGAGTCCTGAGAAAATCTCTCTCAATCATAAAAATGTATACAAAGAACATCTGAACAGCATACAAGTAGGTTGATATTTTTTCATGGAGAGGATATTTTCATGAGATGTGGAGCTTATGTCATGTCCTTTGTGAAAAATACTGCTCATTTTGTAAAGACAGTGTTTGTAAATATTGACTGTGTTAAGTCTTGTTAATGCTGGTCATTTTAAGAGGCATATTACTCTGCTGGTACTCCTTTACACAGCATGTGAGCTCTAACGGCAACAATTCCCAAGCCACAACACTGCTCATAACAAAGGCATGTACAATGAAAGGGAGGAGTGGAGGCTGGGAAAAGTAAGTTATATGGATATACTTGGTGTAAATGTTCCTGCCTGATAGAGGAGCAACGGAAAGGAAAGGATGCTGTCAAAACAAGAACTGAAGATCTTAAACACTGGCTTTGTCCTTTGAGCACACAGACAAACAGAAAACCTGCTTCCTCCTGTTTGATTCTTCCTATACTCAGTGAATCAGGACTTTCCATTCCTTTTTGTGATAAAGGATGTATGCAAGATGTGTACGACTCCAACATGGATTTCTCTTCTAACTGAAACAATCCACTAGGGCCCCAATTTGGCTCACTGCTCAAAAAAATTCATATGCATGGCTTAATTTCTGTACCTTTTGAAAGGTATAGAAAAAAATTGTGGATTTTGGAATGTCGCCAGAGGAGGAGGTGGCACGGGCTGAAGAGGCCCCGCTGTATAATAAACTGCCAGAAAATGAGAGGCAATATGCCCTGTTCACTGATGGGTCCTGCCGCATCGTGGGAAAGCATCGTAGGTGGAAGGCTGCTGTATGGAGTCCCACGCGACAAGTTGCAGAAACCGCTGAAGGAGAGGGTGAATCGAGTCAGTTTGCAGAGGTGAAAGCCATCCAGCTAGCATTAGATATTGCTGAAAGAGAAAAGTGGCCAGTGCTCTATCTCTATACTGACTCATGGATGGTGGCAAATGCCCTGTGGGGGTGGTTACAGCAATGGAAGCAGAGCAACTGGCAGCGCAGAGGTAAACCCATTTGGGCTGCGGTACTGTGGCAAGATATTGCGTCCCGGTTAGAGAATCTGGTTGTAAAAGTACGTCATGTAGATGCTCACATACCCAAGGGTCGGGCCACTGAAGAACATCGGAACAACGAACAGGTGGATCAGGCTGCCAAGATTGAAGTGGCTCAGGTGGACCTGGACTGGCAACAGAAGGGTGAGCTATTTATGGCTCGATGGGCCCATGATACTTCAGGCCATCAGGGAAGAGATGCAACATATAGATGGGCTCGAGACCGAGGGGTGGACCTGACCATGGACACTATCGCACAGGTTATCCATGAATGTGAAACATGTGCTGCAATTAAGCAAGCCAAGCAGTTAAAGCCCCTGTGGTATGGAGGGCGATGGCTGAAATATAAATTTGGGGAAGCCTGGCAGATTGACTATATCACACTCCCACAAACTCGCCAAGGCAAGCGCTATGTGCTGACAATGGTGGAAGCAACCACCGGATGGCTGGAAACATACTCTGTACCCCATGCCACTGCCCGGAACACTATCCTGGGCCTTGAGAAGCAGGTCTTGTGGCGACACGGCACCCCAGAAAGAATTGAGTCAGACAATGGGACTCATTTCCGAAACAACCTCAAAAGAACTGGCTTGTAGGTGAAATAAAGGGACTATGGTGTGATCTTTTATTACCTGTAGATGTATTCATTTGTCTGCTGGTGCCTTAAAATTGTTTTAAGCAATACCTCTGGGCAGTGTGGGAAAATACAGTACTCTGGACAATATAATTCTGGACTTGAAAAAACAAGGCAGGATCAAGCTATTCCACACCAAATAAGAAAACTGTACAATAGCCTATGAAACAAGTCAATGAACTAACAGGCACAGAAAAACAAAAAACAGTGATCCAGCTGGTGATCAGAAAGTGAACAAACTCTATTATCTGCTTTGGTGATGGTGATTTGAAGACAGAAAGATGTCTGTATATGAAGTGCTCAGAACAAGCTGGCAAATATGGGTAGCATGGAGATAGAAGAGTCCTTTTATTTGAATGTCTATAAGGAATTCTTTTTGCTGTGTTCTGAAACTAAGCAGCAGAAGTAAAAGACTTCTAAGGCAGAGTAAAATTTCTTCGTTTCCTGATAACAATGACAGACCATAATCAGGATAAGCTAAAATCCCATGGAAACTGACTTGCCTAGTATGTTCTTCTTTCAAAATAGACATAGGAAGGAATTTTCTTTACTGAACAGAAGATTAAAACAGGAATCTTCAGAAAAAAATAAGCCATAGAAAGGACTCGAGCAGCAGTAGAGATTTAATTCTGCACCCCCACCCCCACCCCATTTGGTTGCAATGCAGATGTAGAGGGATAGATATTCTTAACATAAAAATTTCATGAAATTTCTATTGACTTGAATGTGACTGCATGATGAGCAGTTCAGAATTTTCACAAAAGAGATTCCACAAAAACGCAAAGAAAGTTGCAGGAAAGCCAGGCAGTCAATCAGTGAAACTTTCAGGTATGGAAAACTGCCCTGTGGATAGCACGCTGACAGCTTAGAGTTAAAAAAATAAAAATTTCTATCAACAGTAACTGCATATTAAGGTTTTCATTACTGTCTGAAGTGTTTTCAGCTATGCTCACAAATTAATGAACTTAAAGTTACAATATTCAATCTTTAAGTAGATCCAGGCTTCTTCATACTCTTTTATTTTTTTATAAAAAGTAGATATAAGAAAAATCTGAAAAAAATGCTCGCAAAATCTCCTAATGGTAAGATTAAGCAGCTATATCCTTTATGAAAATGAATAAATATCCAAAGTTGTAATGACAATTGAACAAATTTAGTGCAAGTAAAAACATAAATCATTAAAAACTTACTAACGTGTTTTCTCCAGTGGAGCTGTTCCAGAGTCGCATGCGATCATCTGTACCAATGGTCAACAGATGAAGTCCATCATTCGTATAGCATAAACCATTAACTCTCCCATTGTGAGCAGTGCCTGCTGTCAAGAAAAAGATCTGGTTCAGATTTCTACAGAAGAATTATTATTTTGTATGTGCATTTTCATTTCAATGTATAGTATGGAAAGTGCTTTTAAATGGTAACGTATCTGTAAATTAATAATTTAACTCTTGGTTTATAAAAACATCTGGCTGGTGGCAAGTCACAAGCAGTGTTACTCAGGGTTCAACTGCAGAGCCAGTTCTGTTCAATGTATTTATCAGTGATCTGGATGCAGGAGTTGAATACACCATTAACAAATTTGCTGATGATACCAAACGGACGTGCTGTTGACTGTCTTGAGGGACAAGCTGCCTTGCAGAGGGATCTAGTTAGATTAGAGCACTGGTCAATGATTAATGGGATGATATTTAATAAGTCAAAATGCCAGATTCTGCACCTGGGACGGAGTACCACCAGGCACCAGTATGAACTGGGTGAGGAGTGGCTGGAGAGCAGCCCTGCAGAAGGGGATCTGGGGGTGCTGGTTTGATGCTAAGCTCCGTAGGAGCCATCAGCGTGACCCGGCAGCCAAGAGGGCAAACCGCAGCCTGAGTGCAACTAACACAGCGTAACCAGCCGGTCAAAAGAGGCAATTATCCCCCTGTAGTCAGCGCTGGTGCCGCCTCACCCTGAGTGCTGTCTGCAGTTCTGGGCTCCACAATTTAGGAAGGATGTTAAGTCCTTGAATTCATCCAGAGGAGGGCAACAAAGCTGGGGAAAGGGCTGGAAGGCATGTCCTGTGAGGAGCAGCTGTGGACTCTGGGCTTGTCTGGTTTGGAGAGAAGAAGGCTGAGCTGCTCCCTGCAGCTTCCCAAGGAGGGCAAGTGGAGAGGGAGGTGCTGAGCTCTTCTCCCTGCTACCCAGTCGCAGGACGCATGGAAATGGTTCAAAGCTGCGCCAGGGGAGGTTCAGGCTGGACATGAGGAAGCATTTCTTTACCGAGAGGGTGGTCAAACACTGGAACAGTCTTCCTAGAGAGGTGGCTGATGCCCCATGCCTGCCAGTGTTTAAGAAGCATTTGGACAATGCCCCTAATAACTTGCTTTAACTTTTGGTCTCCCCTAATTTGGTTAGGGAGTTGGATGATTGTTGTACACCACTTCCAACTAAATGTTCTATTCTATATTGTTTATAGAGTACTATAAATTAGTTCCATCGAGTTCACCCTGCAATACTGCACATTCTTAAGTATGTTAAAGTAGCTAAAATACAACTCAGTGCTACCACAGCAAATCTAATTATGGTACCCATAAATTAACTCACTGAAAAATGGATAAGGTATCTGTGCATTACACTGTAGTACACAATTTGGACAGATCTCTTAGGTAAAGTGTTACCTGTTTTTCAAATATTTTTTTTTAAAAAACTGTTAGCTGCATTTGGTTTAGTTCAGCTATATTTCAATATATTTAATATCCTAGTCTATGTGATTGGCATTAGATTATTAAAAAATAATTTTGAACCGGTCAGACAGAGGAATAAAGTTGAAAAGAAAGTTGTTGTGCTTGAACAAGTCAACACATCTTTCAAAGGAATGTATAAAATTGCACTAATTATCTTGGGAGTTACATGGAATTTTGTTTTTCCTAAAATAAAATTTGTGCAAGTTTTTTTCATTTTTCCTAAGTCTTAGATTTCTTTAGAGCATTTTCATCTCAGTAATTTCTTGAATTTCAAGGAAATTTAAAATTGTCAAAATCAAACATCTGTATTACCACTCTACAATTTACATAATAGAGAGCATAGTTATTAAAACAGATACTTACTGATACTTCATATCCTCTAATTGTACATATTGGAAAATTAGTTTGACTTCACAGAGATTTGCAAGCATTTTTCTACAAACAATTTAAGTTGCACACAAGTCAGACTGACTTGTAGCTTTAATCACTGTGATTTATGCTATTCAAATCCCTTTGTTTGGAGCCATGATACAGAGTTTCTACTTTGTGATTCAATTCGAAATACTATGTATTCCTACCTCAGAGAAGTTCAAGTACTGTTTTGGCCTGCCAAAATTAAGTATCTTCTGTCCAGAATTAACCAAAAATCCTGAACTATAATTTAAAGTTCAGAAGCTTCCCTTTAATTTAGTTGGATTTTTTTGTAGGTACAGAAATGTGACCTGAAGATACATAAAAAAATGTTAATGTTGTAGCTAATAACGACTGATACAAGGCACCATTAATGCATTTGACTGTACTAAGAGTGTAATTTAGCTTCCTGTAAAATTAAATATAATCATAAGTTTATACTCGATTGTATACTTTATGCAGTATAATATAAAAGGAATATAATTGATTTTACAGCACCACATAGGAGAAGATATTATAGAGGCTTGCAAGACTATTTTAAACAGGAAAAAAAATGTGCTTTTTGGGGGTTTTGTGTTCTTTGTTTTTAAAGGAGAATAATTAACTACTGGAACAGTTTATGAAGTGAATGCTGTTTATATGAAACCTATTCTACAGCAGGAATGAATTCTTCCACCCATAAAACAGATTTAAAATTTCCCATTTTAGGGGGAAAAACATTTAGAACAGGTACAATACTGTTGCCAAGGAGATTTCTCTACACAAGATCCCCAACCACAAACACTGTCTTTGTAACAGAAGTAACTGAATAAACCTCAATGGCCTGTGTTACACAACTGTGTTAACAACTGGATTATCACTAGTCTCCTTGCTGGTCTTAGCATTCAACACATTTATGAAATATAAGAATGCTTCTAGTTACACATGGACTACGCCACCAGTTATATTCTGTACTACCTGCCTCAGAAGATGCTTTGGACTTTTCTTCATTGTGCTGATCAAGCGTACGCAGACATCCAGATGCTCTCCTCACATCCCATAATTTTACTCTATTGTCAGCACTAAGAAAAACAGATTTGCATACATTAGGGAAATTGTGTGCTCCCTGGTTCAATAACTGTCTTTAGGCAACCCACCCAGCCCTCACCCTGGTCCGGCCACTATTCTGAACTGCTCATCATGCATTCACATTCAAGTCAATAGAAATTTCATGAAAAGATTTGCAAGACAGACTTCAGACATTCATTTACATGTAGTAATAAATATAGCTGGTACACTACAGACACTTAAGAGTAAATCTTTGTCTACAATACCAATACACTTGCCTCTTTGTCTACAATGTAACACCATTGCATACATACACCGACTAGGAATAAACTTGCTAATTCTTCTGTTGATTAAACTGTAGCTACAGACTCCAGCATTGTCTGGGAACTCAGGCTCTTGCTATCACAAATCTGCCTAGTATGACTAGTCCAGAAGTTGGCTACACATATGTAGGCTGGATAGGTCTATATGCTCTGTTGTCATACAGTGCTATGGCAGAGAAACCCTGAGAGCTTGCTTCAGTAGGAACTCACTGGCTTTGTCTATGTTACCAGGGTGGCACAAGTAAGGAAAGAACAAGGTTCAGGCTGCTGTGATTCATTCTGGTTCCCAGGCTGCATGCTCATGCTTTGCTCACACTGGGTCTTTGCCAGCAACAAAAGCTATGATGACTGTTGGTACTAGGTACATGCTTAGAGAGCAACACTACAGGCAGTGCACTTTGTATGGCATCTTGATGTGCAGCTTGATTTGAGCATTCCAGTAGCATACTTCCATGTGTACCATAAGACTCCTAGGTATAGATAGGCAGTAAATTCATAGAAAAGACCACTTCCCATGCACTAAGTCACCAGTGTAGATGTATTTACTGAAACTATTTAGAAGGTTCCCAGCAACTTACACGTCCTTTTGGAGAAAAAAAAAAAAAGCCAAAACATAAATCACTTTTCATGCCAGCTGAACAAAACCAACTGCATCTCCTTGATCTACAGCTGGAAAATATACGCAATGAAACTGCTTCTTAGATATGCAGTCTTTACTGAAGTATTACATGCTTTTTCATGTGTGTTCTCAAGTTAGATCAGTGCATTAATATCGGGAATATATATATAGTATACATATAACAACTGACCAAAGCAAAACCAACTGTTATTCCTTATCTGTTCTGCATCTGACAAAGCTAATGATGAACTTGTTCTTTTGTGCTCCCCTCCACTACAGATTGATTCTGTTAACTTCCAAACGGTATTCCAACTGAATATGCTGACAACACATTACTTTGCTGCAAACAAATATTCTAAGACTATGAACAGAGATATCGCTGAGGTCTGAGCTCACTGTAAAGCGAGCAACAAACTCCAGGTAGTTCACTGAAATGTTTTTAATAAAGGCGTAGGAAGAGCTTCCTTATTATAAAAGCCTACAGTTGTCCATTTTTGATGACGCAGTTTCTACTAGCTAATCTTTTCTAGACAGTTCTAATGAGCAAGAAAGTGCTTATCTTCTCTAGTGCCTGAAACTGAAGTGTGTGAAAGACACCCAGAAACATGTCTCTTCTCTGACTGTTCCAATTACCTGCCAAAACTATGGAAGATCCGAGCATCACAGAGAAATCTGAAATAACAAGTTTCACATGCAAGCCACATAAACCCCCAAAATGTATTTTCCCTCCCCT
Source organism: Buteo buteo (assembly GCF_964188355.1). Lineage (NCBI taxonomy): Eukaryota > Metazoa > Chordata > Aves > Accipitriformes > Accipitridae > Buteo > Buteo buteo. The sequence continues at coordinate 22,197,617 of NC_134204.1, forward strand.
GAAGTGATCACAAGCAAACATACAATTGTCTTGGAAAACCGTAACATCTCCTGATACGCAAGATTAGTCCAGATTCTCTTTTTAGCAGTACCAGTCAGTTTCTCCCCACTATCTCTTCATTACTTCAGTGTTGCCAGTTCTTGCCCTTATTTGTCTTAGCAGATGGTAGAACTGAGTTATGTTATTAGGAACTAGAAGCCCAATTATAGTACTGATTTAAGTAATGGCGCCATAAGAAACATGTTTAATATGCAATTATCATAAGGCAACATGACAACATGGGTAGATGCAGTTTATAGTTATATGACTTTGAAGCATAATGTTTCAGGAGAGATCAGTAAGTCAATATTTAATAAACAAATTTTGCTACTATTTCTGTGATGGAAAAACAAGGAAATAATTTTTTATTTGCTAAAACAAACAAATCACACTGTTAGAAAATTTCCCAACTATGTTGAGCTTTTCAGAAGCTCGGCATCAGAAGCCAAGGGTATGCAATTCTGGTATCAATTTATTCAAATTTCACTTTCAACTTATAAAATGGCCATTCCTCTCTGCAATTCAAAAGAAAAAGCATGCCAACCATGAAAATGAGAAATGTCATATTATAATCAAAAGCTAACATATGCAAAAGCTATAAGAAAGCCAAGAGGATCTTTTACACTGAAAATGACTGGAATGGAGAAGAGAAAAAAAAAAAGAAAAAAAGAAAAAGCAGCTTGGGAAGTTATTACCCATCAGCTAAGCTACTTGAGTTATGCACTTTGACACAATTAGGCATGATTAACCAGGATGGTACTTTGAGCTAAACATGTTTTACTTCATTATAAAACAGATTAGCAATGTGCGCGCTAATAAACAGTAAGAAGTATCTCTATAATGCTCTATCATTTTCCTATACCTTTAAAAGCAATGACTATTTCAAAATTTTGTATAATCTTCCTATAAATAAGCATCACTGGGATAGCTCTTCAGGCTTAGTATTTCCAGGCAAGATCTAAAAAACTGTGAATAGGTTAAAGTAAATGATGAAGATTAACTTTAAAAGTGCATTTGAATTGTAAAAAACATGCATAATGAATATATAAAATTTTACTATCAGACATTTTTAGTGCACATAACAGTCCAGCAACATCCCTACCTTGCTGTTGCCAAAACATACTCATGACGTGGGGACCAAGACACTGCCAATACTTCTTGCCTGTGACCTAAAAATTATATGAAAAAGCTTATACACACCATTTTATGTACATAACTAAAGGTAAAAGCACATACTTAGTTCTACTGGATCCACCAATCCAGAAGAATAATCTAAATTGTAATATGAATTTGAGTTTTGTGAAAATACATTGTTTTGGGCTAGAGTTTATTTCTTTCTTCCTCTTGCTTGAGTGGGATTGTGGCAAGCTGAAGTGATACATGGAGTATTACATGTGTATAACTTTTGATAACAAAGAAGGTTTTAACTGTGCAAAAAACATTATAGCACAGTCACAGCTACTGAGTTTACTTTAAATACTGTTATTAAATTTCATGTTAGCAGTGGTGTTCTCACACACAGAAAGACATTTCCATTTGTTTTCCTTCAAATCCTTTTGAAATGTTTAATAAAAAGTATATTTGCCTTATGTACTTAAGATTAAAACTTTATTCAGCTTATCCTCAAATACTCATCCTGAATTTGGGAAATTTTTTTCTTCTAATTAGGTCTGAAATATTAAGATATTAAGACAAATGTCTTAGCAATGTCATACCCAGTGCAGCTTAGCGACAAGTAATATATATATACACACACACACTCATTAAAACTTGGAAAGTTTTAAAAATGTTAAACAAATACAGAAAAGAAATGACAGATGGCAATCACACTTCATGTAACAAAAGAAACACATTGCTGAAAAATAAACTAAGTTATACAAATACATTTTTGCCAATGCAGTTTAGAGCTACGTGAACCATCTTGTTTCTGGCACATCTTCTAATAGCTGGTTTTCCATTACCAAAGTAATCAAAGGGCTGTGATGCCCAGGATAATGGAAAAAAAACCCCCTCCATAATACAGGTACTACAGGATACACTTGGAAGGCTCAGGGTAGACACATTTACTTGGATCCATTAAGTAAACTACAGCCAAACATTTCAGCTGCTAGATTTAGCCTATGTGAAAAATACTCATACCTATTTTGAAGACACTATTGAGTGCTTCAAGTTCTGTACAGAACTATTAGATTATGTTTAAGTGGGGGACATAATCTGCTTCCACTTGTTCCTCTGATATTGCACTTGAGCTAACTGTACCAGGCTGCGTACAAAGACACAACCAGCTTGGGCCTGGAAAGCACTAACTGTTGTGTCAAAATCAAGAAGCCCTGCTGAAACCAAACTGATTCTCTAGAAAGCTATTTTTGTGTCTGCACTCTCTGGTGCTCTCAGTTCTAGAAACAGAATATTGAGATGCCCACTGTGGCCAATTCAGTTCAGAAGGGCTTAATGGCTTAAGCTCTGCATCACACAAAAACACCTAGGCTGCTTTTACACTTGAGTGGACCAGTGAATAAATAGAGCTGCATTTGCACATTGCTGTGTCTGACCTAACGCGTCGCTACAGTTTCTAGATCAGATGTGGCTCTCGCCGTGCTGGTTTGAAGCATGAAGATTTACCTTGCAATTGCCTTTGCTTGAGCATGTGTATATATACTCATACTCCAGAAAGTAAACAATAGAAAAGAGACATTAAGGGCAAATTCTCATTAAGTGCAAAAAGTAATGGATTATGGAACAATAAACCTCTATGTTTACTGAACTAGGTAAATGCAAAGGATTAATACTACCCTTCTATAGCAAAGAGTACCTTACCTCTTACACAGAAACTTCTAAACAAATCCATGCAAGCACCTCCACAGGATATTTTGTTAAAAATAGTGAAGGTTTTTTTGTTTTGTGTTTGTGAGGTTGGTTTTTTTTTTGTTGTTTGTTTGGTTGGGGTTTTTTTTGTTTTGTTTGGCCTTGTTGGTTTTTTAAAAAACAACAACAACAAACAAAACCACCCAAAACACTACCCCAGATTGAATTTCCATGAACACAAAACAAATGCCTACACTTAACCATGCAATAAATAGCAATCACTATTAATTAGATTGTGAAAAAGCCCAAACATCTGTAATAACTTCATTAATTAATATTTGTATTCTCCAATTCATTAGCACTAGACTAATGCCCTGAGGAACGTCTTGCCACTGTGTAACTTTCACAACTGGCAATAAATAAATTCGTCATGTACTTACAAAGAATACATTGTATACAGTGTTTCTTTACAGGACTTGTTTTACTCAAAGTAGTTATTGTTTAACATTTATGTTTCAGACTAAAAAGTACCCTGCAGAATGTGAGAACAGGATCCAGACTTCAAGTCACAGAGCTGTACTTTGGGGCTTTTGGTACCAACTGTAACAAGAGAAACAAAGACAGCTAAAAAAAACAACCACCAGCATTTGAGAGAACAACAACAAAAAATCTTAGCGATGACAGAAAGAGAGGAAAAATGTTAGCTGCATCACAGTTCAGTCAGACCAATGCATTCTATTAATAGAGTTACATTTTTAGTCCAAGTAAATTTACAATATAACAAACAAAATTTAGAAACTGGGGATAAACAGGCCAGTACTTATGAAGCTTAAAAATTAAAAATATCTCCTCATTAAATATTTTTTTTGCTAAACATAATTACATTGTGTACATGTAAGCAATACACACATGCACCCATTTACACAATTTACTATGTTTGGATCTAATAAACTTCAAATGTTAACTTATGGAATGAAAGGTAATGTAATTATAGCTAGGAATTTTTATCCAGAAGAAGAATTGATTGATGTATTATTTCAGAAGAGCAAATGTGATATTCTCATTGACATCATCTGACTAACCGCTATTTTATTTTACCAATGACCTTACGTCTTATGAAGACTCAAATTATGTAAAAGACAGAGGAGGAAAAAACCAAAACCCCACTGGATATTGCTTGCTACTATAACCCCCAAATGCACAGGGCATTTCTTAAAAGCACATACATACCTGCTATTAAACAATGCTTTGTAGCAACTGGAGACATGTGATGGCTATAAACTGTTCCCTCAAAGTGAAATACATCTGCAGGCTGATAATAAAAAGATTAAATTAGTCACAGTGCAAGTATGTTATCATAATGTAAATCCTCATTATTAAGTATTTTTCAAGTAACAGCTACAAATGAGACTGCATACTAACTACATATTAACAATAACTCTCCTGGTGAGAAACCAGATCACACAAACAACACAAAGTAAGTAAGTTTCTTTCCAACACTAGAACAACTATACTAAAGCTCAGAGATGACTCAAAAAAAAGACAAAGAAAATTGGCTAATTAGGAGCATGAATGGAAATTATTAAAGTGGTCAAAAATTAAAAACCTAACAAGAAGAAACAGCAAACAAGAAGGTTATAATATGGAGATATTAGTCAACAGGACAGAGGCACTTAGACTAAATTTAGAAGCCCCTTGTCATTCACAAACATCACATACTATCTTCAGTTCCTCAAAAAAAACCCCAAAACCAAAAAAACCCACACCAAAAAAACCCCATACAAAATTATTAGCATCCTTCTGGATGCTTGGTCCTGTTGGGTTCTGGGAGAACTGCAGATGTGGAATGAATAACAGGTATACAAAGAAGCCTGCAAACTGTAGAAATTCTCTCTTACTTGTAAAGTATTTGTATCCCATATTTTCAAGGTTTTGTCAAATGAGCTGGATGTGAACATGCCAGTGTCATGAGGGTACCACTGGACTGTCTCCACACTGAATCTATGTACATCAGGATGGCTCCTAAAATCAAGGAAAAGATTCCAATTGGTTAGAGTCTTGATAATCGTATTATAATTGTCTTGATATTTGATGGCAAGTTGAAAACGTAGTTTAAACCTTTTTTTTTTTTTTTTTATTTGTACTGATGTTTTTAAGAAGAACTAGTTGTTTTGGTGCCCCAATTTTCAGTCAACCAATGTTAATTTCTTTGAAGAGCCCCCATTTCAACTACAGATCATTTACCTTTTCAAAATATGGTATCTGTTGCATATCTCAAGTTAAGACATGCAGTGTGAGGCATAAAAGGCACTAATGTCCTTTAAAATTTTAAAAGATCTAATGTTTAAAGATCTAATGTTTAAAGATCTAATGTTTAAAGATCTAATGTTTAAAGATCTAATGTTTAAAGATCTAATGTTTAAAGATCTAATGTTTAAAGATCTAATGTTTAAAGATCTAATGTTTAAAGATCTAATGTTTAAAGATCTAATGTTTAAAGCGAGGGCCTAACACTAAAAACCATGTTTCCCACTTAGAAATGGATCCACTGAAAAATACAACATATACAGTTCAAAAAATTCATGATTATTAGCTAATAATTACAGCTACACAGTTATTAGAAAATCACATATCCTGAAGTCATCAGAATCAGTGGACTGAGTTACTGAGAGTTAATTATTTTTGCATTCAAAAATGAAAGAGGAAGAACAATATAAAACTTTCAATTCAACTATGCGTAGTATAGTTATTAATACATTAAGAGTGGTGGGAAGAAGGGACACCAGAGCCAACCTTGACAGCTCCAGGATATGATTCAACTGCCCAGGCTCTGAACAATACAGGTTCTTTCACATACCTGCTACACCACTCATATCTGAGCTGGATCCATGTGAATCCAGCTTCAGGGCCCAAAATCATGCTCCCAGACTCAGAAGTACCACACTGTTGTTGGTTAACCCTAGGCAGCTAAGCACCACCACAGCCACTTGCTCATTCCCCCTCTGCAGTGGGATGAGGGAGAGAATCCAAATGGCAAAGGTGAGAAAACTTGTGGGTTGAGATTTAGAAATTTAATAAATAAAAGGAAACAAAACAGCCCACCAAAAAAAGGAGAAACAAGTGATGCAAAAGCAATCCCTCATCACAGGCTGATTGATGCCCATCCAGACCCTGAGCAATGGCAACCCCCAAAAAACTTCCCCCAGGCTTTATTGCTGCATATGACATTGTATGGTATGGAATATCAATAGCAATTCAGGTCAGCTATTGCAGCTGTGCTCTCTCTGAGCCTCTTGTCCACTCCCAGCCTACTTGCTGAGGGCGCAGAGTGACAAACAGAGAATGCCTCGACTCTATGCAAGCAGTATCAAAACATCAGTGTGTTATCAAGACCAGTCACAAATCCAAAACATAGCACCATACAAGCTACTATGAAGAAAATTAATTCCATCCCAGCCAGATAGAGTACACATGTGAAAATAGTCCAGCTGACTACATCTGCAGCTAGTGAAGGGGTCACAAGATTTCTTCATTTCAGCTCTTACCTTTGCATTGTTCTTTCAAGTGCCCTGGCCTCCCAAGCAATAACTACTGCACAGGTATCATTGTGTAAACACAGATGCAGATCTTCTCTATAGATTTGGCACTACACGTAAGCTAATAAACCTTCCTGTTTACTTGGGTTGCTAGAAAGCACAGAAGATGTCTTTAAATAGAGTTAGCCTGAAGCCAGCACTGACACTACTAAGCAAGAGCTATTGAGCAAATGTTGAACTTAGTTTAATAATTCCTGCATTGCTTATCTTTGAGGCATACCTTAGAACTGCCTGTTACTTTGCCACGGTGCTAAAAATCAACAGATTTTGTGCACTTATTCTATTGCAGGGTCAAGCTAAAAATCTTCAGTACCTGAAGTGCCAGGAACTTCTGACTCAGTGTGAACTTACTCCTGCAGAGACATTTGAATGCACTATGCAGAAAAATCTAAACTGACGGAACTAATTACCCTGGTACAATAAATATAAGTGCACGACACTGGACGGTGTTCAGCACTGCACCAGAGCAATCAATTCTGCCATAATCCAGAGGGCTGAGGAATGAACTGAAAAACTCTGGAGTAGCTCCACAGGAATCACCTTTGATCTGGCTAGGCTTAGTAATGGCCGCATGCCATTCAGCCTGGCTTCATGTCTCAGGGCTGCATGCTATTCCCAGTTCATTCTATATGCAGTATTTTCTCCCATTACTCAGAATGTCCTAACCTTTTCTACCAAAAGAAAATACAGAATTAATTCTATGGATAGTAAGGTCACTGCCATTCATTCTTCCCAGACAGGTTTTGAGTAGAGGAGACTACCTTAGACCCAAGCATCAGATCCATATTACCTAGAAGCTGGAACTGTTAAGTTACTCTCAAATGCCAGTTTTTGCCACAGGACAGCATGGATCACGTGAAACCATGTAAAGCTCAATGTGCCGACTCCTAGCGGAACATGGAAAGTTCTTGTTTTTTGCAATAGTGGCCCTACATCTAGAGATGAGAGACGCCGGGTAAATCACAGCCTTCCATCAGGAATTATCTCCTCTGATGGAGGATAACTGGACCCTCAGCAGGCCCAGTTCAGAACCTATTCAGAAATAGCCTGAAAGGGCCTCTACTGCTTATTCTTTAAGCAGTTTTGAGACCAGAGTTGCATTGTACCCTGCAACCTTAGAACACAGGCAAACTTTTGCAACATGTCATTATCATGTGCTTCAAAGATAGGAGCCAGATAGTCAGATGGGAAGTGTTTCTTACTGGTAATTATAAAGTCATTTATGATGTTAGGAACGCTGCATGAATAATATTCCAATATCTGAAGTTTATCCGCAGCTAATTAGCTACAATAAGTATTTAAAACATGCTAGGAAGCTACATGAATACTGGGAATAAATAGTTGAAGCAAATAACCTACTATGGGAACTTCAAGCAATAATAATAAGCCTATCATTTAGAACATTGTATCACACAAAATCAGATTCTGTTAGTACTCTTTATGCCTCTACTCAACTGATAAGAAGTAAAAGATGCATCTGTGCAAATTAACACCTACTCAAGAAACAGACTATCAACTAACGATGCTCATGAACAGACTTTTCAAGTATGGAGTATTTCTACTGACCTAATAGAAGTTAACAATTGCATGATTTTAGCATAGATTTGCCAGTTTTTATGCTGTGTCTTCTCAGCATGTATTTCTTCAGTTTGCTGTGTCTGTTTCAGAATCCATTTCAGTTTTGAAATTTGGAGATATCTAGTCATTTTTGTCCTTAATTACAATTTTAGTTAATTTTGTTCAAGAAGTCTCAGCCATCAACACTTACCAAATGCAGCTTACTTGCAGTAGATTCTGCTCCTACCCTTTTGTTTTGATGCATGTTCTATTAACCTTTTTCTGTCTTATGGTCCAAGATACCACTTAGGCCTTTTATTGTTACAAATCTGCTCTGTTCTTATTGATCTTACTCATGAGGCTCTTAGACCTCATAATTTGAAGACTGGAAAAAAAAAAGGGGAAAATGTAGCTACTAATCTTTTCCACAATAGGATATATCTTATGAGTCTGAGATAAAGTCCTAACCTACTAGGTAACCTTACTATCTAAGCACAAGGAAGAAAACAGCTTTTGCTAGAAGACTTAATGCCCGTAATGGACAAATTTATACTGCCTGCAGGTAACACCTGAAAACTCAATAAAGGCTTTGAGTCTTTATATAGATTACACACAGTAAGGTAGTACCCTGTTCTTCAGAAAAATATGTCCCATTTTTGTCAGTAACACATCTGTTTTCATTCAAACAAACTCTTAAGATCTGTATTAATTACTCCTGTACTTGGTGAACACCTGGTGAACTTAACACAGCTATTAGTAAAGCTGGGAGCAGGGAGAAGAGAAATAAAACCAACAACTGCAAATCTGTATTAGATTTTTTTTCAATCACATGAACAGGGTTATGCAAAGATAGTTTTCCTTTTGCTTAAACACAGATTTATTCAAAGATACATATAATATGTGTATTTGACGGATACAAGGAATATTTCTGCAACAGTCCCAAAATTACCTTCTCATAGTTACTGGTACAGAGTCAGCAAATTTCAACATGAAACAATTAGAAAACTCACAGGTGAGGAACTGTGACCTGGAAAAGGGTTGGGGTTTTTTTTTGTCTTTTTTCTAGTGTTAAAATGTGAGATTGGAGTACTAACTCTGACTTTTTTGCAGGGTCTACAGCAATACAAGCCTCTCTACTTTAGATTTCATATGAGTACAGTTAATATCCTCCATTTTAACTTTTGAACCGCCAAAAATCTGCTCAAACAATATCAGAGAGCCATTGTACATATATCGTAACTGTTAGAGCAGAAAAATCAAGAAAAAACAATTAGCTCCTGCTACTTAGTAAATCATATAAATCCTCACAAAGTTTCTTCCTTTTTTTGTTTGTTTTCTTTTTTTTTTTTCCATGCCAAAACCCATAATGCATCGTGCTAGCCTTCAGATTTCTGGTACTATTTTCTGCAGTCTTTTTATCCTAGAAGTAAGAACACACATTATTTTGTGAGTTTAATGCTAGTCACACAAGAGATATCACTATGAACTTTTAACAGAATCTTTGAGTACCTACCTTCCCACAGAACAAAGTGCTTTACATGTGTAACTTGGTTTTCTGCTCAAGTTTTCAAGGTCATAAAGCACAATAACACCATCTGATCCACCAGATAACATGCTGAAAGTATTAATAAAGCACACAAGTTACAACACTCATGATCTCAATATGCTCAATACAACTGAGCATTCAGCAAGAAAATAAATCCATGGTACCAAAACACAGTGAAGTACCCATACACATTTTTACCAACTAAAGTAGATACTTACTATCTTCCCTCAACAGGCTCAATATCAAGGGTGTTGACACCACTCCTGTGTATTCTTTCCACATCTCTATCTTTATTTAATTCCAAACTTAGAACCCTTAAAATAACAAGGGGGAAAAAAAGCAACAAACAAAGATATATGAACAAGAACAGCAGAATTGTAGAATGTTACTAAGTAGCTCTGAACAGCTCAAACCATAGTTTCGTGCTTCCTCAATGCATTTAACCCATCTCTTATTTTTTGCAAAACTAGACTTGCAGACATGATACATGGCTGGAAATAAGTCCTGTGAAGTTGGCAGAAAGAATATTTTATTCTTTATGTTGTTTGGAAGGTACGAGAGAAATAAATATGTAAAATAGGCTCAAAGATACAGCAGAACTGCATTCGTGGTTAACATATGCAACAAAAACCGGAATGTAATTTGAAAACATTACCAAGCAGTTGTTGCAGTTGCAACAAATATCAGTTACTTTGAAGCTTCATCATGTACCATCCTTCCAAGCTTCATCCTACTTGGAACTACAGACACCTAGTGGGCAGATTCATTTAGTTTAACAAATTACAGTATTTCCTTTAAGGAAACAATCCTTGTGTGTTACATTTTCTGTAACATTAAATAAAAACTACGCTATCCACATGATGAAGCTTCCAAGAGAAAACTTCCCTGAACTGCAATTAGTATCTTGTACTACTTAGTAGTAGCCTGTTATCGTTAAATACGCTAGTATTACATAGTCAAAGAGAGATTCTGCTTCCTCAAACCATACTACCTGACATAAAATTAGCCTTACAAGATGATCAGAGCTTCCTACAGCACTATTTTGTAAAAACGACTATCAACAACAACATAACTAAGTAGACAGATGAAAAGCTGTAGAGCAGGGCAGCCCTACTCAGCTTCAGCTTGAGTGGCAAAAATCTTGATGGGAGAAGGTCAGGCTGTTACAGGCAGACCCCCAGCAGCATGTCTGTAGGCTTGCTTCAAAAGCAGGAAGTCATTTAAGCTCTTTTAAAAACATGTGAAATATAATTATGCAAGAATTCACCTAGAATAAGAATTTTGACATATATAAGACACTTAGTTTAAAACTTTTGAGCTCAAGATTTAATTTTAGTGAAACAATAAATCCTCCTAAGGAATTGTTATAAAACATATGACTTCAAAATGTAGATATAAATACAATCTACTGAAGTCTATAGATTATTTCTTTTTAAAGTAAAATTAAAAAGTTTAGGAAGGCAAATGTTAGGTAGACGGTTCTCCAAGCGGCATAAATTCTGCCCACTGTACTTCCATTCTTAACACTGAATGCTACATGAGTGCCGAGGGCACAGGAAGGATGCAACCGTGTTGTCCAAATGCACACAAAGGAGCTTCCTGAATCACCAAAATGCATGTCAATTTTAGACAGATTCTTTTTATAAAGATACAGCCCCCAAAGCTGTAAATCACCAACACAAATCCTTCCTGCTGATGGAGTGGTGTGAGCAACTGAACTGAGGTTGGCTTTATTGGATTCACTTTGAAATACAGCTGCAAAACTGATTCTCTGGTAACGAACAAGTATTATCACAGCACGACCTTTAGCAGGAATATTAGTAGCCTCTCCACACAGTCACCGCTTTCCACAAAAGCTGTTGGGAACCCAACAAAACCCCTGCACCTAGTTCTTCTGCAACCTGCCAAGAGGCCAAGTTTGGAAAGAGGGAGGATGAAGCGATGCTGGCACACAAGCATCACCGACATCTCGCTTCTGCACAAAGCGGAACGTAGCCGCGGGCAACCCCAAACATCTGCTGAAACCGCCAAGACAGCAAGGGCCGTAATGCCGAGATACGCTTTATTGCCCTGCCCCTACTCGGCCCACCCCAGGGCTGCTAATCCACGCACGGTCAGAACAGAACCCCACGAGAAACTCCCGAGCCGAGGCACACGGCAGACACGCGGGAGCCTCTGCCGGGGAGCCCGGGCCGGCCCCGCAGGCTCCCGGCTCCCCGCGGCCGGCGCACACAGCGGGGCTGCGGCAGGGCAAAGCTCCGCTCTCACCTCAGGCCGGCCCCGCTTGGGTCGGACGAGGGCTCCCCGGCAGAGCGGAGCCGGGGGCTGCCGCCTCACGCCGCCTGAGGCGGCCGTTCCGGGGCGACGCCGCGAAGCCACGCCGCGCCGCGCCACGCCGCGCTCCCCACCGGTCCCCACTCCCTACGGGTCCCCGCTACCTCCGGGTGGCCTCGGCCCGGCGCAACCGCCCTGGATCGTCGAGCCCGGCCTGACGAGCCGAAATGAACCCCAACATGGCGACACCGCCAAGCCGCTCCCACCCCCCTGCGCCATCTTGGGCCAGGAGTGGCCGGGATTGGCTCGGGGCAGGCTGCCCTCCACCAACGGCGAGCGGCGTTGCTGCCATGCCCGCCGCCACCGTCGGCGCCGGTTCAGCGTGATCGGCGGGGCGGGGCAGGGCCGGGCGCGGGTCGGCGCGCGCGGACGTGACGCAGCCGCTGGGGGCGGGGCCCGGCGGCGGCGGCGGCCGCTGTGGTGGCGGCGGCGGCGGCGACCTTGGCGGCGGGATCCCCTCGCCCCGCCGGGATGAGCTGGGCCTGGCAGGCGCTGCGCGCCCTGCGCCTGCGGCTTCTCGGGCCCGCCAAGGAGCTGGTGGGCACCGACCAGTTCGGCAACAAGTACTACCGGGTGCCCAAGCACGAGACCCGCGCAGGTAGGCACGGGGGAGGCGGCCGCTCTGACGGCGGGGCCGGGCCGGGCCGGCGGCGTCGTCGTCGTCGTCTGGCGGCGGCCCTGCGCGGGGAGCCGCGCGCGTGCGAGCGCCCGCCTCGTGCTGCGGCGTCGCCGCTGTTGTCATCCCCGTCCGTGTCCCCGTCCCCGTCCCCCCCCGCCGAGCCCGAACGGAGCGCGGTCGGTCCCGCGTGGTCGGTGACCCCGTTGCTGCCGTCTGCGGTGGCCGCTGCCCGGCTGCGAGAAGGAGCGGCTTCCGGGCGGAGGGAAAGGCGCGGCTGCCGGGGGAACCGGCGGTGGGCCCGCTCTGTGCTGCGCGCTTCCAGCGCCGCCTTCAGCTTCTCGTGAGGCTGGCGCTGTGGAGCACACCTGAAGGCAGGCGTCGAAGGGTCGGGAGGGTAGCGGTCGCCCTGTGGTCGGCAGGCGGCAATAAACAGGTTGGCTCTTCTCGGTGAGCCGGGGCACTTCTGCATATGTTTTGAAGTGAATTCCTGCACGTGTGTTGGCTGCACTCCTGACGAAAAATAGTTTTCTAGGTTTCTGCCTGTGTTCCAGGAGCCTGGGTGCTCTTATAGCGTGTCCTCACATCTTTCGTTACAGATGCTATGCTTGCGCTGCACAGCTACGTATAATGTATTGAAGGCAGCTTCCCTGAAGGTGTCTAAGTGCACGTGCTATGCCGTAATAATAATTTACGGTCCTCTTGCTTCTCCTTGCGCAGGCTTGTTTATCTGCTTGCTGTACTCCATGTGTTTTGTGCAACTGCATCAACTAGAGCACCCCCAGGCTGTGGAGACCTTTTACTTGATATTCTTCAGAGTACAAGAAGCAGAAAGTCTGAGGCTGCACAGTCACTTAGTACCCTTCCTAAAAGGGAGGGAGGGAAGGGGCACACACTTTCCCTTCAGAAACATGTAATGTCTTCTGGAATTATTTTGCCTGCAGAGCAGCTCCCCTGACCTGTTTTGCTGTGCAACTTCATGAACAACTGGCAGTGACTCGAAGCAGGTCTGCCCAAACAAGTGTCTAGGAAGAAGATATGAACACCCTTTTGTCAGCAGTGTGTTTTTCCTCTGAGTTAATATGACAGTGTAGCACTTCCAGGCCTTCTGCATCTTGCTTTCAGCTTTTGGTCTTCTCACTTTTGGGGTTCATGGTGACTTTCAGGGGTGTACAAAAGGCTGTTTTTTTTAACATACAGGAAGCAGTAAGAACTGCAGTCAGATTCCTTGTGTGTGATGACTGTAGTGTCAGTCCTTATTTACCAGTAAAAATGACTCTTTTTATCAGAAATACTGGCAGTCTTTTTCTCAGTGTTTGAATTTTTGCTGACATGCCTTTCACAGTGAAAGCCTTCTGCTGAAACTTTAAGGCTGATCTCTGGGTTTAGAACTTAATTATACTGTAGTTGTAGTGCCAGTTAGAGGGCAGGGGAGGTAGGATGAAGCTATTGAACTCAGCAGGAGCACAGTATAAGAGGCTTTTAAAATTAGTAATGAATTGAAATAGTTGTATCTAAGATCACATCGTGGCAGCCTTCATGTTACCCAGTTTTTCTTCAGGCAAACTGTAGGAATACTGGGTGTAAGACTTTGGAGGTGAAGTTGCACTGATTTTGCTTTGAGTAGGGAGGGCCAGCTCTTAAATGCTCTCTGCACTTGCAACCTCTGGCTGAAGTCTTATGAGGAGCAGCTGAGGGAACTGGGGTTGTTTAGCCTGGAGAAAAGGAGGCTGAGGGGAGACCTTATTGCTCTCTACAACTGCCTGAAAGGAGGTTGTAGTGAGGTGGGTACTGGTCTCTTCTACCAAGTAACTAGTGACAGGATGAGAGGAAATGGTCTCAAGTTGTGCCAGAGGAGGTTTAGATTGGATAATAGGCAAAATTTCTTTACTGAAAGGGTTGTCAGGTATTGGAACAGGCTACCCAGGGAAGTGGTGGAGTCACTATCCCTGGAGGTGTTGAAAAAGTGCATAGACGTGGCATGGTTTAGTGGGCATGGTGGTATTGGGTTAATGGTTGGACTCGATGATCTTAAAGGTCTTTTCCAACCTAAACAATTCTATGATTCTATGAATGAAGTCAGTGAGAACAGCAATTCTGTAAACCTTAAGGCTCTTGCACATTTATTCTATTTTAGTGATACAGGTGACACAGTGCAGTTCTACTGAATTATCAGTACTCCTCTGTTATTGGATTTTCTTCTCCCGTTCTTTCACTTGTCTTACTTTCTTTGTCTTGATACATTGAAAATGCTGCACCACCAGGTTGCACTAATGCAATGTTTTACTGCCACCAAAAGGGAGAGATCTTCTCTTCCCCCTATTTTCTTTCTCACTGCTGCTGACTTTTCACTGTTATTTATTTCACGTTCCTGTAGAAAACTTTTAATAGAAAAATGGATTAAAATGACTTGACGAAGAATAAATTGCAAGCTGGAACTGGCACAGAAGTGGGAATGAAGAGTTTGGGCTGTTACATAGCATAAGGTTATACAAGAAGTCTTGAAACAAAGTGAAGAGCTAGAACTTTGTATTACAGAGTCTCTAACACTTCCTAACCGTATTCACCTCAGTCTTCCTCTGCCTTCTAATAGTTTGCTATTAAGCTTTTTAATTCCTCTGATCTGACCTAGTCAAATGCATATTATCTGGGAAAAATCATGTATTTAAAAAAAATACTAAGAAGCAGAAAAAAACCACCCCAACTGGCAAAGGGCTAATTTTTTATTCACTCTTCCCAGGCTTCTCTTTTATCTTTGGAATGAAAGTAAGGGAAGGGTTATTATAATTTAGCTTTACAGACTGAAATTTGAGATACTTAGAAGTAATATCACATCTTCCATACATGTTTTCATTCACAGTCAGTTAATTCTCCCTTATTGTCCTTTTTTTTAATGTAACTAGAGAACAGGAGAATGCATATGAAAAATACTACTACTGGAATTCTGTGTGAAAATACTAATTTAGAAAATTCTGTTTTCTGTTAAATTTACTGATATATATTCAACACTGTGCACTAGCTGTAGCTTTAGATGATCTGAAAAAACCTAACCCCTCAGCATCAGCGGAATGAAAGAACTCTGAAAGAAGTGAGCGAGGCTTTCCCACACGAAGAAATTGATGGTGAAACTTTTTCATGAAAGCGTGCAAACTTTGTTCTTTATTCTGTTGATTTGTTCCGTGTTATATTAATTGACAGAAGTCACTGTTACAACCAAACACATTTGACCATGAGAAGTGGGATGTAATAGTCATTAAGGAAGGAGGAAAATAACTAGAATGAAAACAGCTTACTTCACGAAAATGGGCTTTAATAAATTCAGAAAACAGATGGGAGATATCTGTGAATGTCTAAGAAGAATAAGTGAAAAGGTATGTAGAGCAATTCATACCTGTACCTCTTCCAACTGTTAAAGGCACAAGTATAAATAACCCTAATGTCAATGAAGGCTAAGAAGTATAGCAGTAAATTAACCTGGCTAAATTATGAGTTTTTAGTGATGTCAAAAGACAGAAACCCTCCGTGAATCAGGTTAACTGGTGTGGGTGCTGGAAAAATAGAGGAGCAAGTAATAACTCGTGAGAATATTCACAAGGTAGCGAGTGAAAACTGATGTGAAAGTGTTGGTTTGACAAGATACGTTCTTACCCGAATTGTTTTCTGCGTGGACAATACCTTGATGTTTTTTAGACCTTCTTGGGTGCAAAATTTATGACTGTGGATTATGAATTTGCTATGTGGGTGCACAGCAGGTTGGAAACTGTTCTTGGAATAGTCAGAAATTTTACCCTGTCAGCTGGAGGGGAGTATCCAGAGGGATTCACCAGCTGTCTGTCAAAGTTCAGAACTAAAGTTTTTATTAGTGATTTGGTTGAAGAACAAGAAAGTATTTTTATTACATTTGCAGGTCAAACTATGCAGGAGTAAACTGGGAGTAGCTGTGAGCATCTTATGGCAGGTCAACTGTTGTATGATTCAACTGGGGGATCAGCTGGGATCAAGCCATGCTTATTTCTAAACAAAGAGCGTGTAATTTAGTGGTTAAAGGGTTCTGAGAACATGGATCTACACAACTGACAATTTTTTTGTGGTACAGCATGTATCATATTAGTTCTGTTATAAATTTTGTTTCCATGTTCTTTTAATTTGGATATGCATTTTCTCCATCCATTTGCAACTTACAGACCATTATCCACTTTCCTTGCAAAACAGACTTCCTCATGAGTGTTTATTACTATTATTTTAAGAGAGAGTCTTCCCTGAACCTAGCCAGCCTCTTGTGGCAGTCCCTTGTTACTTTGGGTTACTTGAATGTAGGAGATGCTCTATCCATTAAATTTCCGCACCCACTGGTGACTCATTTCCACTGTAGCTTGTGCTTTTACTTCTGTGGATGGCAATCCTTGGGGTGCCAGCAGAGAAAAGATGCTAGGCTTGGTCTATTCCAGCACAGGAAGGTACGCCTGTCCTCCCTCAGGTTTTGTATTGCCTTGTGGCTGAGGGTAAATCAGTTCATTCTGTCTCTAGAGAAGTGATTACAGGTGGTGACACCTGCTGCCTTGGGTGGTGGTAACTAACTTGGTCTCACAACATTTTTGAAGAGCATCCTGTGCTGGTCACAGTTGTGTATAACAGGGTCACACCAGAACTTGCAGGCTTTTAAAACTGGTGAAGAAGCTTAAAGGTACAGGATGGGGAAGGAAATTTATTTTAGTCTATAGAAACTAAGAGGTACACGTACAGAAAACTTCTGAAGCTCAGTTTTTAAACAAACTGGGAATTTAAAAGTGTGGAGGAGGCACTTTTGGAGAGCATTATTTGTTGTACATTAGGAAAATCTACAGCATATATAGTTTGTATCTTACCCTGTGTCCTAGCCATATAGAGACCAGTGCAGGATGGGAACAGCACTGGAAAGGAAAGGAATTGTAATGGAAGCCTTGTAGAGACACTCAGCTCCAGGTTCCACTGAAAGGTCACTGCATTGTGTCTGCACCATGCTTTGCTGTCCTCCAGATTTGGGGAGGACTGAGTAGCTCTAGCACAGTGCCAGGGCTGATGTGCTTTATCCCTTTGTACTGTACGCGAGCAAATAAGTTCGTGCAGAAACAGAATGCAGAACAGACAGGTGCTGCTTTCTCTTTGTCTTAGGCATGGTAGGTCTCTCAGGACCAGGCTGGTCTTTGTTTCAGACCAGCAGGGAGATCCCATCTTCAGCTAGAGGTGAGGATGGATGGCATAGGTAGTATCTATGGCTTCTTGTGCTTCAAGCAAAAGCTGGCTGACAACTTTCTTTTGGCCTGCCCTGGTCCTTGACAGGGGTTTAGAATAGAAATACATGGCACCTATGATGCTAAGAACTCATGTTAAGTTTCCTTCAGTTATGAATTGCTCTCTCCTACACTCAGTCCAGAGTCCAGGACACTCTTCGACCTTGGGGCTTGTCTACATTAGTAAGGAGTAGTAGGAGCAGATCAGTGGATCCAAGTGGTTGATGTTGAGTTTTCTCACACCTCCATCACATGGGATTCAGAGAGTTTACTTCAGATTAAACTTAGTCTTTCCCAGGACTGAACGTCTACAATACAGGTAGTTTAAAGATCTCAAAATGTTAGGTAAATGCTGCAGGTGTGGCTTTCTCATTGCCTTGGCATGTAATATCCTCTTAATTTTTGAAATGTTTTATATGTGAGGATTTCTTCTTAAAAGCAAGTTGTGCACGCAGAAACTACTTTGACATCCATATCAGCATGTGGTAAATAGAGCCAGCACAGTATTCACTACAAAACCACACTTGCTTTGAATCAAGTCAGTGCTGTAGATATCAGGTCAAGCTCAAGATGTAGCAACGGTACCCTGAGACCACCTTTACCTGTTTGTAGTCACTGGAAAGTTATCTTGCATTCCTGATTTTGGCTGTCTCTGAATAATTAGGTTATTAGAAGAAGAGCTAGCAACTTTAATATATTTCATTGTGATGTAAGGAATCATTGTGGGGATTTAAGCAGTGGTAGGTATCTGCTGTCAGGATGTTCAAAGGTGCTGATTTTAACAGGTGTTTTGCCTTATTTTAAAAAGGTTTAATGAGTAATGGCAAAATTATATCAGCTTGCAAGGGTATCATCGTTCTCCTGGTGGAATATAGAGAGGATTGGCAGTTTGGACAGAAGGGAAGGAAAATGTAAAGCTGAGCTGTTTGAATCTGGCTGTGTTAATTCTCTGGAAAGAACGTGAACATTGAAAGTCCATAGACTTAAGAATAAGAACTTAGTAGATTCAGTAAAGAAAGTAATTGCTAGAAATAGAAAAGGAGTTAAGAAAAATTTGAGTGTCAATACAGAGGGGGAAGACCCTGAAAAAGGAACTGTTCTGCCCACAGGAATACAAAAGAGTTTAGAATTAGTTGATTTTCTGAAAACATGGAACTTCAGACATGGTGGGACTGAGGGTACATTCTTTAATGTTTATCAGGGACTTTTATTTTCAAGTGGGAAGAAACTATCATCTTCAAAGTCAAGTCAAATCTTCAACTCTATGGTGAGGTAGGCTCATTTGGAAGAAAAGATGACTCTGTATTTAATGACATTCTGCAAGTGGTATTTTTTTACAAGATTACCTTAAAGTGATGACAGTGATTAAATAGTACAATTACACCATGCTTGTCATGAGAGGAACATCCAGCATAACTCATTAACTCTGAGATGACTCTTCAGTTGCCTGTCCTGAAATAGGATGTGATAGAAGATGGGAATAGACAGTTGAGTAGTGGTGGTTGATGACTCATTTCAGTATCTCAGACAAGTATTGCACTAAACAGACTAGATTTATCAATGTAATGCATTTATTTTTCTTATTGTGTAACATACTGTCAGGGCATTGCTATAGCTTTGCTGCATGATGAATTGTTTTTGCTGCAGAACATGGAGTGATACTTAAAATGTTAGTATTTTTTAAAATTACAAAACAAATTCCTCATACAGTTTATGCATTTATTACAACCAAATATATCTCTCCGGAAATAGCTGATTCCACTTTCCATTGAAAATAATTTATAAAGACTCTTAATAACCAATTTGTTAAAAAAATGCAGGAAGATAAGAGGCACTAAATATTTAAGATCTGGTATATAATTTTCATCTTTTCTAAAGGTTGATTAATGAGCAGCTTATGTTTAAACTTTTTCGATATCTTCCTTTGTACTCTCATCTGTCATAATGGTTAAGAGTTAAAATGAGCACTCTGTGAAATACCAGCATATGCAAGTTTTTATAAGAACAGTAGATCAGCAGCGAGAGGGTAGTTTCTTTAAAAGATTATGTATCAGTGCTAAAAGCATGGGTCAAGTTTTAAGGTTCCCTTTGGGCAAACAGCAGACTCGGGTTTGACTTGATTTGGAGCTGCAGCTTACCTGGAGCAGCTGGAAAAAGCCCGAAGCATTCTGTATTCCATAGGTTTTTGTATGTTGCGTGAAGTCTGCATTAGGGGGCGTAGGTGGCCTGAGCCTGTGGTGATAGGAGCTTTAAGAAGGAAACTGGCAAGCTAAACATGTTTCTTGGTATTCTTATAAATACCATCTGAAACAAAATTGGCATTACCAAATTTCAGTTGTAAATTTTGTTGCTAATAATTGAGTGCAAGCACTGACTTCTTTGGGAAACCTTTTGTTCATTTGAAATGCCCACTCATGTTTGCCTAAAAAGCCTGTATCTTGTGAACTCTTTTTCTAAACAAACCAGAAATGTGCAAATAAGAAAGAATCTGTATAAGGAAAAGAGACTAAGTGCTCAGTTGCATGAAACATGTAGGATGTGCTAAGTCTTACTGAATCCAGACTTCAGTAGAAATATATGCATTTTTTAATGAAAATCAGAATTGCAATTCTTTTGAGATTAAAAGAACCGTCTGTGATTGTTTTTGTAGCTGCTTGTTTTCTGTTTTAGTGGCCTGTTGCCTTCCTATGCACCAGAATATCTACTTTTCTTCAAAATTTGCTATAAAATAAAATTTCATATTGAAGACTAGACTGAAACATTCCTGTAATGCTTTATAGTGAATAGGATAGAGTGGAAGGAGCAACATCTTCTCTCCAAAGCGTGTTTTCTGAGGTTAGAGCTATGGTTTTCTTTTGACTCTGCATGTTACCTTTCTCTCTAACAGGAATAAAGTCTGAGGAAGAGGCAGAAACAGATTCTGATTGTATGGAGCATTCGTAAACTGATTATCAAGTGTTGCAGATAGTTGTACAGAATATTGCTGAACATAAAAAGTTTTGCGAGCTAGTTTTTCAAGTGGTGGTGGAAAGTTAATAAACTCGTTTGAGTTTTAAATTTCTAATGTTAAGATACTAAGGAAACACAGAATTTGAATTTTGATTAATGAATGTGAAACCAAATTTAAAATACTTAATTATTTTGGATATGGAAATAAGTGTATTGAGAAAGTGTTCTTTGTGTTTTTTTCACGTCGGGAGTTTTTATCCAGATACGTAATACTCTCACATCCAGTAATAGCTGTCAGTTACAGTTTTGTCCAGACGGTGGCAATGTTGTTTCAGAAACAGTGCATACTGACAGCTCGCTGAATATTCCTTTCGGGTGAGACTATGTAACAGAGAAACGTAGCTCTAAGATTATTGTGTGTGTGTGTTGGTACAGAAATAAAACTTGCATTGCAGACTGCCAGCTTCTAGGACAGTAACACTGGAATGACGAAATAGCTTTTCAGTCTAGATGATATATTATGCAGCAAAGCAATTACACTGGGCAGAGCTCACTGCAGGTTATAAAAGCATTAATATTTGAAAAACAGTGTTTGAGTGCAGTGATATGTTTTTCCTTCAGCTGCCAGAAGTGAACTGGCAACAGGCATGGTATATTAACCTCGCTGACTTGAAAACCAGAAATAGCAATAAGTAGTCATATGGACAGGCAGTAACTTGCATGTTATCTGTTGCTATGGCTAGTTTTGATTTTCAATGTGTACACCAATGTTAAACTGAGATGCTGATCTTGTTGAATTTTGCCTGCTAGTATTAAGTTTTGTAGGCTGTACATTTTTTACTTTTAATTATTGTGGGTTTGGTTTGAGAACCTGTTTTGATTCTTTCAGTAGAGGTGTGTGGGGACGTGATGGTTTGAGGTTTATTTTTTTTAGGTTTGTTTGATGGCCGAAAAATCAGATCGTAAAAAAAAAAAATAAAAATTTCCTTGCATTAATAGCTTTCTTCTGTTGTGTTTAAGAAACAGTACAGTACTGGACAGGTACATGTTTTTGGCAGGTGGAAAAAATCTTAGCTGTTTTTGGTAATCATGCTGATTTAAACACCTGCTACCTGCAGGATTCAGAATAACAACCCTTTTGGTGGTTTTTACAAACATGTTTCATTAGGCATATCTTTTTGAAGAGTTAAAATAACTATAGGCTACCTGTGCTGTCTTGATGAAGCTGCTTGCACTTTGTTTTTCTACCTGTATGTTAAAAAGTGATTTGACTCACAGCTACATCATTCCATTGTAAGCTACCAGAGGTGAGCCTGTTGTGAGCTCACAGTGGCGGAAAGAGGACAAGCTTTCCCAAAAATAGGTTTGTTGCATTCCTGTGAAACTGTCAGTCATCTTGCCCATATTTCATCCTTGGAACTTTAACACTAGAGCTAGGAGTGTGTTGCAAACATGATCAGTATATCAGTCAGGATTGTTGGCATATTATTCCTGCTTTATGGCTAAATTCTATTGCTTTTAGTGTCATTATCCTGAAATACAGGGAGAATTCAACTTATTTTTCTGGTTACGAAGGAAGAAGAAAATCGATGATTAATATGTATATGAACAACAAACCACCTACTCTGTATAAAGCTTTAGGGGTTGAAATTGTATTGGCAAACTGAAGAAAAGATATAACATAGAAGAAACTTGAAGTGTGTCTGTAGCTGACACAGGAAACATTTTTCTAATATGTCTGTATAATTAATTTCAGCTCATTATATATATGAATTTGGGTTAAAATTATTAATACTGTCCAAATGCTTTGTTAATTGTGATTGTCATGTGAAATTTTCATTGTCCACTTTTGCTTGTACCTTATTTGGTATCTTTTAGAAACTGTTTATTACTGTAAAACAAGACCAGAAAGAAAATCAAAGCATTTTAAAAAAAGTGATGGGGCCACATTATTATTTTTAAAAAAGAAGATAGAATAGAAGGATAAAGAGCTGAACAAAAGAGTGCAGTTGAGAAACCATAGTAAAAGAGAGGTTAAATAAAAGGAGCTGAGGAAGGTTGGCATGTTACCCTGTGGGCCACTGTAACCTTTTCAGTTTCTCCTGAAGAATAGAGAAGGTGGTAAGGAATTAGGTTTGACTTCTGCTTTGTACAATAAGTTTTTTGTGTTCTTTATAGATCTTTAAAATACCAAATGAAGTTTCTGTCATAAGGGGCTTGATAGTTTTAAGGTCAGATTTGCAGAGATAAGAACTGCTTTGCTTTGAGGAGAGGGAAGAATGAGTTTCATGCTCTGCCTCTGGGTACAGGAGTTGCACAGAAAGGAAGAACACCTAAAAAGGAGTGTGACAGGTTGAGGGAATGAAAATGATGAAATAGGGAGGTAAGATCTTAATTTCTATGTGTCCCTTGTTTATGGCCATGTGCATATGAAATGCAACGTGTTATCATTTCACCCTTCTTGAATTGAAGGACTAATTTGACTAGCCTCCTCCATCTAGATGATTGTAGGCACCATCAAGAGGAACTGCAGTCAGTATGAAATTTGTTTCTGATGAGGAGAGGTCAAAGAAAGGATGGATTCTGGCGGACTGCTGCAGGCAGTGGTCAGTGTTGTAGTAACTGAAAGTCACAAGCTTTGAAACTCATGCAGTACATGGGCTGATTGATGTTTTGTAGCTAAGAGGGATATCAAACTCAGGGATGAGGAAAAGCTGGTCCACAGAACTACAACCAGAAAGGCTGTATGGAAGGATACATAGCACTATGCAGCAGGATGTCCACTGCAAAGCCTGAGGAGCACCCTGAACATACTAGCCACAGCAGACTTTATCTAGCAGAACTAATGTCATTGAAAGGGGGTCACGTCCAGTCACTGATATCCAGAGAGAAAGTGAAAATGGATGTCAGTGAGAGTGGCATCACCTCAGCCAAAAATGTTATTGATTGTTATATTTAATAGAGAGAATGCGAGAGCACAATTATATAAGGGTCCATTGCTTGCATGTCATCATATTTGTGAAGAGGTGGTGTTTGGAAGCATATTGGAAGAAAATGCCTGTTTGGCAAATAGATGCTTCTGCATCTAGTAGCCTGTCTGCATTGGCTTGAGTTCTATTTCAGTCTTGCAGCAGAACTTCCTATAATGCAAAATTCCTAAACACTGTAGTTCTCTAAGCAAATAAGACTTCCCACACCCTCAATAGTACCTATGTATTTCCATCAGTCATTTATTTGCTCCTCTGTAAGAAGGCAGCAAAAATGTCCAAGACATAAATTGAGGCTTTTCTTCCAGTGCTATGAAATTGTTTCTTTTCTACTGAGGAATCTTAAATTAAGATGATCTAATGAGGCAGCCTAGAATAGCAGAACACTACCAGTATTTCTCAGCCTCACAGTCCTGCCCATTCCTTTTTCACCCTTATCCATAAACAGTATTCATATTTTTTCTAATTTTTGCTTCATGTATAGCAGTCACTCATTAGTATGGTCAAGAATGCTCAAATTTAACAGTTGTAACAAGAATATAACTAGGTAGTGAAGAAATTAAGGTAAATTAATTGAGCTCAATTGCTCCTTTGTATTTCGTTGTGTAGAAAATTAAATGCATCTTCCATCCCCATTTGGTCAGTAATATTTTTTATCATGCTTTGCTGTCTGGATCGGGATGCACCACCCCAAAGGCTGATGGCAGCCAAGATGAGGTTCTGCCTGAAGCAAGGGAGGAATTCATTAAGGAGCTTAGTTCATGTTTGATTAATATAAAGGTTAATTGTATAGGTTGATAATTAAATTTACTACTGCATTGTTAAACTTAAGTGAGCTAAACTGTTGGTATTGTTTCTCTGAATGTATGGAGCATAAGACAGGAACCGAACATCTTCTAAACTCAGCATCATCAGTACAATAAGTTGGCACTCAGAGAAGACTTTCTTTTGTAGCCTGCTGGCTGCTTCTGCTCCTGTAATGCAGACTGGGTGATTATGAATTGAGCAAGGGGGAAATAAAGTTCTCAGTCATGCAGAGTGGTAAAATCTGTGGGTTCCAGTAGGATTGCAGGCAGTTGTCTCAAGCAGATGCATCCAGCAACAGGGTAGTAAAGGAACACCTGTTTTGCCCCTGTGAACAAACTGATCCCAAAGGATTTAATTTTTAATTTTTTTTTTTTTTTTTTTTTTAAGAAATGGAAAGAAATTTGGAAGGCACAGCTTGCAGTAGCAATGTGTGTGGAAAAAAAAAATTGGAAATTTTAAAAGACCTTGCAATTTAAAAGAACTTCAAGGATAGTTGTTTTAAGATAAGCTACATTTTTGCTAGTTCTTGTGGGGTTGTTGTGCCGTGGTTCTGTTTGCTTGGTCCCTGGATCTCTATTTCACTTTAGATCATCTTGCATCAGGTATTGTCTTGTTGGTGGTCCTGTGCCCGTTCAAGGTGGTCCTTGCTACTACTTTTCCAGACCAGCGTTGGGCCAGGGCACAGTGAATTCAGTGTTAGCTTAATGTGTTTATATCTAGCAGCTTTTCTTGTTCGTCTACCAACAAGCATTTATTCTGTGTCAAAAGAAAAGAAAAAAAGGTAAGTCTAGAGAAGAAGAGCTTCATGCTATACAAGAGTTGTGAAAGGTTCAGGTGGAGCAAGAGAGAAGCCTCAGAGCTGGTTATTAGCAGGAGACTCTACAAAGACGGTTTCAATATTATGGCTTAAAAGTGTTACAGCTGTCTATTTAGCCATCAGGTCTTGCATATTTGTACTTCAGAAGTGGTGACTTTTTCTAGTATACTAGCTAGAAGTTGAAATACTGAATGCTGGTTGGTATAGTTATCACAATACTGAAACAACTAGAGGTTATTTTAAACTTCAGATGAACTGATCTTCTAGAAGCTTTAAAAAAGTTTGTTCTGTTGTCTACAACCTCTAATTGTGGAGCTATGAATGTTTCAGTTATAGTGATACGACTTTTGTAAGCAGATGTAATGTATCTTTTTCTATTTTTAGTCAGTCAAGAAATGTTAGTTAATAAATGATGACTTGACTATGGCCAGACCTATCTGTTATGCTTTCTCTTTTACTAGATTAGATTTTTAAAAAACAGACTTTGAACGTTTTTCCTTAAGAAATGAGAAGAAACTGATTTTGTTGTTGTCAATGACAGAACGTCTGTTGTCTTTCAGAATTTCACCTCTCTTTTTGCCATTCTTGTGAAATACCTACTGAGAGAGTTCTGTATGTAAATGTCTATTTAATTTAATGCACGTGGCATGTGTTGATGTTTAAACTGATGTAAAACCACAAACTGTAAATGCGTGATCTAAGCTATGTGCTAGAAACACTGGACTCTAAAATTGCCAAAAAATGAACTGTTCATGGTTCCATTTTCTGTGAAACTACTTGGCTATAGTACAACTAACATCCAGGTTTATTTCCATGATAAAATAAATCTCTGATCTGAGAGTCAGTAGAAGCTAGTATTTCTGTCAGAAAAGGCAGCGGTCCTCTTCCCTTTGTTTGGCTGTTCATGTCTACCTTCTAGCATTGGCCTCTTTCTCATTACAAGTGTATGTGCAGCCTTGTGCTGGGTCTGTCATCTGTCTAACCTAGTGCGCTTCCTTTTTTTGGCAAGAGTAGTTACCAGGTCTCTTTCATGGCGCAAACCATGTAAGGAAGCAAATGGCACCCAAGGATGAGAACAAGGCGGGGCTGCTACTTGCAGTGGCTCTTCTTGCATGAAAGGCTAGTTGAACTGCTAATCCAGGTTCATTGTGGAGGAATTCTAAAGAATCAAGGGCTGCACTGTTTATTTTTACCTATCTGTAAATAACCAGTGGAGATTTGCAAAGTACTGGTATTATTTTTCTTAGCTCATATTTGTAATAGCATTTAGAACTTTGCCACTGTTACCTTATCATACAAAGCAAAATTCTGAATTAAACCTAGTATAACTATTATAAAATAATCAAAAGAGTAGTTTTAGAAATAAATATTAGTTATCATCTGTCTAGGATATTTTTTCTTTTACTCAGTGTAATAGTTTTGTATCTTTGTAAGAATTTCTTCAGAGGAAATAGAGACATTTGTCCATGCCATTAAAATGTACTTGATATTGTTATATGGATATTTCCTCATTTAGAAAAAAAGCCACAAACCTTTGCTTGGTCCATTCCTGATTTGAGAACCAAGAATACAGTATCCATAAGCAAATAATGGCATTGCTTCAGTGTGATGCACCAAAATTTCCTAGGTTGTTCTTGAAATAATTAAGTGGGAAAATGACAGCTAGTTTATGAAAGCAGCTCTTTTTGTGAAATTTCTGAAATCTCAGATCAAAAAGACATGCTGTGTAAGCAGTTTCTGAGCCAGAGCTGGAAAATGGGCAGCTCCTGGATTTGGGTCTGACCCAGTTATGTAATAGTATGGGATAAAGTCCAGACAACTGGATCCAGGATTTCTTGTGAACCCAAAGGTAAAGTGAGGTTGACTCAGTTAATCCACATAAGTTTGCAGTTGCTGCAAGGGAGAGATCTTCTTCATTCTTTAACCTTCTCTCCCTCAAGCTGGCAGCAGCACTCATGAGACCTGTTGCTGTACCAGCTAAACACAGTAGAAAAAGTTGAGCAAGTAGTCCCATGAGCTATGAAGCTGGGACAAAGGAGGAACGTGGAACCTTTGAGCTGAAAGTGGGGTTGCTGAATCTGGCTGGGGGGACCTAAGAGACTTGCCAGGGAGACACATCCCTCCCTCCTTTTGTAGCTTAATCTTCAGTGTTTTTGCAGGATTACCTATGAGATTCTGATTTTTGGTTTGTGTTAGAACAAAACATGGATCTTTTATATGAGAGAGAAGTGGTAATATTTGCTGAAATGAGATGTTTAGAGTGATTTGTTGTAATGATAGCAGGTTTTTGGCAGGTATATTAAACATTTTTCCAGTCTGGGAAGGAGCCATTTAACCCTCTCACCAGAAGAGAAGATTGCCAAATTGAAGGTTTGTCCTGATTTCAGCTGGGATAGAGTTAACTGTCTTCCTAGTAGCTGGTACAGTGCTACAGTGCTATACAAACTTTATAGAAAGTTTCTGTCAGTGGAATCTGCTAATATTTGACTTACCTTTAGCTGAAACAAAGGTCCGCATGGTCTGCGCAGATCCCGTATGATGGTAAGGTAATGCTTCTGAGGAGCTCCTTGTCCAGGCCAGGACTTTCCTCTAGGAGGGGTCAGGGCGTACAAATGTGACCTCTCTTTGTAGGTCATATTAATTTTTAGTCTTTTGCAACAGCCACAGTATTCTAGAGTGTGATTAACTCTGTCACTCTGTCCTCTGAAACAGGAATATAGGCAGACTCAATTGTATGGTTTCTGCTGTTCCAGTGTGCCACAAAGCAGTTCAGTGCAGTCCATAACTCCGACCTAGTCTCTTCCATGTCCTTTGGTTGTTCACATCTTGCCCTCAGTAAATGAAAGGTGACTATTCCAAATCAGATTTCAAGGCCTTGGATGCCTAACCACAACAGCCTACCAAAATAGTCTAAATGTACCAGAAAACCAGCAAGAAATGTGCTAGTTGTGTAAGTCACGTAGTTGCAAGCTAGTTGTCTGCTTGGTTTGCTTTAATAACATTGAGGCAGCTGGTGAGCAGGTGGTTCAAGTAAGCAACAAACATGGGTCACCGAAACACCTTGGAACCAGTTACAGTCATGCCTGCAAAAGAAAGAGAGCTTCAACCAGTAACACACCCTGAGCTCCCTCCCGAGTGACAGCTATGCAGTGGCTGGCTATCTGGTTTTTACGAATTGTGACTTTGTATGTCTCTAAACTTGTAGTAAGCTTATGTATAGTATGAAGAATAGCCATCAGAATATCCTGTGGTAATTAATTTGTAAATTATTAAAGTACATAAAATGTCAGGACTTCTAATGCAAATTACTGTCTCATGACCCAACAAAGACTGCATTGAATTTTATCACATGGTTGCATAGCTATAAATATTGTTAGTTTGCCATGGGAGGGAGTCACCTTGTCACAAGCAGTGTAATTCTGAGGGAGGGACAGAGAAGGGGCAAATACCCATGTTGTACTACCCAAGGGAAGATGGACATGTCTAAGATACTATTGTGCTGGATGTCCACATCTAAAGGATTATCTAAATTTTCACCCTGGAGGCCTGCTGCTATGAAAATCTTGCTGCACTGGATCATGGACTTTACCATGAAGAACAGTAGGAAGACAGCCATGCTTTCCTATATTTCCCACCTTGCCACCCTCTCAGATAATGAGAAGAATGAATCAGACGGTGGGTGAAGATGGAAACTGGTAGTCAAGGATTTGTGTTAGTTATTCCTTGCTAGAATTTATGAATGTGTTCTGACGGTAAAACCGTTATGTTGAATGCTTTTTTTGGCTCAGAACACTTCTAAAGTCTTTTGCAGCTTAAAAAGTTGATTTGAATTGTCCTCAAAAGTTTGGAAGAGCAAGTTTATATATAAACTGATTGTTTCACCTTTCTTAACAACTTCCATGTACTTTTACTTACCATGCAAGTTGAATGCATTCAGTGATCTGACTTGTGGCAATTTTTTATGCTTAGTTGCTACTCTTTAAAAGGGGATGTCATAGAAATGCTGGTACAAAGCTATGTTACCTCTGATAATCAAGACGAAGGAACTGGTGATTAAAATACATCCATTTGCAGACTGGCCTCTTTTGAGCTGAAAGGGACTGTGTTCTTCAAGTGTTGCTTGGATTGTATTATTCTGGGTGCCAAGTTCATGAAAGAAATCTTTCTGGGAAAATCCTAGGAAATCTAGGAAGGTATGGCTTAATGTGAAGCAGGAGTACAACTACCTAAATGTAGATGGGGAATTAAGTGGAAATAAATTGTGAAAGCTAGAAGAGCAGAAATTGATAACCTGTGATAGTTGCACAGTGGAAGCCAAAGGCAAATTCAATGTGATGCTTTGTTCTGTTCAGATGTGTAAAGTGCAAATGCAGGCCCTCTTCATAGGTGGGTGACGGAAGGAAATAAATTTTACCTGCTTGTCTTTAAAAATATTTTTGCTTTTTTTTCCTGTTGGCAAGCATGCCCTGAGACCAAGTATGGCTTCAGCGGATGGCTTCCTGGCTGGCTAGGTGGAACAGACGTATTAAACAGCCTGGCTAAAATATTGTTAGGTATTACTTAATGCTAAAATTTTAGCTACTAGGTCATATGTTCTGCAAATTGATCAGGTGTGGATTTATATAGGCTGCTAAGTGGATTATAGACATCTTTACTCTTATGCTGACATTGCTCAGTGTAATGCAATAGGAGTGATGACTCCTGGTCACTGTTTCTGGCAGTGCTCTTTACCGTATCTTCCTTCCTTCAAGTGTTTAAAAAAAAGTTAGGAAATCTCAAATATTAAACTTCCTCCTTACTCCAGTTTCATTACCTGTAGAGACCTGTTTTCTTTCTCCCATATTCTACCAAACAAATCTTAAAAAGAAGCACCTCTTTCTGAAACTGGAAGAATACAAAAGAATTACATTAGGAGAAAAATTAAGTTCAGTTGCTGTTTGTTTATATACAGTTATTTCAAATTATTGACCTTATAGTAGGAAAACACCCTGCTGTAGAACTGCTTCAAAATTTTCTGTACTACTGGGCAAAGAGCAAGAGGCATCTCTGTAGCTTTATGTTGTCTTCCCAGCTATTTGCAGCACTATTTCTCCTATCCATGTAGTTTAAATTTATTTAGAGGTATTACTCTTTTATTTGTGAGTGTATTATGCTTATGAGCCACAAACAATTGTCTTGCATCTCTGAGTACCTGCTTGGTCATTGGGACAGAAGGATAGTCTTTATCCAAAGTGTTTAAAGTTGATGCATAAGAAAAGGTCCTATAGATAAATATGGATAGTAATGGTCATACTCATTTGCAGAAATGTAACCCACCTGCAGCCTGACTAACTGAAGTTTTTGTTTTATACTTCATGGCAAAACAGAAGGTAAAGAAAAATTCTGAAATCAGTTTCGTGGATATTCATGGAGTTCTCCTGTCTGGCCAAGGAGGCAGAAAATAAATTTAGGTTGGTTGATACAGACCCGTACGTGATAGGAGTCCACCTGTCTCAGGCTATAGAAAGACATAGTAGGGGACAGCTTGCAGAGGAGTTAGAAAACAAAGTAGCTTGTAGCCAAAGTGAAAATGGAGATCCTGTGGTGGGTCTAGAGAAGCACTCACATTTTCTTACTAGAAAAGCAATCTTTGCAGCAGTATTATAAATTCATGAGTAGGGTAGGATGGATGTGCCAAGTCAAGAGAAAATGATGTCATAGTAATTGAGCCTGGATGACAGATTTAGCAGTGTGGAAAATCAGGAAGATTTTATTTTAAAAAATCTTATGCAGAAAGAACCTATACATTGGAGAGAAATCCTGAGTATAGAGACAAGAGAGTTCCAATTCTAAAACAATACCAGAAAGAAAGGAGAAGAGTGATGGCATTCTTCATCACGATTGTGCAGAAAGGAAGGAGAATAAGATCTGGTTTAGAAATGCTGATTTTAATATAAAGATCAGGCATCTGTTTGGAGGTGTCAGAGTGAGAGATCTTAAGGCAGAAAGAGGCAAGTCTTGAAATTCTTAGAAGGATTTGGGTTTTGTGTATGTGTCATGGTTTAACCCCAGCCAGAAACTAAGCACCACGCAGCCGCTCACTCCCCCCCCCCCCCAATCCAGTGGGATGGGGGAGAAAATCGGGAAAAGAAGTAAAACTCGTGGGTTTAGATAAGAACGGTTTAATAGAACAGAAAAGAAGAAACTAACAATTATAATGATCACACTAATAAAATGACAACAGTAGTAATAAAGGATTGGAATGTACAAATGATGCGCAGTGCAATTGCTCACCACCTGTTGATCGACACCCAGCCAGTCCCTGAGTGGCGATTCCCTGCCCCCCCTTCCCAGTTCCTATACTAGATGGGACGGTCCATGGTATGGAATACACCATTGGCAAGTTTGGGTCAGGTGCCCTGGCTGTGTCCTGTGCCAACTTCTTGTGCCCCTCCAGCTTTCTCGCTGGCTGGGGATGAGAAGCTGAAAAATCCTTGACTTTAGACTAAACACTACTTAGCAACAGCTGAAAACATCAGTGTTATTAGCATTCTTTGCATACTGAACTCAAAACATAGCACTGTACCAGCTACTAGGAAGACAATTAACTGTATCCCAGCTGAAACCAGGACAGTATGAGATGGGTGAACCCTGATAGTAAACTCAAATCAACTCTGGGCAGGCCTTAGCAGTAGTTTTTATTGGAAACAGTCAGTGGAAGAGATTGGCATTATGTTATGGCATCCTATAGTACAAATATTTGTCTGAAGGGTGTTTGTCTTGCAAAGATTGCAGTGTCTCCAGAGGTGAAATACAGAAAGAGGGGATTGAGGACAGCCAGTGCCATGAGGCAGTAGCCTTTTAAGTATTGCAAGGTAATTATTAGTTATGTATTTCTGAGAGCAGCTGTTAGAAAAATTGCTGCAAACCCTGTAGTGCACTGGAGCTTTCTAGCTCATCTTGCTGTTCAAAATGCTGACACAACAGAAAAAACTGGAAGCCAATGAAGTAGCTTAAGTGAGAAAGTGTAGCTATAGGAAGAAAGGGCATGGTGGAGGTTTTTTGAAAGCAGTATTGTTGACAGGCTATATAGAGGAAGTGTCATGAAAGGCCAAACAAGTATACATTGGAAATAAGGTTAGAGGGGTAAAGACTTGGATCAAATCAGAGATTTTCTTCATATTTAATACAGTTAGAAAGAAATGGATTTAGAGAGACTGAAAAGTTAAAAAAAGCACTTTTTGGTGGGAGCTTAAATGTTGGATGATGATTAGCATTTAGGGTTTAGTCCATTTATAACTACTATTGGAAGCAATAAAACAATTCAGAGGCGGGGAAGAGAATAGAAATGTCTATGCATTTGAGATTTAGGAGAGTCTTACCCTGCAGACTTGTGGGTGGGGGGTTTTTTCTTCCACCAAATATGGAATGTCTATTTTTTCTTACACTAATGCACTGTGCATTAATGCCTATTCTTTCTTCAACATTTAGTTTGAAGTATTGCATAAATGTATAATGTGATATAATAATGTCAGTTGAATCTCTGCAGCACTCAATTCACTTTTTTGGGATGGTGCACCTGCTTCTTAGAAGGGAGTAGCTTTCAGCTTAATTTGAATTATATTAAGTATTGGTCCAGTTAACAAAAAATGAGAAATTCCATCTGTTCAATTGTTGCGTAGAAGAATGTTTTATTGTGTGAAGCACAATATCATATCTAAAATTGACAGCATAATCTGTTGGGTGGGGTTTTTTTGTTTTGATTTGTCCCACTTCCCCGTGTGTCTCTTGGTACAGTTTTGATTAAAAAGAAGTAATTCTGTACCTAAAACCAACCTGACTCAAATGATGAGATTTTTTTTCTGTCATTTTTGTGGCACTGCAGTGGCCAGGCAAGTTACGATATGTGTGCACTATTCACTAGATTTTCCACTTACTTCCCCCTCACACCCTCAAGCTGTGAAGAGAATAGCAACCACTGTGCTTAATTTTAGTAACAATTCACAAGTAGCAATAACATTTTACCCCTTTATGAATAACCTGCTCATCTGTAGCTTGCATACTGCTGAATAGCTGCACGCGCTCCTTTCGCTCAGAGTAGCTTCGCAAGGCGTGTTCTGTGGCTTGCCTTCTGTCATGCCAAAGGAGCTCACAGATGATGAAGCTGATACTTCTGTGAATTTGGAAGTTTTGCATTCTTAGATCAAAGTTTGTAATTTACTGAATATTGCTTTATTGTGAGTCTTTTCAGAAGAGGTCCAAATTTATTTCTGAATAGTTACTGGCAGACTGGAACTTTTGTCATATGTTACTGTAGTTAAAGTTCACACAGGTTAAATCATAATATCACTATTTAATATTTTTAAAGTGTTAGCACTTCAAAATGACTACCTTGAAATCTTATGTAATAGAAGACCTCATAACTGATAGGTGAAATTGAAACTCTTTATAGGAGGTAATATCTAGGCAAGAGTTGATAGTCTGCATGAATAAGACAGGGCTTGAGAATAAGCGCTTGGACTGACACTGCATAATGGGGTTCTGAATGCATTTTTTAAGTGAGGGAGCAGGGATACGGAGATTCTGAAGTGTTTCTGTACCATACTGGGCTGTTTCAGCCATTTTCTCTGAAATTCTGTGGGATGAGATTCAAGAATGCATTGACTCTGTATTTGAGCCTGTGAGGAGATATGTAGCTCTAGTCCAACTAGGTGAACAAAACTAGGGGGCGGGAAAGAGGTTACTAGGATGAAGAATGAGCTGGGTAAAAAATGATGACATTGTTAATTAGGAAAAGACACAGCGTAAGGAAGTTGGCCAGAATGTGAAAAGGGACCTGGAGCTGGCTCAAAAGGAAAGATGTTATTGGGCGCATGTGGATGAGTAATAAATTGCTGAAGATGAATGAGGACTGAAAGACAGTATTTAATTCTGCATAGAGAAAAAGAACCTCCATCTTGTTATCAAACAGGAGACAGAATGCAAAATAGATTTAAAATACACAACAGAAACTGCCCTCTAGAATATTTGGATTAATTTTTTTAAGTATGAGAAGTATTAAGGACCTAACAAATAGTAAGTCTGCATCTGACAAGGAATAAAATAATGGACTAAAAGGACATTAATCGGTAATTTCCTCTGTATCAATATTGATAAGTACTTAGATAGTATACCTAAAAGATGTTAATCAGTGCTAAAGTAAATAGAATGGAGAAAAATTTATTAGAAGACACCTTGTCTGAAGAGTGTATGGGTTATGATGTTGGATTAGTCTGATAGTTAAGACTCTGTATCATACATGGGACACCCTGTTGTGAAATGTTAGTTTAACTACCCTTTCCACTACCAGCTTCCAAAAAAGAAGGTGGATCTCCCATCCTTCCTTTTTTTGCTATTCCCAATGTATGGAAAGCCTTGGATGGAAGAATCCATACAAGGAAGTATCTATGTTCCTGTTTTCCTTTTCAGTGTTCTCCTTTCCTTTTTCATCAGGGGAGTACTCAGCCTGCTATTTGAGATGCAGATTACAAGAGCAATTAAATTCAGAGAGCCTTTAACATCTCTGTGTGCACTGTTGACTGCCAAATTCTGAGACTCATGCACTCCAGGGAGGAAGGTTTGTGTAGAGGAGATGGTCTGTCATATAAAGCATCTGTGAAATAGTTTTTTATTGATGGTGGGTGGTTGGTTGGTTGGGGGTTTTTCTCAATTAAGAGAAAATACTAGAATAACAGAAAGGTGTTTGGGCTAATCTTTGAATAAGTAAGTGAAAGAAAGACATTGAATCTTGTGCTACTTTTAGGAGGGACTAGGAATGCAGTTGTAAATACTAATGAGCACCGAAGGCTAGAATTTGATGGCAGATACCTAAAAATTAAATTTAGTGCTTGTCATCTTCCTGTTACATCAAAGCTATTGAGAACTCATGTGCACACAGCCTATTTAGGATTTTTTTTATGATTGTAAAACTTATTGTTGATGATCTCATTGATGGAAAATATTTGAAAACTACACTTAATGTGTAGAATCACAGAAAAATGATAGTATGTGCTTGATTATGCATTAACTAGCATGGCCTCACTCCATGTGAGGCTTTTAAGGCTATCATAAATAATATTGGAGATCACTGAGCAACGTGATTATTCTTAGTTTTGCAAAGTATGCAACAGTTCTGCAACACAAGCTTTTCCAGAAATGTGTATGCTACTGGGAACTATTTTTGAGAGACTGAAGACTGACCATGTTTCCTTTTAAAAGATAAACCTTGTGTGTATATTGGGGGTGATGCAGTGTTATTATAGATGTCATTATACAAGAAATGCTTACAGAGTCCTAGAAATGTTTCAGTTTTTGCCTGAGGGATAAAATAAGCATTTCCATTCACATTTTAATTTAACTAGGGCTTTACTTGGTTAATATGACAATTTTTCTCTATGGATCCAGCAGCTGATGGAAGCACTTTGTGTTTCCTTCTCCCTCAATGGCAACAGAAAAGCAGAGGCCATTGAAAGAAATCAAAGCAGAAGGGAGAGGAAAATGCAAGCCAGTAGGAACTAAACTGTCCCCAAAACGACAGATAGTTTTCAAGTTGTAATGTTGTTTCTTTTCTCCATTCTTGCAAGCCTCCAAGTGCTTTTCCGCAAGCTTTTCCTGAGAGCATTCAAGTACAGGGATATCACACTGGACAACTTGCCGCTGTTGAAGTGTTAAGCTGTTCTCTGTGTATCACTCCTGTGTTTCCTTGTTAACATGCCATGAACTGTGGAGACAGTGTAAAAAGTATGCAAGTTAATGCTCCCAGAGAGGGCATGTCTTTTATGCCATCAGGTGAATTAACTGACAATCCTGCAAATAATATAGTTTTAACCACTGCATATTTTCTGTTCTGAGAACTATTTATTATTTGCATTATAAGGCTTGGTTAAACTTCATGTCAATTTTCAAGAAGATATTTATAGAGGTTTTTTGAGTGGAATGATTACCTTACTTAGAGATTGCCATGTTACAAAATACCTTTGATGAGAAAGTAATTGACAGTTACAAAAACAAAGAGCAAAATCAAACCCTTTTGTTTATTTTTATTATTCACTTTTGCCTGCTTCTGATGTTGTCAATGATCATGCTGTATTTAAAACAAAAATCAGCTTCACAAGGTGGTAGTGCTACCAACCTTTCTAAGGAAAACTTTGTTAGATGTCTTGTCATTTACAAACTTTTCCACTTGCCTTAGGAAGCAGGTGAGAAAAAGGAGATCTTAATGAATGTGTGTGTGTGTTATTAAATAAAAAGCAGAGCTAAATCAACTGTTTAATATTATTGTCTATTGAGTAGAAAAGCCAAGGAAAATATTGTGGTGAAGTTTTAGCCATGATTGTTAAAAGACATGAGCCAGGCAAGGTTTCAAGATAGAAGGCAATGCTTTTATTAAAACAACCAATATATTTTCATAAAAAATAAACAGACTGACTTTTGAGCCCAGAAACATATCTTCAGTTCTGAGTCAGAAGTCAAGTATTTCAATTATAAATATGTGAGTTTGGGGACATCAGGAAGGAGACTAATACAATCCACAGATGGTGTACCTTAATGCCATAAAAGCTACTATTTTTGTTTATTTGTAATACTTCTGACACCTTGCTGAAATGTAAGTTTACTATTATCCTAGGTTTATCTGTCCTGTGACATTACTACTTGATGCATTTTTTTATACCGACAGATGACTGAATTCCCCTCCTAATGCAACTTTTTACATAGCATAAAATTCTAAAACTGTTTTGCTCAGGATCAGGGCTGTTTTCGAGTGCTGTTCTTGTTAAACATGCATATGTAGTTGATACACTAACGACTTTCAAGGTTATATTGGAAGGAAGAAGAAATCACACTTGTTTAGTAGCTATAACTATGGTGCCAGAAGATGGCACTGAAGAAGTATGTAGCACATCTTAGATTTTGTAGGATCATATTTGTTGGATTTGTACTACAGTAGTTTTCTTTTCTGCACCTCTGTGTTGCTTAACACTGTTTTCAATTTTAATTTTCTTCCCTAAGTTTTAAAGTACTGGGGTGTTTTCAGTTTTGGTAGGATGCCAAGTTGGCATGTCTGAGTCTCCACACAGAAAATTCTGCACTTTGATATGTTAGATGGAAGTTTAATCAGCTCCCTTTGGAAGTGCTTCAACACTCTGCACTTTAATAAAGCATCATGACCTAGAACTTGGAAGATACAGATAAAATGGATGTAATTGTTTTTGAGAAATAGAGGTGAGGTTTTAAAATAACGCAAAACAAAGCTGAACCCTAAAACTGAACAGTAACAAGTGCCCAGTAATGGTGGATTAATATGATTAGGATGGATTCTCAGTTGCTATCCTTTACATGTATTACAGCAAGCTCTATTAGTACTACTTTGGATATTTTGAGAAAAAGAACCAGCTTTTCTTGTTATGCCTCCCTTCCTTTCTGACAGGCTCCACAGATAAATGTAACCAAATAATGCAATATTCAAGAAGCTGTTATAATGAAAACTATTAGAATACATTCAGTAATTACCATTCTTGCTATCTGCCCTAGCAGAACCTGTAGCTATACTCGGGTGTGAAAACTTGTGACTGGAAACTGTGTGTTCCAGAACATCTGCTTCACTATATAAAATCACTGGCATTAGAGCAGATTGGTGTGTGGTTTTGTTGTGCTGTTAAAGCTAATAAATATATGACCATGTGAAACTGAAATAAAGTACCGACACTATTTGATCTGGGATGTTGTGACTCAATGAAGCAAACCCAGAGATATGTTGAAATAATGTTTTAAGCAAAGTTGAGGGGGTTTTTGTCATGCTGAGTAGGGAACTTGCATTCTAGTAATAGCAAGTTTGTAAGAGTCAGTTTAATAACCATAGTTTAAAAGAGAGCCCAGTAGTTTTCTCTGAGCAACTTGCCCCTCTGTCCTGCTTATTTGCCAGAGCACAAGATTTCACCTAACTAGTGCAAGTCCCTCCACAGCTGCATGCCAGCATTCTCGGGCCTTTTTCCGAGACAAACCTGATTTTTGACATAGACTAGTTCTCTTGCTTTTTTTTTTTTTTTTTTTTTTTTTAATGTAAACCGTAAGTCTAGCTTAAGGTTAAGAAACCAGTCAGGGAAATTCTATAGATTGAGGGTTTAGAAATACAATCAACTCTCAGGTCATTCCAGTTCACATGAAACAGAATGCAGTACAGGTAACCAAGGGAGCCTGGGTGGAGGCTTGACAAAAGAAATGCTGTAGTGACATATTAAGAGTGATAAAACCTCAGTACATTGAAAGTCTGCAAGGGAATTACTCTCTACCTACTTAATTTTAGGTTTCTTTCCTCATTCTGATAATTAACTGAAAGTTTGTTGGATGCAAAAAGAAGATGCCCCAATGAATTTTTTGCAGACTGAAAGACAGCTGTGTGTTTTGGAATATGGTATTTGTATGAAACATCCAAACCAGAATAATTTCTTTCAGTGTTAGTAAAGTACAGTTCAGTAAGCCCCCCACCCACCCCACCCCAATATCTCCCTGGAGAGGAGAAAATAAGTAGAGAGACAGCCTGTTCTTAGTTACATGAATAGATAAATCATCTTTATCAGTGAATTTCTCTTTGTGAATGGTATTTTTATATATGGAAAGGACAGGAGAATAATATGTTATGAACACTATTTAGTTTGCTTGTAAATTGGAAAAGTAGTAGTGTTTTACATATTTCATGTTAATATCTACAGAAGAGAGAAGTAAATATTTTTCTAAAGCAAAATATTTGATCTGCTATAATATACCTGATAGGCTGTGTGTGCTTTCTAAGCTACTGTAAGAAACAGTAATAGAATGAGAAATTGTATTTTGCTTTACTGTATTCAGAGAACAGCAAACTGTTCAAAACGTACTGTTTCTATTTTAGTCGTTTATGTATCTATTTTCTTTTTTCCATCAACATTTAATGTAAGTCG
Source organism: Buteo buteo (assembly GCF_964188355.1). Lineage (NCBI taxonomy): Eukaryota > Metazoa > Chordata > Aves > Accipitriformes > Accipitridae > Buteo > Buteo buteo. Next base: position 22,236,892 of record NC_134204.1, read on the forward strand.
AGATTTAGATGAAACAAACTGTCTCTGTGAACTGAACTTGCTCTCCTTGAATATTGCACGATTTTGACACTATAGGAAATTCTTGGAAGTTTTATTGCAGCTAATCTCTGGGGTTTTATCGCTGTGAAATACTGTAAAATGAATAACAGGTTCACGTAACTGATTTGAGAGCATTTAGAATATATTGAAGACCTTTCTATTTGCTTCTACTACTAAAAAGAACAGAAAATGTAATTTTTTTAATAAAAAATTTATTTTTTTAGGTAAGAGAAAAAACCAGGTCATTTTTTATAGGTTATTATTTAACCCTTTCAATGGTAGTGTGAGATAATGAAGGGAAAAATGACTTGTCTCAAGCTGGTAGGGACTATATCTGGGCTAGCTCTATTTTAGTGCAGCTCGAATTCTAACATGAGAAAATTGCAGAAATTTACAATTCAAAGTGTGTTTCATCAGGGAGAAATCCACAGATTGTTTTGACACTCAGTTAGAAATTCAGCATGAAGATGGACGTCTCATGAAATTTGCAGCTGCTGATTGAATTTATATTTCCATAAAGGCCATCAACAGTAGCAGCCTGCAGGGGAAGTAGGGGAAAAAATGACAAAAATTGTGAGGCTAGCATTTTTTCCTCAGCCGTATAGTAGCAAATTACTTGTAATAAGATCCTACACTGACCAGGATTAAAGAGAAATATAGGCAGCCAGAAGGGAATGATTTCTCCATTTAATTGATTTGAACTAAAAATGTCTGAATTTGATATTTAAATATATGTTTAGTCATTTGTACAGTATGTAAAATGCAACTGCAAATCAAAAGTGCCTAAAACTGAAAAATAAGACTCTTACTGGTAATTACAGAAGGTTTATCACACAGGTAATTTGATTTTATAATAAATTCCCAGGATAGAAGATGAATGTTATTGGGATGTGCAAAAGTAGGTCGTCTTTATTGGGGTGAAAATCTCATCTCATCTCATCTCTGGCGTGCTCCGACTCATTCATACACACACAGATACTATAGGATGTGTAAGATCTGAATTTATTTTTCTGAGTAACAACTCATTGTGTTGATCATTTAAAAAGCAAACGTGCATTCACGAAAACAAGTCCATGTTGTCAAAACAATTAGTAAGAAATGCCATTGAGACAAACGCTGAAATAAAATTGAACAGTTTTATCTTTGTGTTTTCATTGAAGGAACAGAGCTGTGGGGAAGGTTAAATATTTCTAAGTATCTTCTTTTTTGGTAGAAGCAGTAACATTGTTATCATCCTTGAGTGATTCTAACTCCCTTAACACCTTTGTTTCAAAATAACCTGTGCATTTTAGGACTATGGGAAGGTGTAATGTTTAGGTGTTTTCTTTCATTTTGGTGTTGGACATTTCTGTATGTAACTCCCAATGCATAGCAAGGCAGCTATACTCGCCAAGTTGCGTTCAGAAGCCTTTTTTCCTCATAGTTAGTAGTCTACATCTGCGCCATCCTATGCTGCAGTTTCGTCATGCCTTGCAAGCTAAGGAAGGCCAAGAAAAATTAATTTTGAGGTCAGTAGACACCTAAATGTTCCAGAAACTGATCAGAGAGTTCTCCATAGCTGGACAACGCAGACTTGTGCTTTAGTATGGTGAAACACGAGTCATGTAGTCTTGATATCAGTACAGTTTCTTAGTGTATGGAGGTATTTAAGAATGAAAAGTGCTTGTGTGACATCTTAATATAAAAACACAGGGACCACGTATCTTAGCCAGAAGGAACGAGTTAGAATTCTAATTAGATTAATTGAATAACTTTGCAATGATGAGAATCTCTATGAATGTCCTTATTTCTGAGAGTTTACATTTTAGAGGTTAAATTGGTGAAGTGCAGTAACGTAACTATCTTTAATTTTACTTCCAAAAATTAAAATACAGTTTAGGAACCTACAAGTCTTTGACGTACAAGGAAATGAAATTATTTGATTCTAGAGTTTGAGTATCACAGCTTGTTCTTTCAGTGGTGGTAAACTCAGTGTATCAAACACTTGTATTACAGTTATTACAACCTATGCAAGTCTAAGGATTGCCGTCCAAAGGCAGTGTTTCTTCTTTTTTTTCCCTGGCATCAGCATAAATGCTCTCGCATAGAAACTTTTGTATGTACTTAACTGGCTACAACAGTTGTGCTTGGTGCTTTAGTTTCTAGTAACAGCAAAATACTCTTAAAATCAATGGGCACATGATTCAGTACTTAAATACTTGATTATTAGGTACTTACATACTGTGGAAGCACACAGACATCAATATTTGCTGTTTAGTCAAAAATTTGCTTAGTTAAGCTGTAACTGTGGAAGTAGAAAGCAGGAAAAACTATTAAGTGGGGACTGTATGTTGCTTTTTGCATGTGCATTTGTTTTTTCTAACTTGCAAAGTGACCACAGAAACTCTGAGATTTGACTAGAAAAATAAATTCATGGGTTGCCTCGCATGTAAAAAGTGTTGACTTTCAGGTAGTCCTTGGTCTCTGCCCTTCCACTTTATCCTTTGCCTGCTCAAAGTAGCTTTGAAAGCAGATCAGTTATTGCTGCAGTTCCTTGGCTGTATGAAGTTTTTTAGTTCTTCACCACCTACACCACTCTGAGCTCACCAATCCCAGCTAAAATGTTGTTTGTTTGGTTTTTTGTTTGGGTTTTTTTTCCCAGATTCAGTGTTACTGGGAATTACCTTAACTAGTGGGTGCGCACAGGCCAGCTTAAACAAACTTTTGAAGCAGAGCTTTAAAAGCAACCTTACAATATAAAGTAAGGGTTAAATCAGGCAAAAATTTTCAGCGGTCGAAAGGTAAATGATTCCATGTTACTAATATTAGTCCACTAAATTGTTGTACTTTCTGGTAAGTATTGTTTAATTTCATTTTTAAAAAGTACCAGTTACCTTTGAAATACTTGTTTATCTTAGAACTCTAACCAAGTAAATATCTTTTTATTTCCATATATAATGAAAGGTGACATTTTGCAAACTTCAAATATTAAAAGCTGTAGAAGTACATACTAACCTGAACAATGATACATAAGCTCCTATAAGCGTTAGTATAGCTTTCTTTTAATTCTTTTAAAAAGCCTATTACTAATTATGCTTGCAATTTATTTCCTATTTTTTACTTCAATGCCTTTTTAATAGATATTAAATATTATATGTAACATGTATATAATAAAGATATGTGAAAAAGCACACTAGAAATTTATTTTAAATATAAACTTGAAAGTAAAGCAAAATACAATGACTGAATATGAAATCTTATTGCAGTCATATGTCAAGTGTCAACCTAGTGAGTCAGAAATATGCTTAGAAAGTTGTTTCCAAACTGGTGTGCATCCTTTTTTAGATACCTTATTTTAGGGATCTCCCTTTTAGCCTTCATACATTTTAAACAAATTAGGATACAAGAGTAAAATTGTGGGGAGCTTTTTGGCCTATTAACTGTCTACCCAGCTTCTTCTTAAGCATCCTGAGGGTAAAATGCTATAATAATAATAATTAATATAAATCACAAAGGGTGGGGCATATCCTCTGTTTTTTTAGAACTGAGATAACAGTTTTGAATTCAAGGTGTATAACCCTATCATAATGTTATAGATATGGAGTTGTCTTTAAGCCCTCTTCAGTAATATTTTGTCTTTCCTACAGTGAAAGCAAGGCATGATTTGCTTATGGGGAAAGATATTCAAGTTCGATTAGTTTATCTGAGTAAAAAATTAATCTTTCAAGTTGGAAATAAGTGATAATAACATACTTTTATTGGAACTCACTGCTGCGGTATGTATGTGCTACATAATACTGATATTTATTTTGAAGCACAGGAATTTTTTATGATAGCGTTTTGAGCTGCAAGTTCAACATACCATGCTTCTTTCCCAGGTCAGGCAGCGTTCCTGTTCTTTGTTTTGTTGCAGTACCAATTTTTGTTTCATCTCAAACGTGATCGTTCAGAATTGGTTAAAGCTCAATCCAAGCGAAAGGTCTGTGTTTTCAAACAGGAAACTTCAGTATGGTTTCATATAAAACATGAATAAAGTATCTGGATGCAGAAGAGGGTTGCACGATCCCGCTCTTCGGCTGCCAGGCCTGTGGCTGCGTTCTCCGTTAGGCAGCAGGTGGCCTGGTGTCCACGCTCGGATGCTGTGGGGTGACATCCCTGGTCATGTTGGTGCCTGTGCCATCACAGCCCCTTCTCCCGGGACCTGAGGGGAAGGAGTCCCTGTTGCCGCTTCACGTGGTGGTGTCGATCCTGACTGCCTCATCTCACAAGATCTATCTTTGCCATGAGGTTATTTATAAAAGAACAAAACTTCCTGTTAGACCCAGCTGCGTGATGAAGTGGAAAATGTTTTCTCTTTTGGCAGCCCTGGCAGACTACCGTTATCTACATTTATTTCAGTCTGTGTTAGGTATTTTACTTCCTTGAAACTGAGCAGTGTTTCTCTTGACTCTAGAAGGCTGCTCTTAGCAGACATCCCTGCAAACCGTTTGTGTGTTCAGGGTCATGCTGTTGTCACTTGTCCTGTCGTATTAAAATTGCTTCCTCTTCTCCCAAGGAAGAGCTCTTGCTCTTTCCCGAGATCCCTGTCAGGCCTTGTCTTGCTAGCGGGCTGTCCCTCTGAATCCATGCTAACCTGTTCCCTTTATCAGCCTTCCTTTGAAAACAGCATTTTGGCAGTCATCACCCCAGCTAAAAGTGTCAGTGAAATGCAAGGCGAGCTGCCCAGGTCCCACCGGTGGTGGTCTGTGAGGACCACATCGTGCTTAGGCCCTGTTCTCTGATACTCCTCTCCCCTCATCCTCCCCCACCTTTTTCCTTGAGCTTTCACAGCTGTATTTCCTATTTTCTTCCCAAAGCCATGTTTTAAATCATGAAAAATAGCTTTTCACCTGCTGGATGTACTGAGAGGCTTTTCTGAACAGAATATACACATTCAGCATGTCTCCCGAGTGGACTGTGACATTTGCAGAGGGGGTCAGGAGGTCAGTCTTGTTCTACTCGGTTTTCCAACCACACCACCAACTTCAGAGCCATGTTGGCACAGTTAGAAGGGGACCCCCTTCACCCCTTCAACTTCTGTGTCTGAAATATTAGGACCTCTGTTCACTTCTGGCTCAGATATGAACTTTGCAAGAGTTTTTGTGTAATTGCTTTATAGGTGAGAACAAGCAACTTAACCACAGCAGGAGTTTATTTGTTGTATTACATTGATGTGTCTGCATCCCACTTTTTCATCTGAATCTGTATTTTTGAGACTTCTGTTAGTGAAAGGACTAGGTGGGTTTTATATATATATATATATATATATGTATATACACACCTTCTCTTACGTTAAAAGTGCTCTGTCTGGAGTATACGAATAGTGCAAGTGCAGCTTCACAGGATAGTTTTGTAAGCTGTGTGGTAAAATGAGTAGCATATAAATTGTAGGATAAAGAATAATTTTTAATGCTGTTGAAAAGAAATGTCTATAGGATATGCATATACCTGAAATGAATAATATTTCTCAAAGGACAGGTTACTTTAACTTCCTTTTCTTCAGAAGTTGCACTCTTGTGTTGACTGTGGCTGAAATACATGAGCGTTCTCTGCTATATGCTGCAATGAAAAGCAAACACAATAAAATAGCAATACTAGTATTCTTTAATGCTTCAAGTGCTATGCACAGTATTAGCTGTAATTGTGGTCAGACCTTGTATAAGACTGAATTTTCTTTGCAAATCTCAAACCTGTAATCATTCTGTAAAATTTATTAAAACATGCTAAAAAACAGGAATAGCATGAGCTCCTTGAGTGTGTATGTGCAGCTAGCTGTAATAATTCCATTTATTCTGAAAAAAAAGGAGATGCTAAATGAGCATTTGCAAATGATTTGTAATTTAACTATAATTAATCATCCAAACCAGACTGTAACACTGCTGTGTTGGGTCATATTGCTTAATTGATGTTCTCCACAGCTGTAACTTTCTTTTCATTTCACTTACAATTCATACCCTTGCTGTCATTTGCCCATTTCTCTTCCCTGCATGACTGCCTTTTTGTTTGTCTTCCTGCATTATGTTTTTATTTATAGAGTACAAGTTATTGTACACTTTCTATCTGCTTGCAAAATTCCCTTTATACATGCTAAATCCCCATTTTAAGCCATTTTTTATACATTTACAGAAAAAATTCACTACATCATTCCTCAATTTATTCACATTTTGACAGTAATTGATAGAAGACTGTTTCTTGAATCTGATAGACAAAAACAAACCAAAAGAACAGTTGGGAGAAAGCTTCTGTATGCCAGAGCACGGAGCATCCATCAGCTCTCCAAGGAAGTGGCATTTGTACTAGTATCATTTACACTTTAGTTGTGAAAGGAATGTAATGTTGCAAATTTCTAGAAAGTTTATTGTAGATTTGCTTACAAAACAGTGGTTCTTTGTAAAGGTGTAGTATTTGTTGGGCTTCATGCTGCTTTGATGAGGTAGAAGGTACAAGGCTTTCCGGTGAGCAGGGAACAGGACCTGGTGGTATTGGTGCATCCTGCTGCCAGATGAAGAGAGCTCAGGGACTAGAATGACAATGGGCATTTAGCAGAGGGTTTTTAAATCTCTGTCCACTGAAGGAACTTGCTTCTTGGACAAACCGCAAGAAACGGTATCTTTACTTGTGTTAACCACCACAGTCCCAGAAACAGCAGGCTTTCAAAACATAAAGGTTGTGTGCATGTATGTAAAAGCCATCGGCTCTGATCCCTCTGAAAGTTACAGGTTCAGCATTTTCAGATTATTAAATTTGTCACCCCTAAAAAGAATACAGGACACAGGATGCCTTTTTTCATATATACATATGACACAGACGTAAGTGAATACACATTGACCCATAAGTCTGATCTTATCTGTGTTTAAACTACTTAGACTATAGGGGTTTTTTTAAGGTACTTTGACTAGAGGCTGCAGTAAATATATACGCTATTTGGGCTAGTTGTTACCTGCTGGGGCTGAAGTCTAAAAGACTGTCAAACTTGGAGATAAAGTGGGAGAAATTATCAAAGCCCTGAATTTGCTGTGACTAGACTTTCTGGGATGTAAGTAAACTTGCTCAAAACTACCTTGGCCATCTTCATCTCCTGTTGCAACACGAGTCTACCCATAATCTTTTTGTACCATGTCAAGTCCCTTGTTAGCAGGATACAAATAATATTTAATGAATTGTGTTGGTAAAATCTGGCAAACTGTTTCCACTTTATTGGACACCAATTGTAAATGCTATAGAAAATCAGAGCAAGGTGGGAATAATTATTTTGGTACACAGTGTGGCATCGCAGGAACAGCAATTAATACAAAATAACAAATAATATGAAGATGATATGGCTATGACCCTGGCACTGTCAGCTGGCATTTCTTTTGGGAAGTGAAAAGGGACTGTGAGGCTTTTACTGTATGTGAGTCTTTTTCTTTGACAGTATGTGTTCCTGAAAATTGAAGCAATCATCCTGACTTCAAACTTTCAATAGAAATCTGAAGAAACAGATCTCCCTTTGGAAAGAACATAGTACTTGCAGACATCTCTGCAAAACCAAGTGTGTTGTTGATAAGATGTAAATGTAAATAGCAAAATCAAAACGTGTTTTGTTGACCCTGAGTGCCTGGTACTTGAAGCTTTTTTGGACTTGCTCATTCAGCACTTACCAAGTTTAATATTGCTTGATCCTGCATCACTGTAAAACTGGAAATCACTGATCCTGGTTCTTTTGAGGTTAATGGAAATCAGAACCATAGAACAAAGCATCCTATGGCCTTACTTGCTGCTCTTAAAAGTTGAAATTAGTTTCTAATATGATTTTATAAAGCATAAAGAGTTTTAGATTACTTCAAGTGTATGAATTACTGGAGAAAATATAACCACAAGCATAACCGATAGATGTTAGGTGCAAATATTAAACTTTCTGTATTTTATTTTTAAATACTGATTTATTGTATGAATAAATATAATGAACTATTGGAAGTTATTAACTTGTCATTCAGCAAAAATTAATTAACTTCATAGAAATCTAAATTTTGAAAAAAACAAAATCAGAATTATTTGGGAGAAAATTATTATCTTAAAATGTTTATGTCTTTCCTAAGGTGAAGATTGTTATTGCAGAAATACTGGAATTCTGACCATGAGGTAACATGAAGATGGTCACCAATGAACAGGGTCCCTTAGCTAAAAATCTGTGCAAAGGAGGGATCTAGGCTTGCACAAATTAATGTTCACCTTTAAAAGGATTGTTTTTCCCCTTTCTTCACAACAGACTTTTTTTTTTCCCTTCTCCTCCAATAGAGATGAAAACTTTGTATCTTGCTCTGAAGGTGATGGGCCACTCCTGCAGCCTATAGAGAAGTAATCTACTTTTTGTTGCCTCTAGAGAAGCAGTTCTTTCTCTGCTTTGTGTGAAGAACTGCTGATAGTTCAGTTGCTTTGCTAGCTGAAGTACTGCTTCATATTTAGCAAAAACTACAGAGTTTGTTGAGATGTTACCAGACAAGAGGAAAGAAATGGAGGATCCATTCTGTGAGCTTTATAAGATACTGCTGAAAAAATTTTTAGAAACCTTTGTTTCTGCTAGGCAAAGCTTATTTTGTGTTACTGATGATGAGATAACGCAGTTAGTAAACGAAGTACAATATAATCTCTTCAAACTACATAGCGCTTCAGCAAATAGGTATGCTTTAAAAATGCTTGTTTCATCATAAAGTTTACAGCAATGCTGTGCAACTCAGATTTAGTCTGTTTGTCTTAAATTAACAGAGGCTGCATATTCAGTCTGTGAATTTAAAAAAAAAAAAAATTGTTTTCTCTAAGTAGCTAATAAAGTGTTTCTTCCATGGACTCTTACAATGCAGACAGTGCAAATCAGCAAGCCAAAAGAGTCCCTGTCCTGAGTTCTCATGAACATCTGAGATTCATTCAATTTGAATGCTGCTTTAACGTCGTAGCTCCATGTATGCATGTGTGTGAGAGGGTGATCCCACTTCCATCTGCTGACTGCCAAACATAGTGGTATTTTATAGCCGGCAGGGGCTTTTGCTCAGTTCAGGTACTAAAACCATCCAGTTTCCTGGTGGTGGTCCCATTTCTCTTCTCACTGATCATGTATTCCATAGTTTGTTCTAGCTGTACACATTAGACAAACTTGTTTGGAGGTTAACAGAGAAATATTTTTAAAACAACAGTTTTCTAAACAGTGAAAATCAATCTAGGGCTGCTGGAGATCTTTAAAATAGTGTGTGTGTATATAGATACTGTTTTAAGAAATTGGTATGGGAAGAATAATAATTTGGTTATAGAACAACACAAGTTTGGCATCATTCATTATTTAACTTCATTTTGATCTGGAAGGTTCTTCAATGGGTTTTTCTTAATGCAAATACAGGTATATCAGATTTAGTCAATGGAAACAACTAGGATGTTTTGTCCACAGAAGAAGGGCTCTTCTTTAGAAGAAACTGAAAAATTAAAATATCCATTTTAGAACGTCTGTGCATATGTACAGTTAACCATGTTTTTGTTGTGGAAATATAACTTAGTTTCTAGGATTTGTAGTCTATAGATAGGGCTGTAGAAATTTGGAAAAGAATTCATTAAGTTATTTGCTACCCCTTCACATTTCACTTACTATTTCCCTTGCTGGCTTTGGCTACCCCTTTTTCATGCCAGCAATCTGCCTAACTTCTGTTAAACACTTTTGATTTCAGGCTTTTATACAAATTCACATCAGTCATCACACACTGACTTTCAGCTAGACTGGGACAGAAAGGGTTAGAGAAAATATGTTCAGTAAGGAAGTATATAAATCTGAAATGTGTAAATAGTGTATCACTTGGTGAAAGACCTGTCCATTACTTAGACTTCTTGGCTATTTTGCCTGCTTGTAACTCCTGCAAAGTTGAAAATCTTGGCTATTTCAGTGTTTTGTGTAAATGATGTTATATCTGAGTGTTCTATGTGAGTATTCTGTACATCTGTTAAACTCTTTCTGAAGTAATCTGCTTTTTGTTTTATGAGTTATCGGCTGTTATTCTTTGGATGTGTTGTGTTTTATGTAATCCCAACTTGAAGTATTAATGGTTTTTCTGTGTTTCTAAGATCTAGTCGTCACATGAAAATGAAGTTAATTTTAAAGTTAAAACTGTAAATAGCGGTTCTTGCATTGCTGTTTGTAATTGCTTCATATGTATAAATTTATAAGTAAAGTTTCTTGAGTTGCAGTAACAAAGACCACAGTATTTATTGAAAAACATGGGAATGAATTAATATAAAACAAAATAGTCAATATCTTTAGTATGAAACTTTTCTAAACTGTAAAAGGTTTTAGTTGCATCTAAAGAGGCCTCAGTGTGATCTTCAGTAGAAAAGTCTACGTAAATTATTTGTCAGTGGTGGTCTGCCAAAAGAAACCTAGGGGACAAGGCAAATCAGTCAGTTTAAGTTAATCAGTGTTGTGTGTACATCACAAATGCAGAGAGGCTTAAAAGCCACCAGCACTACTGTGTGATGATTCTTCAAAATAACATCTTCAGGAAATAATTTTTGGAGTTTGGCTCTACAATGTGATTTGATGGTGGGATCTGGAGAATAAATTTTTTACATGTGTCTTATGAAAGCCTCCAGGAGAATGAAAAGTGTTGTATTTTGTTAAAAGTAGATTAGTTAAAAGGGTTTTATTTGAGAATGCATAAAGATATAACATCAATTACAAGTTGTGGTAGCAGGTAGAAAAATATACTTCATTATTTTTGCTTATGTCACTTTATTCAGCCTGTTCTATCTGTGTAGGAATCAAATTATGGACAGTTCTTTAAAAGATGCTGTGCTAACAGTAAAATCTAATGACTTTATAACAATGGAGAAGAGTGTTAATTCTGAGACATATAGGATCAGACCTAATTAGATAGGTCTTCAGATTTTCTGGAAATCTTCTGGAGGAAAGAAAGTAATTCTGTACTTTTGTTTTGCTTGGTAGATGAAGAGTTTGAGAAATGGAATTATCCATGGTATTGTTGAAAGGAAATTATTTTAAAGCATATATATGAAGTATAATATCTTTAGCATATAGGAATCATGTACTTATGAAACCAATAAGTATACATCATATATCTTTCAACATTGATTAAAAATATCTAATCTTGGAGATGAAATTATGCTACACTATTTTCTTTGCCTAATGGCATATCTGAAACAGTAAAAATGTTGCTTTGTTTAAAAATAAAAAGAAATATAATAAAGCTAAAGAAGGTACTTAGAAAAGGAATTGCAGTTTCTCTACAAGTTCTTATTTTGCTGAGACACTAAGGTGGATAACCGGGGTTGAAATATATTTGTCATTAATAATCCAAGTCAACTGTAGAACATGCAAGCTTTTATTAAAGTTACTGAAACACATTGCATTTCAAATTGACATCTAGATGGTAATAATTTTCTCAGTATTTTAATCCTTCATTTTTATCCTGTAGAGTTCATTGCACTTGTGACTAAGTACAGTTCTTTCAAAACAATAACATAATCAGCAAATTAAATATTATATAGAAATATATTTAACTGCCTTTTTTCTTTTTTCTCTCTTTTTTTTTTTTTTGCTATAGGGCAGATTATACAAGAGAGGAGATTTGTAGAAGCAATAAATCGTCAAGCATATCAGTATGAAATGGGTGACTTTCCAATAGAATGGGAAGGTAAATCCTGAATATTTTGGTTTTATTTCAGGATAATTTTGCCATTGAATGTAAGTTCAATATTTTTAATGGAGAGCCTGGCTATGTGAATAGATTGTCTGTTATCTTTAATTTTGAATAATGTAGGCTTTTGTTTAACTGCATAATTATTATTAATTCTTAAAGTAACCCCTTTACAAATAGGATAAATTATGTTTAGAAAATCCGTACTTAATAAAAATGTAAATAAAGCCTGTGTGATCATGACTTTCTCCTATTAAATGTGAAAAAATTTGTGCCTGAGGGGGATCTGATAGAATAACCAAAACTAAATGTGTTAAACTTCCTAATTATGCCTTCACTGCAGTGTTAATTTGTAGGTCAGTTGAATTATTGGTGGCATAGTGATGGGGCCTTTTTTTTTTCTTTTTGTGGTGGTATTTGGTTTCCTATACTCATTCTTGCACAGTCTTGTAGGGAGTTGGAGAACCTGTTAATAATTAATCATTTTTTCCCACTGTTACTGATGACAACTTTGTCTGAAAATTTGGGACATAGAAAGAAATTCAGGGAGATTAGAGAAATTCCTTAGGATTAGCTGAGCAGCCCTTGGAGAAAGAGGAAAAAGCAGAGAGGGAGTATATATGGGTTCTTGAGGCTGTAGGAGCTTGAGCCAAGTGTGGGGTTAAATGTGGCTTAAAATCCAGGATTCTATAGCTTAAGCAAACCCCTGAAATAATAGATAGAGTCTACCCATCATTCAGCATGCTTTTTGGGGAGAATAATATCTAGGCTTCTCCCAGAAGTGGGTAGATTTAAAGCAAACAAACTTAAATTTTAAGCAGTATGTAGTTAACTGTGGAATTCCTTGTCATTCTGTTTGCTGGAAGCTTGCATGAGTTCAAAAAGTGATTACAAGAATTTGTGGTAGAAAAATCCTTCTTGTACATGGCCATTGCTGTGGTTTAATTTGTCAGTGAGCTGCAAATTAATGGAGGCTACATTGTGTTTTGAGGAAATATCGCAGTATACTTGCTTTACTTAATTCACTTTCCTTTGCGATCACTGTTGGCCCCTGAAGGAGATGATACTGAGCTAAGAGAAAACTTTGATCCAATTATATCCCTTCATGGAGTCAGAGAAATATCAAAAGTTCCCATCTTGCAGTTTATCATTGTCATCACACTGATTCCTATGCAGTTTTTCTGTGATCAACTAAGGCTAGTATTAACAGCTAAAAGCTTCTCAAAGGTGTTTCAACTCTATTAGCAGCACTTGCCAACTGTGGTGAAACCACAGCATCAGCAGCTTCTGTCTTCTGCTGCCGCAGTACCGACAGTTGGCTGGCAAGTCTTAATCTAGTTGCTCCTGGTTCTTTATCAGTCCGAGATAGCCATCTTCTGAAGGAAAGCAGCAGCCTGGTAGGCTTGCCCTTAATAAATCATCTGGTGCTTGAATGGGTATCTACTTAATCCAACTTTCTGAAGGTCTACTTCCTCATCCAAAAGTTCTGCAGCCAGTGCTGGTTATCTTAGGTCTGTGTGACTGTCGTGCAGTCACTCTGCAACAGAAACACTGAGAAGCGCATATAAAGCCTCAGGTAACTCTGCCCTGCTGTGAATGAATTCTCATCTAAGACCTGCTGCTGCCTCTTAAGGGTTGAAAAACGCAATCTGATAGCCTTTACCTGCACTTGGCTGGAACTAAGAAGAAATAACATGCGCAGTCAGACTGTCCTAGGTGCCTGTGGGCTAATCACCCTTTCACAATCTAATCACAAAGGGTCTTAAGACTGGTTTAACCAACTTGCTATATGAACCTAACCTTAGGACTGCTGGAATCCGTGTAGCACGAATAAGCCTGCACTATATCTGTCTTAAGAAACCTTAGCACAAATCCATGTGGCTTGACAGTGTGGTGCATGGGAGGGTACAGCTGTTCGGAAGGATGCTTTTGGCAAGCACCAGTACAGACACCTTGGAGTGAAGGGTCAGGTACCCTGCAGTATGGACTTGCCTAAAAAGATGCAGCTGCCAGACCTGAGATGCACTTTTGCAACTCAAGGCATCTTATTCGGGTTTGTTTTAAAGAAGAGAAGACAATTGGCCGTTCCCATTTTTATGACCTGCATTTACTCTTTTAAGACCTAACTTGTCTTTGTAACTGCGTTTTTTTTCTTTGTGATTTTGTCAGCACCAAATAGAAAGAATTCACAGAGAAGAGGAAAATGCACAGTATGCAGATAGGTAACAGTCTTTTCCTCTTAAGTACTGAATTTCTCTAGAAACAGAAGGAAAAGATACATTCCTCTTTTTTCCCCGCTGTGCTTTCCTTAAGCAGAATGGTATGTAGTGCATGTTTCTGAAAGATAAATACGGGAATTCCACAAAAAAGGCTAAGTTGTATTTTTTTTTCCAATGCCAATTTAAACATTACAAACAGTTTTGTGGAAGTATAACATAATTTTAAATACTTCTGCTGTTGGTATGGAGACAGTTCAAAGAACTATTTGCCTTTGCTATATATTGGGGTGTGAATTAGGGATGTGGGATGATCTGAAGTTCAGTTCATCGCTACTTTTCTGCCACCTGTAAAATGAAAACTTCTCAATGAGTAAGACATAGGAAAGAATGAAAAGAGTAGAGGGTTCAAGTAATACTACAGAAGCCAGTTACCTGAGTGGGAACAGTTTAATACAAGGTTTTAGACATGCTTTGCTGAAAAGCTCATTTTGTCCCTATTTTTTCCTCTTTAAGATTGGTCTAGAAGTTTCCCAGGCCCACAAGACCAGTGCTGAACTTTCACTCTGTATCTTCTGTCCAGACTCCAGTGCGTTCTTTCTATGGGTGTTCACTTCATAATTCCTGCTGTCATGGATGCTAATCATTCCAGCAAATAGTCTGAGACTTTGCAGAAGGATTTCTAAAATACTTGCTGTTTTCTCTGAACAGTAAAAGATGAATATAAGGTTAGAAAGCTGTACAATATTTCTTACTTCTGTTTTCGCTTTACTTTTGGAAATTCTGTGGAATTTTAGTGTTCTAAATCTTCTCTGCTGGGCCCATGCTTATGTCTCCAGGGGCCTTCTCTCCAAATCCTGTGTATGCACTTTGACATCTGCAGCCTCTCTCCTTCAGTTTTGGCTGGTTCAGCAATAGCAGTCTTCTTGCCTAGCCTTCTCAGGCTTTTCACTTTAAGGACTATGCTAAAGTTTCTGTTGCCTTCCTCTCCTTTTTCTTGGGATCTTCAGAGGGCTGCTTTCATCTGTGCTGTCTTGGTTCTACCAGGACTTAGGTTTTTTTCACTTGTGGATAATCCTTAATGGCCACCTGATTTAAAAGCAGTCATCTCAGCACCCTTTCCCTCTCCTTGTTTCCCTACATCACACCGTTTGACTAGAAGAGAAACCTCTTGCGACTGAAATGAATAAAAGTACTGTCCCTGGAAGTGCTTAAGGGCATGAGTTGTCTGAGGAAAACTTGCACAAAACCAGGGACAAGGGATTGTTTAAGGAGTGGGAGCAGGCTGTAGTGAAATTTGAAGAGGGTCTGAGTTATATCTGGGTCTGAGTTATATCTCATTCTGTATCTAAGACATTCAGCCTGGGCAGCTGGTAAACTAAGGGGCTGATTTTGGTCCTGTGTTGATGAAGTTATAAACATGTAATAAGGTAACCGAGACCAAGTAGAAAGCTATAAAGCAAGGAGATAAACCAATCATCCAGATTACAGACTCAATTTGTGCAAGTTGTTTCTCAGACTCCGGAGAGGATGTTTATGTATTAGTCCTGAGAGTTTACTGAATACGGGGCTGAGGGTTTACTCCTGAATGGTTTGCCTGGATTTTTTCTCCTGAAGATGTTAGTTTTAGGTGCTCCACAGGATTAAATTTCCTAAGTTCTCAGACCTGTGACTTTTTTATAAAAGTTCTGAAGCCATTAAGGCTTTTGTAAAACTGCAGCATGCTCAGTATTAAAAGAATAGAATCATAATCCCTTGTGTTATCCTTAGCCTTAGCTAGTTGTGCACAGAAAATTGATTTTCATTTTAAAAATCCAAAAGTGTGTTTCCTTTTGTACTGTAGTTTTGAATTTAGAACATAATCCATACACACAATACAAATAGTACCTGGTTTTGTTTAGGTGAAGCCTCTTATATTTTACTACAAAGTGGGAGTGCATACTTTGCTTTTCTCTGGGCAATATGGATGCACACAACAGATAACCTTTCCCTAATGTTAATTCTGAATGTTCACCTACTGTAGAATGTGTAATTTACCTCCTCCGGACATGTCAATAGTGCTCCTGAGAGGAGATCAGTAATTTTACATACCTATAGAGATTCATGAGATTGCATGCTTCATGCAGCATTTTATTGCTCGTCTATTCCTATTATTATTTTTTTTTTACTGGTAACATTTAATGATTAATGGGAGTCTTAATTTGCACGCTCACTTTTACGCTCATTACAGTGCCTTATGTGCCAGTAGGAGTCTTAAAGTTCAATGAAAATCTCATGCATACTAATAAGAATGCAAATGATGATGATGAAAGAATGCGAGGGTCTCAAGGTAGGAAATGTCCAGCTATCTTGCAAAATTCCTTTTAGACAGAAGCAGCATTACAATGAGTACAGAATGCAGGAAGTGCCATCCAGATAAAATTAGAAGCAGCAGCATAATTAGTTTGAAATGGAGGCAATGATTCATTTTGCTAAAGCGTTGGGAGGCAGGGAAGCATGTTCTGCTTGCACTCAGTACACACATGTTACCTTCTTGACTTTACCAGGTTTAAAACATCTTGGCTGACAATGGTGAGGGCATTTGGTTTTGTTAGCGTAGGGAATGGGAGTGTTCATGTGAAAATCTTTTCCAGGTATAACTGTCACTGGACATTTTTTAACTAAGTATATGCATATGTGCATATGATGTTCAAATAATATGTAATAAAGCACCTACCTGCCTTGTTTTCATCAACAAATATTTAACTGTGGTATAAATCTGTTCAGTAATTTAAATCTGCATTGACTAAAGGTGTAATGGAGAGCGCAAAGAAAGGTGGAAGAGCTTTTCCATTGTTAAATTGTATACATTGACTAATGTTTTTCAGAGAGAATGCAAAATGTCTTAATTTCAAGATATCATTTACTTGGATTTTGTTAAAATTAGTGCTAACTCAGTAGTAAATCACTGGCTATATTTTTGTACACTTTCATTCTTTAATTGTTACTGTGAATTTCTCTTATGCATGAGTTATGAGGTATTGGTGGTTTTTTGAACCTTGTGTTGGATGCTCAGACTATTGTTGATAACTTAAAATTGAAAGGCTTTTTAATTTTTCTGTCTGAAAGAGAACCACCTAAAAACTGGTGGGGATTAAATTTATTAGAGCCCTCCCATTCTTCTCCCCCAAAACTGAGGACTGATCAGGTGAATTATTAGAAAAAATGTATTGCTTTTGAAAGACTGATAAAACTATTAGATGCTAAAGTACAATATACTAAAATATACTCAATTCAAATGATGTTTTCTTAGCTTTTAATCTTTTAATGTATCTTGAGCTGTGCTTTACATGCAATATTTCAGAAATGGATTTGCACAGAGGGAATATTCTATATTAAAGCTAACTAATGTCATCTTATGGCTATAAAGAGATTTTATTAAATTTTCTTACTGTATTTCTCCCTCAGCTACATAGCAGTGAAGGAATCTTTCATTAAATAATGATTTTCTAATACAGCTCATTAGAGATGTTAAAATGAATTTACCTGTAGTAATTTGGAAAATTGTATCCAATCTTTGTGTCAGCAAGTTTTATGCAGGGTTAAACTGAAAACAGTTTGTAGTCCTGACATTTATTAGAAAGATGGAAGGTTGATGGCTCCTATAAAACCATGCATTCACATGCTTGTTATAGCTGGAAAGAAAAATAGCACAGTGTTATAACTGTGTGCATTATTTATGTATTTAAATAGATACAATCTGATAATGGAATGTTTGATATGAGAAATCTTCCTAAAGTAAGGATTGTTTTTCTGCTTTTGAGTGTTGGTACTAATTGAGATCTATTAATGAATGAAAATGTGTTGTGTAATGCTCCTTGCTTCACAGCTTCTGTTCATAGGACATGTGTCATTGTGTTACCCTTCACTGTTCTGTCTGTGGCTTGTTAAACTGAAGCAGATAATTAAATGATAAAATCTTTTAATAGAAGTATGCCATTCATCTGAAAATCGTTAACCAAATAACTGCCTAAAAGTCCCATCTGCTATTGAAAGAAAATCTATTGTAAAGGTTATATTTCAGCAGTAGTTTCTAACTGCAACTTAATTTTTTTAGAATTTCAAATTCTAAGAATTTTTCTTTAAGAATCACTAATTGTAATCAGTTGAAGTTAAAAGGGAGCTTGTATTTTAAGAAAATACTGGCAATTTCAAAAAAAAGAAGCAATTTTTAGGTGCTGAGAGCTGTGGAATTGAAACCAGTGGTACTGTACTTCCATCTGACAGAAGCAAGGCAGGGCAAGGCAGAAGATGATACTTTCTTTGTTGGAAGTAATCCCTTAAATTTTGAAGATTTAAAACTTAATTTTTTATGAAACATTTTAAACTACTGCTTTTCCTTTTTTCTCCAGCTGTATCTTGTATTGGTCAGTGTCTGTATCTCTACCACTTTGTTGCTTTTCTAGATGTGGTTGGAACTGTTGCTAAGTACAGACAAAGGTGACTTCTGTCAGGAGGAAAGGCTTATGTGCTATGATTTTCTCTAATGGCATCATTGGTCCTTTTACAAAGAGTGTCTGCAAGGCTGCCAGCTGGGAAGTGCCAGTCTCAGTCATGCCAGTTTAGTCTCTGATCTTGCCAGATTTTTGCATTTGGAAATCCGCATAAAATTTAAATGTTTGAAAGTGCTACAGGTACACGCAAAATGTTTTCTAGTTCTGTAGATTTAACAGGAGGTAATTTAGTTGTATTTTGGATTATCTTAATGGGCTGTTTTTCTTTCCGCTAACATAAAACTTTTCCAGAAAAAGTGATGCTGACAGTTCAGTGCTCAGTCGCTTCTCCACGATGGCAAATTTGGGTCTAATCTTTGTTAGAACCAAAAGACATCTGAGAAGAGTTGGCAGGGACTGCTTTTAAGAAAAGGTGTTTGAGAATGCTGTTTAAAAGAACACATCTTCTGAAGGTGTCATCTGATAGACAAGACCCAAAAGTAATACCTTGTTTCATATCATTACAGGTATTTTACCTTTACCCTTGAGTTAAGGCTGCTGGCCTTGCCATCATGGCTAAATTCCAAGCTATGTAATGCTGTTTTGTTTCCATTAATTCCATTCTTATGTTAATTGGAAGCTATTCCTCCTGAAACCAGTTTCATAATGTTGCTGAAGCAGAGTTGTGTTAGTGTTTCATCCTATGTGTAATTGCATTTTCGGTAGGGAGATGACACTATGACTCTGTGCAGCTTTTAGTGTTCTGGACTTGCTGTCTGACTCATCCCGAGTTCCCCTCAAAGTATAGCACAGATGGTATTAGAATTAAAATTTGGAATAGTTCCTTCTTAAAGCATTTCTGAAACTTTATAGACAGCTACAGGTCAGGCCAGGAATTTGGGTGATAATGAAAATGTCATTTTTGCTCTAATTTTCAAGCACAGTAACAAAAGTCTTAATTACCCAAACAAACATACAAGAGAACATTTTGCCATGTCTCAGCACTTGGAACTGGCTTTCCTTATGTTTGTCCTTCTGTTCATTACTGGCCACTTGCATTCTGCTCTCATTCATTTGAAAAATATGAGCAGAAAAGACAAATGTCTACAAAATACACAACCCAATACCTACCCATTGTGTGGATTGAAAAGACATGAAAAGAATGCTATGGTAGTGATGCTTCTAAAGAGTGATGCATATTGCCCTGTCCACGGTCAGGTAATTTGTTTGTCTAAATAATGCCTGTAATAGTAGAAGCTTTCTCTAATAATTCACCGACTGAGTGAAGCAAGACCTGACAGAGCGCTGCTTCTCTGTCTGCAGCGGGGTCCCTTTGGATTGCTACCTCCAGTCAGTCCACGTTTGCAGTGGGAGTGGGCATAAGTCTATTGATTTTGGTTCATCACGGAAAACCTGAGCCACAGGACAAGTGTCATTGCCACTGCTTTCGTTCCTCGGCCATCTTTGCCCGCACAAATTGACTGAGATGGAGGGAGCCTTCCCTGAGTTATGGCACCCACCCCAGCCCGGTGCAGTGGGTAGTCCCACAAAGCCGAAGGACGTGGGGCAGTCAGGGCTCTGCAGCCCCTCAGTCAGGTTTGGGGCTGTACCCTGCGTCCCTGTAAAGGAATTCTAGTTGGCATTAACATAAATAGGTTTTCAGCTTTAACAACCCCTGAGGCATATACATGAATCCTTTTTCTCCAGAGTGGTCTAAGGCTTTTCATACTTTCCAGCAGTCATCTTGTCATTTTCTCAGGGTGAAGCTCAGCTCTGTATAGCAAGCTCGACAACAGGCCTGAGCCATAAGCCCTGCTTTTTAAGCCCTGTTTTGGTATTCAGGGTGGTATGTAAACTGTGCCCAAGCTCTCCTCACAGAGGTGATTTTTTTTTTTTTTTCTCCCTTTCTTCCCCTCCCCTTCCTTCCGTGAAGACTGAGAATATTGGCATGGGAAATAACATCTTAGGTCTTTGTATTTTGGGAAATGATAATGGCTGGCCAGGTTTGGGCAAATTCTATTATAATTTTTTGTACAAACATTTGCTTTCTGTTACAAATTCATCATAATTGTTAGTTTTAATACTGTGATCTTTGAAATAATCCATTTGATTTTTATTTCTTTTGCAGCATGGATAAGAAAAAAAAGAAATGATCCACCCACCATTGAGGTGAGAGAGAGGAAGTGTCTTTGAATTTTCAATTGTTGTAATTAAGCTACAATAATTAATTTATAGTGGACTTATCTGTCCAGTAATTTTTCACTTCTGGGGGTGAATTTAGTATGTTGCTCACCTAATTGATGAAATTACACACAGACTAGATATCTAACACTTAGGAAAGAAAAACAAATGGAAATAGAAACTCCAGTGTTCTTTAGTTGTTACTTTTATCTACGTGAATTCTTTATGATGATCATGGCCATTCAGGAGTTCCTTTAATTAAAGAAATTCTGAAATTACTGCTATGAGTTTTTAAAATAGGTCCTCTATGTATTAATGCGAAGTTTTTTTCATGGTAGTTGACATTAAAATGCAGGTTTCAAGTCCAGTTGCCAGTGGATTCATCAGTACAGGAGAACAAATTGCACTAGCATTTTACAGTGCTAATGAGATGGGGGAGTTGCAGCCATGACTTTTTCTGTAAGTGGTTTCTAATGGAATGAAACAGGGAAATATGCCACAGTCTTTCATGCTGATGGATTTGTAAAGAGTGGAACGAGTTTGACTCTTGATCTGTGTATACAGACCACGCTCATACACTGTTTGCCCTGGATTTGTATTACAAGTTGCCAAGCACCAGCTAGGAATGAGTGAGTAGATGAGGCATGGTTTACTACAGAAGATGCAAACTGACAGCACCCACAGGAGCAGATACTTGACTTGCATCAGTAGGAATAAATGTCAAATTCAATGAAGCCATGTTGACATGCTCTAGCCGAAGATTTGGTCATTGAGATCTTCTGGAATATACTGGTTTGTGAAAAGTTGTCCTGGCTGTTTGTTAAGATGACTTGGGGAAGCTTGTCAGCTGATGTTTTCAAGCCATAACTCATTGAAATAAGCTCCCATGCAACTTACAGCTTTTCAACTAATTCTCTCTGCCTCTGTTTCGCACTTGCCACTGAGGTTGTAGACGTAAGTGGTATAATACACCCATAAATAGAAGAAGTTTAAGTTAAATTTATCCTCAGAGCTTTTTAGGACTTAAAGCAAATTAACACACTTTTCTTTGCATTAACATTTGGGGAAGTGATTTTTTTTTTTTTTTTTTTATTTTTAAATTTTCACTTGTGCAGAAGTGATACTACAGCAGTTGTTCTGTCTAAGCGTGGACTGATCTCCTTTTAAGTAGCTCTGACTAATACTAACTGTATGCATACAACTTTTACTGTTGAAATTACCACCTCGTGATAATTGAAGATGGGGGGCTGTTGCATGTCTTTTGTCCTATTATTTCCATAAGCTGTACTGCCATGATAACTGTGCTAAGGTAAGCCTGCTCCAGAGAACACGGGCAGCTTTGGGTTTGGAATTGGTGCAATAAAGCTCGTCCTGGCACTGGAGGTGTTGGTTCTGTTTCAAAATAGGAAGCAAGGAGTCTCCACAGGTGAGACAACTGTGGATCAATAGTGTTCTAAATATTTTACCTTCCAGAAAAAGCAATTTATGGAGAAAGTAAGATTATTGGGAGTAATGGTGCATTCTGAGTTACAGGACTGCTTATACCTTCAGTTCCATGAGGTAATAGATCTGAAAAATAATTTAGCAGCTAGGTACTTTGCCTGCAGGGCTGTCCATTAACCTTATCAGAGCAGAAGTGATATACCAGGAATTCGAAATGTAGTTATCATTTCTTTCAAATAATCTCTAAACTGTTTTTTCCTGTATAAGAAAAGGTAGTTCAAATGTATATGTGTTAAAAATTCTTGCTAATATTTTGAAAATAATGCTGCATTCACATTTTAAGTGATAGTGCAGCTTTTTTTTTTTTCCTGTATTAGTGTAGGGTGATATGTGTGATCTACTTTTCTCCTGATTTGAGACTGTTACACC
The DNA here is from genome assembly GCF_964188355.1 of Buteo buteo. Lineage (NCBI taxonomy): Eukaryota > Metazoa > Chordata > Aves > Accipitriformes > Accipitridae > Buteo > Buteo buteo. The sequence goes on from NC_134204.1 coordinate 22,259,362, forward strand.
ACAAACCCTTATACCACAATATCATTATAAATATAATTTTACTAGTGAAGTACATACAGAATACTGTTTTGTCCCTATTTATAGGACTGATTGGCTTTAGTGTTTTAGCTACATAAACTTTACTGGCTGCTTTTCTGTGTTGTATTCCCTTTTTGACAGTAATGCTGATATGGTAAACTGCTGTTTGACAGCTATGGAACAAGGCAATATTCGTGACCATGTTTCATATTGAAACCCTGTATAACAAATCTCCTTGTTCTTTCACATATTTCTCATGAGACTAGACTACTTCTGAAAAAGGATGCAAAGCTCACAAATTTTGCATTTTTGCTTTAATGACATTTTACTGTAAACATCATATTGTAACATCACAAAACAGCATTGCAGGTCCTAGAGCATAAGTTTCTGGAGTTGTGCCTAGGTTCCTACCTTTGTGGTCTGTAATACCACTTTTTTTTGGATGGTTTTCATTTTTTTCCTGTCCTTTGCCTATCATCTTTTTTTTTCTTTTTTTTCTTCCTAATATCAAATGTCATATGTTAAACTTTATTAAAATTTCTGTTCCCCTTCTCTGCTCTGTTTGCCTACCATCTCCCTTTAGTATTTTATGTTTGGTTTCTTTATATTTGTCAAACTTGTCTTTTATTCATCTTTCAGGTATGGATGATAGAGGTTGCCAAACTGCTCAGGCTATCAGGTCTTATGATGAGCTCTGTGACCAAACTTTAATGGAAAATATTGCAGAGATATGGCTTCATAAATCAGCTGGATCTTACTGATAGCACTGATAACCACATTTTGGGAACCAATGGTTTGGTGAATACTGTAGGCCAACAAAATGTCATTCATAATCATCATGATATGTCAGTCACTTAAGTGAGAATGAATGTGCATTGTCCTTCCTTATATTGGTCAAGGTAGCCGGATCATGACACCAGCTAAGTCTGTTGACCATGTGCTTAAGACCTGATAACGTTTTGGGTTCAGGCCATTCTTTCCTCCACAAACACCTAACTGATCTTTTTTTGTTTCCATTAAAAAGCTTTCATTTTGTCACAGAATAAATTGCTTTACATCTCTTTTTCTTTAGATTCTATTTTTTTTTAATGGAGGAATACTCCAGTGACTTCACAAGGCAACTTGTTCAGCATTCTTTCACATACCTAATGGTTTCTTTCCTCTCTGCACCCCCACCACTTTTTCCCCATTTTTGGAGGGAGTCACTTAGAATTCTGTGTACTGGGCTAGTCATAACCCAAGAATGCTGCTCATCTCCTTGGTAATTTCTAATCTGACCAGTAACATAAGGCATGTTAGTGGTTGGAAGCCCTGGGTTTTAAAAGCCAGCTTCTGGGATACTGTGAACAGTTGGTTGCCTTTTGATTTTATTACAGCTTGAAATATGCCAAGTCTCAACTTATTTATGATGAGGGTGATAACTTCACAAATGAATGCGGATCAAGTTGTTTCTTATCTTGTGCTTAAACATATTCTGTTCCTATGGTAATTAGGGGCTCCATCTTGATAGAGAATTTTGGATCACATCTTCAGCTATTGTAAGCATGTATGTGTGTATACACATGCATACACACATATTGCTTTATAACAGGTGAGAACCTGAGCTTGTATATGTGTATTTTTGCATTATTATAGCATTCCATCATCTGTCCCTTTGTATATATTGTATATGGTCATATATGGTAGGCTGAGGAAACTTTGTCATTACCTTTATTCCTGTGCAGCTGTAAATTATATTTTAACCAGTTTAACAAGTGATAATTATTAAAGTAGACTATTATATTTCTTTATTATGTATATAGGAAACTAGATGTATATACCATGTTTTTGGGCAAATAGGAAATGTCTCCTCATCTAGAGATCTTACAGTTTTAAATGAATGTTTTAAAGGCTACAGATATTAAAATATTTTTAATCAAATGCTATTTTGTGGGAGCAGATTTAATAGCCTATCACTTTACATGGAAATTAGCTTACCTGCTAAGCATTAATGTTGTCAGAATTTATTAACAAAAGTTATCTTGGCATATAGCAGTTGTATTACAGGAGTGATGTTCCGTCCATGCAGATTATTTCTTTAGGAGGCTATTCCCTTCCATTCTTCAAGTCATAGCCCACTTTCCATATGGTTCATCAACTAGATTGTAAGGTAAATGTAAACGTGGTGTCTTGCATACACTCCTACTTCCCAGTTTTCCTCCTGGCTACAGATTTCACTCCTAATTTGAAGCATGGCATCTTTATGTTTTGGATTTTTCGCATCTTGGTTGCAGAGGAAAGAAAAAATGCTCTTGGGAGGCAGGGAGAAAATCCTTCTCTTCAGGACTCCCTTTTTTGGGCTTATGTTGCTATTCCATCACCAAAGCGGAACTCCCCAAATTTAAAAGATATTAAACAATGTAACACCTGTAGGACCACTGGGTATGTCTCACTCTTTTTATGCACCTTCATGAATTTCAATCAAAGTTCTGCTAATAAGAACTTCTCGAGACTTCTCAGGACCTTGTTGATAGGCAACTTTGCATGGCATTCACAAGCTTTGCTGTGTTTTACATCTCCTGTTTTCATTCTGGGTCACACTCCCTGTAAAAAAAAAAAAAAAAAAAAGCCTTTTTTAAAACTTGAGATAGCATTATGTAAATGTATTAAAAATACTAATGAAATAAAACATTATTTTCTGTTGGTGCAGCTCCTAATTGAGATAGTGGCTGGATGCATAAGATACTTGCAAGCTTTGGTTATGGTGCCTGTTTCAATACAGTATCTGCCTTTCTATCTGTCTCTCATCTTTATATGATCAGTGCATATGTAACACACAGCCAGGTTTTCCCCCACATAGATAGTGGGAGTCATGTAAAAATTGGTTTAGATATCTTGTATCTGGGACACATTGAGTCTTCAGCTTCTAAACCTGGAAGGAACCAAGAGGCATATTTTTAAGGATGTAGCAAACCTTAAAAATATCAGGCATATAGTGAGGTTTTTAAGCCTTTCTGTGCTTAACTTCTATTCGATTTCTTTAGCACTTCTGATTTCAGAGGGCATCAGATATGTAGGGGCTCTTAAAGAATCCTACTGTCTGTAACATGAGGTACCTGAATGTATTTAGAAATCTAACACTTATTTTTTCCTGTAACAGACCCTGTAGCTATGCATTGCTTCTGACAATGTCCTGAGGTTCAAGAGTATCCAAGTAACCTGGCATTGTTTATGGCCTTGTCTGTATAATGGTGGTAGAAATAAAGTTACAGACTATTTTGTGGTGCCAGAAAATGCATGAGGAAAAACCAGAGTAGGTTCTCATGGCAATGCCTAGAGAAACTGGTATGGAGAGGAATGTGGTTTATCTCTGAACCTGCCAATGTGATATCCTGCAATTGCGAGATGTGCACTTACAGTAATGCTACTCTGTGAACACAGATCTTTGTACTAGAAGTCACTTCACTGTTAAACTAGTTGCTGCTTCCTCTGTAGTGCACACAGGGCTGCATAGCTACAAGTATTCTCAGTCTGAATTGAAATCCTACTGTTGATTTGTATGTATGTGTATGTACATTAATATTTCGTGGAAAGTAAAGTAGAATTGCATGTTCCTTTAATTAGTGTCAAGAGCCTGAAAATAGTTTGAAGTAGAAAACTGCAGTAAAGGACTGCTTTTCTCATGCATTATGTACTTGTTACACAGTAATAAAACTTGGTGGCTTCTGAATTGCACAGTTGGATAGAAGGTGAAATGTTAAAAAAAAGAAACTTTTTGTGACAGCTCCTGTCTTCTTTCAAAATATTTCTAGCATTTCCATAATAATCTGTTTTGACAACCTCATTGTCAAGGGAGGAAGATTGTACTTCAATGAGTTAAAATAAGCATAAGGTTTTAATGATTGTTTCTCCCCCACCCCACTCCAAATAGTTACATTAAAATTACATTCTGTTTGGTTGCCACAATGCTTATCCACTTTTCCCATTTATTTGATCATAAGTATTATTTCTTTGAGAGATGGTATGATCAAATCTGGCTTCAGTCATGAAGATTAGTTTACACAGAATTTACATTCCTTTAACCAGAATGGGATGTGCTTTAGAAAAATTCTTTGTTTGACACTGGTGGGATTGCACGTTATAATTTTGCTTCCATCTTTTTTCAGATGCTTCAGCTGAGAAGTTTTAAAATGAGAACTCTGACATATAGATTGTACATTCTTACATAAAGAATAGGGCTTAGCAAATGAGTATTTTACTCCTGAAGCCACAAAAAACTGCAGGATAGGATTTACATTTCTGGGAAGTACTATTTTAAAAGCACAAGGATAAACAGCTCTCTGAGCAAGTTATTTTCCACCATTGTTGTCCAGGATCACAACCAGGACTGAAAATTTGAGACATATTCAAATGGCTTGGCTTGCACTAAATAGCATTTTGCATAGTAAATTGTGCATGATTCCAGAGAGGATTATTACTCAGTGTGAAAGGGCAGTAAATTTTGGCAATATAAAGAGCTGAGGTACAAAGGTCTAAATAGAAGGGGGTGGTCAAGGAAGTGATTCAAAAAAACCCCCAAACCAACCTATCATCTTTTAGAGTTTTCCCCTCTTATTCAGTTTAACTTTCACCTTGGCTTTGAAACATACGTGCTTGTCGGTCTCCACAGGAGAGTATCAAGGCACCAATTTGTCCCATTACTTCCAGTTTGCCTATGCTGCAGATCCCAAGGCTGTAGGGGAGAAAGTCACTGCTGCTTTGCTACTCCTGTCCATGTGGGAGGGAGTGCATGGAGCTTTGGCTCTGTCTCCTAATTCACTGTCAGCACAGCTGAACGGGGGTGGAGGGGGATGGAGGGAGAAGTAACGTGTACCAGGAAAAGGGCTGGTACAGATTACATCATATGTAGAGTAAGGGGAAAGCAAGGACCGTACTGGAACTGAGTGACAGCTACAGTTCCTTGTTTGCTCTGTGGGCATCAAGGCTCTGCATTGCCCTTTATTCAGGGCAGAGTGCAGTGGTGCCAGGCTAGTTTGTGATTTTTGTTGCTTCTACACAGTTTCATCTGTGTTCTTGAATGTATATGTAGTTCTGTACAAAAATCTTCGCACTATTATAAAAATAATTCAGGCACAAACCCGTACTGACTCCATGTGTTGCTGACATGCTTTATATTCCAGTGACTGTGCCTTTTTGCTTCCTTTTGCCTCCTGTTACATGTTCTTGCCAAAAACATGTGTGCTACCCTGTGGTGCCCTAGAGACTATGTCAGCTCCTGCCAGAGATTCTGTAGCTCAGAAGTAGCTATATAGTAATTTAGTAATAATTAGCATTACTTCTCTGTAGATTTGATTTCAACAAAAATTGCTGTGAGTTGGAATTAGTATTTAACTGATTTAGCTTGGTAGTAAATGTGGTATTAGCACTGCATTTAAAACTACATGTTGGGCTGTCATCAAAGCATATATTTGTACATATATTTGTAATCAATATGTTGGTTTAACACTTACACATTAACTGTGGAGTGCTTTAAGCTTTAATTGCAATTTTTGTGCTGTTACTGATTGATTCCAAAGAATTAGTGCACCTCTCATTAGAGGATTAGGAACCCAAAATGCACAAACAGCCTTCATCTAGAGTGAACTGTAACAGATGATCCTAAGGAGTTACCTTTGCCCTACAATAGAATGGGAGTCCAAGTTTCCTGTTTCTAGAACCTGTGGTACCATTAGAGGTCCATTTCTGTATCTGTTTATGTTTAAGGGGTTGCTGCAGGTTGCAGGCAAAACTAACTGTTCTAAAACAGGACCTATGTTAGTTTAGTAATTTGTTTGGATAATTCATCTGATTTATGTTCAAAGGTCAAAAAAGCTGTTCTACAAAGCCTAGACAATGAGAGATGCCATAAATTGTGATGTATCCAACCAAGATCATTCAGATCAGTTTACTTTTGAATTATGCAGGCTACATCCTTCTAAAAAATCACATTGAGTGCACAGAACACAGTCCATATTTTAAAATTGCAGCTGATCAGAGATTTGCTTGAAAACTATCCTGAATAAAAAAATATCTTACATTTAATTGACTAATGTTGATTGTCGATTGACCAAAGATATTTAGCACATATGTTCTTTACAGAATTAGCAGTCACTTGGCTCAGTGTTTGATTTAAATAAGTATTCTAGAAAACCCAGATACGCCTTTCTAATTCAAACTGCTCCTCTGTTTTTGCCATGCACTGACACAGCCCTTCATTTACCACATTGTTTCTTATTCCCAACCTGGCACTGCTGATCTCCTGCTCAGTTGCTGAGTTAACAAGACCTGCCCTGGATCAGAACATTCAGTGCTTCCCAGTGATGAGGTCCTCTCTCTGCCTCCTACTCTTGAAATATGATGTAATATCTGATTATTTTGTCTTGCCTATTTAACTTGTTGAACTGGAAAATGGAGTTTACTTAACCAATTTGGCAATGTTATAAAACCAGGTGAATTGGCTTAACTTCTAGCATTTTGCTGGACTTTTAGTTAATTTGTCAGTGAAGAAAAAATTCTGACGTTAAATTGTCTTATAACAATCAACTCTTTTAATACTGTTCCAAACCAGACTTTTTTTTCCTTTCTATTTGTCATTTTTTAATTTTTGCTAACTTGTATATATGAATTTTTAACAGGCAGAGTTCAAGTTCATTCATGATTATAAAATATTCAAACTAGACACCAAAATGCAAGTATTCTTTGAATATGTAGTGTCTGTACAATTCAAAGAAAAAACATTAATCTGTCCAGATGTTTCTTAGTTCTAGAATCAAATAATAGTTAGCTAACCCTATTCAAATCAAGAGAAATCATGAGTATTTCAGCATACGTAATTAAGGTAAATTAGCAAGTTGGAATAGTTTCTAAGACAACATAAAGAAGCTATTTATTTTTAAATTAATAAAAATGCAAACCCATCTGAAATGAAATGTGACATCTTGCTCAAAATTAATAATACACAAACCCCTTATTTGGGTATAGGGTCTTCAGAAAAATCATCTGGAAAGAACAAAACCAAAACAAGTACCAGCCTTTTAAAGTCACCTTTAAATAATCCCTCTTGGACATTGGTACTGTATGTCTAGCCACCTGCATCCTTAGAGCTACTTGTGAACAAGTTTGGGTTGCCTTCTGCCTTCAGGAGACAGAAAATGCTCCAGGAGAGGCAAGTGGTGTTATAACCGATGTCTGGCTTGAGGACCAAGAGGGAAACAGTAAGGAAGTAAGAGGAAGGGGAGAAGGAGTTCCTCAGATTGTGGGGTTCAGGAGGTGCTGCAGGATAGAAAGTGTTCAGTACAGATATGTGCCTGTGAAGATGACTAACAAGAAGTGTTCAGTAAAGGCTAGTCACTACTGAGCAAGACCCCAGGTGAAGGAATAAGCAAGTCTAGAGAAAGCTCTTTTGTATTTATGACATTTTCCTACCAGGAGGAACTGATTTTATTTATTCTGTAAGGCTCCTGGTTTATTCAGAAAAGGGAGAGCAGTGACTATGTGAGGTCCTTTAAGTGTGAAAGAACACTCCATTCCCAATCTTCAGCCTACAAAGCAGGTCTTCCAGTACAGCCTCATAGGCACTGAAAATCCTTTGACTAGAGACAAACTTCTAGATTTTTCTCCTTCTGTGGAGTAGAGGTGAATACAGTTTCCAAGCAGCAGAGGATGCTTGGTTATACATCTTAACTGCCAGACTTAAGTAAGAGCTTTAAACAAAAATATCGTTTGCAAGAAAAGTGGAAATTTCATGCCAGTGGCATGAAATACAGCCAGATACCTTTTGCAGCAACATACTTGGAGGACAGCAACGTGTTCTGGGCTGCTTTGCCCCTGTGAGCAGGCCATCTTTCATTCTTTGTTCATGCAGCTGCTGCCACTCCTAAGATGTCAGAATATGCAGAAACGCATATTTTCTGGCTGAAGAAGCAGCTGCCTCAAACTCCACATAGGGCCATTTTGGCATTTCCGTAATAATAATGTTAGGTTCTTCAAGAAAACCTTACAGATCACTTTCTTAAACCCTGCTTTTCAAAGGAGGGAAGGCATGCAGCTCCAATCATTAGGAGTATTAAAAACCTCATAGAGCTTACAATAATCACTAAGGCTGGACAAGTAGTTACTTGCAGTGGGTACTTTTACATTCCACCTAAAAGTAAACTGTAGAACATGTAGTTGGACCTAGTTCTTGCCACATTGTGTGTATCTTGTTCCAAATGCTGGGAGCTGATGCATTTCAAGGTGAACATCTACCTGTAAGGTTTTCAACTGGTATAAAACATGGGTGGATGGCTTCAGGCATTTTTCATTGTTTTTAGTTTCGCAGCATAATCCAAATGGTGAGATTTCTCTTTTAATAAAAATGATGAATGGCATTTCTGATACTCTTTAGATGCCCTGTGCCTCCTGAGAACTGCAGGTTCAAAGGCTTATATCATTTATCTGTATAAAGAAAGTGTTGGAAGAACAAGCTAACCCTCAGAAAACTGCGGTTACCTGGTAGATCCTGTGTTCTCTGTGTTGGATATTTCCTGTGTTATATTTCCCCTAAAGGTCAGAGCACATTACATACTCATGTTCTCACATTTCAGCAGAAAACTTAAAAGGTATGTTTTGGGGGGCATATAAAATATTCCAATTCATCTTGGAGGAGGAGAGAAGATAAATGTTCTGAACCTGCCAACATAATAATAAAAAAAAAAAAGAAAAAAGAAAAAAGTTGTTTAGCTCCCAGTCACTGTTTACAGTATATTGAACAGTAAAGGATTGGGTAGCAACGGAGCCTCAAAGTGAAAATGTAGCTGAGTGCAGTTGAGTTAGAAGAGCCTGTAGTGCCACACAGATTTGCAGACTACTTGTCATGGGTAGAAGACCCCAGCAGATGTTGGCTTCTCTACCACTGTTCAGCAGGTGATAGGAAGCCCTGTAGGAACAGAAGGATGTCTGGGGAGGAATCTTTCTGACACTGACTGTATTTAATTGCGGTAAGCCATGCAGATAAACTGAAGCCAAATTTGGAAGATTAGTTATAAAGATCCTGCACATTTCTAGTGTGTTTTAAGGATAATTCCTTCTATAAATATGCATGCAGTAGTTTCATTAAAATTTGCATTTTGAACCAAGTTGATTATCCTATTCAAATCCGGAACTACTTGGATCTTTTATTTAAATGCTTGTAATGGCGAGGAAACTTCGGTCTCATAACAGCTTCAAACTGCAGTGGCTATGGTAGTTGAACCAACAGGACTTAGAAATACAATCACAATGTTTAAAAAAAAAAAAGTGTATGTTCTAGTGCAAACTGAGAATTAAATATTTGCTGGTGATAATATTAGAAGGAGGAGGGACTCGGTGCCTGTGAGAGAATTCCACAGAACAAACTTGCCAGTATCCAAGGACAAAATATTTATGGTAAGAAAACTCATCTATTTGACCCAATTTTTCTAATGTGACTATTGACACAAGACTCCTGATTCACATTTTCTTTAGTTCGAGTACAGGAATGCTGATTTCAGTGTACCTATTAGTGGCATGAATTTAATGCATAAAATGGATGCATGCAGATACTTTGAACTTGAAAAATTTTTGTCCTGGTGTAGATTGTACAGAAGATTCTAAGCAAGTCACTTCAGTATTTTTTTTTCTGTGTTTGCTAATGAGGATCATTCCTCATGCTTTTTTCAAGATCAACATGGTTATTTTATTAGATCACAACTATACTTTGGCCAGTGAAAGCTGATTAAAAGGGCCTTACTTGAGTCTGAAAACCAGATGACAATTATACATCATTTAAAATGGACTTGAAGCATTTGGAATTTAGTTACAGATGCTATTACCTGACTAAGATTATGGAATCATAGAATGGTTTGGGTTGGAAGGGTCCTTAAAGATCATCTAGTTCCAACCCCCCCCTGCCATGGGCACGGACACCTTCCACTAGACCAGGTTGCTCAAAGCCCTGTCCAGCCTGGTTTTGAACACTTCCAGGGATGGGGCATCCACAATCTCTCTGGACAACCTGTTCCAGTGCCTCACCACCCTCACAGTGAAGAGCTTCTTCCTTACATCTAGTTTAAATCTACCCTCTTTCAGTTTGAAACTGTTATCCTTTGTCCTATCACTACATGCCCTTGTAAAAAGTCCCTCTATGGCTTTCTTGTAGGCCCCCTTTAAGTACTGGAAGGCTGCAATAAGTTCTCCCCAGAGCCTTTTTTTCTCCAGGCTGAACAACCCCAACTATCTCAGCTTTTCCTCATAGGAGAGGTGTTCCAGCCCCTTGATCATCTTTGTGGCCCTCCTCTGGACTCACTCCAACAGGTCTGTGTCCTTTTTGTGTTGGAGGCCCCCAGAGCTGGATGCAGTACTCCAGGTGGGGTCTCACCAGAGCAGAGTAGAAGGGCAGAAACACCTCTGTTGACCTGCTGGTCATGCTTCTTTTGATGCAGCCCAGGATGCAGTTGGCTTTCTGGGCTGCAAATGCACATTGCTGGGTCATGTTGAGCTTCTTGTTAACCAACATCCCCAAGTCCTTCTCCACAGGGCTGCTTTCAATCCGCTCATCGCCCAGCCTGTATTTGTGCTTGGGATTGGCCTGGCCCATGTGCAGGACCTTGCACTTGGCCTTGTTGAACTTCATGAGGCTCACGTGGGTCCACTTCTCAAGCCTGTCAGGGTCCCTCTGGATGGCATCCCTTCCCTCCAGCCTGTCAACCGCACCACACAGCTTGGTGCGGTTGGCAAACTTGCTGAGGTGCACTCAATCCCACTGTCCATGTTGCCAACAAAGATGTTAAACAGCGCTGGTCCCAATACCGACCCCTGAAGAATGCCACTCGTCACTGCTTGCACTCAGACATCCAGCTGTTGACTGCAACTCTTTCAGTGTGACCACCCAGCCAATTCCTTATCTGCTCAGTGCTCTATCCGTCAAATCCATGTCTCTCCAATTTAGAGACAAGGTGGTCATGCGGAACAGTGTCAAATGCTTTGCACAACTCCAAAGTTGCTCTTCCCTTATCCACCAATGCTGTAACCTTGTCATAGAAGGCCACCAAATTTTTCAGGCATGATTTGCCCTTAGTGAAGCCATGTTGGCTCTCACCAATCACCTCCTTATTTTCCATGTGCCCTAGTATAGCTTTTAGGAGGATCTGCTGTGTGATCTTGCCAGGCACAAAGGTAAGACTGACTGGCCTGTAGTTCCCCAGGTCTTCCTTTTTTCTCTTTTTAAAAGTGGGGGTTATGTTTCCCCATTTCCAGTCAGTGGGAACTTCACTGGACTGCCACAGCTTCTCAAATATGATGAATAGTGGCTTAGCCACTTTATCTGCCAGTTCCCTCAGGACCTGCAGATGCATCTCATCAGGTCCCATGGACTTGTGCACCTTCAGGTTCATTAGATAGTCTTGAACCTGATCTTCTACAGTGGGTAGTTCTTCATTCTCCCAGTACCTGCCTTCACCTTCTGTGACTTGGGCCGTGTGGCTGGAACACTTGTTGGTGAAGACTGAGGCAAAGAAAGTCATTGAGTACCTCAGCCTTCTCCATATCCTGGGTAACCAGGTCTCCCATTTCCTTCTGGAGAGGGCCTGCATTGTCCCTAGTCTTCCTTTAATCACCGACGTACCTGTAGAAGCTTTTCTTGTGTCGTGGTTTAACCCCAGCCAGCAACTAAGCACCATGCAGCTGCTCATTCACTTCCCTCCCACCCAGTGGAATGGGGGAGGGAATTGGAAAAAAAAAGTAAAACTTGTGGATTGAGATAAGAATGGTTTAATGGAACAGAAAAGAAGACACTAATAATGATAATGACAACACTAATAAAATGACAACAGTAATAAAAAGATTGGAATATACAAATGTTGCGCAGTGCAATTGCTCACCACCCGCCGATCAACGCCCAGTCAGTCCCCGAGCAGTGATCCCCCTGCCCCCACTCCCCCCAGTTGATATACTAGACGTGACATCACATGGTGTGGAATACCCCTTTGGCCACTTTGGGTCAGGTGCCCTGGCTGTATCCACTCCCAACTTCTTGTGCCCCTCCAGCCTTCTTGCTGGCTGGACATCAGAAGCTGAAAAATCCTTGACTTTAGACTACACATTACTTAGCAACAACTGAAAACATCAGTGTGTTATCAACATTCTTCTTCTACCAAACACAAAAACATAGCACTGTACCAGCTACTAGGAAGACAATTAACTCTATTCCAGCTGAAACCAGGACATCTTGTTGCCCTTGGTCTCCCTGGCCATTTAATTCTATCAGGGCTTTAACTTTCCTAAACTGATCCCTGGTTGCTCGGACAATTTCTCTGTATTCCTCCCAGGCTACCTGTCCTTGCTTCCACCCTCTGTAGGCTTCCTTTTCGTGTTTGAGTTTGTCCAGGAGCTCCTTGTTCATCCATGCCGGCCTCCTGGTGGTTTTGCCTGATTTCCTCTTTGTTGGGATGCATCACTGCTGAGCTTGGCGGAGGTGACCCTTGAATATTAACCAGCATTCTTGGGCCTCTCTTTCCTCCAGGGCCTTATCCCATGGTACTCTACCAAGCAGATCCCTGAAGAGGCCAAAGTCTGATCTCCTGAAATCCAGGGTAGTGAGCTTCCTGTGAGACCTCCTTACTGCCCTAAGGATCTTCAAGTCCACCATTTCATGGTCACTGCAGTCAAGGCTGCCCTTGGGCTTCACGTTCCCCACCAGCCCCTTCTAGTTGGTGAGAACAAGGTCCAGCATAGCACCTCTCCTCATTACTTGGAGGCTCCTCTATCACTTGGAGAAGGAACCTCCTGGATTGCTTATGCCCCACTGTGTTGTCCCTCCAACATATACTGGGGTGGCTGAAGTCCCTCATGAGGACCAGGGCTTGTGAACAAGAGGATGCTCCTATCTGTCTATAGTGGGCCTCATCCATTTGGTCTTCCTGGCCGGGTGGCCTGTAGCAGACCCCCACTATAATGTCACCTGTCCCTGCCATCCCTTTAATCCTGACTTATAGGCTCAGCTCCTCACCTATCCCCACGCAGACTCCACGCACTCCAGCTGGTCATTGACATAGAGGGTGACGCCCCTTCCTTGCCTTCCCTGCCTGTCCTTCCTAAAGAGCCTGTATCCTTCCATTCCAACACTCCAGTCATAGGAGCCATCCTACCACGTCTCTGTGATGCTGATAAGATCATAGCCCTACAGGTGTGCACTCGTCTAACTCCTCTTGTTTATTCCCCATGCTACGTGCATTTGCATAGAGGCTTTTAAGTTGGGCCCCCAATGAAGCTGACTTACTGGCTGGAATTCCTTTGTGCTGCTCTTCAGGTGCTCTCCTGCTGACCTGTGATGCCTCTCCAGGCTCTGGGCATCTCTTGCTGGCACTGGCATCAAACTGGTAGGAGTGGGATGGATTGAGGTTCTCCTCCCCTTACAACTTTAGTTTGAAGCCCTCTTCACCACCTTGGCAAGCCTATGGCCGAAGATGCTCTTCCCCTTCTCTGACAGATGGACCCCATCAGCCCCCAGTGGACCAGGTTTCTCAAAGTGAGTCCCATGGTCTAAGTAGCCAAACCCCTGGCTGTGGCACCAGTCCCATAACTATTTGTTGATTTGCGGGATTCATCTGGCCCTTTCAAACCCCTTCCTTTTGAGAAGGAGGATTGAGGAGAAAACTACCTGCACTCCAGAGTCCCTTACGGCGGCTCCCAGGGCTCTGTAATCCTTCTTGATGCTCCTCAGACAGCTTCTGGCTGTATCACTGGTGCCCACGTGAAACGACAGCAGCGGATAATAGTCAGTGGGCTGTACAAGGCTTGGTAGTGTCTTGGTGACATGCCTGACACAACCCCTGGTAAGCAGCACATCTCTCTAGACAGCGCGTCAGGTTGGCAGATGGGTGCCTCTGTACCTCTCAGAAGAGTTGCCTACTACTGTCACCCATTGCCTTTTCTTAGTTGCACTGGTTGTTACACGGGGAGCAGATCAGGCTGCCTTACTCAGCTCCAGCGTCTCTGTTGATGCGACAGGTCTTTCCTCTTCAGGAATAACTTTGTTGAAGTAATCACTGGAAAAGAGTTGAAGTTTGTAAATAGCTCTTCTCAGTAAGTGAATTATGTTCGTATTTTAATAAATCATTTCATGCTGTTTTAGCAGAGACTATGATGCAGTCTTCAGATATCACAAAGGTGTATTACCTTGTTTCTTAGTGGGGTAATGCAAGCACCATAGGAGTACTGTCCTTGAAATCAGTAAGGTCATGGTAGATTTATACAGGCATGTGGTAAACAAGGACAGAATTGAGAGATGTTATAAATGAGGTTTTGCTATACTGACTGTTGGAAATTTGACCTTGTTATGCTTGGCAATATTTTTATCTGAGTATGGGAGAATTTTCTTCCCCCCTAACCCCACTTCAGTTTGCAATGTCATTTCTGTGCTGCTTGTGTATGTTTATGCTATATAGGTGTGTGAAGTGTTTTGCCTCTGCTTTGTGCATCTGTGAATGTAAGTATAGAGGCAATTAAGGACTAAGAAAAAGGTGTTAGTTTTTATGATATCTCTAAGTTAAGGTTTTCTTTAAATACTGCCTTTTTAAATGTTCTTAAATGTTCACATACTTGCTGTCAACTCTTGGCAATATCACATGTATTTTAATGCCATTCCAAAAATAATGTCATGGTCTCCTGCTTGGAGAGAATTGCACTAGTCTAGTTTCTCCTTAGCTCTTCCATGTAATTGTAATCATCTGGAGAAAGTGGTCAGCCTTTTTCCTCCTGTATCCCAGTCTGAATGTGGATATTAGCAGCTTCCTTGTTACATGGTGTTGGTTACAGTTAAGTTGTATTTGGATTCAAAGCGTAACAGAAGTTCGTATCACCTTTCTGCTTTTGTTTCTAATACTCTTCACTATCTGCCCTTACAAAAGCACAGATAAGTCTTATCAGAATTTGCAAATCATTCTTCTAATAGGAAACATGCTAACAGATGAAAACCAAACTTCAGTATTTTTCAGGGCTGTTTGTGTTTACTTTGGGAGTTCTTTGTGTTTTCTTCTGAACAAGGTGGCAAGGCCTACTAACAGCTGTTTTTGTATTATACCTGTCTGCAAGCCAGTAATTGCCTGAGCACATCTCAGTGGAAGCAGCCACATCAGTTCAGGTCATCTTTATTCGTGAATTTCCAGCTTTAACCTGTACCCAGCCATGTTTCAGTACAGAGCTTCATGAAGTTGCATCAGCAAGCTTTATGAGCCTTCTCTGAATACATGCCCTGGGTGGGTTTTTTGGCCTCGTAGTAGGATCGTGCATCAGATAGTTGCTTCAGTTTATCAGGGGTGGAGGTAAACCTCTAAAACTAGATCACTTTCATTTGAATTTTTTACCTGTGCAGAGGCAGTAGGTAAGATTTTACGCCTGTTATGAATGCAGTACATTTATTTTAGCTAATATGCCTGGTGGATACCTAGAGTTAACATACAGCTTACCTAAGCGGTGCTGTGCTTAATGTGCTCATCACATTGCCCAGTTCACCTTTGCTGGCCAGGCAGTCATCAGCTGAGGATGTGTTGAGCTGCCTCAGCTGATGAGCTGAAGATGAACTCTCTGGTACCATCTCAGTAGTTTCAGTTCTGTCCTAGCTTTTTTTTTTTAGTTATTATTTATTTATTAATCTTGCATGGCTTTGGCTTATGTACTAGTAGAGTCAAGGTTGCATACCTGTTTCTCTCAAACTGCACCCCAGGGCACAGATACCTAACGTCACAGGCATAGTGAGTTACAGGAAGAAATGCAAGTGATAAATAGCTCTATAGTAGCAAGTCCCACACAGAAAACAACATAAAAGTTAGCCTTATTTTTAATGCATTTTCACGTTTGTTGATGACTGTATTTAATTTCTTTTCCTTTTTGATCCGATAGAATAGTGAAACTGGGACACCGCAATGCAGTTTTGCTTCAACAACGTGATCAAAATATGAAGAACATTCTAAACTAGGGCTGAAATTGCAGTTGTAGAAAAACAACTAATTTTGCCACAATTTTGCCTGCGTACCCAAAAATTTGGATTATAAAATGAAGACAAAAATGACTGTTTAAAATGTTTTATTCCACCATTATGTATTGCCTTTGCTTCTGATTTACCTAATTATCTTTCTGCTGTGTTCTTAGGAGATTCTTAAGAATGAGAATTATAGAGAAGAAATGAAACAGAAAATCAAAGATGTATCCGAAAAGGATAAGCTGCTTCAGGCCAAGGAATACAAGGAGGGACTTGTTGCTGAACCAGCTCACACACGGGTTAAAGGCCACGCATCTGCCCCTTACTATGGAAAGAAAGAGCCTTCGCAAGATCCAACCAGCACTGCAAATACCTTTCAGCCAGGCTCCTGGATGCCACCAGGAAGTGGTAGTAGTCATAATAAATAAACAATTGTAATGTACAGATATTGCTAACAGATAAATATTTTAACAGACAGCATAAACAGCTGTTATGAGTGTGCAATAAAGTAATATTAAAGCAGTTTCATTTATTTTTGCTGAACTGTTCAGATAGGCTTAATCACTTAAAAACTACTCTAAAATTTGGGGTTTAGTGAAAAACAGGATGTGTTACTAAGTTTGGTTTTGACAGTTGCTGTTCATCAGATACTCTTGGAGTCAGAGGTAGCAGGGTTCCTAGCTAACTTAATTTTCTTAAAGAATTCTAAATTGTTTTTTCCTTGAAGACTTTTATTTTTAAAATTGGTTTTGATGTAGTAAATTTTAGTTAATTAGTACACTTAAATTTTCCCAAACCTACGCATCAGTTTAAGATAGTTCTTCAGAATGCTTGTAAATTCCCTTGGCAGTGCCAGTGTGCCACTGGCAAGTGGATGGAAAAATTGGTTTCATTAGCAGGAATCACTATGACACTACACTGACTATGCACTGTATTATTCTTAGATTTAACAACATATTTGAATAATGTTTGATTTGCAGCCAGTAGTAAGCACAGGATAAAATCCCACTAAGTTGAACTACGTACAACTACTATAATAGAGGTTAAAAGCACTTGGTAAAGCTGCTGGAAAATAACACAGGGCTTGGGACAAGGGACTGTCATTAATAAAAAAAAAAAACAAACATATTAGTTGTTATTGCCGGTGTATGCAGGGACTTCCCTAAATGACTGGATCTATTTGGCCATAGTTTAGATACACAGAATGTGCAGATTATTTGCTTAGAGATGATGTTTGAGAACTTGCAAGTCAAAATAAAGCCCACACAATTTTTTGAAAAAAGTATCAAATTTATTTATGCAGTGCCTCCTTCATCAGTTCTCCTCCATGTGTTTTAAGTTATGTAGGTATCAAAGGTGGAACACATACACACTTGACAACACTTGATACAAAAGGCAGAGACTTCATCCCCTGTATTTATAAAGTGACAAAATGTCATATTCTAATAATGCTAGCTTTGACCAACAAAATTGACAGAGGATAAACAATACTTCACATTTACTTTAAGTCATTTCAGTTGGACTCTGCACTTCTAATCCCCCTTAGTGTCAGCCAGCTCTATAGGTGTCCTCATTTGAACAATGGAATTATTTTAAGGTTTTAATTTTAAACATAATGAAGGACTAGTTGCTAGAAAGCACAACTCTGCTGCTGTTCAGAAGCATGCTAAGTCTAAAACCTTAGTGACTGCCGCAAGCCCTTTAGAACTAGACTATTAAGAAAAACTAGGCTTTGAAAAATTAATCCCCTCTATTAGGAAAACATGATTTGGAATTAAGATTAAATAATTTTGGCATATTTACAACACAAACCCCACTTGGACTTTTTCCTGTGTGCCAGCATTTTGCAACCTGGAAGGCAGCAGGCTTTCAAGAGCCACGAGAACAAAGATCCCACCTAAACTCACAAGGTCCTAAGCTGAACGTAGCCAGAAGGTTAGCAAGTAGGAAGAGCTACTGTCACTAGCGTACCCACCCTCCTCCTCTTAGACTCTCCCCCAGCCGCCTGCTATAGCTCACGAAGACACACTACAGTAGGCCACCTGGGCCTTTAGTCTCACCCCATTTATGGCTATTCTTTGAGGCGCAGGAAATTTCTGAAGGCAGAAACAAGTTAGCTGCAGGTGGAGTGTTCAGGTGATTGTTAGGGCAAACCAAACAACATAGTAGCATATTTTGTAGAACATGAGTGGCCTCTCAAGACAAAGGTAGCAAGAACAAGCCATCAGTTTCCTAGAGTTTGGGCTGCATTTAAAGACTCTTGATGGCTGGTAGTGCAGGAGACAGGAAAAGCAAAGGCAGGTTCTCTTTGCAGACAAGCCCCACCATCAAAGACACTACAGCAGCCCCTATGGGCACCGCAGGGCCACAGGCAGTGTATTTAAAGGAGACCGGTAAGGTATGCTGCCTAGCTCTGAAGCTAGCTTCTCTCTCCAGCTCTGCTGAAGGTACACCAAAACTTGCCTTTCGTAATCCAGTTTACCATTCACATTTTCCCCATAATTTGATGATTTTAAGACACTTGTTAAGTCACAGTTCAGCTAAGGAAAAAAAAAATCCCACCCAACAAATTAATTTTTTAATTTAACATGCTAATTTAGAAAAGCAACCTGCACTAGAGCACACGTAGTAGATTAAATGACTGTAACAAGTGTCACTTGAGCAGACTAAGACAAATCATCTCAGCAGAAAAACATATGTTGAAGGTATTGTTCCATACTTCAAGAAATAACAGGATCAAGTATCGAAGGACAGTTAAAGCACAAAAGGTACAAGTGTTTCCTATAAAAAAATGGATTCTTTGCATGAGGAAGGCCTTTTTTGGCCCATTTAATCCTTCTTTGTTCGTTTGGCTTTTGCAATATTCTCTTGGCGTTTGTGTTTCTTCTTTTGCTCTCGCTCCCTGGCTTCAATCATTTTTGCAAGCTTCCATGAAAGGACTGCACTAATTACAAACAACGGTGTGAGGGCCAAGATCACTGTAGTAAGAAAGCCGTATGGGTCCTTTGCAGCCCACTCCACGATGTATTCAGCCCAAGCCTTAAAATCGAACATCTTTTCTGCTTTTCTATTGGGAAAACCCTGCGGAACAATAAAAAAAATAATTTCAGGGTATTCGGAAAAATAAAAGCACACATACACAGCCGTTACCGTTTTAATCTCTCATGATTAAAGAGCAAGCTCGTTTTTGCTAGAAGTTCAAAGTAGCGCGTAGTACGTGAAAGCACAATACAAAGCGCTGACCCTACCTTGAAGCACAGTGTTTACAAAATGATTAGGCTTTCCGTCCCAACGGAGCTTCAGATACCACCACGAAAAAAACTGCTACACGGAAAAAAAAAGTGAAGTCTGTGCTGCTTTGGAAGAAAAGGAAAGAGAGCCCCGTTGGTTTATTTACCCCTCGGTAGGTTTTACGAGGAGGGCGAGGGAGTGTACCGCTTTGAACAGTCAACTAGCAACGCTCGGCAGCCCAGAAACGACGTCAAAACCGTGTCGGCAGCGACCACGACGGCGCCCGGCGGCGTGAGCCCCCGCAGGCCGCCCGACCGCCCGGGGCCGCCCGCAGGCCCGCAGCTGAGCCCCTCGGAGCCCGGGCGGCCGCCGCCGCCCCGACACCCCCTCCCTCCCTCCCTCCGTCTCTCCGGCCGGCGCAGCCGTTGCGCTGCCCGCCCCGCAACGGCCGCCCGCGCGCCCCGCCCCGCCCCCTCCCAGCGGCCGCGCTGCGGAGAGCGCCGCGCCGCCCTCACCTGCAGCGGCGGCGGCGGCGGGGGGGGCGGCCAGCGCAGCTCCGGGCACCCCCCGGGCCTCTCGAGCGACGGAAGGGCGGCGCCGAGGCCCCTGCGGGGAGAAGACACAGGCCGTGAGGGAAAGGCGCCCGGCGCCGCCCGGCCCCGGCAGCGCTCGCCTCAGGCAGCGCCGCTCGGCCGGGGGCGGCGGGGAGGCACCGCCGGGGCGCGGGAGCCGAGCCGAGCCGCCCCGCCTCCCCCCGGTACCGACCTGGAGGACGCCGGCCTGCCGAGCGGAAACAGGAAGGAGAAGGAGAAGGAGAAGGAGAAGGAGGAGGAGGCGGCTCCGCCCCTGCCGGCCGGGCCCGGAGGAAGCGGAGTCCGCCCGCCCCCAGGCGTCACTCCGGGGGCGGGGCAGCGCAGGCGTGGGCGGAGCGCCCCCGCCACGCCACGCCCCCGGGTGGTCTCCGCCCCGCCCGCCCCGCCCGGGGGGCGGTCGCCGTCGGCGTGGCGGCGGTCGCCGCGTCCCCGCCGGTGGCCCTCGGCGCTGCTGCGGCGCTGGGGCTTTCGGTAGGGGTCTCGGAGAGGGCCCGTACCCAGGAAGAAAAAGGGCTCCCGCGGGGTCCGCGCGGCGCCGGTGGCGCGCGGTGCCTCCGTCTTCTCTCCCGTGAGGGTGCTGCCTGCGGCAGGGCGCCCAGCGGGCGGCCCGGAGGCAGACCGCAGGCGGCTTTCGCCGGGAGCTGGGCCGGTGCCCGCACCTCTCGGCTGCGCCCCGTGGGAGGCCCTGACCCGCTCCGCGGGTCCCGGCGGGGTGGCAGTGGCTGTTGAAGCCCTTAATACTCTCACGCGGCAGATTCAGGGTTTGAGGTTTTGCCTCACGCGTGTCGTACCAAGCCTTCCCTTCTCCCTTTCTGCGCACGTGTGCGCGCGCTCGCTGACGTGGATAAAAACCTCGTCATGTTTCCAAAGCACGGTTGCGAATGGATTAGGGTATTAGCTTAGTACATGAGGAGATCTTGCAATCACTTCGATTGTATCGCTCAGTTCAGGAGTTCCCTTCTCTGTAGCCTAACAGCAAGTGCCGGCCGTAAGGCCACTCTGCTTTTGTATGTCTTTTCTTTCTGTGAATGTTTATATTATTCAAAGGGCAGCAAACAGGCAAGTAAGAAATACATTTTGTCAATGAAAGAGTCATTAACAAGACATCTGACTAATCTAAAATGCTTTAGACTGAGCATGTTGAATGCAATTTTGTGCTGTAGTGCAGATTTTCATTATTTGTGCATTCTTAATCAAAACCTGTCTGTAGTGTTCAGGCTCTTGTAATATCTCTTGAAAATAGAGTAGAAAATAATAGAATAGAATAGAATAGAATAGAATAGAATAGAATAGAACAGAATATTTCAGTTGGAAGGGGGCTACAATGGTCATCTAGTCCAACTGCCTGACCAATTCAGGGCTGGCCAAAAGCTAAAGTATGTTGTTAAGGGCATTGGCCAAATGCCTCTTTAAACCTGACAGGCTTGGGGCATCGACCGCCTCTCTAGGAAGACTATTCCAGTGTTTGACCACCCTCTCGGTAAAGAAATGCTTCCTCATGTCCAGCCTGAACCTCCCCTGGCGCAGCTTTGAACCATTCCCATGCGTCCTGTGACTGGGTAGCAGGGAGAAGAGCTCAGCACCTCCCTCTCCACTTGCCCTCCTTGGGAAGCTGCAGGGAGCAGCTCAGCCTTCTTCTCTCCAAACCAGACAAGCCCAAAGTCCTCAGCTGCTCCTCACAGGAGATGCCTTCCAGCCCTTTCCCCAGCTTTGTTGCCCTCCTCTGGATGAATTCAAGGACTTAACATCCTTCCTAAATTGTGGAGCCCAGAACTGCAGACAGCACTCAGGGTGAGGCGGCACCAGCGCTGACTACAGGGGGATAATCGCCTCTTTTGACCGGCTGGTTACGCTGTGTTAGTTGCACTCAGGCTGCGGTTTGCCCTCTTGGCTGCCGGGTCACGCTGATGGCTCCTACGGAGCTTAGCATCAAACCAGCACCCCCAGATTCCTTTCTACTACTTTCCCAGCGTAACTGGGCAACAGCTTCAGAAGATATTAGGGGGAGAAGGACACCAGAAAATGTAATTATGTAAGATCTGCTTTCTTAGAAAAACGAATTTAAAATCCCTACTTTTTTTTTTCTTCCCAGCCAAAATGAATCAAGCACTTTCCTCTTTAAATCAATAAGGCAGAGAAGACATAGAAAAACAGACAGATGAGACTATTACTGTTACGTGAAAGACTGGAACTGGAAATTAATTTTGCAGCAGGTCTAAAGGTGGTGATATTAAGCAGCCTGTATATAGCTGTTGACTAAGTGCTTATTTTGGCGTACATACCTGAATTTGACATCCAGGCATCAGAAATATAGCTGTGTCCGGTCTAGCCTGATAGGCAATTCTACCAGAAATACGCTATACTTACATAATAGCCCATCTACTTTTAACTTAGCTACACAGTATTCAAAAACTTCTTATGATACCAGTAAAGATAACACCTCATAACTAATATCTAAGCTCCAAGAAATTTAGGTTGTTATATTTTGCTGAGATTTACAAATTACAGACCAAACAGGGACTCATAACACTAGGCATGGGCTGATTCTGAAAATTTTAGGCATCTCCACAGAAATCTCATCCCACACGAACAGTGGAGAAAGGCAGTGGAGAAAGAATGGTGCCTCTGAGCAGTGATTCAGACCCGCCACGATGCGAGTCACTCTCTGAAGCTGCCCGTTTCCTCTCTCAGACCATAGAGGGCACTAAGGATTGAGGATAGTGTTCCCAACTTAAACACCTCGGTTAAATGACAAGTTGAAGTGCAAGGAACCCAAACCAAACACCATATCCTTCGGTGAATCAACTCCATGTCTTTATGTATATGTAGGTGGTAATATTCATCCACCTCAAAATATTTTGAGGTTGTTGAATAAAAGAAGCGGTGCCAGTATGACTATTAGTTGAACTTTCAGGATTCAGATTTTGCTCGATCTTGTAGAAGTTTCAGTTTAAACAAGCAATTTATGTCTATTATAAAGCCGTACGCAAGCAATGGTTCTGAACACAACCTTTTCAAATTCAGGGAGTATGAGTGCAGTTCTAATACTTCTTCTATTTGTGGTCTTACCCTATTTTTATTAAAAAAACTTAATAGAAGTTGGTATTTCTAGTGGGTAACTAGACATGTCCCCAAAACTGTGTACAAGCAGGTTCATTTGTGTATTCTTCAGCCAAGAAGCAAAAATTGAGGAGAGTGATTGACATTTAAGTCTTAAATGACATTCTTTTTATAACTTAACTATCATATACTCTAAGGTAAGAAACAGCCTGCTCTGTATGTACTATGTATATTCTGAGAACTAGAGAACCAGAACCATACTTCTGCCTAGCCATCACATTTCATAGAAGAGCTAAGCATAGTTACTGTTTTTACAGTTTCTTTCCAAGAGCAGTAGGAAGTAATGATGCTTCACCAGATCACACTATCCCTAACTGGAATTGAACAAATGTCCCAGGATAGTGCCTGCAAGAACCTCTTAACCTGAATCATTGTGCTCTGCATATGGTGTAAGAATGAGGTCCTGATACTTGCAGTAATAGTAACTGTACTGTATAGTGTTTTGGTGCTCTGAATTGTTCATTGCATAGCCAGGGAATCTCTCTCACAGCTGCTCTAGTGTCCTTGCTAAATTCTAGTTCAAGTAACACATTGTCCTAAACAAAAATTCCTTTTTCACAGCTCCAGTGATTTTGATTTCCTTTTTACAGGGTACTGTGATCCAGCGTAAAAGCGAAGTTTGAGACTCTCATTATAGGATATACTTTAATGACTCAGGACTGCTGTCATAACAAAGGACTGTAATTCTAATTCCTTACTCATTTGAGGGCAACTAGACCTATATGCTATGGTACTCTTTTCCTGTGTGCTATATGGCTGCCATTTTGCATCTGAACATGGCAGTATCTTTTTTTTTTTGCTTATGTGTGTTTAGAAACACTTTATAAAGCATTGTGAGCTCTCTGCTGATGAAAGACACTGTATAAATGTTCACTACCGATAATAAGTGCCCATTCCAGTATTAACTTACAAGAGTAGTATATGTATGAGTCACTGAGATCTGAAAGACAGGCAGCATTGTTGGCTGCTTCCTGCTCTGTCTTATATGGAAAGAAACTGTTGTCAGTGGAAGTGGGAGTCTGTACCTTATCTGAATTCTTAGTCCTATGGAATGTAATGCTATAGCAGTCTGTAGCATTATGTGTACATCCCTCCTGCCTTCTGCTCAGCAGTGAAGTAGTCTTTAGCAAAAAAGAAAATTCTAATATGTTCCCTTACCTAGTTTTCATGCTAGAGTTAAAACACCTGAAGTTAAAAGCTTTTCAGTTCCTTCTTAGCAAATGATCAAAGAATGATCAAACATAAAGGAACATTGCCACAACTAGAATATCTAGACATCAGCCAGTCTTGACATGGATTTTTTGGTCTGAAACACCTCAGCTTCAGGATCACATGTTTAAATGATACTGCATGTTCAGAAGACAATCAGAAAAGATACATGATTCACTGCTATGAACCTTGTACTTATTTCCTTCTTCCTCAAATTACAGAAATAATGTTCTCAGAAATGCCCTCACAACTGTGATACCTCACTGACATAAATTTACCTTTATCACAACAGCAGTGGTCAGTTTTGCAAAATATATAAATGTATGTTCTTGAAATCAAATTGTTAATGACATGCTTATCAGTCTGGGTAACTGTCAGCTTGCCTATCCTTGCCAATGCCAGGTCTGCTCCTAAGTTTCAAACATATGGCGTATACACTTAGAACAGGCATCACTTTGCAAAAACAACCAACTGAAATTGTGTAACTTAGATTGTCACTGAATACAGTAGTATACATCTGGTTTGTTTAGAAGCAGCTTGGTAGCTTAGCTTGCAAACCTCAGGCAACTGAAAATCGCAGTCAGGATGTTTCATTGCTGCAGGAAAATCAGGTGCTTTTTCCTTAACTGTTTCTCCATTCTGAGGCACACAAGAGCAGTAGATTCAAACACTCACCTGACTTTTC
Organism: Buteo buteo; assembly: GCF_964188355.1. NCBI lineage: Eukaryota > Metazoa > Chordata > Aves > Accipitriformes > Accipitridae > Buteo > Buteo buteo. The sequence continues at coordinate 22,284,209 of NC_134204.1, forward strand.
TTTCTCTCAGTAGCAGAAAGCTTTTATAGAAGAGATTAGATATGTTTTTAAAGGTCGAAATATTCCTTCCTGTATGCATGCTTTTTAAGAGCTCTACCCACAGAATTAGCATAGGAATTTATTCTGTAGCCTCCAAAGGTTCACAGTCATACTTGGCAGGAAAGAGCAAGGGCAGGCCACTTGATGAGGGAAGGTGAGCCAGGGGCCAAGGCACACAGGTTGGTGGCCTCACTGACAAGGGTGCAGCAGTCCCACAGTACCTGACTGCAAAGAGCAGAGCAGGCCTGGTGATGGTAGCAAGGTTCAGCCAATGGTTCAGATCACCAGGCAAGCCTGTAGTGATGAGACAGGTTGAAGATCAAGCCAGAAAGTCAAGTGAGCAGGTCAGGATCAGAGTCAAGAGTCAGGAAGGTAGAAGACCAAGCACAGGCATTCCTGCAACAAAATGCAGGCAGAGACTGAAAGCAAGAGCCTGAGCTTAAAAGCAGCTCTGGAATGAAGGTGGACAGGACCCCACTTCCCACAGCTGTTTTTCACACCGCTCTTTCTACACAGCCTTCTGACTCAAGGTCACAGAGCTGCTGAGCTTGAGCCATAGGCAGCTAAATCATAGAATCATAGAATATCTCAGGTTGGAAGGGACCCATAAGGATCATTGAGTCCAAATCCCTGCTCCTCATAGGACTACCTAAAACTAAACCATATGACCAAGAATGTCATCCAGATGCTCTTTGAACTCTGACAGGCTTGATGCCGTGACCTCTTCCCTGAGGAGCCTGTCCCAGTGACTGACCACCCTTACGGTAAAGAATCTTTTCCTAATGCCCAATCTGAACTGCCCCTGACACAGCTTCACTCCATCTCCTCGTGTCCTGTCGCTGGTCACCAGAGAGGTCGAGATCAGCACCTCCCCCTCCGCTGCCCCCCGTGAGGAAGCTGTAGGCTGCAAGGGGGTCACCCCTCAGCCTTCTCCTCGCCAAGATAAACAAGACAAATGACCTCAGCTGTTCCTCCTGAGTCTTGCTCTCAAGGTTTTTCATCATCTTGGTCACCCTCCTCTCTAACACCCTCACCCCTCTCACAGTTTGATGTCCTTCTTATAATGAGGTGCCCAAAACTGAACACAGTACTCAAGGTGGGGCTGCAGTCCCTGGAGAACAGACACACTTGGGGCCTAACAAAGCTTGATACACCAACTGTGTGTTTATTTAGTCTGAGTTGACTTGCTTTAATGTCTAGAAAAAAATTAAGATCCACACCTGTAATTTTGGGCATGGTAAGGTGAACTGTTCTGCCTACCGTTGATACAAGTTAAGAAGCTGACCCCCAGTGTTACTTGCCAAAACTTTTATGTGAGCGGCCAGCATCCAGCTGGACCTGTGTTTGTAGTTGTTCTCTAACAGTTCTGTCGAAGTTATCTGGTTTAAAAACATCTACTAAAAACACATTTAAGATAAACTGTGTTTAAGGTGTGTATAAGATAAACTTAAGTCATTTAACAGAACTGGGTTAGGGAGCAATACGCATTAATGCAGGTCGGCCTTTAGGGGACGCAACCTCTTAATTCAAATTGACTGTGGCTAAATCAGGATGTCTAAAATGTCCTTACATACTTCCTGCTCTAAAAACCCTAGTTTTGGATATTAAGACAGGAAAGTATCTTCTGAGTGGCTTAGTCTAGTTACAAGTGATTGCGGGAAACTGTCTTCTAATCCTGTTCATAAACTGATCAAATTCAACCTCTAAACTGTTTTTTTCCTGTTGGAGGGTTTGTGCAGAATTTCTTCATTCTGAACGTTTGTAATGTTTAAATTTCTGATCTAAGTGTATTTGTGGCCAGTTTATAAACCTTTTTTTATTCTTCATGCCAGCATCATCCTCTAGTTTCATAGAATCACAGAATGGTTGAGGTTGAAAGAGACCGCAAGATCATCTAGTCCAACTTGAGCAAGGGTCACCTAAAGAAAGATGCTCAAGACCATGTCCAGCAGGGTTTTGAGTATCTCCAAGAGTGGAGGCTCCACAACCTCTCTCTGCAACCTGTTGCAGTGTTTGGCTACCCTCACCGTAAGAAAGTGATTTCTTACACTGAAATGGAATTTCCTGGTTCATGCTCATTGCCTCTGGTCCTTTCTTTGGGCACCAATGGGAAGAGTCTGGCTCCATCTCCTTTGTACCCTCTTTCTCCCCCCCACCCCCCCCAATCAGGCATTTGTACAGATTGATAAGATCCCTCTGAGCCTTCTCCTCTCTAGGCTGAACAGTCCTGGCTCTTTCACCCTTTCTTCATATGACAAATGCTCCAAGCCCTTAATCATCTTTGTTGACACCTGCTGGACTTGCTCTGGTCTCTTTGTCTCTCTCATAGTAGGGAGCCTAGAGCTCGACGCAACACTCCAGATATCCAGCTTTGTCATCAACATGTTACTTTTTATGTCAGAATTATTAATAAAGAATAAACAAAACAGATTCTCAAGATTATTAAAGTCTACTAGGAAACATTTCATTTTATTTTTCAACAATAACTGTTGTCAACTACCAGTTCTTTACCTGCATTAAAGCCTATTTTGTAAGCAATTTCTTTTGCTTAAAGCATTTATTTTGTTTAAAAAAAGATACTTTTTAATCAAAAACTGTGTTGGGTAATATGTACCTTCCCTAAATTTGTGGTTCATATCTTCCTCTTTCATTAAAAAATGCCATAAATAATTAAAAGCTAAATAATTTATTAAAAAGAAGAAACTTGGAAACTTTCAAAGAAGATTTTACTAGGTGTCCCAGAATCAAAAAGTAGACGACACAGTGTAAAAACTCATTTAGAGAGAAAAGCAGCTATTTCAGAAATAAAAGGTATCAAGAAACACAAACCTGAACATCGATTCGTATTCTAAAGCAGAAGGTAGGAGTTGGAGAAAGATGGTGGGAGAAGTAAGTACAGGAGGATGAGCTTGTAGCCAGCAGATTTAAGGATAACTAGGAATTTTTATTATGTTCTCTTCTAATAAAAGAATTGGTCCAGGAATAGTTGAAATGTTCGGTAAATATTTATGAACTACATCTGGAGAAGAGTCTTGTTTATGGCCTAATATATGTGTGCACTTACTTATAAAAGGATAGGTCAGGTTTACATATCTCAAAAGGACCCTATTCCAGGGAGTCATTCTGTGAAGAAGCTGGTTCAAAGAAATCTCATAGCCAGAGTCAAACAGGAGGTGGAATAGGTGATCACAAGGGATTTCTTATATTACATATTTAGTGAATATTCTGTTGAATTGAAACCAGTGCTTCTAGTGACAATGATACCAGTTGATGGTGACACCTGAAGAAAATTTTTGCCTCCTATACTTAGTTTTTATTTCCAATTAGGAAATGTAATTTTATCATTATTGCTTTTGAAACAGTCTTAGTCAATAGCATTTTACATTGCATAACAATCCTCCAAATTAAGGAACAGGATGTTTTTGTTATTCTGTTTCTTTTTATTTCCCACCAATACTATCTGTCATCTAGCTTGGATGATGAGGTAGGTGTTCATGCTCTCTGTCACATCTCCTCAAGTTGTTTGGTCTGTTATTTCACACATTATACAATGTTTGCTGCAGAAATCCAATGGCTTTGGTGTCCTTTTTGAATGGAAGTGTTTCATAATGTGGTTGAAGACGATGATGATTCAGCTTAACCTTTATATCATGTGGATACTGAATTACCTACTCTCACATTTCAAGACTCCTTCAGTCTGGTATGACACAATGTTCTTGATTCTGAGACTTGCAAGTAAACTGTGATTAACAAAGAAACACCTGCATAACTAGGACTATTTCTTCCATGCCAAGTTTTGCTTCATTTCTCTCCTTGAATTTTATAGTTTTTCCTCCAGTTTGCTTCTGAAAAGGGAAGCCTTTTCCTCTCTGATCCCATCAGGTATACATTACAGAAGGCAATGTGTTTTCTCCAAGGAAAGCTTTCACTTCATCAAGAACACCAAGGAAGTATTCCAAAAAACAGAGGGCACACTTTTTCCTGCTCTGATTCAAAAACATTTTTCACATTAGTCATAGTCCTTTTCAAGGCAGGGAGAGGTGGGCCCCCCTCATTTTCATTCTTAAAACACTGAACCAAACAAATATGTTTATAGTCAGCCCTGAAGTTTAACTACTCTGTGCTCATTGTGTTTATTTAATTGCTCAAGCATTTCCACTGGAAATTTTGCTCTCTCCATTTTGGAATGGAGAACAGAAAGACATGTGAGTTCTGGTGGTTCCCACAAACTTCCCCAATAATTGCATTGCCCACTCCAGCAGTGGAAAGAACAGCCCTCAGACTCCTTTATTAGATGAAGGATATTCATGACTCCTGAACCAGTTCTGTCTTACTGATTCTGTTATTGAACTTCCCATTGATTTGACTGGAAGGAGAATCAAATTCACAGAAATGACAGTGGTAAGAATGATGCAAATTTTATACCACAAAACCATTGCTTACATCAGTCTAGGAGAGGCAGGTACTGAATTATTTGGCTTTTTGGAAGCTGCTGCTTGATTTTGAACCGCTGGAGAATCTGCAGAAAAAAAAGTTGAAGGCAGAGGAGAGAGCTTTAGAGATGATTGCCTATGCTGAATTTGCATGTTGGGCAAGGGCCTTACAAAATTCCTTTGCCTCAGGGAGCTAATAAATTAAAACAGATGCACATAACCAAGACAGGTAAAACATGTAGGAGGACTTCTTCCTTGCACTACACTTTCCTCAAAAAGCACAGAATGTTTGTGTCCCAATCCCTTGTACCAGGGATTCAAATTAGATCCCTTAATGCTAGCACTGGCTGACTGGGGAGGAGATGTTCTCAGATACTCTTTGCTCTCTTTAACATCCTGGTAGTGCCAGAGAAGTATAAACCAGCTTTAGTGTAACTGAGGATTGGGCTGCCACAATGATAGGTTTCTTGCTTCTTTCATAGGAAATGCCTATATTAATTTACAAACACTCCCATAAATCACAGCTGGAAAAAAATGTGTAAGTTAAATATCTTCACTTTGCTGCCATGTGGTAGAAGCGGGGACCTTACTGGCTATTTGCCCTTTGGACAGAAATCAGTAATGTGATGTTTGGATACCCTCCAAGTATAACTTCGGCATTTACACTGTATACATCCCTTGTGAGAAGTGCTGATAAGCCACACCCAAACAATTCTGTTTTCTCAGGAATCTTCAGTCCTGATTCCAGTCAGTTCCCTGGAAACGACTTTTAACAAGACCATGACTTTCTATCAACTTTAGGCTGTGCAAAAGTTCCCCACAAAGAATCTGCATTGTAAATAAACCCTGCGTGACCCACTGCGCTACATGTTTGTCTCTCATGCTGTGTTTAGCATTTTTTACCCAAAGTTGACAATGCATTAAAAATGTATTGAACACAATATAGTAAATGCAAATATAATAATGTAGGCATTTCATGAAATGGTATCAGTTTGATGCTCACTTAAAAATAATCTTTTATAATCTGACTTTCAGTTCTTTGAAATGTTGGCCAGTTCACTAATGTGGTCAGTGAATATAGAAAAGAACATGAGATTCTGACATAGAGCTTCAGGATTAGAGTGCTTCACTTTGTTCACAACCTCTGAAATGTTTTCTTGTATGCAGGTTGCACTTTGATCTTGATTGCAATTCTCATTTATTTGGTGTTCAATACAGAAACTCCTTTGACCGTACCTTAGCCAGGAGTTGTCCCATGGCCCCACTTCTCTGCTAACTGGCGAAGTCTATAGCGAGAATGCTATATAGTGGTGAGTGCTGAGGTGTTGTTAAAGCTCTAATTTTAATAATGCAGAAGGTAGGAAATTGCAAACTTACTTTCAGAGATGTTTCTTCTGTCATTTTTCACTTTTACACCCTGATAGGGTCTTGAATTGCATAATCCCAAAACATCAAATACCAAGATGTAATATGATGCAGTCAAAACTGAACTGCAGTGTTGTCTGTAATGAGCCATGTAGATATATAAATATATGCATATAAATACATGTACATATATAATTGTACACATACATATATATATATAAACACACACAGAATAGTGTTCTATCATACTGTATTTGGGGATAGGTATTGTAAAATGATGCAATATAAAGGAACACTTAACAGTAACGTCTATTACTCCTATCTTTAAAGGCACTTGGGATTATGCTTTGTGAACAACACAGAGATTCAATTTAATGTCTGTGCAGAGAGTGGTAGAATAAGAGGGAACTTCGTTCTATGAACGCAATTCTCAGTTACACAAAAGCTTCTTTAAGATGGGCCTAATCGTATCTACATTTATGACTGCTTTAGTGTCCTTGAATTTTGTCTGAGTGATAGGAAAGGGCCATAATGTGGATATGTCTATCTTTGTAGTTGGTATTACTGCACTTATGTTAAAGATTTTTATTGTTTTGATTTTGGTTTGGAGCAAGTTTTGCATATTCATTACTTGTTTGGTTAACAATTATAGTATAAATACAATGTATTAAATAACCTCACAGGCTGCTGAAACTAGATGTAGCTCTGACCAGTTTTCAGACCACTTCAGTATTATTTTAGCATTATTGTATGAATCTTTCTCAGTTATGATTTGTGGTGTTTAAGAATGTTATTCTTATTGACCAAAATTCCTTCAACCATTGCATTTTACTTTTTCTCATAAAAAAATAAAAGACAACATAGTGGAATGCTTTCTTTTTACAGTCTACATCTCTTTTTATTTATTGACTTGATTTCTGCAGCACCAATTTGATTTCATAGTGTATAAGGATACGTTAGTGTCTCTTTAAATCACTTGTGAACCTTTTAATAGCACCCTCTGTGTTTACAGAAGCTGCCAGAAACCAGTCAGAGCAGCAGCATGCCCCTAGCTATATCTTGCATGTTTGTGTATTATTTAGTAAGTGCGGTTATTTGGGACTCAATTATACTGCAAGGTTTTTTCATACTGTTTTTGTTGTGGAACAAGCAAAAGATGTATAATGACCCACAGCTCTAAGCACATCTCAGCATTTAGCATGCTGACAGCCCACAAGGTATCAGTACATACTTCAGTTCATCAGAATTTCCAGCTGTGAGTGCTCCTATTTAGGTATTCTCCCACAAAAAATAAAGACACTCTAGAGGCCAATGTTATGAAACCCCACGTACATTGTTCTTCATATTTCCAGCCCTTCCGTCTCTCAAGCCTCATCCTCTTTGAATGCCTGCAAGATAAGAGGGACTACGTAGCATGCCTGGAATGTTTCTAAATCCAGGAACTAGTAGACCAAAAGACCAAAGAGGGAATCAGATTCCAGAGCCTAGGGCCTCGCATGGGGAGTACTCTGTTATTCTTGAACTCCCGAATAGTTTGAAAGTGTCAGATTTGGGGGTCTGCTTTTGGTCCACAGCTATGTAACACATATGTAGTGATAACGTACAAGAAATGTGAAGAAGAAAAAAAGGAATATGTAGTTCCTTTGTCTAAGTGTTGCTCAGTAGCTGTAATTCTGAAGGCTAGAAGATTTTTCTCTTCAAACATAAGTATATCTTCACAGAGAATGTATATTTAATATGACGATGTTTTCTGCTTATTAAATACATGTAATTAAACTCAGTGTTCAGCTATTTAAAGAGGAGAATTCTAAACTAAATAGAACAGGAGCCAGTGTAAAAATGTGAAGTGTTCATTTCAGGGAGACTGGCATTTTCTATTATTTGTCTGAGATTTACTCTTTCTAGAACATATAATGCAGTGGTTAAGAGCCAAGTGTTTGCCCTGTACTTTGGCCCAATACTGCAGATGTGTGCAGAGACTGTGGAAGATACAGGCTTCTTTGTGGACTTGACTGTAGTATCACATTTCTTACACCTGTTCTCTCTTTCCTAAGAGATATAGTTAGAACCTAGAATTTCAATTTTTTCATTAAAGTTTTACAAAACAAGTAATTACATGGGTTCAGGGCAAATACACTTTGCATAAAGCAGGAATTGAGAGGAGTATGGTTTGAGACAGTTTTTATATAGGTCAAATTTAAGAAAGTATACTGAATTTTATTTTTCATGTTTTTATTAGCTGTGCATTATTCTTTATGAAAGACCATGTACCACTACTACCAGTGAGTCAAAGTATTTTTATTTGTAAAATCCTTACTGCAAGCTAAAAGATTTCCTTTCCTAGATTAGATTGCCACCAGATTTAACAACAAAACAGCTGCATACTTGGAACTCGTCCGTTTGTGACTGTTAGTGTAAAATAAAGTGGGATAAGCATTACAGAATAAGTCTGTTTGTGGACACTCATATTGTGTAAAGAGGTTTTCCTGTTTACATTATCTACTTCCAAAGTAAATTAAAGGCAATAAAGCTCAATTTTGCCTTGGATGCTAAGAAATTTGGAGCTGCCATGGCTACTCAGTCCTTTGACAAATGGTTGTCAAATGAACTGCTGATTTTTATGCCAGGTTAGGCCTCTAGCCCATTCAGCTGCTATGTAGGTAAATGCCAGCCCAGGTGAAGGGGCAGGGCCCATGTGCTAACATTGCCCCATGCACACACCACTGCTTCTCTTTCCTTGAGTCAGAGAAGTTCCTCCAACACACACACCTTTGCACTTGCCAGGGCATGAAGAAAGAGCAGTGGGGGGAAAGAATCGCCAGTGTTGGTAGCATCTGGCTGTTAAATTTCTTTGGCTGTAATGACAAACTACATCATCAGAAACCCAGTCATGGAATTCATCTGCTATACAACAGAATCACATCAGGTCTTCTGTATCCAGGTCCTTCTGGGGATGAGATAGGATGTGATTTTCTTAGATACCAAGAATAATACAGAGCAATTGTACTGCAAAGCAAGATTTTCAGATGGTGGCCCATGGACCACCTCTAGACTTTAGGGCATATCAACAAGATCTGATTCCAACAGTTTCCAATCCTTAGGATAGACCTAGGCTGTAATGTCACCCACCAAGCCTTTCATATAACTCAGAGTAAAAATCTTCTAGAAGCTCCCATTTGAATTGGTTCTGCTAGGCATCACAGTATCTGCCATCTGCATTTTCAGCTCTTCCAGGCAAATGGATAGTGCTGTCAGCAATATTGTGGAGGTCAGAGAAGTCTGCTCAAGCAGGAGTCCACAACATCTTTTGCTTCTTCTGCATCGCATATAGGCTGAGGAAGAATCACTTGCATTTTGGTGCTATGCCAGGAAGCAGCTGTGCCCTGAGAGATCAACTCCATTCACTCATTTACACTATGCACAGTGTTAAACTTTTTGTCTTCATAGACTTCTCTCTCAGGTTGCTGGCACTGTATCCCTCCAGCTAAGGATGGGCCCCCTTCCCTCCCTTCTGCCCCTAATGCTCCCCCATCCCATCGCATCCCCATCCCCATCTTGAGTCAGATCCCTTTCCTGGATGGTTTTACACATGCCTCTTCCTCTGCTTCATGCACTGGATTTTTTTCTTCCCTGCTTCTAATTCAGCTGTGTCTCTAACAGGTATTGGTGGAAGGATTCATGTTGCCTACCTGCTAGAACTGAGCCCTAACCTCATTACAGCTGCTAGAAAGAACTGCGAATTTAACAGCAAAATTTATCTGACCCAACTCAGACATTCAGTTTGGGATAAGATGAGCTGTGACCCTGGAAACGCCTAGGCATTTCTGCAGTGATGTTGAAGGGACTTCATGTGAGTAGATCATCCATAACCATCTACTTACAGTTCAGTTAATCCCAAATGTATGTGCTGCTCCTCTCCTCCTTCTTTTCATGCTGTAACATAACAGCCCTCCCACCCAAAATTACTTGACTCCCCCTCATCAGTCCAGAACCACATGTGAGTTCTTCAGGAACATACTTTTCAAACTGGACACCTTAAAAATCTAGTATAGCAGCCCTCACACTAAAGAGAAGACATTTCAGAAGACATTTCTCCCCCAGTGGAAAATGAATTTGCACTGTATAGTTTTCATGACTAGACTAGGCTTGCTTTTCACACTACATAAATCTTTAGTAAAAAAGATTCTCTCCCTGCCTTCAGAAATAAACACAATTTTATGTTTCTATGTTTTGTGTTTCAGTATAGATTTTTATGTTTTCTTTGCCTGCCACTTTCCAGAATGACACTGTGCTTATTGGATTGTATCATGAACTCCTTGGTATTGCCTGAACAGCTTTGAAAGCAATTTATAAACCAGAAAGTAACATCCAGGAGAGCCTTTACAGATACACAAGAGGATCTTTTCATTACATCTGGAAATTAAAAGCTTTTGTATTGAGATCATATGGCAGAAACTAGGGAAGCAATTTTTAACATGCCTACTTGGTTAACCTGTTTGTCTGTAGAAAAAAATATGAATAAGAAAAGAAAAATTTATGATATAAAAATATATCTTTGTTATCTTCTAATAAAACCAGTTTTATTAATGGCAACATTGTGCATATAAACATCTATATGAATTTGAGTATTGCACATCACATAAAGGAGAATAATCTGGTCTCAAATCAGTGCTGTCCCACATAACAATAAAATTATGTAGAGAATGCTGCAGCATCCTGGCAACAGAATCTCCTTGGAGTCATATGATGAGGAGGTGGGATTTTGTGCTTACATGCATACCTATGAAACAAAGCACACAGAAAGACATTTACCAGCTAAAGGAACGTCAGGGTGCCTATCAGATTGCTTTTCTTCTTCTTCTCCTAGCAGTACTACTCCTTCCTGGGTCCCACTCCCATTATTCAGACCCCTCCCAGGCCTCCCTGCACCGTGCAGGGTTGTGACCTACGGAATAGCACTGCAAAAGTGCTGAATGACCCATAGCTGCAAACGGGGATGCTCAGGAAGATCTTGCTTTGGCTTGCTCTCACTCTTCCCATATTTATTTCACAGAGGTGTGCATGCATCATTTGTGAAATTCTTTTGTGTTAGCTGTAAGCACTGTAGAATTCAAAAGAGACAGATTAATAGATAAGCTGGCAATGTTTTTGAGAATCTCTCTGAGACTCTCATCTCTTGTACCTTCTCACTCAGTCTCTTGTCCAAAACCAAGGAAACACTTAAGTCCAGAGCCTGTGCATTGAAGCTGCTATGCCCCACGTGGCAGTATTTCCGTACACAATGTAATGCTTATAAAGTGTTTTGGTGGTGCTTAAATCTTCGTCTTTGTGGAAGTCAACAGCTTGCCTCAGAATGTCCTCCAGGCAGCCCAGGGAGATGTTACTATAAGTAGTTCTTGTTCCTGGTGTATATAGTTCTTATATAACAAAATCACGTATTTCCTTTAGGCTTTGGAAATAACTGTTTTCATTTTCACTTTGTTTGGCACTTGCATGGATACATATCTAAAATGCTGTGGACATCCCCAGGGGATGGATACACTTGGATTGCATGGGACAACTCTCACCTTTGGTAGTAAACCGTGATCAATTTTTGTTCTGTTGTGTCATGTATTTACCTATTCATATGAAAAAAAAGAAACTGACTTTTTTTTTCTGTTGTCCTACACTGGACTAAAATTAGCTCTTTGCTGTATCCATTAAACTTGATTGTAGTCCTCTTACCTAACATGGAAGTAAAAAGTTAAGAGGTAAGCATATAAGAATATGACAAAACTCATATCTTTCTTTATGCATGCAAAGATTTTTCTATTTTAGCTATTTTTGGTCATGCAAAATGTTTACTTTAAAAAACCTAATCCCTATTTTCTGTGGAGCACAAGTGAATATTTGTAAAGAGAACTCCAGTTCCAGCCTGAACTCAGTTAGTGGAAGGACTTCTGTTAATTTCAGTGGCTACTGGATAAACTGGTGCTGTGGACCTCCATTTTGGGACCTGGTCTGGTTTAAGTTCGGATATATTAATGGATATAGATGTCTTCTTTTGTTCACAAGTGTAACACTTCTTCAGCATTTTAAAGAAAACAAAACAATGCAGATGGACATTATCTCCTGCATTAAATGAAGTTCTGTTAATATTTACTTTGAACGGCTGTTTGCTTAGTGCAGCTAATGTGGAGCATAGTCTACTTTGTCCACAGAATGACATTTCCAAGTGCAGAGTAAATGGCTAAGGAATTATGAAATTAGTTAGTTGTTTGAAATTTAGCCAAAGGGTTGATGCCAGTTTCTACAGACTGTGTGTATATTCCAGGTATTAAGTAGTTTCTATTTCATTGCTGAAGTGTAACAAGCCAGTTGCAAACAGAAGTGTCGCAAGATTTTTTCCCCTATTTTTGAGAGAAGTATTGCATTATGCCTTTTTTCTATAGTTTTTTTTTAAAGTCATTCAACAGGAAGCACTAAAAAACTGCCTCACTGAGATTGTTTATACTGTTTATACAGTACTTTCCATGCACAGAAATATAACTGTGAATCCAGCAGTAAGCACACAAAGAAAACAACCTGTTAGGGTTTTTTCTTTTTTCTCCATGTTTATTTTATAACATACTGCACTTCTATTTATAGGCTAATGTTTCACAGCACAAGCTGCCCTGTTTTTGTGCAGCTTCCTCACCTATAGAAAGCTGGTTGTCTTGTGCCCACATTCCTACTACTTTATTCATTTAATTTCTCAGCTTTCTTTTGGATGAGGAATAATTCTAGATATGTGTGACTTACACAGGCCACTTGCAGGTGATGAAGGTCATTCTTACTGAATGCACTGTAGTCAGTACATAAATAATTGCTGTGATTTCAGCTGGATGGTCCTAATGATGCCCTAATGTGGCTGCACATCACACTATCAATCTTCAGAGTAGTGTTTAGATATTAATCTTTAATAATAGCTGTGTATTATCAGTTATATAAAGCATGAATTTGGGGATATTGGTATATTTTTGGGAGTAGGGACCATATTTTGTCCATATTATCAGGTTATAGGAAGGTTATGGGAGTATAACCACATAGCACTGGCTTTTAATTACTGGTCATAGTTTGTGTTTCAGTCAATAAATATGCTTATAAAATAGTTAAGAAGCAAAATTAATATAACTGAATTGCTTGTTGCTGTTATCACTGAGTTGCATAATGAGACTACTTGCTCATGCGGAAGGTAAAAGCTAAGTTCATGTGGCTTTTTTATAATTAGTTGCTGACAAATGTAGCTTGGTGCTTCTTGTGCCTTTCTGCAGGTAGCCTTTCAGTCTAAAATGTATGGCAAAAGAAATCCACCATACCCTTCAGCACCTGTTAGCTCTAAATATGATTTCATGTTTAACGTCTACCCTCCTTTTCTCACAGCCATGCTAACTGACGTATCTATCTCTGTGGGAGATGTCATGCTGAAATACTGAGTGGTCTATAACTGCAACAACCGAGTTAACTCAGGAGCAGGGAATAACCTTTTATGGGTGAGCCTGAAAATCCTGAGCCTCAGTGTGCTGTGACCACATACAGACAATGGGTGAAATCTTGGCTTCACTACATGCAAGTGGCAAAGATCCCACTGCCTTCTTCAGTACAGCCAGAATTTCACTAATTGAGTACCTGAAGTAGTAATGCCTCTCAAAGGCTGACTATTGTGGAGTGTCATTGGCAGACCAGCAGCTATCCTGCTGCAAGCCTTTTCCTCACAGCTGATGAATTGGAAGCAGCACCTCCTGTCAGGCTCAGATAAGAGGCACTGATTGAGGAGTGCTGTTTCAGGGTGCAAGAAGCAGCAGCACAGCTGGAGTGAAACTAAAAGTGATAGGCCTAGTTTCAACATACAGGCCTGATTAAAAGTACTACACAGTGGGCGTATTTCAATTAAATTTGGATTGAAACAAATTGCTGTTCAACAGCATTAATAAGGAGAGAGGTGAGAATGGCTCGATCTTAAATGTCTTTTCCAACCTAAATGATTTTATGATTCTATGATTAGAAAGGAATACAGTGGGCAGGGCTGTGGAAGAAACATGAGGATAAGAGCATTTTAGTTAAGATTTGTGTTTATTTGGAGTTGCTCTTTGTCTTTGTACTTGTCGTTCTTATACCTGTTAGTGCAGTCTTACAATAACCTCTCCCCATCTCTATTTTACAAATGGTGCGACTGAAACAAATGAATGGTGAGGATAAGACATATGGGTTCAAAATTAGCCTTTAAATGTGGCTGCCTCAGAGGAAATCCTTTCTCCTTCTTACTGCCTCTGTGCTCCCCTGCAACCCTCCGGTGCTTCTGAGACCACAAAGGAGGATGACTCATGGAGCTAATCCAGAAGATATGCAAGCCCCCACAAGTGAGTATTTCTGCCAGTTTAGCCCCTGGCTCTGTGAGGTCAGACCTATCCCAAGAAAAGCAAAAGCAGCTCGTGGGAGAATTGGGTGGGAGCAGGGCAGCTCTTTTACCAGCAGTTAGTTGGCTGATCAGTTTTGCCATAACATGAAACCTCACTCTTATTCAGAACTTGGCTTCAGATAGTTATGACTTCATCCAGAGAATGTCCCATCTGACTGCAGAGAGAGCTGCAGGTGTCCAGTGCTTTTGAAAAGACAGGCTCCATGTCTAAGGCAAAGCATCTGGAATTAGAAGCCGCTTGTGAATATTTGAATCTTTGTGATTCACTCAGTTAAGAAACAAGCCAGTGGCACAGTCTGAAATAGATCTGCTGCCTCCTGCCTCTCAGCCATGCTCCATGTGCAGTAATGCTCATGCTAGACCCTGCCATCTCCCACATAACTTGTGACTCATTCTGTCCCTAAAATTATTTGCACCTGGTGTTTTATTAACAGTGTAATGGTTAAAAATATGGCCTTCAGAAGTGTTTAATTAAACCACAATAATTTTCTTATCATAAATCTCCAAGCTTTTATCCTTTGTATGTTCCCAAGTACTTTTATTCTTCCACGACATTTTGCCCTTGACTCTAACTCAGATGCACACACATGGGGAGGATGTAACTTCTGTCTCCCTTACCTCAGGTTCCTACTTGGTATGCCTAGTGTAGTCTTCTTTATTGCCATTAAATCCATCTTTAAAATTCCTTCCTTCCATGAAACTCTCCTCTTGTGCTCTTCAGCAAAGACACACCACTGTTATTTTCATTTCTGTACTGCTCTGTGTTCCTAAGTGAGGGCATAATACCTTTAGAGCTGGCACATTGTCTGTGTGCTTTACTAGAACAACAAAGGCACCTGCAGCCCTCATTAATATTACTACTGCCGTTGCTCCCCTGGAATCCTTAAACTCTTATTCCTTTTTACAATGTAATCGATTCCCTGTGTATGGGTTTTGTATATCTCCTGGCATGAAATTAGGCAGAGCTGAGTTTGTGAATGTGACATGCATATCCTAGAAACTAAGACGTAAGTAAGCTGACTAGCTAGCCAGCTAGAAATTCCACTGACAGAGTAGCCATTTAGAATTGCTTTGGTGATAAAGGCATAATATTTACAAAGAAGCATGCCTGCATAGTCAAAATATTGTGAGTATTGTGGGCCTTAAAATGAACACTGAGCTTATGTTTGTTTCACTCCTTCCCCTCCAAACATGTTTGGAGATTGTAGTTGGAGAAGAAGCACAAGGTTGATTCTGACTTTTTCCCCAGGAGAAGGCCTGAGAGCCACTAAGCACTGCAGAATCATACCCTTTGCTTGCTATTCTGCTGTCCAGTAAATCTCACTTCTTTGCTTACATTGGCTTCATATTCTGTATGCTGGGCATTTGGATTGTCTTCTGTGAAAGGAGATTAGTGGACTTGAACTCACAGTAGCCAGGAAGGATCTGAACTTGTATTTCCCACTTCAGATAAGTGCTCTAGGCATTAGGTTGGATAGGTAAGTTACCTGTGCCACTGGGAACATGGTCTGAAAAGGATAACAAATACAGTTGCATTTTGTGAAGGATCTCATTCCGTCAGCTTGTTAGGTGTGCTTGGAGACCATTTACTGAGCATGGCTTATATGTCACTCTCTTAAGTTTCTAGGTCCTGTGGTGATTGTGTAGTACTTGCCTGGGGAGCAGTCACAAATCAGATAGTGCTTATGGGACTCTAAAGCCCAAAGGCTGTGAGCCTAATTTATGAAATCGCCACTGTGTGGATGAAGGGTGGCATCACAGATAGGGCCTTAAAACACCTCCAGCATGCCTAGGTCTGATCCTGATTGCTCAAATCCATTGCTAGATCTGACTAAGGCTGCAAGAGATAGCAGGCAGAAGAGATGGGAGCAGAATCCAGAGTATTCCCTGGACCAAACTCTTCTGCTCAAAGCCCTGCTTCAGCAAAACTCATGTATGTAGGTCTCAGTGCTTAAGTTCTCTCAGTGACTTTAACAGCCTGTTTGGCTAGAATAGGGGTTTGCTGCACTATGTTAGTCTCAAATTAGATTCTTTGTTCTAAGACATTTACCATTACTGATTTTGGTTCCCAAGGACATTACAGAAAAATAAAAACATCAGTAGATCCAGGCTTCAAAGAGAAGAGTGGAAAGAAATTTTTAGAAGGAAGTATTTGCCCTTCCTGCAAATTCTCAGTTATAAAGTATGACATCATATGATTTCATTAAAAATAACTGATTCATTATCACCTGGAGTACATGAATAACCAGTCTCAGGTGGAAAGTTTTTGGAGTGACATTTCACATACTGGAGTGCCATACTTTTACTAATATGCTAATAGGCCTTTGTTAAGTGATCTAAAAATAGCTTTGGGGATAAGGATTTTGTTTAAATGAGGTTTCAGAGACAATGTATGTGTATTTGTGATTAAATTAGACATTATAGAACTTTTTTTTTAAAGTGAAATTAAGTTTGGTGCCCTTGTCTCTTCTGTAACTGAGGCCAGTGAATTCAGATCCTTTCTGTCAACCATAAGTGACGGGGTTTTCATTCTGTTCATCATTCTGTGGACCAAAACTAGTGTATTCACCACTCTGGGGGCCTTCACTCCTACCACCAAGAAACAGTTCCTTTCTGTGAAAGTGTCTGATCTAAATCCTGCAGAAGCATCTGCAAATGCAGGTGAAATCAGCTTTGCTGACAACAGCTGAACTGGCAGCCCATCTTTATTCTAAGAGTTCTAGTTCCCTCCCAGTTTTACTGTGGTTTTGTGTTTTGTGTTATTTTTAATTTTGTGGAAAATACACAATGGACTCTAATGATGAGCAAAGAATGGCAAATGTTGCTTTGGATTCCTAGACAATTATTCCAGTCCTGGTAATGGCAAACATCAGAACTACCAAGGAATGCCGGAACAGGAGAGCCATCACATGTTCTTTCCCTTGTATTTCTTGGGTGTCCATTTCACTAGGACAAAGGCATTCTTTATTTTATAGGTTTAAAATGAATGAATATAACATGTATTGCATGATTTTACTGGTCTAGGGGCAATGACTAACATGTGATAAGCTCCCCTGAGAGCAAAAACATTAAGTTGTTAACAAGTTGCAAAGTGTGTGCATGTAGAGTTTACAGTAAGATATTGGATGTCTGCCATAAAGTGTTTAGGAGTGGCTGAGAAAATCCTTTCAATTGAAGTCACTGTAGCTTTGCCACTAACTGCAGTAGATTGGGTTTTCATGCATTGGGGAGGGCTACTGGAAAGAATTTTGGGCAAAGTTCAATATTAGCAACCTGTTTTTTTCTCATTCAGGAACTTAGATGAAAGGCAACTTAGTAATGTCTTCATGATAAGTGTTTGCAAATCTTGTGACAAGAACCAGGGGGTGGGGGGGTGAGGGGGGTGCATTTTAACTTGATGAAAAATCTTGATTAAAAAAAGTAGCAAGGTGAGAAAAATTTATTGCTCATGAACTGCTCTCTGGGGGACAAGACTGGCCACCACCCTGCATTCCAGTCCAGTTACTTGCTTTGGAGAATGTAGCTCCTCTGACTTTTCCTCCCGCCACGGAAAGTATCTAACAAAAAAAAAAAAAAAAAACCAAACCAGCCTTCAATAAAAAGCTTCTTAGATACTACATGTTTTCAGTAGCCAACCAGATGTGTCCAACCAGTACGCTATGGAGTGCATGGGACACAGATGCCAAGCAGCAGAACTGACTATTTGGCTTTGACTTCCTTAATTTTTAGCCATCACAATTTTTCTTTATTCTCATTTTAGTCTTAGTGATTTTATATTTTTAAATGCTTTTGGGCATTTAAATCCATTTGGGTCAGAATTTTCTCTATAATAGCAGTTTCTGTATCAATAGAAAAAAAGAAATATCTACAGCAGGAGCTGACAAATGCTCTCTTTTACGTAGCAGCCACTGCCTATGAAATGAAAGAGCGCTTGCCTAGTCCAGTTCCTAATACATTTGTATCTCTGTATCAGAAGCCACTGTCACTTGTTCACCAGCTGTACAGAATGGCTCCTGAGAATGATTGGATGTTGAGACAGGCCAGTCTTCTCATCTTTACATACAGCCCCTTCAGTAGCACATGCTAGACCACTGTGCTCTGAAAATGCTTTTGAAATTAAGAAATAAAGTGCATTCTGAAAGCTGCAGCAGTAGTGTTTGCATTCAGGTTAGCTAGGCCCAGAAAAATATGCCCAAATGATCCTGTCATATGGATCTGTTCTGGTGAAAGGATGGAAATCTTATTTGTGGTAGCACATCTGTTCTCATGGCATGCACGACTCAAAGCTAAATTGTCAAGACTTTCTCCTCTGAATCAGAAAACCTAAGGAAGTGCTGGTAGAACAGTGCAGCTCTAAAGAAAACAGTATTTCTGTCATTTCAATGAATCGTTAGAATTCACTTTGCTGATCAGATAGTTTTGCAGGTGGCAGTTAGAGATCACACAGTACTTTTTCTATAGGGGCAGATCCTTGACACTTTACATGGCTTCTTCTGTCCCAGTGAACAGAGGGGCTCAGGGAGAATCTTACCCATGTGTCCAAATACCTGATGGGAGGGAATGAAGAAGAGGGAGCCGGACTGTTCTCAGTGGTGCCCACTGACAGGGCAAGAGGCAGTGGGCACAAATTGAAACACATGTAATTCCATCTGAACACAAGAAAAAGCTTTTCACTGTCACACACTGAAACAGATTGAAAGACTGGAGTTTCCATCTGTGAAGATACTCAAAATCTGACTGGACTTGGTCCTGGGCAACCTGCTGTAGGAGACCCTGCTTGGGCAGGGGTTAGTAGATCTCAGGAGGTGCCTTCCTGCCTTTAACAATTCTAACAGTGGCAAAGACTCAGGGTAGACTCTTTTCAAGTGCATGATTTCAAAAACGCCAAAAGAAATAGCAGAGTATATTTCATTTC
The DNA here is from genome assembly GCF_964188355.1 of Buteo buteo. Taxonomy (NCBI): domain Eukaryota; kingdom Metazoa; phylum Chordata; class Aves; order Accipitriformes; family Accipitridae; genus Buteo; species Buteo buteo. The sequence goes on from NC_134204.1 coordinate 22,303,398, forward strand.
ACCAGCACTGACAAATACTGGCTGCTGTAAAATTCAGGATGTTTTCTTTATCCACAACTGAGTTCCATGTTATGAATTCTGTATGTTGCTGCCAATATTACTCTGGATTCATGGTAACACGGCTTGAAGGGTTTTTTGTTTGGTTGGATTTTAGTAAGCAAGATCTTAAATTATTTCTCCTGTTAACAAAACTAGGAAAATACATTACTCTTTATCCTTTAAGTTGGGTGGATGACCTTTACTATGCCACCAAAACACTGCCACTAAAAACAGTTTGTAAGAAATAGGAAAAATTTCTAGACAGGAATCACATCCTGAAATTAAAATGAAGAATATTCTTCCTTGAAGAGGGAAATTCCATACAAGAGCAAAATTACATTGAAAAAGCTACACTCTGAAGACACAATGTCAAGGCAAGTAACATGATTGTTTGATGTTTACAGAGAGCACAGCAGGAAAGAGGAATCTGCTTCCACATTGCAAATGGCTGTTAGTGAAGAAAAAATTGACTAGTGTTTAATACTTAAGAGAGACAGATACATAATACTGAAGTTTTCATGTAAGCAGAAGTATGAAACATCCAGTATAAGCTGACAACATGTAATTCAGAGAGAGACTTAAGGACAAAATCATAGTCCTACCACTTCAGCTTGTATTTTTTCCTTCATTTCCCTATACCCCTAGTGTTTTTAGATATCCATGGAGGCTAGATAGAAATGTTGCTATCATTTTAAGTCTCATGCTAGCATTTACTCTACTTAATCATCTATCTAATAGACAAAAATTATTTTAGGGGACATTCCAGTGTATTATTTAAATGAAAAATCCCACATCTGCATAGCCAGTCTGACAATTTAGAAAATGACTACTCTGATAAATGCATGGCAGTGTTTACAAAAACGTGTTTTATTTTTCTCTCACAAACTTTTAATCAGTATATTAGATTGTAATGGTGCAAAGCCTAATCAGACTTTAATGGCAAGAATTTGGAGCAAGCATGCTTTGGCATAGATTTCTTATGCACATAATCTAAAATTCTCAGTAGTTAATCCTTCACAGTACCTGTGAACATTACTGTTTTGCTTACAGAACTTATTTTATATTTAGTTTTTTCTTCCTCCTCTCTCTCTCTTGGGCTTTTCTCTTGGACATACAGTATTTTCCAGAGAAACAATGTTGTTATTGCCCTAGAGATGAATCTATGGTTTGTAAATCAGTTTTAGTGATATTTAAAATGTTCACAGTGTTTGTTGATAAATCAAAGTTTCTGATAATTCTTTTGATGGCACGTGGTCAAAATACGCTTATTGTTACCAATAACAGACTAATTCTTCCCTGTTGTATTAATATACATTTCTGGTATCTATATTGCATACCTATCAAGTTTAGATGAACTTAGAAAATATAGTTATTGTGTCTGTGCAGCTTTGATATTAAGGAGATGCTGGTCAATAGATTGGGGAATGTTTCCAAGACTGTTTTGCTGCACGAGATGACCTTTTATTTCTAGTTTACTTTTTAATCCATGGGTGGTTTGTAAAAAAAAAAAAAAAATTCCATGCTAATGTGGCTCTATTCAGCACACTTGCTCTGCTGTTACAGAGCCAGCCAATCAGTAAATGGACCACAGGCTGATAAGTAATTATTAATCCCCAAATTATGTTGGAATCATACATGTCTAAGATACCAAAACAAATAAAACAGGATCTCTTTATATCATTCCCCTTAAAAAGGGGTGTTGCAATACTTGCCAAAACAAAGCTGGCAAACAAATACAAGTTAATTTCAATTTTTCTGGCATTCCAGTCAACAAGGAATTAAAAATAAATACTCCAATAATAAGACTCATGCTGTAATAATAATAAAAAGAAGAAAGGACCTGGCTAACAAGCGCCAAATGCAACTTTAGCATTGATGTCAAAGATGATCCCCTTGCCATCTTTGCTTTTTTAAATCCAAGTTTATTTAGCTAATTGGGCAACATATGGCCCAGATTTTGGCTCCATTCCAGCCTTGTCCAGTTACAACAGCAGTGGCCGGTGTAGCAGCAATTCAGAAATACTCCCAGGACAGAGCTACTGTAGGCTGAGTCTTACACATTTTCTGCTTCAGGGAGTAGTAGGAGCAGCAGTGGAGAAGGCAGGGCAGTCTCAGGAGCCTGGGCCATGAATAACCCGCAGACAGCTGTGCAAGGTGATCATGCAGAGGTTGGTCCCTGGTGTAAGCTACAAAGCTGTGCGGAGCATCCTAGCAGGGTTGTCCGTATGTCTGTCACAGCTCATGCTGTGTAACAACGTGTGTATTGGTCTTCCCTCAGCATGAGCTGAACTGCTGTTGTACCTCCTCAGTGTAATACCTAATTTGTCAGGTATTACAGTTCTCTCCTGGGATGCAATGGAAAGATTCTCACTGACTTTGGTGAGCTTTGGGACAGTCTATGATTAGCTGATGATCATCTTCAAAAGATCACCGTGGACATATGTATCTAATTTTCTATTTTAGAACTGTGATCTTCCAGCTGTGCTGCAATTACAAAGACCTACCAATTAAAAAAATAAACCCATTTCTTTTATACAATAAACCACAGCTGACGCAAACTATCAAATAGGGGGGTTTTAATCACCGTATAAATAGAAGTTCTTAGAACACTTAACACATGCCAAACTTCATCAAAGTCATTGGGCATTTGGGACAGAAGGAATGCTGTCTTGTGACATGCTCTGTCTGATGTGCTTCAGATGCAAAACCCCACACTGGACACTGTTGCAATAACATGCCTGTAAGGAAAATCGAAAGGGCACTCGCTCGCGTTTTGGGATTACTTTTGTAAATTGGCCCTGAAAGATGTTTCAGAAAATATAGCTGGAAGACTCAGCTGCATGACTAAAGCCTACGTAGTTTGAACACTTAAGGGCATCCTATAAGACTAGTCACAGTTATACTATTAACACATGCTCCAACCGCGTGTACACATGCTGCATTGTTTAAATGTTAAGGCTGTGAGAACTTTTGATCTTTGCTGTACTTGTGAGTATGTTCAGGGCAATGGCACAGAACAATATGAGCTATTAAAAATTCTGCTGTACAATTCCTATACTGGTGTGAGTGTGATTCACCATGAAATAAGACAGAAATCACACACAGGCTCACAGCTCAGTGCTGTAAGACAGAAAAAAAGAATCTTTTGGCTACTCGGATCCTATAAGTTTTTTTCGTTAAGTCTGAGGGGTTTTTTTTAAGCATCTAAGTATTAGGCCTGATCGGGCTGCTTACACCTCTTTGGAGTTACATCCTGTTCATCCTGTATATGAGGGTTTCCACAAATTCCACCAATTTCAGCAGCATTAAATTTACCTAAAACTGCAGTAAGGAAGATCAGAATCGAAACATAGAATGGAATAGAATAGAATAGAATAGAATAGAATAGAATAGAATAGAATAGAGTAGAGTATTTTCAGTTGGAAGGGACCTACAATGGTCATCTAGTCCAACTGCCTGACCAATTCAGGGCTGGCCAAAAGCTAAAGCATGTAATTAAGGGCATCGTCCAAATGCCTCTTTAAACCTGACAGGCTTGGGGCATCGACCACCTCTCTAGGAAGACTCTTCCAGTGTTCAACCACCCTTTTGGTAAAGAAATGCTTCCTCATGTCCAGCCTGAACCTCCCCTGGCGCAGCTTTGAACCATTCCCATGCGTTCTGCGACTGGGTAGCAGGGAGAAGAGCTCAGCACCTCCCTCTCCACTTGCCCTCCTTGGGAAGCTGCAGGGAGCAGCTCAGCCTTCTTCTCTCCAAACCAGACAAGCCCAAAGTCCTCAGCTGCTCCTCACAGGAGATGCCTTCCAGCCCTTTCCCCAGCTTTGTTGCCCTCCTCTGGATGAATTCAAGGACTTAACATCCTTCCTAAATTGTGGAGCCCAGAACTGCAGACAGCACTCAGGGTGAGGCGGCACCAGCGCTGACTACAGGGGGATAATCGCCTCTTTTGACTGGCTGGTTACGCTGTGTTAGTTGCACTCAGGCTGCGGTTTGCCCTCTTGGCTGCCGGGTCACGCTGATGGCTCCTACGGAGCTTAGCATCAAACCAGCACCCCCAGATCCCCTTCTGCAGGGCTGCTCTCCAGCCACTCCTCACCCAGTTCATACTGGTGCCTGGTGGTACTCCGTCCCAGGTGCAGAATCTGGCATTTTGACTTGTTAAATATCATCCCATTAATCATTGACCAGTGCTCTAATCTAACTAGATCCCTCTGCAATGCATCTCGTCCCTCAAGACAGTCAACAGCACGTCCCAGTTTGGTATCATCAACAAACTTGCTAATTGTGCATTCAACTCCTTCATCCAGATCATTAATAAAAATATTGAATGAGCCTGGCCCTAGAATTGAGCCCTGAGGAACACCACTGGTGACCAGTCACCAGCCAGATGTAGCTCCATTTACCACAACCCTTTGAGCCCTGCCCTTCAGCTAGTTCTTTGCCCAGCATACCGTGTACCTGCTCATCTCACAGTTGGATGGCTTTTCCGGAAGGATGCTGTGAGGGACAATATCAAAAGCCTTTTTAAAATCCAGAAAAACTATATCCACCACATTTCCCTTCATCCAGTAGGTGGGTGACCTTATCATAGAAGGATATCAAATTATTTAAACAGGACTTTCCCTTTGTGAATCCATGTTGACTGTGCCTGATGATTGCATTATTCTTTAAGTGCCTTTCAACAGCACGTGGTATAATCTTCTCCATATTTTTTCCAGGTACTAAGGTTAGACTAACAGGTCTGTAGCTCCCTGGGTCTTCCCTCATGCCTTCTTGTACATTGGAGTAACATTGGCTAGCTTGCGGTCAGTGGGGACCTCCCCAGACTCCCAAGACCTTTGGTAGATGACTGAGAGGGGTCCTGCCATAACATCCACTAGCTCCTTCAGTGCTCCAGGATGAACCCGACCAGGCCACATGGACTTGTGAACATTCAGCTGATACAGGTGGTCCCTTACAATTTCAGTGTCCACAAATGGAAAATCCCACACTTGTGGTTCACTGACTCAGGGGACCAAGGCAAAAAAATGCATTGGATGCCTCTGCTTTTTCTTCGTCCCGATAAGTCAGATGACCATCTTCAACAAGTATCTCTCCAATGTTTTGTTTAGACCTCCTCTTGCTATTAACATACTTAAAAAAGCCTTTCTTGTTGTCTGATGCAACACTGTCCAGTTTCAACTCTAGCTAAGTTTTGGGCTTGCATGTCTTCTCCCTGCATATACAAACCACAGTTCTCTAACCTTCCTGTGAAGCCTGACCCTGCTTCCAGAGACCATACAATTTCTTTTTCTTCTTGAGCTCCACAAGATGTTCCCTGTTCAGCCAAGCTGGTCTTCCACCCTGCTTGCTTGACTTACAACACAATGGCATTGCCTGCTCTGGTGCTTCTAAAAGGTGATTCTTAAAGACTGACTAGCACTCATCAACTCCTAAATACCCAAAAGCAGATTTCCAGGGTCCTGTGCTAAATAGCTCCCTGAATATCTTAAAGTTTGCTCTCCTGTAGTCTGGGGTAGCAACTCTGCTGTCCTTTTTTCTTATTACACTGAAAATTTTAAACTTAACCATTTCATGATCACTGTGGCCAAGACAGCCACCTACCATCACATCTTCCATGAGTCCTTCTCTGATCACAAATATATATAATACCAGAATAATTGACATAGCTCCATGTTGAAATATGTAGGAACAAAGTGTTGTCCTGGTAGATCAACAAAAGGTCCTGAGTTAGTTGCAATAGTTTTAGTAGTTGTTTTGATCTCCAAGTGATCACAAAATCTCGTGCTATTGGGCTGTACAGATAGCTATGGCTAAAAATAATGGCAGCAAACAGAGATGGGAAAGGTGCATGTGCTGAAGGGAACAGCAAGAAAAATCCCTTTCTAAAAATATCTTCCTTCATTTTATGGAAGAAGAACCACACATACCTACAAAACGCAGACAAGGTTTAGAAAAATCACACCCAGCAGAGAGGATGGAGGTGAGCACAGAAGAACACAGTGGAAGTAGGAACACAGGCTGTGAAGCAGCTGTTGCTTTGCCACACCTTCTCTTTGATTTGGAGCGTTCTTATCAGCTGGATCTTCTCTGAAAGGTCACAGATCACCTCCTGTGCTCTCTGCTTTCTGCAGTAAGGCTCACATTCAGTGGTTCCCCAGACAGGCCATTTGTGTATTCTCACCAGTGGAACTTTTTCACCTGCATAGGTATAAATGAGAGCCCCAAAATGCACTTAGTTTGGTGACTGGGCCCTCTCAGGCACATAGTAAGTCATAGCATAGAAATTTGCTCCACATGGAGACTATGATTCTGCTTTTGGCTCTGTCATTGGGGTCTTGGGTAAGTCAGGACTAGTTATTTCAACTCTTTGTGCCTTCCTTTCCCAGTCTGTCGGAGCAGGGTGGGGGGAAACACAGAGGTGAGCTCCTATGATAAAAAATACTAGGTTAAGTGTGAAGCCTGAAATTATTGTTATTTGAGGTTTTATTATTAATATTACTCTTATTCAACAAAAGAATTGAATTCTTACACTACTGGTCATGGATTGATTGTGTGCACACACATTTTGTACAGATATTTGTTCATAAACATCTAAAAATTGCTTTTTGCAATAACCTTTAATTGTAAATTTGAGACTTTTTTTCATTAACACTTCTTATGAACTCTTATAGAAAGCAATTGCAAAATATCTCAAAGTGTCTTCAGTGAGTTTGTTTATAAGAACAGAGTATATGTGTACTTTTTCAATGTACACACCCAAGTGTGATTGCTACTTCTAATCACTATAATTTGGAAAGTTTATTTCCTGGTTCAGTGCAATGTGCTATTTTCTTTTCTTTTTTTTTTTCTTTTCCTTTAAATGAAACTTTTATTGACATTGCAATTTCCTATTAGTAAATAGTAGACAAAAACTAACTGCAGATAGGCTTCTAATGTATATAAACAGAGATGATGTGTAGCATATATGACATCAGAAACAATATCTAATCAGCTAACCTTTTTTTTTTTTTTTTTGTTAAAGAAAACAAGGCAATGCCTTTCTTTGTTTTACATTTATACAGCAAACTTGTCATTGGATATTTTTTCCTGTGTGCCTCCTTGGTGTGTGTATATGTATCTATATTGATATATATGGTAGGTTAAACAGGTATGTTACCTGTTTAGAAGTTATTTTTGCCTTAAAATAGCATGGATACTGAGGAATTCCCCCGGAACATTCCAAAAAGATATCTGATTTTTCAGCTTGGGAGAAATGGCTGCTAATTCTAAACTAACATTTTCATTTTTCTACAGCAGAAATGCACATTTTCCCCAACTATAAAATTTTCTCATAATAGAAATGAGCCAGTCCCCAAGGGTGTGGTTATCAAAAGATAATCTTACCCCAATCTGATTAGAGGCAGAAGGCTCATGCCTCAAAATGCTCCAGGGTGTGATTATCTTATGATAACCATACCCTGTATCATGTCTTATTGATTAACTAATAAAGCTTCAGCATTATTATTCAGAGGAGGAACTAAGATATCAGCAAGAGATCTGATTCTGGAATGGGAAAGATTCTTTGAAGCTCTCTCTCTTGTTCTGATTATAGCATCTCTGAAATTATGGGTCACCAGATGCCAGTATTTGTTTCTTATTGGTGATTATATCAACGGTATACTAAAACTGAACCATTCCCAGATAAATACTTATGTAAAGACACTTTTACACTAAACTGTTCACTTTGCATTTATGTTGCAGATTTAGGTTGCACAACAGAACAGAATTACGTTCTCTGGAGAGGACTTTGTAGTCCAGACACTACCTGTGCTCTTCATCCAGGGCAGCTCTAAGTTTTGTGTATGGTTATGGTATGGAGGGATCTCTGTTTCGCCAAGGGATCGCTCCCTCTGTCCCTGCACACTGTATACAAAAAGGGGTCATAAAGCCAGACCTTGGGCTCCTAAGTCTCCCAGTCCGAGTCATACAGAGCTACAGGCTTAGTACAGCTGTTTATCCCTTAAACCTCCTAAACAGTAGCACAAAGAGGCCTTAAACCAGTGCTGGAACTTCCAGTGCTGGAACTTTAACTGCAAAGCCATCTCCCCCTTCTCTGTCGTGTAGTTTGTTCTCTACAAAAAAACTTCTTAATGATGTGGGACTTGCTTGAACAGGCAATCCGAAGGCTAATGTAACAGCCAGCAGATTCTGATCTCCTCTGCATCAGTGAAAAGCTGGAATTATTTCACTGACTTCAGTGGAGCGAAACCAGGTTAATAGATACATCTAAGAAGAAAATATGGCTGGTGTATGCAAAAAGAACCTCACTAGGAATTCCTTGCAGTGCAACTTCTACATACTGATGGCAAAGGAGGCAATATACCCCCTCTGTTAAGATTTAGACATCTTTTTGGAAACAAAAGGCAATATTTACATCTGTATTGCAATCTCATCTTTAGATGAAAATTTAAAATAATGAAAGATTTGATCAAACCTCTCATGTAGGGATGTGCAGCTTATGCCTAACAAAGGGATCATTATACAGCAGTGCAATCCACACCACAGTAATCCACTATAATGAATTCTTTGGCAAATTTGCTGTGTCTCTTGTGTTGCCATCCACTCCGTTAATAGAGAATCTTAATTTCTGTAGCTAGCTGGAGCTAGATGGAGAGTTGTCATCCTGCCCTTTCATGCTGCATGGCAAAAATAGTTTGCTGTTCCTACTGCCAGCACAGCTCCCTTTTGGCTAGTCACAGAGGAAATGTGGGTATAGATCGGGATCTGGAAACCACTGGCATTTGCATTACCATGTTACCTACAATATCTTGAAGCAGGTTCACATGACTAGTAACCAAAAATCCTGTTTTCCTTCAGCATTCTCACAGGTGCTTCCACTGCTATGGCAGTACTGCCTTTCTTAACTGCGAATTGCTAAAATCTCTGGAAGAGACAAGGTGTTAAGACTATAACCTGTCTCTATTCAAAATTTCTTTCAGGTGAATGATGTTATCCTAGGGCATGCACCCTTAAGAAGTGTCTGCATGCATGCTCTGGAGTGTCTGTCTCACCACTGACAACAGGGAAAGAGTCAAGATGACTAGTTTGGATGGGATGCCTAGTTTTTATACAGCCAGGTCAGATGAGGGGATTTCTGCCTTTATTATAACCAAGTCTTAACTGGAACGTGAGTTATTAGTATACAGCCTTCACTGTTACACCTCCTTTCCTAATCTGTGTAGTAAATGCTTCTTTGCCAGGCTGCATGCTGTGGAGCTCTGTGCAGCAGAGCTGCCTGTCTTCTGCACTTAAGATTTAGTGCCAGATGCCATGCTTGCTCTCAAGTATCCTCTTTCTCTGTACAATGGTTCTCCTGAAGAGAAACGTACAGTTCCTGCTAAAGACACATCCTATTGAGGAAATCTCCCCCTTCAATGGTACCTGTTTCTGTTTCATTGTTAATTGCTATGAATAGAGTTCATTCTGAATCATAATACATATTCTTGTTGTCTTGAATAGGTTACAGTCCAGGTGACAGAAAGGGAAGAGGCAGGGCAGATTTAGAAGCCCAGAAAACAAAATGCACCCATTAAGTGGTCTTTTTTTAAATGTCAAGATATTTTATCACTCTCTTTCAACTCCCTATGGCAATTATAACTTTGTTTTTCTATGGTGTCCATGAAGTATTTCTGCAAAAGTGTTTCTGTTCTTGTCCATACTTTTGTAGTAGAAAATGTCATGTTCTCTAAGTACAAGCCTATGTACCATGAGCTTAATCTTGTTCCAAGAATTCTTTTTTTTTTTTTTTTTTAAGAGAGAAAACCCCCAAATGGTCATCCTGACCACCAAAAATAAAGTCAGTATCTTTCCATTCCCTGAAACATCCTTGAATGAAAATCACACCTTCAGGACAGGGCAAATGAGTGACTACTAAAGCAAAGGACTCCCATTCTCCTCATTGTACATCACACTTTCTACTCACCTTAAGTAAAAGCCCACTGGCTGAAGTACAAGTAGTAAGCAGTTCCTTTCAATAACATGGGCAAGGAACCAGACTTGCATTTGAAGAAGAGCTTTGTAATAGTCCCAAAGACCTTTTGAAATTTAAGAACTGATAATCTGTTTCCAACAGAATTACTTTACATGCAGAAAATTTTTAGTCAAATATGAAATCTCTATTCCTTCAAAATCTGAGGCATATAATTCTGAATGAAAAAAAAGTCTTGGGGCACTCCCTGTCAAATTCAGGCTTACATTATGGCTGGGCTGGTTTTTTCCACAGTGATCACAGATATACAAGCCAACAGCAGATACTGTGAGAATGTCCATTTGCCTTCCTTTCTCTGCATGTGACTTCTCTCCCCCTGCTCTCATTGCTGAATTGCCCACCGTGGGTCCCTGTGCAGTATCTGCCACAGCGAGGACCCCCAGGTGTGAGAGGCGAGGGGTTCAGAACCCCGCGCAGCCTGCAGCGCGCTTCTGGTAGCCACATAAGATTACCAATCTTCCATCCCCCTTTGTTGCCAGCACAGGTCATCAGCAATGAAAAATGCCATTTCAATGACACAAGGATAATACATCTGAACCATGGTGATGCCCTAGAACAAGACATTCTACATTGTTGCAAGCCTAAATGTGTGTGTATATGTATATGTCTGTACAATCCTCAGAAACTGGTAAAACCTCATGTTAAACTTCAAATTTCCCTGACTTCTTGACCCATTTTCCCCAAATCTTATCAATATTTTAAGCATCTTGGAGGAGCAGAGCATATAAACAGCCTTTAATTTTCTGCATAATCATTTTTTAGAATTATTTCATTAAATTTTTATATAAAATAGAGACATAAAAGATTTTGTATCTGGAAAATACTAATCCAAGAATTCATATATAGCGTGTTGCCCATTTAAATGTAAGAGCATGCAGTTAATCATGAGGGAGGATTTACTGTTTGTTTGCTAATTTGTTTAGGGTTTTTTGTTGGCATTATCCTAGGCAATGTATTGGGCTTGGTACATGGCTACAGTTAGAAGCACTGCTGCAATGAAAGGTTAAACATCAGTATCTTCACCGTTCCCAAATGGTGCCTTATGCCACAGGTAGTTTCACTGATTCAGTAGGAAAACTTGCACAGTAAAATACTCTTCAATACCAGAAAAGGAATGAGAGCCTGGTCCTGTGCCATTTGGGACACAGCTTTGTCCACTGGAAGCTGGAGAGTAGTTTTAAAAAATATATGTGTTATTTTTATCCCTGCAACAGGAAATGCAACTACCTAAATCAACATACAAAAAGGCAACCCATGGAGTTAAGCGTGATGCCTAAAAGTAGTAATCCAAGAGAAATGATACTTTAAATGCTGTACAGTGCTATTTTAAGCAGAGGTTTTTGGCAGATATTAATTTTTTGTAAAGACCACAAAAGTGTTGTTATTGTTGGATAAAAATAACAGCTGCAAGGGAGGCTGAAATTCCTTCTGAGATAACAAAGAACAAAGGAGAGACTTTACATCAGGATTTGTGTCAGCTTTAACAGCTAAATTGTGCTCTCAGCTCAGTGGGCAGGATTGCCACTGAAGGCATTGTGTGACCATGGTAGGCCATGCCCAAAGGGAGAATTTGGCCCAAATGTATGACCAAATCCAGGGCTGAGGGCCAGCAGCCAGTGAATGAATTGTCCTTTCATTGAAGCCCTCCAGAAAGTGAAGAGGCTCATCTCTAAGTCCGTGTACTCCGACAGAAAAGGGAGCAAGAGGGATTTAAGCCGTGTCAGTCCTTTACCCTGGCTGACAGTACAGCCCAGCAAGCTCCAGTGTCAGCACAAATGAGGAGGGAGTACATTGCAGCACAAGGCTGAGCACCTACACTTCTCCTAAAGTAGTAGAATATACCTGAATACCACTTTTTAGAGTGCAGATTGTTTTTGCTACTGCTCAGAAAATGAGTAATAGCCCTAATTAAGTCTTTTGTTTTCAGGTCTAGGACCAAACAAAACACAATACAGTCCCTAGTCCCCAAAGCCAGAAATGGGCCTTTGTGTATGATGTGTATCAGTCTGGAATGTTTATTCTGTGCAAATCAAAGAACAACAGGATAAAGCAGAGTTTGCTCATTCCTGAATAAGTTAGTACATGTGCCCTGAAGAGGTTCTCATCTTGTAGACTTTGGTCTATTGGTTCTTTGGTCTACGGCTTCAGAAAATTACATGCTTTTCTAAGTCTTTAACACCCCTTTTTAACAGATAGGGCTGGCTCTGCACATTTTGGCAGTGCAATGTGGAATGAAAAATGCAGATGTGAATGCTCTAAGAATTTATTTTTTTAATTACTGGAATATGTTTTTCATTTCACTGCTAGTTCCTTCTGCCTTTTGTCTTTGCAATGTGTAAGTCTCTTACAGACTGAGACTAAGATACAATACATCATATTCTGCCCTTCAGCAGTGGCCGATCAAGCACCACCTTTATGGGGTGATAGGCTGAGACAGAAGGTTGCAACACCCATCAGGCACAGTCAGTGCCAGCAGCCACTCATGGGTCACCAAAGTCCTCAATTTCAAATTTACTTGGGACCTAGACTAATGCATGGGCCTGTGCATTATGGTTCTCTTGAAAACATATTTTCTCATTTTGGAAACCAATAATATAACTTGCTTCCAGTTACTGTGGCTGTACAATGGGTTTGCTTGATTTAAAAGCTTTTCTCCTTTGCGGAATGAAGGACAGAACAGAATAACTTCACGTCGGATCCTTTCCTACTCTGTGAGTGACTTACAAGTTATATTTTAAGCACAACCTCATGTTTTTCTGGCTTTTGCCTTGAGCTGGGCAATATGGACCCCCGTGAGATATAAATCCAAGCATGTAAATAAATAAGTAAATAAATCTCAGATAAATGTTACTGCTGAGCAATACACACCTAAAGACAGGGTAAAGGGAATGAGGAGATGTACAAATGTTTGTCTGAATATGAAAGAGATGTTTGTGGCCTTTTTGTTTGCTTCTTACAAATATTTCCATGGTCTCTGATTACTGCAGAGATTGAATATTAAGCTAGACCTGAAGCAAACAAACCCTTGCACCGAGTCTGTAAAAAGCATATGAGCCCCTGTTGTGGTTTAAGCCCAGCCAGCAACTAGGCAACATGCAACTGCTTATTCACTTCCCTCCCCACCCAGTAGGATGGGGAGGACAATTGAAAAAAGAAGTAAAAATTGTGGGTTGAGATAAGAATGATTTAATAACTAAGGTAAAATAAAATTTAATACTACTACTACTACTAATTAATAATAATAATAATGAAAAGGAATATAATAAATAAATAGATAGATTAAAACCCCAAGAAAACACAAGTGATGCACAATGCAATTGCTCAACAATGCCCAAGCAGTGATCAGTGCCTCCTGGCCAACTCCCCCCAGTTTATATACTGGACAAGGCATCCTATGGTATGGAATATCCCTTTGGCTAGTTGGGGTCAGCTGTCCCGGCCATGCTCCCTCCCAGCTTCTTGCGCACCTGCTCAGTCGGCAGAGCACGGGAAACTGGAGAATCCTTAACGCAGGACAAGCACTACTTAACACCAACCGAAGCACCAGTGCGTTACCAACGTTATTCTCACACTGAGTCCAAAATGCAGCACTGTACCAGCTACTAGGAAGAACGTTATCCCAGCCAAAACCAGGACAGCCCCTCATGAACCCCCAGCACCTTGCTCCCACTCCTTCAGTCTGAGCCACCAATGCCACTAGGCCACGGAGGACAGGAGGTGAGCAGGTAGGGCTAATGAGGTAGGGTAATGAGCTACAGTTTCTCCCCACCATGCCACAAGTGTGGGGTAATGGGAAGCAGCCAGGCAAGTCCTAATGCCTTTCCTCTCCAAACCTAAACCTCCCCGTTTAGTGATGATCTCCTGTAAGGGAGTGCTCCAGGGTCCTTTGCACTCAGCAGTATGGCTTCTTTGAATTTGGTAGACCTTTGGCCCTTGTTCTTAATGTAGCACCTGCCCTATGGATCTTGTTGTAAAACTGGAGTCTTTCTTCTTTTCTTTAGAAAGGGGTGGACTGAGCACCCAGTATGCTGCAGATTGGAAACCAGCACGGCACAATCTGAGGCAGCTTAAGAAGAGATGTCCTATTGCTAGCTAAAACGTATGTCAACAGCCTCTCCATTTCTTTCTATGAGGTCTTTGGTCTGTAGCCAAAAAGAGACTTGGACATTATAATGCTGAAGGTCATAGTTCCTGAGTTGTAGGCACCCAATGGCATTTATAACATCCAAATCTGATCCATGGGCATGCTGGAAATTTGGCACCTTGGAGTGGGATTTGTGGAAGGCAGCTGAGCGGGGAGCTGCCAAAGCTGGGCAATAGCACTGCTAAGGAGAGAAGGATATGTTTTAAATTGTATCCTTTGCTGAGAATTGACAGTCTTACTCTGGGCAACAAAAGATACCATTTTTGAATCACTCTGATGAACCTTCTCCTTTCTCTGAAGGAGTAGAGGACTTCATGTTTGGCTTTGAAAAAGCCCATGTTTCTCTGGTGCTCTGGAGCCCACTGCAAGCCTCTAAAGAACGCCAGCTTGTCTCCATCAAGCTCTTTTCTTCCATGACATTTGCAGAGGCCTAAATCAGCCAGGCTGCAGATGTGCAATGTGTACTGCCTGACAAGCTGTCCATTACTGCCATTTTTCTTGTACTCCCCTCTGTGCCTGCTTATTCTCTCTTTTTTATATTAAGACTGTAAGGCATTTAGGGAAGGATATGTCATTTTGCTCTTTGTTTTCCTTTTTGATCTTTGCATGACATTAGTTCATTTTGGTCCTAGACCAGGAAAGAAATGCAGATCTTACTCTGCGTGTGTTCTTGAATCTATTCAGGGAATAGATGCAGTGTCACCTGGTATGTAACCAGGAGAGCAGAAATTAGGACTATTGGTGGTGAGCTTTTTACAAGCAGTTTGTTAGTAAGGAGTTACTTGCTGACTACCATCACAGATAAGTAATTTGGAAATCTGGAGTTGTGTATAAGTCCGAAGAGTCTATATGCTATACACTGTATATTTATATGTAGCCAGCCACCTTTACATCTGAGCAATTCTTTGTTGTCTGCTTAAACAGCAGGCAATGGAAGAGAGAAACCTTTGAGAGTCTTCCCCCGGGATGTCATGGGCTCTATGTTATCTGGGATAGACTTTGATTAAAAGGCTATCATGGCACCGGATGGGAATGGTGCATTAGTTGTCTTATGTGGTAACAAAACTGCTGCTGATCAACAGGCAGATCTATAATAGCTGGTTTGACCTGTTTTGCTACTAAATAAATATTTGGCTTCAGATAATAGTTAACATTAAAAAAGAAAAAATCAACAACATTAACTTTGTAGAAGAACAGCTGGGGGATGGTATCCAAAGGAAACTCTCATGCCCATATTTATTTTTATCTTTATTTATTGAACTCGTCTCACCTAATTTTTGCCATCTGGAGGTTAGACACCCAGTTGTCTAGACTCCCTCTCTGCTCTGTGAAGACAGTGCTAGATGGGATGAATCACCTGCCAGAGGTGCTGTCTTCAGATATCTGTCTCAAATGGCATGAATGTGTCTCTGGAAGTGTCTGTTTCTCTCTGTCTGTAGGTGGAGGCTTACGACTACCCCAGCAAAAAGCCTAACTTTTAAATACACGCAGCTGAGTAAGAGCAACCCTGGCCTTCCATGTGCGCACTCCTCACCGTTCCATCTGCTCTCTTTCACTGGAAATGGAAAAGCTTTTTAAGTCAGGAACTGTCTTCTGTGCTGAAGTGATGGGGTAGCACTGTACAACCCTTCACTTGCCAGCTCACTGTAATTGCCACGTCTGGGCAGGGAAGGGAAGTTCTGGGCTGATGAGACGCCTCATCTCCCATGAGAATCAGTGGGAAGTGCCAGGGCTCATGATCGTGCGAGGTGAACCAGGACCTCCTGGCATCACAGAGCTTGGGGTGGGATCAGCAGGGGTTCTGCAGTTACTTGCGGCTATTGTGCCAAGTATATATGCATGTGCCACAAGACCTGAATGAGCTAGAGGAACACATGTCAGAATTGCCTAGGGAGCAGGAAATAGATTTCCACGCGTAAATAGTGGGACAGACATGCAATAGACATGTTTTTCATAGCTAGGAGACACTGGCAGAACTGCAGCTACACCCCTTCTGGAGATCTCCTCCTTTACCCTGAGTAATTCCATCTGCAGCAGACTTCTAACTTGGGTCCCTTGTAGGAGGTGTGGAAAGAAATCAGACTGTGGCCACCTCTTGCTTCTGCCAATAAAGCAAGAGTCACTCAAGTCATTCATTCTTGTGCTCCATGCAATAATGATCAGTTGTGAGCAAGCTGAGATGATTGCCAAATTTCAATTTTCTTAGCAAAAAATTTAATAAACAGCATTGTGAAGCTCATGTAGAGCTAGCCAGCTAGCAGCTGCCAAACGCTGCTCAGGAAAGAAAGCAGATAAAACCCGAATATATTATCAATCCACCATAGGTAGCCCGTACCACAAACTTCTTTCTCTCCACTTGTCTGCCACTCAGATATTTAGACAGGCTGTCATTATCAGCCACCTGCTGCCCCAGCTTTGCCCCAATTTTTTTAAGCCCTACAGCACTGTCATTTGATGTGTCTGGTGAGAGAATTAAAGTAGATGAAGACTGAGGATACCACTCCCTTAGGTAATGATATATTCTGATTCCCTCCAGCTATCTTCCTGACAACCCAGTCCTCCTCATCCTGGCCTTACTCCCCTTTTCCACAGACCGAAGAATAATTAAAAGTCCTCTACATAAGGCATGGCTTCATTCAACACTCAGCTTAGACTCTGTTAAAAAATGCTTGTGACAGATGGAGTATATTCTGTGCCATAGCAATAAGTTGGTAGGCATGAAATAGCCAGCAGGAAAAGCAGACAAAAATACCTGGCATACAAAGGCCAGGAAGGAAAGCAGACAAAAACACTGAAGCGTTATGTACTTTTGAAACACAAGCTTAAATAAGGCCTCATCAATTTAAACAACAAATGCTAGACCTTGAAATTATTATGCAGGTACTATGCTGAATGCATTCAGTAGAGATAAAACCACTGAAATATATCTCTTGATCCATCAGGTATGCAAGAGACCTTAGGATGAGATGGGATGTAGAGTTATTTTGGAAATCCATCAGTACTGCAAGTCAGGAGACCTGCAACTTGGAGATCAGCATGAGTGGGCCAAATTTCCTTGTTCCAAACTGCATTGGAAAGCAAATGGGAGATCTTTCTTTAATCGAGTGAAACACAGTCACCTCAAGTTGCCTAAAAAGGGAACTTCGGGAAGAAAGTTTCTAGAATAAGCAGTTTAAATAACATTAGGCTGTCAAAATGTGCGTGCTGGGGTGATCCTGGAAATATTCATTCTCAGAACTTGTTCTTCCTATCAGCAGTAGCACTGCTTGTCTCTGGTGTAATTAGTCACGTGTTTAGATGCAGCACTTGGCACTAGGAAGCTTCCTTCCTATCTTAAAAATGCAGGCAAGGAAATCAAAAGCTGTGTCCAAAAAAACCCTACAAAACTAATTTTTAACCCAAAGGTATCCACACCCAGTCATTCTGACAAAATTATACTCTCAAAAAAGCAAAGGTCTCATGACTTGTGATGTTATCGCAGCCTTGGAAGGTGTGCACAGCCTTACTTGCAGAGTTACTGGTTTTTTTCTTAATTGTATTAAATAGTTGATGGATCACATGCTATTGTAACAAGAAAAACAGGTTTGATAAAACAAAACAAATATGCCAGTGAATAGAATGTATAGTCATAATTATTTTTTAAGAGATAAAATACACAAACATGAGATGAAGGGCCAGAATAAGACTGAATGTGCCATGGTTTCCTTAATTATGTGGACACAGTTTCATGTTCCTCAGAGGTAGTACAAAGAATACACACTAGCCACCAGATGATTGTTCTCTGAGCAGTTTTTCTTTGCTGCATATTGGGCAAGGCAACACACATGGCTCTAACCCAGGCTGCAAAGGGCGCCCTGCAATGTGCATTTATTCCATTCTACAAACTCCTCATGACTTTCAGTGCAACCTGAATTGTCCATTTTATGTCAGGAAAGGGAGACTGAGAATCTCAGATGTTGCTTTAAGAGTAATAACCAATAGAGCTGTCTTGCCTAGGCAATGAAGGGTACAAGCTGCAGACTACTAACAACTCTTGGTGAGCAAGTTTAAAAAAGGAAGGAGAATGGCAACACCCAGTAAAGGGGAAGAAATTCTTACCATGACCAGACTGAAAGAGTGAGCACAAATACACAGGAGCAGAAAGAGTTGTACTGCCCAGATGTACTGAAGATCCCCCCAGAGACATTTACTATTTTTTGTCCAGCTCTTAGCTGTCTTGTCTTTTCACCTACAGGTGAAATGGCTGACTGCATGGTAAGAAGTTTGTTTGTGAAGTCTGTAAATGCTCTACCTATCACGTAGTCCTCAGAGAGTTAAACTGGGAACTGGAACAGCTATGTCATTGACTGCAGAATCCCCAGAGAGAGCACCTGCACCTGAAGAAGGTCCATGAAGGCACATGAAGGCTTAGACACTCTGTTGGTGCAACTCCAGCTGACCTAGCTTGAAAGCAAGTAAGATCCAAAAGGCAGATCCAATGCATCTGTCCTATGACTTCTCACAGAGAGGAACTCAGCTGGGGCTAGAACAAGAGTTTCTGTGGGTAGGGGACTGTGGCTGAGGGTGTCAGATGGTCCCAAAGGCAAGCCAGTACAACTTTTGTCAGTTTTATTTTTGGTTTCATGACCTTCACAAATTAAGTTTTCAGGAGGTGTAATTTAGATATCAGAGGTCATACTTCAGCAATTATATACTTGGTTAAAGTTTATTTGCATGTAAAATCCTATTGCTGTTTCACCACATAATTTAATGAACTGTCAGGTACTGTTTTTTTCCTGTTGGGTTGGTGCTGGTAACCATAACTTTGGGCTTACATGGTGAAGGGACTGAAGGGATCCAGCAGGATGGTGGCTGGGTAAAGGTATTGTTATCACCATGTGTGAGGTATCCACTCCGCAAACAGGTTTATATCTCTAACTAGCCAGGTACAGATGATAAACGAGAATAGACTGTTCCTGGTCAAGAGGTCTTGCTTTAGTGGCTAATCAGAGAGTCTTTCTGCCAAACCCCTGAGGAGGAGAATGTATTTACCCTCTTACTTGGGAAGATAAGCAGAAAGTGGCTTCCAAGAATGGGATCTGCTCAGGATTGCTAACGAAGAAGGTCTGAGCTTGTGAATATGCTTCCTAAAGAGAGTTCTGCTGAGCTGGCTGGACCAGAAAACTGAATTTCTTTCATGTGTGGACATTGCTTTGATACTTCCTGGTCAATAGTTGACCTTCTTGCCTGAGACACAGAGGAGGTTTTATGGGGACAGCTCTGCTGAAGGTATAGGCTTTAACATGGAAGACTTGGGGTTTCCTTGCCTGCGTCTGTAACTAATAAAGGAAGAGGAGTCACTTTGCAACCTATGCACTTTACACTCTGTTGCCTATTATTCATGGAGCGATACAGGATAACAAATGACATGCTGAGCAGAGCCAGCCTAACCATTTGGAAGAACATTCACAGCAGGAAAAGCAGGGGGAGTGTGGGAGAGCATGGGATGAGAGAGCAGCCTCGCTCCTCAAAACTGCTTTTGTAAAAAACCCTGTTAGACATGGGTGGCCCTGATCCTTTTTTTTTTTTTTTTTTTTTTTAAGGGAAATAAGCTCCAGCAGAGCATACTGCCTACCAGTGATTGCTAACTATGCCAAGTGTTGGGATAAAAGAAACACACTTAAGAGGATATTATTAAAAAAGAAAAATTTAAAAAGATATCATGTTTGGTATTTTCATGTGAGCACATTGTTCTGAGGTTTGTCCTGCACAACAGGAATACCACACCTAATTAAGTCTGAATGCATTTTTAACACATTTCTAGTTTTCTAAGCAAGTCGAAGATTTAACATTGCACTCTGATGACAACCTGAGAATATGACTTTTTAGTAAGTTGTAGTAGTTTTTCTTAACTTTCCCTAGATGTATTTGAATGTATAGTCCAGGAAGTAAAAAAAATGTTGGGATTGAGAGACCAAATACTGAAAGTTAGAAAATTGTCCAACTTCAGGGTGCAATATTAATTTGTCAGCACGCATCTTGTATGTTTTACATGAGCAAGATAATAACGAACTGCCCTAGGCTTTCATTAGGACTGCATGTACCATATGGTGAGAATACCTTGGGTGTTCCTAGGCGTATAGTCTGCCATCTGAAACATTCTGCTTATCTTAGCGAGAGTGTCAGAGCACATTTGAAACCAAATGGTTTCTAGATCTGCCTGCTTGATGTTACATCTCTTTCTCCACTTCATTGCTCCCCACCCATCTCCCTGGCTGTGGCTTTCCTGCTGGAGTTTTTCTTATTGCTCCTTTCCTGGCCAGCTCTTCGGCCTCCCTCCCTTGCCTGCGTACCTGCTCTAGTCACTTTCCCAGTTTCTGTGACAACCTCACAGCTCCTGTGGGCTGCCCCATTCCCACCTTTAAATTTTGTTGCTGAATACAACAACAACAACAAAATAGTGAGAATTGAGAAATGAAATAAAATGCGATACTTGGGGGAGAGCTTTGATGCTGATCGTGCAAAGGATCTCAGTGTGAGTCCAACTCCATAAGCAGCCTTCTGCAGTGTGACTGGGAGTGTGCGCATCTGCTAATCCTGACTCTGCCTGCATCCAAGGCTGTGTTTATTTTCACTACAGAGTTATTATTCCTCCCCTTAGTCTCTTTTTTATCTATCCCTACACAGTGAAGTAGCAGGCACACTTTAAACCTCATAACAGAATAGTGTCAGGACAGTAACAGAGATTAATGTTGGCTGGAGTGAGAGTGAACCAGTGACAAGAGAGAACATTAAAAGTTCACTATTTGTGATATATATTATGTTTTTTTCAATATCTGAGAGGCATTTGGAGAGGTAGAACATTAGGTCTTTATTGATGCTGCTCTAGAGAGATGTAAAAGAGTGCACTTAAACAGGTAAAATGCTTCTGAAAATAATTTTGAAAACATCGTAAGGGCAAATATTGAATCATAATTCAAGGCTCTTTTCTGTGATACGAACATTGCTGCTATTATCGGTGACACAAAGTTAGTATTGGCCAACATGACTTACAGTGGTGTAAACCTTGGGGTTAAAATTAGCTGGAAGTCTTTTTAGAGATGCCATACCAACTGCAGTTATTTTCTGGGAGTGTTAGCCACCTTCAGCTGTAGCCCCAAAACTGTGGTTATCACTGCAAAACTCAGCAATGACCAAGTGGCAGTGGAAGAACTGAAGCATTCTGCATAGCTGTAGTGTCTCTTTCCAAAACCTCTCTTCCCAACTCTTCTGCTCCTTGCTCAATTACAGCGGTGAATTTGAAGACCATCTCTTTTTTAACTAGGACATCTTCCCATTCTGCTCAAGAAATTAGTAATCCTTGTGGTTTCTTTACCTCTGTTCTCACAATTATAAGCGCTGGGAGGTGAAACCTGTGAATTCAACCTGGGCAGATTGAGATAAATACATAGGGTGGAAATAGAGAGAGCTGGTCCTTTCGGCCACAGATGTAGTCAGCTGCTTCTTGACTTCCAGTGATGTGGGGACCTCAGCAAACTGATAGCACCAAATAATTCAGTGTCATGCTCTTGGGTCACCAAGAACCATTCTAAGGCAAGCACAGGGATAAACATGTCACACAGGTAATGGAAAACTTTAATTCAGGTGAGGAGTCCTCTCTCCATTCACCTTCTGCTTACTCATGCACTGTAATTTGCTTAGGCAATTACTGTGCAAATATAAACCAGTGCTGCAACACGTATGGCACCTGATATTTGTATGTGTGCAAAGACACATGACGCTAGAAAAAAAATATAACTGCTTATTATTATTAGCATGTTATGCAGCTTGCAAGAGCCTAAAAAGTGCAACAGTAGGGTTTAAATTCCCTGTAAGAAACAGGACAAAGATGCCCAATCTTGTTCTTCCTTGACTGATAACAGTGTGCGCTGGAGTGCAACCAGATGCCATGCACCCTGCAAGCCCTGGCAGACTAGCAGAGTGGGTGAACTCAGAGCCTTGGTTTGCCACTGCAGATAGGTGCTTTCTGTTCCTCCAGAATGAACCGTTTGTGTACTTGGTCATCAGGAGAAATCCATGGTCCCATGGACATTCCACCATGTTTCTGGCAAAGCAGGACTCCAGAAAGGTAACATCAAGTGATGGAGTGAGAAATGTAGTATAAAAATATTTCTGTGTGGGGCAATAGAGTACGTACTTGTTTCTCACACACACTAAACAGGTCAATGTCATTCATTAATTTTACTATTGTGATTGCACAGCTAGGTGAATGTCAGTGATCTTCAAAGTTGAAAGAAGGAGCATATAACTGTTTCTTAAATGAATATATGTGGGCAAGAAAGACAAAAGACACTGAGAAGACACTGAGACACTCTATCACTGTAAGGTATGGAGCAACACATGTGGCTTGATATCCACATTGTTTCAACATCCAAAGGTGAAGTGGATCTGGAATCTAGCGCAAACAAGCCACCACCTGTTTATTAAATAGGAAACATTTTAATGACAATGGCTCATAGGAAGGATGCCAAACTTCTTCTGACACTAGCTTCTGCAGCAGTTCAACACTAGGTTTATGCACAATCAGCTTTTATGTCTTTTTTTATTTATTTTACCCTATTTTATTTATAAAATTCCTGTTTCTTTACCAACAAATCTGGTGTTTAGGAGGAAAAAAAGGGGAATTATTTAGGCTTCCCTTCTTTGCTCCTGTCAGAAGAAAAAAGAAAAGTCAAAAGCCAAACCTTAGTAGAATAATTATATCTATTGTCCTTTGCATCTTCTCTCAGGACTCCCCATGACCCATCCCAAGTCAAGAACTTCTCTATCAAAAAACCAAAAGCTTCAAGAAGCTTTTCTGTGCATTAGGTATCATGAAACTGATTGATGGTTCCCAAAAGGAAATTATATGCTGATTTAGACCAGATCTTGCTGCTGAAATGTTGGTAAGCTGATACACTAAAACTGATTCTCTGTATGTTAATAGGATTCAGACCAGAACACCTATATTTAAACAATGTATTTATTAAAGAGTATTCAGGCTGGGTCTCATATGTCAGTGACGCAGAGATAGGCAAACAATTTTTTCCCCTCTTAAAACAGAGTATATTGGCTTTTCTAATTAATTTGCAATGTTGTTAGAAGATGGGGCTTATGACACATAAGACAAGCATATCTGATCCTAAATGGGTGCTACTGCTTAGTAGCATCAGTGCCTGCAGTGCAGGCAAAGCAGGGAGTACTGAAATTGGGAAAAGTTTAAATTCTGTGATGATTTAACTTGTTTTTGTTGTTTTTAACTACTAAAGAAACACTTTCCTCATCAAACAGCACTAGTTTTATACTATATATATGTTTTTTCTGTGAGGAGTGTTCTTCTAAAAATCTTTAACCAAAAGGAGACGGAAGATACTTTTACTGCATATGGATAATTATCTTGCACCAGTTTGCAGATCTTTTCATACCTAGAGACCAAAGCAAAGGTGAGAAGGCCAAGCTGGGGCACTGGCTACATCCTGCAGCCCTTACTCAAGCCAAACTCCAATCTACCATGCCACTATAGTGTTTTGTAGTATAACAGGACCTGTGGGTCAAAATCAAATTTGAACATCACAGACTGCACAAATAAATACCAAAATGCCAGGTCCTATCCTATCCTGTAGGTGTTCTACATTTATGACATGGTGTAACAGCTTTTAGTGAAAGGAGAGTGAGGGAGGAAACTAAAGGGAAAACAACATGAACAGGGTTTGCACAGCAGTCAGGAGCCTTCTCACCTGGTTAGTTGCTATCAGCTGGCACAGTTATGTAGTATCTGTTACAACTTCAGTCACTGTAGTTATAGTGACTATAGTAGTTACTATACTACTAACCTATAGTAGTTACAGGTTCAGCTACGATTTGTCTGCATTGCTCACAACATTCCAAGCCCTCAGCTGGCCCTGCCAGAAGAGGAATATTTTTCACAACATGTTCAGTATATATGTGCAACCGTTTTTTGAGCTTCTAACAACATTTGAATTAAGTAAGGCTGAAATTAAACCGTTCTGCACACTCCTTCCAAAAAATCCTTAGGATGGCTATGATACGCATCAGACTTGCTCGTTCATTTGATCAATGCCTTGATACCAGCACGGCTCTGGGACTCACACTGGAAGCGCTCCAGGTGCAGGGACAGTTGTTTGTTTGGTTGCACAGCACCCCGCGTGCCGGGAGGTGTGCCGGGCAAGCATCCGTGCTGCGGGGAGTGTGCAACAGATGATGGGAAGGGAGCAGTGTTGGTTCCGTCTCAATCAGCTGGGGTGTGAGATCCAGACTGCCTTTGCCTTCACTGGACGGCTTGTGCAAGGTCACACTACACTGAGCGTTTCTGCTCGTGCTCCTCTTTCCCGGCATGCTTGTTTTTCCACGGTGCCTATTCTACTGCAGGACCAGGGGAGGGCTACATTGCAGTGGACACTTTTCCCTGGAAACTATGTTTGGCCTTTTTACACTTGTTGGGCAAAGCCCTTGACTAGTGCTTGGGGTCTCCCCACTTCTTTCAGCTAAAACTGAACAGATTCTTTAAATGCTAATGCTGTGCTTTGGGTTTCCTAAGCTCTAAACGGGATACTAAGATGATGTTAAACTTGCCTTGCTGCTGTTCCTGAATGTACTGCTCTGTCCCACCGCTGTTTGTCTGGCTTGAATAGTGAGAGGAGACCTGTTTCACTTGCACATTCTCACTGATGAGGCCATCATTATTCTTCTTTCCAGAACAGCAGTATTTTTTTCATCATTACAGTTGTTAGATTCACCTCATTGTCCTTCTTTCACCCTTTCTACCATTAAAAATAACAATAAACCTGAAATGTGTCAATGAAGCACAGTCTGTTCCTTCATTCTTTTGTCAGAGAATTGGGACACTGTTTAGTCCATGATCTCAAAGTAATTGATTTGATGCGTTTAATGATCTCCTGGTTTTATTAAACGTTTTTCTCCATTTTTCTTTTCTAAGTCACGGGTATTTTAGCATCTTTTTCCACACTTTTACATATTTACTGGGTCTTGAGACTGATGTTTTATTAATATGACAGATACTGATGAAATAGAAATGTAGAACTTTTGCATGGTATAAAACCAGAAGTGGTACACAAAACTAGCATAGAGATATTGTATATTTATGTAATGAATTTTTGTTTTGATTCTGATAACATCTTATAAAAATCAGGGCTAATGTAGTTCTCATGAAATTTTCTACAAATTATCTTGAGGCAAGTATGGAGTAATTGGGTGTTGAAAAAATGTACTGTAGAAACAGCTCTAGACAAGTACAGTCTGTATTACTCAGGAAGTTCTAACATGTAAATACTTAAAGTGCATCTTTGAAATATAATGATACATAAATTCCTAGTCTAAGCATCATCAGCACAAGGACATTTATTGGCATGGGTGGAAACATTCTGGAGATAGGGAGCTTGTTTCTCTTCCTCTTTGTTTTGTTAAGGTGAAATATAGCACTAAAAATGCAATGGGAATCCGGTCTCAGCTTGGAGAATTCCAGGAAGTCCTCAGCCTTGTCAATGGCCTGTCAATGCTTCTGTCTGGCTGGAAAACAACTTTGTCTGTGAAAAAAATCCAAAATGTCTTTTATTTCTATGTTGGCACTGGATAATTCCTTTTGCATTTTAAACAGAAAGTGTAAAATTGCACTTTCCATTAAAAGTAGAAAAGAGAAGCGAGATGATCCCGCAATGACGGCTTCTGCAGAAGCGCTGGTATTTCCAGGCACGGAGAGGGGAAAGTGCATCGGCCTCACTGGCCCACAGGGGCTTCGGCCCTGGCACCCACCTGCGAGGCCAGTGCGGGCAGCCAGAGCATCTCTCCTGCAGCCCAGCCCAGACAGCTATTCATTATTTCTCTACAGTGGAATATCTCTAGCAGGAAAGCAAGAAGGACAAAGCGTGGCTCTTCGGTCCGGACGCTGGCTTGGGAGGTGGGAAAACCCTTCTGTTCCCGATGCATCCAACTGTTGCGGGGGCATCCTCTTCCTTCTCGCCCCGCAAAATCCGCCCTGGGCCAGGGACGCCGTTCGCATTTCTGTGTTGTTGTTGCTGTTGTCAAAACCGTGGCATTCCTGGGAAACATTCGGTTTAAACAACTGTTACTTTTAGATGGAAAAGAGCTTTCCTCACAAAACGTTTCCACCTGCTGTGCTGAACACTTACTCACTCCTGTGCACAACCCAGTCATTTTGGAAGGACTGTTTGCAGTAGTTGTTACTTGTGAGATCCTCGCCCCAGCTTGCTATCCCATTACTTTAATTGGCAAAAATAGTAACACAAAACTGAAGGGGCTGTTATTAATTATTTGAGCCCTTCAAGCTGCCGCTCACTTAAAAATCAGACCCTACAAACCCGAAGCTACTACACATATCAAGGTTGCTAACTAATGAAAAAAGCAGTTTTTAAAAAAAATTGGCATTTTTTCTTCAAACTTCTCAGAATTAGTAAAGCTGACAACACGTCTGCCAGCTTTACAGGAAGAGGAAACTTCCAACACTTGCCTATGGACATTTTTATAGAGATAAAAAGTGTTTATTTGTTTTTTTTTTTTAAAATGAAATAGAAGCATACAACAAATGACTACCATAATTTAAAATATCACTCTCTTTGTGACAACACAGAGCAAAGCCCGCTGACACCTTGACTGATCTGACAGAAGCATATCCAGCTAGGAGATGACTTCAAATGAAAAAAAAAAAAAGGATAGGAGAAGTGTCCATTTCCATTAGACACCAACTTGTCAGGAATCCTTTCTCCCGCCGCAGCAGCACGAAGGCTGAGCGGAGCACTGCCGCTTGCAAGCCAGCCTGAAGCTGGGGGCTTTGCCCATGCAGGCTGACCTCCCACCTCCTCTGCCAAGTACAGCACTGCTCCAGAAAGGTGCTCCTGGCGCGGGGCAAGGAGGGCTGGCAGGGTAAGAGAGGCACTTTAGCCTACTCCAAGAGCCTTTTTACAGAATTCCTTCGTAATTACAGAAAATGCATTCTGGTTCAGTATTTACACTGTAATTGGATTTATCCAGGAAAATCATTTTGGATTTGGTTTTACAAGGTTTGAATTGCAAAACAAGCTTTGCAACTATATTAACCAAGTCAGCCTGCTATGAGAATGACAGCCTATTTTGCCACAGTGGGACTTTTTTGTTGGTAGACTTAAGTGCCAAAATAAGCAGAAATGATGCGCTTATTCTCTAGGGGCAAGTATAGACCAGTGTGTTTTCAATTCACCCTTTGAAGGCCTACCCGCCAAATGATATAGGTGTAAGCCCCGTCAGAAGCTCCTTGCAGCTGAGAGGACAGCATGGGAACTCTCCACGCGTGGGTCCGTGGAGCAGGCAGCCGCAGCTCACCTCCACGGGAAAGCTCCGTTTAGACACAGCATCCGTAGGTTGGCAATGTGGCTCCTTCATTTACCGCCTTTTCAGAGGCTGACCAACGAGCCTGAATCCCCACAAACCCACAGCCTGCGATCCGCAGCCAAAACTGAAGTTCGCCCAGCGCGGGGATGCTTCCTTAGGGCTCAGGGGTGCTGCCCACCCCCACGGAAGACCCCCCAACTGCTGCACGCTGCGCTGGGGCCAGGGAATCGCCCTGGCAGCCGTCTCACCCCCCTCCTAAGAGCTCTGTGCTTCTTCCTCCACTACACGCTGGGGAACGCGCCCGTTTGCGCCCGTGATGTGACGGGTCTGTTCCCGTGGTAGGAGGGTAGGTAATACTCTCTTCTGACCGCATTATAGGGGAAAGTTGGGGAGCTGCAGCCTGCGAGTGCCCCAACAGGAGGCAACGGGGGCCACCACCACTAAAGAAAAAAATCAGATAACGCTGCTCTAACATAATAACAAGCCCTTTTGATGTGAGTGTTCACAGACAAGAAAAGGTCTTTGCCAAGGTCCCATCCTGAACCCCTTAATTAAAGGAGTAGTCCTGTTAATTTCATAAGATTACTTGCCTAAATACATACCACTCCTGTGAAGAAAGTGTTGTATTATTTAGCCCTAAACAAATTAGGCTATGCTAAGCAGATTGACAGGTGAGGAGACCATTAAAAGATGAAAAGGTATCACAGAGTCTGCTTTCTTTTGAATGTTTGATTATTCCTTACAAGGGTACAGAGTGGAAGACATTCACATTTTGTTTTTATCAAAAGTAATCCGACCCTCTCCTAACCTTCATTTTAGGAGGCTAAATAAGCCAACTGATGGAAATGTCTTGGATTTGCCCCTTCCTCTCTGAGAGTGGCTGCTGTACGTCCCCGGGACACTCTGCCTCTGGAAGGCTTGTGTCCCCCAAGCACCCCAGCCTGCTCGCTTTCCCAAGTTCCTCCTGCAGTGCAGACACATCCAAGATCATCTGGAAATCTTCTCCCACTGAACTCGATAGCCTTCTGGGAGATATCCATGCTGTTTCAGGCTAAGCTGGGTAAGCGACAGCTAGAAAAGAAAACCTCCTTCAGAAGTGCTAGGTGCACTGGTGACAATGTAAAATAAAAATCGGAGAGGGAGCATGATAATTTCTATTTAAATCATGGTTGCAGTTCCTCATAACTTTCTGCCTAAAGGCACACTTAAAAAAAGTTCAGGCAATATTTTCTGCTGCAGAATCAGCTATAGGGCCTCAATGCTGGGTAGAAACAGAGAAGTTAGCACTCAGCCTGATAGCAGAGTGCCTCCGCATGTCCCTATGAATTTGGTGTTTACTTCAGCTGATTTCTAAGGCTTTGAAAACTGGATTTATGTATGGTTCACTGATGATTGTTCATATAAGCACTTGCCAACACCTGCTAAAAGATCTGCACTCTGCTTTTTACCGTGTTTCTCTGCACTCAGGTGTTTAGAGCTCTCAAGCCAGACAGGTCCTACAACCAGATATCTTTGCCAAAAATCATGCCTTAGGGAAAAAATAGTGTCATTTCCTTCCCCTTCCTGAAATTTTGTCTTTCAGTTCAGTAAAGAGCAGGGATGGTAGTACATTACCTTTCCTTTGCCATGACTGACTGCTCGCAGGCTGTCACCTTCTACCAGAGTCCCAGGCTATCATATTTTGAAAGTTGAAGTGTTTCTTGATGAAAGGGGCTTTATAAATACATTTAATAATTTATTCTAATTCAGTGCGAAAGAGCAAATCCGATCACTTGTTTCACTAAGGTATGAGCCTCAGAACCAACTTAGTCAATGATACAGGGTAAGAATAAAAGCTTTGGTTTCTAAAGAAGCTGACAAATCAAGTCTAAATTAATGGGAACAAAAGAAGTATTTATTTAATTTTCTTTCTGCACAAAAACTTTCTGTAATTGCTGAGTCTTTGTTTCATGCACTTTCTCTGGTAGTGTATACTGTCAAAGATGTGATGGTAGAGAGTGAGGGACTCTTCCACAGCATGTACTCGTGGTGCTTTTTTAGGTATACCAGGCATATCATTTACTGAATGTAGGTTTTTAGATTAAAATATAAATTGTGTATTTAAGGCCATGTAAGTAAAAAGCCTTTCAAGGTAACTAAAATACTCCTTTTTAATTATAGCTTTATTATCACAGGTTTATTAAAATAATTCTCAGCAAAATTAATTTTGTTCCAAGGAACAGAACACTGAATTAAAAGAAAAGTAATTCTGAGTCATGTGCTAAGATAGCCAGTAGTGGTTAAATTTAATCAGTAAGCATTGCATCTAATGAGTCCAGTTGCAGAGCTACCCTATTAATGTATCCTTGTTATGGTGGAGTTAGTCTGAATTAAATGCATGCTACCAAGAAGGAACTAGCTATTTAATCAGCTCTGTTAAGACACCATTTTTTTTTAAGCTATTACTACGTAAAGGTGCTACATAATGATGAAAATATATCTGTCACTAAGACAGGAACTTGATATCAAAGACTGAGACATCTGTTTTACTACAAGTATCCAAACAGCGGGTAATTTCTCTTAAGCAATACAAGGTAAATTTTCTTTGGTATTGGTTTATCCTAACTCTTTCTTTAAAAAACAAAACAAACGAAAGGACGGAACAAACACTTCAATGAGTGACTCTGACAAACTAACACTGAAGAAATCTTACTAATTTAACATTGTTGAATGGGTTGAGTGGCAAAGCAGCTTGTAAACCACAGCGAGAGAAACAGGAAATTTAAAAATTCTGTAAGCTTTAAATAACACATAAAAACATTTTGTGTGTATGTGTGGGGGGAGGACCATTGCACATAAGTCTATGTTTGATATGTGGCATATAATTACAGGAAGTTTGTAGAAGGTGCCATGATACCTGTCAATTATCAGCAGGCAGAAAATGCAGATAACATACATAATTCATCAGCATACTGCCCTTTGTTGTTAAGCTGACTGATTTAGCTCCATAACATAACTGCTTATTCAAAACAACACATTTAAATTCAAATGAACACTGTTACCTCTTCAAAATATGTTCAGTTGTTATACTGATTCAGATGTATAAATATGCATTGCTAAACATTAGCAAGGAAAACTACAACTACACAAATTTATATGTGCACACAAATCTCTTGTATTATGGGGAAGAAAAGAGGTGTTACCAATATCACTCCGACCTTATATTCTTACGTGAGAGAATCTGTTAGCCAATTGAGACTTTTAACAGAAAACATTTAACAATTAAAATGATTTTAATGTTCTTATTATATTTGTTATTTATCCTGCTATTCTCACACAAATTCTTTTAATAATTGCAAATATACTTTAAAATAGTGTAGCGGTCAATTCAGCTTGATTTCTTCTACTATAGCCTTTAATTGTGTCTGTTTGAAGTCAGATGAATCCTAATAAAAAAGCCATCTATCTAGATAAGGGCTAGCAGTAAGTACTGATCAGATATTGTGTGGAGGATTTTCATGCTTTTTTTCTGAGCAGGAGTGCCCTCACTTAAGATAAAAAATGTGAAAACCCAACACCTACCAAGATTAAAAAAGCCTAGTAGAAATATGGAGGTTCTGGAAATTATTAGTATCCATTGCTTTGGTAGGAAGAGGCAGAAAACAGTTCAATGTTTGGAGGGAGACGAATCTGAGATACAATAGAAATTTTTGTACAGTACAAAAAATATAAAGAGGGGAAATGAACTGCTTTTATTTACTATTTCAGAATACGAGAAGGAGAAGACATATTGTGAAATCAAAAGGATATCAAATAGAAAACTTATCAAGGGAAATGCCTTCTACATAAAAGAAAGGATTTTGCAGTTGGAGTTCACTCCCACAAGGTGAGTGGGAGCAAAAAACTCTTTTGTGTGAGTAGGATTTCTACAAAGTTTGAACTTTTATGAGCGGTGAGTGCATTCACACCCATAGAGAAAGGAAGCTGTGAATGTTCTTATGGTGTATGAAGGTCCATGCTACTGTACCAAAGCTGCCACTGTCTGACAGATGCATTTCCCTATGAGGAGGTTGTCTGCATTTGCCAGTACTGGGTCTGATTCTGGGTAGGTAGATGGATGCACTGTGGGCCTAGAGTACACTACATCCTGTGTTCTTACTCAATAGGCATGAAAACCTTCCAAAAGGCAAATCCTTTTTATTCAGAATATCATTTTCCTAGGAAGAACAACAAAATCTAGTAAATCAGGTGATGTGTAGTGACACATGACATGGAAGTGATCGGAAAAGAAGAAAGGCAGAAAAATGAGCAAGGGATCTGTCCGGTCCTCCAAGGCTGCAGTTAACCAAAGACCCTCACTGGCAGCTTGGCTTTGGCCTGTAACCCTTTCCAAGTTTCTGTATTTCCATTGCTGGCCTGAATGAGGCCTTGAACAAGAATAAAATCTCTCACAGCTGAAGGGGAAATCCTACCAGTCCAGCTTAGTAAAACGTTTTGGGTTAAGTTTTCAAAAGACTGCTGCTGGGAATACCAAAACAAGAAGTAATTGATTACATCCCAGTTTATACAGTTTAGAAAAAGGCAGGAGAGGCTGCAAAACTAGCTTTGTGGGAAGAGCTCAGGCTGACTCCCTCCCCTGCCTCTGAAGATTCCCCCGAGCCCAAGTACTTTCCTCCCCAGTTGCCAAGGTGTTTATCTTTGCTGTGTGGGCTCTGGAGCCAACTGATAACTCAGTGGCTGGGGCATCCTTTGGCTAGACCCCAGGAGAATTTGCAGGTACTGCATCTCATTTTATATTTTATCATCCAAACTTATCTCTGACATAAGATGATGTCTATTTGTTCTAGCAAATGCAAAATTGAATATCCATAATTAAGATCAGGTTTTCGATATGGTGCTTTTGTTAGCTGCAAATACATTAAAATCAATTTGTCAGCATGTAAAACAATACAAAGTGTTGCCGTATTTGTGTCCAACAGATAACATACTCTATTTATCTATCCATATTAGCATGGCAAAAAGTAAGCACCAAATTTTGAAGCACATGCAGAATAAAGAATCATTTCTCATAAGCAGGTAAAGCTGTACTCAAACATATGTGCTGCATAAACCAAGTGTTTATTGTACTCACAAATTTTCTGTATTCTTTAAATGTAAAAATGACTGTACTACTGATATTCCCCCCCAAGTACACATAAAGTAGCGCCAAAGGGCAGAACATTACCAGACTGGTTCAACCACACCTCAGGCTTCCTGCAGGCTCACTAAGATGATGATCCCCATACATTTATTTGTCTTTGTTGCCCTTTCTCTCACCCTTGGTGATTACTTACCACACATGGCCACTACATGGGAACAAGGTGGCAGGAAGATGAAGAATGTAAGAGCTGGAAAGCATCTGGCATTTGGTATGGGCAGAGGACGTTGTCCCTCCGTAGTAAGATGGAGTCACCCAAATATGTGGACAGTGGTCAGACAGCAATGAAAGTAAAGACACTGGGAGGCCAAGAAAAGGAAGGAAAAGAGAAGTTTGGGGAGGTCTTTGCTTAAGTTTTGCCACCAACCTATAGACAAGGACATTTTGGCAGCGCTTGATGGTATTTTATTTAGCTAGGGTCAGCTGGATAATTTTTGTCATGATTCTGTTTGCACCTCCAAAAGCCTTCTGAAGGGCAAATGTCTTCCTTTCATGTGTACTAGGCTTTGTTGGGTGATGCAGCTACAGCTATCATCCAAGGCAACTAACCCACGAACCCCTTAACAAGAAGTCCCATGACTGTAGTAGAACTTGATGCATATTGCCAAAATATCTCTCCCACGCTGGGACTGGAAACACCTAGTTTCTTTAGATTGATGGTTCATAACTCATTCTTGTTCAAACATTCTGAAGAAAATTTGACAATGGAGGAAAAAGCAAAAATACTTCCCCTGCTCTCCCCCCAAGCACCACCACCATAATCGGAGGGTTTAGATCTTAGTACTAGCTAAAGTATGTAGTAGGGTAGTAAACAAAGGGGATGATGCAGAGGAAACGCAAAACAACCATCCCTAGAGATGTAAAAGATGACCTTCGTGTACCAGGAAAAACAGTTCATCTCCTAAAATCCAGCAGTCTGTCATTTATCAACGCTTCTACTCATGCATACCAGGAAAAGTTACTTTTAGGTCTAGATGAATGTAGAGTCTTTGCTAGATGTAAAGACAGTCAGACCAGTTATTTCCAAGGAACTAGCTGGAATAAAAGTTTAATCTTTTTCTTGCTGACCTATTAAGGATGGTTTTTGAGCATGGACAGAAACTTCTGTCGTTCACTAAAAGTGTCACCACTGGGTAGCAGTCATGGAGTATGCCTGAGCCAGGACTGAACGTGATTTATAGAAAAGGTGGTGTTTATAGCTACGTCCTGTTGTTACTAAAAGAAAGAGCACATTGTACATAAATTTTAAAGTGATAGGGGAAATTTGATACTTTATGGCATAAATAGTTCTTTACAGGCAAAATTGCATAGTGTACTCTAGTCATAAAAATGATGATTTATACTGTGTGGAGAGTTAAATCAAGAACTGTAAATAAAGAAGACACATTTTCTTCAAACAAATAGTGATAGGCACTTTATTTACAGTATCACATTATGGAATAGTTCAGAGACCATGTTTTCTATGAAACACTTTACAAATTCTTGATATAAGTATTCTTGATATAAATAGTTGATATGCATGCAATCTCATATTATTGACAAGTTCAAATCAATCAAACATCACGTAATGTTCATATGGCTTGAAGATGAACATAGAAATCAAAACTAAAGCACATTAAAGTGGCAAACCTAAGTAACTGCTCTAAAATATTGCATATGTATAATACATGTAATGTTCATGGTCAGTATAAAGATATGACTAGCTTCTAGCAGAGCCAAACTCAGAGGCTTTGCCAAGGGAGCGTTGGCTTTTGAGTCTCACAGCAAAGTTGCCATCAAGGACTACAGCAGTCTCTGTTCAACTTTAATTTTTGGTAAAATACAGGACACAATCCCAGTTACTCAGATGCAGGACAAAGGACTTTAATTCTCCAGTATGCAGTGGTGTGCTGGCAGCTGGGTAACAGGTATTAAGATAACTAGACTCAGACACATACTAGGCACTTATCATTTTTCAGATTAGTTAAAGTAGCAGCTGCTTTTTATTACTGAGTTTTCGATGCAGAACCTCAGATGGCATAAATTATCAAATCCATTGAAGTTGACTGGAACTACGATAATTTACACCAGATGAGAATCTAAGCTATCATTGAAGATACAGCCTCACTACAGGCATCTTAAATGAGAAATGCTGTGTAGTAGATACAACAAAAAGTCTAGAAAATCATTTGATCTGATTGTGTCAGTCAGCCCATATGTTAAAAGCAAGGTGTGATAGTCTGGGGAATGCCTGCCAGTTTGTGGATATGATTTCATTGTAATTTAAAGTGCAGATTACACTCACCATTTTGTAGCAGAAACAAGATTGTATCTATGGAGCTGAAACAGCCTTCAAGAGTACCTCAGCCAGGAATACTTTCAGCCTGGAAGAGTAATTAGATTGCTGCTCCAAACAACTGACAGTTACCACAGCACTTTGACATAAGCCTGGTGTGTATCCCAGGAAAATCTCATCAGAATTCTAAAGACTTGGGCTCTTTCAGAGAAGAAACCTCCTTCAATGCAAAGACAGAAAGCAAAACTGGGGAAAGGAGACAAAACCTTCTCCATCCTCCTTTCCCCAAAGCCACAGATCAAAATTTGTTTCTTCAGATGCCCATAAGAAAGGGAGAAATGACGGTCAAGTGTAGCTGTGCGTAGACTAGCAAATGCTGTGCTGCTTTGCAAGGTCTCTCCTTGTGACTTTGCTGCAACACAATCAATAGCATCTGAGACACAAGACTCCCATTAGGAGAAGGCAAAAATCTGCTGTGGAGGTGTGAGGTACTAAGCCATCACCTCATGACAGTTGTACTTTGGAGCCTCCTGTCTCAGTGAGAATTGCCAGGCAGAGTCTTTACCATGGAGGGGACACACAAAGATGAAAAGTTAAAGATGATTCTTAAAAGCACTCAATCAAAAACTGGAGTTCCCAAGGTATGGAAACATAGGACCACCCACCCAAGAGGTTCAGGCATATGACATAAGGCCTACCCAGAAATCTGATGCTTTGCTTACCTGTAGATTTCTGAGTAGCTTAAGTATAATTGGACATCTATCTGATGCAAAGATAGATGAGGAAGGAGTGACACATCACATGTACTTCTCAATGACTGGCAACCAGTGAAACTACAAAGAACATGCAAAGCAGTCTGATGAGAACCTAAAAGAGAAAAACTACTCCTAAAAGAGAGTAACAAATCTCCTCAGTAGTAAAATACTGTTTGGGAGCTTTGTTAGAAACTGGCTTCATCTGAATAGAGGCTAAGCCCTGGAGCTACTGATATCAAGGGCAGCAATTAGCGCAGCTCCATCCTGGCCAGTGCTGCAATGGTGAGGTGGTCAGCGCTACCTACTACTTCCATGACACTACTGTGGCTCGCTCTTCTCTTGATTTCTTGGGATCATGCAATTTATTAGCTTCTTCAGCATGGGACAGGAAAACACAGGGTCCTTTGTGATGCTTTTTTTTTTTTTAAACACATCCCTTCCTTATAAGTATCAAAGAAGTTGGGAGACTTGTATAGGATACTGTTGTGGTTTAACCCCAGCCAGCAACTAAGCACCACACAGCCACTCTATCATGACTCCTGCCTTGGCTAGACAGGGGAGAGAAAATATAACAAAAAGCTTGTGGGTCGAGATAAGGACAGGGACATCACTCAACCAATTACCGTCATGGGCAAAACAGACTCGACTTGGGGAAAATTAACTTAATTTATTGCCAATCAAACCAAAGTAGGGTAATGAGAAATAAAACCAAATCTTAAAACACCTTCTTCCCCACCCCTCCCTTCTTCCTGAGCACAGCTCCACTCCTGAATTCTCCACCTCCTCCTCTCAGTGCTGCAGGGGAACAGGGAATGGGGGTTGTGGTCAGTGCATCACACCTTGTCTCTGTCGCTCCTTCCTCCTCAGGCGGAGGACTCCTCACTCTTCCCCTGCTCCAGCGTGGGGTCCTTCCCACGGGCTGCAGTCCTTCACAAACTGCTCCAGCGTGGGTCCCTTCCTTGGGCTGCAGTCCCTCAGGCACAGACTGCTCCAGCATGGGTCTCCCACGGGGTCACAAGTCCCGCCAGAAAATCTGCTCCAGTGTGGGTTCATCTCTCCATGGGGCCACAGGTCCTCCCAGGAGCCTGCTCCAGCATGGGCTTCCCACGGGGTCACAGCCTCCTTTGGGCATCTACCTGCTCCAGTGTGGGGTCCCCCCCGGGCTGTAGGTGCATATCTGCTCCACTGGGCTGCAGGGGGACAGCCTGCCTCACCATGGTCTTCACCAAAGGCTGCAGGGGAATCTCTGCTCCGGCACCTGGAGCATCTCCTCCCCCTCCTTCTTCCCTGACCTGGAGGTCTGCAGGGTTGTTCCTCTTGCATGTTCTCACTCCTCTGTCCAGCTGCAGTTTCTGTGCCTGCCACAACTTTTTTCCCCTTCTTAAATATTTTATCCCAGAGGTGCTACCACCGTCCCTGATGGTCTCGGCCTTGGCCAGTGGCGGGTCCGTCTTGGAGCCGTCTGGCATTCTCTCTGTTGGACATGGGGGAAGCTTCTAGCAGCTTCTCACAGAAGCCACCCCTGTTGCCCCCCCTGCTACCAAAACCTTGCCATGCAAAGCCAATACAGATACTGAGGCCAACTTTGCACCAAAAGCCTGTTAAGGATTGCTATCAGGTATAAAGTTGCAGCTTGGGGGAAGCTTACCAGAAAAATTCAGATGATCAGTCATAAAGAAAAACGAGTGGCAACAGAGATACAAATATCCAATTCTTGTTAGGGACTACTTGGAATGCTGATCTCATTGAAACATGCTTCCTAACTTATTTTGAATTTCTTATGTAATTATACTCTGTTTTCAAGTTCTTGTCACTGCACAGTGGTGCCTTTTGTATAAGTTCACATTCAGGTCGAGTTCAGAGAGGCTTCATAGCCACCAGAGACAAGACATTGTCCTTCTGCCAATGTGGTTTTGCCCCAAGCTGCAAGAAGGCTGAAGTAGCCCTTGTAAGGGCTATTTACATTTTTATTACTTGCAGAAAGGAAGTTTTCAGCCAAGCAAAGATACAATTTGAGTTTTCTATGCACAAAGAGGGAACTGATTTGCTGTAAATAACGATAAGCTAATGTTACTAATTACTTCTGCACTTTTTATTTGAAGGACTAAATATCACTTCACAAACAAGAGCCCAAACACAAGTTGCAAGTTTTGGACAAGCTAAAAAACCAAGTGTCAATATGGACATACCCTTGGTGCATTTAAAATCACACATGCATACAAGAGTAAGCTAAGACTTAATCCAAAAGAGTATTCCACCTTCTGTACATCACCACAAACTTATATAGTGGCACAGAATCACCAGATACACTGTTAATTCACAAGACTGTTGCGCAGAAACTGGAACACACATGAAAAAGAAGTACTAAAATTCCATGTGTGGCTGGCTGTCCTCCGTGTACATCTTTAGAACAGGCTTTTATGCAGTCTAGATCCTTTGCCATACTGCACCATTTACAGGTGATTATGACCTTTCTTAAACTGCTGCACTGAAGTTCCAGTACAAATGTTAGCATCCATAGGCAAAAAAATTGGATCATGACATAAGCCCATAGCAGAGTTCAAAGAAGAATCAAAACCACCTTGGTTCCTATCAAAGATAAGGCTAGAACATCCACTGTGACCATCTGGGCTGATCTGTTCTGTCATAGAAATCCCTGAGATTTCCTGAACTACTGCTGAGTTCATCTAGAATACATCATTTAAGAAGGACATCTCCTGAGGTTAAAACTACTAGAGATGGAAAGCCCATTATAATTTTCATTAACATCTTCCAATGGTTAACTGCTCATTATTTAGGGAAAATTGTACCAGTCCATCAGTTCTAGTCTGATTTTGTTGAGCGTCAACATGCAGCAATCGGAACCTGTTATGTCTTTGTCAGCTAGATGGAAAAGCCAGGTATTAAGTTTCTATTTCATTGCAGATACTTTTGGACTGCAGTCTTTTCTGTTTGATAAACCAAACAGAAAAACTTCCTTGTATTATGTCACATGAATTAATGATTTTTCTGGCTCTTCTCTCAACCTCTTCTGTCTACCAACAGCCTTCTTGAATCCTAAACTGGACAAAGCAAATTCTAACAAATATTGTTTCAGTGCCAAATGTATAACTAGTATTGTCTTTGTAGTCCCTAGAGATTTCTCTTTGTATAGCCAAGAATTACATGAGGCGTTTTGACCAAAGCACCATATTTAAGAGTTCATTGACTGTTACCTTCCTTGACAAATCTCTCTGCACCTCTTCATTCCTCCTCTAAATACCCAAATAAAAACTCGTTAACAGAAAAAAAATTCCAACTAGCATTTTCAGTTTTTCTTAGGTCCATCCAGCAAAACACAAACTTCTAAAGATAAAAAAGGCAACAGCAGCATTAGCTTTGTCATAATGTTACTGATGATTAGACTATGAGAATTATCTGCAGACACAGTTTTATTCT
This sequence comes from Buteo buteo, assembly GCF_964188355.1. Lineage (NCBI taxonomy): Eukaryota > Metazoa > Chordata > Aves > Accipitriformes > Accipitridae > Buteo > Buteo buteo. The sequence continues at coordinate 22,342,635 of NC_134204.1, forward strand.
GTTATTTGCTAGACTTGTACCAATACATCTGAGAAGGCTATGCAAGGCAGAGAAAGGGTAACAGAAGTAGTGACACATCTATGGTATAAGACATATTTAAAAAAGACTGTCTCAAGGTTCAAAAGTAGAGTCAATCAATAACATGGGGATATTTTAGCATTACCCTGAAATGCCAAAATAAGAGTTGTATAAGCATGTACCATAACTGAATGCTTTAGAGATGATCAGAGCCACGATATACAAGGAAACCAAGGAAAACAAATTGGAAGGTTAGACTCCCCTAAAACAAAACACTGTGTTTGCTAGGGAATTTTATTTTGAGAACACCTTGCTCAGCTGACCTTCAGTGGATCGAAATTTTGGTGTCTTCTCTGTTCTTGAGCTCTCGTATTTGTGGGCAGACCAAATGTACATGTAAAAAGGACAGTCTGCTTTCACTGTTCACATATACCCACAAAACATATGTCTGCTTGCCCCCAAGTTACTAAAAAGTCATCTGGACTGCATTAATGACTTACCTTTGTTGCTTATTACAACCCCAATCTTTTGGGTCATCTATGAGTATCATTAATAATTTTGTACAATGTTTGATGCAACTTAAAACAAACATTAAATAACACATGGCCAAAAGCAATTCCTAAAATAACCCTAATATGAATATACTTGCTCAGTGAGAATCCTCCATTTACTATTTTGGTTTTGACAGTCAGTTAACCAATATTCTGTTAATTAACACATCATATTGATCAAATTAGTATGACATATAAAAAGTGTCATGCAGTGGTAAGTCAAAATGTTTGGAAGAAGTCTAAGTGTTACATAAACACTATTGTTATGTAAACACTATATTTTTTTATCAAGTGTGTTGTTTAATAAAACTGTGGTCAGATCTGGTTTTCATATACTCATATTGACCAACATTAGTTTTACTGATTTCCTTTCATAGGTCACATATCGGTTATACATTTTTTGCCTACATGGATACTAGCCAATAATAATGTGGATTGGCCTCTTTACCCTCTTTACTGTCAGTACTTTTGACTTCATCAGATCCTCTGGATTGTCTTTCCCAGTTTCAAATTTATTGAAAACAAACAGCAGCAATACATATAGGTGCTTGGCCAGTTTGAATATAAATACTGAATTAAAGTTACCTGAATGTGTTACTTTAAACCTAGCTTTGATGGCCAACAGACTCCTGAGTTGCTGCTGGAATAGGATGTGTTTTCTCACCTTGCAAAGTGATAGAAGTTTGGGGTTTACCTGTATGCTTCAAACACAGAAAAAATATTTAATTATCCAGTCTTTTGTGTTTTACTAACAACTTTTCCATCATTTCTATAGATCCATATGATTCTTAGGACTAACCTAACCCTCCCTAAAATGTACCACCTCTAGCCATGAGGGCAGCAAGGGACATGAATGATGCTGTGTTCTTTGCAGACGTAATTGCTATTTACAGCACTGACTCATGGGAAGTAGTAACTCTACATAAAATATTCCATCAGACTGGGTGATGTGTTATCCCAAGATGGTGTGTTGAGGCAATAAAGAGCAGTCACTGTTCTGAGCATCTGTTGAAAGGGCAGAGTCAGCTTAAAATCTAGCCAACTTTCGAAAGTTAGTTAAAAGCAGTTCTGTATTTTCCTACACATCTCCTAAACAACTTGTGAAGCTTATTTACAGAAACATGTCTTTCCTGGTATGTGGCAGATGCACACAAAAGAAGAGACTGACTTAAAACAAAAACAGTGAAGTTAACCACAGATAAAAGTGCAAGCAGTGTAACCAGGAATTATTTTTGTTCAACTTTACTTGCAACAGCTGATATGACTCAATGAGAAAGGTGTAGTTACGCTGACTCTGCTCCTTTCAGAAAGAACTGACCTGTGGAAAGACATGAAGAAGCAAACTATAATTCAATCCACCTTCATTCTGCCAGACCATTACTTCCCATATAAAAGATTTCTGCAAGAACATTACAACATGCAGCAACAAAAAATATTTATTAGACTACGTTTGTCAACAATTTATACCTGGGGCAGTGGAGGACTAACTCAGATCTAGAATATCCTTTTATACTCCCCTCCTTACTCCGATTCACCCTGTACCTTTTTTCTTTATATGCAGACAGTAGAACCTTCATCTTGTCTAGGAATGGTCATTCTTTATTTTTTTCTTCCAAGTAAACTTGGAAAAAAGATTTTAACTATCTTTGCACTACAGTTGAGCATAAAAGGCTTGTAGTATTTGTATACTTCACACAAAATTATGGTTGTTATGGTGTAGTCAGAATCACCACCAGCTATTAGTATCTATGCCATTATGCTGTCACTCATCAAGGTAAGATCTATACAAATAATACCACATATACTCTTGCTGAGATTGGCATGAGTCAAAGTAGTAAATTTTGCATAATTTTCACTCTGCAGATGCTGAAGTGTATTCTCATCTGGACTCTAGTCTGCAACATTATTTTTCAGTTCTCAAGCTACTTTCAAATGGTTGTCTTCTGAATGCTAATTTCAGTCTCGTGTTGGCAGATCCATACAGAGCATGTCATGACTGTTGCCATGGCTATACTCTCCATTTAGTAAACAGTATGAAATAAACCCACAGTCAATGGCAATAATGCAACTTAGACCAATCCCCAGGTACTCTTGAAGTGGTTCCTCTTCATTTACACTTCTTAAAATCTGAGTAAGCAGAGATTGCAGTTTAATTTCCAAGTTGCTGGTATAGGGGACACCATACCTGTTAAGAAGTGCTCAAACTTAGCAAGCAATTTTTCACTCCTAGGACCACCATTGCAGACAAGGCAAGAGATTCTGAGCAAAGGGAAAAAGTTGCCTTCTTCCCCTTAGCAGATGTGGTGGCTGCGACTCATGAGTACCAGATGGAGGTTGTCACCACAGCATCAATTATTGGGAGAGGAAACTGCAACTTTTGCAAGGCCCAGAGCTATTTTAGGAGGATTTTCCCGACGCTAGAATCAGTCCAGGGTGGATCCAATTTCCCTGGCAGTAAATGCCATTTAGAGGGTGGAGTTGGCAAGGGACTGGGTTTATACATTCATCCTTCAAATCTTACTCGCATTAGTTCTGCCCTTCTCTTCCTCAGTTCTTCCACTCCTAACTCATATCCTAGTGATTTCTTATTTTCTTTTTAAAGAAGAGATCTCTAGTTTTCCTAGTGAACTTCAAAAGCAGCCATTCAACAGCAGCCAGCAAATTTTGTTTTAAAAAACAAAAATCAAAGCCTTTATGTTTGCAGAGATAAATTGAAAGGTTAGAGTAGGCTGCAAACCAACTCAGTACTGGTTGTCCAAGTGTGCGTATGGAGAGCTTTGGTGCCTGCGCTGCTGCCCTTAGCACAGTTTTCACTGTGCTCAGGCTTTGTTGCTGCTGCTACTTAGAACCACTGAAACCACAGAAGAACAAGGTGATTTTTGTGCTGTCTGTAACAAAGCTCTGAGAAGTACATATTAAAATTACTAACTGGGAAGCAGTTCTGAGTTAGGGTACTGGAGGGATTCTTCCATCTTCTCAGACTGGGGGAGCAATAACATAGCATGGGACCTTCACTACAACCAGATGAATTCAGAGGCTCCACAGAGACCTGTCCCTGCCCAGAGGCTCCATTTTTTGGAATCACTGAAAAATGTATTTTACATGAACATACCAGAATAGACTTCTACCCCTCCTGCTTGTGGATCACAACATCCATAGGATGACTGATGGTGACATCTGCCTAAGTTCACAGTCACATTATCTGACACAGTATCTCCTGGACCGTTTGAAACACACCACACACAGCGCGTGTATCTATTCCCTCTGAAGGACCCCAATACAGCCCAGCAGAGGACAGTGTCTAGCAGTAAGACAGCTGTCCCATAGGTCCTGCCTAATTTATTGAAGCAAAGAAGCATGGATACGTATTAAGTATCAAGGGGTCCCTTCCTTTTCAGTAGGAAAACTGCCAAATTCTTGCAACTCCTAATACCGTCCCGGAAAAGGCTCAAAGCACTAACTTTCCAGAAATATAAGAGTATTTTGTGCCACTATTATTCCAACTGGTGAAGTGCAGCAGAGGAATATCTCTCAGAATATCTTAATCCCTGGAGCACAAAAGAGGAAAAAGAAGAATGCTACCCCTTTCTATTTAGAACTTCAAAAGTTAGACGCTGTTATTCAGAGCAGCTTGAAAATTTAGATGTTGTTTAGTGACAGACCGGTAGAAAAAAAAATCCTAAATCCCTGTTCCAAGAAAGGGATTCCAGTGAAACTTGGGAGGCTACTGAACTACAAGGAAGTACTGGTTTCTCTGACAACTCTTTACTGCAGAGCTCTAACCATAGCTTATCTCTATCTTCTGAATTTGATTACAAGGCTTAGCTTGAGATACTAGCTTTGGTACAATTTCCAAGACTGCAGGACAGGAAAAATAGGAAGAAGGAAGGTAAGTAGATGGAAAGTTTATGGGGCATTAGTCAGGACAGAGCAGTACAGTGTACAATGAACTGGCAGCACCAAAGTATGGTCAAAGGAAGACGGGAAAGAGAAAGAAGGGATAGAAACAGACAAATAGACAATGAAATTAGTTAACAGTTGGGGTACAAAATAAAGGTGAAAGTATATCAACATCACCCAAGATATACGTCAGTAAAATGTTTTTAGCTTTGGAAGCTGACTGCTCCAAACAGATGTAGTATTCCATGGCTCAGTCACTTGGTGTTGCAGGGGTAACATGGTAAAACAAGTACATATCAGTCTAATTAGTATGTAGGCTACAAAATTTCAGATGCTTTCTAAAGCCCTGGGACAAATGCCTAAGTTTTACTTAGTTAAACCCAACCCGCAAAAGTACTTAAGTGGCACTTTGCTTAAGGCTGACACCAAATACTGCCATACAGATACAAATAGAAGATGAAAACTCGGGGGTGGGAAGAAGTGAAACCAACTCCTCAAAATGTTATACCCTCACACTAGGTCTTTATTAGTTATTCCTCAGTGCATAGTCCTCTTTGACCAAATGAAGCTTAACCAGATAGCACAACATACACAAAAATCTCTGTCTCTCCTCTGAGTTATACAGACACCCCTGTACTTAGAGCACTACCTTGTAAGTTTGTCTCTGATACAAACCAAGAAAAGAGACATCTGTCTGTAAATCCTGACAGGGTGTTTCAGTCCCAGCAAAGCTAGAGGCCAGTTTGCAATATTGTTCAAATACCTGTAAACTAAGACTTTAAGTACTGGTAGGGATTAAATTTTAAATAGGCTGTTAAGTAAAAAAAATCTTGAAGTCCAGTTCAGTTTCCCCAGCTTGCTAAATACCATCACTGGTGACCAAGTTAGGGGAAGTAGAGATTGTACCCAAGCTTTTTAAAAGAATGCCAGTTGTTTGAAAAGGAACCATTTAAGTGTTGCTCAGCTATCTCTGTCTTTTAATTACCTCCATACTTTCTGTGAGTCCTCAGTTATAATTTATAAAGGCAGAGAAGTGTGCAGAAGACTGGCAAATATCCTAAGTAATTGCTGGCCAGTTAGCTATACTTTCCTCCTCTTTGCACTGCTGTCTTGGCTGTGCTGGTGGAGACAAGGAAGCACCAGCACAGCAAGGGTGTGCACACTGATATGCACCGCATCTCTATAGAGCATGGGCAAGAGCTTCACTTTTTGGTATATTTAAGCTGTTCCCTTGTAAGTACAGCTCTCTTGCCATCACGAGTGAATCTGGACTCAGTCTTCTTGAAATGGGGGAAAGAGGGGTTGTTTTTTTTTTTTTCTTTTTTTTTTTTTTCATTAAAGCCATTTTACCAGCACTTAGCATCCTGGAAAATGCACTTCTGAGAATTGTAGTATATGTTGCTTTTCTTTCTTTGTCACTGGTGAAAATCTAGGTAAGCAATGGTTCTTGTTCCTGACATTAGTGGATCGAGGTTTGCATGCCCTTCTTCATGCAGAGTTTCTGCCCAAGAATTATTATGTTGCCTGCCACAGCAATGTAATAATTTGGTCTAATGCAAGGAAGTCTAAAGTAAAGTGCAGTTTAAAGGCAGGAAGCCCGAGAAGATAAAAAGGAGGTTTGTTAGTGGAGGATTCTTATCCACAAGAAGGCAATCCAGTAACATTTCATTTTAGACCACCAGTCCACTTCACTTTACATTGTATGTGCTGAGGTGTTCCTACACATGCCGGTAAACCGATCGGTGGCATTTTGCACCTGATTAACTTCTGAACTGGCCTATCACATTTTTGGTGGAGGACGTCTGACCAGAAAAGGATAAAGCTCTGAGGAATCTTTTTTTCTTTTTAAACCACTTTACCACAATTAAGTGTATGTATTTGCAGTAAAGACAGAGAATACCTATAAGAAAGTTACTTTAAAACCTGAAGTTTTAATCAAATTTGCTTTTATTTCAGTATTAGAAAATATAATAATTTAAAAAGAAAGTTTACAAAAGCCTGTGAGAGGAATAACATTCTTTTTGCTTTGAGTGTTCATGAATTCTGCAGCTCGGATCTACAGAAGGTCACAACAAACCCAGAGGGATGTTAAATCTAGAGTCCTCTCAGTGACAGGATTTTCTGCTTTTGACTTATTGCAAATGGTTAAGTGAATAAGTTAAAACTCTGAAGAAAGGTGAGATGCTCTTATTCCTCTATTCCAAGGCTTGGAGATTCTGAACCCTCTAAATCAGTTCAACATGTTTAATTTTAAGAAGTCACTTGCACATTATCATTTTACTTGTAACAGCAATGCTTTTATCCCTGGTAACTTAGTAGTGAGCTAAACTCTCCCAACAGATACCTCAAAACAAGGTTCCTTATAAGGAAGAAATAATTCATTCCCAGGGTCTATTCTCAATAAACGTAAACTGAATGTGCTCATTCCTTGAGGAAATACAGAGCAGCATTAATTCACACAGCTCTGGGAGTATGGCACACACAATGCCTTTCCCTTCAGTCCATCTCAGAATGACTTCATACTTCAAGTATCAAGCCACAAAAAGGGAGAGGACACAGAAATGAATGTCAAGAGGATTTAGCTCAAATTGAGATGTTTGTATCTTTTCATTATTCTGGAATACTGGTAAAGCATGCTTAGCACTTTAAGTACATTTTCCTAAATGCTTTTAGATTCTAGCCTCTGACTCTAGTTTTGGAATCATCGTGGAATTCAATTAGAATAAAAAGCTGCACTTTGAAAGGGCTCATTCAGTGCTGCTCGTTTATTTTCACTTTAATAGACAGACTCTAAAGAGCTGGCAATATTTATCCTAGAGTATTTTATTTAAAAGGCTAGTAAAAGGCAAATGTTCTTTTTTTAACTCCTTAAATTAAAAATAGTTTCTGAACATAATGAAGGAAACTACGTTAAGAAAACATTGTAAACCCGAAGATACTGACCAGCTACACTGTTTTCTTCACTGACCAATCTTAAGATGGTAACTTCATTGACACTCATGACTAACGTCTGTTTTTACTGTATTTGAATTTCCAGAGTCACTACACTGCAAAGTGTAGGGATATTCACTACCTTTACCTACAGCAGTGTTTTTCAAGCTTTCAAATGATAAATGTTAGAGTACATTTGTTATCTGTAAAACCTATAGCTTTTTTATAAGAGCTGAAGTACCTAGCTATCTAAGAACACTTAAAGAAACATGATAAAAAAGATGTGGTTTAGCATTGTAAATTCAGCTGTTTCAGCAGGCCCATCCATCTTTCTTGTATTTGATTATTATAGTGCTGTCACCTCAAGTAATTTTTCTTGTGTTTTTTTTTTTTTCTTAAAGCTCTGGCTCTGAGACTGCCCTAGCTTCCCTTTCTGAGTTTCCTCCTCTTTATCTCTGACCTGCTACCCTCCCAGCGTTTAGAAATATTTTATGCAGCACATGAATCCAGATTCTTGTTCAGCTTCAATGCAGGAATGCCGAGTCTCATCTTTCCAGATAAGTTTTAACCACCAGGGTGACTTGTGTTGGCCAGCATTAGGTTGCCTGCCACCCATTTTTCTACATTTAGACCATTATTTCCTTCATAGAAAGACAACTGTGCAGCTGTATGCGATCTTTCTTTTAAATTAGCACAACTGGTAGAATGCTACAAGTCCTGTATGTTTTACTGGAATGAAGAAAAATGACTGCAAGTGGCATAATGCTGTGAAAGACTATTAAGAAGGAATTTCACTGAGTGGTGGGCAACGGTATTTTTCCAAGCAGCTCATAGAATAGCCTTTGATTACATGCAGGAAGTTAACCAAGTTAAGGTTGCTGTTTTCTAGCCATTCTTTTCTTTCTGCATAGCTCTGGAATACAGACCTTCCAAAACCGTGAGGCAGAAAAAGAGGAAATGACTGCCCAGCTCAGCAAGGTCTTTCCACAAGAAGAACATCCACTGAAAGAAAAGCTAACTAGAAGTTAAACCACAGTTCAGGAATGGCTTTAACACATACTAATTTCTTCCCTGGAGTTAACACATCTTCCCACTTGCTTTCAGAAAGTGAAAGGAACTCAAGGGGCAAAACTGGCAGGACAAAGGAACTTCAGCCTCAGATGATAATTTTCAAGCCATTACGGTGCTACACCAGTGCAGAGGGAGCCCAAGGAGAAGCATACCTGGTGCTTATGGCAGAATGTCAAGAGCACAGATGCCATTACCTCTTCATGTGCTCCCTAGCCCAGAAATAAAAAAGCTTCACCAGCATCCTGTGTAGCTATTAATATTCATGGACTTAATGGGAAGTAGCTATTCCTGCTGAGTGGTAGACGGATGAAAGAGGTACATCTATGGGCTTTTCCACTTGCTTTTCTCTGGGATTTCTTAAGCGAATGTAGTAATTTCTGCCCAGATCTGAAAAGACAGAAGAATGACCAAGTTGAGATGACTGACACATGGGCTACTTCTACTTATTATGGATGTTCTGTTGTTCATTGGCATTCCTCTCACTCTTCTTATTTCTCAATTTTTACTGTAAAGCTTCTTTACTATGAAGGGAAGAATTCTTCCAGTGGCATTAGTGTGTTATTTTTATTGCAGCAGGTGGCTAAGACCTGGTAAAGAACAGCCATTACTCAATTTAGAAGAGCATTTTTACTGACTTGCTGGACACTTGTTTAGAACAGAAATAGCACTAGAACAATAGAGGAGAAAAATTGCTTCGAGATGTGAACAGTTATTAAGAAAGAGTAGGTCGTAAGACAAAAATTGAATATAATTTTCCTCTGCTCTCATACACATGCAATCATGAAGTTTTTTTACCTTCTACTTATTCTGTTTCTCTGCTTTCAGAAATACCGAAATCAATACCATATTAATAGTAAAAGAACGTACTACCTCCTCATCTCTGGCCTGTAGCATTCAGGCTCCCTAACACCTCCAAAACTGAGTTAGAGTTAAGTTTATAAATCCAGTAGATCGCTTGTAAAATGCATGCCTAAAATGAGGAAGAAGCCAGCTAATATCCCAGCAAGGTATCAGTAAACTTATGAAACTGTCGCCTCAAGAGTAACGCTTTTGTGCAGTCTATACTCAGAAGCACAAGCATCAGTTTAAACTCATTTCTTACCCAGAAGGCAGCTCTCACGATCCCAAAGAAAAAACAACTTGTAGTATAAATAAAAAATAAACTATGCAGAATATAGTTCAGGCCCTGTCTGTAGTCTGCAGTTCAAACTCCTTGGTCAAAAAACATCAGTCATTTTCTTAGTATGAGCAACTGACAGCAGAAAAGGCAAAAAAAAGGTTCTATACCTAGACATAAAAAAAATTCTCTGTGAAATTTCAAATCAGTGCTGCCATCTAAGAGCTTACAAGTGTATAAAAAAGCCAATACTTGCATATTCTAAATCAACTTTCAGGTCTGTGCTGATGTTTCTTTAAAAATCAAAGTCAGCAAGTCTAATACGGTTCATTCAATTTTCCATCCATTTTTAATGGAAAATGCAGTTTCTGCAAAGCGCTTCAATCCCCTGTTCAGAAAATAAGCTATTGTTCCAGTCAGGGGTTTTGGTGGAAAGAAAAAGTAGATGTCAAGTTACAAGTCAACTCGACGCGATTTGTACTCCTCAGATCTTGACGCCCGGCGCACTCGACATTTGTTCGCTGCGTTCCCTGATGGAGCCACCTCCCGCCTGCGCACCTCCCAGCTGAAGACTTGCTTGCATTGCATCATGGAAAATGTAGTCTGGCTGGGCAAACCAGCCTACGTGAATGAAGCCACTGGGCACAAAAATTAGGGCTTCTGCATTACGTGCCAGCAAGCGCTGCTCGGTGTTCAATCCAAGCCAGACGAATGAGTATTGTTTTCAACAGCGAGTCGCCAAAAATGCCCCTTTCAAGCTAAGGTTCCAAAATATTCAATTAATAAAAAATGTTCTAAACCGATACGTCAAAGTCTCTCTCCACAGGAAAGCCGGTAGCGGCTTTATTTGTTAGCCCCGATCCTTACTGTATGGCATGTCCGTGGCGTTTTACCTCAGCGGCGGGGCTGCAGCTGGGGCCAGAACTCCCCGCCACAAGCAGAGGTCGCGTTTGGTGTTCGCCCAGCGCTCTCTATGCAGGAGCCCGGGACCCTCCTCAGCCTGCCGCTCGGGTTCATTCTCTCTCTCTCTATTTATTTATCCGCCCCCCCCGGAAGGCCATTCAATTTGAGGGGTCGGCACGACCCCGAACGGTGTGCTCGTTAACGGGCACCGAGAAACAGACGGGATCCTTTCGGCCCCCCCGCTCTGCCGCAGCCGCGCCGCTTGCTAAACATCAACCGGGACGGGCGGCCCGCGCCAGCCTTCGCGCAGAACCGTGCCGACACCCAGGCAAACGCAACGCGCCGACGGCGTTCGGTTGACTCACCGCGGGTCTGCGGCGCCCGGCCCTCCACCTTGGGCCGCCGGAGCGGTTCCAAGCCCGACCGCCGGCGAAGCGAACCGGGAGCTGCCACCGGGCGGCCGGCCCAGCGGCCCCGGCTACCGTATTGCCTCTAACAGAGGGGAAAGCGCTGGGGCGCGCCTCCCTCGGGTACCTCACGGGCTCGGGGCGGGGGGGGGCGCTGGCACCCCCGCCGGCTCCTGTCCCACAGCCGGGCTGAAACGGGCGAGGCGGGCCCCTTTCAGCCCGCCTCTGAGGCAGGAGCCCGGGCCTTTCTCTCCCGCGTGGCACCCCCGCCCTGCCCTCCGAGACTCCCCCGCCGCAGCTCTCAGCTCCCGCGGAGCCCCGGCGAAAGGCGGGCGCCCGCCCCGCGCCCCCTCCAGCGGGCGAGGCGCCGGAGGCGTGCCGGCCCCCGCCTTTCCGCCACCGAGGGCGGCCGCCGCAGCCGTTACCGTATTTCCCGGCCGCGAGGCGCGGTTCCCCCCGCCCTGCCGGCTTTCCCAGCAGAGGTGACCGGGTTGAGGCCGCGGCGGCCCCGCCCCCGCATTCCATTCCCTATATGGTGGCAGAGAGGGGCGCCGCCGGCCACGCCCCCTTTTCCCACCACGCGCGCGGGGCGCGCCCAGGCTTGCGCGCGTGACATCAGCAGGAGGGGGTGTGGGGGGGGGGCGGGGTGGCGGCAGGAGCGCGCGCCACCCCCTCCACCGCCCACCCCCCGCCAGCGCGCGGAACGAGCCTTCCTCGGGCCGTTCTATTTACGTTTGTGACGCTGATTTGCATAAGGCAGCGCCCCGCCCCCCCGCCGTTGGCTGAGCGCCCGGCACCGCCCCCGCCGCCAAATAAGGGCAGAGGGGGTGTGTCCCGCGGGGGCTCGCGGCCGTTCGTTGCCTTCCTGGAGCCGTTTATAGGGTACAGGCACTTCCGCTGTCTGCTTAGAAGCGGCGCGATCATGGCGGAGCGCGGTCAGCTCCCTCCCCCCGCCAAGCGCCTCTGCTGCAGACCGGGCTATGGCTCGGGGTGCAGGCCGGGCCAGCGGGCGGGCGGCGCCGGACCCGGCAGCGGGGCGCTCTGCGCCGGACCCTCCTCCGCAGCCGCCGCCGCCGCCGCCCTGGGGCTGCTGCCGCTCGGCAAGACCCAGAGCCCCGAGTCCCTGCTGGACATCGCGGCTCGCAAGGTGGCGGAGAAGTGGCCCTTCCAGCGGGTGGAGGAGCGGTTCGAGCGGATTCCGGAGCCGGTGCAGCGCAGGATCGTCTACTGGTCCTTCCCCCGCAGCGAGAGGGAGATCTGCATGTACTCCTCCTTCAACACCGGCGCCGAGGACCCCGCCGCCGCCCCCGGGGGGGCCGCCACCGCGCCTGGCGGGGCCGCGGACGCCGCCGCGGCCGCCGACGAGAACCGCCTGCCCTTCCGCAGGGGCATCGCTCTGCTCGACGGCGGCTGCGTCGATAACGTCCTGCAAGTCGGTGAGTCACCGGCCGGGGCCGCGCTCCGGAGCCGGGCCGCCGCCGCCGCCGCCACCGGGGCAGGGCGCCGCCGGCCTCCCCCGCCACCGGTTCCCCCCCCCCCCCCCCCCCCGCCCCTCCACTGCGTGTTACCCGTCTGCCATCCGGGCAGCCGTCGGCCGCCTGCCCGCTCGCCGCGGCCCCGGCGGCCGGAGCCTCCCCCGACAGCCCCTAGCGGGGCCGGGGGGGGCGGGGGGTGGCTTGGGGCGGGTGTCCGGCAGCGCGGGCGGGGAGCTGCCCCCCGCCCGCCACGGCCCGGCCCGTGGGAGCCCTCGGCTCCCTGGCCGTAATGCGGGCCGGGCAACTTCCTCCGCCGCTCTCCTCCCCCGAGCGCCCGGGGCACAGAGTAACTCCCTCGCTCCGTGACACGGCCGCGGGCCCCGCCGCCGGGCCGGCCGCCCCCCCCGCCTGTCCCTTTAACCACCCACCCCCCCGCACCGCGCCGTGCTCTCTCCCGGTAATCCAGCCCGTGTAATCCCGTTTAGCTCTGCCCCCTCCCAGCGCCCACCCCCGGTAATCCGGGTCATCGCCTTACCCCGAGCCACAATAGCGAGGAGATGCCGCCCCCCCCATCCCCCCGCCATCCCGGGGGGGACCGCCGGTGGAAATGAATCAGCAGAAGGGCGGCCGGCGGGGGAAGGAGCGGGGGGCGGGACGCGCCGCCGTCCAAAATAAAGACATAAATGCGGTGCGAGACCCCGGCAGCGGGTGTGCGGCGGGGGGGGGGGGGAATCCGCGAACAAAGGCATTTCTAGGGCAGCGGCGGCGAGCCGGAGGGAGGGGGCGCGATCCGCCCCGCCTGAGGGGGTAGGGGGGGTTGTGGGGGTTGCTTTGGGATGAGCCGCTTCGTGACAAGGGGGGGGGGAAGCTCTGCTCTTCCTCCTCCAGGAACAATACCCCCCCCCCCTTCCTCCCCCCCCCCCAAGCCCCGCCGCCTGCCGCTGCTCTTCACCCGCTGCGGGTGCCCCTGCTTCACTCCTCCCTGCCTGTGTTTAAAGGGCTGCAGAGGTGGGTACCCCCCACTTTTGGGGGGCTGTCTGCCGGGGGTGGCTTCCCCCCGCCATGGGGGGGGAAGCCGCCCCCGGCAGACAGCCGCCCCCCCCCTCCCGCTGAGTGATGCTCTTTGTGCGACCCGGCCACTTTGTTCTCATTTTCATGTTTATTTGTGTTCTCTTCCCCCCCCCCCCAGTTTTCTGTGGCTTCCCCTCCTCCTCCTCCCCCGAAAAGGGGAAGCCAGACAAAAGAGGCTGCTGCTCGCCTTTTGTTGGCGGTGGTGGTTCGGGGGGTGTGTGGGGGGACGCCGGGATCCCCTCCTCCACCCTCCCCCAAAACCTCGGTCCTGCCCGCTGCGGGATTGACTTGGCAGGCATCTTACAAACGTGCCATCGTTTTTTTTTTTTTTTTTCCAAAGGGAAGCCGTGTCCCTGCTTCTAGGCTCAGTGCCCTTCCCTTCTGCCTAAGGGGGACTTCAATTTTTTTTTTTTTAATCTAATTAACTTTCTTATAAGTTTCATCTTTTGGCTTTCTCTTTCCAAAGGTCTGAGGCGCATCTGTGGTTCGTCAGGACTGGCAAAACCAGAAGTAGGGCTTTTTTAGTTTGGTTGGCAGTGCTGAGATTATTATATTTTTTTTTTTCCCTTTTGCTTGCACTTGATTCTGTTTGCAGGCGATGAGGAATGACAGGAGTGCACATAGGGAGGGTTTCTTGGCTGATTACATTTAAGCCAGGAATTCACTGTGAAAATAAAGCCAAGGGGTGATAAATAAAAGATGCAATCTTCTCCAGGAGACAGACACCCAGCGTGGGCTTTGCTTCGCTTGCTTTCAGCAGTGGAATAGGCCTCAGTGAGTAGTTGTGAAAGAAAAAAAAGTAACTTTTTGTATGGCTTCAAGGGGGGGGGGGGGCATTGAGTAATGTTGGCAAGGGTCAATGTGAAGAAAGAAAATATGCATAAATACAACTGAAGTGTTGACTGCTGCTTCTGGAGCCCTTAAACGCATTCCAAACAAATGCTATACCTACTGCTGTAAATACATTTGCTTTGCATTTTTTTTTCCCCCCCAACCTTATGTGAGCCTCCTTTGGAACGCTGCACAAAAATAGTAGTGGAAACTGGTGATACGAAACATGTCAGTTGTTTTGACAGAGGCCTTTGGCTTGCCTGGCGAGGGAGTCGTGGAGCACTTGGGTAGGCTGGGTCCTGCTGTAGGAAAGTTCTTGTGTAATTTGGGTAGGTAGCTGTGTCATTAGGGCCAGCTCTTGCCGGCAAGATACTCCTTGTGAAGCAGAAAGGTGCAACTGTTAAAGCCAATTCAACTGGAGTGAGTTATATTGGGTGGAGAATGGAATTGGTTCCATATAATACAGCTGAATATGTAGCATTGAGGAAAACTTTGAGTTTATGTAAGTGCATGTTTAGTGACCATATAAATGTGAATGTATGTTCTTTGCAGTATGAGTAATGGAAACTCTGTAAATGTTTACTGTTGTACTATGGAAAAGTGCCATTATTGGACAAAGTAGATTTTATTACATATCAATTCTAACAGCCTTACTTGTAACCCTAAGTATTACTATAAACAGGGAATGCGGGATTTGATTCTGAGGGAGATGAATAAATTTCAGTTCAGTGGTAGTTAAATGGAACCCTTTGCTTCTGAATGTTACTTTTTTTTTTAGTCTAGCCCTGAATAAACATTCAGACAATTTTATCATGGCAACTCATTTCAAGTGGGAGAATTTAAAAAATCTTGTGTCTGTGCTCTGCTAAAAATCTTCATGTGATCCTGCTTCATCCCCCCCAACTCATGCGTGTGATGGAAAGAAAACCTTAAAGGAAGATGACACATTAGCAATATGCACAAATAATGTTCTTAATAATCAAGCAGTAAAGTTGTCTGTTAGCCTGTTTTGAAGTTGAATGATATTGTCCTAGCACAATAATTAGCATCTCTTAATTTTGAAAGATTTTTCTCCAGAGAAGTTGGCTTCAAAATTCCATTTGCATCTAATTTATTGATGTGTTTATAGCTTTTTGATATGTTTCAATTAGACATGAAGGATTTTTTTCAGTTTATTTAAAAATACAGAATGTGGGCTCCTAAAGCAAACCTTTCCAACTGCATAAAACAGAGCTTTTCTACCATACAAGTTTTTCATTTATTTCAAACCAAGTATTTTTAGTAAAAATTGCAGTCTAAACATGAAAGCACTATGTGAGTAAATACAACAATCTGGAAGGAAAATTAGAAATTGACTGTGTTTCATTTGGCCAAATTTGTGAAGATGCCAGGAGCAAGCAGACAGCTTTAGATGGCGAAGTGTATATTTGGTTTCTGAGGTTTGTCCTGAATTAGTATACAGTACTGTATTGTCATCACAGCTTTGGCTGTCAAGGTTAGGAAGAGGTGTGATCCCTCAATAACATAGTTGACCTGGCAAGAGCCCTTAATGCAGGAGAAGGAAAAAAAACCCAAGCCCTGTGTCTCTGCTGGTATGACTCTTCTTGCTTGGGGAAAGACGGAGACTGCCTTCACGGTAGTGCTGTAAAGGTCGGTTTTACTGCTGTAGCTGCATCCACATTAGAAGTACTTGAAGTGGTTTTTTGATATGTCATATATGTACTTCTAGAGTATCCTTGTCTGTCTGTAATTTGAGGCCGGTTTGTCTGTGTTGTATAGACCCTGCTTGCTCATACAGATCTTCGTTTAAGGCGTTACAGTCCTTTCCACGGCAGTATGAGGCTTTGTAATTACGGTAGACATGCCTCTTAGGTATGAATGGCAAGGGAGTGAGTTGGAGGGAAGAGACTCCTAGGGAAGGAAAATAATGTAAAGAATTAATTGACTGGCACTTATCACAGCTCTAGAATTTAATGTTAATATTGTGAGCTAGGAAACTGCCTTGTCTGTGAAAGAGGTTCAGCAAAATGGCATCATCAATGTGGAGCTGCAGACTTGTTTTTCTGAGGCCCCTTGGTGATATGTGATAAGGGGTTGCAACCAAAATACTTTTTAGACGAAAACAAATTAAAATTTCTGAAGTGTAAAATAATGGTTGGAGCCCCCTGGATGTTTCTTTCATTGATTCTTAAATGAAGGTAAAGACTTGTGAATTTTTTTTTTCCCCCCAATTTTCTTTTAATGAGAAGTATTTATCTTCTGACTAAGAGGTGCTATCCTCTACTATTACAGCTGATTATTCCTCCCCCTTTTTTTTTTTTCCTTTTCAAATATGACCTAAAAGTTGGTGATTGCTTTCAAAACCAAGAGAAGCCATTTTTTCACCAGGAAGAATAGGAGGCTTTACAAGACTTACGTTGGTAGCTGCTGCATGTAATTTTGGTGAAATGTGCATTGTAGTTGGCAAATTTTAGATCCTTTTAATGGAAGATGATTCTAGTTAGTTTTTTGTTCTTTCTAGCCATCTTTATTCAAACTAATGTGAAATTGTGGAGCAAGTAAAACAAATGTCATTTCTCTTCTTTCAAGGTTTAGTTGTTTGAGCACCAACAGTGTAATGTGAAACACCTTTCCGTTGATAAAACCACACCAACTATGTCATTAGCAAAGCTGGCGCAAATGTTTTTCTGCTGTGAGTTGAAATGTGCCTTTTAATAGACATGATGATCTCCACTGATGCATGCGATATATATCTAGTTGTTGATGAAACCTGTAGGACATAGGGATTTAGTAAAAAATATTATTTAAATGCAAGTAATACTAGCTTGCATGACAAAATGAAGGCTGTCATTTGTGGAGATGGAAGCACTGTGTTTTGCATTAAATTCTTGGTGTCCTATGATACCAAATTGTCCTGGTATGTGTAGTGACCTTTTTCCAATGGGAAAAGGTTGTGTTAAACTCTGCCTGTTTGAGAAGTTTATCTGCTGACATGCCAAAGGAACAAGCATGGTTTCCTCCACAGTCAGCCTGGAGTTGGAGTTTGGTTAGGAATGTATGACTAAAACTAGTAATCCAGATTTTGTTAATACAATATTGTGGTAGGGGAGTAAACAAATGATGTCTGACTTTTTGCTGGACTTTTTTTGACTTAGTTCCAAGACTACTAGTGTTGCAAAAATATCTTAATTGATTCCAATTTTGGTTTGCTTTAAGACTTAGCTAGCAAAATTTCCAAGTTCTAGAACAGAAACAAGTAAACTAATTTTAAAATATTTCTTCCTGAAAGGGAGACATGTGAATGCATTCCAGTTTCCTTGTTAGATTTGGAATGCAATGCATTAATTAGGGAATGTGCAAGCTATTTTCAGTGTGTGTGCTCTGATGTACTATCCTTGACCTTGAATAATTTCTTGGGAAACCCTAAAAGAAAAATAAAAAGGGAGAGAAAAGAAGGAAAAAAGCCTTCTTTCAAGACCAGATCACTAAATGTGGAAAACTTTTTGTAAATTTGGCTCCTGCCTCTTTTCAGTCTTTCTGAAAATATCTAATCTAGATTTCAGGAGAAAGTAAGCATTTTAGAGTGATTTCAAGATATGAAAATAAAACTTTTATGCTATCTTTCTATGTAGTTATGAATAGTAGGATGAATGTAATAGGACAGTGTCAATACTACTCTAGAATTTACTTGTTTTTTAAGGAGAAAATGAATTGTAAATTACTTTCAATCACAGTTTTTAAAACAAGGAATCTTCTTTTCTATAGAAGTTTTTTATTGGGTTGACCTAAAATTTTTCATTGTTTGTTTTAGGTCAGTTTTAATGTTTCTCATGTTTCATTTTTCCCCTAACTTCAAGGCTTTCCTCACTTCTAAGAAAACAATTTTCATTTTCAAATCTTGCTTTCTGTTTTAGAAAGTGATTCCATCTCTGTATGTGATCAGATGTTTTGGTATGTAGTAATTCTTGAATTTGAGCCAGTTGTCATGCCAGCAACTGATGCCTGCATGTGCTCTCTCTCTCCCTGTACTCTAACTTTCAGAGAAGATCAATTAGTTAGAAGCAAACTCTGTGTGTGAGGGTAGCCTGGAACTATTTAAAAGTCAGCATTGGACAAACTGGTTTCCTTTAAAAATCAGTAGCTAGTTGCTGTGTTTTGCTGTATCGCTTTTTTTTTTTTAAATGAATCTATCAAAATTGAACCCTTACATAAGACTCTGGTAAAGGTCTAATTTAAAAAATATAATCTAATTCGAGTGAAAGGAAGTATATTATCACGTACAGTAGTTTTTACTGGTGAAGGATAAAGTATATTAGATGGCACACTGTAAGATATGTCTGCACGGGTTCAATTTTAATGTTACCTGGTGTCTAGGTAATCTGGTTTTGTCAAGACAAAGTGTGAAGTTTTGTAGTAGTGTAAACAAAATATGCGTAGAAAGTTATGGTAGTATAAGAATGCAGCTGACATCCCTTAAGTTGCTTTCTCTTTAGCTGTTTTTCTTTGGGGATTAGGTGGGACAATTTACTGCATCTTTAAGAAAAATAAAAAGAGAAAAAAAGGACCACACTATTTTAACTGACAAAAGCTATCCTAATTTATGAATATGCTGTGTGTGACAGGAACTAATTTGAAATTTTAAAAAGCTTTCATGTGCAACAAGGGTACAGATTTAATGTGAATTCTGATTGCCTGGAATGCAGTCAGCCTGACAGCATGTGAATACTTGAGTACTGTCCAACAACTGCACTTGTTGTTCTGGGAGATCTGTCTCCTTGAACTTCCAGTTTTTCCTCTTGGTTTACTATCTAAGACTACCTATGTAAAATGCTTCTCTCGGCTGGATATGTATGCAGCCCTTGACATGGCTTCATGACCTTCTGTGACCTGGATCACTAGAGATGTTGGCTGGTACTGTATGCTGGTTTGCATTCTCCTTCTAGCTACATGCCAATTACCATGATTTATGTGATGCCCTTGCGGTATGTTACCCTGCTGTCCTCTGACAAAGTAGCAATACGCATCCAGGCTTTGTTGCCTTGGCCCTGCTATTGAAGACCAGGACATCTAGAAAACTTGTGATGTAAGTCACTATCTTAAAATAGTTTTTCTGACTTAATTCTGCAAATGTGCAAGCAGACCAGAGGAATGTAGCCTTCTAATAGTAACTACAGTGCAGAGAATTCCTTTGTGGTTAAGTCAGAACTGATAAAAGGCCTGTTGTAGGAGCTTGAGCGGTCATACAAAAGACTTTTTCTGGTTTGACACATTTCAGTATAGACTGAAGTATCTCCTAACATGGGCTTTTTACCAACACTTTATTAAACTCTTCTGAAAAATGGAAAAAATATTGTGAAAGAGGGGAATCTTTAACAGCGTTTAAAAGTATATTTTAAGGTAATTGTGATGCGCACCATCACACACTTTAAAAAGGAAAGCTTAATCTTTTTTTATTATTATTATTTTTTACTCTAACCTTCTACTCTTTGTTGCAAGTGAGTGCATTTGACAGTCTTGAAATATCAGGAAATTTTTGCTTTGGAAATGCATGGGCAATGGCTGAGAAGGTCTGACGTTAATTGGAAGGATGCAGTAAAACCTGTCAGTAAGTTTAAATTCACAGTAGTAGAGCTAGCTGATCAGATAAATCAGAAGCTCATTTACTGAATTAATGTGCTGAAAATTCAGGTGACTTACCTTTTTGTCCTGCTTTATTTAATAATCTGCCTGTTTACATAAGTCATCTTTCATTGTTAATTGGTGTCAGACCTTTAATACATTATGGGATTCTTGGAAAAATAAGTGGGGGAAAATGGCATAATAGGAAGAAATTTCACAGGGGTAGGCGTTAATATATATCTTTATTGTGTCTTTTTTTTTTCTGACAAAAGTTAATTGCATTCAAATGATCGTTTTAAAGGCTGGGAAAATCAAATGTTGCATAGCTGTATGACTTCTAAGAAGTGAGGCACTTTGTTGTACGCATGCCAAGTTTAACTGCTAACTAGTTACTGACAGCCGGTAGTAATGCAAATACAGTGCAGGAATTGTGCAGCTGACTATAATGTTTAATTTATACTGACTAATGAAATAAAGAACATTCGACCATTCAGGCACTTAAAATTGGATAAACTTTTTTATAAAGTGTAAGACAAATTTACAATCTGTAATAGAGGATCAAGCGTTACATGTATTCTAATTATTTTTGTATATTTAAACCTGTGTTAAAAGCAACGGTTTGGGTTAAAGGCTTTTACTAGCACTGGCTCTCTCGGATTTGTCTCCTTACGCTTTAAAGTTTGACTCTTTCTTATTTTATACTAGTGGCCTACCTTGTCTTTGCAGAGCCGTGTTCAGCTAGCTATGTGTGCAAGGCATAGTGGCAGCACAAACTAATTTCATCAAATCAGCTTCTAGCTTATTCTTGTCAAGGGCAGTTGGTGAGCTTTATTATTAGTATTTAATTTCCACATTCAGCTTTGATATTTTGACTGGCCTAAAGTTCATAGAGCACTAATCCATATTCAGTGATTAATGATGTGACTGATAATATGTTTATGGAAAGTACAAATGAATGCAGGTAGTGTGGCCTTCAGGGTTTCATATGCTTGGTGGTTGGTCATTTTTGCCACTTAGCTGCAGCTTCGGCAATGAAAGGATGGCAGATAAAATGTCTGTGTTAAGAATTCATTAACAAATACATCCACAGATAATCTTCCTGGAATCTTCTGGAAAACATGAGCGAATCAGTGAAGTTGAGTGGAGAACCTTACAGTAAGCTATTGATTACTTGCACAGCAGTTGCCTCAATGAAGCACTTATGTTGCTTCTCCTGTTTGTGGAATACAATGCACTGCTTTGGGAGTGTGAAAAGTAGTCTTAGTAAAACACTCGTTTGCATACTTAGAAAGCTGGCCTCAGTGACCACATTAAGCATGGCTTGTGCTTCTTCAAGACAATTCTGCTGAGTCTGCTGATTTTAAAAGTTCAAGAACAGGGGAAAATCGATAGTCTAAATGAATTGTTTAATATATTAGCTAAAGAAAGGAAACCTGGAGTGCTTTTATTCTGAAATACTGTGTTATGACCAATGACAACTGGGACAACTGGCTGTGCTGCTGCTGTTGTACATGCAAAATGAGTCTCAGTTCCTCCATTGATTTAGGTTGTAAACTGAAACCTTGCAAACCGACTACAATTAGTGTCTTGGGGATAAAATATCAAGTCCATTATATTCTGTGTCTGTGACTGGATTTAGTGTAGCTATATTACACAGCAGCATGAAACCTCAATTTTGCTTCTTCTAGAGCAGAGGGATGAGGATGATGTAGAATATGTAGCTGTTTTTAGCTTTTTGTTATTGCAAGCCATCATATGTGAGAGTGCCATCATCCAGCTTTCCTGGTCAAATCTAAATGCATGAATTAGAGTTGACTTCAGCTAAACGTGCTACTAATGCATGAATGGTAGGGGTTGACTAGGAACGGGACTTGATGTATCAGATGCAGTGGCAGTCTGAGAATAACTTGATTAGTGCTTCTTAAAAATTTTAGAAGCAGCATACCACTTAGTTTCACTGGCAGTTTTCAGTGATCAAGCTTTACATTGTCATGTATCCTGGCAATAATTTACAGGTTTGATTTCTAGGTAGTTATGTAGAACATAAATGTAAGTGGCTGTTTGGTGGCAGGAGTGGAGAAATGTTTAGGAGTAAACAAGAGTTTGAATCACTGAATAAGATGTACTTGAGGAGAAGAGGTAGTAAAATGCTAAGTTGACCCATTAGAGATGAGAGGCTAGGAAGAGAAGTGGGGAAATGGTGATGCCTGAGATAAGGCAGAGGTCAAAGACCTCAGTAGATCCCTGAAGAGGTGTATTTAAGGAGGATATAGTCTGAATGACTGTTCCACTATATGGTCTACTTTATATGGGTATTAGAGAAGGCATGGAAGCTGATAGATTCTTTCCTACAAAATGAAACAAAGCTTTCAAAATGGAAAGCAGGTTGGCAAGCTGTAACTTAGCTGTACTGTACCTTTTGAAATTTAAAAATGTATTTAAAGTTTTGAAGTGGGTGTTCTCTCTCTCTTTTCAACCTTACATCCCAATTTAAATTTTATAAATAAGATGTATCTGATGCACAAAGGAAATGCTTTGTTTTTCAGAAAGCACTGACCTATTTATTTAAAGGTTATTTGTCATTGTGCTTCATCAGAAGCAGAAGCTATTTCTGTTGAGTCATGGTGGAGGCTCTGCCGTTATAGTGGTAAAACAAAACCATGGACTTCATTTTATACAACTATTTGAAACAGATTTATTCATAGAGTTAAATATGCATTGATAAGATCATAGAATTTAACTGAATTTCTTTTACTGTAAGCCATAGTCAAATTGTGGTTTAATTCTTCTCGACAGGCAATAAATGGCTTAATTTTAAAGCATTGTATATTGCAAAAAGAGGAGATGTGTTTTCTTATCTTTTTTTCCCACAGTGGTGAATATTTGTGGTACTCAGACTTGTGAACAACAGAGATAATTTTGCTCTCCCCGCCCCCCTGCCCCAGCCTATATGTTGTGCTGACCTGGGAATAAGGATGGGGGGGTGCAGTGATGAAAGACAGGAATCTGGTGAAGAGTGGTGCACAGCTTTATTAGCCACTTTTTTAGACAAAGGTAGGAAGTAGGAATGGCAAAGAGGAAGAGAGCTGTCTTGAGTTGCTACACTGGTGATCAGAAGGACTAGACGTTTATCCTGTGGATAAGAGGCCGTGTGGAAGACAAACCTGATGCTGATAGGGGTAGAAGATAAATGGTAAGGATTGGAAATATAGAACAAATGAGAGCTTTGTAGTCTCGGTAGCTATGAGATGCAAAGTTTTGTTGGATTTAAAAGGCAGGACTTGCATGTGCATGGGGAGACAGGGAAGGGTGCTGATGTGGTCACAAAACTAAATATTCCCAGCATGTAGAGTAAGCCTGATAGGAGCAATACGGCAGCAAGATCAAAGCCTTACTTCCTGATCATTCAGTGTGAAATGATAGCTAGTGAAATGCTAGACTGGATGAATGGAAAGAGATGTGAATCATGGGCATGCACTTCAGTGAATCCTGCCTGTTATGAAGTCCATCTTCCCCTCCCTCCTTGAATAACAAAAGGAAGTTACGAAGTAAAGATAAAGTGTTGAGAAATGACTACTGGAAGGAGGAAGCAGAGGAGGATGACTGTGCAATGGGACGCTAAGCTGTGATTTTAGGAAGTGAAAGGGGAACCACAAAAGCCAGTAAAGGTCTAAAGTTCTGGGAGAGGAGTCATTGATTTATAGAAGTGCTGAAAGGTAAAGGAATCCAAATCCCAAAACACATCCAGAAAAGATCTCCACTGCGGCCCTTAGCGAGAGCCATCCCAGTGTGATGCACTGCACTGGAACCAGCAAAGGCCCAATGGCAGAACCACATTCCAGACAAGGGCCTTGGCGTACTCAGTGACTTGGCTGTGGGAGCGAGAAGGTGGTGATGTGGGACAGGTGGTGGTGTGATACAACACAGGCACCTCAGGCAAAAGTTAATGGGTGAATGAGGTGGGAGAGTCAGCAGCATAGGAGTGCAGAAAGAAGTTTGTATGTTAGCCTAGCATCCATGTAGCTTGATTGGTAGGCATGGGGGGGCTATCTGTAGCTGTGTTTTAGGCCACGCAGCCTGGCAGGGATAGCACTGTATTCAGCCTTGGTGTGGAAATGAATGTCCTGAGCCTGGGGATGGCGGAGTATGGTGTGAGTGAAGAAGACAAAGTCAGAGCAGGTCCGCCTCTATTGCAGCTGATGCTGGTTTGAAATGCCAGAAGTAGAGTGGGAAGGGTATGTTTGCAGGGTGGGCTAGATGTGGGACTGCTGCGGAGGCAGCCTGCAATTTTAGTCTTCCATCAGTAGCTGGGTGCAAGTAGGGCAAGTCGCCAGCAGCACATTCAGCACGGGCTGGAGGGACCTTTGACGGGCTTGTCCCCTGCAGAGCTCGGTGTCCTCACACCCTGCTGTTGGCACCGAGCAGCTCCTCTTCCACAGACGAGAGCACTGCTGGGCCTTCGGTCAGCTTGCTTTCCCACAGGAATGGATGTATTTGTGAGCAGGGGGCTGTTGTGAGGTTTGTTAGTAATATGTGCTGTAGGTGACCAACAGTAGTGCCCAGCGTGGTGGTTACAGCGCGTTAGCCCTGACGTGGGCATGCTGGTGCAGTGATGCACAGCTCGAGCTAATGGAGGCCCTGTGTGTCGGCTGTTAGAGGCTCTCAAACTGGCCTACAAAACCTGGGCTGTGTTGTAAACGTGGTTTGCTGATTAAAGGCTGAGACCAGTAGTCTATGGCCTTTGTAAATAGGGCTTGAAAGCTAAAATACAAGCCTGATGTCTATCTTCTTTCTAAGGCTGGTAACCTTAGGTTGCTCGACAAAGATTATAAATGCCAAAGGCTGTAAACCTTTACTCCGAGAGAAGTTGAAACTATACTTCCAGTTACAATTTAGCAGCATTATCACTCTTGCCCCTCCCTTCTTCTAGGGAGCGGGCACATTCCTGGTTGACAAAGCCTGCTGCCCCGAGGAAAGCTGCTGGTACAGCAGCACAGTGTGGATGTGAGAGTGGGAGTCCTTCTCCAAGAGTCCATTCCAGCAGACTTGCTCCCTCTTGTCACTCAGTGAACTCCTCCAAGGACAGACTATGAAACAGGCCTATCAAAATAAATGTTTTCCATTGTGAAATACTCTAGTCATGAATATGGTAAATGAAATAACTGACTCATTTGCTGTGCTCTGACTCATTTACTGCTCTGTGCCTCATTGTGTAACTCTTAGAACAGAAAATGTGCGTTGCTGTGCTTATAAACTTGTGTTTTGGAAAGGTTTTTTCTGATTGTCATTTGCAAACTTCACCCACTGTGAAGACCACTGTGTTATTCACTCTGAAGTTACATGGTTGCTTTAGGCTGGCTTAAATGCAGGCTGCTGTCAAAGGGATGCTGCAGTTCTCCTCAAACTTGCAGCGTGTGCCAGGGTTTGTGGAGCTGCATGGTGAGCCAGAGAAGTGGCCTGCTTATGAATTCAGATCTTGCTGAGTGAGTTTTACCTGGTTTATTGGCCAAGAAAATGCTACTGTTGATTCAAGGGAGAGGAAATTGCAAGAGCAGGGGTACTGAGAAGGGCAGGGCTCCTTTCTGTGTCAGCCACACTTAGACTGGCTAAGTCAGACTTTGCTGCCTGTGGAAGGGAGATGGCTGCTGTGCTTGGGAATTTACCTGTGGCAAAAGGTGGCCTGTTTGTTCCAGAGACAGCAGCACGGGCCTTCCCTGAGCCCAGGTTGTGTGTTAGGCCTGTATCAGTGAGTTGCCTTCCATATGTCTCATCCACAGTGTTTTTCTGTGTTACAAAACCTTGGTCAAGTGATGAGTACCCCTCCCACACTCCACCAGTGGTTAAAACAAAGCCAGACAAATGTCTACTTTGAAAGTACAGGAAAGGGGAAGGAAATACTGAACTATTTACTCCAATTGTACATGTTCACATCTCTATATCTGCGTAGCTGTTGCAAAAGGTGCTTTTTGCCTTCAAAGTTCATATCTTTCCTTGTCTTCTGAGATGGTGCTGAGCTTCAGCATACTTACGTATAGCACAGACATTTGAGGCAATTTTTCTGCTTATTATGCAGTTGTGTGGTGACCAAATAATGTGTTCTGTGTTTATTTTCATTCGTATCTGTTGCCTTCATTTGCTAAAGTAAGTATTCACAACTTTTTATCTGGTTAGGCCTGCTGAGCCAACGTAGCTAAGAATAAGCTGGAGTCTCCTCTTTGCTTCTTGGACTTTGATCTGCTGCCATTCAGCAGTCTCACTGGAGGCTGCAGGGTCGTGGTGGTATAGCAGAGACTTCTGTTGTCTTGCATGGTCTTTATTACTGGTAGTAATGTCTGAGAAGGAAACGATGAGCATGACTTGCAGATCTCAAGCTGAGTTTGTAGGGCTGGCATGTAGGGGTGGAAAAAACCCTTATTGCTTGTAAGCTGAGTACTTCTGATATGGACCTCACTGAGAGTCTAAAATAGCTTTGTGGGGTGCCAGTATCATTACTGCTTCCCCAAGTAGAACAGCAATTGAGCAGAATGTTGGTGCTTTTGTGTAACTTGCTTAGTGTGGAAGCTAAATGACAGACAGCTGCTCAGCTAAGTGAGGCATATTTACTGAAATGATCTGTTTTCAGGACTCAGATAAAGCCAATGTCTGATCTACTCCAGATGGACTTAACTAATGAAGAACTAAGCTTGCCCATAAATGATGGAGGGAAGAAGTGCATTGAAAGCTCTGTTGCACACTTCACAGTGCAGATGAGTGAATTTTCAGGGCAGAAATGGCTTCCATTTACCATAAAGAGAGATTTCATGGGGCTTTATGTGGGCCTGTCTGGGAGAGGATGCTTTGGCTTTCTCAACTGCTTGCACTGGTGGAGAGTAAAGCTTATTACTGGCTTGCTTTCACCAGTAGCCTGCTTCGGTGCAGGAGGATTGATCTGGGTTGCTCACTTCCTAGAGCCCTCCTATAGCTCTGCCTAGACAGTTGTGGCTGAGAGACTCTTTAAGGCACACATGAGCAAGAGACCAGGTCATAGAATCATAGAATTGTTTAGTTTGGAAAAGGCCTTTAAGATCATTGAGCCCAACTGTTAACCTAGCACTGCCAAGTCCACCACTAAACCATGTCCCTAGGTGCTACATCTACAGATCTTTGAAATACCTCCAGGGATGGTCACTCAACCACTTCCCTGGGTAGCCTGGTCCAATGCTTGACAACCCTTTCAGTGAAGAATTTTTTCCTAATTTCCAATCTAAACCTCCCCTGGCACAACTTGAGACCATTTCCTCTCATCCTATCACTTGTTACTTGGGAGAAGAGACCAGCACCCACCTCACTACAATCTCCTTTCAGGTAGCTGTAGAGAGCGATAAGGTCTCCCCTCAGCCTCCTTTTCTCCAGGCTAAACAACCCCAGCTCCATCAGCTGCCCCTTATAAGACTTTTTTCTCTAGACCAGGTCCTAATGTTCCTTAAGTTGTACAGAGGGTGTTTAAGTTGTACAGAGCTTAAGCAGGGTACTTTACCTCTCTTGGTTGTCTCCTGCTGGAAGGGAGCCTACATGATCTCCAACCCTAATTGAAGTGTCTAGTTCTTTCCTAACCTCTGCAGGTGGTGTTTATTTTACATATTTATCCAGGCTCCTAAACTAAGTATTTCTTATTTGAGGAAGGTGAAGTTACTTAGTCTGGTATCTTTCCTGCTCCCTTGCTGCACTGCTAACAGTCTTACAAAGTTACATGGCTGCTTTCAAATGGTGTTTTAGGCTGATCACAGGTGTTTAATGTGATACTTTGTAAGTTGACCATAATTTCTGCAAGCCAGGTTTGTGAAAGAAGTACCAGCTTGAACTCTTGTCCACTTAGGAGAATGAAGAACAGTGAGGTATATCAGTCCTTCAATTTTTGTGCCAATTATTGTGGTTTCATGGCTGTTTTCCTTTTAACCCCTCCACCTTTACCCCTACTTCCTCTTTGCTGTTGGAAGACAAATACAATCAGGGGAAACTGGCTATTCAGAACAGGGTATTGAGCTATACACAGTGCTGTTGCTCACATGAAGCTAACAAATAGGAAGAAGAACAATCCCCATGAGTAATGCAAGAGGTTCTTTAAACACAGTGAAATAAAACAAGTGTTCAATTTTGAAGCTTGGGTAGGTTACACTCAGTGTAAGTATTATCCCAGGGAGGATGAGGGCTTATGGGACCTGAGTGGGGGAAGAGGAGAGGAGCAGTGCTTGTAGGCTTCCTTTATCTTCACGAAATTCTTATTTCATCTGCTATAGGTGGATGTGTGTACTTTAATTACTGTATTTGCACAAATCCAAGATTGTGACACAGATTCAGGTTAGGCTAGAAAAAGAATTTTAAGTCCCATTTTATTCATAACTGAGTATGTTTTGTCTTTAATTTGGGGAAGACTTTTTTGCCTCAGTGAAAAAGCATTTTTTAATTGGAAAGGCACTTAAAAGAGGGTTAAAAACCTGGGACTTTTGTGCAGTACAGTTGAGTGAGCTTCCTCAAACCTGCCAAATTTAAAACTTACTGGGATTGATGTTTCTTAATGGAACAGACAGCTCAGAGTGAATGTTCTCATCACAACTCTGGGGTTGAGTGAAAAACAGTCTACTAACAAAACCCCAAAGAACGTACCTAGCTCTTTGCATACAGATTTGCTCACAAGTTCAGAATTTTGCAGAACTGGTTCAGGAATCCTGACTTGCACTTGCCATCCTTGCCAAAGCCCTCCAGAAGCATTATGTAAATACCTTCACACCAGCTGGAGGTGAGAATGCTGCCTGTGGGTGCATGGCCAGAAGCTGCTGCACGTCAGCTGCTTGCTGTAATTTCCTCTCTTCAGACCTTTATCTTGCACCTTCCTGAAAGACAGCTGACCGCTTTTCACCAAAGGGTAAAGTCCTGTGGATTACTTTCCAGTCACTGTTGGGAGACTGTCCACAGGGCAATTCCTGTGGAGCGATGAATGTGCCACCAGCTGTGCCTTTGCATAGTTTTTGTTGCTGTGGTAGGTGTGAAGTTATACAAGGTTTTTTGACCTAGTAGAGAAGTCCAAGACAACTTTTAGATTTTAAATTTTGAAGATATGAGGAAGAGGCCATACTGGATTCAGATAACTACTACTACTACAAATTGTTCATGTAGTTTTATCCACTTTGGTGCTATTTGAATTCAGGCCAGAGTTCCTGTCAGTTACGCTGTACAGATGGCAGGTTTAGTTCATCTAGTAGTCTCTTTAAATGTATCGATCTTTAAAGATAAAATTGTGTGCAAACTAGGAGCTGGGACTCATGGAATTACTTTTACCACACAATTTCTGCTAAAAGTATCCCACAAGAACTTGAGAGCATGTGCAGTGATTTGATAGACTTCCATCAAGTTGAATCTGTAACAGATTCAGGATACAAGTACTGGGTCTGTTTTAGCTCACAATACTTGGGCATAAACAACAGGCACAAAATTGACTAGTCTGAGTCTTTTAAGAGGTGCCCTTTAATAGTATCTTCCCAAGAATAGCACTGCACCAGGTAATAAAGCAGATAGAAGATGTTTTGTGCATAATGATTGAAACTTTGGCTATTGGGAGGCCTCAGGACACTGTTCACTCGAATTGTATATGAAACTTGCTTTTAGGTAGGAGTGGCTATTCTTGACTCTAGGCTATTGTGAATGCTTAGTAAATTGACAAAAGCAGTGTGTTAGTTTTGGAAATACCGACATCCTTAAAACAAGGAAAAACCTATGCTGAATGATGAATTATGGTGAATTACAGGCCCACACTGTACTTCTCATTGAGCTTCATGATGGTTTCAGTTAATTTCCTTCTCTTCCTCCCCCCTCCCCTGTAGTAGTGATGAGAAGGAAAGACAAAGGCAAAGGTGAACCCCATGCTGTTTATTTTGAAGAGGCAGTTGAGATTTAAACTACCTATTTGTAAGCAGAATGTGACATTGACCTCATTACATGCAATGGTTGTGAACCTTTTGAAATCCTTCAGCTCTTAATTGCTAAAAACTTGAAGTACATTCCTGATGATTGAAAACTTCTTAACTTTTTGCATTCTGGTTATTCTGAATACTATTTGGCACATCTTGATTAAGCTTGCTTTAATTTGATTCATATGGATAAAGTGAACAGAACACAAAGGAGAAACCTCAGCTGAAAGTTGGAATAGTTTCACTCAACCTGGTCACTTAGGAAAAAATGTATTTCCTCAGAAGACAGAATAAAATGTGTGCTGTATCTTGGTCATCATTTGAAGTTTATACCTGAAATAAAGTATCAAACTGAGAACTGTACCATAATTAGCAAGTTATTTTAGAGAGAAAAACATATCAGGTGAAGAGAGTCTGACTTTTAACCAGTTCACTGAAAGTTATGAAGTTTTTGAGCATGCCTCAAAGGTAGAATAAACATGTATTCTGTTGACAGCATTCAGAGTTGATATACATCTACCCTGATAGATTTATATTGGCCCACCTAGCGTTTCACTTAAAGCAGAAACAGGTCCTGTAGGAAAACCTTCGTTAACCCTATGTGTTGGTGATGACTCTGCTGCTTGTCTTGCTAATGTTGTTGCATTTCACATTAGCAGTTAGCAGGGGGACAGCCTATTTTTTTGCACTCTGACGTTAATTATGTTTGTGATGCTGTGTACACAGACTAATTTTGCAGGCTTATACAAAATAGATGTGATAGGGAGGGGGAAAAAAATCTCTTGGAATATACTGAAATGCTTATGTGTTTAGGACACTTTCTTCTATTGTAAACACAGAAATTACTTGCTAGCTTTCATTTTCTGCTAGTGGGAATAGGTTTTCCATACATCCACAGCTGTTTATTGTGTGAACAGCTGACAAAAGCTCAGGCTTTCAGGGGTAAGGTGAGCTGGCCTCTGAGTAGAACAAAGACCTTTAGTAGGGGGGAAAGGCTTTTTTCTCCAGAAGCACAAGTGTAAAGGCAGCTGGTGGCCTGAGTGCAAATCGGAAACATATCTGGAAACTTAATTCCCCCAATTGTGGTGTTACTGAAGTGCAAGGATTTATTTTTATCTTATTGTCTTTAAGGATGTTAGTATTTGGCAAATAAAACTGTATGCTTTTGTGTGCTGCTTTTTGGATTGCAAAAAATGCTGTAGTGCACAGAGTAATTCCGTTAAAATAGAGGGAAGGAAGTGCTTGTGCAAGTGGTGTGATTTGTCTTGTGAGGAATGGGAGGGTTGCTGGGGTTAAACTAGATTAAATAAATAAACCCTGTAGGTCTTGGAGCTCTTAGGTTTTCCTAAATTCAGCATTATGTGGGAGTGTTACGGAAATACTAATTCAAAATAAGCAACCCCTGATGTTTGTAAACCAGTATCTTGATGTGCTTGCTCCTTCCACAGCCATAGTACCTCTTACTTTGCATATGTGTTGTTACTTAGATAACCTTAAAGGAATGCTACTCATCTCCCCCTTAGTTTTAGTTTGTATCTAAACCATTACCACAGAGCCTTGATCTAGCTCTGTGACTGCTTTAACTCGAGGTGTTTGTTTATTCTGCCATTTAACCCTGTAACTCGGCAGCCATGCTCGGAGAGAACTTTCTTAAGGAGAAATGCGTGTTCTGCTTTGAAGGGTTGCCGCTGCTAATGTGTGTGACTCGGTTGTGGGAGGGCTGTGCTGGCAGAAATCAAATCAAATTCTCCAGGCACAAAGAAGAGCAACTTGAGTGCGACAGCGCGATAACAAGAAAGCAACCCAACTGCACTGCACAGGCTAAATGACATATAGAAAGTAAGCTCTTGCACAAGTGGAGCAAGGCAGTGTTGTACAGCTCAGCTTGTTCATTTGCTGAGAGTAAGTTCTTTTGCCTTGAAGAGCAAAACAAAAAAAAGGTTTTATTACAACCTTCATAACTGGCAAACATGTTTTTGTACTTTGGCCTATAAACTGTTACAAATCTACCAGTCAAAGAACAACAGAAGCTACTTTCTTCTTTCATTTGAAGAGCATTTTCTAATACAACATGCTGCCTCTTTTAAAACGTGTGCTACTGAACACTTCAGGAGGCTTCCTGGAGGAAAGAGGTTTAAACCTAGCTGAGTTACGTGATCTCAGACAAAATAACGTTTCCATGTTTAACATTTCATTAGGAGCTTTACCTGATACTGAATATTGAAAACAAATATTTTTATATTATTTATTATACTGTATTAGTTGAAGTATATTTTTTTATCTTGTTCAGTTCTGTGCCTGTCGTGAAATCTTAAAAAATATTGTGGTTCCGAGTTCCACGTCTTCGTGTAGTAGGCATTGAGCTTAGTTACAGCAGACTTGAGTGCTCAGGCTGCTTTTACAGAGGATAAGATGCAATGTGTTCACTGAACAATAGAAAACAATTTAAAATTGGTTACAGCCACCTTTTTTCTAAGCTCTTTACACCGGTTTTTAAATCACTCTGTTTTGCAATTATTCGACTGTATTGCCTGTAAAGAGCAAGAGATCTGTCAGATTTTAGGATTCTTTTCTTAAAGGGCATAGTGGATATTTGAAAACTGTTTAGAACAGTTCACTGATTTATTATGTATAGGGTTATCAAAACACAGTGTGCTCAACACTAAACAATACAGTGAATTATGCTATTCAAAATGTTCTTCTCTATTGGAGGTAAAGCTGAAGTGACTCTGACACAGATGATGAATGGCAATCACTCTGTTTGCCCCACCAAGCCAAAATGACCTATCTCTATTGTAGACTTGACACTCTTTCTTTTTTTAGTATTGCTTGTGGCAAGCTCTTTGTCACCTACTCAAGGCACCTTTTGGATTATATAGAACAGGTTTCCATTGGCTAGATACTGGTATCAACATGTTCCCTTTCCTGCCCTTCTGGCCCCGTCTCCCTCTCCTCTCTGTTTTGTATTGTGTTTATCTGTTGCAAATGAATAGTGGGATGAAGTGTCTTGTACATGACCCTCATTGCTATAGTTTTTTCTTATGTCATTTGAAAGCTTGCTTGTGTTCTTTTGTGGTTTGATACTTATATCAGTTCTTTTTCTTATTGTATTTATTATGGGTTGTGTTTTTGAAACTTTGTATAAAAAGTCTTAAACCTTTTTCAAGGGACATCTGCAGTTCTTGAAGTGTGGTTCATATTGTAAAGAGCTGTATGCAGTAAGGCTTATAAAAGTTACAGTGTACTTTCTCTTTGCTGGTTTAGAACCTGATTGCCTCTGTAGAAAGATGAGGCTGGGTTATACTACAACATGTGTCTGCACAGTATGTCATTGGACATTCCTGGTGCTAAGGTAGCTTTGGCTACATCTGCAGTTGAAGAACATGTACTCTGGCAGTGTTGACAGGCCTTAAAATGAGTTCACATGAATTTCATGTGCTGTGAGGCATATACTGCTAATGTGGAACCTACTGAAAGCCGATTAAGTGATTGCAGAACTTAAACCTAATTTTCACTGAAAGCGGAAATGGTTGTGGAGTCAGATTTGTAGAGTGCTTTACACCCAAGTCTGTGGACAAGTGTATAGCTCAACAGCAGTTATGCAGCTAATCACTTGGTGCATGTTTGTATTTGTTGGCACTAAAATGTCTTTTAAAAAAAAACACAACAAAAACAGGTCCTCACTGGTTTCTTTCAAGAAATAACTGCTCCATCAAGAATGAGCTTTAACAAGAGGTTCTTAAACAAAAACAACACTGCCCCTTTTGAGCTTTTCAAATCTTTTGGCAGGCATTAACCACTTTTGATTGTGTTTGCTGGCAGCTGAAATCTTTAGAATTTTTGGACAGTTATCAGGACAGCTTAGGCCTATTGTCTCTGTGGGTTGTGTGGTGATAGTGTGTTTTGTTGTTGTTGTTTGTTTTTTTTCTTCTTTTTTTTGACTAGCTGAGAATTGAAACTCTTTAGTCTGGATTTTTTGGCAGAGTTAATCCAGGGAGAAAACTAGTTCTTTTTCTGGGATTTTGACCTCTCAGTCCAGACTGAAGAATATTGACAGGCATGCTTGTCAAACTGATAGGGCAATAAATGCAAGCTCTTTAGGAATCAACTATTTTATCTGACTTCTTCCCGAGATACCTGCCTAGTTTAAAGCCATGGCCTGGAGGACTGCTAAGGAAGTCACTTTCACAGTAAAAAAGTGTTTCCTTATGTTCAGGAGGAACCTCCTGTGTTTTACTTTGTCCTGTCACAGGGCACCACTGGCAAGAGCCTGGCTCCATCTTCTTTACACTCTCCCTTCAGATACTTGTACAAATGGATGAGATCCCCCGAGCCTGCTCTTCTCCAGACTGAACAGTCTCAGCTCTCTCAGCCTCTTCTATTGTGTGAGGTGCTCCAGCCCCTGCATCACCTTTGTGGCCCTTTGCAGGACTCTCTCCAGTATGCCCATGTCTGTCCTGCACTGGGGAGCCCAGTGCCAGACACAGCACTCCAGGTGTGGCCTCCCCAGTGCTGAGCAGAGGGGGAGGATCGCCTCCCTTGACCTGCTGGCAGCGCTCCTCCTCCTGCAGCCCAGAATGCCATTGCTGCCTTTGCTGCAAGGGCTCCTGTTGAACTTGGTGTCCATGAAGAGCCCCAGGTTCTTTTCTGCAAAGCTGCTTTCCAGTTGGTTGGGCTACAGCACAATACAAATACCTGGCCACCTAAACAAAATTTCTTTTATAGGCTGTTGATGGGAGAGAATGTTACATTTTCTGTGCAGTGGTGCAGATACAGCTTGTGTTACTGCAGAGCTGAACATCAGTGACCAGAGGCTTGCATAGCAGGTAACGCATCAGAACTTGATTTATTCTTGGGATGAGAGGCTTCACACAAAGAAATTGTAACTAAGACAGTGGGTTGTGGATCTGAGCCTGTGGTAGATGCCTTTCTGCTGCCCATGGGATGGACTGGCACATTAGAGTTTGGGTCTCATTCAGTAAGCTCAGTGATGTTGTGCAGGTGCAGTTTAGCTTACAGCAAATGACTGCTGGGGCTGAGTAGTCTTGCACTCAGTCCCATTGTACCTTTAGGAAACATTTTTGGTCTTTATTTCAAGCACAGTATGCATCACTTTGGGGGTAGGGGGGAGTTAAAAAAATCTTCAATCACTTTACTCCTCATATTTACTCAGCTTCTGCTTGGGAAGGGGGTAACTGTTGGAGCAGGAAGAAAAGCTATGTAAAATGGCTAGCCGTGCTCTTAATCCAGGGTGCAGATACCATGGAGATAGTTGTAGACAGTGGTCATGTGCTGAAGGTCTAAAAAAATTTCTGCTCTATTTAGAAGTGCAGGTTCCACTCACTTTCTTCAAACTGTAGTTCTTGGTGGAGTAGGACTCAGTGGAAACAATTTGCTTTTTTCAGTCTGGAAGTTCAGAGTAGTTAATGGTGATTCTGGCTGAAAGTGGAATACAAATTACTTATGAGTATCCTTCCAAGCTTGTTAATGAATGAGCGCTAGCACTTGTTTGTGAGGTTGGTATTTTCTTTGTTCTTGTTGTATAGATATTTTTTCCTGATGTAAGCGAAGATTTTAAGCATTTTGAAGGCTCTAATTATTTTTCAACTATCAATCAAAAGAGAGCAATTTAACTTTTTCTAGTTTCAGACTACCGTTAACCCCAAACAACAGTGAAATAAAAACACTTGCTTAAAAAGCAATCAGAACTCCTCATTTGCCCTGCATGTGTAATTGGAACAATTTAATTCTTAACTCTAAGAGGGAATAGTTTTCAAGCTTGAATATGTAACACCAGCTTTAACACCAGTCTGTTAGTGGATGGAAATTGGAATTGGTGCTGCTTTTATTTGGGAGGACCTGCAGAATTCATGAATTGTGTATTTTCTGCTCTCTTGGCATATTGTTTGCTAACTAGTGTTAGTTATAGTTGTTTCTAAGATTTGCTTGGATTTCTGCTTAATAGAACTTGGTTGCAGGTGACCTGCTGCTGCTTTGGTTTTCAGACAGGTCTCTTGGGGCATAAGGGTACTAATGTAAGGTTTACCTGGATTGCCCTTCTCCCCTCCTTTTCCAATTCCCCCAGGTTATCTTGAATAGAGCAAAGCATGGGTTAAGAGTAATTGAGGATATCTCCTGGAGAAATTTTGGTTATTGTATCTTCTATTCCACATACAGTAGAAAACTGCTGCAGTGCTTAATAGGTGCTTTTAATAGGAGGTCATCAGAGAGCTCTATAGTAGCTTAATGTTCTGGCTTTATTACTAGCCTCAGCTGAAATGGAAACAGTGTAGGTGGAGAAGGCTGCCAGGATCTGTACCTTGCCCTTTCTTTTCTCTCCCGATCTCCCTTTCACCAACAAATGTCAAGATAGCTCTTTCTGACTCTTGAAGAATGTAAATAAATCTTATGATGCATCTCTTAAAACTACATGGTAGTTAAAACCAAAAGTTATAGTTGCAAAATATATCTGAGTGGCTACTTTCTGGTCAAATGGCAAAGAATGTTTTAATGTAGAGCAGAGAATGCTGTGAAAGCAAAGCAGTTTTCAGGACAAGGATTATTTGTCCTTAATAAGCATTATGTTTTTATAGGTTCAGTTTATCACAGTTAGAGAAAGTGACAGGCAAGAAAAATAGCTGCAAAATTACATTTGAGAAGTGAAATTATTTGATGTTCTTTTAACAGTAGGTCTTTTTTAAAAGTGGTTTAAGAGGCTCTGTTTCCACAGCCTCTGAATTTTCTGTGTACTTACAAAATAAGCATTATCATGCAGGTGAAGGGGTAATTAAGTAGCAAGTGTGTACTGATGACTTTTTTCCTCTTCCCTAAAGAGAAGTTGGGTTTTCTGTTTGCACTTCAACTCAGAAGCTAGCTTTCAAATGGCATGGTAGACAACTGATCTGTGCTCCTCTCTGCTCTCCCTTTCATGGTGTTTGAGAAGCCACTTGTATTTGCAGAAGAGAGGTAGTGCAGGAAGGATTTAAAAAAAAAAAAAAAGATTACCACATTTTAAAACAAGTTTCTTTCCTAAAGCTTACATATAGGGTCTGCTGTTGTTTTTGTTGTCATTGTAATAACTCGTTCTCTTTTTTTTATTACACTTGAGAAATACAGGTAGGCTGTGGTTTAGACAGAAGGCTGCTTGGTGTATGGATTGAAGACTGGAAAGTAGGTGATAAAATAGGTGCAGATAGAGATACGACCTTTCAGTCAAAGTTGTCGCCCTCACTCAGGAAAATTTGAGGTGCAGTAATGATACAGCTTTATAGATGTTTGCAGATAATTCCTCCCAAATAAAACAAAAAGGAAGGAATAAAATCCTCTGGAAACAAGTAAGCAATGTGTCTTTGACTTAACTTCAGTTTATGAGTTTGACCCTGTCTCAGTAGAATTCTAATATGTTGTTTCCTTGGCAAAAATCTCATGTTCTAAAATGGTCTTCCTTTGGGGGAGTTAAGGCAAAATTTTCTACTCCTTCCCACCCCCTGCAACAGTGAAGATCTGCTTATGTCTTTGAACACTTGGTGGAAAACCTCAAGCATTTTCAGCCATTTACCACTGGATGTGTAAAGATGAAGTCATAGCCACAACCTAATTGTCAAATAGTAGCTTCTTGTTGGGTGTATTCATTTAGGTGGACCTAAGCTGACTTGGAATTTGTAAAGCTGTAGCCTTCCTACACACTCTTGAGGACATCTTGCAGCAGGTGGAGATAAACATGCAGGAAAAGGTCATGGCAGAGATTATATGGCTGACTCAAAGTGTTTTGTTTAGAATGCATTGCAGAAATACTACTGTTGCTTTTAAGAGGAAGTTAAAAACTTTTAAGTTACAGGAAAAGACATGGTGTTGACCTTGAATGTGATACAGAAGATTTCATGGTAATTAGAGATAAGTTCATATATTGTGTAATGGATCACTGAAGATGTGTGACTAGGTAAAAAATTAAAAAGTTTAGGATTATGCCATACACAGGAAAGTACCTCAAGTACAGCTGGAGGATTCATAACACTAGTGACAAGTATCCTTTGCTTATTCATGTTCCCTCCATGCCATGAACATGCCTAGCAAAGTATTCATTTCACTAATCCCATCCCCACTAAAAGTTTGCCTTGCATCTTGTTTAAAATTATTTCAGTCCAGTCATTGAAGTTGGTAAGAAAATGTCTGTCTGAGTACAAGGGAGCTAGAGTAAATTAGATTCTTCCAAGGCAGACTTAATCAGGGAGAATTCAGAGTTTCACAAGTCCACAATGAAGTGACATAGTGATGGAATTTAGGGACTGAAGAGCATGTTAATGGGTTTGAATTTAAATACCTAACTAAATGAGGCAAATGTCTTTCAGTCCAGAAGACAAAGTTATTTGGGTCTAAGCAACTTGGTTTGGCAGGACTGTTGGTGCAAATATGTGGGTAGGGTTTTTGTTTTGGTTTAGGTTTTGTTGTTTTTTCCTGACAGAGAAATTGCCAACTAATAAAATGCATCTTGGCTCCTTCTGTTTGGGTCCTCTGCCTCTACAGTTCACTGTAACTGTCACTGGAGAGCAGTATGACTGAGATGACATTGGAGTGTTGGGGATCTTATTTAGAAGTTCTGCACACTTTATTCAGTTTTCTGATCTGTTTTGTCACGATGACAGTGACAAGAAGAGTTCTCAGCAGCAGAGGATCTCAGCAGGCAAACCACAGTCTGTTGGCTCTAGCTGTTTGTGCTTCAGAGCCTTTTCTCAGTAATTAAGAGTGGCAGGTTGGGATAATCCCTGTCTTTCCTAAAATTTTTGGAACACAAAATAGAGCTCTGTGAGGTTCAGGCTTTGAGTTGATGTGCTTCTGTTTTGCCACAGCAGAGACCCTGTCTTTTCTTCAGTGTCTCTAGGTTAAGAAGTTACTGTTTTGTCCAGGGATGAGACCATGTCTTATGAGGCAGCTAGGATGAAGTTGTATTTTTTCCCAGTCCTCTCATTCTGTGCAGGGCCAGTGAAGCAACAGGAGAGACTGGCTTGGAAGTACCTCAGTAGATTCTACCTAGCCCATGTCATCTGACAGAAAGGGAAGCGATGCTCTTGTTCTGGCCAGAACCATCTTGGAGGGAGAAGATAATGTAATTTAGAAAAGTATTTTCTAGCTTGGTGCTGCAACCAAATCTGTGACAGCAGTTAAATACTTTGGTTTCACCTGTAAACTTGTTCATGTCTTCACCTTCTACAGTAATTATTAAGGTTGTCCCTTCCATCAAAAGCCAGCTTCCCTGGAACACAAGACATGGAGTGAATTCTCAGTATGAGTTTTGGCATAGCTTTGGCTTACATCTTATAATTTATGCCCTTGCATGGTGACTAAGTATGGTATTAGGTTTTCAGATAAAATCAGAGGTAACCACCACCACCTAATTAAAAGACTTGAAAGGCTGCTCTTTGTAAAGATAATTTTTAAAAGTTGCATTCCCTGAAGGAACAGCTATGAAATAAAAGGGTTTGAAGTAGAGAATTTTGATTATGAGTTAGTTCTTGAGAAATGCAGTAGTTTAGGAGCAATGAGAAGGAAATTCTGTGTAAATGTTGTTTGTATATCATGGTTGCTAAATTCTTTGTATTAAAACTTAGGAGACTTTTCTGCAACGAAGCTGGCCATTCTGAGGAAACAGGTACTCCCTGGGGACCATTTTCTTCCCTGAAGATCTTTGGAGAAGATGACTTAACGCAGGGTTGGGTTGGTCTCAACTTTGCAAAGCCAGTTTCTGTCGTTTTGTCTGTCAGGAAGCTTCCAGGAGGCTACTAAGATGTTAGGTGGCTGCTAATCCGCTTTGACCTTCACCCTCATCTTCTCAGAGAGGCTGCCCCTTTACAAAGGCAGTGTGGATCAGACTCCGTGGGACCTCAGTACTGTTGTCCTTAGCTAGGACAGTCCATCCTATTTTTTACATCCTATCCTTAACTTGGGGACAAAATCTTTTAATGCATCATAATGAACCCTGCCTACACCCCCAGTGTTCTGTAAATAGAATTAGAGCCTGGAGGCTTTGTTACTAACTGTGAACATTATCACTGTAGGCGGTGTTGTTGCTATGATGTTTAAACATCCTGCAAGTTTGGCGTTTTACTTGTGTGTCCTTTTTTTTTTTTCTGTAATGGTAGGTTTTCTTGGATAGTAAATATTACCCACTTCTTTGGCATTTGTTGGGGTAGATTTGAGTCACTAATGCCTCTTAATTTTGCTGTATAGCAGTTACACTGCAATATTTCAATGCACCTGGCAATCTGGTTTGTTCATTTTGTGTTTTGTCTCAGCAATACCACAGTTTTAACTGGCTTTTCTGTGTTCGTGCAAGGCAGGAATGTTTCCAATTTTTTTCTGATCCATTAAAATGTCAGTAAGAATGGGTGATTCCTCCAAAGAGTCTGTTTTGAACAGATAATTGGCTAGCAGCTTATAAGTTATGTTTATGTTATGTATCTGAAGTTCCTTCTTTGTATGATAATTTCTGTTGTCCGATACAAGATTGTAAGCACTGTACTGCTGGAGCATCCTAAGATACTGCCATTGTATTTTTACGTTTTGTTTTGAACCCTGTGAAGATGACACTCCTTCAGTTGCTAGAGTTGAAATTCTAATTAGCTGATGATGCTTCATTGAAGATTATTGCATTTTATTATGAACGTTATACCTAGGCAGAAGGTACAAGAAAGTTTGTAGTTTTAACTAGAACATCTGTAAGGGCTGGAAGACACCATAGTAAACTCCAGTATGCTGTATTAGCAGGGTTTGGGCCTCTTGTAGGAGCTTGATATTTCAAGAAAACAGGTTTAATCCTTGTTAGAGGTTTGCAAAATTGTTCTGGAAGTGTAACTAGCAATACATACCCTGAACCATGTCATAATGAAACATAGAGGTTGGAACTTAGTATCTTTTACTTGAAATTGCATGGGGTACAGTTTTGTGTATTCAGGGTGCTTGTGAAAGTTTCAGACTGCTGCGTGAGTGTTTACGCTGTGGTGGCTTGTTAGCTAAAGTAGTAGTGATAATAAAAAGTTCAGGGACTGATGTTTTTGTCAGGTCAGCATCTTAACTGACATGTAGGTTCTGGGATTTTTACAATTTGAAAGTGCAATGGGGAGAGAACAAATGTTATTGGTGTGTGTGGTGTTTGCTTGTTTTTTTCCCCACCTCCTGTCTTCATGTGGAAGCTGTTGCATTTTTTATTTAGTCAGTTTTACTTTGAAATTTACATTTTAAACTAGTGAAAACTCATTAAAATGATTCCTAAGATGGCTTAAACATTTGCAAGTACATTTTACTATGTGCTGTGGCCAGTGGAGGAACTCAATGCATACTTAAGTATGATTTAGGCTGTGGTTTCACATGCATTTCTTGCAATGTCACTATGAGCTGGAGTCACTGTCAGCAGCCTTACTCCTTTACTTGTGCCAGCAGAAGTGGGGTTTTCGTTTTGTGTGTGGCCTGGTGTGGTGATGTGGGTCAGGGAATTTACCCAGTGAAAGATGGTGGTTTGTCGTCCCCCCCCGCCTTCTCCTATTTGGGTCCATTCCTTGATTCAGTTCAGGATATAAGACCACAGAGAGGAGTTTTGGTGAAACTTGAGAGCTTAGAGTAGGGGGCAAAAATGAGTGTCAGTGGCTGGTGCCATCCTCTGCAGCTTCTGCTGCTTCCCTGATGCTGAAAGTAACACAGATGAGGTCATGCCTGTAGGTATGTTAGCCTGAGGGGCTATGGATTTCCCAATCTTAATCATAAGCCTTTAATGGAATACTCCATTACCTTCTTTCTACTAATCTGTGCTTATGCTAAGGCAGCAAATCTTTGTCTGAGGAGAAGTGGGGAGTCCCCTTTGTATCTGGCTTCCTAGTCTCTCCTAGCTAGCTCTTAATTTACATTAGGCCTGGCTGCTGAAGAATTTTTTCCAAAAAACAAGATGGAAGGAGGAAACAATAACCATCCCCTGCCACCCCCAAACTAAGAGGAGGAAGAAAAATACCTGACAGCAAAGTGTCCCTTTCCCCCAGGTGGCTTTTTCAAGGATTTGGTTTATCTGATCTAGTTTTGCATGTAAAGACCATGTAACAGCCTCAGTGGGCAAGCTTCTTGCTACTTCTGTCTTTTGCTGGTTGAAAAAACAGGAATGTATGCTTCCTGAAATATATCCAGTTTGGCTGAGAAGATGGAAGGAGAGTTGTTCCCTCTTCAGCATCTGTTGTTCCTTAGGTCTTTGCTGTAGAGTTCATGAAATAGCCTGATGCTCAAAGCTTCATTGATACACCACAATGCAAGGTAGTAACAGCTGCTTGAAACCGGTCAGTGTCTGTGCACTTAAGTATCCATTGCAGTACAAACTATAGAGGTAGGTAAGTAACAAGTTAAGGCCATTTGAAACTCCCTTTTTTTAGGTGTCTTATGAATGAAATACGAGTTTGGAGAGATGACCAACAAGATCTTTTGAAGTGCAGTGCTCACAGGAGAAAACCATGTCTTAATCTGCATAAATGAAATGTAAGAGTTCAGTTTGTTCTTAAATAGAACTTGTGAAGAGTTGCCAACTTTAAAAAGGGTGCAGTTTAGCACTGGAGTTTGTCTTTAAAAAGAGTTGCAAGGCTCGTAATTTGTATTTAACTGCAATAACAAAGATGCTTATTGGTTATAGGAGCCACCTTAGCTTTTCTCTTGAAATGGAAATTTTAACTGTGTGATCTTTATACTGAACTGTCCTTTTGCTTCCCTTTACTTCCTTCTTCATGTGTTAAGAGAAGTTTTTCCTCTCTGGATTTTCTCTTTCATACTATTAATGTTTAGAAGCTTTTTATAATCATACTTATCCACCTTAGAACGAATGATTTGTTTAGAGTTTATAAAGTCATCATCTTTGGTTGATTTGGTAGAGGAGATGTCTGTAGATGACTGAAGGACTTCTTTAGTGCTTGTGTACACTGCCACCCCAGTACTTCCCTGTTGCCTCTGCCCTTACCCACCTGTACTCTGCTGCATGGTGTATATTTTGTCCTGTTTGTGCTAGATCCTGTGTAAACTCACATTACCAGTCAGTCCTAGCTCTGAAAAGTTTATTCTTAAATTATGATGCAAAAGCAAAAAAAATGGGAAGGGGAAGAGTGAATGAGAACAAAGATGTGAACAAGTGGTTTCACAGGCTAAATAGGTACATAATTATAGTGTTGCATAATTGTCAACCGAAGTGTTCAACAATCATGAATAACTTCTGAATCAAAAGGCTTAAAAAGTAATAATAAAAGACACTAGGAGATAATTTTGAAATTCCATAGTTATTTGCCTCTTCTAATGCTTTAGGGGTTTGCAGTTCTAAAACTGTCCTCTGCAGCTAAAAAGAGAAGCTTAAAAATAATCCAAAGGCCAAAAACCAGACCAATAAAACTTCACTGTTTTAAATGAGAAGCCCAACAAGTAGAAACCCTGAGAAATTTAAGAATGGGATTATTCTAGGAAGACTTTTGAAGATAGCAGCAGCTGCCCATGCTAGCATCAAGATGTTCAGCTTTTTCAAATGGTAAGCTAGTAGTGAAACACAAACCTGGTGATAGTAAATGCTGCCAGGATCATAATGCCTGTAGACCATCAGACATTCTCCTGTTTTCAGATCCTTAAGAGGAGCTAGAAACAGCACACGATGTGGTTGGCTTCTGTGCTGATGACTTTTTCTTCTGAGGACTACTGATATACTTGTGATGGTGATAGCGTAAAAGGACATTGTTCTCAAATGAGAGCCCTACCTGGAATCGCCCTGAGGAAGTGTTATAAACATGGCAGAAAGTTAAATCTAAATTTAAAATGCCTCTCCACTTCTACATCGGGAAGTAATTGTTAATTATAATTTTGTAACACTCTATAGTGTCTAAAAAGGAGATATACTAAATTTTTCTTAACTTGTGTTCTGTCAGCAAAGGTGATTTAGGGGCATTACTGGAATGAAGAAACAGGGGAGGCTTATGGGGAGCTATTTTTAATAGTTTACACAAGTACGACAAATGAAAACCTAAAAGTGGGAAGGTGGAAGCTCAATAAGTGAAAATCCCTTTAATGCTGTTGTCTGTTACCCAGTGGAACACTTTAGTCAGTTTGTGGAATTGGCGTTGTTAGGAGTATTTCAGGAAGATTAATGTCTTTATAAATCTGCGAATCGTACACTGTAATGATAGAATACATCAGATATAGCAACAGATCCTTTCCAACTCAATTATCTATTACATGTAAAAGAAATTCAGAGCTCATGTTTAAAGCAGAGACCAAATTTGTACATGTCAAGAAAACTAAAAGTTACAGCCCCCACAGCAAATACTAAGTCATACCCTAGTGTGCTTGATTTTTTTTTTTTTTGTGTTGCTGTATATACCAATCAAAAACTTGCCTTAAAATATATATGTTGTGGTGGTTATAGTAGCTGTGGGGAACTTTTTCAAATAAGCGCCCTGGTGCTTTGAAGGCATTGAACTGATTCATTCCATGCATTTAGATACTGGTGTCAGTTATGCATTCAGATAAAATGCTTTTACTTGTTGTAGTTAATGCCTCAATTTGTCCAGCTTCCCACCACATGTAATCTGTGCAAGATTTATAAAACTTAATGTGAAAGGACTTACAGAAATGTTAGGT
The DNA here is from genome assembly GCF_964188355.1 of Buteo buteo. Classification (NCBI taxonomy): domain Eukaryota; kingdom Metazoa; phylum Chordata; class Aves; order Accipitriformes; family Accipitridae; genus Buteo; species Buteo buteo. The sequence goes on from NC_134204.1 coordinate 22,387,110, forward strand.
ATTTGTTAATATTTGAAATCCTTTATGCTATCAGTAAAAATTGTATGTGCCACGTGTTGGCAGTCTTACAACATTGTAAAGCTTAACATCTGGAGAGTCTTTACAACTGAAGCTACTGTGCTTCCTAACAGTGGTGGTTACAGAAGACTGGAAAAAGGACTTCACTTGAAACCATGCTTTAGACTGCATAGGTGGCATGGAGGGAGTGTGACGGAAGAGACATCCTTTCTTTTGTCCCATCCTACCTGCTCATTCAATTTAGGAGCACAGGTTGATACCATGATCTCTTTCAAATTAAAATGTGGTGTGAAAAAAACAAACAAACAAAACAAACTCCAAACCAACCTATGGTTCAGAAGTAAAAGTTTTTGTTTTGCTTTAACTGTCCCTGAGCAATGTCCTGTTCTGAGGAATGCTAGATGAGATGGCTATCTCCCCGTTTTGTTTTTTTCTAAGTGGAGAACTTAAAAAATCAGAACTTGTTTTTCTGATTAAAAACACAAACATCCATTTTAGGAAATGTAGTTTGTAATTTAAAAAACATAACTGTAAACTTATGGGACCTTGCCAACACTGCACTTGCCCCTTTTCAGGAATTACGTGGATTATTTTTTTTCTTTGTATGTGGGTATCTGACATGGTTACAGGAATATGATTACTTGTGTTATAAATGGTAGTGGGGATCTGGAAACAGCTGATCAAAACTAGATGTCTGTAAAATGCTTTCCTGCTTTTTGTAAAGAATTTTCTGTGACGAGAGTTGCACATTGCCAGCAATCTACTTGCTAGCTGAATTAAAAATTATCTAATTTTACTGTGACATTTCTCAGATTACTTGATTCAAGTTTGCAATACCTGTACTGTTGTGGTACTGAGGTGATTGATGCTGACAGTCAAAATGAAAGAATTTTAAACAAATATTTCTTAGGGTGGTCACTACTTAAAAGTGAGTGCCCCTTGCTGGATGAGACAGCATGTATTGGGTGGATGTTCACGTATAAAAGGGTAAAAACTCTGTATGTTCTAGAAAAGTATTTTTGTATGGCATGTGCTCAGAAAACCAGAGCTAAACTTGATGGTGTACAATAGGGATCTGTGATGAGAGAACGTTACAAAATGGCAGAGCGTGAGTGTACTTTATCTGGGAATTTGTTGTATGCTGTTGGTGACACTTGCATTTGACATTGTTCAACTAGTTTGAGCTCTTGGGTTTAATGTCACTTTTAAAAACTTTCTGAAAAAGAGGTTTGGGGATAGTGAAGTGTTCTTTAGTGCTTGTTGTTGCTCTTGATATTAGTTGCAAAACAACTGGTGTGTGTTTGGAGGAGGAGAGTTTGAGCAAGTGGCAGGTCTGTGGCTGAAAGAGAGCTGCAGTCTGGGTGCAGAAGTCTAAAAATGGGTCGCCGTCATCCTCAGAGAGTCACAAAACGGTGTGGGTGGCATGGTGGGAAGGAATTTACTACACTGTGCCGTCTTCACAGCTTTAGAATAGGAACCGTGTGGTCTCAAGAGTGGCAGGGTTATGTGAATGAAACGTGGAAACTAAGGTTACGTGCCCTTCAGAAAGTCTCCCTGATGTTCTTCAGATTTGTAGAGATTATTGGAAATCATTTGCATAGCAGATGTAGCAGGCTGTCACCGCAGCTATTCTTGGCCTCCTCCCACCTCTGGTTCTCGGTCTGCTTGTTTTGAGCCTTTTCTTCACTCGGACGGCCAGCTCGGCGTGGCAAGGGCCGCGGCGGCCGCGTTCGCCCTGGGCTGGAGCCCAGCACCGGCAGCGGTCAGTGCACGGGCTGGGCTGTGTGACCAGTGGCACCTTCGGGATTCGTGTGGAAGGATCGTCCATAAAAATCTGGTTTAAAGTCAGAGCCGCTGTAAACGCGGTCCCTGTGTCTGCCTGTCAACAGGCGGGCTCGGGTAGACCCAGCGGAGATGAAGGTTCGTTACTGCCCGAAGCGCGCCCGCTTTGCGGCGCTGGGGGCGAGTTCCTCCTCCTCTGACAGGCCGTGTTCGGTGACGGTAACCCGCCGGTCGCTGCAGCCGCTGCCGTTCGCTTTCCGCCGTTTCTGACGGAGAGTCGCCGGCCGGGGAGAAGGCCCCGCAGCCCTAGACCCGATTTCGGGGGGGGGGGGGGGGGGGGGGCGGGCGAACAAGGGGTTAAAGGTGGAAGGGGCCGAGGTATTATGCAAGCTGTTAAGTAAAAAGGAAGTGCATTACAAAATGCTGAGCTCAGTAGTCTGGCTCCCGGCCAAGCCGTTGCTTTCTTCACTACAGCTGAGGGCTTTGTAAGCTTCCCACCCGTGGGTTTGTCTGCACTGTTGAGGAATGCTGCTGCCGCCGCCAGCTGACGTCAGGGCGGGCGGTTCAGCTGAGGGCCAGGCGGGCTGGCGGGGGGGGGCGGGGACGGGGACGCGGGCCTGCTCGGCCCGCCGCGCCTGCCAGCGCCCTCTTCTCCCTGAAGGGCCCTCTTCATCGCCCCAAAATGCCCGCTTCGCCCCGCCGGCGTCCTACCGCCTCCCCGCCGCTTCCCTCCCCTTCTTTGTCTTGCGCCGTCAGACCGGGGCCTACGCTGTAGAGGCCAAGTTGCCGTTTAACTGAGAAACAGTAAGTGCCGCGTCCCCCCACCCCGACGGCGCAAGTTCTGCTCGTGTATTGCGTTTTCAGTGCTGCAGCTGAGCCCGTGAGGAGGACGCAAAAGGTCGCCTTCACCTTTCAGGATTTCAGGGTTGGTGGGTTTGGGGAGGCGGTGTGTGTCTTCCGCCATCAGAGCTCCTTCCCGGCCTGGCCTGTCGGCACGGTAGCTGTAAGGACACCACGGTGCCATCACAGCCCCTTTTTTCGTAAATGAGGGGAAAACTTGTGTAGAAAAGTATTTTGAGGGTGGCAAGGTGTTAAGCTTTCAGTTAAAAATTAGTGAAATTAGCCTGGTTTTGGATTTGATTGCTTTCCGGGTGGTGTTCTCTTCAGCTCCATAATCAGATTCAGCGTGGATCTATGGTTCTTGGTTATTACGAAACAAATAAAAAAAAAATCCTATCTGGAAAATGTGCAGGCTGAGGACAAGAGATAGAAAGCATGTTTCACCATCAGCCTTACTGGCAATATAGGTAAATGGAGCACTACTTAAATGTTTTTTCTTTTAAAGGCTTTTGGGAGAACTGTTGGTTGCAGAAGCTTCTGGGCTGCCTAGATACTTGCTAAGCAGGTCCAGGCTACTGTTTGAAGCTGCTCCCTTGGCTTTTTTAATTCATTTTTTTGGGGGCTACCTTTCCTACTATAACAAGTCTTGTTGCTTCTCGTCTTCACTAGTAAGTCTGCACAACTTCTGGGGCAGTGTTTGTCATCACAGGTCTCTGGTCAGTGTGTACTTGTCACTAAGTCTTGTATTCGACAGCTTAATCCTGTTGAAAACTAGAGATACAGGTTGCAGGACTCCATTTGGAGTTTAAATATATATATATACACACAAAGGAACCAATTTACTAATGGCTCTATGAAGGAGAGGGGAGATGGAAAAAAACCTCAAGAGAAGCCCATTTCTCTTTGCTCTCCCACTTCGTATCCTGTGAATGGTATTGCAGATGTAGGTGGTGTCAGTATTGTTACCTGTTCCTAATAATGAAGACAAATGAGAACAGTCATCAGACTGGAGATAACAAATTTTGAAACTTTTAAAAAACATTTGTGCAAGGCAGGTCTAGTTCATGAAATTGTCAGATGGTATTGGGGCCTAGTCTTAAGCGGAGCCAAAAAAAGACCAGATGTACTAGTATGGAAAATACCTTTTAAAATTTGTTTGAGGCATAACCTAGTCAGTGGTTGGGGCTTTAGGAGTCAGAAGAAGTGAATTTCTTCTGTACTACTGAGGTGCTGCATGACTCTGAGTGAGTCACTCTGCTTGTGTGTGTTGCTTTCTCCACTATCCTTTTCCTGTCTTGTCTGTTGGAGATTATTACTAAATTTCATGACTGCTGCCGGACAGTGCATACCACAGTGGTGCCTCAAGTTCTGTCTGGGGCATCCGGGCAGTAGTAATACAGTAGTGTGACTACGAGGAAGCCTCCGGGTTGCCGCTGTGAATCAGACTAGTTTTATACCTCTCGTTCCAGCGAGCACAATCTGGGATTTCCTTTTGAGCTATAAAATGACTAAGTCTAGTTAAATGCAGCATAGACCATATAAAACAGGAGTTTGGAGCTTTCAAGCTTCTTAAATATTGCTGTGTGTTGAATAGAAATAGTGTAAACAGGGTTTGAGCCATGAGAGACTCATTGAAGTTCATTGTCAGAGGTTTAATTTGATGTGTGGAGATGGATTAAACTTCAGGGTTGTGGATTTTGCTGAAATGTCTTTGTAGGTGTGCATTTTTTTTATTACTGTTAAATCTAGGAATTAACATGGTAGAAGCAGCCTTGGTTGTATAGTTGGTTTTCATGGGTGTTATGGTAGATAGTGTACCTCCTATTTGCTGTTTCACTTCTTCTTTTCAGGGCTTGGTTTTTCAAGGTGCAGTGCATTTGTTCTTGTACCTCGAAGTCCCTCATCATTGTGACTCATAATGAAAGAAACCTAGAAGCAGTTTGGAGACAGAGAGGCTCTTCCCCTGTAAACTAAAAGGAAATGTACCCAATAACGTATCCACTAAGAAGTGCTGTGCAGCATAGTATTTACTGTAATTCTGAAAAGGACAGAAGTGTAGAGCAGTGCTGCAGTACCGGTACCCAAATGACATGTTGTTTTCCCTTTGTGCTGTACTGGCTGATGGTCCTGTCTTGTACAGGTCTTGTCCATCTGTACTGATGCAGTATTAGCAATTCAGTACAATGTCATTGTAAATATGCAGGAACAAAACAGCAAAATGCTTCTGAAAAAGCTAAAACAATGTAGTAGGAACCACTTTGCAATTACAGGTGTTGTGTCCCTCTGCTAATGGGCAGAGAGTAATAGTCAAAGAAATCAAACTCCTGATAAATGCTGTTGTGTGTACTAGCTGCTTTCCCTGGGTGATCCTCCTTTCCTTGACAGAGTATTAAGTGCCATGTTGTTTTTTTTCCTGTATCCGTTATTTGGGCAAAGGGGTACTTGGGCTAAATTTGCATCCTCATCTTGAGTTTTAGTAGTTAAAGAAATTTGAAACACAACATGTCCTTGCCTCCCTTTTTTTTTCTAGAGGTGTTAACTAAAGGGCAACTTCACACAGCACTTCTACACAAACTACTTTAGCAAGGGTTGTGATTAAGACACCACTTTTTCTTCCCCTCCTTTCCCCCCACCAGGTCTATCTTTGGGGACTGCTCATCTGGTGAACTCCTGCAGCCAGAGAGCTGAGAACAGAGCACTCTCACAGCTGGTGGATAAATTAGGAATAAAAAATTAGGCAGCTATTTGATTAGGTAAGACAATAACACTCAACAAAACTAGTTTCCTGACTACTATGAGTAGCCAAAAATAATTTGTTTTTCAGTGCAGCAAAAGGCATTTCTAGTGATTCTGAGTAGAACTTTGCAGAACGTGAATGTGAAAATTTAGCAAGTGTCCTGTGTCATGTCCCTTGCAGCTGTTTCTTAGTGTTTCTTTCTGTTTCATGGGGTGGAGATGGAAATGCCCTATTAGCTTTAAAAAGGCAAAGGTTTTTTGTTGGTGGTTTGTTGGATTTTTTTTGCTCTGTTCCCTCTGGTTTGGTGAATCAGGAGAATGAAAATCTCTCTTGCTTGACACTTCCCTTGGTGGGATTTGGACATGGTAGGGCGGACAAATAAACAACCTTCCTGTCCCATCCCATTTGCTGCATATCACTTCCTTTTCCATCTCTCTTTCCGCAGACACTTGGCAGCTTTCGCTTCAAGTCTGTCTGCCCAGCATCCCATATTGTCCCTACACCAGGATGTGAGCCATAGTGACAGTGTAATTGGTGCCCTTTGCCAGGAGATCCTTTGGGGCTGCAGGAGTCTCAGCTGAGCAGCAGCGAGGATGAATTGGCTGTAGTGTCTCTGGGAACCCCACACCAAACGCAGTGCATGGCTCAGAGCTCTTCTGCACAGTGTAGATTTGACTGAGGGTGGCTGGCTTGACTGTTGTAACAGCTATTTAAATTTTTCTCTTAATGCTTCTAATAACAGTAAAATAACTGTATCCACATGAGTCTGTAGCTAAATGAGTGAATGGAGCCTTTTCTTAAACTTCTGTTAAAATGTCTTTTCAGTCCCCATAAAAAGTTTTTTGTTAACTTTGAACTCTTGTAACTTTTTGATTGATTGGAACCTTGATTTGAATCTTCTATCTTTATTTGAATTTTGATTTTGATTTGACTGTAGTCTGCTCTTTTACCTTATTCTGCAAATATAAACTGCATTTTATTAACTTTAAGATGTAAATGGCACAGCTCATTGTGCTGAGTGTATCTTTTGTCTGCATACCAAAAGCAAGACACCAGTTGCTGTGGTTTGGATGTGGTTGGCCTGTGCTAGTACAAGGCCCAGAGTTAGGAAAAGCTGGATCCTGCTTAGCTAGAATTTGGTCGAAGAGATTTTGTGTCCTCTTTGTTGTTAACTTCTTCTTGTGGCTCAAGTACGGATGACTGTTTTCTATGAAACATGGTATAACACTGTTCTAGCCTTGAAATGTATTACAGAGCTCTTTTGAACTAGCTGACAAATTCTTGCAACATAGGGTGGTACTTAAGTCACAGAGATCTGTAATAGGACATTGAGATACAGGGTCAGCTGCATTTTTCCAGTGCTTTGAGATTTGTTGTATCTGTAAGAGCAGACTGGAAGAGTACAGGCTTGGTTTTGGCTGATTTCATGAAATTTTGGAAATGTGTCCTGAGGGTATTTCAAAGTATGCTCTTTGAAGTGATGGTTGCTGCACAGATCCTTATAATTGACATGTTGTTGTAAAGCTAACTGAATTTAAAAGTAATAAGGAGAAGGATACAAGTTTTGACATAGTTGCTCCTGGCTGTCTAGAATTATGTGGTGGTTTTAATAAGAGTTTATTAAAAACTTATTAGCTGTGATAATGTAAAAGTACAGTATCTGGCTTTTCATGCTGATAACAGCACACTCTAAAAGAATAATTCCTCTGTGTTCAGAAGTAACTTCTGGGGTAACTCTGTACTAAAACTCTTTTCTTTTCCGTGCATTGATGTTTCAACAAATAACACAAATAACAATTACAGGAAAGTGACAAAGCAGCATTTTTATAAGCAGATTTGTGCAGGTTTGTTTTTTTTCTTTGCTCACTGTTCTTGTCCCTGTTTTGGCATAAAGCAGTGAAACACTTTTTTACATCTACAGGTGGAAACACGAAGAAAATTTTGACTTCACTTGCCTGTGTAAGGATCTGTTGTCTGAAATTTTTTGTTGCCTTCAAAACAACAGCTGTTTTTGTACTAGCAATTTACAATTGCATTTATTATGAACTAGTGCCTAGCAACATCTAGGCAGTACTTTTGCTGCTACAGATGACTGTGTCCCAGAGTGTATGCTATCTAGTTGATTTTTAGGTGAACATTGTCTGAGTTTGAGTCTTACCCTGGCTGGTAGTGAATTGTTACATATCTGTTAGATACCTGAGCTGTTGGGGTTGCTGAGTCTGAAACAGTTCTGACTGTGAAAGAGCAGAGGAGTTTCTAATTGGCTGAAAGGTTTGGACAGTTCTTAAGTTTTTTGCTGTTTTTGTTTTTGCCTTTTTTTTTTATGGTGAATGTGGCTTGTTGTCCATAAATAGAAATTTCCCATTGGATGAAGCATTAAAAACCAGTGTGTGTGTGTAAGCAAATGAAGGTATGAGCTTTTGCTCAAAGTGTACCTCTTTGGAATAATTTGAGTTCAGCTTGATTTGTTTTTGAGGAATATTTATGGGTTTGTGAATGTTTTGTAAGCTTGTAAGGTCTTCACCTTAAGAAATGCAGTTCCGTAGTTTAGCTGATGCTAGTTGTGAAGAGTTGATGAGAACCATGGGTGCTTTCGGAGGTGGAGAGTGGAAGGCCTAGTGTTAGAGAACCTGGTCCCAAATACTTAACTGCTATGTAGTTTAAAAGCACATAGGCTTTGTTTATTTCTTTTAAAAACACCAACACTTATAAATAATTGTCTTTGTGTTATGAGTGGAGATGTAGTTTATTAAAATGAGAACTAGCAAGATGAGCAGTATTGTGCTAATGATTGCAAGTCAGTGCAAAGCATGCTTGGAAGCTGTTGCTGTGACTGGGGATTTCACATTGTGAGTATTGGAGCTTGTGTACGTGGAGGGGAGGGAGAAGGTTGTATATGACATGCCAAAAAGTATTTCTTCAGTAATTAAACAGTATTTTCATTTGACACCATTTCAACTACCTGCTTAATTTGTGAGGTTTAATTAAGATATAGTCAGCTTGTGCTGACATGGACATAAAATCAATGCCTAGTTTGCCTGAGGAAAAGGCTCTTTTTCTTTTTGGGGTCTGTCTATGTCTTTTTCTCTTTCTTTTTTTCTTTTTTTTTCAAGAAAAAAATCATTAGCAATTCAGAGAGCAGAAGCAAATAGCCATTTTTAAAATTCATGTCCTCAAATGTTAATTTGATGCTTTGAGGCATAAACGACCTTTCTAACCAGCCCAAACTTGTCAAACAAAGGAACGATAGAAACAAGCTGCTTTGTTCTAATACAACAGGCTGCTTTTCAGGGAGAATTTCAAAACAATTCTGCCTCCCTCTTCTCAACAACATTAAATTAAACTTTGGCCTGTGCTACATTTGAATTTAGATGTGTATGCATCATTGGAGAGATAGTGATGGAATCTAGACAACCTGTGCAAATTGAACCATAGGCTTCAGCTCCTGAAGCCCAGGGCAAGTGAATAATGCTTTCATCTGTAGCTACCCCAGCTGGTATTACTTAGCACTGGAAAAGCAGTTAGGTGTGGGTCAGAAGCTGAGGGGAGGATTAAAAGGGGATTTCTTCTTGTGACAAAACTGAAGAGTAGGAGGAAAGGGGGGAGGAGAGAAATAAAACCACCACCACCACTTTTTGAAACCTTTCATTTAAGTGTTTAGATTGCTGTATACACCTTGGAGGTCAGATTTAAAAACTAAATATAAATCTTCTAGCTACTAGCGGTTTTGTTGAGACTGAAACTGTGTAAGTATATGCTGTACCAATGGCAAAACCACTTAGTGCTTCAGTGCCAACTCTCTGTCATTATCAGATTTATGAGATAAACACATAAAAGGTCAGGGTGGAAGATATAAGCCAGTATAAAAAACAAATATGTCTTTATACAAGGTAATGCATTCTTTTTTTTCTACCTCTTCCCCAAAAGAAGTTTAACTAAATTTGGTACTTGAGTACCATTCTTCCCTGCCAGCTGTGCTTGTAGCATCTGAAATAAATCTCTTTCAAGAGTGACATGTTTCTGAAGCAACCACCACAGTAGTAAACTTTTTCTCTAGGATATAAGTAGAGTTAGAGTAGTAATCTGGTGTTGCTGTTCTTGTATCCTGTCTATTTTTGTCCTATTGATATTTTTTTTGTCTGTACTCACTCATTGATCTGCATCCAAAAAAGGAATATCTAATTCTTGAATTTGTTCAGACTCTAGAAAGACATCCTTTAATTGTTCACTATTTTTAACATTACTTACCTGTTCAGAGATGTGCCTGGCATGTTCTCCTGTATAATCTGTATCAGCTTTATCTAAAACACAATCCTGCCATAAGTTTCCCACCTGGGTGGGAGGAGGCAGCACTGGTCATATTCAAATATTCAGCAGCTGAGCAGTACCATAAAATCTCAGGATCACGTTATTACTGTTCATTAATACTTGGTTACCTGACTCTTTTGTGTTAGGGTTTATTTTATCTTAGGGATGAAAAATGCAGTGTATTATGAAAATATTTGAGGAAACCTAATGTGGTTCTTTCAGCTTTTCTTTTTAAATTATTTTCTCAAAGCTGTTTTGTATAAAACAGGAAGAAGAGAAAATGCTTACCTTCTTGGTTTCTCTCTTTGGCCTAGTAGATGGTTCATATATAACCCCTAATGCTAACTCTTCTGACACTTCAGGATCCATTCATGAGGGTATTTTACTTTGAACACGCAGGTTTCTATGTGTATTGCATGATTTTCTCACATAATTGTGTGGTGTTGGGTTTTTTGAGTGCTTATGGATGAAGTGTATATACCTTTTGTTCTTTAAAATTTTCTTTTTGCTTTGATCCCAACAAGAGGAAGCTGTTCTTCTAGCCTGAAATGTTTTATAAAGCACTCAAGTCAGCTGAGGCTAAAACTTGGCCAGATGCTGTACCTCTGTCAGTCATGGTAGACCAGAACATACCACTTCTTACAGGGACTGGGGTTATCTGACGCTGGAGAGAGGAGAAACAAAAGTAAAAGCTGAATTATTGCTGCCAGAAATACCGAATTCTTCCGAAAACATCAACACATGAACAAACTGTAGGGGGGACGATTCTGTTCTCTGGATGAGAACAAAGAGACCCTTCTTTTCTACTACAGTGTCTGCAAAATCAGCCTGCAGAGCTGTTCTGGACAGTAAAGAGCTTTCTAAGCCTGCAGTCTTCATTCAGATGTAGGAATGAGCTGTGACTGCCACAAGGAATGCATATGCATGTACCAAACTCATACAGAGTTGCTGGTGGAAAACTTGGGCCAACAGCACATAGCTCAACATACTGACATAAGTACGAACACCACTTGTTAATTATCCCATAGCTTATTAAGTTTGCAGTTGATTCTGGTAGTTGATCCAAATTGCTGTCAGACTGTATTTTCTTGCACACAAACACATGTGCTTTTGCTTTAAATTGGTACAACTATTTTAATTCTAGTTGTACATATTTTAAGCAACTGCTAGATTCTTTTATGTTTGGTTATTTGAGTACTGAAATGACTAAGTATCTGAATGGAGCTTTAGGTGAGGTTTTAAGCACAGAAGAACTTTAAAAAAACTTCTGCTGTAATTACAGTATCACTGGCTTTTATCTAGCCATGGTTTATCTCCTTTGCAAGTCTGCAGCCTTTTTTTAAAGATTGGAATCCTCTATATGCTGTACACCTATAAGATATCCACACAGTAAGCTGCTGAAAATGCTTCTTCATCTGTTTGGCCTTCGGTGTGTTTTGCGCTGCCATGACAACTCGGTCACAAAGAGCCTTGGGTTTGTGGTTTCCAGGCTTGATTAATACAATGTACTGTAATTAGGAATAGGAAAAACCCCCACAGGCTCTTTTCCAATTTAAATATTCCCGCTGCTCCCAAGACTTCCCCAGCTTTCATTGTGCATTGTTTCAGATTAGTCATAATTGAAATATTTATTTTGTTTAGTGTGGTCCAGACACTGGGAAGAGTCCCTGGAATTTACCAGAGCTTTCAGCCTCTGAGCAGCTTGGTTTCGGGGTCTCTTTGAGAGGGTCGTATGATTTGATATGCACCCTAAGAACAACCTGAGGTACTAGCATAATAGCATTTCCACGTTGTACTTCTATAGCACCAGTGCTTATCCAGAAGAGAATTACAGATAATCCTAGAAAGACTACTTAATTTTGCTCTCGACACATTCTTCAGTCACTGTTGCTTCTTTCCTGTGCCAGTGTAGATGAGAAATGAGTTGAAGAACATTAAAGCACTGAAATGGGAAAGAAAGCAAAACGCAAAGCTATATATTTAATTTTTCTAGGTACAATTGTAACTGGTTTGGCAAAGTAGTTTTAGAGTTTTCAATTTTTTAATGTGAATTGTAACTTAACCAAATGGCATTACTTAATTTTTTTGGCTATAGCTGCTGTAGAAATGTGTGCACAGCTACTGTTTTGGTAAACAAAGCCTAGTAGCCAGATGGCAGTAATATTTAAAAACTTGAGCGATATGGTTTGGGAAGCATCCAACTGCAATGTGCTTTGCCTAGGTACCTTAGATGTAGTACACAGTGGAAGACTTTGAATGTGTTATCACTGCAGTGGCTTGAAAGAACAAATAGGCTATTACGTAGAATACAAATAATGCTTATTAAACTTCCAGTTCATTTTTTTTCTCTGATAGATGATCCAAATTGCTGTCAGACTGTATTTACTTACACATAAACAGCTGTGTTCCTGTTCTTCATCAGGATAACTATTCCAAACGTAGTTATGCATATTTTAAACAACTGTTAAATACTATGTTTCAAATAATTTCTGGTTTCATGAAAGCTTAATTTCTTTAATAGGTCCTTTCCTCAACCTTACTCCATTCCATTCTCCTACTTGAAAGGTTCAAACTTGGTACAGTTGGCTAGCTGCTGTATGACTGGAGAACTGCTGTTGAGGGAAGAAGGTTAATAGTTTTCTTGCAGGATGTGGGTGCCCAGAGTACTCTGTTCTTCTTTTTACATTTTTAATCAGTGGGGTAATTGTTTACCATGGTGCGTTGAAATAGTCAGCTTAGTGGTTTTGCCTAGTTTCTAACAGTAGCCTGTAGACTAGGCTCGAGGATTCTTCGCATTAGCTTAGCCACTGTCAAATTTAGTGGGAGATAGTGAATTGGATCCAGCTCTTGGTGACACAGGTATGGGAAAATATGATCCTTGAGGTATTAGGCAGCAAAATAACTTTTTCTAAGACATGAAGTAAGTATCATCAATAAATGCTGGCAGACTTCTTTATTAAAAAATGGGGTGGGTGTTTCTGCAAGGCTGCCTGCCTCTTCCCGTCTCTCCCCCAGTTTTGATGTTGGAAAAGTGCATTGTGAAACGGTTGAAGCAAACAACCCGGAGAGCTCCCCCCCCCCCCCCCCCCCCCCCGCCCCATCCTGTCTAGACTGCCTGTTTCTCATGCACTGTTCTTCCTTGGAGCAGGCATTACTCACAGATTGTGCTGCTCGCTCCTCCGTGAGCAGCAGTGTGGGCTCTTTTGCTTTCTTTGTTTGGAGTTCACCTTTTGCTGGTGTTGGACATCCTTGTCATGTGCAAGCTTTTTACATAGAAACGTCTGCTTTTCATGGTGCTGCAAATAGGAAGCAGTTTTTGGCAACTGCAGCCTGACTCTCCTCTGGGGCTGGGAGAGGCTGGGTGTCATCCAGGCATTCCTCCAGGATAGCTGTCAGCCTTGCTGTAGCTTAGCCCACTCTGCTGTCACACTGTGCCTTCACTGCCTTTCTTCAACATGACCCTGTGCAATCCGTAATAAAGGGAGAAATGGATTCTTTCCACCCCCAACCACCAGTGCAGATGATTTTTGTGGATTAGGAATCTAAATAATACACTAGTGCTGCAAGCATTAGCTAACTGCTTCTGGTGTGTCAGAAGCTTTTGCTCTGCCCTTTGAAGTGGTGGTGGAGTGGGTCAGTGGTGTGCAGCATCGAAGTGTTGTTGGAATGAGCAACTTCCTTACTGTAGGGCCTTTGGAGTCCTGGGGAAAACAAAGCAAAACAAACTTCATTAGGTCTTTGGTGGCACAGGTACTTGGTGAGATCACAGTCATTTTCTGCCTCTTCATTACCCTTAAAGAACAGTAAGAAGGGAAGTTTTCTGTGCTTTCAAGAAAGGGGTTTTCTTACTGGAGAACTCCTGGCCAGGAGCTCTGAATCCAAACAAATGTTCTCTTTTTATTAAGGCTTTTTTCTTGCTTAACAGGTAATTAAGGAAGAAAAAAAAAATGGTTAAGTACTTTGTTTTAAGTAAGTTCTACTCCTGATTTCAATATTAACTCTGAAAAAATAACTACAAGTACTATTTGTTTGGGGCTGGTCAGATAGTAGAACATCTTTAAAGTAGTTACTCCTTTTCTTACTAAACCACCATTTCATTACAGCAGTAGAGCCTACAAATGTCATCAGAAACACTTTGACTATAAAAAATGAGTTCGTAGAAAAATTTCCTATCCAAATGTGGTGAACAATAAGGTTGCAGTGATAGATCAAAAACAAAATAACTGAAACTTACCTGAAATAGAAATAATGCATGTGGCTTTTCCAGTGTTCACTTATTTGGAAGACAGGCTGAAGAGAAAATACAAAAGTTACTTCTCTCAATATCCTGGACAACTGGACATTTTTTTTTGGTTTAGTTTTTTCCAGAAGTGATGTATTACCCTGCTTTAAAAAGGTGGTTTCTTCAGCTGTCTTTTGTTTTTCATGGTCTAGAAGGTTTGGAGTTTGCATTGCCTTCATGCAAAAAGCAAACATCACCTTTCAAAACAAAATGTGTGGACTGTGACATACTTACTCTTAAAAAGAAAATAAGTTCTTTTTTTCTGACCAGTTTTATCTCTGGCAGGGGTATTTTAAAAGCATATTAAATCTGAGAAACCAGAATATAAATTCCATTTCCTACTTCATGAATTTTTTTGTAGATGAATAAAAAAATAAAAATATATTAGCCTTTTTTTAGAAGAGTCTTGTTTCTGCTTCATGATTTTGGTATTCAGATTGTTTCTCTTCATGTGGACTACAAGATGTTGTCTTTGTTAAACATGCCTGTGGTGAAAAAAATTGTTTGTTCTGAATCTGGCATAATACATTTGAGAAATGAGTCTGCTCATGCTCACAATAGTTGTGACAGTCCTTCCTTACTGATGGGGTCACCATTGCCTCATCTTGAGAGGTGTTGATGTGTTGTTTGAATAGTTTACTGCTTTAAAAAGAGAAACTTTGTATATTCCCATAACAGCACAAAAAAAAGATTAAAAAATTATTCTTGTTGCTTTATAGAACATCTTATGCAGATCCAAACTGGAGAACATTAACTAACAATCTTCCTGTTGTTCTGATTGCATGCAAACTCTTTTGTGTGTGCATGCATATGTGTGTAAGGAGCAGGATGTTGATCTTTCCTTCTTGCAGTTCCTCCCTGGTACAGTCTTCTCAGCTTCTGCAGTCCGTACCCTGATCAGTGATGCATAGCAGGCAGCAACCTGTTTCAGCCTGCTGATTTCTGTAAGCTGTCTGGCAATGCGGTGATGCTGTGCTTTACGAAATTCTCGGGGCAGTGTTGGGGGCACATCAGAGCAGTCTGTGTGTGTGTTGGGTGAGCAGAAAGGCCAGTCCACTGGAGTCCTTTGGTCCTCAGGAAGGAGGCTTGTGTACTGCGTAAATAAAGGAGGGATAGGAAAGCCTTGGGCATCCTTTCATATTGAAACAACAGCTATTTGACTATCCCATGCTTATAGCAGATAAGACTATTGAGGCTCTGTCTGGCCAACAAGGGTTGTCCCTGCCAACTTGTTTCTCTTCTGTGGTTCTATTTGTAGCTTGGAACAAGGAGAATGGACTGGTTGGGATTTTGTTCCTAACATCCTAAAGCAGCCCGTTGGGGTACTTCAGTGTTGTCATAGCCCCCAAATCTTCCTAACGTCAAAGTGATCTGAAAACTAATTCTAGAGCAAACATCTGCCTGCATAATCCTGAGTGTCTAATTGAGATAAAGCTTGTTTTAGCTAAGTATATTGGAATCTCCTTTGCCTTGCGTTACATTTGCCCTCCAACAGAGAACAGATTATTGATTGCTCCAAAGCAGGTTTAAAGTAGTGTTTCTCAGAGGGCATCACTTCAGTAATGCAGAGTAGATTCATTACCTTTACTTGGGCTGCTTTGGAAGTACATAATTCAAGTCAAAATCTGAGCTGGGAACCTTACATGCCAGTGCTCACTGCCTTCTAGACTAGATGGCCAATCATTCTGTCACCTGGAATAACCATGTTCATAATCAGTTTTCCCTGAGTTAGATGTGGGGAGGACTGATGACACTGACTTAAGAAGACATTTGGCATAGTAACATAATGAAGACTTTCCTGAAGGACGTGAAATGTCTTACATATGCTGGTCCAACACTTGTTTCCAAACCCCTATTTTCTCTAGTTTAAAACTTTGATTTTTTTTTTTCCTTTGAGGTAGTTTGCTGTTGTGAACAAAATAATTAATAACTGTATGTAATAGAACTTAATATTACTGCTTCGAGTGTCCTCTAGTAGAAAGCATAAAACCTGTGTCAAAGGCCACTGCTCTAATACAAGTATTCACATTTCCAGTGGCAAGAGTAGCCTGGAGTAGGTTTCCTACCAGTTGTTCAAGATATGATTCCATTTCCTCTTCCCTTTGTATCAAAACAAGGTAAAACTGTAGACTGGGCAGTAAGACCCAGGAAATAAACTAAATTATATTAGTAGTTGTAGGCCAGAAGCTTGTCATGTTTGGTTATCTCACCCTGAGTCCTGGGTTTTTTTGGTCTGGAGTAGTCTGAGCTGCTCATTTGGGGCTCTCTTACAAAGAACGCCAGGGAGAAGGCCTAATAAAAAGTACAGTGTTTTTCCAAGGGAATAATGCTACTTAAGAGTACATAATATCTGAACAAACAGGCAATGAACAGCATATAATTCTGCACATTATGCAGCAGCATTAAATATACATATTAGTAAGGTAGCAGATGCTGTAGTTGTGAAATTGCCATGTAAAGTAGCAGTCTTTAGCAGCAGGGTGCTGCTCTATGTGAGACTCCTTCACATGTAATGAATAGCTAATTTCAGCTCTATAGTCCATGAGAGACCAAAGGGGATCAGAGAAGGGTATAGCATTCCAGCAGCCAAAACCAGCAGGATGTGCTCAGATGTGCTTTAATGGAGCAACTTTTCTGAGCTCTTGTGGGTAAATTCATGAAGAGGGGTGCTCATCTTTTACGTTGTTTTCAAACTGAGAAATTATTCCTGCAAATGGACAAGCAGGCATGTGAAGTGTACATTGCAGGGATGAGATGGTGGTAGGTTTTGGTGCCTCTTCTGAGGTAGTGGATGTCTTGGTTTTTACTTTTTTTTGGTTTTGTGCAACCAACAGATGAAACAAAACCAAGCAAAAGCATATGTGAGAATTGGCACTGAAAAGGTGAGCAGTGTTTTCCCTCATCCATCTTTCAGAGCATTTGAGGACGCTTGTTGATCCAATTAATGTATGTTACAGATTGGAATATTCCGTTAGCAACTGAATCTGGCACATGCACATCTCATGGGCATTGTCTTGTGAGATGAGAACTAGGAGTCCTCTTGCTGAGGAACAGGGTTTTCCTGCAGAGTAAGCAGCGGACAACAAGGTTCAGATATTCCATGTTCATTATTGATACTATTCTGTGTTTTTAAAGTATTTTGAAAACAGTTGGTCTGTTGTTCCATTGTTTATGTAGGAAAGTGACCTCATTTAATCTTAAAACATCGTAATTGCTTGTTAGGATCAAGCTAGGTCTGTGAATCTGAACTTCTAAGACTTGCGTGGAGAATTTAAGAAGGGCAGGATGTATCATATCAGCATCTGTCACACTCTCATCCCAAGATTCAGACTGCAGAAAGGAAAGGCAGATTTCAAAGGAAATGGCTGATAATGTTTGCAGCTCCTGATATCTGTCTCACTCCTTATCAGAGGAGGAAGCCTCCTGTTTGACTAAACAGGAAGAACCAGATGTGGGGAATAGTAATCCTTGGTACATAGTCTACTACTGTGTAGTGAATGATCTATTTAAACCATTTCTCAGTAGATAAAAATAACCTAAATCATAGTTAACCTTCTGGAAGCATGATGCTAGTTAAACAGTTCTTTTCCTTCCCATTTGTCTGAAGAGGGTGTGGATGGATTCTGGGGAGGCGTCATCTTAATTTTAAGAAGTGGACAACTCTGGCATAGTACCCAGCTGGAGATTTGCGGAAAGGGATGGGGATGTTGTTGCAGGGGACAAGATTGAGGGCATTCTTTCTGGGTACTTTAAATTTCTTTTGAACTGTTTAAAGTATAAAGAAAACAAATCACTAGTTGTCTATGTAAGGGCTCTGACTTTGAAGTATTTCTGTTTATTTTGATGAGACCTGGGATATTGACAGTGTTAAAGGCCCAGTTTTCAGTTCACAGTTCTTTGTAACAGAGGCTAGATACAGAACTTAACTCTGTTCTGTGTCTGCCTTTCTTATTGTGATATAGAGAACTACTTCAAATACTATCAGGTCTCTTGATCTGAGTATCTTGGGCAACAGTGAAAGCTAATTCATATGTAATCTTGTCTCTGTCTTGCTATTTAAGTGCACTGTGACAACACAACCTCAGGTACGTGACAAGGTTATGATATAATAGTCCAGTATGTTGCTGAATTTAATCTTAATTTAATCTAAACCAGAAAACAGTCTTTAACCATTAGTAGTATCAACAACTAATGTTAGAGGCATAGTTCCTGTTCAGTGTTTCTGCCAGCAAAGGGCACCCTCCATCTTTACCTGCATCTGTTTCAGAGTTTGTGTAAACATCTGTTTTTTCTTCAAGAACTTGGAATGGTCTTCCTTGGAATGGTTTATGCAGGTTATGATAAAAGTTCAGAGCATAGACAGAGAACCTTTTCTTGTCGCAAAAAGTAGCCCTGTAGGCATAAGACCTGTATCAAAAAGGAGATCTAGTACTGCTACAAGACCAATGTCTAGTTTGAGGTAAGTAAAATCGACAAGCAACCTTGAGTTACAGAATTAGTCAGCAATGTACTTAGTCTCGTGGGCTGGGTTTCATGTTCATCAGCAAGCCTAACCCTTGACTGTTTCAGTAGGCAACCAAAGCTAAGAAAACAAGGCATTAACCACACTTCCACAAGTACACCACCTACTAGTTTATCACAAGTGCTAGTAGTTGTAGTATAGATAGATTATCAGAAGCTGAAGCCCAAAAATAAATGGCAAGAAAATGCAGGGATCTGGAAGGGAGAGAGTTACTTCATTACTGCATGGAAGCAGCTTGTTGCTTGGCTCACTGGTAGGTGGAGAGACTTGCCATCCTTGAGGTTTTTGTTTTCTGTCTCCTTGTTTTTGTGTCTCACGCAGTGCACTGTAAGAGTGAAATAAATGATGGTGGTTTTGTAATTGTTTCCTTTTCCTCTGTCAAAAGATAGTTGTAGGGTGTTCCTTGGCTTGTCAGTGAAAGTTAGAAATTTTGTATGTTACCAGAGGAGTTTTTTGTTGGGGCCCTCAGTCTGATAGCTTATGTACTGTAAAACCTGGTCTGGAGGCCAAACCACAGCATGCTGAGTTCCTGTAGCTTGCTTAATAAATCTAAATGACAAATTAGATTGTGTTTAGCTGTATAATTTGTCCTACTTCCTTAGATTGATTGTTTTCTTTAGTTTATCCTGGAAGTTTTGCTTCCTTGATTGTGCAGTTCTGTTTTTTCCTTCTTCCCCCTGCCTTTCCAAACTTTTCACTATCTCTGTATTGTTGTCTGGAAAGTTTTGATTTTGTGGGTGAGGGATGATTTTAAAAAAAGAAAATGTCATGTTGCATTTTATTGTTCAACCCTATGCATGTTAATAGAGGCTTGGATAACACATTATATACTAACATACTGTCTAGAATCTGATTAACAGTTAGAATCTAACTGTAGCTTGTTAAACTCTTGGGTACTGCAGGTTAGAGGTAAATATTCCTAAGAATTTCTTGGCTCTGGCAGGGAAGGATGGTATACCTTGCTCATTCAAGGGGAATTGGTGTGTGGCTTTAGAGGAGGGGGTGGGCTCCTAAATTACCTCTAAGAAAATGGCGTATTAATCTTACCTGCATTGTTTGAAGAGCAGCTGTGTGCTCTGAATGTGCTAGCATTGGCTGAGTAGAAGAGTGTACACCAGGATCCCCCACCCACACACGCTTACCCTTACTTATTTCAAGTGCTTGCTGTGCATGCAGCTCCCAGAATTCAGAGATGCCAAGAAATTAGGGCCTGGGAACATACATAATTTTTTTGTTTGAACTAACAGATATTTGTATTTTATAAATATGAAAAGATATGTGAGCAACTTGCACTCAAAATTGTCTGTGCCTTTGGAAATCCATTTTTCTTACATGAAGTCTGTTCATTCTGCATGGCATGTCTGGAAAGAGGTGATGCATGTCTATGTGGACGAGTACTAGTATGGCAAGTCTTATCTGCCAGTTTTGACGATGGGGTGTGCTAGCCATGAGTACTGTATATTGATCTGATTTTGTTGAGTAATAATTGGAACAGAGAGAAGTGAATTAGGATCTACGAACATTGTGGAAAAACTGTGAACCGCAACCTGATTTCATACAGTATGTCCACTTGTGTGGGTTTAGACTATGTGCCAGTGTTATCAAGGATATTCTGATGTATAATATAAGTGAACTTTGCATGACCTTTTCTAAACACTTTTATTAGAATATTTCCTTGGGTTTCCAGTCTGCATTTGGGACTCCACTGCAGTTGACCCTGGACAGTTATAAAAAAGACACTTACCCCAGTGTTAGCTTCAGCCATGCAAGGGTGACTCACTTGTGATATTGGTGGGTTTTAGACTTTCATCCTGGAACTCTTTCAACACTATGGTTTTAGTGGCTTTTTCTCTGCTGCTTTGTCAGGAAATACTATGTTGTACTTCGTTATTTTTGCTGGAATCCCTTGTAATGCTCTGGTGACCAGAGGAAGTTGCTGAAAACATTTATCTTGTAAAATTTACTGTCCAATGTGAACTGAGCCCCTCCCAAAGTCCTACGTAGTGACTGTTGTTTCTACACTTAAAAGAGAAAACCACATTTTTTTACTTCCATTTTGATTACGAATAAAACAGGTCAGTGAACATTCCAACTCTTGCAGTAATACAGAAACATTTGTTAAAAAATTAAGGCAGTCAAAACATTTTGTAAATGCTAAGAATTAAGACTTTGTGAATATTTAGTATACAAGTGGAAGAATGGAATCATGGCCATAAAGAAAACGTCTGTCTCACTTTCTGGGAGTTTTAATGCCATTTTTCATTTGGCACAAGTGCAGCATTGATCTCTTCTTTTTCTCCCTTTTTAAACAAAAGAATGATTTATACCACAGCTAGTAATGGCAATAGGAGTGCCAGTTTCCTTTTTTAGGCCAAGTATAACATTTCCTGGTGGAAGGTCAGTTAGTTTCAAAATTATATTGGCTTGTGCTTTTGCATAGCTTAAACTTTAACTGTTTGAGCATGATCTTAAATTACTCAATCAGTTAAAAGCTTTGTGTTGTTGGAATGACCTAAATACCTTTTACTGCAGGATGCCTTCTGTTTCAGACATCCTGTGCTGGGTTTTCCCAAACTTTTAAGTATGGCTGTGGAAATCCAGACACGCTCTTTTCAGGAAGTAGTCATTTTCTAATCTTTTAAAAAATCTTTTCCCAAGTTTATATCAGTGATTGCTGCTGTCTTCCTTTTTAGGATTTTTATCCACTTCCCATTAAAAAATACAGTGGGAGTTTGATTAAACACTTATCAAGAGGATGAGAAAGCAGTTTTTCCTGATGATAAAGCAGTGTTATGAGTCAAGCAGGATGTAATTTTTAAAGGTTTTTCCTTCTTGCCTTCACCCATCTTCTGATGAAGCTCTGTGCTATTCTGTGGCCTATGTTAGTTGAATTCAGTTTGTCTTTGAAAAGCCATGTAGACAACTGCTGCTAATCATGCTTTATTTGTAAAAGTCAAGCAATGTTGGAGCCTCACAGAGGCACTGTATAAATTAAGGTGAAGATGAACCCTAACTTAAGATGATGAAGTAAAGCTGTGTGACAGAAGCAAAAGACGTGGTACCAGCAGTAAAGAGTATGAAAAGAGCAGAGATGTGGTTGGCCTGGCAGAGGGAAATTTTGAAACAACAACAAAAAATTTTGGTTAGATTGGGTTTTTCCTCTCTTTCCCTCCCTTAAAAATGAGCAGGTCTTGCTGGAGGTTTTCTTCAGTCTCAGATGATTTACTTCTGTTACTTCTTTTTACTTTACCGTTACTTCCTTTTGGTGGAGACAGATGATTCTTAGTTGAAGGCAAGCCTTTAACTGTAGACATGTAATACAGAAAAATTCTTCTTTTAGCAATAAGTGTAAATTGTAACTTCAAAAAATGACCATATTCTATCTGTTTGACAGACAGGGCATCTTCTAAGTTGCTTAAAACAACTGGTAGCCTGTAAACACTTTCATCAGTGTAAAAGCAGCCTATTTCATGTTGTATTGCTTTAAGGATATTTTAATAAAAGCAGGAGGTTTGATCTGAGTTTGTTTGGTTTTGTTGCTCTTCCTCATTTGCAGTCACTTTCCCACTTGTGGTATTTATACTTGTGCTGTAGCAAGTAAGCATAACTTCTCCCTGCAAATGTGGTGCAAAAAATAGGTAGCAGTAAAAGCTGAAATGGCATCACCTTGGGAGATAGATACCCTGGGCTGTGTGGTGGATCTCTGCTGCCTGCTTCCTGCAGGAGGGATGCTAGCTTCTGCTTGCCATAGTAGAGCAAATTCCTCCTCAAAAGCTAGCAACAAATGTCTTTCTACTGAACCTCTGAAGACTAGTGGTAATCAGTCCTTGTTCTTCAGCTCCCTTGTTCCCGGGATGCAGACCCTTGCAGACTGTTTGCACATCTGCTGTCTGAATCTGTTCCTTTTGCAACAAACAAGGGCCTGTGAAGTTCACCAGCAGAGTGAAGGTTTGTTTATCAAAATTTAAATGTGGTTTAGTAATCTGTCTTAACCTCTTGTTTCCAGCCTTTGTTATGACTGAATGTAAACTTGAGCCTGACACTGGCCTACATTTATATTCTATTACAATTCGCCTGTAAACATTTTAGTGTACATTAGCTAGACGGTCAGGGCAGTCTGCTTAGTTAAAAGCTCAATTATTTTGGAGTAACTCTACTTCTAGCAACTTTCTTCAGTATTAATTACCCTTTTTTTCCTTACCCTTCATTTTGAATTTACTTCCAGTTTCTCTTCAGCACCAGTGTAGTTTTGATGACTCCCACTTCATGCTTTTGCTGCAGTGAGCTGCTGTATGATGGATCCAGCCAGTTTCCGTCAGCTCAGGTAGCCATATTAAGTCTCCCTCAAAAGTTTGAGGCTTACTATATTCCATGCATTATAAATCATAAAATGTTAATTTGCCCACATTCTGCAAAGCTTCTGATTTCTTCGACATTCTTTTCAACATTCTTGAATATTTTTTTAATAGCTGTCACATGATCTCTGTGGGGTATGTTATTAGAAAAATTGTCATATAGAAAAATAAATGTCCTGTCTGCTGCTGCCTCACAGTAAACTGTACCTTTCTACCTGTCAGCTTCAGGGATTGCAGGCTTACATTGAGATCTCTTTTTTTGTTTTGGTTACTAGTGCTCTTATGATATATTGTGCTGAGAGAGGAGCTGTTAAACTCAGTGTAGAGGAGCAAAGTTTATTTTAAAAGGATGTCCTTTTTTAAAAAACAAACAAACAAAACCCACCACAAACAAAAAACCATGCCCCAAACCCAAAACCAACAAAAAGGCTTGGATTGTATATCTGATAGAGGGTGGCCTGTAGCCATGGATTGCTAGCCTTCTTGACCTGACAGGAATCAGTCAGCATTCACGCTTCCAGTGAATGCTCAGCACTATGTTAAGGCTTCAGTTGAAGAGACTTGTCTGCTTCTGCTCTGCTTCTGCTTTGTAAGCCATTAGCGTCGTTTGCCGTAGCATCCTAGATAACAGTTTGAGCATCACTGTGCTAGAGGTAGAGTTCTATGTTACTGCTGTCTGGAAGGCATTTTTTAACATACCTCTTATTTACACTAAGGTTTTGCTGCTTTGGTTTGCCTACAAAGCTAATGCTACAAACACGTAAAATGGGTTGCTTATGTCCATATTAAATGAGTTGGAATGACTTTCAGGTCTTGCAGAGATGTGATCCGAGGCTGTGAGCAGTGCTAGTGAGAATGTCATTCTGTAGTTCATATGGGGTTCCTGTGGGGTGGATTGCAAGTTGTTTACCACAGGGATAGTGGTGAAACCTTGAGGGACCCTTGTGGCCATGCTCATGGGGTGTATGTTTTGTTCAATGCCTCCACCTCCAGACAGCATGAGCTGCTGCAGTCTGCATCTGTCTTAAAACAGTCCAGATCTTACATGTCTGTTGGGCAGAGAAGGCATTTTGCTGTGTTATTTGCTGTTTGAACAGGCTTTCCTTCTCTTTAGGGAAGAGTATTCTGCATGGATGTATCCTGTACAGTCATCCATAACCTCTCCTTGGACCACAGTGATAAGTGGTGGCTGCTCTTGAGCAGCAGAGATGTGATCAAGCTTGGCTTGAGGGATGAGTGGAGGCCTTTGTCTAATGAATGTAATGAGTTGAACAGTTCTCAGACTTGACTGTTTGGTCTGCTGAAGGAGGTCCTGGAAGATTTTTTTTTTCCAAATGCGACTGTTGAATTCACAGTGTTGGGACAGATAAATCTTGCTATTCAAGTTGCTAGTGCTGTCACCGTTACAGCATGCATTTTCTTGGACGTGTGCCAGTAGTAGTGAACTTCCAAGTTGTCAGTGGAGTGTATGCAGGGATTTATTTAATGCTACTTCTACTTTCTCTCTTGCTTGCAAAAGTCCTGAAATACCAAATCCTGACTGTTGTTTTTATGAAAGGGAGTCATGGAATCCAGGCGGTTGTTTGTGATGGATCCTCTGTTAGTGTTTGGGTGCAGTGGTAATGCCAATTTTATTCTCAGTGGCAGTGGTCTCAAAACATAAGTTCTTCTATACCCTGTGCATTCATTACATGTAGTAAACATCTTATGTGCTGCTCTTGTTAATTAATCTTTTTTTTTTCCCCCCGACTTGTCATTACCTTTGTATAATACCTACCAGCATGTTTAAGGTACTATGGGTAAGTATTTTCCATTTTAAATCAAATGTTTTCTGGTTTATAAATAGGCTGTTAATATTAGCTTCAGGCTGAGTGGTGGCATGCAAGGTTTTGACTTAATAATAATTTCAAAGTGTGTTGTTGATCTGTTGTTAGAGTGTTCCAGAGTTCAGACAGAATTGAATGTAGGATACTACTTTGTCATCTTAAAGGAAAACCACTTCTTAAAAGACAAAATTTGAATGAGGTAAACGTGGTTTAGACTTTTGCTTGTCTTGGGAAAAAAAAATGCAACCACTGATGTAAGTTATGAAAAAATAGCTAATGGGCATCTTTGGAAACTACTTTCCATAAGCATTTCTTGTTGTTTGGTAGGCAAGATGAAACAGAGGTGTTTTTCACTTTACACAGTGATTATGTGTTTGCCAAGTAATACAGTAGTCTGAATTAATTTAAATGACTGTTAAAGATAGAGGGTATGATTCTGATTACCAAGGTAAAGCTACGTAGGTGGAGATTACCTGCATAGGTCTTGCATGCTGAAGATTCCCCAGCTCCCAGAACAAACACTTCCATAATATTTTTTCTCTATAAGTAACTTCATCTGCTGGTTGTTTCTTCTGTGAATGTAAAATAGCTCATGCATTTTCCTGACTAGGAGCATATGTATGGAAAAAGGGTCAGTGGATCAACATTAAGGAACACATCCATTTTCCAAATACGGTTGGTAGCATATTTCCTAATTTTAGGATAACTTGTGCATAGTGGGTGAGGCATGCATGGTGTTCTCAAAATGTATGTGGCAGAAAGCTATTCAAAAGCACTGTTTTTTAAGCTTTAGGGTATTTCTGAATCCAGTTCTGACGTTTTTATGTTTTCTGTAAAGGATAAGCAATACCCAGTGGTGATGTATGGTTGTATTTCAATCAAAGCTTTCAATTGCAAGTGTGAACTTCAAAGTGTTTTTTTTTAACCCCTGGAATTCTTGACAGCACAGGTAATATTTTTAATATATACAATGGAGGTATGCATTTTTAATACATTTTGATAAAGTACTCTTACTCTATGTTCATAAGAATAGCCCGCTATTTTTTAAGCTGGTAGTGTGTTTGTTTTGATGTCATGTTACTGGTATTTTTGAATACGCAGCTAAGAAGTTTATTGAGAGAGAATTATTTTTTTCATGTAAAGTTCACTCCATAATAGCTTGTTGTATTGTTGACTGAATCACAAATGAATGCAGCTCCCCTTGAATGAGAGTTTTTTCTTTAATTTCCTTTTTTCCCTATGTCTACAGGAATGTCTTAGAATTTTGAGTTCTAAATTACTGAGAGAAAAGAAATCAATGGTCTAAAATTTTAGATTGAATTACTGTTTATAGTTAATTTAAAAGTTGTGTTGTACGTTTTATTTCCTTGAACCACAACACCATATAATCTCAGCATAATTTCCGCCCCTACTTCCCCTGCATTTTACATGGCTTGTTGTTCTGATAGTTTTTGTTTTATTTTGGTCTGTATCTTTTTAAAATGTATCCTTGGACTTGGGTATATTGAAGAAGATGCTTTGTAGCACAGGGTGACAGTAGAAATTAATTAATATTGTGAGATGCCATTGATGATACTTTAGTGCAGTAACTTCACTACTTATCCCATTGGATTAGTGGAACTAACTATTCCAAAATTTTTTACTTGAGTAACTAAAAGTCGACCTGCTGCTGCTTCTCTGCATGCCACTGTCATTTGTCCTCTTTACAGCCTTACAGTTTGAAGTTTCTTTTGGTTTATTCCAAAGTATTTATTTTTTAATGACAAACATATATACTTAGCTGGCAGATACTACCTTGTAGTAATGTTCATTTTCATTTATCAGGCAGCTTTACAGTCCCAGAATGTTTTTAGTTAATGGATCGCATGCTGTCAAACAGATTTTGGCAAAAATTGCTTTGTAAAATTTACTGACTTTTTAATGCTTTTCTCCTGATGGCACTTTGGCACAGTCCCCTACCAAAAGTACGGCAGCTGAAAATGCTATTTTTTGGCTGTTAAATAATCTTTGCGGTGTGTGTGAGGTGAGTGTTCACAATAGAAGCAAAATCACTTTGTAAAAGAGTGTATCATTTGATACATTGTCTTAATGCTCCAATTGCTTTTCTAAACGCATTTTTGCAGAATGCAAAGCCTCTGTGCATTGAAAATGTCAGCAGAGCTTGAATTACTGGTCACGTGCTGGTTTGAAAACAGTAAAACATTTCAAACTGCAGCAGCTGAAGGGAAAAGGTGAAACAAGCCTGCTCTATAAATAGATTCTGTAGTGAACACATGGTTTTCTGCCTGCAACTCTTTTGTTGTCTTTAGATAATGAATGAGCTTTGTAGTTTAAAAGTGAAACATTAGTGTTCTTGGGGTTTTTTTGGAATGGATAAGTATTTCCAGCAAAGGTTTGTAACTTTGAGTAAAAGAGGAGTTTTCCTTTTGAAGGGAGATACCTACTTGGAGTGGAGGGCTTGCAGCTTTTTAGCTGGAGAGACTTTCTCTGCTCCTTCGGATCTGTTAGTGAAATGTCATTATCTTCGAGTCCCCACGTAGGGGGATTCCTCTTGCCTTCTTCCAGGAGCACGTAACATCTGTCTTCTCAGCAGCCTATAAATTACTGCTGCTGAAAGCTTTCTGGCAAAGCATGGTGCATCAATTTTTTACCTGCTTCTAACTTTTCATATGTTATTTGGAGAATATTAGATGGTTAGGTTAAAGATTAAGGCTATGTCTGCAGGAGGGGAACAGCCCTATTGAGTACTCTGCAGTATTGTGGGCAGTGAAGAAGATGGCATTTGATATCTGGTAGGTTAAATTATAACAGCCCTACCAGGGCTTCTGAGCTGAAATTTCCTGAATTGTTTTCTCTGGTGTGTTGAAACCTTTTTAAAGGTCAAAATTACTAAGAACAATTTCTTCCTTTAAAAAACACAAACAGAAAAAGAGGAGGAAAATAGTGTTTCATAATTACCAGGCATAGTACATCACTGCGGCATAGTTAATACAGAGCTTCTACATTTTAGCCTGCAAGTGCAGCTGATGTTTTTGTTTAAATCCTATGTAATTTAAGAAGGGGAGATTAGGTAACTTGACTGTATTAGTGCTGTCATTGTTTAGACCTGGATCTGTGTTTATGAATGTTGCTGCTTGTAACATGAATTCTCAAAAAAATCTCAGTGGAGAGGGAGAGGGAGCCATGAGCTCTGTGTGTGTCTGAACTGTGTGGGGACTTAAAGGCAGGCCTGCTGCTAACTCTTAAGTATTTCTGGAGACACTCATCTTTCCAGGAAGATTTTAACTTTTTTGAATGCTTGAATTATATACTGACAAATTACAAGTGATAATGTTGTTGGACTAGCTGGTCAGGCTTTTTTTTAATTGGTTTAATAGGGAATCTTTGGGCCTTTCCCTATTGGAATTAATAGGAGTTCAGGTAATTACTTGAGAGTAGGAGGGAGTGGGAACAGGCCATTTCAGTGTTCAGGTGTTAGGCTTTTCCTCAGCTCATGGATGAGAGAAAGTTTTAGGTATGATTCATAGGAAAGTGATATTGAAAAGAAAAATCTCCTGTGCAGTTTCTTTGGGACCACCAATACAACTTTCACTTACTGGGAATTAACCTGAAATAAATAGAGCTGGCTAAGTTTTAACAAAGCCTCTGTTTTTTGGGAGAAGGCACTTACAGGAGCATGCTGTGACTACTTATAAAACCTAAGGGAAAGGCAGAGGGAGGAGCTCATGATGCAAGGGGCAATTCCATTCCCCTTCTCTGTGCAGGAGTTGCATGGAAACAAGAGCAAGAGTACCATGTACACCTAGCCTTGTTCGTTCACCCCACTTCCTCTCTGTGCACTTTACAGCTTACTGCCTCTTCAACCTTGACTCTTAGCTGCTTTAACTGGTAAACATCCTCTTGCAAAGTCGAGGTTAGTGTGTGCATATGACCTTCTTCAGGGTAGAGTATCAGAGTACTGCAGCTGAATGTAATCCAAACAGTGATGCTGACTGCACAACCTGCTCTGAAATGTACAGTGTAAACAAATGGAAAAAATGAGATTTTCCTCTTTTGTTTCCTGTAACTTGAAGCCCCTTTTTAAAACAATTGGAGCTACAACATTTTGGACTAGAGCTAGGTACATGTTTCTTCTTTTTCACGACCTAATTTTCATGTGATACAGCTTCCTACAATACACTTTTCTGGTGTTTCAAGAATACTAAATTAGTTTTGAACTTTGAGGGAGTGTGGTTTTATATTATTTCCATTATAAATAGTTAATATACAACAACTTACTTGTAGTGTCCATCCCAGATTTTATATGCACTGTCCATTCAAGTTTAATACTTGTACAGCACATGAAATTTAGTTGTATTGCCCTGTACCTATGCCTCTGACTTAATGCTTGAGCCAAAATCAATGTCATCCTTGCGTAAAATCCAAAAGAAACCCCCAAATTCTGTTATTCAGTGGTAAAGTATTGAGAGCCAAACCTGGGCCTTCACGTTGAGCAAACAGAGGTGGGTTTAGGTCTGATTTTCAGAGTTTGAGACCTTGCTTTAACAGGGTGCTGTGTCAACTAGTGGCATCTTTGCTGAAACCAATGTATTTCTTATGGTATACCATACCTTCTTACAATACAAGCAAACCTAGCTCTTTTGCCTTGTGCTTTATTATGTTGAATGGGAAACAGGACTATAATACGGACTTCTGAAACCATGCACACGTGTCTCGTTCTGTATTAAAAATCTGTTATCCTGTGTATTGGTAATGGCAGCAGTTTCCATCTCTGAAGAGTTACGCAAACATAGCAATCTGACTGGATTGCTTGGGTGGAGGTGAGCTTTAACATGACCTCTGTGGGAGAAGTGAAAGCAAAGAGGTTAAGTGACTTGTGTCAGTGACAGTGGCAGAGTTGAGACTAAGACCTGGCTTCATGCCACTAGAGTGCACTACTTCCCTCTTACTTATTGAAAGATGGTTAAATTTGCTGGTAGGTGCTGCAGGCTCCCTGGTGTGGGGTTTGGAAAATCGCTGCCAACTTGCTGAGGTACTGGGAGTTTCACATTGGTCTTAAATCAGATGCAGCTCTGCTTCTGCAGCTATGATTTAATCAAATAAATGTTTTCTTACTATCAGACTTTTATAACTATTGTGATGGAATGGCAAAGAGGGCTTGTAAACTAGCTTTTTACTCCTCTTTTGATTTTAATGGAGATGAAAAGGGTATATACAAAAGAAAGGGTTAATAATATTTGTAATTAAAGCAAGTTTTTTAGGGTATATAATTTCTCAGAAATCGATGATGACTTTATTAACAAAAGGTTATTGATAATTAGATGTGGTATTTTACTTACATTACTAAGTTCTCTTTTTTCCCCCCTGCACAGGTTTCCACTTGAGTGGCACAGTGACAGAGCCTGCAATGCAATCGGAGCCAGAAACTGTTTGCAATGTAGCTATCAGCTTTGATCGTTGCAAGATTACCTCAGTGACCTGTAGCTGTGGAAACAAGGACATATTTTACTGTGCGCATGTTGTGGCACTCTCTTTATACCGGATCCGCAAGCCAGATCAGGTCAAACTGCATCTTCCCATTTCAGAGACACTCTTTCAAATGAACAGAGACCAACTTCAAAAATTTGTACAGTATTTGATCACAGTGCACCACACAGAAGTTTTGCCAACTGCTCAAAAATTAGCAGATGAAATTCTTTCTCAGAATTCAGAAATCAATCAAGTTCATGGTGAGTTTGATGCTTGTTCTTCCTTCTGCTTCATTCCCTCTTTGGTTTTGAGCTTTTTTGTGGCGTTCAGGAGTGTGACCTGCTGAGGTCCCTTCCAGCCTGAATTATTCTGTGATTCTATGGCGTTTACTAAAGAGGTTTCTGTTGCTGAACCTTTGCTTTAAGAAGTTTAGAAAGCAATACATGTTGGAAAAGAGAGAAGAATTCATAAGCAATGAGCTTGATGTCTCCAGCACTGTTAACGTGGGGCCTGATCTGCTTCACACTTGTGTTTTCCAGCTATGAAAAACTGAGTAGTGGTGTGCTTTGTATAGCCACATTGCTTAAAAGAGCTCTCTTACCAACAGCATCTTTTTGTTATTCTGTTCTTTTAACTAATCTTCTGATATTTTGATTGTATAACTTTGTTTTAATGGCAAAGCATAAAAGCAAGTAGGTGTTACTGTTTTTTTCATTCATTAAATACAGTTTTATTATCCTTTGGGATTTCTTTTCTCCATGAAGTCAGGAGAAATACAGAACCTGTATTTCAATGCCTTTTTCCTGTTAGTGCTGCAGCAACCTACAGCATCAACAAAAGTCTTGATCTTTCCTGCTCCTTCTGCTGCACATGGTTTAGTGGCTCTCAGGTTCTTGTATTGAACATCTTCATGTTTGTTAGAGGGTGCTGGGTGTGACTTTAGGCTTCTGAGGTGGCTTTTCTATGGACTCTGCTGAACTGAAAGTGGGTAATTGTGGGTTTGAGGTGACCCAGCTAGTTTATTAGAGTTGTGTGTTCCTGTACGGTCACCTGATAGAAATGTCCTCTAAGGTGACCAGAGCTGTAAGCATAAGGGCAGCTTAGAGGGGAAGAGTAAGTTATCTAAATATCTAAAAATATCTTCTTTGTTTGGTTGGTCATTGACAGGAACAGTTCTTGTGTTAGATATTTCAGAGGGATGACCGCTATTCCGAAGAATTTGCAATACAAACACAACCAAACTGCTTAATACTAGAGAAAGAAAAATACCCATGTGTTTGTTAGATAGTAGGCAGAACAAAAGAAGGGAGTCTTTCTCATAACAGGACTCATCTGCAGTGTAGCCCTTCTCCTTAGAGTCCGGTGACCCTGGCAAACCCAGTCTGGCAGTGCTGCAAGATGGTGTGTTTCAGGAGAAGTGCTCTTTTTTGGCTTTGGGAGCTATGGGGGATGTGGCCAGAGGCAAGGTAGTTGCTCTAGTTGTTATAGAACATGAGAAGGTGATTGGCAGAGCTGCCAGGTGATGATGGTACAATGAAAGGGAAGGTAAAGCAGATGCAGGACATCAAGCAATAGAGGAAGATGCTCAGATGTTGTAAGCTGAAGGCTTGTATTGCATGAGAGTTGGTGATACCCTGAGCATAAGGAATTAAGGGCAAGGAAGAATTATGGTGAGTATCAAAGTAGCACAGAAGATTCACTCAAGGGTGATTAGAAAAGGGGAAGGCAGAGGTGGGAAAGGAAGGACAGGTGATGGCTGTATATGGCTGTATTAGCTACTATGCTTATTGTAAGAGAAGCGACAAGCAGTTGCAGAATGTGCTTAAACTTGATCACCATTAAGTATGTAATTATACTAATCATAGACATGTTGTACTTTGTCAGCTATTTTCTTGTTGTCAAAATATCTCATTATGCATTAGTATTTATTTTTTTTGAGAGAGATTCAATGTTTATATTACAGCCCAAATAGCAAAAAGAATAGGAAACAAAAAATTAAGTTGATGATAAATCATGAAATTTCACAATGAATTTGAGTAGGGTAGTTTAAAAATATCCACAAAACTAAAATGTTTCTTACATGTGTTGCTGTTTTCCTGGTAAATGAGATTGCAGTATGTCTTTATTGACTGTTGGTAGTTCTTAATAAAATATCAAAAACTGAAGTAGAAAATCAAGGCAGCATAAGAAAATAAACTGCTGTTAGCAAAGAAAGCTGGGTTACAAAAGAGGTGCTATAGTCTCCTGCTTTTCTTCTCAGACTACCATAAAACCGTGGTCTGATTTTTTTTTTTTTATTGGTATGTTTACAGTGTTAAAAATTCACAAGAGTCTTTTAAGAAAAAAGTTCCTCTGATTATGTAGCAAGTAAGTGGCGTTCTAGGATTCATACTGTAATTCTTTTATTTTGATCTTTAATCAAATTCCTTAAATTAAAAACAATAAAGTTAACCAAAATAAATCTATGAAAAATAACCAGGAGAAATCTATCTCTGGTTCGAATAGCATAGGCTGGTGAACATAAGATCACCATTCACTCTGTATCTCCTGTGCTGCAGATTTTCAGTTTGTAATACGAAAATGTCTTGTAGACCTGTCTTGCTTTGAACAGTTCAACCTCACTAAACTAGTGTTTGAAGAGGAATTATATCAAATAGTGCTTGAAGGCACAGGTAAGTAAGAGGAAAAATTTATAAAAACTTCCTTATAAAAGTAAGACGATACCTAGCACAGAAACACCAGAAACAGCTTTGATAGAAGGGAAGTCTTAAATCTGGAGTTAGATGAGGGAATTCTTTTCAATGTTGCCTAGTGGTTGTTATGATTTCAGGGTTTTTTTATATAAAAACTTCAATTTTTTAAAATTTTTTTTTTCTCTTGTAGTGGCTGTACTAGTTTTAGTTTTCATATATTTCCAGCAATAGGCAGAAGAAATCAGCTCTTGAATACTGTTTATTTGTACATAAGAATGATCCGGGACCTTGAAGATCTCTGACCACGGTGGTCCTGTTGACTTGCTTATAAGCTGGCTGGGGAGATGAAACAACTCTGCAGTACTTTTCTTTCACAAAAGGTGAATTGGATAGTTGTTCATTTGCTCAAAATTCTGTCTTAGCATTCGACGAGTGCCTTTGGCCACCTTCCTTGTGCAGGAGGTTACCGGGGGGAACTAGTGAAGTGAGTTACACTGACCTGTTTTGAAATGACAAATTGCTTTGAGTTCCTTGGTGGATACAAGTGTTGCAATACCCTTTCTTGCTTCATGACTGAGCCTCACTGCAGGAAGAAATAAGTGGATGCTGTTAGAAGCGCAGGAATGCGGTGTCTATTCACTAACTTCGTCAGGAGGGTAGAGTGATTTATTGGGAATCCTCTTCTGTATTTGCCATGCTAATTTTTACTTGGTGGTGATTATATTACAGGAGG
The DNA here is from genome assembly GCF_964188355.1 of Buteo buteo. Lineage (NCBI taxonomy): Eukaryota > Metazoa > Chordata > Aves > Accipitriformes > Accipitridae > Buteo > Buteo buteo. The sequence continues at coordinate 22,420,675 of NC_134204.1, forward strand.
GTTTTGCATGTTTTTAGAGCACAAAAGCACCTCTTACATTTGAGAGGACTACTTGTGTTCTGATTTTTCTCATGTGGCACTGCTACAGCAGTTCGTGTTCCTGATTTCAAAGCTGGAGATGTGTGGTCTAATCTTCTCTACTGAAGACAGTTGTAGGTATTCATACCGATATCCTGATGTCTGTGCTGCATAACTGTTGGCTTCACATTTGGTTTAATTTGGGATGCTGACTCAGGAAGCTGGATGTAGATTTGGATCCTGCTTAGCTGAGGCTTTTTTCCTCCCTGTTAATTTTTGTACCATTGTGGCAGAAGAAGCTGGCAGGTGTGTAAGGCTAGGAAGAGAACAGTCAGGATGACAGATTATCAGCCAGGCTTGTCATCTTGGATCTGTCTTTTCTTAGGTATGAAAATCACTTAAATAAATTGGTTGGAAGGTCAAACTATGTTCCTTAGAATTTATGTGGACATAAGAAAGTAACTGCAAGATGGGGAGGTGGGATAGGGAGGAGGTCTGATTGCATATTAATCTCATATTAGCATTGATTTGCTATTATGTGCACAGTGAAAAAGGGTCTGCCTTTTTATTGGTGTAAGGACAGCCTAGCAAACTAATTTCATTTTTACCTTTTAAGCTGTACTGTTTATTTCCCGAGTGTTTAGTGCTGCTGTTGCAATTTCTGCTTTGAGAAGTACACAGATTTCTCCAGACTTTCTCCCATTCTCCGATTATTTGACTCACAATATGAGTCACTTGCCAGTACAAAACCACATGCAGATGAACTAAAATTTAAGAGGGAGGACCTGGGAGAAACCAGTTTCAGTACATTTGTCTTAGAAGCAGAGGTACCTAGGTAGTTATTCCTGTATTTGTCAAGGCAGATCTTGGTACCATCCTCTTCAAACATTACTCCCTAACATAGATTAGGAGTGCCGGTGGAGGCAGCCAAGAAGGAAGCATCTATCAAAAAAATTGCTTTAAAAGAAAATTTCAGAATATCTAATGTTGTTCCTATATATTGTAATTTCCAAAGGGCAATCCAGAGGTACAGGTGAATATGTGTTAATATGAACTTAGTGTATTTTACTGAAATGATGGGAATTTAGTGGAAAATTGGAGGGTAGGCTAGAGCTGAACAGCAGAATACAGTGTATTGCTGATCTACTACAAGGGGGAACATGTAATGTTAAAGAAGATACATTATTAAAACAATGATGGGATCTTCCTTATGGCCCTGCTTAAACTGGCAAAATTGATTGAGGGACTAGTTGCAAAAGAATGTAGGAAATGGCAGGTGAGTTTCCTTTCAAGAAGGATGAAAGTGAAGTGCACCAATGCTTAGTACGAGAATTGTTTAGTGAACAGATTTGGGAAGGAAGTAACAACAAGACTAGACAATACTAGAGAAATTTCAGAAACCAAAGTAGAAGTAGCGCAACATAAAATAAAATGAAAGATCAATAGCTCCAAAATAACATGAAAAAATAATGTAGGAAATTCATATTTTTAGGAAAGGTTTTTTTGGGTACATTAAACAATAAATAAAACTTATATAGAAGATAAATAGTGAGATTTTGTTTTGAGACATGGAAGGTAAAAATAAATGAAAATAATTTCATGCTAGTCTGTACTGATAACAAAGTTCTTCTAACTGCCACACATAAGTAGACTTTGAAACTTATTGCTTGCTATATAATGTTTGTGACACCTGGATTTTAGCAAGAGAGTTTAGATATTGTCAGCAGTTAAGTTTATGCATTTTGCTGTATGTGCAGATGGAAGGTAAAGAATGTTTTGGAAGTTAAAAACTTGTTGGCGGTTTATTAACTTTCCTCAGTAACTTAGACTAGCCTGTCCTGTCTTTATATTTTCTGTTATTAGTGCTAGCTGCTTCACAGCAGTTGCCGTGCGCTGCTGAACAGGTGTTATATTCCACCCAAGAGTTCTGAAATTAAGTACAACATGAAGTGACTTATGTCTAAACTTTGAATTGTTTGGGGAATCAAAGGCATAATAATATCTTTGAATCATTAACTTTCTGATCTTTGCTTTTATATAATTATTGTTTAGAATAATTCTGAGCACACTAAGTTTACAAAATCAATTACTATTCTGTTGCGAGTCAGTGTACAGCAGTATTAATTTCTAGCTGGGCCCATTCAATCTTTGCATAGTACTCAGTAAGTCATGTAATCATTTGTAATCATTTTTCCCTGTCTTCTTCTCCTTAATGCTGCCATGGGATGACATCTAATAAAATTCAACTGATCTACAGTTCATTTGTATACTTAAATTAATAAGATTTTTATAAACAAAAAAGTTTAGTATGGCTATGGGTGAGTAATTTGGCATGGTTTCATTTGAAGATTAAAACAACTCTTGTGATACTTCAGAAATAAGGATCAGGGAAGCAGTTTGCCTTAAAGACTACTTCCTGTTGTTTTAACCAAATTTTCACTGTTGATCTGCACCCGAGTAGTTTCCAATATAGGCAGTTCTTAGCCTATTTTAGTCAGTGCTTCTTGCTTCGTTTGTACTTACTTTTCGAGGTTAAGTTCTCCATATACACCATCAGTTCTTGAATGTGGTTGCTCATTTTGAAAGCAGTTGCTCTTAAAATTGCTATATAAACGATCAATGTGTTTATTTTTTTAAATGTGTCTGCTTTTTAGAACTTTGGAGTTGATTATATTTAACATGTAGCCTGCTATGTCCATAAATATAAAACGCTGTTACTCTGTTTTCAGATTTTATTTGGGTGTTCAGTGTTACAAACAGTTGTGGACAATATTCCTGCTTTGATTGCTAAGATTGCAATTTAGTAATTTTAGTAAAAGTGAGTGATTAAGCATGTATGGCTGTATCTACATACTGAGTATAAATACTTTGTTTATTGTATTTAACTGTAAGTACATGACGTAAAACCTATTTCAAAGACCAGTCATGATAGAAGTTAGAGCCAGAGGTTGGAGGGAGGGAGATTAATATGTTAGTGTCTATAAACTGACACACTTTAATTACAGGTTTTAATAGTTAGTATGATTATACAGTGCTTCTCACTTTCATAGTTCAAATGTGAACTAATTTATCTTCATGACACCCCTCTAAAGCACGTAAGTAATACTTATCCCCAGTTTACAAGTGGGGAATGGGATTTGGTCTTGGCACCAAACTGCGCTGCAGAGATTAAATTCAGGGCTGCCCATGTTCCTCTCTGCGGCCGAACTGTCCATCTGCCAAAGCTTCATGGTGCCTGTTTGGGCCGAGCGAAGCCACCACCTTTGGGTTGAACCTTCAGCTCTGCCTGGTGTTGAGCATGAGCCTTCCTGCTGGCTATTGCTAGGGCTTTGTCTCGCAGCTCCTAAGCCAGGTCCCTCTAGTTGCTTGCTCAGGTAGTTTCTTGTCTACTCACCCAGTCCCATGTCTTCAGAAGGAAAGTGACAGTGTAGAAATCCTGCCTGTTGCCCAGGATTGATCCGTGTTTGAGTGGGAGAGGAAACAGGCTAGACCAATCAGTGTTCACCTTACTGTAAGTGAACGTAGTGATCTTGAAAAGCGCGTGGTTGAGAGACATGGAGATGGTTGTGTCTCGACCCTGAAACAAGAGTGACGTGGGCAGTGGAAGCAGAGGTTTCCCCAGCGCCATCACTAGGATGCCTGGCTGCTGCTGTGGTGGGAAGGTGGTTTGGACTCATACCTGATCGCGCATGCTGTCTCCGTGCCTTGTTAGTCCATGGCTATTGCTGGAGACTGCCAATGGTGTTGAAAGATCAGTGAATTACAGCTGTAGCTGGTGCCAGTTAAATGTATACTGAAATTTCTTTATACATGCCAATTAAAAACTTCGATCATACTGAGTGTAGCCTATGTAAGATCTTGTAAGGAAAAATGCTCAGAGTCGGATGTATCTGTAGTACTGTGCTGAACAGCATCATAGAGTTCAGACCCTCAGCTTGGTGTCTTCAGCTTTTACAGTCTTCTAGCCTACTGTCATGAAAATAACGCTAGTTTAAGTATAGCGATGTTGAGCCCCTTGGGAAGATACATTTGGGATCGTGCTGGGAGGAGAGGCCTTGGTGGGGTCAGTGCTGCTGTCCTGGGGCAGTGGCTGCCCTTGTTCCTGTGAGGGAACCCTTTTGTTCAAGAATTTGCAGGAGCTGTGTTGAAATTTAACCTTCTAGCACAAACTGACCAATGAGCTTTTCATAAAATGTAAACAGTTACAGAAGGAATTTTGGGTTTTTTTCCCTAAATAGGGTAGCTTAGCTGAGGAATCTTGGGCTATTTTTAATTCAATTTAAAAGTAGCCATACCAAGATTATTTAAAGATAAATTTCCATTGAAGCGAGGGATAAATATAAGTGTGTTCTGTATAGTGGTGCTTTTATATGTAGTTGCTTTTCACAGGTCTTTTCGTTGTGTTTTAGAGCAATGAAATATTTAACCTATTTGCAAGGTGATACTGCAAACCTGCGTCTGTGCAACAGCTGCACTGCTTGTTCTCAAGTGGCTTGATTTCCTTTTTTATCTTGTTCTTTGCAACTGAAGACTTACCAGTATGTGTTTCATGTAGAAGACTGAGTTGAAAGCCCCTTAAAACTAACATACTGAAGATGGAAGCACTCACAGAAGAGGAGGTTTTTCATTCCTTGGTTTCTGTACTGTCTTGAGCTTGATTCATGTCTTCTGATACGCTTATGGTTCCTGTGGAAGGCAGGAGAGTTCATTCACATTGTCAAAGACACAATTTCTTATTAATCTAAATATGTATGCATGTGTGTCTATGTATGTGTATGTATAGATATACACACACTCTGCAGTGCATTGTTCCCAGCTGTAGGCTCTGAAGTTGGAGGCAGTTGAAGAAGTTGCTGAGCTGGAAGATTTTTTTTTTTAAACTCTCTCAGCAACTAGTAGACAAGACATCTCTCTGACCTTTTACATCTTCTGGTTGTATTTTCATTGAATAAAGATTCCAGCATTCTCTGTGACCACTTAAAAGCTTCACCTACATGGCAGAGCTGCAATTGTGAAATGAAGGCTTGAATCAATAGAATCAATGTTTAATTCCTATACATCTGAAGAGTTGTAGCTATCTTTGCTTTTCAAGTTCTCAGGCCTTCTTTGAAAAAGCAAGTTTTTGCAAATCTGACTATGTAATTTTCCTTCCCTGCCAGTATCCTTTTTTTTGGCTGCAGAGGTGACATGGACTCGGATTTAAGTGATAGATTGTGTAACGCAATTCAGTTTCTAACATCTTTTCAAAACCTAACGGATATAGAGATTATGCAGTTGTGACAAACCCAAAATCAAAATGTCAAGTTAACTCGAGTCTTGGGCATGCTTAAAATACCTTACATCCGGTATGGTGATGCCCTACTTTGTTTTGTTTCCCTGACAGTTTAGATAAGTGTTTTTCATCCTTTTCAGTTTGAATAACTTTTAAAAAGTATCTAGTGGAGGTGCAGGCTTATTCAAAAAAATATAGATTGCTAGATGGTGCAAGAACTTGCTTTTGTTAATTTTGTCAGCCTTTAGAAGAGGCCACTGGTGGAAAACCACTGATCTCAACTGCAAAATTTGAGTTAGGGCAGCCTGTGGCCAAAGCACTGCTTGATGTAAATCTAGTCACTTCAGTTCACTCTAGGCTAATTCAGGTAGAGTTGCTCTGAACTGAAGCTGTGCTGGTGACATTGCCTATGTAAAAATGCTCCTTTGGAAGCACCAGTCATACACAGCTGTAACTCTTACTTATAGTGGAAATGCCTTTAGTGCTTTAAGACTTTAGATTTGTTAGGGGATTTTTCTTTACCCTTTGTTTAGCTTTGCAGAGCCATCACAGCTCAAAGGCATCGAGGTGATGATTTTCCTCATGCTCACCTATAGCAGCACTCACTAGCAGTCACTTAAACCTGAGCAAGATAGCTGAAGGTACAGGAATTACACAGGTGTTTTGGGGAGAGTCGTTTTAACATCACAGTTGTAGAAATACTATGCAAAGTCTAATTTTCGTTGTAAAAGCATTCTAGTATAGCTGCTGGGATGGGAGGAAGAAACCTCACCTTGATTTCAATGTTTTGTTATAAAATACTATTTATTTAAATACCTTTTCATAGGCTGTAATTTTTAAGCGCTTAAGACTACTGAGGAGCGATCTAAGTCTATTTTTAAAGACTGTTTAGATAAAAGCCAAGACATCCAAAACAGATCAAAACACAAATCCAAAAACCTCTGCAGTAGTCCTCTGCATTGGACCCATGAACCTCTGTGCTTTATATAGAACATAATGATTTCTTTTCTTGCTGTTTGCAGGTGCTCCTGACCCAACAGCGGGTGCTAGCATAGATGATGAGAACTGCTGGCATTTGGATGAGGAACAGGTCCAAGAACAGGTTAAACTCTTCCTCTCCCAGGGCGGATACCATGGATCAGGGAAGCAGCTCAATTTGCTTTTTGCAAAGGTGTGTCGAGTACTCTAAACCTTCCCTTTTTTCTCTCCCCCATTCCCCAGGCCAGTCTGTACTTGTTCGCATCTTACTCAAAGTCCTGGTGTTCTAAAACAAGACAAAGCCTTGGGAACATTATGGCAGCTTAATAATGAGTTGTACAGCAATGGACTGCAATCTGATGTTTCTCGAGATCAGTGTAAGGATATGAAGTAACATTTCAACCATCTGCAGCTTTGCTGTTCTCTTCCTTCCCACCCCCAAAATGTTGGAGAAACCTGTAGAAATTAATCTTGCAGCAGTTGGCGTAATACATCTGTGGATTACTTGTGGAAGAAGTGTCTTTGAAGAATTGCAATGGGATACTGAAACAAAAAATAGTTAAAATTGGGAAGGCAGACTTTTTTCTACTTAAAAATTTCACATCACATATATAAATTGCATTTCTAATTTAACAGCAGTGGAATATTTAACACTGCAGCATATTGTCTGTACTGCGATATCTTTGTATTTTCAAGTTTGTATTAAAAGACTCGTTTCCTAGGTGCGAGAGATGCTAAAGATGAGAGATTCAAATGGAGCTCGCATGTTGACGTTGATAACAGAACAGTTCATGGCTGACCCTCGTCTGTCGCTTTGGAGACAACAAGGAACTGCAATGACTGACAAGTATAGGCAGCTCTGGGATGAACTGGGTAAATGCACAGACTTCAAAATCATTTAGGTGTTCACATGTGTAATGAAGAAACAATTACATATTTGGGGTGGAGAGAAACTTTATTGTGGTACTAGGTAAAGCAGGTTAGAGTTTTCTGCAGTTTTACATGTTCAGTTAAGGTTGGGTGAAATTGAATTTCTGATCTGCAGTATGAGACAATTGCAGTTGGAGGAGAGGAAGCATGACGTGAAACAAGTACAATTGCAACAGGTTGTAAGTACCTGAGGATCTAAAATGAATAAAGCAAAAAGTGGAAACATAGCTACACAACTGAGAATAAGTATATAAGCCACTAGTGCTAAACTGGAAAGGTTAAGGAAGAAATTGATTCACCACTAGAGAGAAATAGAAGGCAAAATAGAAGATTCATTAGCAGTATCAGAAGATAGCAACAAAGGCAAGTAGAAGTCCATTACTGAGCAGGAAAGGAGATCAAATAACAGAGGGCTAAAACAATTAACACTGCTTTACGGGAAAGGTCAGCTGCGACCAGATACATGACTTAGTTGTACAATGGAGAGAGGAACACAGGCTGAAATGGGAAAGGTATATGTAAACTGGTAGGGTCTGAGGGCACTTGCTCTGAAGTGCTCCAGAAATTTGCTAATCTAGTTTTGAACTACTGCTTCAGAAGTTCTCAAAATCTATAGGGATCTGTGGTAAGGGGGGGTAATTCAAAACAACTTGAATGTAAATGTCACCAATATTTTAAAGGTGGGTAGGTGAGTGCAAAGAACATTAAGTAACCACAAGCATTCCTTTCCTAGGTATAAGGTACTGGAACAAAAGCCAGTTGGTGTGTAAGTGTGTAGAAGGTAGCAGTGATAAAAGACAACCTGAATTATTTAAAATACAGTGGTAAATCTAATTTGTTTCTCTAAAAGATAATTCACAGAGTGTGTAAGTGGAGGGATTAATATGTATATCTTAGCTGTAGTAGGGTTTTGGATGCTGTCTTGGAGGCTTTTTCAAAGCAAGCTGAAGATACACGGCCTAAACGGAATCAACTTGTGGTTCACGGAACTTGGAGTAGTTACCTGTGCTCTCACTCAATCTGGAATGACACTTCAAGTCTAGACTTAAAGGAGTCTTGTCTTGAGATGAGTTCTGGTCAATATTGCTATGCCTGACTTGTGGCTTGGAACATAGAATTAAATAAATATTAAATAACAAACAAACAAAAAACTTTACAGAAGATACCCTATGGGACATTATGTAAACGCTGCAGAGAAGAGAACCAAAGACCATAATGCTCTTGATATATTTTAATGGTCCAAAACCAAGCTAAATGAAATTAAATCCAAGCAAGAATAACATGCTTCATTTAGAAAGGAAGCATCAAACCCAAAACTTAAGTTTTCCACTGTTAAAGATGACCATGATTGATTGCATGTTGACTGGTGGGGCTAAGACTGGATATAACCTGTTCAGCATAAATTATGTTCACTCTAAATGAAGCATTAGGCTAATAAAGCACTAGCTACCTAGTTGACATTATAGATCTCTGTGGTGGAAAGACTTAATATCACAGCAGGTAAAGCTCTGTCAGAGTGTAGATACATCTTCTTGTCTTCAAGTGTAACAACCCTTTTAGTGTGTCATTTTTATGATGCCTTAGCTTGTTGGGGAATAACAGTTTTTGCCAAGCAGGGCTTGCCTGGACATGTATGCAGCAAAATTGTATCCCACCATACTGAAAACTGGAGGGACTCATGCTTCATTGCTTATGTGGGTTGAGCTGGTAGGTGGTGGGAGAGGCAGAAATGTGTTCTCCATCTGTTACCTGTAGCAGTCTTACCACATACTGCCAATAAACATAAAAGGTTTTGTTAAATTTTCTTAGTGGCTCCTCTTCTTGTTTCATCAGTTTCACGTTAACATAATTTTCTTGACAGCACCTGTCTAAAGGTAGAGGTGGAACCTCTCTGCCTGCAGCATTGAATAAGCAATATTTTAGATTAATTGAATCGATTAGTTTACCTCTGTTTAATCAGAATTATACGTGCCACTCCCAAAAAGCTGCAGAGCAGCCTCCAGCCTCACCACTACCTCAGCTGCTGTATTTGCAATCTGAGGCAGACACTGTTGTTTCAGTCCAGAACTGCTCTGCTGCCTCTAACATTATCAAAATATGTTGATTGTGTACTATGGTTTCAATTGCAAATACATTTCAATCACTTCAGGTATGCAGTAGGCTAAGGGTAGAACTTGGTTCTTCCACCTCCAGCTTATGTTTATGTTGCTAAACTGTCCTGTTTCTTCCCCACACCAGTAGAATTCCTTCCACTGGTGCTTAGCAAGTTCCCTCAAAATGGCTGTTAATTGGATGAATCTCTCCAGCCTGACTCCTACCTTGTGTGAAAGTTGCAAACTGCTACCGTGTTTCTGCTAGGATTTCGCCTTGAGTTTCATTCAAATTAAACAGGTACCTTTTTCCAGGTGACATGTACATCTCAAAAAAAAAAAAAAAGTGAACGTGCAAAAGTTGAAGGAGATTTTAAGGGAGTCCAGAATTACAATAGCAAGCTGCAGAAGGAAGAGCAGGATGGCCCTGGCCGGATGGCCCTGTGCCAATACTGGCAGGGATAACTCAGACATTGGGTTTGAGGGGGTGATGTTATCACTGTGTTCTAAAATGATGTTGGCTTCCTATCTTGTCATCTTCTAGGATGTTAGAGAACTAAAATATTGATGAAGAGAGTGAGACAGGCCTTTATATACTTAACTTTTTGTATTTGTTCAGAGTAATTTGGTAGTGGCATATATGTATGTCTTTCAAAAAAGTTTTATCTATGATCTCATTTACTTCACAGGGAGGTGGCAATGTAACATAGTACTTATGGCAAATTTTAGGCATAAAAAGTATGTAAATACAGACTCTGCTTAATAAAGGCTTGCTTATTTGCCCTGGTATGCTGTCTGCCAACTGCTAGGCATATGGCCACTTTGTCAGTTCAATCTTGGCATAGGTTTGTAAGCATACTTAAATAACTTCAGTTTTGCTCCTTGACTGGGTCACTTGACCTTTTCACTAGAACTTAACTGATGCTTCCTGCCCAGCATCGGCAAGGGTACTGGAAGGACACAGTGGGCTCTGATCAGAGTTCCTGCTGAAGTTTATGGTAAATTGTTGACTTCTACTGAAGTCAGATTGGATTTGAATGTTTGAAGGTGCTGATTTAAAAAAAAAAAAGACACCCCCCACCTCAAATACTTCACATCTAAGTATGGACCTGACTATTTTCTAATACAAAGTCCTAATTCCATAAGCAATTTATGATTCAAAAGCCTGAAATTAACAAAAAGCCTTACACATAACTAGCTAGTTGTCCTTCTCAGGAGGAAGAATGTAACAATTAGGCTCAGCAAATTCCCCTGTTGTACATCAAAGAATAGGTTGAGCTAAATGCTGCTTATGGAACTCTAAAGGTGTACTATTGGAAAGATCAAGATTACAGGTCAAAGCTGTAAGGCTTGTTGATATACTTCTCATACTAAGAGAATTTAGATGCAACTTCAGTGATGCATTGGTAAATACTTCCAACTTGCCACAATAATACATGAATGCACTTCCTAGAGTTTAGAGTGGAGTTGGAATTCTTCACATTGATGCTGTTTAAATGGTGTCTCAGTAGATAAATTTCACATGCTGATCTTTAGGTGTCTAACTCTTGATGACCATGGTTGAAGACTTCAGTATATCAGAATGATTAATTATCTGAAGCACCTTGGTTTGCCTTTTAAATTAAATTGCATTGGTAAAATGGGAGGATATGGAAATGCACAGTAAGTATCTGCTGATGCCTGTTGAGCTGAGATCTCTGTTCTGAAGAAAAGGTCAGTTAACCTTCTTTGTAGTCTAGAGGGAAGAAATGGACCATGCAATCTTACTATAGCAGTATTCATTAATATTCATCCATGAAAAATTAAGTAAAAGTTGCTTGTTCTGTTCAAAAGCAAAAAGATTTCCTTAAAAAAGGGGGAAAATTTGACTTTGTGCCCCAGCCCAGGAATCATGATGGCTGCGAGGCTCTGCTTTGGAATTAAATGTTGAGCACTGCCAGATGCCAGACATCAGGAAGAGGCTGAGTTTTGTCGGCAAATGGGATCTGCAAGTTAATTGGTGTTTTCTGCAGGCTTCTGGCTGTGAAATGAAATTGGAAGCCCTTTAGCCACATGGATAATACAGGACCTGAATACAAATGTCACATGTCACCATCAGGGCCCACTGTGAAACAATAGTGTTCCCACTCGAACACTGTGCCATTACAGATCATTTAAATATGGGGATTACATTTAAACTAAAAGCCCCATTTGCCTTTTACTGCAATTTAAATGTCCTCTTAGCAAAAGCTAAGTGACAAATTAAATGAAAAAAGTGCCCACATTTTTAAAGCTGTAATGCAAAACAACCTTTTATTGCTTCTCATGTGCCACGAATGAATCATTATACTTGTCAACCCTAAACCAAGCCATAATTGGAGCAGCTACTGTTATCAAAGCGGGGCTGCTCTTGTGACAGCTTAATAAAGCTGAAACTGTTAAATTAAATCCCAGATGCTTAATCTGATGAAAGCAGTCAAGTAGAAGGATCTAAGACAAGTATCTACTGCTTGGTGGAGTGATGGAGCCCAACAGCTTGTCAACACGTAGATTACAGGATCAGATTTTTTTTTGTGAACTTCCATTTTCACTATCTTTATATGCTTTTGTGTGCCTTCATGGTGAAGAAACTTCACATAATTTGCATGTTTCAAAACAAACATTTCTAGTGGATTTCCTCCATTCTTAAATATAAGAACTATTCAAGGGGGAGGGGAGCTGATTTTTTTCAAGTTGAGGATTAGTTTCTTGTGGAACAAAAGTATGATGGCTGTGTCATGGGGAAGAGGGTGTGTCCAAAGAGCTCTTGCAAGACAGGGCAGTGCATAAAATTGGCAGATGTGTTCTGGGTTTGCATTATGCTGATCCTGGTCTTTTGTTGGTTATCTTATTTTATGATGTTAAGGAGAACTTAAAAGGTATTCTGTACTTCCAGCTGGGTAGTCACCACATTTTAATGCATCAGCTTCACCTGTTTACCTCAACCACTTGTTGTCTAAAGGTTTTTAAGCATAGGAACCTCTCAATGATATTGCCATGAGCCTTGTTCATGGGATAAAGCTTTCCTGGGTGACATCCTTAGAATCCTTTCTGTTAGACATACTGAATGGGTTGTTGTCATAAAGGTGTTTCCTGAGTAGAGTAACATGTCTTTGCCTTAGCAGTTCTGGTAGTCTTAGTAGTTTTTCGTTAGGACTTTGGCCTGTTGTGGGCTGCTTTTTAAATGTTGGAACAGCCTGATGGTCTACTTTGAGTTCACATTTGCTGATATTTTGGCCACTTTCTGGATTAGAGTGTTAACATTTTTGTGTTAAAATTTAAAACTAAAATACCATTTTACAAAGCCATGTCATGTAGAGAAATAGTGCAATACATTTCCTGAAGGATCATGCCTAAATTTTTATTAGTAACACTTTGCTCATCTTCTAAAACTTAATTCTAAATGTTGAGTTTAGGCAAGGAATCATTATAGATTAATTAAGAGAGATTTAATTACCATTTTGCCATGAGCAAACTAATGATTGAGTGTTAAATAATGCTTTTTTTTAACCCACTCTGAATTTTTCTGATAAAAGTTTTATATTCCTCTCTAGAAAATACCAAGTTAGATTCTTTTAACCTTAACTAAATGAAGCTGTTCTCCATCTATATTTCTATCTGTGGCATTCCTTCCCTTTGTAATTGGAGAGACAAATTTGTGTGAATGGGACATGCCAGCTGTTCTAAACAGATTATCTCTGCTTAGTACTTAAGTGGAGGGGGGGGAAAAGGACAAAAGCAGCTAGGGTTGTTGCCAGTATGCCCCTAGAGAAATTCCTTCCTGATGCCTGATTTGATGACTACTTCAGGGCTGCCACGAAAAAGAATCACTGAAGTTAAGCATTCATTACAGTTTTTGTGCTCTAATACCATTTTTCTGGAGCTGGGTACTTCATGCAGTCCCTTTTTAGGATCATGCAGTAGAAACATTCACTTTTTCCTGTATGTTATGGTATTTAAAAAATGGTACAGCAAGGCTCTCAAGTTTCAAATTTGAGTGCAAAGTTTATATCCATACTTCTATGATTTTTTTGACTATCCCAAGTTCTAACTGCATTATGTTCTGCCTTAAAGCTAAGGAGAGTACCAGTGCCCTGCACATGTAGAAAATAAAGCTAACTTCAAATTTCTAAGTTTAGATTAATCAGTTGCACATAGTACATTTCTGGCCTTGAAGTGAAAGCTGTAGGAAGACCTATGTTTCAAAGGAGGTGGGATGCACCATACTTTGCACCATTTCCCTTGGTCTTTCCTTGTGGGACTTTGTCTTCAACTATATCACATCCAGTAGGCTGTCTTTGCTTAACTGATAATACTTCTCTTTCTTTCATTTTGTTTAGTCTTAGCTACCATGGTGTAGTTGCCATACAGTTATAAAACATGTGTGCCTTCAGTTCATGCGCTTAAGGTTACACCTACTTTTCACAGAATAAGATGTTAATATATGTCAGTGTATTTGAATGATTTGTGCTATTGGAGGCACTAAATTAACAGTACTTCTGAGTTAGCATCACAAGACAGTTTTGCTGCTCTAAGGCCTGAGTTATGGATGACAACTTAAAGAAATTTCTGTCATGGCCCTGGAGTGTCTTGGTTGTTGCTGTCACCTTCATTTCCCTGGTGAATGAAGCCAGGCTGCAGTTGTGCAAGGACAGGTTCTGTCCATCTTCCCTGAGGATTATTTCCTTCCTCCTTCATTATTGCCATGTGCCATAATGGTGTATGAAATGAGGCTATATGAGGCCAGAGTATGACAGTAAGTGGGAGCTATTTTCAAAGAGGGTATTCTTTCCTGTGGCATTTATCAGATTTGAGGAATAATGGTGAAAGTAATTAACTTTAGTCAATAAGCATAGCTGGAGAGGCTTATTTTTAATACCATACAGAAAGTTTGGGTTTCCATTTAGTTCAGTTGGATGGAAAGTACTTTTACTGCAGGAGCCAAATTTCTTGAAATACCCACATTAAAACAGTTTTTGAAGTTTTTATTCCTAAGCTTTTGAACTGATTTACTTATAAGTGTCCTGAAAAATTGTTCTATATTGGAGCTGGTACAAAACTTACTGTGGCCCTAACTGGAATCGTGACTGCTGGGATTAAGGGCAGTTTTACTATGAGCTCAAGCTGGTACTTAGCATTATTTTTTTTCCTTTCTCTTACTCTTTAATACTTCAGTAACATAAAGCTGCCATTTAATTTTCCAGTACCGCTTTTAGTAAATACTGGAGCTAGAGAGAAGTAATAGATTTATGGAGAGGAGTTACTGAATCTTCAGTGATTTCTCTGAGCTTTACTATGGTCCAGCAATCTAGCCTTGTGATATTTTCTAGTTTTCTGTCTTGAATGCATACTGGAAAAATAACTGAAAAATTGGAAAAGTAATTTAAAATGAGAGGTGCAAGAATCTCAGCCTGCTTGGGTCCGTCAAAGCAAAACAAAGGAAATCCTTTTATAATTTAAGATATCTACATAGACTAAAAAATGGATAGGGAAGACACTTCTGCCAAGCAAACAAAAGGTGGCTGAAAATTGTAATTGGAGCTGGGCAAATTTAACTAGAAAACTAGAAATAAGGTTAGAGTTTTGAGTTGTGGTAGCCAGGCAGTAGATAGTAGATCAACTAACCAGGAGCTGTGCTAGATTCTTGTATTAGAAATCTTAATTGAAGTATGCTGTTTTTGTAAAAACTCAACAATCACTTTTGGACTGGAAGATGAAAGTAACTCAGGATATTTTAGAGTAGGAAAGAATTCAGACTAGGCAGTCAGAATGTGTTCTTCTGGCCGGTTACAGTGGGTTATTTACATTCTGTGAGCATAGTTGTGGCAATCGTACCTTTTTCTGAACTTCCCACTATGCAAGGGAGTGTTTGTACTTGCTCTGCTTTTTAAAAAAATGAGAGGTATTTTTCATCCCTTTATTTTATGAATATCTTGTTTTGTTTGATGAATATATCAAACTTCCCAGTTTCGCATCTTCCTAAAAAATTGAGAGGAATTATCTTGACAATAAATTTAAATAGAGGTAGGTTAGTGTATTTATAGTTACTAGTCACATTAACTTTTCTTCTGAAAATTGTCAAAGTTTCTGGAAATAGGCTGTGAATGCTGAGAGTGTATTACCAGTTAAAATATTTGATAAAATGCCTGATTTCTGTTTTGGGCAGGAGCATACTTTGTGTTCATCACCTAGCTGTAAATATTGGCAACTACTCAAAATTGTGAAGAATCATATTAAGGTACTCATAAAGGAGTATTTTTGTACCATTTGTGCTAGTATTATTAATGCTTTTACCTTCAATTGATTGATTGTGAACAAATGAATGAGTAGTTCTGTGACTATTAGGGAAGTTCATCAGTGAGACTTATTTGCTGGTGCTTTATTGTTTCTTCTAGCTTTGTAGACTAATAGCCTGTGCCTTGCTACAGTGATTAGGTTATAGGGTAATATAGGTGCATAGAGGGGCATTTAACATACGTGTGACAGATCCGAAGTGCTCTCTTAGGGAGAGTGTACTCTTAGGCTGTGATACTGTAAATTGCACCTTTCGGGCAAATTTCTGTTCTTATACGAAACTCTTTGGTCAAATGGCAGAGTGTCTGCAAAGATGCAGTAGTTTTTAAAACAAACTCAGAAAGGCTTAACCCAGAACAATGGGCGCATGTGAAATGACAGAAGTGCTTGGTTAGTTCCTTTTTCCTTTGTGCTAAAAGTTGAAAACATAGGAAGACAAGAGCAGTTTTTCTTTGCTTGACTCACAGAGATCAGAGCATGTAGTTGATGATAGCTTAGAATAGAATCTCAATACATAAATATCCGTTTCCTTTCAGCCAAATACACGTGTGCCTTTAACCCTTGGAGCAGAAGTATGCAGCAAGAGAGAAAGGGAAACTTCAGGAATTAGTAATTTTTTTTGTCCCTGGGTTACCTCCACTCCCTCTAACGCACATTCAGAGTTTAGTGTGCAGAAGGGCAATGATTCCCTCTTGCCATCAGTGCTGCAGGTAATCTATTGCATTAATCAGCCCGCTAGTGTGAAATGCATAGGGAGTGATTATACTATCATACACAATGCAATCAGCATGAAGCACTTGTCAAGACCAATACATCAAAGTTTAATTCAGTAATAGAGCGAATTAGAGCAAAATGAAACATTCTGTCCTCCAAGAAACACAGCACCCATAGAAAGCCTTTTTTTTCTGAAGCTTGCACAGAGAAACCAGAATGCATTATGGATTTTTTTTATGAATAAAATTGCAACTGGGATCCAGCTGAATGCTGAAGGTACTTCTCCTTGGGGTTGTTATCGAGGAGAGAACAGCACTGAAGTGCTTTGCCTATCTTCACTATTCCATAAAAGCAACTGTTTAATTGGAGCATTCTCCAGTGGGACTTCTGATTATGCTTTGTTCTAATGGAGATCTCTCCATGCCTGGAGGAGGGAGGTGGCTTTGCCAGTCCTTCTGAAGGCACTTGTCCTTCTTGTTGAGAAGAATAAATACCATGCATTACCTCCTTTGAGGTTTCCAAGTGGCTGTCCTAGTGAAAGTCCAGGTAGAAACCACTTTAAAATTCTTCACTGACATGTCTACTTTAAAGGGGTCATAGGTTCTGTCTCCTAGTATTGTTTCTATTCTGGTACTTCCAATGCTGGAAAATGATGCTTTTGTAATAGAATTGGTTACGCTCAAATGGGGCACCATGGCAAGTATACAGCAATTACTGAAGCTGATTTGTCTGTTGCACAAAGGGAATGATCTTGACTACCTGGCTCCATTTTCTTTGAAATGATCAAATGCTACTAACCTGGTAGCTTATGGGGTTTTAGTTTTTGAGAAAGATGTGCATTAATGGGAAGGGCAAAGAAATGTCACAGTAGATGTGCATCTGTTACTTCCATATTTTTATTTTGCAAATGAATGGATTGATCTTAAGTATATTAAATGTAAAATTCCAGAGCAAAGGCCAAGTCTCAGCCATTGATACACAGGTATTGTAAATGAGGAAATACTGAACCAAGCTTAGCTACACAGCAACCCTGACAAGGTAGCATAATATTTCTAGGAAAAGCAGATTTATTGGGAAGACTGTAATCACAGTCAGAAGAATTGTAGGCTGGATCTTCAATCATGGTCAGTGTCCTAGGCCCCCACTAAAATTGTTGCCATCACCAGCTTCCTGTTTACTGGGGCAAGAGTAAAATATAATGGGATTTGTGAAAACTGAGCAATGCTTCATCTCTCAGGAGAGTCTGTGTACATTCCTTGCACTTCCTTTGGCTTCATGAATGCATGCATACACAGGATGTGTAATTATTACAACATCTACTTTTACAGTGAACTGAATACTTCTTAATGTGTTTCAATTTGCGTATTTAAATCCTGATCAGTGTAAAGGCGTGCTGACCCTTTCTGCCCCATGAATTCAAAGGTATGCATATCTACTGAGAAACACAAAGTACCGATGTTCCCTTGTACGTATGAGGAAGGTGTGCGTTGCGTAAAGCAGTAATGTAACCTATGTTTTTTTTGTGGTGTGAGGCACACTAGAGATGTATGACAGCTGTGCATTTTCAAAAGGAGGACTGTCTGAACCAAAGGTGTGTTTTAGCAAAGCTGGCTTTTTCCAGGTCAAGAGGATTAGTATTGAACCAAAATAGGCAATTCCTCACTGCAATATGATGGTTCCTTGTGAAACTAATACCAAATTACAGTTGCAGTGGGTCTTCTTTTCCAGTTATCTTCTGCGGGAAAAATTTCTGTGTATTGGGTTGTGATAATGTTGCCACTGTACTGTGAGGAGTTTTGTATTGGAAGGATGTAGGTCACAGTCAAGGGACCCAAAGCAGAACGTTACTTTTGGGTTAGTAGCATGTAGTTTGCGGAGGGGGAAGATATGTCAGCCTGTTGAGAACCAATATGAAAAGATACCTGGTGCTTGAGGAAAGAGAGACAGGAAGAAGAGAGCAAGCTGTGTTAGAAAGAGAAACAGAGTATGTAAACACAAACACATTCTCTGTGGATTTTTATTGGTTTGGTCTGGGTTTTTTTTTTCCTTTAATGAGACATTTGTTCATCTTGAAGGTGGCATTGGTGACATCATTAAATCTAGTCAAACAGGTAAACTTGAGAATGCCAGGAATTGATTTTGGGAACTTCTTTTGAGTATAGACCAACAGCAGTTTCCAGGCTGAAGTCACTGGAAATGGATTTAGATACATTCCTCACAAATTACAAGTAGCTGTCCTTCATTTTTTCCAGAAGTTTTGTCTGTAGTAAGAGGTAAGCGTGATCAGCAGTTTCCCTGTATGGGAACCATTAGGCAGAAAATAGACAATTTCTTGTTTGAGGCCAGTGTAAGCCTTCAGGTTGGTGGTGACATTTAAGGGCCAGCTCAGGGGGGCTTCCACTGAGAGTATCAGAGAAATAGGAAGAATATCCTCCAGGCACCTTCCAGTTGGCATGTGGTAAAAATCTGGGCACAAGTGAACATTTTCTTCAGACTTTTCAGCGCTAGGAGCAGGACAGGAATCAGTGAATTGAAAAAGCCAGAATGGAGCAGATGTCAGGGGAGGGGAAAGGCACTTAGGAAGCGCAAGGAGGAAGAAATATGAATGCAGGCAAAGGTACACATGCTAGGGGAAAAAAAGAAAAAAAAAGAAAAAATCACACGCGCCCCACCCCCCCCCCACCCCCCCCCGAAAACCTAGAAACACAAATAGGCTGAAGAGTGTGGGGTCATTGGCATTATGCATCCTTCTCCCAGATGGTAGCCTTTGTAGGACTACAGGAGTTGAGCCCGAGGCTCTTTCTGTTCCCTTCTCTTCTCTTGGGGGAGTTTTGTCTCACACTCCTCTTACTGCAGGGAATGGGGCAGCTGTGAAAGCTGGGAGAGATGTCAGACGTGCATGCAGCTCGCCCTGAAGTCACTGGGAGCAGGGTGCAGTTGGGCTCTATTGAAATTTTAAGTGTTTTGTGTGGGGTTTATTAGAAATACACTTGTCCTTGTGCTTCATTTGCATAAAAATAGCCTGGGTTTCTGAGACAATCGCTGCTAACAATGTAGTTATGCTTGACATAGTTTCCTTCTTTAAACCAAAGAAGTTTTAAAGGATTTTGATACTTCGGGATGTCTCTTCCCTTTCCTGTCTCTTAGATGTACCTCATGCATAGTGGAGCTTCTGAAGAAGGCAAGTGAATTCCTTTACCTCTAGTGGTGTTTCTGAGACGTGGAAAAAGAAAAGGCCATTTTGTAGGGCCATGGTGTAATCACTAGTGTGTGTTCTGCCTTGATGGATGATTGAAATACTTACCAAATGCAGTTAAGGTATTCCACTTTGCTTTTGCTTCAGTCTGAGAACACTGGGAATCTGGTTACAAATTACTGGTGGTTTTTTTTTTTTTTTGTTAGATGCTGAGGTACAGTGTTGTCTTAGTGACCTCAAGTGATGTTTGATTTTGAAAATAAATAAGCAAGCCCAACATAACTATTCTTCGAGACTTTCCAATATGCCCCATCTTCTGTTTTGTTATGCAGATTGCAAGAAATACAGTAGTTCTGTCTTGGGCAGTGCTGAATGCATTGATGCTTGATAATAAGAACCAGTTGTAATTTAACTCTGGAGAGTGAAGTGTGTTGACAAGTGTGTCTAAAGAAAGTCATATGATTTGACTTCAAAAGAAGTTTTTAAAAATAATATTGGCCTTATTTACTCCCATGGCAAGTTTCAGACACTTTAAAAAAACCTCAACAAAACAAACCCCAAACACTTGCTGTACTGTATTTAACTACTATGTAGTAATAATCTGCAGTAGAGTTGTGTCTCTGGTGTTCTGCACTGTGCCATATCAGACTCTGCTGTGGTTTTCGGATTTCTTTGATATTACTTCCCCATTCCATGTTGGTCTGAGTATCGGGGGACTTGCAACCTTAAGGATCAAGCTGTGTTTCCACTGGTTCCTGTGCTGTTGCATACCAACATGCCGAGTTACTTTAGGAATGAATGTAATGCGATGGCCTGTGCTCTGGGTATCCATTTGGCATTCTCAGTTAGCAAAATAATACTTGAATGTGAGAATTTTATTATCCTGGAAGAATCAGCTGCATTTTTTTCTTTTTTTTTTTTTCAGCCTGTTATGAAGATTGCATAGTTTAAGTGTATTCTCTGAATCTCTTGTAGTGTATAAGGCATGTTCTTAATGAGCAAATGAACTGTTGCTACACAGTACTTTCAGGTGTCTTCATGGTTCTGTCAAAGTTCACGCTGATGAAGAAACAGCTGATTTAGAGAAAAATCGTTCCATTTGAAAATGGTTGCTAGAGACCCTGATGCATTTTATGCCTGCCCTGCTATGTAGTCTCAGGGAGCAGGTTCCAAAGTGATGGTATGTGTGAAATGTCTGCGCAAATTAGCTTTCCCTTAAAGCTCTGTAAACAGAAAATGTAAAACAAATTTTTTAGTGTAACCAAATTACTGAAGTAATTGTAGTAAAAATATCTTACGCCTATTAGACTGCACAAAAGCAGTGTTTACTGGATCTCTGAGACCCAGATATGTTTGGGTATGAGTTACACAATCAGCAGTACTTCTGCTGGGTTCTGAGTGTGGAAGTATATGTTTACAAAATACATGTCTTACTAATGCACTTCTTTGGTTCCTGTAATGTGAAGCTGGAAGATACATAGTTCTTGTTCATAGTAAACAACATTCGCTCCTGGTACAAAAATTAGAAGAAAAACTTGGGTAATTTCCTGGTGTAACTTTATGTGAATTCTTGTTTGCTTTTGACTGATATTGCTGTCTGAGCCATACATTGTGAGCACTGGATTTTCTAATACAAAAGACCTCTTAATGCCTTTTAATTGAGAAGGTTGGCTTGGTACCGTCTTCCAAATGCTTCAGATGGGCCATGCCAGCTCCAAGATCCTGCGCTGGGAATTCAGTCTGCCTGGTGTTAGGCATAGCTGGGAAGCAAGCAGTGTAGCCTTTGAGGGGAGAAAAAGTGTTACAGTATAGAAGTTTGCAATTAGTCATTGGCTGCTGCATTTTTAATAGAAAACATAATTTAGCAATTTTTTTAAAATCAGGTGCTCTGTGGATGTGTATAGTCTTAAATCCCCACTGCAAGTTGGAGCAGAAGGCCAGTTGGCTAAAACAGCTGAAAAAATGGAACAGTGTGGATGTTTGTCCCTGGGAAGATGGAAACCATGGAAACGAGCTGCCCAATTTAACCAATGCTTTGCCTCAGGGTGCAAATGCTAACCAAGGTGAGCCTAAACATATGCACTGACTGCAACATATAGTATAACCTCTATCTTGTATACTTAGCCTTGCAGAATTCAGCATTCTTTCCTGGGACAAGTAACTTGTTGAGGATTGACCAGCCAAAATTTTTTTGACTAATGCTGTCCTTGCAGAAAGGATAAATAGGTGGGGGTTTTTGTGCTGGGGCTGCAATGTTTTCAAAGGAAGTATTTGTGTTCAGTTAGAAGACCTAACTTTTCACTTGGTGCTTCTAAATACATGTTGCATGAAAATTGGATGTCCTTGAAGTGTGTAATATAAAAGCCTGTTGTTTCTTTGCTTGACTATAATCTTGTATTCCTTCTGGTGTTGGGGTTTTTATTTTGTTTGCAGTTACAAAGCCTTTGATACCTATTTAAAGAGAGATCTGTTGCAACTGCATTAAACTTGAGTGTGTGAGAAACTAAAGCGGCTATCTATGGGATGTGCTCTGTATGTACAGTCTGCATTGCCAGGTGTGTGGGGGGTGCAGAGGCAACACTGCTGTCTTGGAGGAGGGGTCTCTTCTTACTCGATATCATGTTTTCTACTCTAAAAAGTGATTATCAAATGTGACAGAAGCCTTGTCCAGTCCTCTTCAAACTAATATGGCTCAGTAACAATCGCTAGTAACTGGGGAAGATGCAGCATATTTACCTGGGAAAAAACTCTCATAATCCTCAAAACCCTCAGTATTTTGACACGTATTTCATACAGTTGTGATAAATTAAATGCTTGAGAGGTGACAGATTTGGACTTAGATGGGTTTTTCTTTGTTTCTTTTTCTTGGAAGATTACCTCTGAAGTTAATAGACTTGGTTCATTTTTAAATCTTGTAGCTAGCCAGGGACAGAATTTCATTCAGCGTGTAACTCCGTACAGAAGTGTTTTGCTTTCTGTATCTCATGATGCTCAGCCCAGCCTAGGCAGGCTAGTTGTAACTGACATGGCATCTCAATGTTCATAGACATAGTGCCATGTCGACAGAGCAATTTTGCCACAGGAAGGTGTCCAGTAAGGATTATGTCAGTCCCATGGCCTCAGTACCTCACTTTCGTTGCAGTATTTGTATATGTTTATGACAAAGAAAAATTACACAAGTGCTCGAAGTTAATGTTACTTCTCAAAGAGAATAACTAAAAAATTTTAATGTGATGTTTATCTGCCCCTCATCCTGGCAGCTCTGGGTCTGAGTAGGAGAGAAGCTGAGGATGCTTGAGTGGCTGTGTGCTGTATACTTTCTAGCTTGTTTTCAGGGGAGTTCTGTACGTGCTGTTGAAAGTCTTTCACCTCTAGCTGTTCCCTCTGCAAAGTCCTGGTTAGCATCAGCCATGCTGGTTTGTAGATATGTCTGAATGCAAAGTGAATGGCACACACTTCATCTGAGCTATTGGGTTAATAATAGGATGTGAAATGTCATCTGCGGGCTGCTTGGTGCAGAGGGGGGCAAGGCAGGCTGCCATCGGTTGGGGTTGGTGAATAGGCAGAAGACAAGAATACTGTGAATGACTGATTCACATATGAATGAGTAAAAGCTGATGCAGCTTTCTGAACTTGTGAAAATGACAGATTCATCGAATAGGCCACATCGGACGGTGTTCACTCGAGCCATTGAGGCGTGCGATCTGCACTGGCAGGACAGCCACTTACAGCACATTATCAGCAGTGACCTGTACACCAACTACTGTTACCATGACGACACTGAAAACTTGCTCTTTGACTCTCACGGGTGGCCCCTCTGGCATGGTAAGTGGCTAAACCGGAAAGACGTTTCCATGACTTGCTGCTTTGTTCATTTTCTATGGCATTATTTTGGGGGGGTGGTGGGGGAGATGAATGAAAAGCCTGGCAAAAAGAACAGAGGCTTCCTTGAAATGCTGGCTCAGAAGTAGTCCTTTAAGTCTCTCTTGCATAGTTTTAAAAACAAAACAAAAAAAAACAAACAAAAAAGCCCTTTTGAGTAGCCTAGCAAAACAGGCCATTGCAGACATGGAAGCACTGCTATTCCTCAATTATT
Organism: Buteo buteo; assembly: GCF_964188355.1. Classification (NCBI taxonomy): domain Eukaryota; kingdom Metazoa; phylum Chordata; class Aves; order Accipitriformes; family Accipitridae; genus Buteo; species Buteo buteo. Next base: position 22,444,281 of record NC_134204.1, read on the forward strand.
TTTTCCATTTTAGAACATGTTCCTACAGCCTGTGCGAGGGTGGATGCATTACGATCTCATGGATACCCACGAGAAGCACTGAGGCTAGCAATAGCTATTGTTAATACATTAAGAAGGCAGCAGCAGAAACAGCTGGAAATGTTCCGGGCTCAGAAGAAAGGTAAATGTGGGGAAAAGAGAAGGGCAAAGGACGTTGGAGGTGACAGTAACACCAGACTGGAACTTTTCATGAGAAGACCAGTTTTGAAACTAAAGTGAAAGAGGTGACTTTAGCTCTTTGGTCCAAATGATCATAGTGTTAATGTCACATTGTGGATGTCAGAGGTTTTCTGTAAGCTGGCTTGTGAGCTGTGCAGAGCAAGGGCTCTGTTCTGTCTTCTGCAATATGTATGGTCTGATGGGGCCTTTATCCCAATCAGGTTTTTTGGTTACACAGTGAAAATACTCAGCCTGTGTAATTTACAGGCTTTTAAACAAAGCTTTGCATTTGGCATGTGAGGTGTTTAAAATAATTATTTTCTCTGATGTATATTTTAGCTGAACTATATATTTCTCAGGTGTAAGCCTAAAGTTGACATTGAGGGTAATGATGAGGCAAAGTCTGCAATACAAAAATTCATCAAATTTGGCAGTTTGTTCCAAAAGAGTCTCTTACAGTGCTCAAAATTTTTGTGTTTCTGAATAAAGGTGGATTGCTTTTGTTTGTTTTTGAAACACTGTTTTTTATAAAATATTCTGCGATCCTCTGATGAGGACTACCCCTGTTTTTTTGAAAGAATGTTCTCCTTCAGATACAGTTTCTATGCCAAGTGATCCTTGCTACCCAAAATAATGCTGCACTGAACTTTGTCGTTAGTTTGAAGAGGCAGTGGATGAAGGGAATGGCTTTCTGGTTAAAGAATGCATGCTGGAAAATTGGAATTACTTTCTTAGCTACTACAAGAATCCCTTAATTCAAATTTTTAGATCTTCGTTGCTACTCTTAACTATATATCCTCATGTATTATAGGCAAAAATACCAGTGTGAAGTCATATGTATAAATTTTTCAAGTGAGTGTGCAGATATTTTCCCAGAAATGAGTATTTAGAAAACAAGGTAGACACCTGACTGAAAAAAAATTGGCTGGTAGTTCCTATGTGCCTTTATTTTTTTTTCTTTTTTTTCCCCCACAGTACCCAAGGAAGAAGGGGGTTTTGAGCACTATTGTGGATCCTAGGTTTGAACAAAACTTAAAAGCACTTTGTATTATTACATAGGATAATTTGCTGTGTCTTTTTTATCATGTAATGTATCTTTTCTTAACAAGTATTCTCTTAAAAGTTTTGCAGCTTTTCTAGCTTCTCAGACTGGGGGGATAAGTGGTGAGGGGCCTATGTCAGTGTGTATGTGTGTACCTACAACTGGCAGGTGTGAAGGATCTGCTGCAAGTGTGCTGGTTGTAGTACTAGTCCTTTTCATTCCCAGTTGCTAGTGCAGTATTAGACATTCAATACTTCCGTTAAGTTCCTTGCCCTGTGAGCAGTTTCTGTAGCTGTCAACTAATATTGTGCTATTATAAATAAAAAAATGGATTGTATGAAATGCAGTCCATCCTACCCTAAAACAAAGTTTGTCATTTCTATGTTGTCGCTCGCTGCTTTTTTATTTTTTCTTCTTACATGTGGATTTTTTTAAAAACACCTTAATACTGCAAAATTTGCTGGTCTTCTTTATAAGCAGATGAATTCTGCAGCTACAGCCCACTTTAGGTTTTAGTTCAGCAAACACCACATGCTTCTACTTAGCTTTTATTCATGTGACTGATCTGACGTCCATGGAACCACTTGCGTGATTTAAAATTAAATGTCTATATGACTGGAAGACTGAAGCCTTTGTTTGGCATGACACGAGGGAAGCTCATAAGTAGGCACAATAGAATAAAGGGAACATAAGTGAGTCAGTAAGAAGTCACTGTGATTAATCCTTTTTGTTAATATTACTTGCTTCTGCCTGTCATCTTTAGTACATGCTATTTGTTAGTAAGACAGTGATTTACTAGTTTGTTTTTCATACTACATATCAGTGGATTCTTTAAACCCCCCCCCCCCTTCTGACAGTATGGCTGTGTTTCATTTTGTAGCCCCACACATTTAAATAGGCAAGAAGCAGGATTTAAAAGCTTTATGATAATACGTAGGTTACTCAGAAAGATGGCACTTTGTGAACAACAGAGAGCAGAGGCAGCTACGAGTTAGTGTGTAACAGGCAGAGAAACAGAGCATCCATAATAGCTTGTATAGAGTTTTTAAATGGTCACCCATAATGCGTCTGATCTCTCATAGTTCAGTCGTGTGTATGTGTCTAGGAGGAGAAAAGTTGGGAGTTGGAGTCAAAGGGGAGCTGTTGCCATAAGACTCTTAGTAAAAAAAGGGATTTGGGGAATCTGTAACATCTGTTACCATAATCACACTTCCTTCAATTCACTGTGCTAAACAATTTTTTCATGCTCTAACCGAATGAGGGGTGAGGGCTACAAAATGAAGTATCCATGAAGGTGTTCGTTGGCTGAAGTTTTAGAATGACAAAAAATGCACTTGACCCACTTAAAGGATAATTTGACCCACTTAAAGGATAATTTTTTCTTGTATACCTCATTTGAACTTTTTTTTTAAAGGAGCTGTCGTCCTGAGTTTATTGCTTCAATAAATATTTAGATGCAGGATAACCTCATATTTTATTTATTAAATTGGAATGTATTTTAGAATATTTTCATTTGTTTCAGTGCCATCAGATTACTTAAAATGTAAAAATGGTACTACGCCTTTCTGAGTAAGGAAACTTTTGAATATTTTACCAAAAAAAGTCTTTACTGTAATTTTTCAGCAGACTTTTTCAGAAGAGTTACTGGTATTGGATAAGAGAATTTCAGAAGACACTGCAGTTGAATTTTTGGCCCATAATACATTTTTCTAGTGCTCAAAATGTTTGGCCTCTGTTCTTTTTATTTTTTTCCTGTTCTAACATATTCACAAAGGGCAATGAATTCATCCTGAAAGATTCTATTTTTTCCTTCCAAGCGGAAGCTACTGGAAATACTTTGAATTCTGTACTGAGAGCATTTTAATCAGTTTTACTTTTGTAATTGTTTTGAGCGGCTAACATGTGCTCTCTTTCCCAACCTCCTCCCTTCATCTTTTCTGTCACAGAACTTCTCCACAGAGGAGTAACCTCAATAACGAATCTTGAAGGTTGGGTGGGACACCCTTTGGACCCCATTGGCACCCTCTTCAGTAGCCTGATGGAAGCCTGCAGGGTGGATGATGAGAGCTTCCATGGATTCTCAGACTTCACGGGTAAGGCCAAGCAAAGGGAGCAATCTTCTATCCATCTTCATTTACCAGAGGCATTTTTCTATCTTGCCTTTTTTAATCAGCTTCAAAGCCAGTGTTCTTACAGTATAAGAAGTCACATTTACATTCCTTAAGAAAACACAAGGGAGAGAAAATGTTTAAAGTAAAATATGAAAGCACTTCAAAAATTACTAGTTACTCATTCTTGAATAGAATTCCGTATTTCACACTTGAAGTAAAACTGAATAAGACTTTACAGCAGCAGCCCTCTCCACATACATGGCTCTATCTTCTTTCTGAAAATTTGCAGGACATCACAGGATCACAGAATTGCTGAGGTTGAAAGGCACCTCTGGAGATCGTCTAGTCCACCTGCTCTGCTCAGAGCAGGGTCACCTAGAGCAGGTTGTCCAGGACTTGTGTCCAGCTGGGTTTTGAATAACTCCAAAAATGAACACTGTAGAACCCCTCTGGGCAACCTCTTGAAGTGTTCAACCACTATCACAGTAAAAAAAAAGTATTTTCTTATGCTCAGATGGAATTTCCTGTATTTCAGTTTGTGCCCATTGCCTCTTGTCCTGTCATAGGATACCACTGAGAAGAGTCTGGCACTGTCTTCTTTACATTCTCCCCTCAGATATTTATACATTTTGGTAAGATCCTCCTGAGCCTTTTCCTTTCCAGGCTAAATAATCCCACCTGTCTCACTCTCATTGCATGAGAGATGCTGCAGTCCTTTAATCATCTTTGTCACCCACACTGGATCTGCTCCAGTATGCCCCTGTACTGGGGAGCCCACAGCTGGACATGGCACTCCAGGTGTGGCCTCACCAGTGCTGAGCAGAGGGAAAGGATTACCTCCCTTGACCTGCTGACAACATTCCTAGTGCAGCCCAGGATGTTATTGGATGACTTAGCTACAAGTGTACATAATACTTCAATCGGATGACAAAACACATAAAATTGATCACATACGTGGTCTATAAATGATATGAATTGGAAAGTAGTGTTGCAGTATTGATACACAATTTAGGATAGGATGTGTATGCCCATTTTAATTTCAGTATTTGCTTCCCAGGAGCTTGACTGATTAATTCCTTGTTCTCAGTCTCTTTCCACCTCTGCGGTAGCCTCTTACCACCACCTGTG